>NC_082651.1:94586438-95849295 GCF_028023285.1 Balaenoptera ricei
GCTGTGCTCATTTTCAAATAAAAATATTAGGATTAAAGATCAAAATGGGCTTGCGTTTAGGAGCCAGTGACGTAAGCTGTCCTGATTCCCCTCTTCTCCACCCTTCTCCTCTGTGACCTTCCCCCTTCCTCTCTTCCTTTGCTTCAAAGTTAATCCCCTCCTCCAGGAAAGGGGAGAGGACAGAACCAGTGTGCATGTCCATCCTGTTTGGTCCCAGGCCCCTGGCTCTGGACTAAGCCTTTATGCAGTATCATCACTTCATTTAATTCTCAGAACTCTAGGAAGGAGCTATGTTTGTGCCCATTTTACATATTTGAAAGCTGAGGCTCATGGAGGTAAAGCAGCTTTGAGGTCTGGGTCTTGATCTCTAAACTAGCTCATCCTCTTTTCTAATTTGACCCTGCATCATAGTACCAAGTTGTACCTGGGATTCCTAAATCTATCCCCTTCTGCCTCCCCAGGGTCAGGTTCAGGCCCCCATCCCCTCTCTTCTTCACTGTTTCAATCTTACCCATCTAACTCTTGCCATCCAGCTTCTCCCATCTCTGCAAGTTCCCTTGTCCTCTTGAAGGTCCGACTCAATAGCCTTTCCTCCAGCCAATGCGCTCATACCATCAACAAATTCCCCAGTCTCAGGACACCAGAGGCCTTGTTTACCGGTGACTTTCTTCCCTGTGCTTTTGATTACTTCTCCTCTGCCTCTTTCACTCTGGAGTATAATGGAGGAAAATCATGGACTTAGAGGCTCATCCCCAATCAGCTACTTCTAAGTCTCACTGATATTTTTTTCCCTAAATCTTTCTCTGATTCCATCTATTCCCTGCCCGAACCTTCCATGCTTCCCCATAAACTACCACCCGGTTGGAAATAACAGCATCATGCAAGCTATCCACCAGACACAGGGGACGGGCGCAAGTATTTTGTGGATTCATCACAACGTGCTTACAGGGGAAAATAAAAATCAGGTCATCTTGCTTCCTTAAGAATGCTGATCTGAATGCAAAATTCAGATGCCACAGAACCACACTGTTTATTCAGATAGATGCCAAGAAAAAAAGCTTAACCCTTCCTAACTCAGAATAAATTTCCCTCGGCTAGAAAAGTGATCTCTTCTCAGGGGTCTGGAATATATACAATGTTTTACAAAGGCTAAATTAACATCTTTGAATAGAAGATGTATGAAAGGGGCATTAAAGCTCTAGATTTTGAATGCAGTATTACACGATAGAGTAACATCTAGAATGGAGAAGATTTTCTATTCCAAAGTGTTAAGGATATTATGAGATTCAGCTTCCAGTTCTGGCCGCTCCACACTTTAAAAATATCCCCTCTTTCTTCTCAAGTCCTCCTAAATAAAGTAAAAACTTTTTTTAAAAATACCTTAGCCAAGAATACTTAGAACTGGTCATAGCCAGAATATAAACAGTTAACAAGAAAGATGAGAGAGAGAAAGAGGCAGCAGGGTGGTGCTAATCTTATATTGACAATTAAAGGACGAACCAAAGCATCATACACAGAAAAATCAAGTCCAAAGTAACAAAGGGAGAGTTAAGTCCTAATGAAAACCCACTGACTGTTGCCTCTAATAACACAGTTTTCATGCACTAAGAGGTATGAGAGTGTGTCCAAAATTGAAGAGCTCAAATCATTGCCTTGTTTTCTGTTTCATCATTATTGAAAGAATGAGGTGATGTCATGTATACACAGGGTCTGCCTTAGTCCTTGGCACCTGGTAAGCATTTCATCATTTTTAATGCTTTTCAAAGTCAAGTTCAATAGGTCCTTTAGAACTCTCATTCTTATTGGCCACTTGATTGGAGGAACAGACCTATTTATTGAGGGTCTATTGTACATTCATCACTCTACAAGGACTTGTAAACTGGGGTGTGTGGGTGCAACCCATGTGATATTTGGCATGAAATGATTAAAGAGCTCTGCCCCCCAGCCTCCAACCATGGCAGGATTTATTTCTAATAGTGTGATGCATGGTGTCTACATTTCTACCCGACGGCAGACCCTGTTTTCAGCTCAGACTCCAATAAGGAAGTGAGTCTTGCTACCAAAAGACATTCACAACACCCCTCCTTTCTCCACAGAGCAGCGGAATTCAACACTGAAAGAGAAGAGGTGGGAAACTAAGAACAGAAGGGAAGCCATGCCTGCATTCACAAGAAGCAGGCAGCCAACAGTTCCGGCAGAGTGTTGAAGGAAGCTACCTCCCTCAGAGCTACAGGGGAAGTGACTGCACAAAGGAAAATGGAGCAAGTACACGCAGAGACGGGACAGATACAGACTCCTATACAGGAAGACGCCGTGGAAGCAGGTGGGCATCACAGAGGATGGGCAGAGGAGCCAGCCCTCTCGGACCGCGTCACACTGGTTACCAGTAACTCCTGATAAGGGGGTTCTCAACCCTGGGTGCTCTGCACAACCATCTGTGAAACCTGCTTGGTTGCACCCTAGCCTGACCTAATTAGACCCTCTGGAGGTGGTGCCCAGCATCTCACAAATATTAAACGTCATTATCCTGCCTTCTGACCACCACCTCCAATTCTTCCGTATCTTTCCTGCCTTCCTTCTCTTTACATCTGTCTTTGACCTTGAAGAGACCTCCAGGTCCTGGATCCCTCCATTTTCCCACACCCTCCTGGTCTCTCCTCCTTTCTCTCCCAATCTGAAGTCTGGATTAGTCTGTGGTCTTCAGAGAAACAGAGCCAATAGGATATAGAGATAGAGACAGACATAGAGACAGAGACAGAGACAGAGATAGAGAGATGATATAGAGACAGAGACAGACAGAGACAGAGAGAGAGATTGATTATCAGAGATTAGCTCATGTGATTAAGGAGGCCAAGTCCCAAGGTCTGCAGGGCAAGCTGGAGCCCCAGGAGAGCCAGTGGTGCAGTTCTAGTCTGAGGCAGGAGAAGACTCATGTCTCAGCTCCAGCAGTCGGGCAGGCGAAGCTCCCTCTTACTCAGTCTTTTAGTTCTAGAATGGTCCTCAACGGATTGGATGAGTCCCAGTGACATCGGGAGGACAATGTGCTTTACTCAGCCTACCTATTCACATGTCAACCTCATCCAGAAACATCCTCACAGACACACCCGGAACAATGCTTGACCAAATGTCAAGGAATCACGAGGCCCAGCCAAGCTGACACAAAGCAAACCATCCCCATGATAGCTTCTGCCATCTCTGCCAGGTGAACTCCAGCCTTTCTGAATTTCTACACCCAAGTGGCTCGGCGCTCTTGGGGGACAGTGCATACCCTGGAGTGGGACCAACTACAAGATCATCTCTCCAACGCCAGCTGGATCCTCAGCCCCTCCCTTACACCTCTTTGCTTATCCTGACTCACCTCCAACCCAAGTTCCTTCAATAATTATTCCACTCGTTTACCACTCCTCTCAAGTTCCCTACTAAACCCCTCTCATGGCCCTACTACCTCATGCCTCCCGAATTGTAAACCCAAACATACCCACTCCCATAACTACTTTATTCTTCCCAATTTTCCAAACTTTTCTCCACCTGCACTTGATGTCCACTACTATCATTTCCTCTCCTCTATCTGCAATATCTATCTATCTCTCCCCCCTCTCCCCCATCCTCTCTCTTTCCTGCTTCCTTTCCCTCAAACTTCAAACATGCTCACTTCTCTCCCATCCTGTGATTGACAGAACAATGCCCCCACCCAGAATCTGTGAATACATTATTTTATACAGCAAAAGGGACTTTGCAGATTGATTAAATTAAGGACCTTGTGATGGAGAGATTTTCCTGGATAGTCCAGGAGGACCGAAATGTCATCACAAGGGTCCTAATAAGCTGGAGGCAGGAGGGTCAGAGTCAGAAGATGTGATGACAGCTGCAGAGGTCAGAGTGATGCAAAGAGGGGACCACGAGCTAAGAAATGCCGACAACCTCTAGAAGCTGCAAAAGGCAAGGAAGCAGACCCTTCCCTGATAAGGAATGCAACCCTGCAGATGCCTTGATTTTAGGACTTGTCATCTCCAAAACTGTAAGAGAATAAATCTGTGTTGCTTTAAGCCACTAAGCTGGTGCTGATTTGTTACAGCAGCTGTAGGAAACTAATACACATCTTAAAGATAACCTCCCTTGATTCAAATCCCTCTTTAGGCCACCATCCACACTCACCTTTCCTTCTTATACAAGCTTCTAAAATTAATCGTCTGACCTCCTCTCTCATACTTCCTCACCTTCCATTCACTCTTCAACCTACTGCTTCCTGTCGCATTCCTACTGATGCGGATTTTATAATTTATTAGTTATAATAACTCATTGTCAAGTGCAGTGGAAACCGTCCAGTCATATCTTATTATGGCTACTCGATGAGGTTACTGAATGGGGCAGGGGAGGGGTTTGACTGCCACCCATATACTCACGCCCTGAAATCTACAGCTCCAGCCAGACCTCTCCCCATGTGCACGTCCACTGCCGGCTGCACATTTCCTTACAGGCTCCCACTGGAGCCTCAAATTCAAGTTGTTCAAAACAAAACTCATTTCCATTGCCTTGCCCATTCCCCGCCACCCCCCACCCCCCGCAAAATAAAAAAGCCTTTTACTAATTTATCTCAGTTTGAATTACAACCAGAAAACAAGTCACCGATTATCAACCCAGGGTTCATCTGCGATTTCTTGCCCCTCCTTCCGTCACCCATATCCCATCAAGCTTACCAGTCTTACACCCTATCTCCTGAATCCATACATTTCTCTTCATTCCCCACGGTTGCTATTTCATTCAAGGTCACCATTATTTCTTGCCTGGAATTACCTCAATTTATCTACCTGCTTCCATGCGTATTGACCTGCTATCCCCACTGCAACCAGAGTCATTCATCCAAAGTGCAAATCTGACTACTTACTCCTTGCTGACAACTTTCTGTGGCTTCCTGGATGAGACAGAGCAAGCTGTGTGGCTTACAGAGCCCTTGATAAACTCATGCCAACCTACCTCTCCAGCCCCATTTAACTTCAGCCTCTGTCTCAAGCGTCATGCACCAGCAGCAACGCATCGACCCAGGTATTCCCTGCTCCCATGTCTTATTCGTATCCTTCCAATTCCCTTCTTACAGTTACTTATCCTTCAAGACTCAATTGAAGCATCCAAAAGAAAACTTCTCTAGACTCTCCCAGGCTGAGTAAGGTTCCCCTCCTCCACGCTCCCGGAATGGGCTTGCCAGCTCTCGGCACGGGGCCCTGTGCGGAGCAGGCAGTGCTGTCGATGTTTGTTGAGTGAATAAGTGAACACATGAACAGTCCATGCTGGTTAAAGGGTGCACTGATCCAGGTGAGAAGCAGAGGCTCTAGGAGCACAGTGGAGGGTGCCTCGCCCGCCTGGAGAGTCAAGGAAAGCTCTAAGAAGGAAACAGCAGATCTGAGCTTGGGAGGTGACTTAGGGGAAGGAGAGGCATTGTGTGCTGGGCAGATAAGCAGAGGCAGCTTCCCAGGCACGTCACCTGGAAAGCATCATTGCCCAGGGACCCTGCTTGTTCTAATCCTCTGCAGCCACCATCTTGAAATTCTTCACTTTTGAACATGGAGACCTGCGTTTCCATTTTCACTGGACCTACAATGTAGGCACCTGATCGTGCCGATAAGACAAGCTTGTCCAAACGCAAAGGGCCAGGAGAGCCTTTGAAAGGGCTCATCGGGACCCCTGAAGGCAGCTCCAGTCTGATTGGGCTCCTCTAAGCCAGACACTCAGCCACAGTAAGAATGAATGTGTTCTCCCCACCCCATGCATCCTGATCTATTTATAAATGTTTAGAGTTTAGGAGGGAAACACCAAATCCACATTTCCAGGCCTTTTTCTACGCAAGACTTAAACGTGCGTATCGTGCAAATCAAATCCATATGTTTCAGATTCGTTTACACTTTGTTCATCAGAAGTCCCTCCTACTCCCTCCCCAGGAGGAAGTTCTCACATCCAAGAAGGCGTCGAAGCTCTCCTGGAGCTTCTGAGTTTAAAGAAAAAGGGAGGGGATTTGAAAACTCTGAATCTGACTAAAGAAAACTGGATTTAAACCTCAAAAGTTTCAATTACACTTTGCAGCTCTACATCCCCAAGTTAACGCAGCTCAACTCTGTCCCTTGAGTCACCCCAATAACCCTGTGGCAGGCACGGCCCCCAAGGAGGGACGTTTCCTCCCAGGGAGGAGGTGGGGCCTTGATTGTGCATTAGGAACTGGAAACTCGGAGGAAATCATATCGACAGTTGCTTGAGAAAAACTAAGCCTCTTGCTCAGACCACTGCGTTTAAAATCACAAATCTTTAGGACTGAAAGGGATCATTGAGATCATCTACAGTAATAACTACCATGTGCAGAGTACTTTACACTTGATAAATCACTTTCACACTCATTTTCTTATCTAATCCCCGCAGCTATTTTGTAAGGGATGGAGATGGCTATCATCACTTTCAGTTCAACAGCTAGGAAAATAAGGCTCAGAAAGGTTAGGTGGATTTTCCAAGCTCACACAGCAAACAGCAGCAATACCAGACCCAGACTCATGGTCTTGACACTCCCCCCCACCCCAACCCCGGGGCTTGTCCTCGACCCCACTCACCATTTCTCAGGATGAAAGAAGGCCAGCCACGCCCAAGCCCTCCCTTGTCTTGCCAACGTCCGCCCAGTTCCAGGCAAGGGTGACACAGCCAGAGCGTCCACCTCCCTGCATGGCGTCCTTTCTGCCTCTCTCAGCCCCCCTTTCTCTCTTTATTGGAGGAAGTCAGGGAGGAATTCTCCTTTCAGAGAAATGGCTTTATTGTTTCTGACAATGCAACACCCGCCCCTTGGAAATAGCCATAAACAGAGCAATTCAATTTAACCTATGTATCTTTCCAATTCTTCCACAACCTGGTAAAGTAGATATTCTGTAACCTATCTTCCTCAAAGAGGAAACTGAGTGTCAGAGAGGATGAATAACAGCCTCTGTGACATAAACGGTAAATAGCTAACAATGCCAAGACTTAAACCAAGTTTTCCGACACCAAACATAAAGATCTTTCCACTAAGACACAATGATGGCATTTGGCTCCCATCCCATGAGGACAGCCAGTGGCAGAAAATGGAGCCGATGGAAGGAAAAAGGGAGAGAGGAAAGATATCTCTCTAGGCCTGCAAATGGGACAGATTACTATAGGTTTTGCCTATTTGGCCAGGATTATTAAAAACTGCAGGAAAATCTTATGCACAAGGAGCAAGACAGACTGAGAGGAGGGACTGGGTTGGCTTAGAGCAAAATCTGAGAAGCACGTATGTATGTGCATACAAAAGACACGTAGTTTTACCTCTTTCAAGTATATGCAAACTAAGCTATAAATTAGTACTAATCAGTACCCCTGAGGTGAATTAATTAAAAAGTTATAATTCACAAGAGGCCTACATTACTTGATAATGTATCACCAAAGCTTATGAATATGAGAATTAATTACTTGGCCCAGATGTTGAAGGAATGTTTAATTTCCTGATCTCTTGGTTTCAAGTATCCGCTGATTTTATCCAGCATTGAAATGAAACTAACAATTATTATGTTTACTCAATTATTATTTTAACAAACAGTCATCATTTATTAATGAGTTAATATTCAGTGTCTTGCTGTGCTGATTATACATATCATTTCATTTAACCCTCACAACAACTACGTAAGATGGACATAATTATCATCATTTTATATGTGCTAAAAATAATATATATATATATATAGGCTCTGTGATCTAAGAAGCCAAAGTTACACAAATTAAATAAAGTACTGCATACACAAATTTGTGTCTGCCCAATTCTGCCCATGGCAATGACCTTTGCTCCAAATGAACCCCTTGACAATTCTGGATTATGAAGCTTCAAATGACTGAGAATTTATTCCAATGGCTTTGCCTGGTTTTCATTCAAACTTGGGAGTACATTTAAATCTCAAATCTACAGGCACATAAGTCCATTCATTTCCATGCTATGTGTTCATTCCTAACTTGTTTCTAAATTCTGCTTTAACCAAAATCAAAATCAAATGTTTCTTCCTGGTAGGTAGTACAAATATGGAGCCAAATTCCAGTCATCATTGTGAGGACTGGGGGAGCAGAATGAATGTAAACAAGTTATATCCACAAAGTCCCTACGCCCCACTGCATGCAGCTGCAGGAAAAAGGAAGCAGCGGAGAAAGTAGAATTTTTTTAAAAATATGGATTCCATGTGGTTCTGAGTTTTTAAGATGTTTTAAATTTTAATAGTAAGTTTTTATTTTCTATCATGAACATATTTTTCTTTTGTAATAGGAAAATGCATGTTAATTGTTGAAATTACAAAGGACAATTTGGCTGGGTATAGAATTTTTGAGTCATAATCCTCCCAAACTTTATAGATGCTATTCCATTGACTGCCTTTTTATTTTTTTAATTTTTATTTATTTATTTATGGCTGTGTTGGGTCTTCGTTTCTGTGCGAGGGCTTTCTCTAGTTGTGGCAAGCGGGGGCCACTCTTCATCGCAGTGTGCGGGCCTCTCACTATCGCGGCCTCTCTTGTTGTGGAGCACAGGCTCCAGACGCGCAGGCTCAGTAATTGTGGCTCACAGGCCCAGCTGCTCTGCGGCATGTGGGATCTTCCCAGACCAGGGCTCGAACCTGTGTCCCCTGCATTGGCAGGCAGATTCTCAACCACTGTGCCACCAGGGAAGCCCCCCCATTGACTGCCTTTATCCAATGTTGTAGACAGAAGTCTGAGGACTCCTTGACTTTCTCCCACTATACTTTTTTTTTTTTTTCTGTCAAGTTTTTTAGGATTCTTTGGTTGTCCATGGAATTCAATATTTTCTCCAGGATATGTAAAACTGTTTGTCAGATTTAATTAAATCTTCTGGATAAAGTTCACCTGACAGGTTCACAACTTACTTGGTTTTAGAAACATTTTATTCTGTATTACTTTGAATATTTTTGCTGATTTGTTCTTTAGGCCTAGCAGTTATTCTTTTTTCTAGTCCATGTTTATTTACATCATCTTTTCTCTGATTTTTTACATCTGTCATTTTTCTCTCCATCCATATTTCACTTTGATTTGGTGCTCTATTATTATTTTTGTACAACCCTGAATTTCTACTCTGCTATTATTGGTTTTACTTTATTTTCTGGAGTCTGTTTTATCCAGTTGTGGTAATGCAATTTCAATCAAAATACAATGGAATATCTTGGGAGACTTGACATCCTAAAGATTATCTATAGGAATAAATCTATTAAACTAAATGGGGGCTTCCCTGGTGGCGCAGTGGT
Organism: Balaenoptera ricei; assembly: GCF_028023285.1. Lineage (NCBI taxonomy): Eukaryota > Metazoa > Chordata > Mammalia > Artiodactyla > Balaenopteridae > Balaenoptera > Balaenoptera ricei. The sequence goes on from NC_082651.1 coordinate 94,595,723, forward strand.
TGAGAATCTGCCTGCCAATGCAGGGGACACGGGTTCAAGCCCTGGTCTGGGAAGATCCCACATGCTGCGGAGCAACTAGGCCCGTGAGCCACAACTGCTGAGCCTGCGCGTCTGGAGCTTGTGCTCCACAACAAGAGAGGCCGCGATAGTGAGAGGCCCGTGCACTGCGATGAAGAGTGGCCCCCGCCCGCCGCAACTAGAGAAAGCCCTCGCACAGAAACAAAGACCCAACACAGCCAGAAATAAATATAAATAAATAAATAAATAAAAATTAAAAAAAGAAAAACTAAATGGGACATTATGAGGGAGGGAATGGGGAAGAGTAGAAATAAAATGAGGGAATCCATGCAATAAAAGATATTAAAATGAACTTTAAAACTAAAATAACAAAAACAGAAAGAATCATAGCCTCTTGCCAATATAGGCAGGCAAATCAATGGAATGGTATAATTTTGTTTCAGCTGGGAAGAAAAAGGATTCCACTTGGCAAAGGCAATGAAACTCCTTAGGGAAAAAATACCATACTAGAACCCTGACTTATATTTTATAATCTAAGTTCTAAATGAATTAAAGATTTCATTTTTTAACACATAAGAATACTTAGATAAAATTGATCAGTATTTACATAATCTTCATATATAAGAAGACGTTTGAAGTATATCAACAAAGATAAAAACCATAAAGCAAAATCTAACAAATTTAGAAAAATAAACATTGAAGGTAATGGGAAAAGATACAAATGAGAATTTTTTTAAAAAGGAAAGAAAAGAAGAGAGAGAGAGAGGGCAGAAGGAGGGAAGTGTAACCGAGCAGGAGACTGTGGGGTCTTCCCAGAACAGGGCTTCCCCCATGCCCTCTGCCTGCCTTTTGTCTGTACAAAAACTTTAATCAAAGAATAAATTTAATCAGAGAAGTGAGAAAATGCAGAAAGAAAGGAAAACAGTCAAGCAAGACAAAATAATATTAGTTTGGCCATTAAGCAAAGTCAAGGACATTTAGTTCCTCCTCAAGGGCTGTAGATAATATTTGGAACCATGTCCTTTGAGCTGTTTTGCAGATACTGAAACTCCCACCAGGTGGAAGAAGTGAACTGTATGCTGCCCACAATGACACAGACCCCAGATCGGTTGGAACCAGAAGGTTAATGATGTTGACTCCTGATGACCTCACCAGCAACCAATCAGAAGAATGTCCACGAGCTGGTCACACACCCCACAATGCCTCTCCCTCACCCTGTCTTTATAAACCTTTCCCTGAAAGCCTTTGGGGAGTTCCAATCTTTTAAGCACTAGCTATCTGGATTCCTTGCTTGTCGCCCTGCAATAAACGCTGCATTTTCCTTCACCAAAGCCTGGTGTCAGTAGATTGGCTGGCTTTACTGTGCGCGGGCAAGTGGACCCAAGTTTAGTCCAGTAACAGAAGGAAGGAAGGAGGGAGGAAAAAAGAAATATGTATGGCCCAAAACTTAAGAGAAATAGTTAACCTCACTATAATCAAATCATTGATTATAATCAAATCATTATAAATGGAAGGTAACTCTTAACATGTTCTCAGCTTTTATCTCTTGCTTCAGAAGCTCTATTTTTATGCATTTGTGAGATGTAAAAGGATTTAATTGGACAGTCTTGTAAGGCCTGAAGTTGGCAGAACTTGCTGGAAACTGGTTAAAGGGGAGACAAACATGAAGTAGACTAATATAACTGTACCCAAAATAAAAAACACAACAGGTAGGACCAGGCTCAGATGACAGAAAACTCACCACGGCTGATGTCGTCCAAGAAGACATTCAGGAAAACTGGAGTCTTGAACTTGAGCTTGAGAAAAGAAAAATCCAGAACAGTGAACCTGAGTGTACTCCATACTTGGCAACCTGCCTCAGGTGACCAAGATGGCTGTGAATTCACAGAAGATAACTGAGCAGTAGAAAATCTACTCAGCCTAGATTGCAAGAAAATGTGCTTATGCATCATGCTTTATAGTTCAAAAAAATCCTTTGATACATTATTTTCACATAATCTTCCCACAACCCTTAGTGTTAGGCAATGAACAGGTCATAACCCTCCTTTTAAGAAGAGGAAACTGAGGTCTAGAGAGATAGGATGATGCACTTGCACTCGAACCACTAGATGTAACTGGAGGAAGTACTTCAGCCCCATCTCACAAGGGAAGCTTGCCTTCTTCTTCACCACCCTGTTGCCATGTGGAATAAAAATAACCAGCTCCACGCCTCTGCCGTACAGCTGCACCAGCTTCAAAGAGTGGATGCTCATCCAAATTTCAAGTTGCTGTGCTAAGGAACACCAATTGCTGTTGCATGTAAAATGTTCTTTAAAAATTCAGGGCTTCCCTGGGGGCGCAGTGGTTAAGAATACGCCTGCCAGTGCAGGGGACACGGGTTCGAGCCCTGGTCCGGGAAGATCCCACATGCTGCGGAGCAACTAAGCCCATGCGCCACAACTACTGAGCCACACTCTAGAGCCCGCAAGCCACAACTACTGAGCCCGTGTGCCACAAGTACTGAAGCCCGCACGCCTAGAGCCTGTGCTCCGCAACAAGAGAAGCCACCGCAATGAGAAGCCCACGCACCGCAACGAAGAGTAGCCCCCACTCGCCGCAACTAGAGAAAGCCCGTACACAGCAACGAAGACCCACCGCAGCCAAAAATAAATGAATAAATAAATAAATTTATTTTAAAAAAAAAAGAATCCAGATACTCTTACCACCAAGAGAATCCTTTTGCTGTATCTGGAGCCCATTCTCAAAAGAGTTAAGAAACACTGCAATGAAAGTATAAAAGTTGCTGCCACAATGGCATCACAGCTGTAAACAGATAAATCAGAAAACACCTACTAGGACATGCCGCCGACCACGACAGAACTTGCTGTGCTAATACTCCTCATGTTGGGCGTCTGTTTCTCCAGATACAAAACTACAAGTGAGATGCTCTCTAAATACCCTGTCTCCCTTGACTCTGAGAGGTACCATGGTTTGAGTAGGAAGTAGGCACATACTCAGAGAAGACTAAATAGGGCAAGAGGCCTGGAAACCATGTGATGACAAGGAGTGACCAAAGGAACCAGGGACTAGAGATGAGACGCTGAGGGACAAGAGTGATGTCTGCAGGGCTGGCTTAGGGAAGACTGACTCAATTCATCCTGGGTGGCCAGAAAGAGGGAAATTGAGACTGATGAGTGAAAGCCTGGGGAGTCAGAAATTGATTTAAAAAAAAAATAGAGCCATCCAAAGATGAAACAAGCAGCTTCCAGGGAAGGGAAAGAGAAGGGAGAGAGGAAAACAGTTATTGCACTTCTGTCTTGACCTTTGACATGCATGACCTCTGACCTCTGTAACAATCTTGATACCTGGGCATTATCAACCCTATTTTCCAGGTTAGGAAACTACTGCTCAGAAAGAAACCATTTGATCAACATCAGGGTAGTGAGTTACTGAATGCCCCATCAGGAGGATATTGAAACAGAGGACGAAATACTAATTTAAATGTATTTAGGCATCACATGTAGAAGGTTAGAGGAAAAGGTCTTTATGATCCCCTCCAGCCAGGGAATCCCATTATTCTATTGTATTTGGGTGCTACTTCCTAATCACAAAGAAGAATCATGTACTTCAAAATACTGAATGGGAAGAAAAAGCCCCATTGCTACTCAGCCGCCAGCACCATGATGACCGTCACCGTCACTGTCGTCTCTATCAGCAGCACCATTATCAGTAGCAACATCTACTATGTGCTGGGTACTAGTATAAGCTATAACTGGAGATACTGATCGCCATTCAATACAATAGCTGTCAAGGTAAGTTTCTTTGTCATCATTTCACGAGTGAGAAAACTGAGCCTCAAAGAGGTAAGTTATTATCATCTAGCAAGTTAAATGGCAGAACTCAGCCTCAAGCCCAGTTCTGTTTGATTCCAAAGCTGGTGCTATCTTCTGAATACCCCACTCTCTCCCTAATACTTCCTGCATGCCGCCATACCAATCTGGCACCTGAGCACAGGATATACCACATTAGGAAGCAGAGGAGCAGGTGTTAGAGCCGCCCCTGCTCCCATGGTTTAAAAAAAAAAATGCTCTCCTGCATGTAGCTATCACAACAGGTCTTGCTTCGATGTGCTACCACACTCCTTGAGAAACATGAACTTGATGGCATGCTAAGAATCAGCCTGGCTTCTCAGCTCTCTGTGGCTCTCAAAAGGAAGCTCCAGGACACTGGCCACTCCACTGGAAAGCTCTACCGACAGAACCTCAAGGAGGCAAGACGCTACCTTGCAGAGTGTACCTTATTGGAAAGATTCGGCGCCCAGGGCCATCCTCCCCACTCTGGGACGCTGATTTGGTTTGCCTTCCTCACAAGGTACCAAGGCCGTCAGTAACTTTCCCCACACACACACTTTTTCCGACTCTCTGGCTCTTTCAGCTGAGGCTGCAATGTTAAACACATAGTTCTGTAAATTAATTCTTTGAAGATTCACTCTTGTCAGCTAACTTTTCTCACTGCAATAAGCCAAGGAAGTCACTTCCTCGCAACTGAATTTTCCATTTTCATGTACTCCTGAGCCTCTTTAATTTGACAGTGTTCCAAAACCTCTGTTCAGCAGAACTCACGAGTTAGATCCAGGAATCTCAAAAATGTTCACTTAAAATTAACGGGGAAAGTGATAATCCCATCTTGGCCTTGGATTTTAAAAAGTGGGTATATCATCTGGGGTGAGAAAGGAGGCAGAAGATGAAGAAGCTTTCAGTCAGCATTTGACTTAATCCCAGTTTTTCAGTCTTGTTCTCCATTCCAGCCTCAGTACAGCAGTCATCTGTGCCTTGAATAGACTGGCCAGGCTACAGGTAAATGTCACTACAGGTGAGAACTTAGAAGAATGAGTCACAGCCTCTGCCCTCCAAGAGTTCACAGCTGAATAGTAAAAGGACACACCATCCACCACGGGGCAGGACAGACAGTCCTCAAGGTGCAGGGGTGTCCTGGGAGCAGCTCTGGGCCGAGAGGCTTGAGTCCTGGCTTTGGGTTCTGACTGCATCCCTCATTTACTCCATACATTTGGACAAGTTGCTCCCCCTCCTAAATTTCAACTTACTCATTTTTCTAAAACAGAAAGGTAGCACCAGAGGATAACTAAGATTCCTTCTGTCTCTAGCTTTCTAAGAGTTAGGAATAGCAAAGTGTTCCAGGAGAAATACAAAGGTTCTAGCAGAAAATGAGGAGAGTGGTTGATCGGGGAGAGTGCTGGGAAGGCGGCCATCGTGAGCTGGCCTTTGAGAAATGCCTAGAACGTTGATGGATCTGGAGATGAAGTGTTGAGAGACATTTCTGTCAAAGATGACACCCCTGCAGCTGCTGAAGAGGAGAGGGAGGGAGAGTAGAGAGGTAGGGGAAGGGAGAGACAGAAGGAAGAAGAAGAGCAGAGGTAACACCACCTGATGAATAATAATAGTCACAGCTGCACCACCCTTTACAGTTCAGAGAGCAGTTCCCCATACACTGGCTCATTTAACTCTCAGGACACAGCTGGGAGGCAGGGAGCGGCACTTTAGCCCATCTTATGGACTCAGAGTCGCTCGCACGTCTGGTAAGTGGTGGAGCCGGGACTCACCCTGAGGTCTGACCGACAGCAAGCCTCACATCACACAGCACAACTACAAGCTCGGCATGCTGCCACCACACAACATGGTGTGCAAAGGAGGTCTGCACATGTGCCCTCAGCTGTGTCAGTGGCTAACGTGCTCTCCAGAGGCAATGAAAGGGAACGCTGCTGTGTTCTTTTTTTTTTTTTTTTTTGGCTGCGTTGGGTCTTTGTTGCTGCGTGCGGGCTTTCTCTAGCTGCAGCGAGTGGGGGTTACTCTTCGTTGTGGTGCGCGGCCTTCTCATTGCGGTGGCTTCTCTTGTTGTGGAGCACGGGCTCTGAGCGCATGGGCTTCAGTAGTTGTGGCTCGCGGGCTCAGTAGTTGTGGCTCGCAGGCTCAGTAGCTGTGGCTCACGGGCTCTAGAGCACAGGCTCAGTAGTTGTGGCGCACAGGCTTAGTCTCTCCGCGGCATGTGGGATCTTCCCAGACCAGGGCTCGAACCCGTGTCCCCTGCATTGGCAGGTGGATTCTTAACCACTGCACCACCAGGGAAGCCCCCCTGCCGTGTTCTGATCAGCCCAGGACCACTGCTTTCAGCTCTAGGTCCCACACTTCATCAGGGAAATTGCCCCATTGGAACATTGCAGAGAATGGGTAGAATTCCTAAAGCCATGCAATGCTAGTCACAGTTGAGGGTTCTTGGGGCATTCGAGTGGAGAAGACATAGTGGATACGCAGTGTATTAGAATTATCTGAAGGGCTATTGTATCAGCCCGAGTCCCAACTGGAAACAGATGGCTTTATCCAATTGGGTTAATTCGAGGAAGATTTGTTTACGAAGGGACTATTTGCAATGGAATAGGTGTAAAAGGAAAAAAAGAAGAAGGCTAGAAGCAGAGAAGCTGTCCCCCCAAGACAGAGAGTATGTAGGGAGGAAGTAGTTTCTGAAACCTGAAGAAGTCATGTAGAGAGAAGGTCTCCTTGAAAAAAAATCAGTGACAATCAGTAAGAACAAACCCAACCAGAGAGAACCCCACTGGTAGGCGCCTAGGTAATACAGACATCCGAACTCACTCTCCTCTCTCCTTTCAGTCTCCTATGGCCAAAGCCAACCAGAAGTCAGAGCATACAGGACCCCACGGATGAAGCCCCTTGAATTCCATATAGGTCAGTGTCCCAGGGCAGAGCGCAGAGGGACGAGGTGAAGAGAGGGTCTGGAGGGCCAGAGGGATGCTATCAGACACAGCTGGTCTTGTAGAAGAAGTAGACGTGGGCGTGAGACCATAAGGGGAAAGGGGGGGGTGGAGGCAGGTGGAGAAGGAATTAGGACCAAGGAGACTTTATGAGGAAATGAATTTTAGCTAAATTTTAAAATAAGTAAGGAAGAAATTAATAGTCAAAAAGAGGGAGGTATAAATTAGGAGGTTGGGATTAACAGATACACACCACCATATATAAAAGAGGACTTACTGTATAGCACAGGGAACTCTACTCAATATTTTGTAATAACCTATAAGGGAAAAGAATCTGTAAAAGAATAGCCATATCTATATCTGTATCTATATCTATATCTCTCTCTATATATATATAAATATGTATGTATATATCTCTGAATCACTGTGCTGTATACCTGAAACTAACATGACATTATAAATCGACTCTACTTCAATTGTTTACAAAATCTAGTGAAAGAGCTGAACTAGGAAGACTGCAAGTTCATGCTGAGCTTCCCACCACCCAACTTCAAGTCGAAGTTAGAAGACCAGTGACACAAATTCTCTAGAGGAAATTCAGTGGTCAACTGGACTAAATAACTTGTAAAGTTTCCTCTAACCCTGATATTTCAACATTTTATACATAAAAAAAGGATAAAAAGTAAAATAATAGAAGGGTGTTTGGTTTTTTTTTAATCAATTCAGTTCTCCCAACCTTCCTCCTCAATCTTCTTCCCAATTAAGTACCTGCCTTCACTGTGCCTGGAAGATAATAAAAGATGTTTATTGACTAAGGATGGCACCAGAGTTAAAGTTCTGATTAGGTAGAATTTTGAAGTCCTTTGAGTTTTTTAAACAAACCTCTCACTTGCGTATTGTGAAAATAGAATGACCTTGACAAGGAAAAGGAATTTTTTTTTTAGACCAAACAACTGCAGAAGATCACTTTCTTCATCATCTCAAGAAGTGTCACATTTCCTCACAAAATTTTCAGCCATGATTTCCCCAGAATCTCTCTAAAATGGAGTCAAAAATTACAAATGAGGGAGTAGCTGAGAAGTGATTTGCAAACTTTATTAACCTCTAGATTTTTTTTCCCTCTTGTTTAGCAAATAACAATAACAATATGTTTCCCAGCCTTATTTACCAAAAGAGTTACACTGTGATCACTGTCAAGGTTAATTAACATCTGGATTTGCTGATGTTTCCATTTCCTGAATTTTCAAACAAATGCTTTAGAAGACTTTAGCAACTGCATAATTACCCATAATGTATTTCATATACTAGAGGCATCTCACGTGGACTTTGTATTAAATGAATCATAGCAATGTTGTTTTGAGTGAATAGTAGTTTCGTTAAGTCCATTGTTACTAAGTAATTTACACTTAGTTAGAAAACCAAGAAGGTCATTTGGAATTGTGTGCACTGAAATCTGCCATACAGATTAAGTGTACCTCCGTTACACAATGTGTTTCCCATTATTTCACAATGTCTTGAAGAATGGAACTAATAAAGCTGATATTCCATAGTGTAGGATGCAGACTAGCAGTTTGATGTAATGTTTCAGCTCACGATTCCTTTTATACAAGGAACAGATTAATCTATTCAACTGGAGAAAAAGACCACCCAATGTTTAACTGTGCAGGTGAGGTGCAAAGAAAAACTGGCTGACAACTGTTTTCTCCCAGAATTAATGGAACCAATTGGCATATCTGCCAAACAAGCATGACAGAGCCATAGGTCGATGGATTCCATTACTAGTCTACGAAAACCATGAATTAATTCAGTTATGCTCAGGAAGCCAAAATATTGCAGCCATTAGGGAATCTTTTAGGAACCATGGTTTTGATTTCTTTGTTCCCACATAGTCAGTTGTAAGCAGAAGATGTGATCATGAGCTCAAGCCATGTCACGACAGATTAGTAGAGAGCCATTCCCACACAGGCCGCCCCATGAGGAGGGCAAGAGGAACGTTGTGCGTGGCAAAATCTTCAAAATGCGATTCTCAATGCCAGAATTTCACCTAATCCCCGAGAAATTCTTGTCGCCTACATAATCTCTCCTACCCTCACAGTACAAGATTTTCAAGTCCTAAACCAAAAAAGCAATGCCGTCTCTTCTCTTATTCATTCAGCAAAATCCACCTTCATCCATACATTTGTTCACATTTGTTACAGACACTCACAGGCTCTTCGCCTACACTGAGCAGGAGGTCTTCACAGGCCAAGTTTCATCTTATCCACATACTAAGTCTGCCATGTATATACGTCATTGCTGTTTTCATCATTATTTTGTGTATCACTCCCTCCCAGCAATGTCAGTCTATGTGCTTGCTAACACAGCACAACTCACAGATGGGGAAACAAATTCGCGTGGGCAATGGGTTTGCCCAAATCACCTGGTGCCTTAGTCCGCTCAGGCTACTGTAACAAAAACACCTGAGACTGGGTGGCTTATAAACAGTAGATATTAATTTCTCACAGTTCTGGAGGCTGGAGGTCCAAGATGAAGATGATGGCAGATCCGATGTCACGTGAGGGCCTGCTTCCTGGTATATAGTCTTTTTGCTGTGTCCTCACGTGGAAGGGAGGAGGGAGTTCTCTGGGGTCTCTTTGATAAGGGCACTAATTCCATCATGAGGGCTCCACCCTCATGACCTGATCACCTCCCAAAGACCCCACCTCTTCATACCATCACATTGGGGGTTCAGTTTCATCAGATGAATTTGGGGGGGACACAAGCATTCAGTTTATCATACCTGGTTAATGGCCACAGAACTTAGGTATTGATAGCATTCCAGGTCAGTCTGACTGCAAGTTCCATGATCCTTCTACTGTAGCAAATGATTTCAAGTGCTGCAGCATCAACCATTTTCTCATGGGCTCTACCAGCGATAGTATGAGAAACATATTCTGGACACTGTCCAGTGGACTCACACATACAAATGCCTGGTACTCACTGAGCACTTCCTGTGTGCCAGGCACTGTTCTAAACGTTTTACAAGATGTTTTACACATCTTTCAATCCTTACAACTATCATGAGGAAAGTTATTAGTATTATCCTCATTCAACAGATGAGAAACATGAGGCACAGAGGGGTTAAGTAACTTTCCCAAGGTCACACAGCCAGGAAGTAACAAAGCTGAGATTCAAAACCAGGTAGTATGGCTCCAGAGTCTGTGCTTTCAACCTCTACATTACCCTCCATCAACATATGGGATCTTCACTTATTGAATAAAGTAACCATTTACTAAATGCCTCCTGTGTGCCGTTAGTGAACAGGTCCTGGGCACCCAAGAGGTAGTGAGATGATGTGGTCCTTTCTGTGCTAGAATTTATAGCATGATGGGAGAGGCAGATAGTAAACAATTAAGAGCTATGGAGGAAAACACACAGTAAGAAAAAACGATGATGCAGAGGCAGGGGACAAGATCCTTTTTAGACTGAGTGGTCAGAAAATGCTTCCTGGCTCTAATTTGATGAGAATCAGCACTGCAGAGAAATATAAATGATGGATGAGAAGGACACAGATTCTCCCTTCATAGTTCATTTCCTCAGCCTGAGTTTGCATCTCAGCCTGGACCATTACCAGCTTTGGGGCTTTGAATAAGTTACTTCCTTGAGATACCACATTCCCATCTATAAAAGGGAAGTAATAATAATAACTCCCTAGGCTGCTATGATCTTTAGAACGTAGAGAAAGCACCTAGTTCAGGCCTTGCTACCCAGTAGATGCTGAACAAAGGTCTGTCCTTGCCCTTATTTCTCCTCATGAGCCTCATCAGCCAAACCAGTCCTGGGGCCCTGGTACCAACGGGGGCAGGTGTCAATGGAATGGAATGTTCCAGCTCAGTCACCCTCACACCCAAATCCTCTTGGCGAGGCCCAGACCTGCTCCATTAGTGTCTGAAATAAAACACATCTGAGCGTCAGCTGTGAATGCAGCACTGTGAAGGCCATATGGGCAAAGTGAAGCCATCTGCATTTCCACATCTGCCCTCAAGTAGTGTATCAGTCAGAATAAGCTTGGTTCTGCTGCAGTTACAGAAAGAAATAATCCCAAATGCTCAGAGACTTAAAACAACAGAGGCTGATTTCTCGCTTGTGTTATTGGGTTGGTCAAAAAGTGTCTTTGGTCTTTTAAGTAAAAATGAAAGACACATTTTTCATTTACACCAAGAACTTTATTGAACAACGTATCACCCTTTTGTTCCACTACCTTCTGCCATTTTTCTGGCAACTTCATAATTCCATCTTCCCAAAACTTTTTATCTTTTTGAGCAAAGAACTGTTCCAGGTGTCTTTTACAGTCTTCCAGGGTATTGAAATTTTTTCCATTAAGAGAATTTTGTAAAGACGGAAATAAATGGAAATCCAAAGGTGCAACGTCTGGTGAATATGGTGGATGAATCAGAACTTCCCAGGCAAGCTGTAACAGTTTTTGCCTGGTCATCAAAGAAACATGTGGTCTCACATTATCCTGATGGAAGATTATGCGTTTTCTGTTGACTAATTCTGTACGCTTTTCGTCGAGTGCCGCTTTCAGTTGGTCTAATTGGGAGCAGTACTTGTTGGAATGAATCGTTTGGTTTTCTGGAAGGAGCTCATAATAGAGGACTCCTTTCCAATCCCACTATATACACAACATCACCTTCTTTGGATGAAGACCGGCCTTTGGTGTGGTTGGTGGTGGTTCATTTCGCTTGCCCCACCATCTCTTCCATTCCACATTATTGTACAGTATCTATCCACTTTTCATTGCCCGTCACAATTTGTTTTAAAAACAGAACTTTTTCATTCCATTTAAGTAGAAAATGGCATGAGGAAATATGGTCAAGAAGGTTTTTCTCACTTAACTTATGTGGAATGCAAACATCAAAGGGAATCATATAACCAAGCTGGTGAAAATGACTAGCACTTGATTTGGATATTTTGAGTATGTCAGCTATATCCTGCGTGGTGTAACGTTGATTGTTCTCAATTAATGTCTCGATTTGATCGCTATCAACTTCAACTGGTCTACCGGATCGTGGAGCATCGTCCAGCGAGAAATCTCCAGCACGAAACTTCGCAAACCACTGTTGACACGTTTGATCAGTCACAGCACCTTCCCCGTACATTGCACAAATCTTTTTTTGCATTTCAGTTGCGTTTTTACCTTTCTTGAAACAATGAAGCATAATATGCCGAAAATGTTGCTTTTTTCTTCCATCTTCAATATTAAAATGGCTACACAAAAATTCACCGATTTTGATGTCATTTTTTAAATGCACACTGATATGACAGCTGTCACATACAATCTAACAAGATTGTTTCTAATGAAGTTAAAGACAACTAAGTGCTACTAGAGCCATCGTACGAATAAAAACAAACGAACCTTTTGGCCCACCCAATACATGTCACTGTGACCTACTGGGAGACCCTGCCAGAGACCCAGGCTAAGAGAAGCTTGTCCCATTTCCACGATGGCTGAGACTGGACAGAGCAAAAGGGCGAACCAGATGCTGGCTCATGAGCTTCTGCTCCCATGACAAATATCACTTCTGCCCACATTTTGTTGTCTATGACAAGTCCCCCAGTTACACCAAATGTCAAGGGGCCAGGGGAGTGCCTGAAGAACAAGATATAGTCTCTCCACAGCTCCAATGTCCCCACAAGTAGTGTATAAAGATACTGTTCGTGCCCAAGAGGAGGGAACCTTCCTGGGAAGTTCTCTTCCAGGAAGGCTGGGAGGAAACTGCTCCCTCAAATTGCCCTGGTGAGCAATTTCCTTGAAGCCTTATGTTTTTTCCTAGAAGTTCATGTGAATTTTGCATCCAACTCCATTACATATCACTGTGTGTTTTAATATCAAAATCGATGCTTACAGAAGGTGTGCAGTGCTGTGTTTTTGCATTACACCTAACCCATCACACCTCATGTTTCTGGGAAAGCATAGTGACAGATCCCTGACATTCCAAAAAATTATTCTTGAAATTTTCACAAATTGCCAACATCTCTAAACCATCATTTAATTTTTTTTACTTAGATCGCTTTTTTTTTCTGGATAAAAATACTATTGACCGGGATTTCCCTGGCAGTCTAGTGGTTGGGACTCCACGCTTCCACTGCAGGGGGCACAGGTTCGATCCCTGGTCAGGGAACTAAGATCCCCCATGCCACGTGAGGTATGGCCAAAAAAGAAAAAAAAAAACAACTACTATTGACCGTTTACTGAGAACCTATTATGTGTCAACCATAATCTCATTATCTCATTCCATACATGATCTACATCACCTCATTCCATACTCATAACAGTTCTCTGAGAAAGGCAGTTTCTACTAATGATCAGAGGTAGAGGCTCAGGAAGGTCAGTGATTGGTCGGAGCCACATAATAAGAGGCTGAGAGGAATGGGAACCCCGTTCTGAATGGCTCTGTATCCTCCACCTTTTTCCACTACAACCATGTTCCCTCCCAGTTATCACTAGGAAATCAACCTCAGATCCCCATCAGTACAAATGAGAATCTGCAACACCAATGTTATTTCCTTGCATCTTTAGCGCACATCAAGAAAGAACCACTCGATTACTCCACAGGTGGCACTAAAAAGCTACTTTGAAATACAGGAGCTGGACAGGGGTGGCTCTGCTCTCAATCTGCTAAGCAACGCCGTCACACACCAGCCTCACGGCCACTGGGATTCAAGTTCACACCATGGGGAAGACGACAGACTACCACGCAGCGTGGACCTCGGAGTATCTGGTGATGAGTCCAACCAGGATTATAAAAGACACAAAGAAGAGTGTGGTCCCTGCTTCCCGGGATGATGGGAGGCTGGGGCCAACGGTAAGAGGAAAAGCAGCGGGTGTGAGCGAGGTGCAGGCTTCCTGATGGGCTCACCGCATCACCACGAGGCCCCAAAGGCCTTTGCCAAGCATCCTTGTGTCAGTTAACCAGGGACCCTGGAGGCAGTCGACACAAGCTCAGCTGGAGGGGAAATGTCACACAGCAGATCAGCTCTACCTGTCAGTTCTGGTTCCAGAGACAGACAGCCTTTCTGAACATTGCTCTGCTAAGTGGCAAAGCCACTACCTCTTACATTGTTTAAGAGATAGGTCAAAAAAGACGTTCTAAACATGAAAGCAATGGTTGTTATCAAAAAAGAAAGAAAAATAGATTCAACAACAAAACACGTTAAACCCCACAGGTCAAAAAAATTCCACAAACAAAATGAAAAGGCAAATGACAACCTAAGTAGGAAAATATTTGTAATTTAGCAAACATGAATACAGGGCAATTCATACAAATTGATGTAAAATGGACATCTTTTTTAAAGAAAAAGACATTCACAGAAGAACTATAAGTGGTCAATAAGCATTTCTAAAATGTTTATCCTTACTGCTTACCAGGAATGCAAATTAAAATAAGGTACCATTTTTTGCCTAATTGGCAAAAATGATCATTTTTCTCTTTTCAAGATAATACTTAGCACTCTTGAGAGTGCCACAGTGCAGGCTGTGAGAGAGTAAATTCCAGGAAAGCAGTTTAGCAAAATGTATCAAAAGCCCTAGCAATGTTATCTTCTTTGATCTAGTAATTCACTTCTGGGGATCTGTCCTAGGAAAATCACCAGAAATGTGGATAAAGATTTATATTCCAGCGTCTTCAATATACTGTCGTTTATAATACCTAAAAACAAACAAACAAAAAGAAATGCAAGCAACCTAAATAGCAAAAAGAAAAAAAAAACTTGATAAATTAAAGACAGGGTAAGGATAAATATGGTGGAGACATATGATAGAATATTGAAAGGTATCATATTGTCAAGAATTATTTGGTGACATGGGGAAATGTTCAGAATATAATGTCAATTTAGAAGGCAGGCTCTGATATTCTTCTAGAAGAAAATATTACACAAACATATATACACACACAGTCATAAATTCACTCAAAAGCTCATAAGACAGGAGGAAACACTAAAATACTGACAATGATCATCTCTGAGTGGCACATTATAGATGACTTTTGTCTTCCTTTAGATTTTTCTGTATCTCCCCAATTTTCCAAACGAACACAATATACATATAATACATGTATAATATATAAATATATCATACATACATTCATTTTTATCATCTAAAAAAAGTGTTTTGGAAACAAAATGTGATGCATGAACAGTGCCACCAATTATTCCCTCCTGGCACCCACGCCCTTGGGCAGCGACCACCACACAGATTCTGAGCCAGGTAACTTGGTCAGCGGGATGTTAGCCGTTTTGACACAAGCAGAGGCTAAAAGGCGCTCACACGCTGGAGCCTGTCTAAACTGGCTGCTCTTGGATCCTAAGACAACTACCGTGCGACAGAGCCTGGGCTTGTCCGTGGCGTGATGAGACACAAACTGCCCCAGTGCCCCAGCCGCAAGCCAGCTAACCTCGAGAAACAGCTGCCTAGCCAACCAGGAGCTCACCACTGATGCAGAAAAACCACCCAGCTGGTCCCAGTCCAAATCGCCAACCCAGGGAGTCCTCAAATAAGTAAGTTGTTGTTGTTTTAATCCAGTAAGATCTGGGGTGGTTTGTTATGCAACAAAAAATAAATGACATAGAAGAAAACATACTCTAGTCGTAAAATGGGGAAATCTTGGGTTTCTCCATTGGATACTTTATTTGACCTCTCACTGACTCTGTTTTTTAATCTCTAACATGAGAGTAACACTACGTGCTTCACTGGGTAGTTGTGAGAATCAAATGAGTTAATGTACATGAAAGCACCTGACATAGAGTGAGGCTAATGAATCTGAATTACTATTAATCGTTAGGAATTGTTAAGAAAAAAGAAACAGTTAAGAACGTTAGGAATAGATGAATCAGGATACGTCTATCTCCACAGTGCAGGAGTGGGCTAAAAATATTATTTTAGTAGTCAAAGGACTTCATTATTATGAGCAAAGGATAAAGCCTGGGGCTGGAAATTGGGAGCATGAGTTTTACACCCTAACTCTCCCACTGACTTGGAATGTGACATCGGATGCTTTTTTTATATAGCCACTAACTCGTAAGTGGTGGTCCCTCAGGTCCGAGCCAATTGCAACAGAGCAAGGGAAGAGCTCTAGCCAGGGTTATTTCGGATGTAAAGCTTGAAGTCCATCTTCTTACCTGGACTTTTACAAATTAGTTTCAAACTACTTCTGCCATTCACAGCCCATCCTACCCCATAAGCTTAGCACTTCAGCCAGATAAAACATCCCAATATTCTCGAGACAGAGCACATGGCTGTTGTACCTTTCTTATGCTGTTCCTCTGCTTGGAATGTCTTTTCCTATAATCAAATTCCCATGCATCCTTCAAGACTTACCCGAAGGAAGTCTCCTCTGAGCTCCCAGACAAAAGTGTCTCCTTCCCTTCTGTTCCAACAGCTATAGATTTTCGGTCAGGTTCTCTAGAAGCAGGGACTAAGTCAGGGATCCTTGTGCAAGTGATCCATTAAGGGAGGGCTCTCAGTAAGATCCTTATGGAGGAGAGGGAAGCAGATTGGACAGTGGAGAGAGCTAAGCAAAAATCGGGGCTCAGCTGAAGCCTATGTGGACTATAAAAGAAACCCTAGAGTTGTCCTACCTTGAGGCAAGGGGTCAGTCTAGTCTTCTGTATCCCGAGTTAACCTTTGGCTGGAACCCATCCTCTGGGGGAGAGCATAACCTTGCAAGCATTGCCAGGGCTGCAGCCACTTATCCAAGGCAATTCTCAAGAGAAGGAGCTATCAGGTAAAAGGGGTCTACATGGGCATCAACAAGGCAGTCCAACCCTTCACCACTCACATCCCTTGCCTCTCATATTAAGTTCACTCTATTAAGGCACAGCTTCTTGGGGATTCTGATTGGGCATACTTCCTGGGGAAACTTACAAGACAGGGGGCAGTTGCGTTGTTCCCAAGGTCGTATCTGAAGTTCATCGTCTCCTTGCTCCACCGCCCACACTGTTTCCCACCATGTTAGCTAGCACTGCTGACCTATGTGGATTTTCCTGAGGCAGAGGGAGGCCTGACTATCCCTTAAGGGGGCCTGAGCCCCTATTAAGCCATAGCTATGGAACTTGCTCATTTAGTGTCAAAATCGAGTGTGGGAGTGCCAAGAGATGCCCAGGGGACCAACTCAACGCCAAACATATTTCCCCTGCCCTCTTTGTAAAGCAGCAGCCCCACTTCCTCATGATGAGCACAGCCAATTACTTCTACCAGTAGAGGAACTCCTTTCTTTGCCTGATGATTATTGGCACAAAGAGCCCAAAATGGCCAGCAGATGCTGTAGCTTTAAGTCTATGGGTTCTTGTTGTATTCCTTGGTGATGACATTGCCACTCTGGGACCCAAGACCTCTAGACCCTCAGAGCCCAAAGTTGCAGAAGTGACTGGAAACATAAATTCCCCAAGTGGGTCATTAGGGGGTGATGGTGAGCAAAGCCACTCCTGCTCCCACCTCTTAGTTCCTGGACCCGTGTCATCTATCTATTCCACAGCGTGTCTCACTCCAGGGACTATATTTGTGTCTGTCTTCTAATGCCCCCTTGTCTAAGGGCTCCTTGGGGGCCAGGTCTGTTTTCATTGCTCCCTGCACATATCATAACTCACAGCGCCCAGCATACTGTGAGGGTGATGAGTAAAGAAGAAAAGCACTTTCTTACACCGCCTACAGCATGCCTCTGGATGGCCAGACTCACCTTCCTCCAACAAAATATCAATTCTCTGGTCCTAAAACCTGACGCAGGGACAATGGGTCAGAATGGTAAATTAGGACCATCCCAAGATACCTGCAAAACAAATGGCTACCCAATTTGGGATAGTTCCTTGAAGACCTGGCAAAATTAAAAATACCAGCAGCAGCACATGTGTGGTTGGGAAGAGGGAGAGGGAGGGAAAAGGCCAGGGTTTCCAAGGTAAAAAATCAGACTATGAAGATGAAACCCATTTCCCTGCCAGGCAAGACTCCCCTATGTGGGACTTGGGGCTGAGAGACCGTCACCTGGGATCACAGCAATGTCAGGTCTCTGTCCCCAGGACCACATCTGTTTGGGCTCTGGGAGTGGGAGATACGATGGGTGGGCAGAAGGAGTGACTATAGAGAACGCTGGACAAGGACCAGCTCCCTGGCCACAGCCAACACTGGATATCCTGCCTTGGCCAGAAGGGACCTGGAAAGGAAGCAGACACAGAACAATTGGGAAAGGTCGAAAAACCACAGGAGTCTGATGAATAAAGCCAAGAGGCTGCCCAGTGATGCAACTCATGGGAGACAAAAAAAAAAAAAAAAAAAAGAAGAGAAAAGAAAAAAATAAATAAGAAAAAAGAAACTTCCAGTCCTACCCGGGAGCATTCATCCTTCAGCTTGACCTTCCAGGAATCTGCTGACAAACACAAAGTGTTTTGTGCGACTTTCTGCCTGGGTCCTGGAATGACTGAGAAGGGGAGGAAGGCAGGGAAGGGGCTGGAGTGGGTGGGGGAGGCAGGGGGAAGGGGAGGGCCGGGGACCGGGGGAAACCTCGTTCCCAGCACGGTGCGTTGTTGGGCGCCATCTGCTGGTGGCCTGCGGAACCACACCCATCTCCCTGCCCAAACAAAGTAAAACAATGTTTCAGAGAGAAGGTACATGTCAGAGGAGAGCATCAAAAATCTGCCTCTGATGAGCCAGATGCTTCCATATACCTTGAATGTTACGTTCCCGTTAGGTGAGAATTGCTCTGCTAGTTTTACAGATGGGAAACTGAGGTTCAGGGAGATAATTAATTTCACAGAGGGCAAGACGATGAATTTGCTGTCATTGAAAAATCCATCCTCTTTCTGAACTCATAGAGCCTGGAAGAGTTCCTGAAGCATAAACGTCCTCTGAGTGAATAACTGGACCAGGCTTCAGTAACTGGGTCTTTTTGTAATTTGTCTGTATGAATCCAACAGAATAGGAAAAACTAAATGCAAAAATAAGAACAGCAGCTGTGTTTGTCAGTGGCGCTCAGGAAATGCCCGGGGCTTTATCACCCTCCAAGATTACAAACTACTTCAAAGCCTGGGAGGGGTTTGATTCCTTTTGGACCTCTGCCTAGCCCTGAGCTGTTCTGGAGGGGCCACATTAGGAAGGAGGTCAAGCTGCACAGGCAGGGGCCGGATTAAAGGGGCTCCAACCAGTCCTAGGTGGCCGGTGGCAGCCACCACTGAAGGTTCTGAAAAACCATTCACTATTGTGACAGCTTCACCCGCTTTGTTTCCTGTCCCAGACTAGGACCCTTCTTCCTCTCCAATGTCTGGTGATATTCAGGCTCATCAAGTCTCTTCATGCTGGGCCCTACCAACCGTTCCATTCATTTCCCCCCCCCCCCAATCACCCCCCAACACACACACACCCGACCTTTCTATAAACACAGAAGCATACCTACTATCCATACTCCTATACACAGGCAAAAATTGCACCAGTCATGGACTCCGGCACAGAAACCTCAACATCCCCAAACACACTGGGATCTGTCACATCTTTGAATCTTTGTAGTACTTCTCTTCCTCTTGTTCTCTCTGGCTGGGATGACTCTCCTTCTCAGGCAAACTCCTATTCAACCTTCAAGGCCCATCTCCAGTATCACCCCTTTGTGAAACCTCCCCCCCCAACCCCATTCACTCTTTAGTTGTTCCCTTATCTGAATACCCAGAGACTTTGTTCATATTTTACTACCATACATAAAGCACTGTCTTCATCTCTGCATGCCCTAGATAGAAGTAGATACTTGGTAAGTGTTTACTGAATGAGTACAGGAAAGAATGAGCACAAGCTTCTTATAAACCCCCTGAGAAAAAGAAAAAGAGTCAAAGCGGAAGGGAACCTGCACACCATCAGCCACTAGATCCCAGCTTCAGGACCAGGCAGCTCTCAGCCCTTGGTCTGGAGCCTCTCGGCAAGGGGAGCTGACTTTCTGGAGGGGGAGGGGAAGTGGGAGGTTCCTAACTTGTGGAGGAACAATGCACAGCTAGTCAGAGAGAAAAATGACCCTCATGTCAGCAGCATGTCAGAAGTACTGAGATCTAGAAGCTTCTGCATCCAGCTCAGCTCCTGTACAAATGTGGTCCAGCACTGGGCATTCATTTCTTGTGCTCAGGCTCTGATCTCTCTTTATGTTTACCTAGAAAATGGGATTTCCCGCATGCCCAAGCTAGGAAGCAGCACCGTTCCCTCATTTCTAAATGAACGGTTTAAAAATAAGAGGACAAAAATGACCCAAACCGGTGGTAAATCTGCTCATCTGAGATCTTCATCCCTGTCCCAAGGCCCTGAGTCCTGGATTACAATGATCCCGGCCCAGGAAGGGAGAAGAGCAGCGACAGCTAGTGACCATCCACTGTGCACCAGCTGCTTAACCCGCACAAACGGCTTCAAGGTAGATGTCACCATGCTCTTCTGCCAGATGAGTTCAGAGGCTCAGAGAAGCAGAGGAACTTGCCCAGGGCACCCAGCTTGTCAAGTGGGGCAGCCGGCCGCACTCGAGGGGGTGGCTCTCCAGCGCCTCGCCCTCTGCACTGCTAAGACAGCCTCCCACGCGCACTGGGGGCTGGGGAGCAGGTAGCAGAGCCAGCTGGCTTCCTTTGCTGCTTGCCCTCTAAATGACCCCCTTTCAACTCTTTATCCCACGTGGGAAGGACATGGACTCTACAGAGGGTTTGAGGGAAAGCTCCATCTACTCAGGGAAAACTGCAGAGAGGAAGGCAGAAGCTGAAGCCTTTGTTCTTCTTTGGATGAGCAAGTGTACCCACCGCGGACCAGGTGTGCCTGGCCCTCCCCTTCACGGCACCGCGGGAGAACCCACACTGCCCACACCTTGACTGCGGGGCAGTTTGTCAGGCCTTGGGAGTATAACCCTGGTTTAGGGTTGCACATAGGTGCACTACCACTTTTTTACCAAAGCTTGGCAAAGGCAGAGAAGTGAGAAGGTCATATATATAACAGGATGTGAAACTAAGTTTCAGGCTAGCAAACCCTTGATCAGCCTTCCTCAACAGTATCGTTATGGAGCATGTCAGAAACACTCACTGTATAAGCCAAACACTGCCTCATTTCTTTGGAACACAAAGGCAAAGAAAAACACCGAGTTATGATTCTTAACGGCAAAAACAAATGGCACATCAAAACGGCAGGACCTTCCCTCTGGGAGAGCAAGATGCGTAGCAGTGGCGGAGAGATTTGCACCATTATTTCTTACTTATTTATTCATTAACCAAAGTGCATTCGGTGATTACCAGGTCCCAGGCACTGTCCCAGGCCCTGGACATGCAGCAGGGACAAGATGGACAAAATTGCCCCTCTGAATGCAGCTTACATACCAGTGGAGGAAGACAGACAGACGAGGCAAGTTCGCAAAGCACAGGCAACATAAAAAGGTGATGCACACTGCAGAAAAGATACAACGAAGCAGGCAAAGGAATGAGAAGTGCAGGCGGCACCGTGCAGAGCACCAGCTCCCACAGCGCCACTCCCCTAAGGAGCTTCTGGAAAAGGATGGATAAAGCAAGGCTTCCCAGAGGGGGTGACCTTTGAGCAATATTGGCCAGCAGACCGGGGGCAGGGAGGGTGGTCATTTCAGCCAACAGTCAAAGGCCCAAGTGCACACGCAGACAAACGTCCTTAGGGGTGTTGACTAGCTGAACGTATTAGTCAGCTCAGGCTGCTGTAGCAAAACACCATAGACTGGGGGCTCAAACAACAGAAATTCATTTTCTCCCAGTTCTGGAGGCTGGAAGTTCAACATCAAGGTGTCAGCAGGTTGGGTTTTTTGACGCTTCTCTTCTTGGTTTGTAGATGGCCACCATCTCACTGTGTCCTCACGTGCTCTTTCCTCTGTACCCACACATCCCTGGTGCCTCTACATGTTCAAATTTCCTCTTCTTATAAGAACGTCAGTCATACTGGATTAGGGATCACTCTAAAGACTTCATTTTAACTTAACCACCTCTTTAAATGCCCCATCTCCAAATGCAGTCATATTCTGAAGCACTGGGGTTGGAACTTCAGCATATGAACTTGAGGGACATAACCCCTAGGTTATCAAGAAACAATTTCCCATGGATAAAGAAGAAGAAGAGGTGGTGTGTGTGTGTATATATATGTGTGTGTGTGTGTGTATACACACACACACACACACACACAATGGAATATTACTCAGCCACAAAAAAAGAATGAAATGTTGTCATTCGCAGCAACATGGACAGACCTAGAGATTATCATACCAAGTGAAGTAAGTCAGACACAGAAAGACAAATATTATATGATATCACTTATAAGTGGAATCTAAAAAATAATGCAAATGAATCTATTTACAAAACTGAAACAGACTCACAGAAAACAAACTTATGATTACCAGAGGGGATATGGAGGGCAGGAGGGGTAAATTAGGAATATGGAATTAACACATACACTCTACTATATATATAAAGTAGATAAGCAACAAGGATTTACCATATAACTCAGGGAACAATATTCAGTATCTTGTATTAACCTATAATGGAAAATAATCTGAAAAAAATATATATGTAGAACTGAATCACTGTGCTATACACGTGAAACTAATGTGATATTGTAAATCACTATACAATTAAAAAATGAAAGAAATTTAAATTGCCCAAAAAAAAAAGTTCCCCTTGACCCCTTCAGAGCAGAACTCCTCAAAGTGGTTATCCAAATTCATTGCTTCCATGTCCTCATTTCCATTCTTCCGAAAATGTTCTTCTTAGGATTCTAAAGCCTTCCACGGTGCCAAGTCCAATGGACCCATGTATCCAACCACCCAATGGGCATCCTAAATTTAACGTGTCCAACATGGAGTTAAGTGGGCTCCTCCCTTTGCCTTTCCTAATTCGCTTTATCTGCTACCACCGTCCTGCTAGTTTAACCCCAAACACAGGAAACACCCTTGATTTCTCCTTTTCCTTTAAGCCTCCCGTCTAAACAATCAAAATCCCTCTGGATCTACGTCCAGAATATTTCCTAAACCCACCTGCTGCTCACGGCCCCACCACCCCTTCCTTGGGGGAAGCCTCCGTCCACCCGATCCTCCCATTCACTGTTGCCCTCTGTTACTCATCCTTCCCACCACCTCCCCCACCCCCTTAAAATACCTCAGTGACTTCCCCGTGCTCTCAAAACAAACCCCACCTCCTCCCCATGGCTTAGGGAGGTCCTGAGCAATCAGCCACCTGCCATTTTCTCTCGGCTCCCGTCATGTCCCTTCCCTCCCCTGCTGCCACACTGGCCTCCTTTCACCGCTCTGAGCACACCTGGCTCTCTCCAGCCCCAGGTCTCTGTACTTGCTGTTCCCTCTGCCTGGAAAGCCCTTTCCCCAGCTCATCTCATGGGTGAATTGTTCTCACCCTCAATGCTCAACTTTAGCACAGACCTTAGCCGGTCACCTCTCCAAAGCAAACACTTCCCCCACCCGGCCCCTGCAATAATTCTGCCTCGGGGCTTCCCTGGTGGCGCAGTGGTTGAGAATCCGCCTGCCAATGCAGGGGACACGGGTTTGAGCCCTGGTCTGGGAAGATCCCACATGCCGCGGAGCAACTAGGCCCGTGAGCCACAACTACTGAGCCTGCGCGTCTGGAGCCTGTGCCCCGCAACAAGAGAGGCCGCGATAGTGAGACCCGCGCACCGCGATGAAGAGTGGCCCCCGCTCGCCGCAACTAGAGAAAGCCCTCGCACAGAAACGAAGACCCAACACAGCCATAAATAAATAAATAAACAAATACTTTAAAAAAATAAAAAATAATTCTGCCTCACCTCCAGGTAGCACCTTTTAGAGCATCCTCTTGATTACACTGCTACTGTCTGTACTTCAACTACAAGGGCAATGCCACGGCAGCAGGGACCTGGTCTCCTGTCCCTGGACCTGTGCGAATAGAAGAAGGAGCCACAGCTGAGCAGAGTCATCAGCAGGAGACGTGAAGAGAAGCATTGGGGTCTAAGTGCTCACACGGCATCATCCTGGACCAACACACGTGGCCGGCCCTCAGAATGTTCTAGCCTCCAATGACTCAGGCCATTCAGAGGAGGTGTCTCAGGAGGACTTTAGTCCTGGCCACCTGAGATGCATTTCCCTCTCAGCATTCGGGAAAGACCCACTCAACCAAAAACCTTTATCTTTGCAGGAATCCCTGCTCCCTGGCCCCAACTAACAGGACAAGAATTTTCTCCATTGTTTGGTGTTGCGATTCTCCCTAAGACCCTCCATTAGCTCCTTATCACCTACAGGCACTCCAAGCCGTTGCATCCAGCCCAGATTGCCCACTCTGGCCTCATCTCCCACCACCAGCTCAGAGGGCCTGCACTCCAGGCATATAAACCCCAAGACTCCTGCATGCCCCACCTTTAAGCTTTTGCTTACACTTGTTCCCTGAGCCTGGATTGCTTGCTTCCTTTTTCTCCATCTCTCTAGAATTAAGCACTTC
The DNA here is from genome assembly GCF_028023285.1 of Balaenoptera ricei. Lineage (NCBI taxonomy): Eukaryota > Metazoa > Chordata > Mammalia > Artiodactyla > Balaenopteridae > Balaenoptera > Balaenoptera ricei. Next base: position 94,619,973 of record NC_082651.1, read on the forward strand.
TTCCGAGCTAGTCCCACACCTCTATATTGATATTTCCCTTTTGAGCCTCTTACAGCAAGTCTCTTGGATCGATGGATACCAGTTTACTCCACTAGATGGTTGTAAGACCCTAACACCAAACTAAAGTTGTTACTAGAGTATGATCCACCATGAGTCACCACAGGAAACATGGCTGGGGCAGGACAGCTGAGACGGATGCCACAGTAAAGATCTTACAGGATGGTGTGGAACCCAGTATGGGGATGCCGGCCAGTGTAGGAATAGAAGTGGACTTGGAGTCAGGCAGGGAGCAGTGTTCAAAACCCACCTCTGACGCTTCTTAACAAGGCAGACTTGAGCAAGCCACTTCCCTTCATCCCTAAGCAAGATCATGAACCCACGTCGTAGTTTCATGTGACGATTAAATGAGATCACGTAAAATACCTGGTGCCCAATCAGAGTCAGTAATTGCCCGTCCCTCCTCCCTCCCGTCCCTGGCGTCCCCAGGACTCTGCCGTGAGGCACGCTGACATTTTGTGACCTCTCTGCCTCTATCTCCTGCTCTCGGCTCTGACCTGAATCTCTCAGGTCTGAGGGATACACTTTGGGTGATGTCACCCCAGCCTTCCCCAGCTTATTCCCATCCATAGACTTCACTGTCCCAGCCCTGCCCCTGCTCACCTACCCTGATGCTGGCAACCACATGAGATTTCAAATCTCAGACACAGGTTTAAGTTCCAGCTCTGCCGCTCACAGGTCGTGTGATCTTAGACTCAGCAAAACATGTCTACGTGGGGTGGTATTTATCCCCTCACCAGCCATGCGTTCAACCCTCTGGCTGACGTGTGAATGTTCTCTGTGACCTGCAGACCCCACGCTCATTGTTGTTACTTGGAAGTCAGGAAGGGCGTTTTCTCCACTGTTCTCGTATCTGTGAAATTTAGGTTACTTGGCCAAAATTACAGACCGTGTCCTGTTGTATGATCCCTTAGGATAGTCTATCTATCTGCCACTCGACGGTGGGTTTCTTGCAGGTGGAGATGGTGTCTTCTCTCTGTCTTCCCCTTCCCTGGCACAGAGAAGATGCTCAGAATAAGTTTGTCGTGGGCGTCAATGATTCGCTGACTGAGTGACTCCAGTTTAACCGAACCTGTCTTCTAACATCTCTAGGCCCATTTCTTCATCTGCAAGATGGAGAGCACATGGCCCCAAGAGGCAAATGTAGTGAAGGTTTTCTTCATCCATCCCTTTCCTTCTGGAATTCTCCTCTGGACAGGTGCCCCACCTCCTGCCCAAGCTCCAGGGGTTCTCATACACCTCGAGGTGCCTCTGTCCAAAGGAAAGCCTGTAGATGAACTACGTGCTCAGCGTGTGAGCTTGTGACATCAACGCCTCACGGAATGTCTCATCAGGTGCAGTTCATGTGACTTACCTGATGGCTCACCTGTCCAGGACTATCCACACTCACTGAGAAAATGAATCACTTGGGGTTGGGGGTTAAAGGAGATTAGAAGCCTAAGTATTCTAAGCTGGTGAAAATCCAGACACTGAAACCACAGATAGGAAGCAAGTTTCTTCCAGGCTACACTCAAATCCACACCCCAGAGAAACATGGCTGAGAACAGACTATGATGTTTTCCATCCATCCAAATACCTACTGGGGTACAGTTCAAGCCCAGCCACTTCCTAGCTCTGTGACCAAGGGTAGGTTAATTTATCCCCTTGAGCCTCAGTTTCCTCATCTGTAAAATGGTGACAACAATACCTATTTAAAGCATTACTGGGATGATTAGAATAATTAAATAGATATATTAAATAAAATCAATAAAAAGTAGATATAATAACTAAATACATAGGATAATTAGAAACAGAAACCCATTCTATAATGAGTACATTATTTGCCTGCATAATAAATACTCAATAAATGAAATTAAATTTAGTATCTTGACTCTAGACTCACTTTTTGTGTGACTTTGGTCAGGATCTTTATTTTCTGCACCCTAGAGTTTTCATCTGGAAATTAGAAACAACTTCCACCCAGCAATGCCATGGTGAGTGTAATGCAATATCATAGACGTGAAACCATCAAGCCTGCCACGTGGCAAAATGTAATTTCCTTCCACGGCTTATCTGTTAGACAGGAGCTGGGGAAAGCAGGATGCTGAGATCATGTGTCCCTCCCTGCAGCACCAGAAGCCAAGGAGCTGCCCAAATTTGATTCTGGGATTCCACTTGAGCCCCGAAGCAATTCTTAGCAATGATGATGATGTGTGATGTTCGCCCCACCTACTATGTGCTAGGTTCTGAGATAACTGTTTCCTGGCTCCGTCCCAGGCTAGCTCCGGAAAGCAGAAGTTTTGTGAACGACAAACCTGTCCACAGGAGCTGGAGATCCTCCCGGGGAAACAGATCGCCCCTTCTCAGGCTGCCAGGCGCCCTCCCAGGGAGTGCGGGGCACACAGCTGCAGCTGGAGGCCGGCCGGGCCAGTGCACACTTGCCCAATTGTGTCAGGAACCAGTAGGAGAAACAGTGTCCGCTCTGAGATACACAATGCTGCTGTCAGCCTCCCTCTTCAGGTGCTGCCCACAGGGCACCTTTCCAGGGACCACGAGAGCTGTTCCTAATGCGTTCACTGCAGGGTGTCAGGACCTTCCCACGGGTCTGCTTTTTGCTTCAGTAAACTAGCAGATGGCATTCAGGTAACAGCGATAATAGGTGATGCCTTGAAAGGAACTTCCAGAGCCACCTATTTTAGCTCCATTTTCATCGTGAGAGGCCACTCTCCTGCCGGTCGTCATCCCAGGTGTTATTGGTAATAGGTATACTCTGTCCTCTTCGTACATAAGAGGAGAGAATCATAGACTCTTTGAGCCAGGAGGAAACTTAAAATTCACCTAACCAGTGGTTCTCAAACTTTAGGCTATACGAGAACCACCCCCTTCCAAAGGGCCTGGGGAAACAGATTGCTGCACCCTGAGCTCTGAATGCCCGATTCCAAAGGTCTGGGGTGGGACCTGAGAACACACATTTCTAATGACTTCCCAGGTGGTGCTGAGGCCGAGGCTGCCAGCCCAGAGCCCGCACTTGGAGAACTGTGGTCCAGCCCCATCAGTTAACTTAATGGTGGAGAAACAGGAGCCCAGAGAGGGGAAGGGACTCTCCGGGGGCGACACCAGGAGTGAGGGGGTCGGCTCCTGACAAGCAGGGCAGTCTTAGCCCGCCCACCCAGGGCCCTTCGAGCTTGCTTTTGCTGTGTAATTACCGGTGATACTCTTGTCTCTACCACTGGGAACTACTAACAGAAGTTAGGGTAGGGATTGCCTGGGATCTGTCCAATGTTTTCAGAAAATGGTCCCCAGATTTCTCAGGGGAGGAAAGAGCCGGGGCGATGGGGGAGGGCTGGTGACTCAGCGTGGCTGGGCTGGGGGCAGTGGGCCGGGAAGACGTGGCCGGTGAGATCCATTCCAGCCCGACCCCGCAGCCCACCCGGCCGGGCCCCAAGCCTTGTGAGAGATTCCCTGCCCGTACCTCCTTCTCTGCTCACCTGTCCCTCCATTTACCACTGAGCAGCATGGCTCAGGGAAGCTTGCCCCACAGCGGGTCAGAGCCAGTGAAGAGACAGATCCTCACAATCTCCGTGCAGAGAAACTCAGCCCGCTTTGGCACCGGCTTTGGGCTCGAGTCCCCGTCCATTATACACACGGCCTTCATTCCCCTCACCTTGAGGGCGGTCTTGAGCATGAGGTTTATAATAAGCCGAAGCACCTCTCACGATGCCTGGTATATAACACGTGCTCCAGTCATCGCTTCACCTCTTGTAGTTCTAACCCTGGGCCAAATGGTGACTCATCAGATTTTTATACGCGCTGAAGACTGTGCCACACACAGAAAAAACAGCAGAGAATTAGAGATGCCTTCTCTGACGAGGTGAAAACTCTGAAAAATGCCTTCGGAGGCTGTTCTGCAGAGCTGACGGGAGCTGGTCCATTTGGGTAGGAGAAAGGGCCCATGGCGTTAGCATCTCCACCCTTTCTGGGGCTCGTTAAGGGTTTGCAAGAGCCTTTTAAATATAGTCTGTTTTCAACCTCCTTCACGTGTCCCCTGCATTCAGGACCGGCAGCCACTGAGCCACTGAGGCCAAAAGACCAGCCCAATCAGTCTTTAGCAGGAGTTAAACATAAATCTTTAAGTTAAAGGGTCCAGAGATAAGAAAGGAAGCTACCAAAAAACAAACAAAAAAAACCAGATGGGACCAGCTGGGAACAAGGTGGTGATGAATATGACCTCCAACAGACCCCGTCTCATTATACGCTGATTTGACTACATCAGCATATTAAATGACACACCTACCGACGACCAGGGCCAGACATTAAGGACCAAAAAAGGATTAAAAGGGGGTGGCACCCCTCTCCCTCGAAAAGCCCCGTCCCTTCCCCATAGACTGATGCATATGCCTCCCCATCATTAGCCTCACTCCTCCTCCCTTTGTCTTTACTCTTTAAATTAAATTCCTCTTGCCACGTGGGCAAGAAATTGCTCTGTGAACTGAGTTCCCGCTTCTCCATTTTTTGGCCACTGAATAAAGCCTGTGCGGCATTGATCTCAGCTTCAGTTTCATTATTCCGGCTGCTCCTACCCGAACGGAAAAAGAACCCTTCCCACCAACACAGAGAGCCTTGGCCGGGCTAGGGCCCGAGCAGGGTCTATAAAATTTAATTCCATACCAGCTTAGCCTGGGGAAGAAACGACCTGCGGGAGAAAACAGAACACGGTAAAATCAAGTGATTGCACGAGTGTGGTTTATCAGTTCAGTCTAGCAATCAGGAGATATGAATGTTGTCCTATGAATTTTGTCCTTCCCTGACTTGGGTTTTTATGTAGAAACTACTTTTTGTTCAATCTACGTATATTAATTCATTAAATAGTAATAGCTAATACTTAGAATGCACTTAATAGGTGCCAGGAACTGCTTCAAATGTTCACAAACATTAATTCATTTATTCAATCTGCACAAGCTACAGGTATCCTCCCCATTTTAAAGGCGAAGATGCTGAGGCACAGAGAGGTTAGGTAACTTGCCCATGGACACACAGTTAATTAGCCCAGGCAGTGCGGCTCCTGAGTCATTGCTTTGAACCACTACTTACATGCCCTGGGCTACCCTCCCAGGATTCCAATTATCCCTGTGCGTGTCACAGGAAATCATAATTACTGATGTACTTGTTGGTCTGTCTCTTCAACACCCCCTGCCACCAGTCTAAAGATCCTCCTAGCCTTTGATTTGCTCATTGTGTGATCATTAGCTGTGCGTGAGAGCTTGGCACGTGCCTGGTGTCATAGGCCCACAGCAAAAGTTGAAGGGACAAATGCAGGGGTGAAGAGATTATGGGAGAGCAAATTCGCGTATCAGTTTGAAAAAAAATACAGTGCAAGAAGATCTAATATTGATTGGAAAAATCCTCTATGTCAGAAAATTTATATGTATGTTATTATTTTTCATCTGCAAAACAAGCCGGTGAAGAAATGTCAGCCTAATTTTACAGATGAGGAATGAAGGGGTTAAATAACATGCCCAAAGCCATTATCCCAGTATTCCCCAGGGTCAGAAAAAAAATTGTGAAAGTCTCTGACCTGGGAATAAAACAGATTACTAGATGTTCTTTCTAGAGCATCCTTTCAAGATATCTAAAACTTCTGTGCTTCTTTGTGCTATTTACTACTCTGTAAACTGTAGAAAACTGATAGTAATGCAAATAATTCTTGTCCATGGAAATGCAAATGAATTTTGGTCCTTGGAGTCGCAACTGATTATTGCCCTGTGGACACTGAATTGTTTTGCATCTATTTGCAAATTCATTTCCCAATTCCTGACTGCCTGTGTTTGTGTGTTCCTTGAATTCTCCATTGAACCTGTTTTTACATTTTACTGGTTCCCTCATTAATTAATGAGTTAAATAAAATTCTTGGCATGTATTCATTATGTATTTCCATGAGAGTCTTGATTTTACCTTTAATTTTAGCACCAATTAGGATTCAAATCCATGTTTGTTGGTTCTTTCCGATTAATTATACACACACATACACATATGTCACCGCTGATCACAAGTTCTTTATCATAAAGCTCTCTGTCAAAGGCAAACTAAGCTTGGCTAAAATGTCAAAGCAACACATATTTAAATAGGCCTTTTAAAAATTGTATTTTTCAGTACTGTCTATTAAGGACTGAATTAGAAAGGTTTGATTTGAGTAATGCGGCAGGTCACCCTCGGGGGCAGCCCTGGGTTCCCACTATAATATGTACCCCAGTCCTCTTTATTCTGTTCAGTCTTTGTCTCTGTGCTTGCCTGCCTCCCTCTCCACCAAGTCCACAGGGCACGAGCCACGTATTTTCTTCTGTTTCTCCTACCCTACACTGTAGCCCACAGCAAACCAACACATGGTCAGGGCAAAAGAATTCAGGGTGGATTGAATCGAACTGAACTGAACTGGGCCAGCCTCCAGCATCTACCCAGGAATCCTTACCTTCCCACAAAGCCAGGTCTTCGAGAACTGTCTTCCAGAGATGCTATCCTGAGAAACCTGGGGGAATCCCAGATTTTTCTCCCAGAAAGGTGACCAGAAGGTTATCAAGGCAGGAAAAATGGCTGCTGCCATCAGCAGACCCCGGGGTTAATAGGTCCGGTGCCCCTACCCATCTGTACACACACTAAATGAGACGGTGTGGCTTTAATGGAACAAATTCTGGAGTCAGCTCCCGACTCAAGTCCTAGCTACATCAGCCCATGTTTCTCTGAGTTTCAGCTTTATCATCTGTGATGGTTAATTTTTCTGCATCAACTTGGCTAGACTATGCCTGGTGCCCAGATGTTTGGTCAAACACTAGTCCAGATGTTGCTGTGAAGATATTTTTTTAGATGTGATTAACATTTAAATCAGTAGACTTTGAGTTAAGCAGAGGACCCTCCATAACGTGAGTGGTTTCATCCAATCAATTGAAGACCTTCGGAGGAAAAGACTGAGGTCCCCTGAGGAAGAAAGACTTCTGCCTCCAGACTCCCTTTGGACTTGAGCTACATCACCTCTTCCCTGGGTCTCCAGGCTGCCAGCCTGCCCTGCAAATTTCAGACTTGCAGCACCCACAACTCTGTGAACCAATTCCTCTCTCTCACTCTCCCCCTCCCTCGACCTCTTTCTCTCTCTGCCTTTCTCTCTTTAGATTAAAAAATATTAAATGACAGTCCAGGGGTGAACTTGCAGGACGGGGCTGTCTTGGATATTACAGAACAATAAAAAATTTACTTTCATAGACCCAGCGAGAGCCTATCCTACTTGGTTATTGTCCTGCAGATAAATGAAGGGCCAGAGGAAACTCTAATGCATCACAGTGAATTCTCTGCTCTCCGCTCTGTGTGGCCACCTCACTTCCAATAGGTGTCTGCACCTTTGCCTAAATAAACAGAAAACTTAATTCAACCGGAGAGTGGATATTTGCCTGGGATGAGGTGGTATCAAATCCATAATCCACCTGAAATGTTGCACAACTAAAAAATGAAAGATGATTCTAAAATCTGATCTCTTCTGAGGACCACTTTACCAACCGCAGAAAGGTCAGTGAGTGAGTAGGCTGTTGGGATAGTGTTTGGATGTTTTATGTCACCCATAGTCCCCCAGGCTATTCCATCTGATCAAATGCAGACTGAAACCAAGAGGGTGCCTGCTGCCACCAGACTCTGCATTCACATCGAATTGCATGTGTGTCTATGAGTGCAGCTGTCCTCCTGATGGGGACGTCACTCCCCAAGGTGTGAACCCACCCCCTCAATTCCTATCACTATTCCATGTGTACCACCAAAAGCTCTGATGGGAAAAAGCAAGACAATAATTAACTCCAAGGCCACATTTCCCCTCTTCTGAAAATTCACCTTTACTCTATTTCACTTTGTACATAAGTTCAGCCATATAGTCTAATACAGCCCTGGAGAGATTGTACACTGAGCCCAAATATACATTAAAGAATGCTCTCAGGGGCTTCCCTGGTGGCGCAGTGGTTGAGAATCTGCCTGCCAATGCAGGGGACACGGGTTCAAGCCCTGGTCTGGGAAGATCCCACATGCCGCGGAGCAACTAGGCCCGTGAGCCACAACTACTGAGCCTGCGCGTCTGGAGCCTGTGCTCCGCAACGAGAGGCCGCGATAGTGAGAGGCCCGCGCACCGCGATGAAGAGTGGCCCCCACTTGCCGCAACTAGAGAAAGTCCTCGCACAGAAGCGAAGACCCAACACAGCCAAAAATAAATAAATAAATTAATTAATTAAAAAAAACAAATGGATGCCATTATTTGGCATCTATATTTATAATTTACAAAAAAAAAAAAAAGAATGCTCTCAAATATGGACACTAAATTGTTTCCCATTTTTAAATTTCCACATAGGAATTAAAGGCCAAAGAAATCGAATCTAAAATAATTCTCCTTTCAAATGTCTCATTCTACTCAGGATTAGAGAAAGAGATCCTGATGGAAGTAGATTCTGGATGGATTTGTTCCGAAGCGTCTGCTTCCTGAGCTCCTTCCAATGGAAGGGATGTGATTTTTTTTTTAACACTTGCAAAGGGGCAGAAATCCAAAGCCAAGTCTCTCGTATGCCCCATTTTTCCAAAGATCCATGAAGAACCACAAGATTACCTCAGCACCACTCCCCCCCACCCACAAATGTTACAAAACCCTAGCAAATCCCTAGCTCTGTGAAAATTATGGTGGCGAGACCAGTTCACTGCACAGTTCAGCACTCAGCCAAACACCACTACAGATTTCAGAAATTTCTGTGAGAGGACAAGAAATGGAAAATACATGGAAAAAGTTCAGTCTGCTTGGTTTCAGCTTCAGCAGAATCCCTGTGAGTCTGGCCATTTGTTGGTCGTGTTTTTTTTCCAGAAGCACAAATTCAGCAGGAAGCCTTCACCTTGGAGGAGGTTCGCGGTGATGGCTGCAAATAGACTGCTCTTCAGAAAGTGACATTTGAGACACTGCCGTCTTCCTGAAAACCTGAGAAATCTGAAGTCTCTGCATTTATTAGAGGCTCCCTTCTGCCTCTTAAAGTCTCTTCATTTCTGTTTCCCCAGGTGTTCCTGGCACCCCCAGTGCCTAACCATGTATCACATCAATCTCTGCTCCCTCAGCAGAGCATACCACATTTATTTGTAGCGTTTTGTTTCCTGACAATTCCGTTTTGGTTTTTTTTCTCTGCGTTACTCAAGAAGATGGAATAACCCTCATAAAACAACTCCTTCCCCCGGCTCACAAAGGTCTTTATCCTTTTGTAGATAAAATCCACCATCACACTGCTGTGGTTGAACCCAATGTCTGGGTCTTTCAAATCTTTAATAATCAGAGTTTACGATGTGAGCACTTCCGAGCAAGCCGAGCCCCACCTCCCTGGAGGATGGAGATCCAGAGACTCAGATTCAGTTGGTCTGGGGCGGGACTTACACATCAGTGATGTTTAAAATACCACCCCCCTCCCATTAATTCTAACATGCAACCAAGGTCGAGGATCTCTGATGGTAGGACCTCGAAGGTTCTCTGTTCTAAGACTTCTCACCAGCATCAGCCACAGCTGTAATTCTGATGGGGGCACACAGCTGCAGCCTCCCCAAGGACAACGGAGGCCCACAGGGTCTGTAAACGCTCTGCCTCCCCACCAAGAATCTCCTTCTCTTCATGTAAAACTTGCAAAGTTTATGCTCAGAGATTCCCAGCCAGGACGCACCGAAATGTATCAATTACTCCTCCTCCGTTCTGCATGAAGAACTAACAGGCCTGTAGGAACCAAATATCAGGGTTTTTTTTTTTTAACCTGGACAAGGTGTCCACAGCCCCCGCTCTCCTGGAAGAACAGGAGAAGAGCTGGGATGGAGATGACCTGGATCTGAGCCCAGATGAGGCTCCGCCTCCTTCTCCTCAGGTGTGAAGTTGCTGGGAGCCCACCTGGCCAGCCTTGGGCTCAGAGGTTGAGAGAGGAGCGGGCAGAAGGTGGGTCCCCCCGCTCACACGTTTTCGGAGCTGGGCTCCGGGGGGCTCTGAGAGAGTCTGAGACTTGTTCAGCCAGAAGTGAGGCGCATCCTGGCGCAGGGGGCTCTCTGAGCGGACCCGCCCTTCCTCCTCTTGCGGTTTAGGCCTCGGGGACAGGCAGCCAAGCATCCCTGCAGGGGACGGGGACGGGAAGCAGCTTTGAGGGAGGGGCCAGGGCCTGTGTCTGAACCTCTCCTGTCCACCTCGTTGGGGACAAAACGTGTGTCCAACTGGACGCCTTACCTGCCGCCCGTGCCAGCAGGTGGGGTGTCCTCGGGGCTGAACCACACAACGCGTCTCGGGCTGACTCTTCATCTGCCGGGTCCCTGCCCTCGGCTGGTCCTGTTCCCCTGGGCTTACAGGTAGGGGCTCCTCCGGACACTCGCGTTCATGTCGGACATCGGAATTCATCCTGGGTTCCGCCCCAGGGGCCCCAGTTCCCTCTCCTCAAGCCGTATGACCGCCCAGCTCAGGGTCCTCAACATCTCCTCCGGGAGCTGCCCCGATAGTCTCTAGTGAGTCCCTTGGCCCGGCCCATCGCTCTGGCCCATGGCGTGACTGGCACTCAGGCCACCCCCTCCTTCATTCGAATGGCCACCAACTGCACGTGAGGCAAGACCAGACCCTCTGGCCTGGCCACACCGTGACGTGGCCACCTCTCGACCGTGTCTCCACACCCTTCAAACCCCTCCTTTAACCACATCAAGTTCATAAAGCTGCTCCCACCCCCCTGCTTCCCGGGTGGAAAACATCTAGGCATCACTTGAGACTCAGTCCAGGCACCTCCGTAACACCCACCGTCCCCGCCCCCAGATAAACTTGCCCTTCCCTCCACGCTGCCACCCCCGCCTAGGACCCTGGACGTTTCTATCGCTGCACCTGCCCCACCTCAGCACACAGTTTCTTTTTCTTTTCTTTTTTTTTTTTAATTAATTTATTTATTTATTTGTGGCTGTGTTGGTCTTCGTTTCTGTGCGAGGGCTTTCTCTAGTTGTGGCAAGTGGGGGCCACTCTTCATCACGGTGCGCGGGCCTCTCGCTATGGCGGCCTCTCTTGTTGCGGAGCACAGGCTCCAGACGCGCAGGCTCAGTAGTTGTGACTCACGGGCCTAGTTGCTCCGCGGCATGTGGGATCTTCCCAGACCAGGGCTCGAACCCGTGTCCCCTGCATTGGCAGGCAGACTCTCAACCACTGCGCCACCAGGGAAGCCCAGCACACAGTTTCTTAAACATTCATCTCCTCCTGACCACGAGCTCCTCGGAGCCCCTGGCACCTGGCATTTTTATCAGGCGTATAGCGGGTCTGCAATGTATTTTACTCCTTCAGAGGCTGGCTCTATTGTCGAGTACTAGCTCTAAGGTACCAGACACCACTCTGATTGATCCATGAACACTCACTCTAGGCATAAAGCAGCTAATAAATAAATGGATTGGTGCTCTTGAGATTTGGTCACTGGATGGAATAAAAAGGATTATCCTTGAAGAGTTTGATGAGTGAAGAAGCCTTGTCCCTTAGGAAGAGTGGAAGCATGGAGGGGAGGGGAGGCGAGTGCTGGGTCTAGTCTCCGCAGGTCGTTTCTCTCTCCTCTTCCTGCTTCTTTCCTGCTCCTCCTCTGTGTTGCTCTTTTTGTTTCTTTCTCACTTTATTTCGTTGGCGTCCTTTTATAATTTTCATCTGTTTTACTGAAACCATAATAATATATTCGCATAGTCCTAAAAGTCAGAGAGTGTTACTAGGAGACACAGAACCAAAATCTAGCCTGGCCTGTCCACCACACACATAGCCATTCTGCTCCTTGGAGACAGGCCTTTCCAACTCTTTGAGCTGTTGATTCTGGTATTTAATTTTTTCTATTTCTAAATAATATGAACGTACTATAATATTTGCATTAACCAAATTTAGATACTACTTATTGACTTACTATGATAGATGAAGATTTTATCTTTCATAGAGCCTCTTTTCCCATCCCCAAACCTCCTAATATAAACACCATGGTATTTTGTATTTCTATAACTTTTTACTTTTCCTGGGGCTGAGAGTTGCTCCTTTTTTTATTGCTTATCATTCTTTCATTGTAGTTCTAATTCCTCCCTTCTCCAAAAAAAAAAATGTTATGGGAGAAGAAAGCTTCCCAGTAGCATTTTTTCACATTGTCAAATACCTCTCTCCTTTTTTCTCCTTCTTTAACAAACAGAAAAAGAAAACATAGAACTCAGGATGAAACACCACCTCTCCTAAAGCACAGTGACCTCGCTGTCACAGGAGGCCTGGGCGGCCACCTCCCTCCCCAGGACGGCTCTGCCATCATGCTCCTCTCCAATCAGAATCTCTTCTCTCAACTGTTCTCGCGTTCTGTGGATCAGCTAGGTAGCACTAGCTGCTGTCGCAAATAAACCTCTGAATCTCAGAGGTTATCACCATGGAAACTTATTTCTCCCTCTGCAAAGTTCATCTGCGTATTTGGCAGGTGGCCTACTACAGAGTGATTCAGGGATCCAGGTTCCTTCCATCCTGTGGCTCTGCCCCGGAGACCTTCGCTTCCAGTGACGCAGAGAGACAGGGAATGTGAAGAAGGCACACCTGTTTTTCAACTGCTTTGGCCCAGAGGTGGTCAGATGACTGCCGCTTTTAGTTCCGTCGCCAAGATGGGGGTGACACAGCCCCACCTAGACGTGGGGCTGGGGGCTGGGGGCTGGGGAACTTGGTCCCTGGGAGGAAGCTGCTTTTCAGCAACGACTCTCCAGGAGAGCAGGACTCTTCAGAGGACAGCTAACCACCTCTGCCCTACCTCCGAAAGCTCAGGGTCTCCAAATGCCCTGTCCCTGCCCCATTTTCACAGGAAGTCCAAAACCAATTAACATTTCCAGCAGGATATTATACAGCAGGAATTCAGCAACGGAACACGAGTGTCATTCCTTTGTGTTGCTAGGCTGCTGAAACACATCTGTGGCAAACAAAGAACAGAAGGCCGAAGACGAGTGCCGTTCACTCGCTCCCATGCCCCAGACGCTGCTTCCTCAGTTCACGCTCTGGTGCGTCCAATCGGTAGGTCTCATGGTGCCTGGCGGGTCCTCCCGTGCAGCCCAGAGTCGGTGTCTTTGGCAGGAGTTTCAGTGACACGTGCTCCATTCGCCCACCCAAGCAGAATTGGGTGCTTGCAGATATTTCCGAATTGAAAGGTCAAGCTCTGCTTGGTGAGAGGCACAGGGCCTGGGTTGCATTCATCTCTGGTCGAAACAGGAAGTGCTTACCCCGTTTTTCAAAACGTGTTAGCTCGAAAAGGCACTGTGGCGCACACAATGGTTCCACCCTGAGTAATTTGTGGAAGATGCTTCAGGTCTTTCTCACGGCCTGTTCCCTGCTCTGTGTCCTCTTGTCTCCACCAGCTCAGCCAGGACACGTGTTGGTGCCTCTTTTGTGTGCAGAGCTCTGGGCACACGGAGGGGTTGCTCTGATCTTTGCCCACTTCACCTCCATCGCCCCAGGGGCCACCCATACGCCTGCCACTCTCGGTGGGTGCAGTGAGACAGGGCCTCTTAACACTTGAGGTCATGCTAGATTTGGAGACCCCAGTTCCTGCTCTGCCTTTCACTCATCAGAGGACCTTCGACCAATCACAGTCTCTCTGAATGTCAATTTTCTCCTCAGTAAAACAGAGCGAATGTAAAAAGTGATCTGAAACAGCAATGACAATAAAACTTAGGATTGTGCCATGTCCAAAGCACAGACATGCCCATAATTCTGCGCCATTATTTGCTTCATGGCAGCCGCGTGGAGCCAGCAGGGCTAACGATGCTCTCCCACTTCACAGATGAGGAAACTCACGCCCAGGTAGGATGCTGGTGCCCGTAAGGAAAGACCGCAAGACCGGCTCGGGTTGCAAATCAACCTTTCTGGACATACACGAGGTGCCAGGCACTGCGATCATTGCTTCGGAAAAGAAATATAAGAGCATGTCCTTCTATGGGGCTCAGAGTTGAAGTGGGATGACACAGGGAAATGGAGACTTCCCTGTTCCTGGCCCGGCTCGGGCTTGCTCAGCAAGTCAGGATGAACTGAATGACTGGCGTGTGGCAGCCATCCAGAGCGCTTCACAGAGACCATAGGAAGGTGAGGCTTACACCAGCCTTGAGAGATGCTTGAGGCGCGCCCGGGGTGGGGGCGGGGACCAAGCCAGTGAGCTCAGGAATGTGCAAGCTCTCCGTAAACTGGAAAGAGACGCTCAGAGGGGCGCTACTGTAAATGCGGCCTATCGGCACGCCAGCTGAGAAATATCCTTAGAGGACTTGTTCCAATGAACATATTGTCAAAGAAAATAATCAATAACCAATCTATAATAAGAATAAAAAAGCGTTTTATTTGAGCCACACTGAGGACTATAGCCCAGAAGCCACCTTCCCAGATTACTCTGAGCAAGTGCTCCAGAGAAGCATGGATCTCAGCACAGTTTTATATCAGAACAAAGAACATGAAGTAAGTCAGGGATATATTTCTTCAACCTTAAAACAAACAAACAAACAGACCAGCACGTGCACATCGAGTCAGTATGGCCTTGGCACCTGGGAAGGGAGTCCTATCATCAAAGGAGTCCCAGCATTGGTGTCCCAGGAACGGAGGCATTTAATCTTTATTTTAAAAATGGGCATTCTTTAGTTCTGGTCATTGTGCCCTTTTCGTTAATCATTAAAGCAGATGTACAACGTACATCTTTGTGGCTTGGTAGGCCACAAAGAAAGCTGTTCTAATTAGCATAAAATTCGAGTTATCTCATGTATAAGCCAGAATGACTTCCCCGGAACTCAATATGTGAACATTTCTTTTAACAATATGAACAGGCATATCAACTATACCGAAACAAACGGCCTCAGAAAAGCCATGTTTTATCCACAGGCATGGGTGAGACCCTCCCCACAGACATACAGGACATGCTCAGTTTTAATGTCTGCCCTTTTCATAAGCTCACGTTTTCATACATTGTACATCCACAGCCCTAAATTATTTCTTGTATCTGAATTTCAATTTTTGTACTTTAGCTGATGATTTTACACTGTTGTAAAAGGATGCTCATTGCCAGGTACTGCAGTTCTGCTGAGAGAAAAAGCCAGGCCTTCTCTGAGGCCCAAGTCAACCTCATTGTCCTCACCACCCCACCCCACCCGCCCCGTCCCCGTCCCCATCCCCAGAGGATGTCAAGGGTATCTCAGGAACCTAGGTCTGGAGCTTTCTCATCAGCTGCGTATTGCAGGGGTGAGGAGCTGAGAGCTCAGGTGAGATAGATGCCACCCAAGGTCCCATTCATCTCCAGGTGTCAAGGTTAGATCGCTCCCCCATCTTTTCTCCAGGTGCCATGTAAACTGGAACAGACCTTGAGGATCTGGGGGCTGCTCAGCTCCCCTGCCCCAGTTCCTGTGACAGGAAGTGCTCATGGGCAGGAGAGGTGCCAGGCCTGGTTCCCCATTCCCTGGGAAAGCCATCCCAGGGCCCCCCCAAATTCACGCAAAGGTTCTTACCTGACCACTCGCCAACTTTCTCTCAAAGCAAGCAAAACCATCCTTAGAAGTTTCAAAATCGCTTTGGTTCCCTGGAAACAGAATTGCCCACCTGCCTCCCTTAATGCATGCAGATGTGCATTTAGCCCATCAGACCCTCCGCATCGTTGGAGGGACGGTCCCCGTCCTGTGGGAGGAGCTGCCAAGCAGGCCTCCTCCTCGCTGTTCCCTCTGGCGGGTGGGGGGCTGAGCTTCTGTCGCACGATGCGGGTGCAGGCCGGCTGGGCCCAAAAGCGGCAGGCATGCCCCCTTCTCCACGGAGCCAAAGACGGGAGGAATTTTCTAGTTTGGGGGGGTGAAAAGAGATATTTAAACGCTCCAATGAAACTTGAGGCAACTTCCATAACTTCTGTCATTTGGGGGAAAAAAGCTGACCCGTGAGTGCCCATTTTCTTCACTTGTGCTCCATCAACCAGAATCCTGGAGGAGAGAAGGGCGATGGGCTCCCCAGACCCAGCCTCCAAGTGTGCTGATGCATTAAGTACCAAATGATGTCACACGATGTCCAAACGACAGTTTTATGGCACTTCAAACAGATTAGGACAATGGGATCTCGGTAGTGCGAGCCCTGGCTAAATACCAAAGTCCCCATTTCCAAGTCGGTGCCACGCGCGTCCCATCAGACAATTTACTGAGGGGACCCCCATCCTGCTGGAAGAACCTGCAACCGCTCATTAGCCGTCAGTGTTGCTGGAAATGGGAAATAAGGACTTTTTCATGACTGTATTTTGCAGAAGTCAGTGTTAATAATGATTTAAATGATGACCCACCATGCTCAGAAATCAAAAGAATCAAGCTGACAAATGAAACATAAAACACGGATACTTCTATTATAAACCCAAATCCAGCATCATCTCGCTAGCCTTAACACATCATTTTCCACCACATGACATTCAGGTTAATTTGAATTTCATTGGTGCTTTAGTTTTATCTGCTCTTAATTTTAAATGCATTTTGGTTTTATTATTGTATAAGGGCTCTTGCTTTCTGTTTACGCGTACTTAAATACAACTATATAAAAATAATTTAGTTCAACACCGCAACATTTTGAAGATCACTGTATTGTTTGAATTGGAGGAAAGATGCTACGTAGCATTTGTCCACTTAACACACACTCTCCAGTCCTAAGAGGTTCACCTATTCGGGTACCGTAAACTTATTTCTGCGGAAGGTCCAGATGAAAACAATTTTACTGCGTAAGAAATTATTTCCATTATCATCCTTTGTGTTCTGCATGAAAACAAGAACACGAACTTTTGTCCAGAACCAAATCTCCCTCAATAAAACAGAGGTTAACCGTCTCACTCAGTCAACAGGCACTGTTTATTTTTAGGATATCCCTGAAATATGAATCAAAAAGACAAAAGAATAAAAGCGAAACTATCAGGCCACTCTGGAAGGAAAAATATAAAGTTCCCAAATGAATGTGTTCCTTGAAAATATAAACCATTTCTTCTTAGCTTGGCTCTGTCATGCATCTCGGAAAAGGATGTTTTTACAATCAGAGCAGAAATATGACTGGCGCTCCTACATTTACATTTCTTTGTTGCAAAATGAATGTAACTTGTTCGGATTCCAGCAGCGGAGAAAGCAGCAGAAGTCGTGGTTACTTTCCAAAGTGAAACCTAAAACCACCATCTCCGGTTCACAAAAGGCAGAATGAGTCACCGGAAGAGGCTACTTGCTTGCAAAACTCATTAAAAGCAATGCAAGGCTGAATGGACTTCCTGCACCAGTGAAAAGATCGCTGGCAACAGGACAGCAACTCAAGGCTCCAACAATCTGGGGGAGGAAGGGAGCCGTCAGAAATCCGGGCCGAGCCCAGGTCTGCTGGTTCACACGCACTCCAATCTCCTCCCAGCCGGGACCAGCGGACAGAGATGCCCAGGAAGGTGGTTCAGGCTGGCAGCCGTGCCTCCAAGGCTCAGGACACCCTGGAGTCGGTCGAGGCGCTGTATTGGGTTTCCAGGGGCCCCCATCCTTCAGCAGCTCCTTTCTGTGGCCCTGACCAGGCCAAAGCTAGATGTCAGCTGCTATAATACAGAAGCAGCTCCCTGGGGAACAGGATCCGGCCTCAGGTGTGTCCTCTGGAACTTGAGCGTGCATCAGAATCCTGGGGAGGATTTATTAGCACTGACTGTGGGCCCCACACCCAGGGTTTGATTCAGGAGGCCCAGGGAAGAGCCCAGGAACGTGCATTTCTAGCAAGCTCTGATGCTGGCGCTACAGGCCCTGAGACTATATACTTCTGAGAACCACGAATCTAAATGGGTCTTAGACCTGAATGACAAGCAGCCACAAGCCGCTCCCCCCTCGAGGCCGGTTAACGATGTCTGACCAGGGGCCATGCCAACTGAGGGCACTCTGGTACCCGAATGGTCCCGCATGTTACTCCTTTCTCTCCCCATAAGCTCACAACACACCTGGCTGGCCTCCAAGGCAAGCACTGCAGGGAGGGGCCTTTGTCAAGCCAGGACAATGCGTTTAAAGGCTGAACTGCCAACCAAAACAGACTGCGCCCCCCGGTGGCCATCTGGGGGCCGATGACTTCCAGGGCCAGCTTCTGTCTGCTCAAGTTCTGGTTTCCTGCTGACACCACGACCTATCGCAGTGGTGGTGACACCCACCTCCACCTTCCACTGCAGCAGAAGTTGAAAAAGGGGTCAGAAACAGGAAGGAGACTCTAGTGGCGTTTTTTTTGGTTGGTTTGGGTTTTTTTTAATTTTTAAAAAAATTATTTTATTTATTTAATTTTTGGCTGCGTTGGGTCTTCGTTGCTGTGTGCGGGCTTTCTCTAGTTGCGGCGAGCGGGGCAGTGCCCGGGCTTCTCATTGAGGTGGCTTCTCTTGTTGCGGAGCACGGGCTCTAGGAGCACGGGCTTCAGTAGTTGTGGCACATGGGCTCAGTAGTTGTGGCTCGTGGGCTCTAGAGCGCAGTCTCAGTAGTTATGGCACACGGGCTCAGTAGCTGTGGCTCGCGGGCTCTAGAGCGCAGGCTCAGTAGTTGTGGCGCACGGGCTTAGTTGCTCCGCGGCATGTGGGATCTTCCCGGACCAGGGCTCGAACCTGTATTCCCTGCATTGGCAGGCAGACTCTTAACCACTGCACCACCAGGGAAGTCCTCTAGTGGTGCTTTTAACCACCTTATCTTTGCTTAGCGCGGAGACGGGATGCCCCGCCACCCCCCGCCACTGCAGACCCGTAGAAGCAGGGCACGGTGCTTTGTACAGACACTTTCAAGGGGAGGCAGATGAGTAGGAAATGATGGGTGATGTGACAGAGCTCCCTGGAAGAGTTGGTTAGGACGACACTCCTGCTGGAACAAGGAAGTCAGATTCCAGAGTTTCATTTTTTAAAATAGGGCCTGTGTAACTTTCCTCCACTCCTGTCCTCCTGTCCCAGGAGTGTACCAGGGCTGCCTGCGTTACCTTTTATAGGAAAGGTCACTCTGAGGTCCAAAGCCGGCGGTCACTGACCCATCGGCAATGTTCCTTGAGGTCTGATGACGTCACTGGCAAATCTGGTGGGGTGTATCAGGGTTTGAAAACAAGGATAGGAAGTATTTTGAATATTCAGGTGATTACAGCTGAGACATTGGGGAAATGCAAGCTACCGAACTGGTTTCCCCAGCACACGTGTGAGGGCTGCCTGCACAACCGAATGGAAACAGCATAGCCTACTGGCTCCACGGAGAGAAAGTGGTGATGGGCGAGCAGGTGGGGATTGCCGGGCCCAAGACTGCAGTTTATACTGATTTTTGCTTTCCAGGTAAAAGCACCTACAACTTGAAATCGGGGTTGGAATAAATCTGTGATGTTCAGCTAAATGAGAGTTTTGTTTTGTTTTTAAGATACAGAGGCATGAAGAGATGAACTGTTTGGATCTGGGCTTCAGGAAGAGCTCAGCCTGGTACCCTGTGGAGACATCTTTGAAGCATTTAGGGACCAATATTCTTACATTTATTCCCAAAACACTCAGGCTGATGCACACAGGTAAATCAATAGGATGTCTCAGGCATGTCGACAATGCACAAAATCAATAGGAGTTATGATGGCTTTCAAGTGATCTGGGTGAACTCGCCAAGGGTTTTGACTGACTTGTTCAAAATGAGAGACAAATCGGGTACACCACAGAAAGTGTCCAAAAAATGAGGACAGTGGACATGAGGCAAGGGAACCTGTATTGTCTCTTTTATTTTACGTATATTATAGTGTTTTGGGATCTTAAAAAACTTGCTGGCTGGGAAAGACAGGCTGGCCATTTTGTAGAGATAGCAAAGGGCCCAGCTGAAGCATGCCTGTGATATGCAAACTAGCTGATCCAGAGCCAGGCCTCCTGTCTGGCCTGTGCACCTCCAGAAGGCACTAGCCCTCTGCCTTAATCAGCCCAGGGCAAAGGCATCAGGCAACCAAGGGCCACCCCTATAGCTCAGAGGCCACTGAAATGATTCGCACTAGGCAGTCCTAAGCTGTTCACCTTGCCCTGCCTTTCCTGCAGAAGTCCCAGCAAAGGCCGTGGCCTCAGCTCCCCCCCCTCACTTGTCTTTTGCCTCCTGACCACCCTGGTGCTTCCCCACGTGGCCCTGCTGGCGAGCTGCCTCCCATTCTGAGAACCTGCAAGTATAATACGCTTGGTTTTCCTGAGCCTCTCCTGTGTTTTCTCTTGTGGCTGCACCTGACTGACATCCCATTCAAGAACAGGGAACGGAGCCCACCTGTGTAAGAGCCACGTGTCAAACACCGATCATAGGCCAGGTCCTGGGAGGCACCTCAGGTACAGCGTTTAACTGAACCCTCCCTGCTCCAGTCACTCCCAACAAGGTGGGACGAGCCCAGGGGGGCAGCCCTCTCCTCTCCCCTCTGTCTTCACCCCTCCTTCCCCGCCAAGTGCATACAGAGGGTATTTCACCAAAGGCATCAGAAGAGACAGGCTCTTTTATTCCAAATATTGAATGAACAGTTCACAGCGTTAAGGGTTTCGTTTTTTTGTTTTTTGAGTAGAAAATAACATGCTTGATATCACACAGTAGGAAATCAGCATCTTAATAACTTACCAAAAACTATTTAAAATTCACACACCCGATTTTCAGGGAAGTCTTTCATTCGTCTCATTTGTTACAATACATCCTAGCTTTGCATCCAGCACGATGCAATGAAGTATTACAGTGATTTTTATCATTGTACCAGCATATACAAATACAGATCAAGCGTTGTAAATAAAATATATTTAAAGTGGCGATCCAAACCTAAAATGGAAAAGGGACTCCTCTTTGAAGATGTCATCATTTTCTCCAGTGTACCAGGGACATATATTTTTCTTCATCACGTGTGATGAATGTTTGATGACTTGTCGCGATGAAGGGATTCGTTTCCATCGGGCAACTCTGAAATGCGTGGTCCAAATAGAGCATCCTAGCACGTGGCTTTGGGGTCACTGAGTTACGGTTGTGTGAGCACAGATAAAACCAGGTGGCACAGGCGTGAGTGCTGTCCGGGCACGAATCCCATTTTCCGAAGCCACGAGGCAGGTGTGAATGTCACTGCCTCTCCAGGGGTCACACTCTGAACCTGACCCAGACCCGAGTGCGACTTTCTGGAAGGCGTGCTCTGTTTCAGAGGGCAGTGGCGTGGAAGCTTAGCGTGCATCAAAATTGGGGGTCCAAAGTTGCATGCTCTTGCGAGGGAGAACTACAGCTGGTCGTCTTGATGAAGGGTGCCCGCTCCGAGGGACAGGCCACCCGGTCTCACAGCCAGATTCCTCCCAGTGCAAGGGAGAAACTGTGCCGGCCTCTGCAGGCCCGTGAGCTTCTACGTAGTTCACAGCAGTTGAAGTTCACCCCAAAATACCCTCGTGACAGAAAGAATGAATGTAGCCTCTGAAGGTCACTAATGGCTAGCCCAGGTTAAGGCAGGACTATTTTAAATCATTTTTAATGTCTCCAAAAGGGCATCTGCACACGCGGCGTGTGCTGCTCCGCGAATCTGCGACCAGCTACGCACGGGTGTTTGCGTTTCTCCGCGTGGCCACGCGAACCGCTCGGGAAAGGCGTCCGCTGCCAGCAGAGCCCACCGGCGACAGGGAAGGCAATGCTTCTGGGTTTTCTTTCACAGAAAGAGTAAAACTGCATTCAACTGTTTCACTGTTTGCCTCCATGACTCTAACCGTGCGATTTAAATAGGAGAGCATTTCAACCACTGGAGTAAAACGCTCTTTAAAAAAATAAGAGCTCGAAAAGTGAAATCTTTTACCAAAATAATTCTTTCACTTTTCAAATTATTCTCCTCTCCACAGGCCAATTTAACAAACAAGTAAAAGAATCATCTTCTACCGGCTTGATGAATGTCACTCAAATGACTACTTATCCACTTGCCCTTAAATCTGAGTGGGAAAAGCTAAGGGAAATAAAAAGTATGACTCATAAATTCCAGAAGAAGGTCAGTGTTGTGAGAATTACAGAATAAGGCTCTTTGGATGGTCTAACACGTATATCTTTTTAATGTATTACTGACAGTTATAATAGAAAGAACATGGCTAAAATGCTTATAACAGTAACCCAATCAGAGTAAGGTAATAAATAATACTATCTATAAAGAATATAATTTAACTTCTTCAAACTATTTTCTTAAAACCAACCAGTTTCTGTTGAGAGCTCCCAAAAGAAACTGACATCATCACCGCTTGGCATAAGCTCTGTGCGAGCCCACATTTTCAGCAGCGCATTGCTGGACAGGTTGCTGGCAGAGTGTCGAACTGATTCGAAATACTGCCTTAGTAATATTTCCTATAATCTGAACTTAAGGCATCGCAGAGTTACAGGGAGCTGGACAAAGCACATTCTAAATAAAATGTCTGCCACGGGTGCGTTAAGGCATAAACATTCCAGCCTTGTGCCACAAAAATTGGGACAAATATGCCAGTTATATAGGTTAGCTTTAACCAGAGGAATTAAAAACATCAGACCAGTCGGCAAATACCGCAAGGGCACATCCGCAAGGTCAAGGCCCAGAACGGTGGGGTTTGGAGTCCCTTCCAAGACCTCAGATTCAGGTCACGGGACCCTGCACAGCCCTCCACGTGGCACAAATGTGTCCCACACTCTCCCAGAAGTCGTGCACACCTGGCGCCCCTCCTTGGATCCCGTCATCCCAGGGACCCCCCGGGTTCACAGCCCACCTTGCACACTAATCGCTCCCAGCCTGCAGCAGGCTGGGGAGGGCAGCGCTGCCACGGGCTTGAAGCCTCAACCGGGCATGGCCTCCCCACCAGGGATGCACCCGACGTCCCGTCTAGGACGTACACATCACTTAGAAATGTCAACCCCGGCCAGGGGGACAGGGAAAGAAATGCTCCTCTGCTCTTAAGCAAATGACTGCAGGTTCCCAAACCTATCTTTTAATGGGGGCGCCCGATCTTCACAGGATGTCAAGAGGTGGCCCGGAATGTACTATGCTGATGCAGAATGAATGTCCTGGTTTTCAAAGGGTGGCGGCGGTTCTCTCCAAAAGGTGAAGTTACTGAATGTATCTGAGCAGGGAAAGTCGGAAGAATGGCTCCTTTTCAGCAAGGGGAAAACGTGGTCGACCACCTCGCAGAGCCTCACGTACCTGGGAGGAAAACGGACAACGTCACTGCCTGTGAGGGACACTCGGCCACGCGGGACAGCGGCACGTACCCCGCAGCGGTGCCCGGGAGTCAGGAGGGCACGTGCTTAACACTAGGGAGGCTGTTCTAGAATAATCCCTCACTCATTAACGGGAAACCAGAGAGTCTGCCAAGGAGGGGAGTCGGAGACGGCCTCATGGGCGAGGCGGGTGTGACCTGACTTGACTCGAAGGAACAGAAGCAAGACAGCATGACAGACACAACCGCCCGCCTTGGGGACAGTGGAGACAAGAATCACAGAGAAGGCACATCTTCGGAGTGTCACCCAGAGGCTGCCCCACTGTGCAATGAAAGGGCACTGGGCCCTGGGGTTAGGAGACTCCGATCTGACCTTCAGCTCTGCCATTTATGTATGGGCTGTGCCACCTCCGACAAGTGGCTTCATCTCTCTAAGGCACGATTTCCTCAACCGTAAAGGGAGAAAATGAAAACTGTGCACAGTGTTCATGTGAGAATTAAATTAGGTAACGTACGCCACGGTAAGATGATGTGAGCCGATGCTGCATGAATTTATTCAACAATAGATCGTGAACACTACAACATAATTCGCCCTGGCTGATCGTTAGCCTCAGGAAAAAAAGCCATAGTTGGCATGAGGGTCAAGAGACCTGGGATCTACTCCCGCCTTACTGCTGTGGACCCCTGGGCAGGTGTCTTGCCCTCTCTGGGCCTCAGGTCCTTATGAATATGGACTTGGACCTGATCAGTGTTTCTCAACGCTCCCTGCAAGACTCTCTCGCTCTGTTTTCTGTGTATTCCCAGGAAGATGTTGCATATTAGTTTCTGTGGCCTAGAACTACAAAAAGAAAGTTGCTGTGCTGAATATGCATTCTCAGACCTCCGGGCACCTCCAACCAGAAACTGCGACAAGCCCAGGCCCCCCTGCATATCCTCAGAGTCCTCCCTGACAGCCACAGGTCCCTCTCCAGCTCTAATTGGCTAAGAACCAAAAAGGGCTTTTGAAATCCAAACTCAAGGAATTAGCATGTTCTGAGGCATAAAATAACTTTTAAATAAGGATGTGTGTGTGTGTGTATTTAATAAAGGACCTCCAAAGAACTTATGAGAAACATTGTGCTTGCACAAAATGGGGAAAAGCGCTCTTAATAAGCAAGAATCATCTTTCCTAGGGATTAAAACAAAATTTTAAAATACCCCCTGGCTTGGAGACCTGTCTGTTTGAATTTTGTGGCTCTGGAAGGTGGCCCCTCCCTGCAGGGGGCAGTTCACGGCTCGTCATCAGGGTTCGGGGGCGCCAGATCTGAACCCGCTCCATCTGTGTCCCTCTCGGACCAACCCTCCGCGCGCGGGGCTCCTTCAGAGCAGGCAGAGCTCACGCACTGCTGGACGTGAACGCCAAGAAAGAAAGCACTGAAGCCCCCCATCGGCGTGGGCCCCTGACTTCTCCGAGACAATGTCCCAGCTTCCAAGGGGCAAGCACCCACTTGGCTTTGAAATGGTGGTACCGAGTTTGGTGCCAGAGAAAAGTGTGCACTTAAACTGGGGAAGGAGAGTCTCTCCCACAGGGAGAATCACATCTCCCGGTCTAGGTGGAAGACGACACCATTCCTTGGCGATAAATAAAGTTTCCTCCCCCAAGGCGTGGGCAAAGCGAGCATTTTCACCACAGCGTCTCAGCGAACGGGATAACCTCAGAGGCCTCCTGGGCAGCCCTTCGTAGATGCTGGCATCCCCCTGTCAACACCCCTTATGACAAGACTTGCCACTGGGCTGCTGCCTGGGCAGAAACCTTTGCCATTTCAGGGCCGTGTGCCATCAGCTGAGAATTCTTTTGACCCTAAATGGAAATCCGCTCTCTCCTCGAGACGGAGGAAACACTTTGACGTGGGGAACGACGGAGAAGAGGGAACTGAGACGTTATCAGGGCGGCCACTCAGAACGCAGGAGAGGGAGAACCCGTAAGGAAAGGGGTGTGGAAGAAAGAGTCTCTGCTGCCGTTCTGCCCATCAGGCAGCACCACACGGCCTCCCCTTGTGAAGGATGGAGGCGGGTCCTGGCTCCCCCGCTCCCCTCTCGCCCCACATACCCTGGGAGCTGCTTACTTAGGTCCTGGTCTGGCTATGGGGGAGGGAGGCCTGGGGGGCAGACCCCAGGGCGCCCTCTAGCCTGGAACTGTCCTGTTTAAGCTGGATTAGACTCCAACGGGTAAAAGGATCCTCTTGAAAGTGAAAATCTGCCCTAGGGGAACCTAGATCTCTATCAAACAAAAAAACCAATCCCTGGGAAGCCGCTAGACCCGAACTCCCCCAGTCCAACTCCTCCACATGAGGAGGGCCCCAGCAGGCCCCCTGGGGTCGCTCGGGCCAGAGGCCGTTTTCCAGGTCTGCAGGAATCAGGCCAACAGGGGTATGGCCTCTGAAATGGACAAGGCAGGACGACGCCTGTCTGCCCGACATCACCCAGTGGGTAAAGCTGAGGAAGCACTCTCCACTCTAAGAAGTCAGGGACCCAAAGCGAGACACATCCAAGTCAAGGGAGATTCCCGGCCAGCCAGGAGGCCTCACTGCAAACAGTAACCCAGTTCAGCCCACGGCCTCAGGGAGAATGCGCTTCGGCCAAAAATACGAGAAGAATTCTTACCATCACACAGCCATGCTTCTGGTGAGAATATTATTACAGGTCAGTATGTGAAGGGCTACATAGGTTCCTCCTCTTTAAATATAACTTCTCATGATATTTTAATCTGGCTATATTTCTAATT
Organism: Balaenoptera ricei; assembly: GCF_028023285.1. Lineage (NCBI taxonomy): Eukaryota > Metazoa > Chordata > Mammalia > Artiodactyla > Balaenopteridae > Balaenoptera > Balaenoptera ricei. Next base: position 94,645,953 of record NC_082651.1, read on the forward strand.
CGCATTCTAGGCTTTCAAAACGAATTCGGCAAATGTAAGCCAGTAGTTTTCAAATTCATGCCATTCCACTCTGTGGCAGCATCTAACCACTCGTTTAAGTTTTTGACCCGGTGGGGATCTGATTTAATGCAGGCTGTCCAAAAGTTAGGTTCTGGACAGAATCCGAGATGTTAACATATGTTTTCCTTGTAGGAATTAAAGATTAAAATATAGGCACCGAAGGATTAAAAAGGTATATACTGTTGACTGTGAAACACCACTCCAAGGTCAAGACGATGCCAAGAGTCACGACACGGCGATCACAGCGAGGGTGCACAATACTCACGAGGAGATGTTGGTCTTCGCGTGCTCCTGCACCAGCTCTCCTTTGGGGTTGACAGTGAATATCCTGTTCAGAGACACCCCCACCTGCTTGTACGAGTACACATCCTGTATTTGGTAAAGGGTTAATTAGAAGGAAAGAGTTCATTGTAAATACAAATATTCAGATTTGATACAAATACAGGCAGACCGCAGAGTTACTGCGGGTTCGGTTCCAGACACCACGACAAAGCAAATAAAGCCAATCATACGAATGTTTCGGTCTGCCGGTGTATATAAAAGTTATGTTTACACTACACTGTACTCTATTAAGTATGCAACAGCTTTATGTCTAGAAAAGGTGCATACAAAAAACACTTTATTGCTGAAAATGCTGACCCACATCTGAGTCTTCAGCGAGTCCTAGCAGTCACATCAAAGATCACTGATCCCAGATCACCATAACGTATAAAATCATGAAAAAGCTTGAAATATTGCGAGAATTACCAAAATGTGACACAGAGACAGGAAGTGAGCAAATGCTGTTGGAAGAATGGTGCCGACAGACTTGCTCAATGCCACAAACTTTCAATTTGTAAAAAAAAAAAAAGCAATATTTGCAGAGCGTAACAAATCGAAGCGCAATGAAACGAGGTCTGCCTGTGTTATAGAAGTTTCATTAAACTCGAAGAATACCTCCAAGTAGTGTAGAGAAAGAATGTCTCTGGATGTGAAACTAGTAAGTCAGTTGTCCTCTCTGGGCCTCAGTTCACCCCTCTATTCAAGAACTGAGTTAAAAAGTAAACCACCTACTACATCCCCTGCAATTCTAACATTCTTTAAGGTTATTCTGTGACCCATTTTCTTGGGCATGAATTTCAAAAGCAGGAGAATTTTCTGACTGGGAAGTAAGTACCCAACTACATTCTCCAGAATGCTGACCTTTCTAGCAAATTTGGGAAGTACGCACAAAATCTCAAAGTATTACTTTTACCATAGGAAATAACACTCTTAAAACTTGAGACATTGAATTCACCTTTGTGCTTTGTGGTTCCATTCCGGTAGAAAGGGTCTAATCCTATTTAACGTTCTTGTTTTACTAATTTAGCAGGCAATTTGGAATTTAAAGTTTCTAGTTTCAAACTTCAAACTGAAACCCACAAGCCCACCTTCAAAGAAAACTAGATGCCACGAAATAATGACGATCTCCTTGCCTTTAGATGCAGGCAAGCGGCTCTTTAGCAGTTATTTCTAGTAGGAGGAGAATCTGGCTTCACATGGGAGTCTAGGCCGGCCTTTCAGATGACAGCTATCTGAACAGACGGTAATTTCAAGAACTCGTATATACCCGACTACTACTTACAGCTGGTCGGTTTCCAAAGGCAGCATAAAAGGGTTCTGTATTTGGAAAAAACAAGTTTCTGATGTCTGTCAAACACTGGACTTTAAACTTCTCTGGCTTCTTTTCGATCACTTCTCTGTTAAAACAAATAAATAATGGGTCAGCATGAGACCGTCAGCTTCATTAGCATCAAACTACTTTTAACCGTCAAAGGTGCTGGGATACTAAGAGCACTTTCGTATCTTCAGAAGTTAAATATGCGTAAGTCGGCTAAGCCATCCCAGAGAAGCACTAGACACAAAGTGAATCCATACTTTCAAGTCTTCCCACAAGGAAAACACCCCAGACAAGTGATTTCAACAAAGACCTCCACCAGTCATCCAAGGAACAAAGAATTCCAGGGCACAGAGGAAGAGAAAACCTCTCCAGACTCACTTCCCAAGGCCAGCCAGCATGACCTCAAAAACTAAACCGAAAGAGGTAGTAAAGTATGGGGAAAGTGTGGGCCAACCTCACTCGGGAACGCCAGTGCAAAAATTCTAAATAAGTTGAAAACTTTATTGCAATATATTAGCGAAGACCTAAATAAATGAAGAAATATACCATACAATTGAATTGGAATACTCAACATTATAATGAGATATTAATTCTCCATTGGTCTACAGATTCACTGTCATTTCAATTAAACTCTCACCAGGTTGTTGTCTGCATGTTTTTATGGAATGTGACTCAAATCGCTACACAGACGAACGAAGGCCAGAAACGGAGGCACACATTTATGGGCCTTCAATTTATGACCACAATGACAAGTCAAAGCAGAGGAGAAGGGCACTCTTTTCAGCAAATGGTGCTGAGACAACTGAATATCCATACAGGAAAAAAAGAAAAAGAAAATAGACCCCTAGCGCACTCTATATACAAAAATCAATTCCTGGTGAATTACAGACCTCAACGTGAAAGGCAACACCTTTAGGTAAAATATAGGAGACTTTCCTCACGCCCACAGTCAGGGAAGGCTTTGTCAACACACAGAAAGTACAAAACTACAGGGAAAATGATCTGTTCAACTAAAGAAAACTCAGATTTATGGTCATCAAAAGCCATAAACTGGGGAAAGATATTTGTAGCGCTCATAACAAAGGCTACGTGTGCAGAATCTACAACACTCTTACAAATCAAAAGGAAAATAAGGGGAAGACGTGAACAGGCACTTCACAGAAGATGAAGCCCACATGGCCAATAAACACGTGAAAAGAGACATTTCTCACCCACCAGAGTAGCAAAAATATAAACGGCTGACAACGTGTAGGTAAGAAAGTAAAGCCGTTGGAAGGAACACTTCGCACTGTTTGCTTCTGGTGTACGAACTGGTTCAACTACTTTGGACAACAGTTTGCAATAGCAGAAGAAAACCAAACATGTGCACGCTCTGTGGCCCAGCAATCCTGCTCCTGGGGGTATACCCTGGGGCAACACTGCACCGGTGCCCCCAGAGGACACACACAAGCGGCACTGCTCCTAAGAGCAGAAAACCGGAAGTGGCTCAAGCACCCACCAACAGTAGGAAAGATAAGCGGGCTGTGGTGAGGTCCAACAACGGGACCTACACAGAAGCAAAGACGAGCCGACTCTCAACAATCCTGGGAACGGCATGTTGAGCAGTAAAAGTGAGTTCCGGAAGAACATATGATTCATTTACATAAAGTTCACAAATGTGCACAATTCAACATACTGGTTAGGATTACACATACACATGCTAACTATTTAGAGGAGCAGGGAATGACTAACGCAAAATCCAGGGATAGCAGTTACTATTACGGCTCAGAGGGAGGGGTGAGAGCACATCCTCTCGCTTTATCTCGGTCGTGGGCAGGCTGGGTTCACTGGTTATTGGATGATCTCAAGGGTCCCTTTCAGCTTGCGTATATTACAGAGATACTGCATATCTATCTATCTATTGACAGATGCCTTGCATATATTTTAAAACTATTCTTCCGCACCTCAACAAAACGTAATTTAGATGATGATGATGCTGATGAGCCCCAAACTGAGTGTCAGAAGCCCCAGGGGCTGGTCCTGGCTCTGCAAGGACGTCTATGGAATCCAGAACCCTCCTTAGCACTAAAAGGGCCTTACAGTCTACATCTCAGGACTCTTATACAGAGACACATGAGTGACTGTATGATTATAAGTCTCAAACTTCAATCCACTGCTTTGAGAGCAGCTTGGGACACTGCCCTGGGCCCCCAGCTCCGGGGAGGCCTCTGCTTTCCTGCCCCCCACCAGGAGGCCAGACTTAGTTTGGCTTGGCTGTCCCGAATGCAGGCATGAAGGGGAAGAGGAGAGGGTCATCAGAAATGGGCTGGTGTTCAACACCCAGTTATGATAAAAGCTCTCCAGAAAGTAGGCACAGGAGGAACTTACCTCAACATAATAAAGGCCATATATGACAAACCCACAGCCAACATCGTTCTCAATAGTGAAAAACTGAAACCATTTCCTCTAAAATCAGGAACAAGACAAGGATGCCCACTCTCACCACTGTTATTCAACATAGTTTTGGAAGTTTTAGCCACAGCAATCAGAGAATAAAAAGAAATAAAAGGAATCCATATCAGAAAAGAAGAAGTAAAGCTGTCACTGTTTGCAGATGACATGATACTACACATAGAGAATCCTAAAGATGCTATCAGAAAAACTACTAGAGCTAATCAATGAATTTGGTAAAGTAGCAGGACACAGAATTAATGCACAGAAATCTCTTGCATTCCTATACACTAATGATGAAAAATCTGAAAGGGAAATTAAGGAAACATTCCCATTTACCACTGAAACAAAAAGAATAAAATACCTAGGAATAAACCTACCCAAGGAGACAGAAGACCTGTATGCAGGAAACTATAAGACAGTGATGAAAGAAATTAAAGATGATACAAACAGATGGAGAGATATACTATGTTCTTGGATTCAAAGAATCAACATTGTGAAAATGACTATACTACCCAAAGCAATCTACAGATTCAATGCAATCCCTATCAAACTACCAATGGCATTTTTCACAGAACTAGAACCAAAAATTTCACAATTTGTATGGAAACACAAAAGACCCCGAATAGCCAAAGCAATCTTGAGAACAAAAAATGGAGCTGGAGGAATCAGGCTGCCGGACTTCAGACTATACTACAAAGCTAGAGTAATCAAGACAGTATGGTACTAGCACAAAAAACAGAAATACAGATCAACGGAACAGGATGGAAAGCCCAGAGATAAACCCACGCACATATGGTCACCTTATCTTTGATAAAGGAGGCAAGAATATAAAATGGAGAAAAGACAGCCTCTTCAATAAGTTGTGCTGGGAAAACTGGACAGCTACATGTAAAAGAATGAAATGAGAACACTCCCTAACACCATACACAAAAATAAACTCAAAATGGATTAAAGACCTAAATGTAAGGCCAGACACTATAAAACTCTTAGAGGAAAACATAGGCAGAACACTCTATGACATACATGACAGCAAGATCCTTTTTGACCCACCTCCTAGAGGAAAAATGGAAATAAAAACAAAAACAAACAAATGGGACCTAATGAAACTTAAAAGCTTTTGCACAGCAAAGAAAACCATAAACAAGATGAAAAGACAACACTCAGAATGGGAGAAGATATTTGCAAACGAAGCAACTGACAAAGGATTAATCTCCAAAATATACAAGAAGCTCATGCAGCTCAATATCAAAAAAAACAAACAACCCAATCCAAAAATGGGCAGAAGACCTAAACAGACATTTCTCCAAAGAAGATATACAGATTGCCAACAAACACATGAAAGGATGCTCAACATCACTAATCACTAGAGAAATGCAAATCAAAACTACAATGAGGTATCACCTCACACCGGTCAGAATGGTCATCATCAAAAAATCTACAAACAATAAATGCTGGAGAGGGTGTGGAGAAAAGGGAACCCTCTTGCACTGTTGGTGGGAATGTAAATTGATACAGTCACTGTGGAGAACAGTATGGAGGTTCCTTAAAAAACTAAAAATAGAATTACCATACAACCCAGCAATCCCACTACTGGGCATATACCCTGAGAAAACCATAATTCAAGAAGAGTCATGTACCACAATGTTCATTGCAGCACTATTTACAATAGCCAGGACATGGAAGCAACCTAAGTGTCCATCAACAGATGAATGGATAAAGAAGATGTGGCACATGTATACAATGGAATATTCCTCAGCCATAAAAGGAAACAAAATTGAGTTATTTGTAGTGAGGTGGATGGACCTAAAGTCTGTCCTACAGAGTGAAGTAAGTCAGAAAGCGAAAAACAAATACTGTATGCTAACACATATGTATGGAATAAAAATTAAAAAAAAAAGCTTCTGATGAACCTAAGGGCAGGACAGGAATAAAGATGCAGACGTAGAGAATGGACTCGAAGACACGGGGACGGGGAAGGGTAAGCTGCGACTAAGTAAGAGCATAGCATGGACATATGTACACTACCAAATGTAAAATAGCTAGCTAGTGGGAAGCAGCTGCATCGCAAGGGGAGATCAGCTCGGTGCTTTGTGACCACCGAGAGGGGTGGGATAGGGAGGGTGGGAGGGAGGGAGACGCAAGAAGGAGGGGATATGGGGATATATGTATACATAGAGCTGATTCACTTTGTCATACAGCAGAAACTAACACACCATTGTAAAGCAATTATACTCCCATAAAGATGTTAAAAAATAAATAAATAAATCTTTTTAAAAATAACCAAAGAAAGAAAAGAACTGGGCTAATGGTCCATAAAAATAAACGGTGTGACCAGGACTCCTCATTACGGGAGGTCTCAGGCCAGGCAGGTGGTGATGGTGGCTGGTAGAGGGGCCATTGAACCCAGCCGAGGTCCCCGACTGGACGGAAAGCACACAGATAGATTCTCAGAGTCACTAAGACTCAGGCCAGCGATGCAGGGAGAGGGGCAGCTCCCCGCGAAGGAGGGGGCAGCACGTGCTAAGGCTCAGAGCAGAGACCATCTGTCTGGGCAACGGAGACAGTTCAGCACGGCTGCATCCCAGAACCCGGAGGGAATGAGACGGGAGAGGAGGACAAGGCAGGCGGCGAGGAGCCCGTGATGCCTAGCCCGCGGCCTTGGGCTTTCTCCCGAGGGCCGTGACGAGCCAGCGAAGGATGCTGATGGGTGACGAGGCCAGACCCGCCCTTGAGGCTGAATCTCCGGGGCCCGGCACGGAGCGGGGGTGTCGGCTGGGAGGACGAGTAAAGCAGCTATTCTGGCAAGACCTCCGGTGAGCGGGAGGGGGGTCCTGAGCCGGGGCGGGGGGCGGGCAGGCCGAGCCCTCACCTGTGCAAGGCGGAGAAGAGGCTGCTGGGGCTGAGAAGCAGCGGCCCCTGGGGCAGCACCGTGCCCCGCTCGTTGACCCAGTGCAGGTAGCCCCGCGTCATGTCCGCCATCCCGATGGCCCGTGCGGAGCAGTAGAGGAACTTGTACCCGTTTCTGGAAAAGAGACGAAACGGTCACGCTTAATTACAGCATCACACGATAGAGCCATCTCGCGTGCACAAACCCTGATCTGTATCTGTTTCAGGAGGAAGGGCGCTGCTCTAACTCCCAAGCAAAAGGCCGCATTCTATAACACCTTAATGGAGAAAGAAGCCTGAACACCTTTCCCTGCCGTTTGCTAAAGGACCCTCGTGGCCTCACTCGGTTTAATCCTCACGGGAACCTTGTTCCGTAGGTGTCTTCCTCTCGCTTTACAGTTAGGGAAACTGAGGCCGGAGGCATCAAACTGTCCAACTTAGCTGCACCCGGACCGTTCATACATCTCCATCCGGCTGTTCAGCTGTATCCTTCATAATACCCTGATAACACAGACTGGTGAATGCGTTTCCCCAAGTCCTGTGAGCCGTCATCAAACCTGGGGAGGGCATGTGGGAACCCTCACTTTGTAGCCAAGTCAGGCAGAAGTGTGGGTAAGCTGAGGACCTACCACTTATGACTGGTGCCTGAATTTGGGGCGGCCTTGCGGGAATGAGCCCTTAACCCGTGGGGTCTGCACTAACTAGGTAGTTAGTGCCAGACTTAAACTACTGGACACCCAGTTGGTGTCTGAAGAGAACTTGGGAATGGTGAAATGTGTGAAAACCCCACACATCTGGTGTCGGAAGTGTCGCGAGTGAAGAAGCAGATCACAGGAGGATTCTTCTGTTAAACACAATTTTATTACTTTAGGAGAACTACATGTCCCTTTTTTTGAACCGCTGAAAACTTAAGAGTCCGAAATGAGATGCTGTGCTATAAATATAAAGTATATGCCAGGTTTCAAGGCCTTACTATAAAGACAGAATATGAGATACCACCCATTCAGAGTTTTGACATCGAGTACATGATTAAATGGTAATATTTTAATATATCGGATTAAATACATGAAAAAAAAAATTTTAAACCCCATCTGTACACTGATATCTCTCAACTTTACATTCATAGCCCAGACCCCCCTCCTCTTAAGCTCCAGAGCAATACACTCAACGGCACACCCCACATTACCCATCAGATACCCACGAGTAGTACCTCAAACGCTTCCAGGCACCCCACCTCGGGGGTGGCACCCCTGCTAGCCCAGGTGCGAGGCCCACATCTCAGGGCCCCCCCTGGGTTTCTAGCCCCACCGCAACCCATCGGCAAGCCCGCTCAGTCCCACCCGTAACACCATGAACCCCGTGCCGCCCCTCAGTCCCCCCGCCCCCATCAGCGGGACCTCTGACCTCTATTCCTGCAAGAGCATCAATCATCTCCCTGCCCCCCGCCGAGCCTCCACAGAGAAAGAAAACTTAATACTCAACTCTCCAAAGCCTTGCCAGTTCTCTCAGATATAATCCAAATTCCTCGCCGGGACCTGCAAGGCCACTGAGACCTGGTCCCCGCCTTTCTCTCCAGCCCCATCTGCTCCCTGGCACCGGGCTGGACACCAGGTGACCTCACTGTCCCCGCACTCGCCACACCCCTTCCTGCTCCTGCCGTTCCTGCTGCCTGCACACTGTTCCCCTGGGCCTCCGGGCTCGCCTGCCCCCTCACCTCGTCCAGACCTGCTCAGACAGCACCTCCTCGGCGGGCCCCCCCTCGTCCGCCTAGCTAATAAAACACATCCTCCCTCACCCTCACCCCAGGCACTAAGCCCTCGCTCTGCTTTTTTCCTCATGCACCACCGGTCACTAACATTACACGACAGCCCCTTGTTTGACTGTGTCTCATTAATCCATGAGCTCCCTGAGGGTGCGGACCTTGTCTCATTCCTCGCTGTTAACTCCAGCGCCAAAAACAGTGCTTGGCAAGTTAGCAGACACTTTGTAAATCTTTGCTGCATGGGTAAATACAAACTATCCGCTTCCTATCCGACTTACTGCTCCACTGTGAATACTTCGTGCTGGCCAAAGGACTTGTCTTGAGATTTGCCTAATAATATGTTCTTTAAAACCAAGAAACAGGAAAGTGCTGGGACGAAGAGAATCTAGAAATATCAGGTTGTTTGGAATACAGGGATGCATCTGAAAATCAAGCAACCATTTTAATGAAACATCTTTGTATCTGAGCTGTCTAATGAATGCAATCTTTTTTTTAAAAATCACTATTTCTGTATATAGCTCTTCACATCAAAGTCCTAAAAGCTGCCACCTGCAGGGGTCTGAGACGCTAATTTTATTTAAGGCTTGGTTTGCAAATATGCTTCATGGCTTCATCCTGCCACTGGCTGTCCTCACCACACAAGTGTTCTGCTTCAAAGGCCGTTACTAAACGTAGCTGGAAAAGCAGCTCGAGGATGTCCTAACGGGAGAAATGCCTGTTGGTGGCAGCAGGGATCACCTCTCCAGAGCCTTCACCCCCGTGAAAGCTGTGTGAAACGCCAGGTCTTCCCATCAGTCTCTCAGGTGGCAGAGAGTCACCAGAAAGCTTACTCTCAACGGTACCCCTCGTGGGTAAGACCCCTCGCTCAGAAGGGCAGCCGGTAGCAGGACACAGCAGGCACACCCACCGGACACTCCCGAGCCAGGCTGGGCTGGGCTTGGCGTGCTCAGGGGCCCAGCACAGTCCTTCCCTGCAGGAGTAGAGTGTACTGCGGGACGAGCTGTGACGGGAACAGGACACGGGACGGAGCAAGGTGGCCACGAGGGACCCCAGGGCAGGAAGGACAGCCCTGCCTGAAGAGGTACCAGTGAACAGAGGTGCAACACACACACGTGGGTCACACTTATCCCTCCGACATCTCAGCAACTAGAACAGGGCTCTGGGGAAACGCCAGAGACAAAAAGAAGGCATCATTCCGTGGCCAGGCTTAGTACAAATGATTTTCTCCTTTCGTCCCAATCTCTACATCCCTCTTAGAGGCCTGGAGAGATACTGAAATAGATTGGAAAGATTCCCTTTGGGTAACCTTCTACCTCTTCTACTTAATTTTCCAAGATAAGCTTCTATATTGGAGTTTCTCAATTACTAGTTGCCAATGACATGCCCCAGTCACGACAATCAAAGATGTCTCCAGACACTGCCACATATACCATGGGGGGCAAAATCCCCACTGAACGCCAGTGATGTAGAGGAAAGGGAAGTCGGTAGCCCTGCCTGCAGCCCTAGAGGAAGGGTACTCGCCTGCCACCTTAAGAAAGGAAAGCTCAGGGCCAAACTCAGGCTCGTTCTCAGCCCCGCCTCCACGGGCCCTGCCCTCTGGTGCCAGCCAACTTCCAGGTCACGTAGGCCACCGGCCCTCTGCACTGCGGGCCCTCTGCACCGCTGGCCCCCTGCACCGCCGGCCCCCTGCACCGCAGGCCCCTGCACCGCGGGCCCCCGCACCGCCAGCCCCCCGCACCGCCAGCCCTCTGCACCGGGGCCCCCTGCACCGCCAGTCCCCTGCACCACCGGCCCCCCGCACCGCCGGCCCCCTGCACCGCCGGCCCCCCGCACCGCCGGCCCTCTGCACCGGGGCCCCCTGCACCGCTGGCCCCGTGCACCGCGGGTCCTCTGCACCGGGGCCTCTGCACCACGGGCCCTCTGCACCGGGGCCCTCTGCACCGCCGGCCCCCTGCACCAGGGCCTCTGCACCGCCGGCCCCCTGCACCGCCGGCCCCCTGCACCGCGGGCCCCCCGCACCGCCGGCCCCCCGCACCGCCGGCCGGCCCCCCACACCGCGGGCCCCCTGCACCAGGGCCTCTGCACCGCGGGCCCCCCACACCGCGGGCCCCCCGCACTGCCGGCCCCCCGCACCGCTGCCCCCTGCACCGCGGGCCACCTGTACCGCCGGCCCCCTGCACCGCGGGTCCTCTGTACTGGGGCCCTCTACACCACGGGCCCTCTGCACCGCGGGCCCCCTGCACCGCGGGCCCCCTGCACCACTGGCCCCCTGCACCGGGGCCCCCTGCACCACGACCCTCTGCACCGCCGGCCCCCTGCACCGGGGCCCTCCGCACCGCCGGCCCCCCGCACTGCGGGCCCTCTGCACCGGGGCCCCCCGCACCGCGGGCCCCCTGCACCGGGGCCCTCTGCACCGCCGGCCCCCCGCACTGCGGGCCCTCTGCACCGGGGCCCCCCGCACCGCGGGCCCTCTGCACCGGGGCCTCCCTTCTGTGAGCGCTCCTCACCCCCATGAACCTGCCCATCTCTCGGCCCCTCCTCCCACTCCTACCTCCACCTGTGATGAGCCTTCCTCTCTTTCAGAACTCCTCTCATCCACTAAGGCTCAGCTCAGGCGCCGCCTTCTCACTGAAGCCTTCTTTGATTCCTCGCCCTTCCAATCAGAACTCACGTCTCCTTCACGGACGTCTGTAAAATCTGCCTCTCTCACCACACCCCGCCGCAGTGCCTCGTTACGGGCCGTGCTGTAGGTGTCCTTCTTGGGGGTCACAGGGTGCCTGACGGGAGGGGCTGGCAGCACCCCCTAACACACCCGGAACAGCGTCCGGTGCACAGCGGGTTTGCCGTCAGGCTCAGCCCACCCTCGGGCTTCTCACGGAGCCTTGGCTTGCAACAGCGCACACGGGCTCGGGACTGACTGGAACCACACGACCCAGCGGCGCAGTGCTGCCAGCCTAGCAGGGACCGACCGAAGCGATGGTGGGACCCAACTCCGCCCTTTAGGGATGAGGAAGCCAAAGCCGCGAGCGGGGGACAGGTCGGAAAGTCTGCGGTGGGTCGACGACTGCGGCCCCTAGAGCCCAGGTCCCCGACTCCCTCCCATTCGCCACACACCCTCTCCCTTCCTGGCAGACAGTGATGACACGATAACCTAGGAAGACCCGAGGTGAGGGGAAGAAAGAACCGCTGTGGGCAGGAGAAGAAGAAAGATGTTAATGAGTCTGCTAATGATCGGTTCCCATCTTCAGCATCTCGGCTTCAGACGACACATTCCTCAGGCCACAGATGAACTAATTTATCTGTGGAAACACAGGAAGCACTCCTCTCACTAAGTCACGGAGCCACCGATTTCCGGTTACATGAATATAAAAATATTTATCAAGGAAGGTAGGAAATTAGAGCACTTATTGTCCCTACTCAGCCCCCCGCAAATCCCCATTGGCTCAATGATCCAGATATTTTAGGAAACGGTCCTGCTTTATTTTCCTTCTACTTATTGAACACGTATATTTGAATACGCGGGAGTTTCACATCTCTTCTATTTGTATCTGCTACAGCTCTTTTAAATCAATAACCAAGTCCGCTTTTTAAAATCAATAACCAAGCGAGCTTTATATCCTCTCTACGAACAAGGTAATAATCAACCTGACAGGTAATTTCTCATGGGCTGACTTATTCAAACAAGTAATTACATTTGGCAAAAAATAAATACAACTGTCCTCATTTTCTGTTGTTTCCAGGCAAGTGGCCATCTGCAAGACTGGTTTTTCCATTAGAAAAATACTGCAGTGTGTAAAATTTGAGGGGTACCCAAATTCAAGGAAAGCAGCATCAGGAAAGAGTCATCAGTCCAAAACTCAGTGAAACGGCCTCTTCTTCCTGGTACTCTATCATGCTAAACATTTCTGTAAATATGTCTCTGGGTAGTCACAAATATGACACCAACAGAAACGGCCACCCAGCCTTTGCCAGTTCTCAGTCAGTCTCTGCCCTTCTCCCAGCTGGGGCTGCCTAAGACTTGGAGGAGGTGGCATGTGAGACGCTACCTGGATGGGCATTTGCTCTAACCAGCTACGAAAGCCGACACCACGTCCAGCCTGAGCTAGAACTCTAGGATGGCACCAAGGCCACCAAGCCAGGCCAAGCCCTTGGGTATCAGGAAGCCTAGAGGAGGAGGCCATAGAGCTGCCCGGGGCACCGATTCTGGCCTGGAGAGGCTTGGTGAGGACCACGGGGTCTGAGCCGGGCATTACAGGCTGAAAAACTGGGGGAGGCAAAAATCAGAGGTAAAGGCACAGCAAGCAGAAGCCACCATGTGAGCAAAGGTGGGAAGATGGGAGAACGACGGATCCGGGGTGGGGAACAGTCAGACTGGATTCGAGCAAGAAGGTCTGCGGAGAAGCGGCAGCACATCAGGAACTAGCAGAAGCTGACCCGAAACCGCGGGGTCTGAGAGCCACTAACGAGCCTGCTCTTGCTCCCATACAGAGCCCCTGAAGGCAATGGCCAAGCTGGGGGACGGCCAGAACGTCACTGGTCTAACCGTCCGGGTGCCACTGAGGACACACATCAAACTCAGTGAACAAGTTAAGCGTCAAGCTCCTTCCCCTCAACCAAAATGAAAACACAACAAGCACTCTGTAATTCTCAGATCCTCACCCACAAATCGGACTCATTCTAAATCAATCAATCGAACCAAAAGAACAATCAGGCATTCTTCGGTAAGCTACGCAACTTTATTTTTCAAGAAGATACCTTTTCTAGGAAAACCCAAGAGAGACACAAATCAAAACCAAAAAAAAAAAAAAAAAAAAAAGGCAAAACACAGTGCCTTTTTTTTTTTAACCTTACAGTAAGAACAGGAATAGCTTTATGTTCCAAAACCCAAAATGAATCAGGCTGTGAACTACTCTGTATCCTGACCCACAGGGGTTTCTTTCGACTAAAAATAGAGACAGTTTTCAGTGTCAGGCCATTCAAGGCAGCTCATCAGTGGATGAATCCTTCGAGGCAAAGAGTCAGCCGTGCGGAGGTGGTGGGGAAGGCCCTGAACACACCGCCTACAGGAGCGAGGCCGGGAGAACCTCTCAGGGGGCAGCTCGGGAATATCGACCAAACCTTTCCGTGTGCTCGGCCTTCCACCGGCAATTCTCCTTCTGAGAATCCACCTTACAGCGGCCCTTCTGTAAGTGTCGTACCTTCTCTACTTATCTATATGCTCGTTGAACATAATAAAGACCTTCTGTAAATGCTTATTGCATCACTATTGGAAAGAGTGAAAAACTGGAAACTCCCTATCGTGTTCACCAACAGAGGAATAATTAAATACAGGATGGTTTATCCACAGCATGGGATTTTGTACTGCAGTTAAGAAGAATGAGGTAAACCTCACACATAATGAAACAGAAGGATCTTTCATTAAATAATGTGCACCTGGGGCGGGGGAGCATGTAAATGAATTTTCAGTACAGACGGAACCAAACCGGTCACAGTAGTTCCACTGGTAGAGAACGTATAATACTCGTAGCCGATAACTTGCAGCTTATTGGTAAGGCAGGAGAAAGATGTGACCTTTGTACTTTTCTATTTCTCTCGTTTTTCTTATTTATTTTTTTCAAAGAAGCACGTATTACTTTTAACATTTCTTAAGGAAGACATCCAGAAAAGGAAAGTCAAATCAATGAGCTGGGCATCTAAGAAGTGAGAAGCTTTGAATCCACCAGGAGAAAAGGTCCTCCCAGGCACCTCGTGCCCCACCAACCCAAAGCGTGAGGTCCGGGAGGCCAGAGACCATGTCTACGTCATCATCACAGCACCAGGCACGCAACAGGCCCTCAATAAATGCTGGATAAATGAATGGATGAGGAGCAGGAAAGTGTACTTCACTCACTTGTGCTCATAGTACTGGCGACAGATTTGAGTGCCCGTTCCCCATCACCACCACCGCCACCGCCACCGTGGGCCGGAGGTGCGCACACCGGGGCGGAGTCCCATCAGCCCAGGGCACCTCCCGGCTCTAACTAACTGGAGGACAGAGAGCAGTGAGGCGGAGAGGTTTCACTTACGTGGGAGACTCTAGTCCACAGAGAGATGGAGACAGTGGGACCAAGCACCTGCTGGCGGTGGTGCAGGGATGGGGACCCCAAGGGCTCTGAACCCTGGAGACGAGCCAGAGCAGATGCACTGGACTTGGAGCCAGGCCGACCAGGGTTTCAGTGCGTCCTGCCTCTTAGCAGCTATGGAAATTTGGACAAATTGTTTTAACCCTCTAAACCTAGAAATGATATTCCTTGCTTCTCGGAACTACTGTAAGAGTTAAGTGAAGTGACAGATGTGCCCGACACACAAGAGCAACTCAAGATCTACCCTCCCACACTGACGTCCCAGGTACGGCCCCTCCGAGCGCTCCCTGGACCAGGTGGGCAAGATGTGCACTGCTGGCCGGCCCACAAAACCTGCTTGGAATCTGGATCTTTTCAGCCTAAAATAACTCCCTTGGTCTACATCAGAGACTACCATGTCCTCACCTGACTATCTGTGCCATTCCTCAGTATGAACTGAACCTCAACCCCTCTCCTAAGGCTGCCACCGCCTTCCTCCTCTGTCAATTTGCAATTCCCCGGCCACTTCCTTTCTTGCCTTTTGGTACTGAATTCAGATCTGGAGTTGGCGGGATTCACCACGCGCTCAGAACCCTCCCTGGCCAAGGGGCACCCGTCGTTGTAAGTCAGCCCGTCAGCAAAGGTTCTGTGTGCAGATTGCCGCAAGTACTTCGGCTGTGTACTTACTGGCTCACTTTATGGTACAGCTTGGCGATGCCCTGGTGGGTCCAGTCCTTCCCAAGGGTAGGCAAAATGTGGCCAAGAGTATCTGATCTAAATAAAAACAGAGACAGGAGAAATAAAGTTAAAAGGGCATCGCGAAAGGGAAAAAAAAAAAGTCATTCTGACTCATCACACCATAAATGCCTCATTAAAAAATGCAAATGGTATGCACGACTTGCTCTCTGGACGGAAACCCCGAAACTGAGCAACAAAGTCAGGGAGCCACCGCCCCAGAGGGAAGCGACCCCCGATCCCCCACTGCAGCTGTTTAGATCAAGGAGCTATGGCTCCGCGGGCGGCCCCAACCACCCCAGAATCTGAACTGCCTGAGCTGCACGATGCCCCAGAAAGAGGAACTGACACGCTGGCTCCAGGCCCCGGGGTCTCACGGCCCCGAGTCGGCGGGACCCACCTAGTGATGGTTCCATCGATGTCAGAGATGATAACCTTATCGTCCCAGTTCCACAAGTAGATGGTGCCTTCGCAGCGGCACGTGCCCTGGTACTGCGTGGTGACGCTGAAGACCACGTCGTTGGGTCCGTTCTTCAACTTCAGGCTTTTCTGAAAGATAAGAACTCTGTGTCCGCTGGAGGGCGAGGCTCAGAGGGAGGAATCTTCGGTTTCTGTTCCACGAGCAAGCAGATCCGGATTTTATTTTTTTCAAAGCACCACCCCAGGCCGCCGTACAGTTCTTTCCCTGTCTTGCTCTCGAGGAGGACTGGTCCTTCCAGGACTTGGGCAACCTGAACCCCAGGCCCCCTCGCAGGCCCCAGGGTAGCGCAGCTCACCCACGTCCCCTGGGGTTTGTAAGTGACAGGCTCTGAGCGTCGCCGCAGGAAATCACAACTTCAGACTGGCATGCACTTACTAGGCCACGGCTGAGCACAAAGGGCCACGGCCGGGGAGACGAATCTAAGTCAAGTGTGAAAATACGTTCCCCGAACCAGCCGTGAGAACTAGTTAATACACGGACACAGACTGGAAGAAAGCAGTCGTCTCAGTTATCAGGTGCATCTCACACCCAGAAGCCCAGAAGCTAGACCCCAGGAAGTCACACCAGATTCAGAAGGCAGAATCCCCTCTCAGCGGCTCTGAATCTCTGCACCGGGGCCCCCGAGTGCAAGCCAGCTGTGGGCAGGAGTCCAGGTCGCCCCCAGCGGCGCAGGGTGTCAGGCCTGACCGTTCTCTTTTCCCATCAGACACCGTCACAACGAAGCCTGGCCCCCACGAACTCTTAGGAGAGCAGCAGAGCGCAGATACCTGCTCGCTGTCTGCTCCTGGGAAACAGGGTCCAGGGATTACAACGGGCGGTACAGCCGCAGAGTGGAGGACACTGTGATCAGGATGGCGCCCTGCTGCCGGAAGCTCCCCGAGTCCCATCACAAGTGCTCCAGTTCCCCCAGTTCGGGAGATGCGGTTGACTTAACAAACACATCTCTGGAAAAGTGGAAACAGCCCTGCGAGATTTGGGCTATCCGTCATTCACAGCTCAGGATAAGTTCACGCCTTCAGGCCGCCTCCCGCCAACACTTGCGGACAGGAGCCTCCAGGGCAGCGTCAGGGCCGGCACAGGGGAAGTGACGCCGCAGAGCCCGGCTGGGCAGCAGCTGACGTGGGGCGCGAACCGGAGGCACCGAGAGGGGGATGTGAGGTCGCGGGGGGGGCAGCAGGCGGTTGGAGAGAGAAGGTGCCAGAGCTGAAGCCGGAGCCGGAGCATGGGAGGGACGCCCGGATCGCGGAACCCACTGAGTCCAGGTGGCCGTGGCTGGGCCAGTGCCCACAGCGTGGGAGAGGGGGAGGACAGGACACTCACCAGCTGCTCTGACGTGAGGCGCAGGGTCTTCTTGTAGCTAACGCTGGACAGCAGGGGGAGGTGGCTTGAGCTGGCCAGCTCGGCGGCCGTGTGCTCCTCATCACTGGAGGATGACTCATGCTTTATTCTGGAACACACAGTGATGTAACTGCCAATTAGGAAGTGCATCTGGGTAGCCATTAAAAATGCATTAGGCCGGAATCGATGACGGAGTCCATCGGGTGTCTCCCGGCGCCGTCTCTGGGGTTGGTCACCGACCAGACGCCGTCACTAATCCCCTCCATGCGGCTCCTGCATTATTCATCCGGGACTGCCTCTCCTCGTTCACGTCCCTGTTACCATCACTCTACTTTAAACCAAGAGGCTCCCCCTCCTCATCAGCGGGGTTCAGCGCCCTCCTGGCCTTGGAGGGTGCTCACATCCTCTCTCTTCCCCTGTCCCAGGCTGCTGGCCAAGCACGAGGAGCCCAAACTTTCTGCACGTCCAAGCTGATCAGTTCCCGGTACACACCGCTCCAAACACACAATTCCAAGTAACGAGGACACTCCAGGCCTTACGAACAGGTGCCGGGGGAGCCAAGAAAGGCCCCCCGATGCTCCCCAGGACCCCTAAGCAGGCTGCCCCAGGAGCAAGAGCCGTACCTTATTCACCTGCACAGAATGCAGCGCTCCGAGCGCTTGTGGACTTCTCCACGTGGTCGGGGGCTGGGAGGTGCGGGTAGGAAGCAGCCTCATTTTCTTTAAATAGCTCAGGTAAGGCATGTCAGCAATTAGCTGTTCCCTGGATTCAAATCCTGCTATGGCATAGTCCCCAACCCAGCGGTACTAGACCTGCTTCCCGGGACCATTTTCTTTAAAAATGCCGTTAGCGCCCTACAAAGTGCTTCGTGAACGTTTGTTAGGCTAAATGGAGAAAGCTAGGCAGCCCCAGAGCAGGCCCCGCCCGACTCCCCGGATGCACGCCCCCCCGCAGAGCTTCTGGCTCAGCTCATCCCTTTATGCAAGACAGGCACACGAGGCTCCATCTTATCTTTGCGTCTCAGTGAACTCCTACCTTGTCCTCCTGCCCCCTTGCCCTCCCTTCCCTTCTACCAGGAAATGATTGGGTGTTTCCTCTGCAGCCTGTTGCTTTCTTGCCCCATGTGCTCGTTCCAGAAGCAGTTCCTACAATCCAACACTGCCCCGCACTAGGGCAGACAAGAGGCAAGACCCCATTACACGGCACCCCGCTTCTGTGTTCTTTTCTACTGGCTCCTTCCATGTCCAGAATGAGCCGCCCCTCCCCAGGCCCCTGCTCCCGGGGCCGTACGAGGGGCGGCCTGTGGGCTGCGGGCCGGTGGGCTGGAGCTCATGCCACCGATGCCTCTAGGCACCATGCCAGGCGCGGAGGATACGGCGAGCAGCCTGGCCCCTGCGCTCCCCGCGGCGATCTGTCTGAGCAATCACAACAGAGCTGGACGGGTGCTATGCTAAGAAGGCAGAGAACATCTGAGCGCAGCCGGGCAAGGGGTCCAGGAGCTGCACAGAACAACCTGCGCTGGAGTCACAGACTTGGCCATCACGGGGACACAGCCCTGGTGAACGAGCCACGGGGACAGGTGACTATGTCCACGGAGAAAGAGCACGCAGCCTAGAATCCCGGTTGGTCCATGGCGGGGTTAAGCTACAACTGGATGAATCTGCACCTGTGACGCTGGGGGCCGGTTCTAGGTAGAGGGGAGACCTGAGAAGCCCGGGTTTGAACCCCAGGAACCTCAGGCTGTGTTATCCTGCTCAGACTATTTTCTTTTCAGACTAGATTTCCTCATCTTAAAGTGCGGGGGAGCAAACGGCATCCCACCCACCAAGAGGTCCCCGAGGCCGGCAGGTACGAGGCAGAAAGAAGTGGACCGGGAAACAGGCGTCCCAGGAAAGGCCTCACAACCACAGGATTCCTCTCTGGGCCTCGGTGGCGCATGTGTAAAATGACACAGAAGTCGCTTCCCCTTCCGACCCCTGCCGATCCTACAAACAACGCCAATCCTTCTGAACCAACAACCTAGAGGTTGGTTTTCAGACAGACGGGTACACGTGGTCCTGGAGCCAAGCGGCCTGACCAGTGCCTGGGTGGGAAGCCAGGAGATGAAGCTACAGGCCCCTCACTGAACTGGAAAATGTTATGCTCCACGCAAACAGTTTGGTGGGAAATGAGATCCAAATGTGAACTGAAGCTCTCAGTGACAACAGACTGGTGTGAGCCTCTGCTGGTGGGACGTGGAAGCAAGGCAGGAGAGCTCTTATCTCCATCTGCCGCTTTAAAACGAAAACCAAACCCCCTAGGTCGGTGCAGCACGCCACGTTTGAGGGAGCGCAGAAAGGAAAACACAGATACAGAAACTGCAGAGGGAGCTGTACACCTCAGCTGGCGGTGCCGGCTTAGGGCGAGGGCACGGTCATCTGCGGACCTGGCCACCCCCTTCCCCACTCCTGCAGCAGTCCTTACTGTCACTGGCTTTGCGGCGTCTGCAAGGAGCGACAGAACGAAACAAAAGGGCTCATCTCACTCGAGTGTCTGCGTTCAGCCGAGGAGCTGGGAACAACATTGAAGTTCGCACTTGTCAGTGTGCAGTTTTTGACGGTATTTTAATGACTTGCATGGTGACAAGCTGTTTGCTCAATTATGAGACTTCAGGGACTGTTCTGTCAATCACAAGTCTGTCAATTAGGAAAGCACTCCGACACTTTTTTTCAGTCAACTGCATGAATCTAATTAGGGGACTAGGATGCCAGTAAAAATGAAAAGATGTACACTGCTCAGAAGACTTCACACGAAGACTTTTCAGAACCTCAAATCCCTTTCGCAAGAGCCAATTCTTCGTGTTTCAGGTTTCGTAAAAAAATGTAGCCTGACTGACTAACTCGGAGTGGCCGATAGTCAAACTCTTTCTACCTAACAGGGCAGAGCGTTTCTGTCAACATCTGAATAGGATCGCATCAGATACTAAGAAAATCCGAAGCGCTTCAGATGGACTGTGTCAGCCGATGTTCCAGCTCAGGAAGAGCTGCAGACGCCCCCTGCTGCTCCCTCCACCCTCGGCCCACGGGGCGGCCGGGAAGGAGAAGAACACACAGTCCGTACCAGCCACCGTCGTGTTCTGTCCCTTTTAAACCTCTCTGAGCCCCTGGCCAGCCTTCCCCAGGTCTCAGACTGGCATATCGCAGGCCGGATTTGGCGGACATCCTGCGTTTGGCCCATATTGCGGAGTATAATTTTAAACACTTGCAACTGCACGGTTAAGATGAGTCTGTGTCCTCCAGGCCACCACAGAGCCACCCTCCTGACCGCAGGCACAGCCCATGTGGCCTTGTTGGGTTTTACGTTCTGCACCTCCTTTCTCATGAGGCTGCGGGGAGGATCAGATGAGCCAACACCTGCGGTGTGGGTGTCAGTCTTGTGCCCATTTCACAGATGAAGGAGGAAACACCGAGGGGGCTGAGGAATTCACCAAAGATCACAGAGAAGAGTGACAAAGTCCCAGCTCATGCTGCCTCTTCTGCTTGGAAATTACTGCAGGACAGAGAGGGTCTCAAAAAGAGCCCCAGGAGAGCAGGGTATTTCCAGTGCAGCCAAACTGCTGCTTTAAACTGCTCAGGACAGAAGGGTGGCATCTTTGCCTGTGTCTCCCTCCCTGGCTGCTCTGGGAACGGACAGCACGCTAGTTCCTTCCCTCAGATACGGAAAGGAGTTTACCCAAAGCCAGGACTCCCAGCCAGATCTGCCTGACTCCGAAGTCTACCATGTACATCCCGCTGCTTCAAACACCTACTTACCGAAAACCCACTGCCTTCTATCCTAGCGGCCTCCTACACCCCTCAGGACTGTGTATTCTTAGCCCGAGCTCCACCTGCCTTCTCCCCTCCAAGCTCACTCAAGGTACACTCAAAATTCCAGGTCGGGAAGGTATCCAGATAACCGTGCTGGAAAGCCCCTCCCCAGAGAATGAGCCAGAGATGGAGGGTGAAGATTGCAAAAGAAACACACAAGCTCTTCAACCCTGCTCCCTTGTCCAGGGCAGACCGGCACGGGGACAGATGGGAAGGGGCAGCGCCAGGGCGCCACCAGGGGGAACAGGAAGGGTGTCCTCTGATAGCATCCCAGCCGAGAGCCGGCCCTGCCATGCAGAGTTTTATCAGGTCCCGCACACTCTTCTCCACAGAGGACAAGAAAGAAATCAGACTGTTTCCTACGTGACACCTACATGAGTTTCTATTTCCAACAATGAGTTCTAGAAATAAAATAGTTTAAGATACAGAGCTATGGCCAGGAATCCAAGGACTTGAAATCTAAGCCCGCCTCCCCTGTGAAACAACAATATACTGGGAAAATCTCATCAGTTCAGCAATAGCACATTTAAGACATGCCTGCTCTGGGTCAGCCACTGGCTTGGCCTCTAAGCCATAAAGAGGATAGAGATATGCATCTTGCCCTCAGTGAACATGTTAGCATTTTCTGCCTGCTAAATGAGAAACGCAACCCTGGGTTTCTCAAGCACAGGAATACCGGAAGGGTGAGGTCATATGGAAAAGGTGTTATACTAGCTCGGATCACTCAGCGTCGATACACAATAACACCGTCGAATTAGTGGGTGATGGCATGGCCCTCACAGAAGTTACCCTCAAATCCCGTACAAGCAGGTTACCCTGAACACAAAACACGACTAATATGGATCCATCCGTATTATCAAAATCTAAGGTCTCCTATACCAAGTTAATAGGAATCCCTATCAATACTTAGGAAAGTATCAATGTAAGTCCAGGTAAGTGTTTAAACTATAGAGAAAGGCAAGTTCCTTCAGAAGGGCAACTTGTTTTCATGCCACTGTCAACGCTGTTGTTCATCCTCATCATCATTATTTACCACCACTGCTATCACCTTCTGTAAACTGAGGGCTAGCACGTGCCAAGACCACGAGGAGTGCTCGTTACATTATCTCATGTACGCCTCACATTTACTTTGGAAATTCGGTATCTAAGGAGCAGATGCTTCCATCTGATTCATGGGAACAACAATTTGAGAAAATTGCTCCAGGTCACTGAGTTGGACCTGGGCTATTCGGTGAACCCTATCAGCATCTGTGCCTTGACCCTAGCCATAGAAAGGAGCCGCAACACCCCAAGGTGACTTGGCACTGTACCTGGTGGCCATGCCCAGCTGTGATGGCTGCTCCTCAGTGCTGTGGCTCTTTCCTGCCAGGCACTGCTCTGGCTTACTTTCCTGGAGAAGAAGAAGACAAAGAATCATGGCCACGCCAAAGGGAAACCACCTACACAACCACTGGCATTCTGTGACGGGCTCCCCAAAGTCCAGAGCAGGGCCCCAATGCCCTCCCCAACGGCACGCCCCCGCAGGGATGGTGGGTCCTAGTTACTCCTTTGCTTAGCCGTCTACAATTAAGCTGAGAAATATTTTTGACAAAAATAAGTCTGTTTTCCATAAGTATCCTTGGCACCAAACCAAACTTCATAATCACTGTAGCTTATGCAAATGCTTTATCAAGGGCTGCTTGGATACGCGAGGGCTTTCAAAATATTTTCTTATAATTGCTGATAGAAATGCCTGAAAATATTTTCACACCATATTTTGCCTGAGAAAAACATGGGCGCATTCTCTTTCTCAATACCGCATGCTCTTAATAGAATATGCTCCTTTGATGTACTGGAAAGAGCTTTGGAGTTCTAAGAGCTCTGGGCCCAGCCCTGCTGCCCTGGCTTAGGAACCTCGGGCAAGTCATGGAACCTTCTGGAGCCTTGTTTCCTCACCAGCAACACAGGGATGATGACATGCATCTCCTAACGCTGCCATGAGGACCACGGAGATGCTGCACATGAACGCAGAGCCTGGCCCACAGCAGGCAAGGGAGGAGGAGAACCTCCACTAGCCCCACAGACGTCACAGGCAGTCGTCACAGGCCAGACAGGTGTGTCAAAGGACAAAGAATTTACAGTCAAATTTCATGGTCTGTGGTCATTTGGTCAGGGGGTAGAGATTGATGTTTTCAATATGAACAAAGAAAATGAGTGATAGAAACAGTGTAACAGGGTGACGAGCTTAACATTTGATGGGTACAAGCTATTTCCAAATATCTTTAGCTTTTTATAAGCACACAAATAACTGACGTGAGAACAGGCCCAGTAATGTTTAATTTATCTGTTGAGGCAGGTAACTTAGCCGCCACTATTAACAATTCTTTATTAGACCAGCGCAGGAATGTGTATCTATCTGAAATATATTTCAGGTTTTTAAGAGATTGCATAACTCTTCCTTATTGCATGCCGCATTCTCCGCAGTTCCAACTAATGAAACTCTGGACACTCTGCAAAAATAGGTCTCTGAAGTAGCCTTCTTCTTAAATTCTCGAACATTCTGCTCTCCAGTAAGACAATCAGAAAGGCCCCTTACACTTTAAGTCTCCTAAAGTAAAGCACATGCTTGCTCTACCGTGTTTATACCCCTTGGAGATAATGGGACAGTCAGCAAAGCTCAGGTATGCGGACAGAAAATGCCCAAGAACAGTTTTATCTTGGAAACCCTCCCAACAGACTCTTTCCCTTTGAACTAATGAAATAAACAAACTGAGCTCCTGGGATTTCTTTAACTCTTATAATAAACAACTTGACTGCTGCCCTTGGGCTTTCTTCACACTAGATTCCAAAAGTATAATCAGCATTCCCTCAAACATCTGCCGAACCCCTGCTCTGGGTCCCAAAAACGGGTGCTCGGGAGACCACAGGGATCAAAGCCACGAGCACGTGTGGTCTCTGCCTTCGTGGAGTTTAGGGTCTGGATGGGACGGGGATGTCAATCAAACAGTCGTACTAATCGGTGTATAATTATAAACGATGAGAAAACCTGTGAAGGAAAAGTTCACAGGCAGGGTTAGGAGAGCAGAGAACAGCAGACTAGACTAACCTGCCCAGAAAGGGCCATTTGAGATGCTAGTTAATTAAGTGAAGAAGGGTGACAGGGGTGCTAAGAACACTAGGCAGAGAAATAGCACATGCAAGAGTCCTGGGGTAGAATGTACTTTCAGCCAGGGCCACCAAAGCACAGAGGGCAGGGGGAGAATGGCAAAAGGTGAGGCTCTACAGAGGCAGGGGCTAGGATACACAAGTCCTGTAGACCATGCTAGGGACACTGGTCTTAATTATAAGAGCGCTGGGAAACCACGGAAAGCTTTTAAGCAGGGAGAAATATAAATGGGGCCATTATACTACATAGACCAATGCCAACTGCAGAGAATGAGGAAGAGAGGGCAAGAATGGATACAAAAAGACCATTTAGAAGCAATCCTCGGAGGGAAGGTGGCAGCCTTGAGTTGTGGGGTGTGGAGCTAGAGAGAAATGGAAAGCCTGAGCGATATTTAGGATGGTTAACTGACAGGAGGGGTGAGGGAAGAAGGAAGTACTAGCCTGCGGACGGACAGTGGTGCCATTTTCTGACGGCGGTCCAACAAAGGAAGAACTCTAGAGAAAACCATCAGATCGATTTCAGAAATGACGAGTTTGAAGCGCTTGAAGCATCCACGTGGAGATATCTGCCTAGTTGGCTATCTGATAAACGGACATGGAGTACAAAACGCCTTCCTTGTTAATAAAAATGGAGTCATCGCATGGGCGTGAATGAGGTTGCCTAGGGAAAAACAGGCAGTCGAAGCAGGAGAGAAGGCTCTAAGACAACCCTTGAGGACCCACTTACAAAGGGGCTGAGCCAGGGGAGGAACAGCCCCCGAGGCGGTGGTGGGGGGAAAGACCAGGCGGACACACTGGCACAGAAGCCAAGTAAAGAAAGTGCTTCCAGAAATAGGTTGAGAGGTTGGCAAAGATCTGAAACAAATTATAGGCATTTATAGAAATGGAAACCAAAGCCACTGAAGTGACACGACTAATGGGAATTAGTCTAGGCTGTAAGTCTACCTCGTTAAAACTGTTCTCACAAGCAACAGGAAGATATTTAACTTTAAAAAAAAAAAAAATTTTTTAAACATCACGTTGAATCTCTTCTTTTTACAGATGAAGACACGTTCCAGAGCAGGAGTGACCCGACCATGGTCCCCAGGCTGAGAGGTAACAGAGCCAGGAGGTGATGGCTACTCCGCTCACCTCTCCGGGCCCTTCTCCACCTCCCCTCATTCTGTGCTGCCTTTGCGTACCCTGTGGCAGGCCTGACTCTTGCACACTCAGTGTGATGGCTTCTTTCACTGACACGCGCATGAAGACAAACCCTACTGCCCAAAACCAAAATTCGCTGAGCTAAGTAGCAACACTCTTGTTTTTCAGACTCACCTCCTTGATTGTGCTGTTTCTTCCCCTCCATGAAAACCACCATCTTCCTCCCTTCCTGGGCATCTTATCCCTCATGATAGATTCCACCGTGGCCTGTTTTAAATGGATGGTAACATAAATAATGGAACCAAAAAAAGATCAACTTAGCACATTCAAACCAAAAGACACACACATGCAAATTAAAGTAAGATTAAAAAAAAAAAAAAATCAGAGAAAACACAACATACTATTTGTGGATTAAAAATTTTTGAGAAGCAAAACCTAATGGAGTCCAAAATTACATTAAGAGAACTTAAGCATGAAGACTTAAGAAGATGTTAAAGGAATAAACAAACAACAAATAAAATACAACACAACAACAACAGAAAAAGAAAGCATTGAAAATCATTAGTGATTAGTCAGACCAGAAGTTTTCAAATTAAAGTGGTTTACTGATTAAGATATTGTTATTCTCAATAAGATGATTATAAAATAAAAAATGAAATGATTAACATGAGGTATAGGGTAAACAGTCTTAAACAAAAGGTAAAATGCACAGGATCTTTTTAGTAAATGTAAGTTTCCAAATTTTGGCACACTGAGTATTAATAGATGCATTTGATTTAAAAGCTCAAGTATTAAAAAGAAAATTCATACTCTTGCCCTAAATAAATGCCAATTGAATAGGAGGAGATTAAATGTTAATTAATAATTTTCTTTGTAAACCAACTGTACTTTAATAAAATAAATTTTTAAAAAATAATAATAATTTTCTACATATTTCCAAAGAACAAAATAGCCATCTTGAGGCTAATTCCAGGACCAAGGTAAATGTTATCTAATTTCCTTTCCTTGGTTTACAGAACTATCAGGTAGCTGATACCTCAGCTAGTAATGAAAGATTTAAGTCTTTCAACCGAACGAGTTGCAGGTAAGTGGAAAGAGAAATAATTCACATATTTAGCCTGATGTGTGCTTCTTTCTATCATTTAAAAATCCCTACCTGACACAAAAGAAAACCACAAAATACACTAAAAAGCAAACCATGCATACCCAATTCACGAATAGGACAATTCATGAAGATGTCAATTACCCTATTCCCCCTATTTCATCCATAAATATAACAAAACTCCAATTAAAAAAAACTAACAGGATTCTTTTCAACCCTAGACAAACTGATTCTAAAGTTCAATTATAAAACAAACAAACAAAACTCGCCAAGAAAACTCAGAATAATAAGTAGGCATGAGCCTTAATAAAATTTATTTTATTAAAATACATTTAAAAACCATAGTATTTAAAGGAATGCAGTGTTGGGACATGAGTAAACATGTTGATGCAACAGAAGACAAAGTCCAGAGATAAATCTAAATTCACGGAGGAAGTAGTAATATGATAAAGTTGTAACTGCCTATCAGTGGGAGAAAGAGTTATCTAATGAAAGGTATCGGGATAATTAGGTAGCTTTGCCAGACCCTCTCGGTTGCTTCCCTGGGTGAATCATCCCCTTTCTTTCTTGCCAACATAGGCAACACTTTGCTCGAGAATCAGACTACACTGTACAGGATGTTCTGGGAAGGCAGGCTCAGCTCCAGAGGAGGAATTTCGATTGGTCAGCACCACTTCGACTGGCCATTCCACTGTGTTGCCAACAACTGGCTTGGAGGTGGTCATGTGACCAAGTTGTGGCCAATGAAGTGTGAGAAGCCTGCCTCTATCCTTCCTATTTTGGATGCGGCTGTATGAGGAGATGATGGGTAAAACAGTCATCTTGGGATCGTAAAGGGGAAGCCAAGGAAATCAAAGAAGCTCACCCAGATTCATCAAGCCTGAAACTACCAACCTCTAGCATTCTTATTATGCCAGGTAATAAACCCCTATTATTTTAGGCACTTGTAGTCATTCTGTTTCTTGCAACCAAAGCCTCCTGATTCAATAACCAGCTGAAGAGAAAAAAAAAAAATACTGATATGGTTCCTGATACCTCACTCATGACTCTCAAAATATCCAAGTGTGATACAAAACCCAGCAGCCACAAAAGAAAACGGTGAAAAATTCTACATATCAAGATAAATTCTGTATTAGATAAACACCAAAAACAGAATGCAAAAAATTACTGACAACCTGTAGAAAGACTGAGAACGCGTACCACAAAGACTCATTTCTTTAAGTTCAGGAGTCATTTCTTTTTCTGTGAACTTTATCACTAAATATCTAGTGCATTGTTCTTTCTTCTTTTGGATCTGTAAGAGCTGAGACACGTAACATAAAAGTCTGTCCTGGGGGACTTCCCTGGTGGTGCAGTGGTTAAGAGTCCGCCTGCCGGTGCAGGGAACACAGGTTCGAGCCCTGGTCCGGGAAGATCCCACATGCCGCGGAGCAGCTGGGCCCGTGTGCCACAACTACTGAGCCTGCGCTCTAGAGCCCGTGAGCCACAACTACTGAAGCCCCTGTGCCTGGAGCCCATGCTCCACAACAAGAGAAGCCACCACAATGAGAAGCCCACACGCCGCAACTAGAGAAAGCCCACACGCAGCAATGAAGACCCAATGCAGCCCAAAATAAATAAATTAAAAAAAAAAAAAAAAAAAGTCTGTCCTGGGCCATGGATACGATGCAGAAGCTGCCGAGGACAAAACAAAAGCCACGCTGGAGAACGTGCCCTCAGCCAGTCCGCAAAGGATACTCACAGATAAAGCACCCCCAGGGATGAGGTCACAACCCCAAAGCACGCACACACACAACCACAAAGGAGAGAGCAGGGGCTCAACGAAGTCGGATTAGACCTTCGGGAACCTCAGAGATGAGGGTTCCCACAGACCACAACATCCACGGCAGCACAAAGCGCTCGCTAAGCACATGAAGGAGGCAGGCGTGAGACGTGGCCTCTGCAGCAAAAAGAACGTAGCATCTGGTAGAAAGACCCAACGCCGGAAAACGGTCAATCCCAGGCGAGGCCCGGGGAACCGGCAGGGGGAGGATGCGGGCACAGCGGGGCCGCAGCAGGGCGTCTGCCCCTCGCCTGCCTCTTCCCTACAGCCGCTCACCTGCGCTCAGGTGCAGCTACGAGCTGCCCAGAGCCCGCACTTGCTCCTCCTCGGCCCATCGGCCCCGGACCTGCTTCCTGGCTGAGGGACGCCTGATGCTGACGGTGGCACCTGGCAGCTGGTACAGCACCTCCCTGCGCCCAACCCTGCTGCCTGCTCCCGCCCTTCACCCTTTCTCCCCTCGTCTCCCTCGGGCTCAGACGTCGGCCCGTCTGCTCTGCCTCCACCTATGTCCCTGGCACGGCAGGTGCGGGGACAGGGTACTGGAGGGGGCCGGGCTCGGACTGGCACTGCCTTGATTGCGAGGAGGGGGGAAGGACAGTCAAGGTGCAACAGAGACCCTGACGTTTACACCCTTGGACTTCCAAACAGCACGGTGTAATTCACCTCCTGGTTTCTAAATTAAAAGCTAAGTTCCAACCCCCCAGATTCATCTCGCCATCATTTTCCGTGTCCCTTTCTTTCTCATGGTAAAGCTCACCTTTGGCAAAGGTTTCTGGAAGGCCTGCATCGCCAGGAGCAGAGGTGCCGCCGTCGTCCAGTTATAGTATCTGACACGAAACAACAAAAAGATGTCAGAAGACCAAGGCTCAGACTGAAAACCTCATGTCCTGAGAAGTGGTCGTGGAAGGCTCTGGAACTCCAGCTGGGTCCTTAAAGAGCCCAAGACTGTGGCCAGCACCCCGGCCCGGCCCTCACATGCCCCGCCCTTGCAGGAGCCCCTCCTCCATCCAAACCCACAGCGGCCACGGCCGTCTGGCAGGACACGCGGCATGGCGGGTGACCAAGCAGCCAGCTGAGAGCAGCCCTTGCCTCGCAGCATATCAACCACCAACGCGCTGGGGCGTTTCTTGCCACCTTTCAAGGAAAAGGAAACTAGGACCCTCAGTTAACGCATAAACGTCCATGGCTTCCTCTTGGAGAGAGAAGTTTGCCAAGTCTGTAAAAACACGTGCACGTCCCTTGACCCTAGACAACGAAGTTTCACGGGGTGTGTGCAGTCTATCGTGCGACACCCGCGCATCATATGGGCCGAGCCCCACGGGCCAGGGCTGTGACATCACACCTCCCATCATGAAATCCCATGCAGGTGAGTGTAGACCCCCCGGGATCCAGTGACGTCAACACTCTCGCTATATAGTGATGCAGCATTTTGCCAAGGGTGAAGAGACAGTAGTAGACTTTTAACAAAGACTTAATTTCATGTATTTCCAAGAGCTATCGTCCAGGTCTCTATAGTTGAGAAACTGAAGCTGAAGCATTATCACACGACGGCTGAAATGACTTTCGGGAGGAACTTACTTATTCCCGATCTTCACCACAAGATTGGGGTCGTCAATGAGGGCAGGGTTGTCCACAAACTGCTGATATGACACGGCTTGTTCCAAAAACGCATCTGTGAAAGCAAGCATAGGGGAAATAGAAGGAAAATTTGGTTCAAAACCCAAGCTTGTTTTTCACCCGCTCATGTTCACAGCTATTTTCTGAGAGTTTGTACATTCCAACTGTGCAGACAATCCTATAAAATCTATTTGCAAAGGGGGCTTCCATTAGTTTGGGGGCAGCGTCTGCACATAAATGGAGGGAGGTGGGGCGGTCGGAGGATGGGGGGCAGGCTGACCCTTAGTCAGTGCACACGCGCTTCCGCGGCAGCAGGCGTGTGGGACTACGGTAAACACACGTGCCCGCAGAAGCAGATGACCGGCGAGCAGGGCTCAAGGTCTGGCCACCCGGGTTTAAGTCACAGTCACTGGTGTGACCTTGGGCAAGTGACCAACCTGCCCAAACCTCAGTTCCCTCACGTGTAACGCGGGGATAGGAACCTCGCCTACGCCCTCGGTGGTCGTGAGCATGGACAAAGTCACAAATGAAAGCGCGGTGACCTGCCTAAGGCAGGTTGGGGTTCGAAACACCCAGGGCCACCAGGTCCAGGAATCATCAGCTGGAATGGCTGACTGCATCGACTGGGGGGTCTCAGGGCCACCTCACCACATAACTGGCATAAGACGCTGGGAAACCACTGTTATAAATAGGGTGGGTGCCCCCTTCGGATGCAGCCGGGATGTGTCCCAGCACTTGCTCAGACATCCCTCCCCCCTCCGGCACTTCTGCACACTTGCAACATACTGTGTTTTCCCCGTGTTGACGCTGCCGCCCTGGGACACCCCTGCAGGACGGGCACACGCTGTGCTCTGCGGGCACACTTGACGACCCGTGACCCCAGTGGCTTTGCTGCCGCCTGGAGCCACGTGTGACCCACAGAACCCTGAGGTCAGCCAACCGCCAGGCAGCAACGTTCGGGGCCTGAGCAACAGTGGGTCACGTGTGCTTCACTAACCGGGCCAGAGAACATCGCCCGTGACCTGAACTCATTCTAGGAGCCCAGGCTTCGGGCCGTTCCCACCGGCGGCCACCAGGGGGCGCTCTTGGCTTGAGGACCGGCTCCCCGACGGTACCTTTGGTGATCTCCCTGTTGTCGCTGAGGCCGCCGCACAGCGAGATGGCGATGGACGGCAGGTCCCTCAGGCTGTCCGAGGTGCTCTCCACGCCACTGTCAACGCCAGAGCTGCCCACGGACTGCGGGGACTGGTTGGCTGAATGGGTTCCATTGTCATTGGCGTGTTTTGTGAGCCCAGGAGGGTCTCCGCTGGAAGCAGAAGAGTGGAACGGGCTGTGAGGTCTCACATGGATATCAAGGGGCTCTGGCAATCAGAGGAGCCAATGATTTCATCCCGGGACAGACTTTCATTCAGGCACCATGACAAAGACAGACAAGCTCAATGAACGACCTCAGGAGGGAAGACGATCATTTTTGGCCTCTACGTCTCCCTGCACCCTCTCCCAGACACACTGAAACTGACGGAAGAGAAAGCACGCTGTCCTAAGAGGCCACAGTCCTCTGTTACACGCTCCGAGGATCTGGCCCTCCCTGCAAATCACGGGAGAACTGAAGATGGGCCCCCAGTGGCCACGGGAGACTCTCCCCGGGGGAGGGACAGGGCCACACAGATGCCCGCTCTTTGCCACTGGTTCGGGGTGCGGGCCACTGACCACTGCGATACCACCCTGGTGTCATCGGGGAGGTGGCCTCGTGCCTGCGTTCCCGCTCAGATGCCACCCCGGGGACACACCCACACGCTCACATCTACACAGAGTCCACTGCTTTTACTGGTTTCTTCTCACAGTAAAACATGAGCCTCCGGCAGCCTTTTCTTACTCACTTTCTAATCAAATGTAAGGAAAAAGCAGACTCCCGGATTAATATTCAGATTACAGAAAATGATATGAAGAATAAAAAGAATTGTTACTTTTTGGGAAAATACAGGGCAGCGACTTCAGGATCCATGTCTGTGAGGTCATCCAAGTAGACGCCGTCGGCACCAAGGTGTCTGCTTCGTTTGTCTAAAACAGCAAAGGGGTCAAATCAGAGCACCGTTCTCCAGAAACAACCTCATGGACTTCTGAGTGTCTCCAGAAAGGGCACTTGAGCACAGTGTGCAGATGTGCCCAAACTGCAAGAAACCCAAGAGCTAGAAGCCAGCGGCACGGCATTGCCGCCGAGGCCGACGGCCCAGATTCGCATGTGGCTCCCACCCTCGCCAGCCGTGTGGCCTGGGCCGGTCGCCTAACTTCGCTGAGCCTCAGCTCCCCAGCTGGGAAGGACCTGAACAGTACTAAGCGCTCAATATATTGACACGATTACCATCATTATTATTATTATTATTATTGGCATTAATGGTATTGGTTCTGTTGTTATTATTATTACTAAACAATAACGCTTTCATTAAGCACTTCCCCATCAAGACTCTGAAGCACGGTACCCTAAAGAGGGTACCATCGGCCCCTGGGCACCATGACTGCAGCCTTCCAGCTTACTTCTGCTGGAGAATTACGTCACTGGTTCATACAAACCTAGAACACTGCACAAAGCCACACGGCTAACAGATAGGCTTAATGTCATTGCTCCAGACAGGCAACCAGGTGGGCATTCAGCTATATGTAAGGAGCCCCCACTACGTGCCAACCACTATTCTAAGTACCAAGGAAACAGGTAAACAGACCAAAAAGACTCTTGACCTCGTAGAGCACATATGTTCTAGTAGGGAAGTCAGGCAAAAAAATGATCATTTGAAACAGTGACACACAGCATGCAGAAATTAAAACAGGATAATGCATGAGAGAGAAACTAGGGGCGAGGGGAGCGGGGGCACAGATTAGCTTAGTCATCAACGTCTTGTGCAGTCCCAGCGTGTGCTGGACCCCAGCATCCCTGACCCGCACAGGGCGGGGCTCACCACACCATCCCCGAGGCCTCCTTCAGGTCGGATTTTCTACGACTAAATTCTGAGAACTCACACATTGAGCAAAAGGGTACAGACCGAACAGGAGAGATGCCCTGTTTCCACTTTGAAGCACCCCGAACTTTGGGGGGAAGAAGCTGTAGTGTGCCGAGCCCCAAGTTCGCAGGAGGGAGCTGGCAAGCGCCGGCATCCTCACCCTTTTTCCTAGAAGGCGAATCCGTCTTGCTGGCTGCCGGGGCAGCGCTGGCGGAGAGGGCTTTGGGCTCCTCGATCGCAGGCAACGGGGGCGCTGCGGCTCCTAAGGCCTCGACATCTTCTTCGTTCACGAACTGCGTCTCCGTCTGCGGCTTGTTCTGCTCCAACAGCAGCTGCACGGGAGACCCCCCAGCCAGTGTCGGTGACGGTTCACTAAGCGCGTCTGAAGATTCACTGGGGATGGCTTGAAAGTGCATCTTATCACAGATTTTTCTACTGTTCAGCGGGCTGGACTCTTTCATCTTGTGTGCAGATGACTAGATCAAAGGGGCAGGGAGGGAGAGAGAAGGTCAGAGAGAAACTGAGTCACCAAAGAACACCTGGGCAGGTAAGGATCTCCAGAGCCATGCCCACACTTGGCAGGACACGGTGAAGCCTCAGGAGTCACCTGGTGATTCCGTACCTGCCGAAAGGTCTGGAAACCAAGAACAGTACTTCCAAAGTGAATGAACTTTCACAGAAAACATCAACTGCCAAATAGCAGTGAGTGAGATTAGCAACGGCACGCAAACGTCCGGCAGGAAAATGGGAAGTGTATTCACACCACAGGGCGTTTGCAGTAATAAGAATAACAAGTGAATTACGATTACACCCAACAACATGATGAATCTTGCAAAACTAATCTCTGCTGTTAGAGCCAAGACTGGGTTTATTCTGGGGGTTTGCGGGGGGGGGGGGTGCGGTCAGTTGGAACAGTAACTGCAAAGGGTCAGAGGGTTTCCAAGTTCTGATTTAGTCCCACTTCCTGGTCTGGGTGCAAGTCACGTGGACACATTCACAGTGTGAAACTTTACTGATCTCGGCACTTAGGATCTGGGTATTTCTCTGAACGTGTGTTATATTTCAGTGAAGTCTACTCTCAAAACGTGAATGAACAAGGGCAGACTTGGTGGCTGGTTCACATGAGTGGGAAATTAGCATTTCTGACTCTATCTCTCCAAGGAGTTTCCAGTTATGGAAAAGATTTATCCAAACAGAAACCGAAATGCAATTTGTGGGCCAGAAAGTGGGGAGAGGGTATGCATTTCTGTATCCGATCCCACAGCTTCGGGCACAAATGAAAACAATGCAACAGTGGATCTGTGGCCGGAACTGTTTTGCCAGAAGAAGTGATGGGTTTGCCCTTTCGTGCCGTTTCTCCAGCAACAAATGACATGAATTTGTAAAGATGGTTGGCTGCATCAGCACTACCACTTGTGGGCAGAGAAATCAGCGTTTTCCGTGAAAGCTAAATAACCTAAATAACCTAGAAAGGGAATCAACCCACAGCTTCAGCCTCAACAGACCTAGTCTCCAAAGAGCTGCCCTTCTTGAGTCATAACAGGAATGCTTTCAATCTTCACTCACTCACTCATTCATTTCTTCGTATCACAAAGATTTACTGGGGATACAAGAGGCCGTAGCATCTTCCAAGGATCTTACAATATTATTATTTAAAAAAAAAAAAAAAAGCCCCAAAGCCACTTACCTTTGCGGCTTGGGGCAATTCTCCCCAAAGCCAGAGCATTTCTAGATTATTCTTCTGCATTGTCCTGTCCGCAGACTTGCTGATCAATTCCGAATCACTTTTAGGTGTTGAAGGTCGGGAAACTGAAGGACTTAAGAAAACACAAACGCATGATTAAAGTGGGAAGGGAAACTTTTAAAATTGTTTTTGGCCCAGAATTCTATGGTTCGGGAGAGCCCAGAAAAATGCACCCAACCCGCCACTGCCTTATGTCCACGGCTTCATGACTATCCCCTCTGTGGCCACCAGGGTTCGACAGAACACGCGCCAAGGGGGAAGGTGCTCCCAATTTGGGTAGCCCTGTCCCAACCTGCCGCCAAATTCCAAGCAAGTAAAGATGAGAAGAAGGAGCATTTAAAAGGGGAAGTTGGAAAAAAGAGAGATGAAACGGAAAAGGGAAGAAAAGTTGGTTGCCATCGTTCCCTGCCTCACCCTGACCTCAACGCTCCTGCAATGCCAATTTCCAAATCAAGCCCCTCAACTCGCAGACAGCTGCAAGAGGGTCCTGGCCATCTCGAACATGCACCCATTATATCCTATACTGAAAATATGTATAAATCTGCACCGGCTTTGAAAACAGGGAAACTGATCATGGGCCAACTTTACCACAAATGCCAGATGCCACCAATAACTCACTAACGTGGCAGGGACCTCCAAGCTGAGATTTTGCAAAATATTATATCTTCCAAGAATACTTCAAAGATTCCTATTTGCTAAGCTCTTCTTCCTGCAACAACACATCATGATGCTTAATTCTCAGACCAGCTTTTAAGTGGCTGTAACTTGGGTTTGCCTCTCTGCGTTTTCTACATTTTCACTCCTGAGCCCTGAGCTGTCACACCTCGGTCCAAGCACAGAAACCACCAACTTATCTACAGAGTTCTCACAGCCTTCTAAACAACATGCGGATGAGAAAAAAGACCCATTTAATTATCTCTGGTCTTCCATCTCCTGCACCATTTCCTCTAAGTAAGATGACAGTTTTAAATGACGTGAGAAAGAAAGCCCCTGCGATTTTCCTTTTGCACCTTCTCTCACAGCCCTCACACGGTCTCCCCTAAGTCACCTCTCATCCATGTGCTTGGTTTCATTCATCTGTTCAAGTTAGATGTCAGCTCCAAGGGAAGAGAACTCTCCTGCCAGGACAAGGAGAGCTCGTGGATGACACACAGCTCGTTTCAGACAAATAGGGACCCTGAATGGCTAAACTGCTCCTGGCTCTCTTTAGTCCAGCCATTCGGACAAACAGACTAAATGCTGCTTCTCTCCATCGTTTCACACGGAGGTGGACGTTGGCTGGCTCCCCCTCCCTGGGGGCCCGCTGCCCTCCATCCACGTCAACGGCACGTGGCAGCCCTCGGGCTCCGCTTGGCCAGTCTGCGGAGAGGAGGACCCTGAGACCACATACCGAGGGCGTGTAAACGACGGGACACCTCTACACGCATGAGCGTGCATGCGCGCGCGCGCACACACATACACACACACACACACACACTCGTGCCCATAAGGAAGGAGTCCCCTGAGGAGGAACGCTGGGCCCTCCAGACATTGGAGAGGTGAAGTGTTCATCACCTCCGACCTGTCCTGCTCCCTCTAGTTTCCTAAGTCTGCTTTTCTACAAAGGGTCAATGCTTTTCTGGCACCGAAGTGTCCAGAATTACACGTTCAGTATCAGTGACATGTGCAAATGGAGCGCTGTGGCCTCCAGCGAGGGGCCTTTGTGCCGACAACTGTGACCTGGGTCATTCTTTCTCCAGAGGCATCACGGGGGAAATCCATCGTAACGGGCTTCCTACCCTCACTGGCGCTGCACCCAAACCTCAAATCATTTGTTTGAAAAGAATACAATTTATTTACATTTTGTTGTAAATTCTTTGGAACAATACATTGTCTTACCCACCGCGCAAAATTAAGTCAAGCCCTTCAGACTGAGCCTGCTCTGGAGTCGGGTGTCAGCAAATGTTTTCTCTAAGACGCCAGGCAGCAAGAATTCCAGGCTTTGCGGGTTACGTGATCTTTGCAGCAACTGCTCAATTCTGCCCTTGTGGTGCAAAGGCAGCCACAGACAATATATGGACAAACTGGCTGAGCCCCATAAAACTTTACAGAAACAGAGGGTGGGCCGGACTGGGGCCACGGGCTGTGGTTTACCAAACCCCACTCTAGAAGAATGCACACACTGAACGCGGTTCTCTGTCACCCCGCTCAACTCCAGAATCCCTAACATTCTGATGCTGTGATAAAAGCTACAAGCCACACGGTTTCCACAGAGGCATTCAGGTGGGCAAATTCATATTCACAAAGGACCCAGCCCTGTGTGAGCCATAAGCTAGACGTGTCACCTCTCACATTCACTGTGCCGCTACAATAAACGCTGGCCCCCAGGCCGCACCAGCCTCTCGGAAGGATGCCGCACCCAAATACATGAGCACGGTCTGCGCTGCTTGTTGAGAGAATTCAGACAGACAGAAGATGAATTAGGAAAAAGACTCCCAGTGCTGAGTGTGATCGATGAGAAAGATGATTCCAGAATTTCTAATATGATTACCAAATATTAGACTTTTAAGATAAGGGTTGTTCAAAAAAGTAAGCTTCAAGGTCACCGATTGATCTTCATAACTAATGCATTTATTAGCCATAATAGCTTTCAGCATTTTCCCTGAAATCCCAATCAGGGACATCAGTTATAACTGCTCACAACTTAGTTGACCTCATTTTAAAATGGCCTTTCTTCTGCACAGTAATCTGTGAGTGAAGTACGTCCTGAGATTGGGTTCTTCAATCAAAAAGAAAAACAGTTTCCCAGGTAGAAGTTCATCACAGCTTCTCTGTTCAGGTTTCTAAAGAAAACCCTGTAGGTCTACAAAGCAGGCAGGTCAAAGCGTGGGCAACGTTGAGGGAATGGAGGCAGGAACCTAAGGCCTCTGCCTCAGATGAAGACTCTAATCTAGGAACCCAAACCTTCAAGTCCATCCTACGCTATTCTCCAAAATTCTATGCTACAAATGCTGTGGAAACATCTGATTATATTACACAGAAAGTCTATAAGCTATTTTTTTTTAGGAATTTTTTTTTTTTGATGTGGACCATTTTGAAGTCTTTATTGAATTTGTCACAATATTGCTTCTGTTTTATGTTTTGGTTTTCTGGCCGTGAAGCGTGTGGGATCTTAGCTCCCCAACCAGGGACTGAACCCACACCTCCTGCCTTGGAAGGTGAAGTCTTAACCACTGGACCGCCAGGGACGTCCCAGAAAGTCCATAAGCTATTTAGTGAGTTATAGTAATAACTCTCCTTATGCTTAAGCAACATCTTAAAAAAGTCTCGTAAACTTATTTGTTGAACAACCCCAGACACAAAACAGAGATCATATTCCCAATTTTCAATGCATTGTTCTATTTTTCAAAGCACTTCACAAAATTAGAAAGAATTATATGCTTGACCCTAATTTCCAGAGAGTTAAATTTAGTACTTTAAAAAAAAAAAATCTAACCATCGACAAATGCTTAAAATGAAAGGAAAAGTAATAATCTATACGTATTTTCTTCATAAGTGATTTGGTTAGTTGGTAAAACAGATTGGTAAGAGTTAAATCTACATTTTCACTTCATAGAATCTACATGTATTTTCTACATAAGTAATTTGGTTAATGGCAACACATAGTTCTAAGAGTTAGATCAAAGTTTTTATTATCAAAGACATCCACGGTGGGAAGATAACCCATCTACCTTTCCGAAGCGTGGAAGTGGGAAGATTGTGGAGGGCAAGAGCTAGAAAGACCGCCCTCGGCCGCAACTGCCAGACGAGGGGGGTGCCTCCTGCAATCTATCAGGCTACTGGATGCCACGTGATCCACATTAAAGGAGAGAGAAATCACAGGTCAATTCAATTAAACAAAATTTCTTATCAATTATTCGACTACTCTCCACGATAACATCTTTAAGAAAGTGAAGGTACTTGGGCATCGAACAATAGCAGAGGATCACATGTTGAAATCACTAAGAAATCAACATGAATCTTCTGAACCACAAAAACAGGAAACTGCCAAGACACCCATTTCACTTTCTATTTCAACCATATGCCCATAAAAGCTCGCTTTTCTTGGGTCAGAATTTAGTGCCTAATCAAATGACTTACTCCAAAAGGCTTGATAATTTGGGCTGGTAACTGTCTCTTAAAAGAAAACACATAAACCCAAGTATGGAAATGTATCTATTTATCCTAATTTGTAATTGCATTTAACAGTGGCCAGATCACTTAATCTGACATGGTCATTCTTCTGGATTCACAGAGCAAAACATGAAAGACAGAGAAACATATACAGGATTGTGTTTAAAACATTTGTTTTAAATGCTTAAAATTAATGTAGAGTGTTTGAACAGATTTTTCTACCTATTAGTGGTTTCTAAATATTCCACATCATTTTCTTCCTAAAAGTTCTGTGTTTTTTCCCTCAGGGTTTAACTCCACAGACCTAGGGAGAGAATGTACGAGGTTCTAGAAAGGTCTTACACCTGCACTGTCCAATATGGTAGCCATGGGCTGCATGTGGCTACTGAGCATTTGAAATGTGACTGGTCCAAACTGAGATGTTCTGCACATATGAGATACACGACTCAAAGGCTTATGAAAATGAGAATGTGAAACAGCTCAATAATGTTTTAAAAAACTGATTACCTGAAATGAAAATATTCTGGATATACCAGGTCATTGAAATAGATCATCAAAATTAATTTCATCAGTTTCTTTTCATTTTTTAAGGATGGTTACTAGAAAATTTTAAATCACATATGGAGCTAGCATTATGTTTCTACTGGACAGGGCTGGCCTGAGGACGGACAGACCCCCATGAGGGGACTCCACGGGCCCCCAGCCCCACCCTGGCTGACGAACTTGCACTGTCATGGTCCTGGCTAGAAACCAGGCACGTGACACATCCATTTTTCTCCAACCTCAACTTCAGCGCACAGGGCTGACCATGCCATCTCATTAATGAGATTACTCGGGTCAGACTGGAACCGGGAGTGGTGTCTACGTGAGCCTGGCTTCAGGTGGGAAGCCCTGCAGCACGTGCCAGGGCTTGGGGGCTCCAACACCTCCCCTTTAGACCAGAAGCAAACCTAACACGTTAGGAGCACGAGTAACCAAAGGATGTCACTGTCACTTAGATCAGTGCTTCCCAACCTCTTTTCCATTCTCGCCACACCTCCGGGATCTTTTCTTTCCCAATAGCCCTCCCTCCACCATGAAATTGTAATGCCATGGATATACTATGTATCTGCTTATGTACTGTGGCCCTTTGGAGGTCACACACTATTATAATATCTAAGATTTTTTTCCCACCCCAGAACCAAGTTTTGTCCCGACAGGGGTGATATTATCCCTGCTGAGAAGGCACGCTTCAGTTCTGTCCCCTCCCCAGTCCTGAAAACTGCTCAGAAGGGCTCACATATCCTCACAGGTTTCGCAGCCTTAAAGACTTTAGAGTCTTCCCCGCACACGGAGCAGCTCTGGTTCTCCAAGTTGATACAGGAAGTCTAGGGCCCCTTGAGAGTTCATTTCAGGGAAATCAATATTCGTAAACGCAGCAAGGGAAGAAGGCATCATTCTCGCAGCCCCGAATGACCGCAGGGGCCCCCGAAGCAACCTCTCTGCTCTTGAATCCCACTTTAGGGCTCAGGTTCCAGAAAGGCTCTGTCACCTGTCTGCTCCTGTTGACAATTAGCTTTATGTAACTTAACAAGTGGTTGGCCTTTCAGTGTCTCCTGGGGAAGCTAAGAGCCATATCTGTAGTTCCATTTTGCTATTAGAAGTTTATGATCTGCACATGCTCTGGTTTTAATCCTGATCTGTACCTCCTACTCTAAACTGTGTTTTTTCCAGTCCTAATTCGTTTCATTTTTTACTTAGATTTCACTATTTTATTAAACATGTTTCCTGTAACTGACTTGGAATCCTCTGGACCAGGACAGGTGAACACACACGTACACACACCAGCCACTCACCTGGTGCTAGGTGACCACTCTCTGTCGGAATTCGGGTAAGATGCTGACTGAGGGTAAGTCATGACTGGGGAACGGTTTTCCTTAGGGATATCTCCTTGGAATGGAGGTATATCATTAGAAAGAGTTCTGCAGACCAAAAAAAAATCAAAGTCAAAGAATTATTAGTGATAAGATTCATAATAAAGGCAAGTTTCCATTTTTTCCTTGATTATCGCTAATACTTCATAGATTAACATGATCTCCTTTTAAACCACCCTGGTGGGACTTCCCTGGTGGCACAGTGGTTAAGAATCCGCCTGCCAATGCAGGGGACACGGGTTCGAGCCCTGGTCCGGGGAGATCTCGCATGCCGCAGAGCAACTAAGCCCACGCGCCACAACTACTGAGGCTGCGCTCTAGAGCCCGCGAGTCATAACTACTGAGCCCACGTGCTGCAGCTACTGAAGCCCACACACCTAGAGCCCGTGCTCTGCAAAAAGAAAAGCCACTGCCATGAGAAGCCCATGCACCACAACAAAGAGTAGCCCCAGCTCGCCGCAACTAGAGAAAGCCTGCACGTAGCAATGAAGACCCAATGCAGCCAAAAATAAATAAATAAATAAATAAATAAAATTTTTAAAAATAAAATAAATAAACTACCCAGGCATATTCCAGGCACATTCCAGGAATGTGGACAGGAAAAAAGTGACTCAGAGAAATGTTTTGTGTGCTCATGCTTTGGCTGAATTATAAATGTAAAGTGATTTTGTTCAAGAATTGGGACTTAGACATGGGCTCGATGACCACACTGCTTGTTACTTACACTGTAGGGCCTACAGAGTTGTCTTTCACATTTCATGTCGCAAAAGCCTGAGAGGTGGATTGGGCCCAAAACCGTACCCAGAGGGTTAATAAAACTCTTGCCATGCACAAGTGAGCTACCAAATCCCTGTATGGCCGTACACAGATAATGTTTCGTCTAGCAGAATAAATAAATGTCACAACCAATCGTAGTCTTTTTTTTTTTTTTTAAAGTGTGAACTTTTGCTCTCTTGCATTTTTTTTTTTTAATTTATTTATTTATTTATGGCTGTGTTGGGTCTTCGTTTCTGTGTGAGGGCTTTCTCTAGTTGTGGCAAGCGGGGGCCACTCTTCATCGCGGTGCGCGGGCCTCTCACTATCGCGGCCTCTCTTGTTGCGGAGCACAGGCTCCAAACGCGCAGGCTCAGTAGGTGTGGGTCACGGGCCTAGTTGCTCCGCGGCATGTGGGATCCTCCCAGACCAGGGCTCGAACCCGTGTCCCCTGCATTGGCAGGCAGATTCTCAACCACTGCGCCACCAGGGAAGCCCCCAGTCGTAGTCTTATAATTACGAAATGGTGCAAATCTACCTCGTTTCAGGTATAGCATACTCAACGAAATAGGATTCACTATTTCACTCACGCAGAGGCCACTGGTCTCTATTTTTGGATGTTATCTGAAATACCTAACACTAAGTTCTGGAACTAAGAGCCACACAGGGAAGACGACTGTAATAAACCCAACCACCCAGCTTCCGAGCCCACAGCAGATCAGAGGCCACAGTTAGGAAAATCGACGTTGCCAATGTGCCTTTATTTTTAGCCAGGAAAAAAAAAAAAAAAAATTCTATTCTAAATAACAAAGCAAGAGGTTAATCCTGATGTTCCTTCTCCCTTTTTTTTTAAATTGAAGTATAGTTAATTTACAAGGTTATGTTAGTTTCAAGTGTACAGCAAAATGATTCAGTTATCCATCCTTCTCCCTTCTTTTGTGTTAACAAGACACAAAAACAACGATCAAAAATTACACTGAATTACATAAAAATATGAAACATCAAATATTCTTTACAAATGTTTTGGCTTTTTAAAATGGCATTTTTCACCAAAACAGTAATACCCAGAAACAGCATTTCGTCACACTATTAAAAGCAAAGAAAAATAACAGGTGTCCATTCAACTTTGGGCCTCATCAAAATTGAAAAGTTTGCTTGTGGAGAAACCGGTCATGTTCTACATTCACCTGTGGCCCTAAGTCTACAACAGATCGGCCTCCAGCTATCCATCAGCCCAACTGCCAGGCTCACAGGTGGTGCTCAAATAGGAATAAGCGGGTTCTGAAACAACGGTTTCGTGCATGAAGTATTCATTTGCTGAGCTCCTGTTTCTTGGTTCTGATCTGGAAAGCTGGAGTTATCACTAAGGATGTTACCAATCGTCTCTCTGTCATAAGCTACATCCCATCTTTATGCTACTTTAGAATCGGGCCTGCAGGATTCCAAAATTCAGTCTCAAATGCATTAACAGAAGAGTAAGAAATTCTGGGGGAAAAAAGTTTATAAGAATAATCCTACTACAATCCCACTGCTGGGCCAATATATGGAGAAAACCACAATTCGAAAAGATACCTGTACCCCAATGTTCACAGCAGCACTATTCACAACAGCCAAGACATGGAAGCAACCTAAATGTCCATCAGCAGATGAATGGATAAAGAAGATGTGGTGTATATATACATAATGGAATACTACTCAGCCATCAAAGAGAATGAAACAATGCCACTTGCAGCAACATGAATGGACCTAGAGATCATCATACTAAGTGAAGTAAGCTAGACAGAGAAAGACAAATATCGTACCATATCACTTATATGTGGAATCGAAAAAAAAAAAAGATACAAATGAACAAAACAGAAATAGACCCACAAACGTATGGTTACCAAAGGGGAAAGGGGGGAGGGATAACTTAGCAGTTTGGGATTAACAGATACACACTGCTATATACAAAATAGATAAACCACAAGGATCTACTGTAGAGCACAGGGAACTCTATTCAATATTCTGTAATAACTTATAAGGGAAAAGAATCTGAAAAAGAACAGATATATATATATATTAAAATAACTGATTCACTCCTGTACACCTGAAACTACCACAACATTATAAATCAACTATACGTCAATTTAAAAAAAAAAAGGATCATCCTAAACAACGAATTCACCCAGCTTTAACTGAGGCCCTCCCTTTCACCCACATTTACCTACTGCTGTCCAGCAGCTCGGCCTCCTCGTCCGAGCTCATCTCTATGGGGAACATGTCTTCATCCTCGGACGTGTTCATGTTGTCGTCCCTTTTCAGGCTGTCCAGCTGCGACTTCCTCCTCCTCTTCCTTCGCTTCTTCACTGAAGAGCCACTTGAAGGGGTCTCGCTGGGAGGTAAGACCTGGGCTGACGTGGTGGGGTCCAGGCTTCTTATCCAGTCTACAGAGTTCCTCTTCAGCTGGGACTCCATCCTCGAGGCTCCTTCCGACAGGATCGGGGAGGTGGCCAGGTGCATGGGGATCACCTCCTGAAAGACAGAACACATTTCCAAGAAGGAGCGTCGTTAGTTGGGGTTAAAGGAGCCGGTGGTGCCGACGACCCACCAGTGCTAATTCCGGAGCCCAAGCACCGTGGGCAGTGGGGAGCACGGGGCACTCACGGCGATCTGCAGACGCGGCTGCCGAATTTGACAGGCGGTCATAAAGTCGACAAGTCACTAACTGCCATTTTGTACTGAATCCTGCGTTTTCGTAATTATAACAAAGTGAGGTAATTATCAGTTATTTCAGGCTACCAAAATTCAACTTGGTCTGAAATTTCCAGGGTAAAGAGGAAAAAATGGGCTTGGAGTCATCACATTACCCTGGGAACTGGACTCCGTTTTGCACTCTAGTGTGTGTGGGGGGGTGTGTGTGTGTGTAAGAGAGAATGTGTGTGTGTGTTTTTAACATGCACTGAATTAAGAGGATAATAATAATTTTTAAAGAAAACATCTGACAGTGTCCCCACACCGTGCCCCAAGTGCCCACCTGCACCAGAGCACACCTAGGTATGTGGCTGTCGAGTGATT
The DNA here is from genome assembly GCF_028023285.1 of Balaenoptera ricei. Taxonomy (NCBI): domain Eukaryota; kingdom Metazoa; phylum Chordata; class Mammalia; order Artiodactyla; family Balaenopteridae; genus Balaenoptera; species Balaenoptera ricei. The sequence goes on from NC_082651.1 coordinate 94,690,670, forward strand.
AGGTACTGACCCTCTTCTCTAAAAAAAAACAAAAATAACAACAACCAAAAAAAAAAAAACCCTCCACTGCCTGTCAATTTAATAGTTGTTTTATAATGATTCACCAGTTTTTTAAAAAACTATAGCAATCATTTTATTATCAAATGACTCATTTCTTATCAGAAACCTGGTAACAAGTAGTAAAAACTAGGGTTCCATCTCTGATGAGCTATGTGATCTTGGGCAGAGTCACTTAACTTCTGAGTCTGTTTCCCTCATCAGAAAAATGGAAATGATAATCCCAACCTTACAGCGTTGTTAGATAAAATGGAACAATGTAACTATCGTACATACAGCCTGACACATATGCAAAAATTCACAGACAAACATGAATGGATAACAACAGAAAACGGTATTGGAACAGTGGGAATCAGCAATTTTACACAGGAAGCTTTGGGAGATGTTGTTTACTGCAGTCTGCCTGAAGTTGCAACAGAACTGAACAAACAAGAGGAGTTTGGTGCTTTGGAAAACGTGAAAGCTGCTCGTGAACTCTATCCTCCTCTATCAGGAGAAGTAAATGAAATTAATGAAGCTCTATCAGAAAATCCAGGACTTGTCAACAGATCTTGTTACGAAGATGGTTGGCCGATCAAGATGACACCCGGAACTAGGTGAACTAATGAGTGAAGAAGCACATGAGAAATACATAAAATGTACTGAGGAGAGACAATGGAACCCCTAAATAAACTAGTTTGAAAGAAAATCTAGGGAAAAAAAAAGAAGTAAAGAATACATACAAAAGAGAGGGTATTAACAAGCATGCTGCTGATAGTTTAAAGTAGCTTAGAAAGGGACTTCCCTGGCGGTCCAGTGGTTAAGACTCCGCACTTCCACTGCAGGGGGCTCAGGTTCGATCCCTGGTCAGGGAACTAAATCCCGCAGGCTGCGGCATGGCCAAAAAATAAATAAATAAATAAATAAAGTGGCTTAGAGAGCATCAGACAATGTGCTACACGTATAAAATCCACATCTGAGCAGTAAGGCTGAGGCTGGGAAAGACCATCGCACCTTTGGGAAAACCAAAAGGAAGCAGAGCCTGGGATGGTTTTGTCCTGAAATTGAAACTATGGGCATTCATTTTAGAGCCTGGAGCTATTTAGAGGCGTTCCTCTATACAGGCTATCTTCTCATAAAGGAACCAATTCAAGTGGTTTTTATTGAGGAATCTCTACATCAGATCCCTCCAAAGTGGCTTTCCCAGTGAATGAAAGAGTAAAAAGAAATGGTTTGTCTTAGAAGAAAACATGGGGGTAAATCTTCATGACTTGGAACTCGGCAAAGGATTCTTAGATGTGACAACAAAAGCACGAGCCACAAAGAGAAAACAGATAAATTGGACTTCATCAAAATTTAAAACTTGTGTGTTTCAAAGGACAACATCAAGAAAGTGAAAAGACAACTCACACAATGGAAGAAAATATTTACAAATCATCTGATAAGGGACTCATATCTAGAATATATAATGAACTCTTATAACTCAAGGATAAAAAGACAAATAACCCAATAAAAAACGATCAAAGGATCTGAATAGACACTTCTCCAAAGAATACATACAAATGGCCAATAAGCACATGAAAAAATGCTCAACATCATTAGTCATTAGGGAAATGCAAATCAATACCGTGATGAGATACCACCTCACACCCACCAGGATGGCTAGAATCACAAAGTCAAAGAGCAAGTATTGATGAGGGTATAGACAGATTGGAACCCTCGTGCACTGCTGGTGGGAATGTAAAATGGTGCAGCAGCTTTGGACAACAGTCTGGCAGTTCCTCAGTGGTAAATTCAGTGTTACATATGACCCAGCAATTCCACTCCCAGGTATACACCCCCCAAAATGAAAACATGTGTCTATACGAAAACTTGTACGCAGCATTATTCACAACAGCCAAAAGGTGAAAACAAACCCAAGTGTCCACCAACACATGAAAAGATAAACGAAATGTGGTATACAGATACAGTGGAATATTATTCGGCCATACAAAGGAATGAAGTACTGACACAGCCAGAACACGGATGAATCTTGAAAACATTATGGTACATGAAAGAAGTCAGGCACAGAAGACCACAAACTATGTGATTCTACTCAGATGGAAGTTCAGATTAGGGAAATCTATAGAGACAGAAAGTTTGATTAGTGGCTGCTTACGGCTCAGGGTGGTGGGGAGTTAGGGCTTTAGGGATAGGGGAGGTGTAGCTAAAGGGTACAGAGTCTATTTCTGAGGCAATGAAGATGTTCTAAAATTGACTGCGGGGATGACTTGCACGTATCCGTGAAAACACTAAAAACCACAGAACTGTACACGTGAGATGGCTAAAGCACATGGTGTGAGAATTACATCTCAATAGAGCTGTTAAACATTTTTTCATAATAAAAAATTAATGTGATTTGGTCACTTACTAAACAAAAATTCGAACATTTCAGCCGTCTGAGATTTGACACACGAGTATAACCTGTATGCTTTGGATGATGGTTTCAGACCAGGGTCATTCAACTCCTCTGTCTCCCTGGAAACCGGGAGCAAACGCAGCAGGCTGGGACTGATGGTTTCAGGCCAGGGTCATTCAACTCCTCTGTCTCCCTGGAAACCGGGAGCAAACGCAGCAGGCTGGGACTGCTGAGTCTTGGGTAGGCATAGTACACACTCACCCTGTGGCTCAAATCCCCAGGACAGGTAAACAGCCGCTCTTCTCCTCTGCCGTCACGCACACAGCCGGCACCAGTATCACCTCTCCACACACGCCCCCAGATGAGCGCTGCTCAACGCTCAAAACGCGGGCGTAAGCTTCACCACCCAGCCTTCCTTACCTGATCGTTATCAGTCTCTTGAACAAAAAACGCTTCTCCATTATCTCCCAGTTTCATGTGCAAATCCACTGCTTCCCCATTGATTTCTATGTCAACCTGAAGGAAAAACACATGTTCTTCATCACAACAGGAAACCTCACGGGGAATGACCAGATCTCTACATGCGCTTCCGTCACATACATCCCCAAAACACCTCACAATTCCAAGCCTCCGTTGGTCACTCTGGTCGAGAAATGGAGTCTACTCCCCCGCCACCACCACCATCCTGGGTCCATGCAAGCTTGCAATTGCCCCAGTGAGTAGAGCACAACACAAGTGAGGCCACGTGGCTTCCGAGGCTAGACCAGAAAAAGAAGGCAGAGTCCGCCCAGCTCCCTCCCTTGGACGATGCTTGCCCTTGCAGCCAGCCGCCATGGTGTGAGGAAGCCCAGGCCACGTGGAGAGGCCACGTGGAGGCGTCTGGGGGACAGCATCGGCCAAGAGTCCAGCCAAGGGCCACCAGCCGAGTGAGCAAGTGCATCTACACAGGATCCCAGCCCCCAGCCCTGAGTCTTCAGCTGAGGCCCCAGGCAGCAAAGAGCAGAGACGGGCCAGCCTGCTGCACTTGGTGTGAATTCCTGACCCACAGGACCCCCGGAGCTTAATAAACAGTTGGCTTATGCCACTAAATCTTGGAGAAATTTACACAATCAGAACAACCTGAGTAACTGTCAATTCAGGGACCAGCCCTTTCCAACGGAAAGCTAAAACTCGGGGTCCGCGAGGAGCTCCGGATACGTAAGGCCACAGAAGTGCGAGGGTTTTTCTCTAAGGAGAGAACCCGTCCCCCAGGTCACGTACCACCTTCTCTCGGGAACGCAGGACCCCCATCTTCCCAAAGCGGACGTGGAAGGGGGAGCACTGCAGGCTCCCGTTGGGCTGGCGGACCACGATGATGTCAATGCACCCGGACAGGGTGGCAGGGTTCAGCCCCTTGTAGAGCTCCTTCACGGTGACAAACACCTGGCCCGCCAGCTGCCCGACGTAATTCATGGTTTGAGCCTAGGAAACAGAGACACAAGCAAGGCGCACAAACGGTTACCTCGGGGCAGGCTCTAGAGCCAGTCAAGATGAACGTGCACGCGCCACATGCCCGACTTCAAAGACACCCAGCTCAGCGCATCTGGCTCCCCTGGAATGGGCCCCACCCAGCGCTCCGCACCTCAAACCCTGGCCGCCCCGGGAGGCCTGATCTCAGTCGTCACCGGGCTCTTCCTCTCTGAGTCCACGGTACATGTGGCTCTTGCTCTGTCATCACGTGCGGGTTTTACAGACCAAATCTTAAGGCTCTTGAGAAGAGAGACTATATTTGAGACCTCTTCATATTCCCCACCACGCCAAAAAGAGTAGGTGTTTAATAATGCTGGTAGAAAAAAACGACTATTTTCACTTGAGAAGGAAAAACTAAGTGACTTTTATTTTCCACAGTTTCCATCCTGGTCCTTCTCTGCCCGCCCGATGCTCTCACATCTCTAGGGACACTCGTGCTCGGCCGCGGTTTGTCTGCCCAGCCGATCAACCGAAGTCCACTCAGCAAACATCCAGGGCCAACACTCCACGAGGGGCCTGGTGCTGGGAACACAGGTTAAAAAGACGCAGACCCCGTCCCCCGGAGGGACTCGGGCTCGTGAAGGAGAGAGAAGGAGAATACACGTCCGTGTGGTTGTGTCTGCTTGGACTTAAGGAGACGCTGAGGGACTTACGTCCAGGGAAAGAGGAGAGCCATCCCAGAGGGGCCGGCAGTCGACGGGTGGGGAGCAGGGCTGGGATGCCCCCCGGGAGAGGAAGGCGGACAGGCCGCAGCAGACAGACAGGTGTGCGCACAGGCACAGAGGGGGAGGCGCCTGCGGCAGAGAGCACGCAGGGGGGACAGACAGGTGTGCGCACAGGCACAGAGGGGGAGGCGCCTGCGGCAGAGAACACGCAGGGGGGACAGACAGGTGTGCGCACAGGCACAGAGGGGGTGGCGCCTGCGGCACAGAACACGCAGGGGGGACAGACAGGTGTGCGCACAGGCACAGAGGGGGTGGCGCCTGCGGCAGAGAGCACGCAGGGGGGACAGACAGGTGTGCGCACAGGCACAGAGGGGGTGCCGCCTGCGGCAGAGAGCACGCAGGGGGGACAGACAGGTGTGCGCACAGGCACAGAGGGGGTGGCGCCTGCAGCAGAGAACACGCAGGGGGGACAGACAGGTGTGCGCACAGGCACAGAGGGGGTGGCGCCTGCGGCAGAGAGCACGCAGGGGGGACAGACAGGTGTGCGCACAGGCACAGAGGGGGTGCCGCCTGCGGCAGAGAGCACGCAGGGGGGACAGACAGGTGTGCGCACAGGCACAGAGGGGGTGGCGCCTGCAGCAGAGAACACGCAGGGGGGACAGACAGGTGTGCGCACAGGCACAGAGGGGGTGGCGCCTGCAGCAGAGAACACGCAGGGGGGACAGACAGGTGTGCGCACAGGCACAGAGGGGGTGGCGCCTGCGGCAGAGAGCACGCAGGGGGGACAGACAGGTGTGCGCACAGGCACAGAGGGGGTGCCGCCTGCGGCAGAGAGCACGCAGGGGGGACAGACAGGTGTGCGCACAGGCACAGAGAGGGTGCCGCCTGCGGCAGAGAACACGCAGGGGGGACAGACAGGTGTGCGCACAGGCACAGAGGGGGTGGCGCCTGCGGCAGAGAGCACGCAGGGGGGACAGACAGGTGTGCGCACAGGCACAGAGGGGGTGGCGCCTGCGGCAGAGAACACGCAGGGGGGACAGACAGGTGTGCGCACAGGCACAGAGGGGGTGGCGCCTGCGGCACAGAACACGCAGGGGGGACAGACAGGTGTGCGCACAGGCACAGAGGGGGTGGCGCCTGCGGCAGAGAGCACGCAGGGGGGACAGACAGGTGTGCGCACAGGCACAGAGGGGGTGGCGCCTGCGGCAGAGAGCACGCAGGGGGGACAGACAGGTGTGCGCACAGGCACAGAGGGGGTGGCGCCTGCGGCAGAGAGCACGCAGGGGGGACAGACAGGTGTGCGCACAGGCACAGAGGGGGTGGCGCCTGCGGCAGAGAGCACGCAGGGGGGACAGACAGGTGTGCGCACAGGCACAGAGGGGGTGGCGCCTGCGGCAGAGAACACGCAGGGGGGACAGACAGGTGTGCGCACAGGCACAGAGGGGGAGGCGCCTGCGGCAGAGAGCACGCAGGGGGGACAGACAGGTGTGCGCACAGGCACAGAGGGGGAGGCGCCTGCGGCAGAGAGCACGCAGGGGGGACAGACAGGTGTGCGCACAGGCACAGAGGGGGTGGCGCCTGCGGCAGAGAGCACGCAGGGGGGACAGACAGGTGTGCGCACAGGCACAGAGGGGGTGCCGCCTGCGGCAGAGAGCACGCAGGGGGGACAGACAGGTGTGCGCACAGGCACAGAGGGGGTGGCGCCTGCGGCAGAGAACACGCAGGGGGGACAGACAGGTGTGCGCACAGGCACAGAGGGGGTGGCGCCTGCGGCAGAGAGCACGCAGGGGGGACAGACAGGTGTGCGCACAGGCACAGAGGGGGTGCCGCCTGCGGCAGAGAGCACGCAGGGGGGACAGACAGGTGTGCGCACAGGCACAGAGGGGGAGGCGCCTGCGGCACAGAACACGCGGGGGGGACAGACAGGTGTGCGCACAGGCACAGAGGGGGTGCCGCCTGCGGCAGAGAGCACGCAGGGGGGACAGACAGGTGTGCGCACAGGCACAGAGGGGGTGGCGCCTGCGGCAGAGAACACGCAGGGGGGAGGACGAGAGCCGACACCGGCCAGGAGACTCGGAAGGTGCTTTGTAGCAACTGAAGCTGTCGGGGACTCGGGAACCACAAGACCAGGATTCGATCCGTGACTGAGAAAGAGCGCTGCGGTAAAAATGTAGAGAAGGCGGGCAAGAAAAGACACTGAAGGCAGGAAGGCCAACCTGTGGATGCTGGTGATGGTGTGGACAGGAAAGGATGCCAGCCTGAAGGGCGGCAGTGACGGAAGAAACGAGGCAGAGCGCCAATCCGGGAGATGCGGGGCACAGGGCAACGGGAGCCCCGCCGGCGCCGAGCCCTCCTCACGGCTGGGGCTCTGACGGCCACCCCGGTGTGAGCCACCCCGCCCGGCTGCCCAGCCGGCCTGGCCCGCCCTCCAGTTGCCCGTCCCCCCGCCCTGATGTGACTCAGACTGGCCCGGCCTCCCTCGGGGACGCGGCTCTGCTCAGTGGTCCTTCCCCCGCCGGGTCCTTCCTTCTCCAGCCCCAGCCACGCCTACGTTTCGGGGCCGAGTCCAGACTCTCGTGTGCCCTCCTCTCTGCACACTTAACGCTCTGGAGGCTTCCAGTATCACCTGAGCACACAGGGCTCACGCAGCATGACTTCCAGCACTCGCCCACACAGCCCAGTTCCTCGGGGAACCCACCCAGGAGCACGCGGGACCACACGGACGCCACCCGCCCCAGGTCCCCAACGACGGCTCCAGCAGCCGCCGCAGCGCGTGTGCACGCCTGGCCCTGACGAGCCTCTGTTACACTGGAACTGTGAACTTTCTTGCTCTGACCATGTGTCTCTATTTTGCCAGGTGGTTTTCCTGTCACTCGGTGAAGCCAGATTCTCCTGGAGGCCAAGGATCAAGCCTGGTCCTTTCAAGTTATAAAAAAAAAAAACCCAAAAACTACCTTTTATAAGCCTCGCCTCACCCGCTACGACACAACCAGAAGTGATACTAGCATCCCTGCTTCACAAACGAGGTAACGAGGTAACGGAGGCTCAAAAGTGGTCGGTCAAATGCCCTGCAGGCAAACAAGAACTGCTGATTTAATTCTAATTTAGAACAAGCCAGAGACCTAAGGCAGTGAACAAAAGCTTCGAAGAAAAGAGCGTGAGAAAGTCCTCTGGCTCGCTGCTGTGCAACTTTAATAAACGACGCCCTCTGGATTCCCTCAGAGGAGGAAGCAGGCAGACCTTCCGAAGACACATTCAGACGCGAAGACCTGGCTCCTTTAGCTGTGCAGCGCCCACCGCTAACAAAGGCCCAGGCACGAGGATACAGAAGATCGCGCACCTTCTAAGTCTGCTTAGTGGCGCAGATTAACTGACTTCACGCACAGGGGGAGGGGGGGACAGTTCCTGAACAGTACAGAAAAGGATTCTTTGTAACCTTGACACTCCCTCTAGGGAATCATTTTATAAAAGAAATCATCACCGCAATGGTCAACCTAGATTTTAACATACTGGGCTCACTAAGAGAGATAAACTTCTCACTCAATAGCAGTACCCGCAGTAAAAATAACATTTTTGTATGATTTCTTTCATATGCATGGCCTCATGTTCACGTGATTCTCACAATAACCCTGTAGGTATAAGGCCTTTCAGATGGGAAAACTTAAGGACAAGCAAACGTGCAGTGAGGCAAACGCCCAAGATCACAGGCCTGGAATCCTACCTCGGCTTTGGTTCTGTCGAGCCCCCTCTCCCATCCCCCACGGCTTCCCCCAACTTCATCACCCTCACATAGGAGCCCTGCTCACCCCGAATGACAGGGACCACCTCCCCAGCACTGAGGTCCGGAACCCACGCCAGCTCACTGCTCTGCGGGCACCGCTCCTGAGAAGTCCTCAGGCCCCGCCAGCCAGTATTTTTCATTCATAAGAAAGAGAAAGCTCATGACTGGATGCTATTTGCCATCTCTGCATCCTAGCTTCCCATCTGTAAGATGAGGACATCGGCCTAGGTGACCTGCAAGGTCCAATTCCAGCTCCAACTGTCCCAAAGATAAAGGCTGCACTCCTCAATCCTTAGCAACTGAAAGGGCATCTTTAATAATTTGAACGAAATGTTGCTCTCTGCTCTTGGCCTCAAGACCAAAGCATCCCTCCCCCTCCTAACAGTAAATTCCAGGTTATCGTGCAGAACCTGAGAATTCCAAAGCTGGCAGGATCCGGACTGAGTTGTTGCCCCAACATCCTCGTTTTCAAGAAATAAGCCCAGAAACGGTAAGTTACTCAGGCCAAGTTCCCCCCACGGCAGAGACGGAGCCAGACTCAGATTCCTCGATTTCCAGCCCTGTGATCTTCCCTTTGTGGGGGCCACGGGATTGGCTGGTGTATTTTTCCAACCACAAATTTATCAGAAGTTGCTTTGATATCTTTAGCTCCCCCCTCTATTGAATAACTTATCTACAAATCTGAAGACACCTCCATTTGGAGGCAGAAAATCTGGTCTATAATCCTTAACAGATGACAGGGTCAGGGTCCCACCTGGCAACACGCTCCTAGGAACTGTCAACATCTACACCCTGGGGCTGCCAAAACTGGGCGCTGACAATTTTTTAGAAGGGGGAACACTACCACCTCACGTTTATTTGGATGGCTGCTACCTAAAAAGTAGGAAGAAACATGCACTGGTGAGGATGTAAAGAAAATGGAACCCACATGCACTGTTGGAGGAATTGCAAAACGGTGCAGCGACGGCGTGGCGACCCCTCGACAAACTTAAGACAGGGCAGCCACATGACCTAGCAATGCCACCTCTGGGTATACAGTCGAGAGAACTGAAAGCTAGGTCTCAAAGAGATAACCTGCACCCCCGTGTTCACAGCTGCATTACTCCCAACAGCCAAAAGCTGGGAACAACCCAAGCTGCCACAGATGGATAAATGGATAAACAGAATGCAGTATTATAGACACAATGGAATACTACTCAGCCTTAAAAAGGAAGGAAATTCTGGCACATGTTACAACATGCATGAGCCTTGAGGGCATTACGCTAAGTGACACAAGCCAGTTACAAAAGGACAAATACCGTATGCGCCTACTTATCTGACGTACCTAGAGCAGATAAACCCATAGAAACAGAAGGCAGAATGGTGATTACCAACAGGTGGGGACAGGGCAGGGGAAGTTCGTGTCTAAGGGGGACAGAGCTTCAGTTGTGCAAGATGAGAAAAGTTCTGGAGCTAGAGGGTGACCGTCCACTGTGTGAATGCACAACCACGTGCATGTATTACATTAAGTCTACTGAACTGTTCACTCAAAAGTGGTTAAAAGAATAAATTTTATGTCATGTGCATTTTACCACCATTTAAAAATTTTTTTACAAGGAGGGTAAAGGAGAATACTGCCTTAACCAAAACTCATTTCAGGAAGATGAACCATTATTTGGTTAAAAAGTTTCTTTGAGTGACAGCTTGGGCCCACGTCACCTCCAGTGCCTGCCTGGCCGAGGGGCGTGAAGGCAACCACACTCTCCTTGACCTTCCCCTCGTCCAGGGTCTCTTGTAAATACATGCTGGCGAATAGGTACCGAATACAAGAATAAACCAGCTGGGCACCGGTTCCCAAGTTTCACTTCCGTCAGTTCTGTTTGAAGTAAAAGGCTCAAGGAAGAAGCTAATTTGATGTCAGTGAAGAAGCCAGGCCAGCCAGAGTCCCCCCTCCCTGCCACCCTTCACCTCCCTCCTGCCACGGTGTCCGCGGAGACACACGAGCAGGCCCTGAGGGAAACGTTTGCCCTGGAGAAGAAAGTGCCTTCAGGACCTCAAGAGAAGCCAAAGATGAGCAAAACCTGTACACAAAACAAATGCTGCAACTTCCACTGAACAGCTTCGAGACACCTGTCCTCCACTCACCCCATTCCAAGTTACTTTTCAATCTCTTGATTTTAATCTCAGAATTTGGCAGGAAACACCTGCTTCACCTGACAAGGCTTCACTGACCACGTGAAACGGGATTCCACAACCCTCGTTCAAAAGTTTTTCTAGGGGCTTCCCTGGTGGCGCAGTGGTTGAGAATCTGCCTGCTAATGCAGGGGACACAGGTTCGAGCCCTGGTCTGGGAAGATCCCACATGCCGCGGAGCAACTGGGCCCATGAGCCACAACTGCTGAGCCTGTGCATCTGGAGCCTGTGCCCCGCAACAAGAGAGGTCACGAAGGTGAGAGGCCCGTGCACCGCGATGAAGAGTGGCCCCCGCTCACCGCAAGTAGAGAAAGCCCTCGCACAGAAACGAAGACCCAGCACACCCAAAAATAAATCAATCAATAAATAAATTTTAAAAAAAAAACAAAAACAAAAACAAAAACATAGCTCCCCGCTTTCAGGTGCGCACGTGTGTTTAGTCAATGGGGCTCCGAAGGCCTGGACGTGCTCGCCTTCCTCCGGCACTTGTGAGCTGTGTGCACGGCGGCCAGGTCTTCACGTGGCCTCTCTGATGAGAGGTACAAGACAGTGACTTTGAAAAGGTCTTTGCCCTTGGAAAGCACAGGCCAAACGCCTGCCATTTCTTCCCTGAGCAAATGACTCGATAAGTCGGACTCAGTCGTGGGCTCTGGGTGTGACACTTTCACAAGCGTTCACACCTCCCTCAGCTACCCCTCCTCGGGACTGCAGAAGGTCAATCCAAAACCTTCCCCCACAGTCCTCAAGGCCTGAAAGGTCAGACACCCTCGTTCCTTCGGTCTGGGATCCGAAGACATCTTTGGCACTTCTGTCCTCAGGATGACTCATGGCTTCCTGGAGCGAGCCTGCTAGGAATCCACCCGCTGTGCACGCAGCCGTTGTGCTCTGTCACCTCTCCCCTCACAGCAGGTGCCGAAGGGGCTCCTGCGGAATCTGGGTTTAAGGCACACGCAGGGAGTGTCCTGATTGGAAAACCAACCCAACATCACGCAGGGCGAGGCCTCTGACTTTGTGTTCCCGTGATCAGCAGCAGGGTTACCCCCCCAGAAGCCCAACCAGCTACTGCTCTCCGGGGCCAGCATGCCGGCCCGCCAGCTGCTGTGCTCAAAGGAGCGCCTCCGAGGGACTTCTCAACGTCCACTGAGTGGGTATTTACTGGCAACGCTAGGCGAAGACAATAACGCAGCAAACCAGCGTGACACAAACCTTTAAACCTGCTGTCCGTTTTCACATACCATTAAGGCTGGTACACTGTCCAGATGGGATAATAATCAAGAGTTTAAATTGTTTGCTTAGTTATCATAATGATGCAAGGGATATAATTTTCCCAGTTTGCAGAGAGTCTATATATAACCTGGGCAGGGTAAGGGGTGGAAGTACTATCCAAACCCAGGTTCAGTCTATATCCAACACTATGACAATCCTGCCAACCTCCCGTATGACTTGATGGTCCGACCTACATAGGGGGCAGCACACACAGACTTTAAATTATACCTGCGGAAAGGTAAATATAACGCACAGCATTTAAAAATATATTCACTTCTCTTCTCCATATATATTCACTTCTCCAATATATTCACTTCTCCAAATATATTCACTTCTCCACTTCTCTCTTATTCACTTAACTTTGAAGGCAAAGTTATCCACCACAGTACATTTTAAGAGTTTTATCTGCTGGCTTGGAAATTGGTCTGCTTGCTCCAGGGGTACGTCTGTGCTTGCCGGTTGGTCCAGGAGCGGCAGACCAGCCTCATCCTCTGACGTCTCCAGGTGGCACACACAGGTAACCAGAAGGTGCTCGGGGCAGGCGCACAGGCTCGGCTGAGCCCTGCCACCAGCTAATAGTCAGGGCCATGCCCCAGGGACCTTGCAGCTCTGGAAAGGGTCTCATTACTTTTGAGTTAACGAAGAACATGGGCAAAGAGATTTTACCATTAAAATCTAAATTAAATACCCATGGATAAAACCTTCTCCTCCTCCTCCTTTTTATCCAGATCTACCCCAAGCGTCTGAGAGTCACCTCTGAGGACTGGTGAGTAACTAGCCAATCCCACCCCTTCCCACACACGTCCGCTCCCCCTGCACCCAGCAGATGACACAAACGCTCACCTGTGCCCGGCACCGGGCTTGGCACCAGCCAAGGCTAATTCCTGTCCTGAGAAGCTGAAAGTCTTACATCTTAGCTGGCTCAGTTATTGAACAACTGAACGTGGACGTCCATCTATAACCTCTCTGGATGCTGAAGAATTTGCTCTGGGAAAGTCAGCATCTGCCACTGGGCGTATTTAAGCCATTTGGCTTTTATTAGCTAGGACCATTCTTCCTCAAGGACACGACAGACGCTGCCTCCCTGGGGTTCTCCCCGCAGCTCCCCGAAGCCCCGGGACGTCTCTCTCTTCATCTGAGGACGGCTGTGTGGCTGCCCCTTGTGCCCTAGCACTCTAGCCGGGCCTCACAGGGATGCGTGGGGGGCCTCCACCCATCACCCCTGGCTCATCTCCGCTGAGCGCATTCCAGACTCTGTCTCCACGTCGGGGGTCCAAATGTGAGGTCTGACCAGCTCTGAGTAACAATATAAACATCGTGCTGCTTCGGAACTAGCCAAGATCACATTCACCTGGGAGGTTACGAGGCAAACGGTGGTTTTCATACAAAGCATTAAAAAGAGACAATTTCTAAGAAATTCCAAAAATGATATTTTGACTAATAAGACTTACATGGAAATGAAATTGGTTTATAAACAGCGTATCTTCCTCTTGCTATTTATAGTAACGGCAAAGAGGAAGTCTTTCTTCAGAGCACTGTGCATTGATATTTATCAGTTGGCAAGTGTGATAAATTATCTACAAAAGGCCAACGAGGAAGTATGACTTAGGTGCAGCGTGATGCAGGGTAAACAACGCCAGACTGGAAGTCCAGGTGCCTGGGCTTCACGCCACCCCTGCCGCGCTGACAGCACACGCTGGGGCAAGTCTCTTCCCCCTGGCCAGTCTGGACCAGGTGAGTCTGGCAGCAGCTGCCCCTTGTGTTAGTCCGACCATCTTGAACGGAGCGCTACGAGAAACTTCGTACGCAAGAGAGCAAACTTCTGTGTCCGTCAGTACCCCTGGGGATGCAGGGACTTTATTGGCAGGCCAGTGTTCTTCAGGAGGCACTCTGGTCCAAAGTAAGAAAAATTCACCAGAAAAACTTGCGATGCTTTTGAAAAGCTTGCAGGTCAGACTAATATCAATACTTCCTGACAAAAGTGATGAAGCAGCAAAACCTGCCCGTCCTGGGGTCCCCACGCCAAAGCCCTCTCTGAATCAAGCGGGTCCTGCCCGTCACAGGGGAGGAGACCCACACTCTGGGCACACAGCAGATGCACAAACGCGCCAGCTACCCCAGTCTCGTATGGGTCCAGGGGGCAGCGCTGCGAACACGTGTCAACATGAGGTAAGGGAGGTCTCATGACTTCTCACCTCATTGTTAGTTACATCAGAAAAATCAGCATTTCATCCAAAATTGGCAGGCTCCTTCTCCAGGGTTCACAGATTGCCAAGAAACACTGCTTTCTTGGAACTTCTGCCAAAATTCAATACCCCAGCCACAGCTCTCGTAACCCTGTGGTTTTGCTAATACCATCCACCTCTAAAATATTAATGTCAATTTAAGATGGCCTCAGACCAACCCAATAGAAAAATGAGCAAAAGAGAGAGAGTTCACGGAGAAAGAAGTCCATTTGGTCAATGATGTATGAGAAGATACTCAATCCTATTCATAATTTAAGATATGCAAATCAAAGGAGGCATTTCAGGTGGTCCAAAATCAAAGCATTTTGTAAAAACCTGAGGGGCTGGTGAGAACAGAAAAAAAACAAACACTCACCACTCCCTGCCGGTGGGGTAATAAACAGGGGAAGCACTGTGGCAACAGCTGTCATTTTTTGCACACACCAGCAAACTCCAGCAATTCTTCTGCTATGTACAAAACAGTAATCAGAGCACTGATTATAATAAGGAAAATTAGAAACAAATACCTACAGGACTTCAGTTCAGTAAATTAGGGACCACCCGCACCATATAATTGAATATTATGAGGCTGTTAAAAAAAAAGAAAGAGAGGGAGAGGTAGTTCTCCAAATACTAACATGAAAAGGTATATATACTGTGTGAAAAAAGTACAAAAATATTTATAATATGAACCCATTTTTAAGAATTACATTTACACAGATTCTCATATGCACAAAAAAATTATGGACTGATGTACATACCAAACAAGGTTCACAGCGTCACCCTAGGGAACAGGCCTGGGGAAGGGGAGGAGAACTTCACTTTTCATCACGAATATTTCCACCGCGTTGGTTCCTGGGTTTTGTTTTCTACATGCGCATGTACTGCTTTAACATTAATTTTTAATGACCTCAGAGAACTGGGGGAGGGATGGCAAACTCTGGTCTGCTCGGTGTCAAGGTCTCCCCAGCACTGAAACTGCTGGACAGGAGGGGGCAATGCGGGGAGGTCCTGCTCTGGTCAGAAAGGTCAGATGGGTGACCGCTCCTCCAGCGTTGGGATTGTGCAACGCTCCAATCTTACGGTCCCGTGTGATGAGTGTTCTCAGGTCCCTGCCAAGGAGCACAAAAGGCCTGGGGGTGGTGGAGGGTGGAGGCGGCTGAACTACCCCAGTGGCCAATGTGCTGGAAAAACAGGCCCAGGTTTAGACCCCGATCCCCCAGCTCTTGACCCTGTAACTCACGAATGGAGCACAGGGCTTGCAGCCTCTCTTTGCACGGCCGCAAGGGCCCCCTGTCCAGGTCTGTGTCTTGGCCAAAAAGAAAGCCCTGCTTCTGTGACTTCTGCACGACCCCTGCTGCCTCCACCCAAATATCACCTGGATGCTCAAGAGTGCTGCCTACAGCTCAGGGGTAAGAGCTTGAGCCGCGGAGGCAGACAGCTGGCCTTCACCTCCCAGCTCCACCACCTGCTAAGCCGTCACCATGAATGACTGACCGACCCCTCGGCCGCTCAGTCTCATATCTATAAAACGGACGACCCTAACAGCACCCACCTCATAGGATGGGTGTACGAGGAGTTCTTTTCCAAGTGCACGGCCAAACGAAAGCCAGGTGCTAACCCTCTGGTCACCAACGGCGCCAAAGGCCGGACTGTGAGTTAAGGCTGCAGCCTGACAGCGCTTTGCATACGTCAGCTATTTAGGTCGCACCCTCCCGAAAAGACAGGGCCAAAGAATACTACTGGTTTAAATTAATACAGAAATATCAGAAGGGTATGGTTAGATTCCAATAGGCTGGGAATACATTTCCATTTTATCCAAAAATCTGAGCCCAAAGGCAACCCGAAGACTGGGCCACAGTCTGGGGTGATGCAGAGTTCACCGGCAGGAAATTCTCTGGCCAAAGCGGGGAGCTGCCTTGTGGGTGCCCGGTTACCCCAGGACCCTCGCTGCTTCTATCTTTTGTAAACCAAAGGTGGATGCCTACAGAGACCAGTGAATGCAGAGGAAGATTTCACCAAAAAGAGAGAAGACATGTGTCCGAGGAGATAACGGGCCTTCCGGGAACAGGGCACGTGGTGGAAGCGTGCTGGTCGCGTCCCAGGATCACTGCGCACGCAGGGTGTCTCGAACGCAGGGTCTGGGGTCGGCCTTAGGAGGAAACAGGCAGTGGAGGCAGAGCCATGACTCTGCTCTAACAACCTGTAGCTCTTTACTCGAAAGCCCAGCGTCCAGCACCAGGAAAAAACGTTGTCTCAAGAATCCCAAACCTGCTCAGTGTGTTGAGAGATGTGGTTTCCATCACCGGCGTGGAAAAGCATCCTCTCCAGGCAGAGCTCTGTCCCTTCGCTCCCACCCGCCCTCCAGCTGCACAGCGGATGCGGAAGAACCGCCCTGGGCCACCTCCCAGCAGGCGGTGATTGCCGGGGGGGCCAACACCTGACACACGCAGGCCCCTCCCCGCACACCAGGCACTCGGTCTCACACACCCCCCTTCCCTCCACCAGAGCTCGCACGCGGGGGCACGCGTGCACACACACACACACATACACACACACGCATCTCAGCTAAACAAGTTTCACAAAACAATACCTAACCTCAGATTAGTATGTCCGGGTCTGGGATTTTCTTTTCTATTCTATTTCACCTTTTCTAAAATGCCCATGGGGCTACTAAACTGATTTTAGGACCAGAGGGTGACAGGCTGCTCTGTGAAGAATACTGGCCTGAGCCAGTATTCACTTCTTACTGTTTAAATAAAAGGTGGGGCGGGGTCGGGGGGGAGACATGGGAAGAGGAAGGAGAAGGGGCACACAGGGAAGTGTGGAGGACACAGGACAGGGGGGCAGGTCACAGTCTCCCTGACAGCCCCCCCTACTGTCAGGAGAGTCTCCTGAGCCCAGCACATGGCATTCCCCCAGCTGGACCTGCTGCCAGGAATGAAAGCAGTTGTCAGGCCCCTGCTCTCTCTGGACCCTCTGCTCACAGATTAGAAAGCTCCCGCTGATGGGCTTGCTCGGGCTTTGCTCGGCTTCTTTTCACAAATCCCACTCCGATTCTAAGTGAGTGGGCTTAGGGCGTAATAAACCCGGCCAGGGTTCAGTGAAACCTAAGAAGTGGGACTTGACCCGCCCTCCCCAGGGCACTCGCCCCAACACTGAGCGTGTGCATCACGGCCTCGCATGTTCCTTGTCACCTCAACAGCTCCCAGTTCTCACGGCTCGGTCACGCTGAGGAAGCTGAAGTGCAAACAGGTCAAACCACCAGCCTCAGTGTCCTAACTGGACCACCGTCTTCTAGATCTTTTTCAAAGTGCTCCAAAAGCCATCCCCGCCAACAGGCCTTCCCTGGAATGAGCTGCCTGCAGCCTCACCCATCCCCATCGGCACCCCCACCTAAATCAATTCATCACATTTAGGTACCTTTCAGACCTTGAACCCAGAAGAGAAAGGACCCAGGGGAGGCCAACTCACAGTGTGAGAGGGGGTCCCACAGCGCT
This sequence comes from Balaenoptera ricei, assembly GCF_028023285.1. Lineage (NCBI taxonomy): Eukaryota > Metazoa > Chordata > Mammalia > Artiodactyla > Balaenopteridae > Balaenoptera > Balaenoptera ricei. The sequence continues at coordinate 94,708,222 of NC_082651.1, forward strand.
GATTTACAGCCCAGAGGCCAGTGTCAGGCAGGACTGTCCCAACTCTACAATTAGCCCTCCTCACTGGCACCCTGTGTTCCTCTCTTAAAGTAACAATGACCACAGGGACCCCGCATTCTTTCCCAGGGGCTCTTGTATATCTCAGTGAACTTTTACCATAACTTGCAAATGGGTGTGCTTCTCCCTTCATTTCCTAGGAGAAGAAACACTCAAGAGACACTCAAGAGAATGTGTCTTTGGCCCAAGTTACAAGTGGGTAAGTGGGTAAAACTATAAAGCCAAGTTCTTTGCACCAGCCTGTGTGCCCCATAGGCCTCAGGCCCTTCTTTTGAAATCTCTCTCCATCTCCTGCCCTCCACCCCCGCCCTCTGGTCCAGGGCCCTGAACACAGCTGACTGGGTGGTGGGCAGGCTTACAGACTTCCTTCTTTTGAAATCTCTCTCCATCTCCTGCCCTCCACCCCCGCCCTCTGGTCCAGGGCCCTGAACACAGCTGACTGGGTGGTGGGCAGGCTTACAGACTTCCTTCTGGCCAGGCTGGCCACCCTACCCGCTCCCAGGGCAGACTTCCCAGCCTTTCCGAGGTCCCCTCAAGACCAGGAGATCCATCGGTGCCCCACCCGAGTGCCCAAGTTCTCTCCCTTGCAACAAGACTCAGCAGGTCTGTCCCCTGTAGCCATTCTTTTCCGGAGTGCTGAGATTTTTGACAACTGAGACCCGGGATGGTGAAGGCACCTGGGCAGGGCCCCACTGCCAAGCTAACGCAGAACCCAGACGAGAGCCCAGGCCTCCAGGCCCACTAAGTTCAGGTCCAGGGCTCTGTCCAGGCCTGGCTCCACACCATACGGCCCTCCACACAAACAAGCATAACAGCTCCAACCACACACCCATACACAAAAACACTCGATAATAAAACAGATGTCGGCAGATGTGAATGAAGCATTATCAAAATACAGAACCGGAAGACAAACTCTTAGATTTCCACCATTTCTGGGGGGAAGACGCGTACGTGTGTGTTTATTTCTCAGTTGCTATACATTCCGCGGTTGTTTACTTTAATTCATAAGACCCAAAATATAGAACAGGGACAAAGAGTAAATTTCACAATCACCCCCCACCATTACCCGCCCCCTCCCATAAAAACAGTTGATAAGCTCATCTCTCCAAACCACTCTTGGAAACTACTGGGCTCTAAAAACTCTCTGAATTAACACGGCCAGTTGTTTTAGTCAAGTTCCTGTTTGTTGGTCAAAAACGGGGTTGACATCTGCCTTCTCCAGCCACTACCCTCCACGCAAATTTTCAGCCAGTTATCTATACACACTCTTGCTCCACGTCACTTCAAGTTATTTCCAAAACTCTACTTTTCATCCTACATCTTCCCCGCCTTCCCCAAAATAAAATTATTTGCAGGGGCATCTGATGGAAGGTCTAGCACCCATCAGGCTGCAGGAAAGGCGCACAGAAGCTGGCAGAGGAGGGACCAGACTGTAATCCGAGAACCAGGACTGCAACCCGGGCTCAGCCTGCCGCCCAGCAGCTGTGTGACCTTGGGCACCTAAGTCAACCCCCCCGAGCCTGTTCCCTCAACAGCAAAGCAGGTATCCTAAATAACCCACCCCCACCGCCCCGAACAGTTTCATAAAAGTCCCCGGCTCTAAGCAAGGGCTGCTTGCTGTACAACTCACACGTCCCGCCAGGACGGAGTCCCGCGGCCACCCCTCGAGTTCGCCACGCCGATCAAGGTCAGCCCTTTGGGAGAAGGCCCGAGGGATGCTCACGAGGCCGCCGGGTCCCTGGGCCTGTTCTCCGCCTCCCTCTCCGAAACACCTGCCCCGAAAGGGCCGCGGGGACAGAGTGTGGTCCCCGGGCATCACGTCGTCCCGCATCCCCCGGCCGGCAGCGGCCCGACCGCGCCCCCCGCCCCCGGGCCGCGCCCCGCCCGGCCCAGCCCGGCCCTGCAGAGGCTGTGGCCCCTACCTCGGCGGCGGCCGGGGTTTGGCCGGGGCTCCACGGAGACTCGACACCGGAGGCTGGCGGCGGGGAGGCTGTTACTCACCTTGCGGCGCAGCGCGCTTGGCCGCCTTTGTATGCAAACACCCAGCCCGCCTCGCGCTCCCAGTCTGCGCGGCCCGGCCCCCGGGGGCGGGGCGAGCGGGGTGGCGCGAGGGCCCTCACGAGACTCGGGCCACTCGGCTGCTTTCAGGGCCCGCCCGGCCCCAGGCGGCGGAGCCTCCCTCGCAGGAAGTGCCGGGGCAGCCCGCCCCTCCTTCCTCGCCTACCTTAGTGCTCTTTACTGAGATGCAGAGGGAAGAAGGAAGATGCGGGCTTGGAAGGAAACACGAGTGCAGTTCTGGCCACTCTAAGACTTGAGATTTTTTTTTTCCAGCCATCCCAGACATGTCGGGAAGGGGAAGGCTTCTGGTGCTCGTTGAAGAAGCCGGCTGGCTCTAGGTAGAAGTTTAGGGTCATCTGCTGTCTTTCCCTGCTATCCCCATTACTTCCACTACATCTAAACAAGTCCAGACTCTGCAGGGAGAATTTGTTTCCAACAAGCAATGAGGAGAAAACACTAGATCACGTTTCAGTGTAAGCTGAGCTGGATTCACCAAAGCCCTTGCCCTGCTGATCCTGCCCTGGCTGGAGTCCCCCTGGGAGGGCCCTTGCCGTGCTGTCTGCAACCCAGCAGTCACCCAGCTGTGACTCAGCCAGGACAGCTGAGGTGATCCCCTGGGCCAATCCCTGGACCTGCTGCTTTCAGCCCAACTCGGAAGGGGAGAAGGAAACCACAGGGATGAGTAAACTTGCTCCAGCCTCTGGAGGAGGAAGGAGGGAGGAGTGATGCCAGGGCAAAGCGACGCAAGCACCCTCGATCCTAAAAAGACTCAGACTCGGTTTCACTATCTGGAAAATGGGAGGCAGATGCTCAACACACAGATCCACTTTGAGGATGGAAATGGCCATCATGTGAAACACATGGCCTTTGCTTACTTGAAAGATTTTTAAGTTCTAGAACCCTATACATTAAGGAGTGGTGATTCCCAGGATTTGTTCAGTGCTTAGCCCAGCTGTGATACAGAGAGTGCCCGGCTCGCCCAGCCTCAAGACTCAGCAGGCTGCTGACCTTCCTCCTAGGAGGGACACCTAGAGGAGGCTGATGATGTGTAAGGCTAAACAATTACAACTCCTCGATTGGCAGAACTTTTCTCTACACAGAAAAGCCACGAGAATGATCTAAGCCGCCCTATTCTAGCTGGAAATCTCCGTCCTTCTACCCAGTGACAATAACAATCCTGGGAATTCTGAAGTTTTCCAGATCAACTACCTACACGATTGAAAGGGCTCTGCAAGGGGGAGGGGAGACAGGAGGGTGAAGGCTCGCCCCTCTTCACCTGAGTCTCATGAAACAACGCAGGTGGGTGTGCAATTGACTCATATCGTGACAGTGACGACAGTGGTTAGCTCTGTAAATGCCCTGGGCAGAAAGGATCCCAGAGAAACAACAATGAATTTCCCCCAGAGGGCTATACTTTGTCTCTGGTGCCTGATTTGGTCTCCTAGGGAGGGAGGGAATCTCCGAAGGATGCAAGGCCAGGGTTTGGCTGGAGGCCTCGCGACTTCAGCACAGGCACTCCACTCCCTTGCTCGGGGCCTCAAGAATCAGATGGGAACCAGGGACCAGCCGGTGCTGCCTCGCCCCCTCGGAGGGCAGGGCACAGAGCAGCCTGGAAATCCACCAGAGGTGGAGTGGGTCCCATCCCAGTGGGGTGCCCGTGGGCGGGCTAACCAAAGCGAGTTTCTTGGGAGAAGAGGCAGGTATGAGAGGTCCTGGGTTCCACAGGAGGAGGAGGGAGGGTACACCAGGGGGAGCGAATGCTTGGAACCAAAGCACAGAGGGCCCACCCCCAAATTAGGGGGAGGATCGTAGATGAGGGCTGAGGCATCCAAGAGGGCAAAAGAAGTCGCAGGGAGATTAAGGGGAGCGGCTGACACTTGGCCACAGCTTGAAGGCCACACCAGCCTAATTCACCCTAACAGATACATTAATCAGACAGCACAGTGCACCCTCCCCTGGGCCACGCGCCGGGCAGAGTCCAAGACTCATGGGGCTCAGGCACGCAGCGCAGTGGGGGAGCAAGGAGAGCCCCCAGCCCCAGGGCAGAGGGAGATGCAGGCCCCCCACTGGCTGGCGGGCCACACTGCCTGGCACGGAGAGCCGTCACCAGCCCCGCAACCCCCAGCCCGGTCTGTCTTCCCGCCTTCATTCAGTACTCATGTGTTGAGTGCCGCCCTGTGGCCATGCTGAGTGCTGGGGGCTCCAGCGGGGACCAGGCCAGTCGCGGCGTCTGTCCTCCATTGAGTGTTCGGTTGGGGGCAGTAATGTCGGTCAGTGGCACAGACACACATAAAAATTGTTACCCTATTCAGTGCCACCATGAACTGACCGGTTGGACGTGGCTGCGGGACTTGACCTGCTGGGCCCCAGAGGAAGAGGGGCAGGCACTAATCTCGACTGCTCTAGGCCGGGTGTGCAGGAGCAGACGGACGGGAGGAGGCCGGCCTGTGCAGAGTGGGCTGGCACTCGCAGGGGTTGAAGGAAGACACCCCCCCGCCCCCGGCCCTGCACCGCTGGCCTCTGATGGGAGAGGGGGAGCAACGCCAAGTCCCTTGACCGCCCCGGCAGTGGCTCCCAGCCTGTGTCCCGGTGATCAAGCAGGGCTGGGACATCCTTTCTCCCCTGGCCGCATGGGGGAGATTCCCAAAGAGGCAGGTGAGGACAAGAAATATACTTTTGCCAGGAAACTACATCGTCCTCTCTTCCTGCTCCACAGCCAGGCCTGCAGGACCCAGGTCGCTATGAAGCAGCCCTCACACCTCGGAAGGTATTGCCTTTGGTGTATACGTCACACACACCAAATGTCTGAGTTCCACTTTATAGCCTTCCTCCCGCCCTGTTTTTACCCCAGCCTTGTAGTGAACAAGTGTCTCTCCTTTGCCAGGCCCAGGACTGATAGTCACTCTGTTTGGTCTGGCACAAGCATTTGCCAATGAGAACAGACATAAAGCACAGCAGAGCAGGGTCCTGCTGGATTATGGAGAAGGTTGGGAGGTGAAGGGAAGAGGAGAGATGAGGTGGCAGGAATGAGGCCACTTAGGGAACTTGTGACAGTGACTGGTGACTGGTATTTTAACCATTGGCAAGGCCATACTAGATGAATCTACCTGAGAAGAAAACATATTTGGAGTCCAACTGAGAAATGCATCTGCTATGGACTAAATGTGTATATCCCCACAAATGTATATGTTGAAGCCCTAACTCCCAGTGTGATGGCATTTGGGATGGGGAGGGAATTAGGCTTGTAGATGAAATCATGAAGGCGGAGCCCCACCAGAAAGCTGGACCCCCAAAGCTAAACATAGTGGTCCAGCCTCTGACCTCAGTGAGGGAAGCTGGCTACAGAATAAAATCAGGTTCCTGCAAGAAGACACTATGCAACCCGTTACAGCGCGTGGGCTCAGGGCCAATCCCAAGGTCATTGCTCAGCTACTAGAATTTTCAGCTGATAGACCTTTGCACCCAATTAAGATGCTAACTGATATAATCCTTTGTCATCTCTAAACAAACAATTAAGAAAGCAGAAGGGACTGGATTTGCCAACAAATTCTCATATCTGTAAATATGCAGCATTTAAACTCGCCCATAGCCATGCACATTGGCATCTGCTCGTTGCCTGGAGCTTAACTAAACACAACTTCTTTAATTGTTGACCTAGAACCTGGGGTTGGTTGAGGAAAGTCACTCCATACTCAAGGACTTCAAGTCATCACTCTCATCATCTCTTGTTCTTAGAATAAGTGAATTCATTCTGAATTGGACATTCTCACCCACCCCTAACACGGTAAAGCAGTGTTTACCACGAAAACTTCTCACATATTAGAATCACCTGGGGAACTGTTAAAACTCTCGATGCCCAGACCAGCATTCACATCAAGTAACCACAGTCTCCGGGGACAGGACCCAGGCATCGGTATATCGCAGAACTCCCATGAGATTCCAGTGCACAGTCACGTTTACAACCCGGTGTTCTCCGAGTCCACTTCCCTTCATCCTGTACCCTGGCCGGCTGCCCTTCCTTCTCTTAAAGCCCACCATCTCCTCTCCCAGCACCCTGTGCCAAGGGTCAACTTGTAATTTATATTCCTTCTAAATGTCCTTGTAACAGAACCCATACAAGCCAACTCAAGTAAAGTGAGTGAGTGAGTGAGTGTGAGTGTGTGTGTGTGTGTGTGTGTGTGTGTGTGTGTGTGTGGTGTATGGAGCATGATACATTGAAAGGGGCCAGGGATTCCAGAAATGGGCCTTGAACTGTGGCAGATTTCTCTCTGTCCCTCACTGTCTTTCCACTTGCTTAGCTCTGCCCCCTTCCCCTCTCCCAGCTGCTTCCTCTGCTTCCTCTCCAGGGTTGCCTCCTACACACAGCTCACCAGGTAGTTCTTTCCTTCACATGACCACCTACCTCAGTTCCTCTAACCCCAAAATTTCAAGGAAGAAATAGTATTGACTCGGGTCATCTTCTCCGCCTACAGTACAGTCTCAGGCCACTAACATCCTAGGAATGACTACCTTTGCTTGTCCCTCCCTGGTCCAGTGCTTCCCCAGTTCTGCTCGTACCCCCTTTCCCAGCACCTAGCGTACCCCAGACGCAGTGCTCAACACTGCAGGAGAGAGAGCCGTGAGACAGACACGGCACCTTCCTTCAAGGCCTCCTTAAGTCTGTCAAACATCCGAGCCTTGATGTCAGGGAGTACTGAGGGAGGAAGGGAAGCAGGTGCTATGCAAGAGCGGAGAAGACCGGATCGAGCCTGATGGGAGAGGCCAGGGCGAGGGGCTCCACGCTGGGCTCTGATCCCAGCTTCATCTCTTGCTAGTTATGTGATCTTGACCTCTCTGACCCTCAGTTTCCTTTTCTACTGAACTGGGGTGAAATATCTGTTACACGGGCTGTTTGAAGGAATAAATGATCTAAAGTACTGAGTGCCATGCCTGGCACAATATACATGGTCCACTCTGGTGCAGTAGTGATAATTACTACTACTATTATTATTATTTATTTTGAACACTTAGAAGCCTGATAAGGGGCACAGTATCACGTTTTGGGCCTTCAGGATGGGGAAGACTCCTGACCGATGAAGTGCGAGTGGGAGGAGGTATTTCAGGCTGAAGGAGCAGCACGTGGAAAGGCCCCAGGAAGGCATGCGGGGAAATGGGGAGCCCGGTGCCCTGTGGCTCCTATGTGGCGTGGACTCCCCAGTTTGAATGCAAGAATGAATTCATACCCGTCTCTCTTCCCTGGTGTCCAGTGCATGCTGGGCCGCCGGGGGGGGTCTCAGAGGACACGCTGAATGACTGATGAATTGATTGGCTAGGTTTAGTTAGCCTGGGAAAGGGATTAACCACTCCGGAGAGTTAAAGTCAGTTTCCTGGATTAAAGCACACGTTCCTTTGTGCTTAGGAGAGCTAAAGTCAATTTTCCCTTGACCCAAAGCAGGACATTAACATCACACGTGAGCAAAATGACGTGCACCTACGAGGAGCGTCAAAGATGACGGAGTGTCCACATCGCCTCCTCCGGCATCCATGGGAACGCTGCCTCAGTAAACCTCTGGCCTCTCTCTCCACCCCTCGTCCCTTCCGTTTTGTGGAAGGAAGTACAGAGCTGTAACTCAACTGCTCCTTGCTGGTGTGACGGTCAGTTCAAACCAAGACAAAATTCCATCTTCCCTGGTGCAACAAGGGAAAGAGGTTGCCTGCCCCTCCCCGCTTTTCTTAGCACGTTTACTCTTGGACACTTACTATACATTCTTTCTCTGCCCCTTTGAGAGTAAATCTTAAAAAGTAAATCTTTCTAAAAGCTAAATAAGCCTCTGGGCACCTGTGCAACTCAGAAATATTCCTAGTACCTGGCAGACACCTCTCGGAAAGGTAGACAGAAAGATGGCGCCCCTGTCTCCCAGCATCCCTGGGAGGGCAGGCGCCTAACTTTGGCAGGTGTCCTGCCTCGCTCCACGGTGCAAAACTAGCTCTTGTCACAAAGGAACTAGAAGTTTCATTTTTCCTTTGGATAAAGGCAATAAGCTAACACAGATGGCCACCCCGTTACCAGGTGAACCGTGTGTGACAAGTGGTGCTGTCAGGTCCTCTTACTGAGGACTGGTTGTCATTTAACCCGAGAACACATGTCAGCCTGGCTGCATGAACGTGTGAAATCGCTTAATGTCTTTGCAGTCTCTTATTGGATGGCCTGGTTTAATGCTTTTTCGATAATTAAACGCTTTTCTTTGTCGTCTCCCTTTGTGGAGGTTTTCTGGGCTGGGTGGAGATTTTGTTTTCTACGTTGTGTCCCAGCACCGGCCTGCCTGTCCTCAGGACATAGCCTTCCTGCCCGTTGGTTCCCCGAGCCAGTACAGGGAAGCGTGCGGTGTGGGGCGGCCAAGGTTAACTCACGAGAGAAGCTCTACAATCTGCTTCCGGTCACAGGTCAAGTGATTACCGTTGGCCATCCCTCATTCCGCAAGTTCTCTCTCAAAGCATGCTAGGAGTCCAAAGGATCCACAGAGAGAAAGCACACATTCACGAATTCAATGTGGAAAAAATTAAATCTTCATTTCACTAACTTCTAACTCACATTTAGTAGTGTTCCCTTCAATTATGAAGGTAGGGCAACAACACACAATGGTATCAACAGTTCCTACAACCAACGCCACCAACTACAGATCACAGATATTTTCACACCGCAACAAAGTTGTTGACGATATTGAGAAATATCCTAGACACTCATTACTACTTAAAAATTTTGGTTGTTATTCGATCTGCTGCTCAGGGACAGGGGAACCAAGGCAGCCAGACCTCGGGGAACCAAGGACAGGAGGCAGCCACTGGGACTTAGTCAGAACAACAGAGAATGTCTCCCTCTGCCACCTCACACCTCCGAGCTATAACAGGAACAACAGCAGGGAGAGGAAGAATAACAGGCAAAGGGACCCTCTGTGAGGCCCAGTGCAAAGGGAAGGTCTAAAGCTGAGAGTCAGGCAAGTATTTCTTGGGCAAACCACACCCTGAAACACAAGGTGTTCCCAGAGGAATTTGAAGAGTTCAGTGCACTGTGGGTAACCATAGCAACAAGGAACCTCAAACCTAGCCCACCTTCTACCCAGGTTAACTCCCACCCCCATGCTAAGGGCCTGCCAGGAGGAAAAGTGGGTCCATTTCTAGAGATTAAAAGCAATTTGTCTAAGTTTCTACAGTTCTACCAAGATGTCCAGCTTTCAAGAAAAAATGAGGAGGCAAATGAAAAGGCAAGGTAACACACTTCCAAGAGACAGTAACAATAAGAGATGAGATGTGACACAGATGTTGGGATTATCTGACACGCATTTTTTTAAATCTGACGTATAGGGTAAAGTCTCTAATGCATAAGGTACACAATATACAAGATCAGATGAGTTCACTGGAGAGATGGAAACTATAAGAATCTAAGGAAAATGCTAGAAATGGAAAATACAGTAATGAAGATGAAGACTGTCTTCAGTGGGCTCATCAATAGACTCAACATAGTGAGGAAAGAATCAGGGAAGCTGAAGTAAGGTGACCAGGAACAGCCAAACTGAAACACAAAGAGAAAAAAGAGTAAGGGAGGAGAAAAGAAAGAAATGGGCATCTGAAGTGCTGGGTCAATGTCAAACAGTCTCGCATTCATGTAGCAAATCCCAGAAGAAGAGAGTGAGATAGCTGGGCAGAATAAATCTTTAAAGAAATTATGGCCTAGAATTTTCCAAAATTAGTGAGAGACACCAAACCACAGATCCAAGAATCTCAAAGATCACCAAGCAACCAAGCAGGGTAAATATTCACACACACACACACACACACACACACACACACACACACACACACACATGAACATAGGCATATCATATTGAACCACTGAAAATTAAAGGAAAGAGAAAGTCTCAAAGGCAGCCTGAGAAAAGAAATTACTCAGAGGAACAAGATAAGAATTACAGCATATTTCTCATCAGAAACCATGCAAGAGAGCCAGTGGAGAATCCTGGCAGACATGGCCTTAACCAGGGGATGCAGGTTAACATCTTAGGTGATGCACGGCGACACCACGGGCCCCTGATGGAATGCACTGAGGAGGCGTGTCCCCTCTGTAACCTTCTTCCCAACAGTAGAACAACTTTATCTGATCCTGAAAAAACACCAGACAAACCCACATCGAGGGGACTTCCAACAAAGTAACTGATGAGTACCCTTCAAAAGTGTCAAGATAGTGAAAGACATGGTGAGACCAAGGAACTGTCACAGACCGGAGGGGACTAAGGAGGCAGGGCAACTCAATGCCATTGAGGATGCTGGACTCGATCCTGGAACAGAAAAAGTAATTGGCAGAAAAACTGGTGACATTTGAATAAATTCTGCAGCTTAGCTTGAGAAAAAATAGATGACTGGTTCGATATTGCCACATATGCTTATTTCCAAATGATTGGCAAAGACCCAAAGGCCCAAGGAGTTAGGGAGAAGGAGTGTTGGGAGAGTTCTGGGTGAAAAAAGATGCTACAGGCTTTGCTTAATTTACTTAAGCAGATGGGGTCTGATCCAGACCTTGAAGGGTCATTGCGTGACAACCAGTGCAAATGAATAGAGAAGGGATTTTGCAGGGGTGGGAGGAAGGGGTGCAGGTAAATGTGGAAAGACAAGTTTATCGAAGTTTTGGCAGTGGGCAAGTCAGAAACGTGTTTGGGATTTGCTGTGCAGGTTATCAAAGAGCAAATATCCTCATGGGTTTGTTGAGCAGTTAATATGGGCAAGCAGGCTGAGACCAACACATCATGGCCTCAAATGGCAGCCTAGTATTATAAGCTGGTGTTTTAAACCACATCACTTTATGTTAAGCCCGTGCTTTAGAGGGGGGCTGTCAAGTACTTGTCATCCCTATTATATTAGATAGTACAACTCTTCAGGAAGCTTAGATCTGAATTCACTGTGAATAAAAATAGTAATAGATATTTTATATTTATGGTGAGAATTTCAACCAGCTCTTGATCCCTTTTTAATAAAAATTCTCTGAATCATGTTAACCACTAAAAAATATATAATACTTGGTTCTTCTTGGTTTATGAAATATCTATGTTAATGTGAAAGTAAGTAATTTAGAATTACAATTAAAGTGAACATTTGCCTACTGCAAAAAAAATGGCACCGCAAATGGTGCTTTAAACTGAAGGCCCTGGAGGACCATTAAAAGCTTATAAGCAGGGAGGGAAATGTTATGAAACCTCCATTTTATGGAAATGAATCTGGCCGGGGGGGGGGGGGGGTGGGGGTGGGTGGCTGGCCATGCAGGATGGTGGGAAGACTGGGCGGCAGAAGACAGTAGAGGCAGGCGGCTTCTGCGATGGTCTAGGTATCCAGTTCTGGGGTCAAGCAATGATCAGGCATCGACTGTCATGGAGAACGGGTGAAGGGACAACACATTTCCAAACTCCTCGGGTTTTCTCACAGCCCCAGCGGTAACAACGCTAATCCCCACACTGGCTCCGGGTGGGATAAGTCCTGCCCTAAGCTTTGAAATGAGAGCCCTTAGAACTTCCCGGGAAGTGAAATCCTTCTTGGATGTAGAAAAACGGAGTTTTCATTTGTTTCTGCCATCATCCGTTAAAGAAGGGCAAGAGACCAGGGAGAGAAAGTGATCCGGGAGCTGTGCTCGCCTGTTTCCCAGCTGGGACCCTAGTGTGGGTACCTGTCCACACAAGCTGGCTGTTTGGAGAGGTCTGTGGCTAACACCCTATCCCAGCTCAGAAACATAACAAAACAAAGAAAAGAACCACTCTCTTAAATCCCAATGAAACTGCACTTCCTATAAATATTTGTGTGCAGATGATCATTCACGACTGGCTGCTCTGGGCCCATACGAAGGGGAGGAGGAGGGAGCCAGGAGGGGGTGGAGGGAAAAGGCAGAGGTCACCTGCTTCACAGGGGTGCTGTGGGCTCTGCTTGGGTCCTAGTCTGGGAATCGAAGTTCCTGTCCCTATTGCTTCGTCCTTCTAATGAGAATTAGACTCTGGAGGTTCCTGTTAGGCACCAACTTGCAGAACTCCCTGAAAATACTCTCAGTATCACATGCCTGCATGTACATCTAAGTGGCATTTCCTTTGCATTTCCCATGTTAATAAGACAAAATATTGGAAAACATTTGTATAAATAATGCACCATGGTTTACCATTCTTCAAAGAACTCCACAAGAAGGCAATCAATGACACTGAACAGATGAGGAGACCCGTGTAACAGCCCAGAGCAAACCAGTTCACAGAAGGTAGAATTGAGACCCCAAGAGTCTTGTGATAGGGCTCTAGTGTCCCCAGATTTCAGCCACTGATTCCATTCTTCTGTGGGTTCAGTGGCTGAGGAGCCAGCACGGGGGACATTTGGATGTGTCGTGTGGGGATTGATACCCCATTGTGTCCACCCCCCCAACCCAGCCATTTACCTTCGCTGCCAGCAGAAAGCTGCACCTTCCCCACTTGGAGGGCATGTTGGCAGGACCCCATTCAACTTCCATTCATTTCATATGGAGGTCACTGCTCATGGGAACACTGGCCTCCTGGTTGGTTTTCCTCTTTCTCCTAGTTTTCTGGTTCCCATCAGCCCGGGCCACTGCTTACTGGCTGTTATTAGGACAGGCACGGCTGGCTCCCCGTCCCGGTCTTACCCTTCTCTCTCTTTCCTCCTGATCTCGCCCCTCAACCTGCCTCTTCCACTCCCATTTTCTCTTCTTCTCCACTGTCCTTTCACCCGTGCCCTCTGCAAAGACTCCGGGAAAAGCTCATTGTTGGGTGGCAGGATTGTGATGACCCCACTGGGGTTATGATGTCAGCATTTGGTGGTGCTCGGGGGAGGAGAGAGAGGGTTCAGTAAGGCTGCTGCATGGAGCTGGTTGGAGGCCAGCACTGGATCCAGAACAGAACCTAGTCAAGGGCTGATCGAAAGCTTGGAGCACAATGTGACCAAAGTCTTCCATGAAATCAGATTTTGCCTTGCTGAATTCTGAGTTACAAAAAGTTAACTAGAAGGGACTTTTCATTCACTCTAACAAAGTGAGAAAACATTGAGGGAGGAATTAGCATATCCATTTTTTATAGAGCACAAAAATTTGGTGTTATCTACTAAGTATACTAGTAGGATATTTATATAATAGACCTCTTTGCAGACAAAGCATCAATTCCAAGAAATTTAAGCTGTATAGGAACCCTTTGAAATGCCTAAGTCATGGACAAAAATGATGAGTAATTACAGGATACAATTGTTTAAGTATTATCCATCAACTAAAAATAGTTTTAAATGGTGATAAACTGGAAAGTTATTATACAGTTAGACTGGAATCCTTTAAAATATGACAGTACTGCTACACAGCATTAGAAGTCTTTGCTCAGGTGTGACACTGTGAACTCAAACTTTTAGCTGAATCTCGAGGACCACCTTGCACCCAGTCTTTCTATAGATGCTTAGGCTTACAGTGGGATTGTTTTCTCACAAGCAATCTCTTTAAGCATGACCAGAATGCCTACCACCAGATGTTAGACATGAGAGTAGAAGGTAAAACTTGGAAATATTGGTTCACAAACCATGGGCCTTCTCATTCTTTGGGAGAATCCAGAGTTAGAGCCAGAGTTGGTCTTCCAGATGTACACAACCCGCTTACCCCTTCCCATGTCTTCTTCGGATGGTGCTTTTGAATCTTAATGGAAAAGTCGTGTTTGTAAGACCAATTCTTAACAAGGAAGAGAATTGTTCCTTTCGTCTCTAGCTCATGGTAGCTTGGATAGATTTGTGGTTAAGGTAGAGTCCTGAAAAGGATGTTCTAATGTTAAAAGGCTGAGCAGTAAGTTCCAGTAACTGCATGGGATTTGTACATTGCTCTGTTGATTTGTCACCATGCAACCCAGCACATTTCAGGAAGTCATGTGCAAATCTAGCACATTCTGTCCTGTGTAAGAGAATGCCATTGGAAGCAGCAGTATCTAAACTATCTACAAATCATTTCAACCAAATATGAGGCTCTTCTTGTAGTTTCTCCAGATCATGTCAACCCAGCCTTACCAAAGTTTGGAGGCTAAAAAACATTAATTGGCTTCTTAAATTGTGATTCTCATCTTTAAAGTGTACAGTTTTCTACTGAGATGTGAAGCCAGCATATGCATGGCCACGAGATTCCAGCCTCTGTGCCCCTCTGCCAGCCTCAGGAGAAGAAGATCCCAAAGCTTCACACTTCCCCAAACCTGTGGTATTGGGCTGCGCAGATAGATGACTGTTAGCCTGAAACAAAGGAAGTCATCTTTCCTGGTTTTCTCTGCAGATCACGCCACACTCACAAAACCACATTCGGTGCCATCTTCATACTTGAGCTCCGTAAGGGTGGCACACACCTCTCTGAAAGGAACGACCCACAACCTGAAAGGCGAGGCCAAACCACTCTCTAATAACAAAAGCTGTTTAACCTGCAAAAGAAAACCCACTGGGGGGGAACGGGAGATGGAAAAATGGTGGCCTAATGCGAGGATAGGATCACATCTGCCTGCAGATTCCAAAGGATGTGAAGGATGAACGTAGGCGGATTTGTGATCATGATGAAAAGACCGAAGGAGACAGGTAAGGCGTGTACAGAGACCATCTGGGCTGCGTCTGGAGCCTGGGAGTTCCCAGCTGGATCCCCACTTGGAACAGGGCTGTGGAGGGTTCTGAACGGGAGGCAGATCCAGAGTGAACTGCTGGATCTTTTGCATAACCAGTTTGAGAATTCTGGGCTTAGCCTTGCTGTGTCCCACCCGAGCGGCCCGCAGAGGAACGGTGGTCTGTGTAGAGGTGGGCAGTTAGGGCTCAAAACGCTGCCACCTGATTCTTCGGCTCCTGGATTGAATTAGCTGCTCTCCACCTCCACCCCATCCCCCAAAGAGGACCTGGTTCCAGGGAAGTTCTATGTTGGGTGAAACAGAGGTGAACAAGGCTTCTGCCCCAAGAAGAGAAAAGGGCCAGGGACACTCTGTCTAAAGGCATGCTGAGAGCAAGCTGGTTCCAAAAGCTAATTCTGCACCTGGTCCAGCAGTCAGGCTGCATCTGTAAGGTAACACATGTCCCTAGAGGGAAAGTGGCCTTCCTAGAGCTCCACACTAAAGTTGATCTGGGGGGCTTCCCTGATGGCGTAGCGGTTAAGAATCTGCCTGCCAATGCAGGTGACACGGGTTTGATCTCTGGTCCAGGAAGATCCCACATGCTGCGGAACAACTAAGCCCGTGCGCCACAACTACTGAGCCCACTCACCGCAACTACTGAAGCCCGCGAGCCTAGAGCCCGTGCTCCACAACAAGAGAAGCCCCCACTCGCCGCAACTAGAGAGAGCCCGCGCACAGCAAAGAAGACCCAACGCAGCAAAAAAAATTTTTTTAAAAGCTTTAAAAAAATAAATCTGACTTGGGTCTTGGCCACACTCTGTGATTTTTTTCCTCCCCGAACAGTGAGGACATTGGCCCAGTACAAAAATCCCACAGATCTTTCTGGAATCTGAGGTTTCCTGGGCAGGGTGTGGTTCTGGGGAACTGGAGACCTGGGTTCTGGTCTGTGTTCTGCCACTTATAAGACCCTGCAGATGTCACCTCAGTCTCCGCATCAGAAAGAGAGGAAGTGGGAATAGAGGACCATCAGCTCTGACCTGTCATCTACACATCTGTGCTGTGACTTCATAGGTACAGACAGTCTTGCGTCGTCACCCCTGCCCAACCCCCCAAACACACACGCAGTGTGATAGCTGTCAGTCCTGGGCCCATGACACCCCAGGGCATCTCCGTTCATTTCAGAGGATATTGAGGTAGTTTCAGAAGAAGAAATTAATGTGATTTCACTTGAATTTTAAACTATAACACCCGCACCCAATATTCTCCTCTCCTGTCTCCCTCCCCGGGGGATGTGTAAGTGAAGGTTTGGACATCACTAACCTAATTAGAGGAAATTCTGAGCAGAGTGGGGCATACTCAAGACAAAGAATCAGTTGAGGGTTTCTTGAATTTCCAGTGGGAGGCAGGGACTGGGGGCTGGGCAGACAAGGATTTATCCCGGTCCCAACACAGCTCAGTTTCAGTTCTCTTCTATCGCTCTGTGCTCTGCAGCGTCGAACCCACCACGGTACGATCTGCTCCACTGATGTTCAGCTCAGCTGCAGTGTCCTCAGGAGACTCAGAGACAGACGGATCAGCTAGAGAGCTTCTGAATGGGAAACGCTTCTCTGACAGACACACGTGCCCGCTTCTCCAGCATCAAACGTCTGACTGCGCGTCTGCTGTCCCAGCTGCTCTGGCTCCACTCTTTCTCCACACAGTCTAAGCTCCAGCTGCACTGGATCGTTTTCCTGTCTTTGCGCTTGTCCTGTTCCCTCCGACCGCCAGGCCTCTGTACCTGCTGTTCCCCCTGCATGGAATCCTCTCCCCTCTTCACCTGGTTAACCACTGCTCATTCTTCAACCTTAGCTCAAGCATCACTAACGTCCCCATCTATGTCAATTCTCCCTGTTAGACGCTCACGCTGCTCTGCGTATCTTTCATTCAAAGTGCTGAGCATAGTTTAAATGTTCCATCTGTGTGTGCAATTATTGTAAAATCTCTCCCCAGCAGACAGACTCTGCAGGAAGGAAAAGACCATTTCTGTCTAAATATCTAGCACCGTTTCTGGCACTTAGTAGGTGTTCAATAAATATTTTGAAATGTCTGTGTAATTATTATATAGGGGTCATAATGCCTGGTTGCAAATATATATATTCATCCTAGTAAAAATAAACTAACTAGGGATGCACTGGTGTTAAAGGTACCAGTGCCCTTATCATGAATGAGGCAGGAGGGAAGTCACAAAGAATGCACCCATTTATGCAACTAGCCATTTCTCTTTTTTACAATAAAATATTTTATTAAATTCAATAAATCTAAAATATTACCATTACAACAGGTGATCAATATAAAAATTACTAGTGAAGTATTTTACATTCTTTTCTTTTATACTAAGTCTTTGAAATCCAGTATGTATTTTTTACTTGTAACACACTTAGGTCTGGACCAGCCACATTTCAGCTGCTCAGTAGACACACGTGGCTAGTGGATACCGTATGGGAAAGCTCAGGTGTGACATGTCCTGAACCAGCCATTTCTGAGTGCTTACTCTGTGCTAGGTACAGTGGGGGGTTAACGATTAAGAGATGCCTCTGTCCTCAAAGAGCTCAAGATGAGTCGATACACAGTGTGTCCAGCAAGAGAAAACAAACACAAACAATTCAGAGCAGGATGCCCACTGGGGTGGGAGAAGGATTTGGTGAGAGGGAGGATTGGGAATACACACTAAAATGAGACATTCATAGAACGTTTCTATCTATCGCAAGTGAGAAAGGAGCCCTGGGACATCTCTCTAAAACCTAAGCACTCACTGAACAGGAAATGATCGTTCTCTGTAAGATTCTAATTAAATACATTATCGTTGGATCTGACTGTGCTAGTGCCTGGCACTAGCCCACCCGGGACGTGTACGGCAGAGGGGGGCTATCGTGATTCAGGCTAAGAAACGCAATCGGCTGTAAGAGATATGCGGTGCATTTCTGGATAGGAACACAGTGAATGTCATCGGACACGCGCAGAATAGCTCCATTAACAATGCTGAACAAGGAGGAAAATCCTGGGGCAGGGTAGCAGGTGAAGCAGAACAAACACGGGTGTGTTTATTTTCCCTTTACTTCCAGACACTGCATCTCATTAAATTTCAAGGAAACTTCAGAACTTAAAAACTTACAACAGTGAAGAGAGAGAACAGGAGGGCCACCTTCTGTGGAAAAGACATCTAATCAAATTTGGAAGGTGAAAGCAAAGGGAAAGGTTGAGTAAAGAAATAATGCAGAGCACAAGGGCTTAATCTCCAAAATATACAAACAGCTCATACAACTCAATAACAAAAAAACAAACAACCCAATCGAAAAATTGGCAGAAGACTTTAATAGACATTTCTGCAAAGACGAAATACAGATGGCCAGTAGGCACATGAAAAGATGCTCAACATCACTAATTATTAGAAAAATGCAAATCAAAACTACAGTGAGGTACCACCTCACACCAGTCAGAATGGCCATCATTAAAAAGTCTACAAATAACAAATGCTGGAGAGGGTGTGGAGAAAAGGGAACCCTAGGGCTTCCCTGGTGGTGCAGTGGTTAAGAATCCACCTGCCAATGCAGGGGACACGGGTTTGAGCCCTGGTACGGTAAGATCCCACATGCCACAGAGCAACTAAGCCCATGCACCACAACTACTGAGCCTGTGCTCTAGAGCCCATGAGCCACAACTACTGAAGCCCATGTGCCACAACTACTGAAGCCTGTGTGCCTAGAGCACATGCTCTGCAACAAGAGAAGCCGCTGCAATGAGAAGACTGCTCACCGCAATGAAGAGTAGCCCCCGCTCACCGCAGCTAGAGAAAGACAGCGCAGCTATGAAGACCCAGACCAGCCAAAAATAAGTAATAAATAAAAATAAATAAACTTATTTTAAAAAAAAAAGAAAAGAAAAGGGAACCCTTCTACACTGTTGGTGGGAATGTAAGTTGGTGCAGCCCCTATGGAAAACAGTCTGGAGGTTCCTCAGAAAGCTAAAAATAGAATTACCATATGATCCAGCAATCCCACTCCTGGGCATAATCCAGACAAAATTATAATTCAAAAAGATACATGCACCGCTATGTTCATAGCAGCACTATTCACAACAGCCAAGTCATGGAAACAACCTAAATGTCCATCGACAGATGAATGGATAGAGAAGATGTGGTACATATATACAATGGAATACTACTCAGCCATAAAAAAGAACGAAATAATGCCATTTGCAGCAACATGGATGCAACTAGAGATTATCATACTAAGTGAAGTAAGTCAGAAAGAGAAAGACAAATACCATATATCACTTAGATGTGGAATCTGAAATATGGTACAAATGAACCTATCTACAAAACAGAAACAGACTCACAGACACAGAGAACAGACTTGTGGTTGCCAAGAGGTGGGGGGGGTGGGGGAGGGATGGATTGGGAGTTTGGGATTAGCAGATGCAAACTAGTATATATAGGATGGATAGACAACAAGGTCCTACTGTAGAGCACAGGGAACTATATTCAGTATCCTGGGATAAATCATATTGGAAAAGATATTAAAAAAAGAATGTCTGTATGTATAGAACCGAGTCACTTTGCTGTACAGCAGAGGTTGGCACAGTATTGTAAATCAACTATACTTCAATAAAAAGTAAATAAAATTTTAGAGAAACAAATAGCACGGAGCAAGTTACAACCTGGAATACCTGCAAGGGGGCTGCAGCCAAGGGAGGGACTACCTGCCCAGGAGACCCTCAAACAGGTGCCGGAACCAGAATCACACTGTTCCCCGGGTAACCACCGGCTCCCTGACTGGTTAGGGTGAACCCCAGCCATGGGAGTTTCCAGGCAACCTTCCTACCCCATGCATACAGTCACCTGCCAATCACCAGCCATTTGAGGAAACTCTGCCACATGCAAGAGAAAGAATGACAGACAGGGGAAACCTGACTCCAGAAGAAATAAAAATAATGAAGGGAACAGAAGAGAAATTAATAGGAAGAAATTCCCAAATTCAAATCTCAGAGAGATCTGGGAAGTTATTTCATTCAGAAAACAAAAAACAGGAGAATGCTGTGAAAGAGAAAAAGACTGGAGAACAAAAGAGAACCTGTTAAAGGAAAAATTTGATTGCCAAAAATAATCATAACAAAAATAGAAGATTAAGTGAATGAAACATACCAATTGTAGACCAAAAAGCTGGGCTATACGAGATAAGAGAGACAGAGGGGAACTTGATGGGCCTCCTGTCACCACTCTTTTATTTGTTTTCCATTTTCCTTTAGTCTGTTGACATATTTCATCTGCTGATACTCATTAGCTTACAAGTATGTTGTCCACTAGGACAGTACAGACTTGTGCTCCAGGGTCTAAGGAGAATGCGTGAGACATGATCCACTGCTGGGCACATCACTGTGGAGCTTCAGGACACAAAGGATTAATTGAAGACCCTAACAACTTACAGGTAGAAAATAATAATAGTAGGTCACCCAGGAAGGAACAAAAGTCAGACTGGCATACAGGTAACATTGGTTATTAGAAGTCAATGAAACAATGCATTCAAATTCTGTGAAAAATTAATATCAACCTCAAATGCTAATTCCAACCAAACTATCAAATGTGAAGTCAAATTAAAAAGGAGATTCAGACAGGCAAGGACTCGAAAACTTATCTTCTATCTCCCTTTTCTGGGAGGTTACATGAAAACAAAACTCCAGTTTGCTTATTTTTAAAGAGTGAACTAAGAAGAAAACAGGGATCAGGGTAAAGGTGGATGTAGTGAGAGCCTCCCAAGATGACAGCTCTGGCAGAGGACTGAGAGCAAGCAGGAAGAGCGATTTCCTGCAGAGAGAGGTTATAGGAAAAAAAGGCCTCCTGCACAGAGAGCTGAGAGTTTGGAAAAATTAGGGAACGTGATAAAAGTACTAAGTGCAAGGAATAAATGAAAAGAATTAGAAACTATTGAATGAGAGAAACTTCTTATAGAGGCAGCATGTTGCAGTGCTTAGGAATAAAGTCTCTGGAGCTAGAAGATGTGGGTCTGAATCTTAACCCTGCCAATTATCAGCTGTGTGACCTTGAGCAAGTGGCTCAACCTCTCTGTGCTCATTTTCTCATCTCTCAACTGGAGATAATGATAAGACCAACCTATAGAACTACTGTAAGGAAGTAAATGAGTTAATTTTGTAATACTCTTAGAAAAGAACCTGTCACTTGGTAAGCACCATATAAGGTTTGTTAAACAAATAAGAAAACCAAAGTGCTATATGAAAATCATGGTCATCCAAATAAGAAAATAGATCCCAATTAAAACAAGTTAATGGGCTTAAAAATAAAGACTGTGATAGTTTCCAAGTGATAGACTAAAGTAAAAGCTTAAGGACATCATGTGTGTGTGTTGTGGGAACGGAGGGCACGGGAGAAAGGACAGGCAGGGAATGGGAAGCACAAATTTTTCCTGCTAACAAGGAAAAAGAAAGGCAAACATAACTTCCAGAAAAAACACACTTCTCCCCAAGAAAAACTCTCTATATAAGAAAGGCAGAGTCTGAATAAAGAACAAACTAAAACAGGATAAGATTATACATAAATGGCAGAGTATAAAAAAGGAGGATGCATTAGCATATGATGCTCTGTGAGAATCAGCTAGATTCTCCTCTATCAGTAACTCCATAGGATAAGGTGCAAAGAAGATATGTAAGTAGTTGGCTTTCGTCGTGAGTCAGCATTTCCTAGTAGATTTTCTAGAAAATAGGCACATGAAGCACTTGGGTAAAATTTTTCAAAAATTAATTTAAATCTAACCAAAAGTCACTTCCTCCCTGTACAAAATGTGCTTTCCATCCAAGAAGACATTTTAAATCCTGTCCTTTTTCAAACTGAAAGATAAGAAAGAAAAGGAGTAAGCAAAATATGGTTCCAAGTAACTGTGCCAGGATAATCTAGAATTCTGAGAATTGCTGCTTTTGCTAGAAATGGTGCAATCAAAGCACAGGTTGGCCAAGAGGGAGGCTTCATGTGACTAATTGTACCACGTTCTCTCGCCTGAGTTACACGGGTTACGCAGTTTGGGTGAACATTTCATTGCTCAACTCTCCCTCCAGAACTCGGGGCCTTTTGCCTTGAATGAACCTCTACGTGTGCAGGGATGGGTATGCTGGTGTGTATCTGGGGGGTTTCTGCATCCCACGGCCAAACCAAGATTCTTCAAACTGAGAGCTGGACCTCCAGGAAAGCATTCCTCGGGTCCATGAAGAATTCATCACTGGCTTCTCTGTACTAACCAGCCCACGTGGGACTCCATCACGGCACATTTCACGGAGCCTTGTGGCTGCGTCATTTCGTATGCCTCTGTCTCCTCTACTGGTTGGTGAGCCCTTCAAGCAAAAGACCAACCACGACGCACCCATTAGTGTACCCTCGTGCCTAGAACATTTATTTGCACAGTAAGTAGGAGACAGAGACAGGCACAGGGACAGAGAAAGAGACAGACAGGCAAAGACAGAGATTTTGAGCCCTACTCTCTTGCCCTGTTGTACCTTCCCTTCACTTGGGTTTTCTCATCACTAAGCATTTTTGGAATTTATGAACCTATCTTCTAAGGATAACAACATAAAAATTACCAAAAGCTGTGACAGTAGAGGTTCTGATTGGAAACCCACCTCCCCTGGCCACACACACTCCCTGGGTGATTTTGTCCCCCTTGGAGACTTCAGCGATACTGTTGACCCACAGATCAGTATCTCCAGTCCTGACCTTGCCTCTCAGCTCCAGACCAAACATCCAGCTACCTTCTGGAAACCTCCATTTGGACTGTCCACCACGCACTTCAGCTCAACCAGGCTGACGATGACCTCCTAAATGGCCTCCCTGTCTCCAGCCCCATCCCATGACTACCCTGGAACAGGGCTGCAGATGTGACACGGCACTGCCTGCTTAAGGCCCCTCAATGCCAACACCCTCCATTACCATTACTTGTAGGATAAAGTCCAAGGTCTTTAGAAAAGCAAGTGAGGCTCCCCATCATGGGCACCCTGAAATAAGTCTTCAGGCTTTATCACTTCCTCCCTGGATTATTCCAAAAGCCTTTCCTCGAGCTTTTCCAAGTCTCTTCTCCACAGGAAAGGATCTCAGGTTTAAAATCTAGGGGGTAGAGCAAGTTGTATGAAGTTGCTGAACTTAGGCAAGGTGAGGGCGAGATGAACATATTGTGAGAAAAGAACCAGGATGGGGCTTCCCTGGTGGCGCAGTGGTTGAGAGTCTGCCTGCCAATGCAGGGGACACGGGTTCGAGCCCTGGTCTGGGAAGATCCCACATGCCGCGGAGCGACTGGGCCCGTGAGCCACAATTACTGAGCCTGCGCGTCTGGAGCCTGTGCTCCGCAACGGGAGAGGCCACGACAGTGAGAGGCCCGCGCACCGCGATGAAGAGTGGACCCCGCTCGCCACAACTAGAGAAAGCCCTCGCACAGAAATGAAGACCCAACACAGCCAAAAATAAATAAATAAATAAATAAATAAATAAATAAATTTATTAAAAAAAAAAAAAAAGAACCAGGATGTAGGTGGACCACTGCCAGGGATGCTTCAGCAAAATATCCCCCCAAACTTCAGAGGCTCAGCGAGCCAGATTCACAAGCAGAACCTGGAAGCTGGCATGGGCATGGGGGCGGCGTGGTGCTGGCCCTCGTGCTGCTGAACATGGGGTCTAGGGAGACCCTAAAAGAGCAGAGAGCAAAGCACTAAGTACAGTCACAGAGACAACCTGAAGGGCCCGGCTGAGGCTTGGGGACCGGGCACAGGGCAGTGACAAAAGGGACCAATGGGTGCAGGAGGAAGAGGCAGAATCTTCAGGAGGGCTTTGAGGGGTTCAGGGGCAGCTGCAAGGGCTTTTATTAAATAAACGTGACAGTCCTTTAAGGGCAAACAAATGGCATGAACCTGATATGAACATTTCCCTGTTGGCACTAGGGAGCCATTGAATGCTTTTTAATCAGGGAGGTGACAAAATCAGATCTACGCGTGGGAGAGGATGGCTCGCAGGGAGAAGAGGTTAGAAACTAGCCAAAATGTTCTTAGCTTCATCTGGGGCTCATCTAACCTTTAGAAAGGGCTACAGGCCAACTCTGAAAGCTTCAGTCGAATGGCAGAGTCCTGTTTTGGGGACTGCACGTATCCATGGCAATAAACCAGTTTGTCACAGAGTATTTTCTCTCATCTTGAAATGTCAAAGTATTAATATAATTAGGGCATTCATAGCAACTCTACTCACATTAATGTTTGAAGACCATACATTTCGAATCCAGCCAGGGTCTCTCATTATTGGAATCTGGAAAACAAAAACATTAGAAATTACTTAATAGAAATGTTCTGGAATTAGTGGTAGCGATTGCACAACCTTGTGAATATACTAAAAACCACTGAACTGTACACTTTAACCCGGTGAATTTTATGGTGTGTGAATTATATCTCAATAAAAAAAAAAGGAAATGCAGTAAGAAGAAGGATTTGGTGAGGTTTTTTTTGAACACACTCAGAGTGTGAGGTCTTGGTAAGAAACGACACATCGTGAGGTCATAAATCTCCCTCTCCCACTCCTCTATTCCTCTGTGGTCTCCTCCTTCCCAGAGCACATGGACCAATTATTGGGGTAATGTCAGGAGATAAGGCAACATGGAAAAATGATGGGATTTGGAGTCCGAAGACACGCTTTCACGTGCTGCCTCTACTGTTTCTTGGCTATATGACTGCACAAGGCTGGTTTTCTCTGTAAAATGGGCATAACGACAGCCCCGGAACGGATGGGTGTGCTGTGAGCATTCACTGAGTCTATTCCGGTGAAAAGGCAAAGCCTCATGCACAGATGAGTTGCTAAGACTGTTGCTATGAAATTATCCAAGCAAGTAGCACCTGCACAGTCTGCTTTTCCAACAGGGGACCCCGTTAGAGCTCCCAGCCTAAGGGATGCAATACATTTTCATAGTCCTTAAACTATACTTAAGTTATACTCAGAAACACATATGTTCTGGGACTTCCCTGGTGGCGCAGTGGTTAAGACTCTGCGCTTCCAATGCACGGGGCCCAGGTTTGATCCCTGGTCAGGGAACTAGATCCCACATGCGTGCTGCAACTAAGAGTTCGCATGCCACAACTAAGGAGCCCACGGGCCACAACTAAGACCGAGCACAAACAAATAAATAAATAAATAAAGTAAAATTTTAAAAAACCATATATGTTCTGAGTACAAATAAAGCAGCCCAGAATCAACAACCCTTGAAGCCCCTTACTCCTATTTCCCTCATCCTCTCATCCCCTTGCCCGTCACCCTACCTGCTATTCATCTACAGCATTTAGCTCTTCCAACCCATATTGTTGATTGGCAGATAATTAATGGTGTTGCTTTACCTGATGATTCATTTAGTTTCTCGCAGGGGCCAAGTGCTTTGCTAGGTAGTGGGAACACAGAGATGAGTAAAATAGAAATCCTGTCCTTGAGTCACTCATGATCTAGTGGGGGGCAGGCAGGAAGACATGTAGAAAAGGTTTTCATGGCCAGGACCACCATCAAGACATGCCCAGGGCCGGGTGGGAGCCCGGGAGGGAGGCAATAGTTTGCTTGCGGGAAATATAAGGAAGGTTCTGCGCCTTCTGTCCACAGAAGGTGACATCTGAGCTGCTTCTGAAGGATAAGTGGGGCTCTCGGAGGAGAGAGGAGGAGAAATTCCACTCCAAGCAGAGAAGAGGGTGTGTTCAAAGAAACAAAGGCACCACACATATGTTTGGGGAACAGCGAGGAGTGCCCATGACTGGGGAGTATCCCATCGTGTGCAAGTGATACGGAGCAGGCCCGGGATGGTCTGCAGTCAGGAGACATGGGTAGAGTGGGGTCATTTAAAAAACAGTTTCTTTTTTAACAAATGCCCTCCTTAAACAAAATCTTTTGCAGAAGCCCGTATGTAAATAGAAGGAGAATGCTGTGGTCATTTCAGGGAAGAGGCCTGGAGTCCCCAGTCTTGGTTGCAGAGCCCTGGCTTCAGAGAACACAGTTTGAGAACGATGACGGTACACGGTGGGGAGCTGCCGAGGGGCAGGATGGTCAGACCTGTGTTTTACAGGATCACTCGGACATCTGTGTTTTGGACGCAGAGAAGCAAACTTAAAGGCTTTTTTTTTTTTTCCTTAGCCGCGTAGCTTGTGGGATCTTAGTTCCCCCACCAGGGATTCAACCCCCGAGCCCTCGGCAGTGAAAGCGCGGAGTCCTAACCACTGGACGGCCGTGGAATTCCCTTTTTTTTTTTTCTTTAAAGGCTATTCTAGCAAAGCGTGGCCAGGGTGTGAAGGAAGGTGGTGACGGGGTGGGGGAAGAGGAAGGGGCTGTTGTGAGCACTGCCTAGTGGGAGAGGCCCCCAGGCTTAGTGATTGACTCGGATGGTCGGGTGGGTGAAGAAGAGGGAGATTTTGAGGATGACTGAAGTTCCTGGCCTGGGTGACTTGGTAGATGATGGTATCATTAAGCATCAACCAATGAGGAAAACTGAAAGGATAAATCTGGGGAGGACTCTTAGAGTATTCTGGAACACCTGTAATAAAAAGGATAGATTTTCCTATAATACAGAATCCGGGAAAGAAGGTAGATGTGAGTTAAGGAATTCTATTCAAGTCCAGATCCTGGTAGGGAAAGCGGGCAAGGCGACTGGTTTCTGCATCTATAAATTGCTTAATAAAGTAATTAATTCAGTCCTGGTTTCAACCGATCAATGCATTTGACACACTTGTGGAAGTCCAGTTACTACCTCCATTTTAGCTCCTCTAGAGTATTACAGCATTCTGCAAAAAATCATGCCACTTGGATACAGATGTTCTGAAGCACCCAACTCAAATTCCTCATGGGACACAAACATGGTCACATGCCCGCCAGCACTCGCTGGGTACAATAGTTGCACTGATTTTACACTCACGAGGTAGGCTAGGAAGGCTGGCAGCAGTTTAAATTCACAATGCTTGGATTTGGTCCGAATTAAAAATGAAGTTTCAAATCAAATACCAAATATATTTTTTGCTGCCATGGGAGCAATGACTCTGATCCCCCAGAAATTTGTTTTGATTTCAGAGATTAAAAATATACAAGAACACCAAAAATGGTGAACCCGTGTATTTCAACAGTAATTTCTGTCAAAGCTAAGAAGAAAATAATCTCATTCCACCCCACAGCTATTTGTCTGTTGTCATTCAAAATTCTAACACAAAATGTGAAGCCCACCCTTTGGTCCCTGGGCAACAAGCAGTTAGCAACCGTGGGGTAAGCCAAAAATGAATTTGGGTTTGAACTGAACCCCCATTCTCCCAGTAAGAGCTGTACGGCCTTTAGCAAGGAATTTCACCTTCCTAAGCCTCAATCTTCTCATCTGTAAAAGGAAGAG
The DNA here is from genome assembly GCF_028023285.1 of Balaenoptera ricei. Taxonomy (NCBI): domain Eukaryota; kingdom Metazoa; phylum Chordata; class Mammalia; order Artiodactyla; family Balaenopteridae; genus Balaenoptera; species Balaenoptera ricei. The sequence goes on from NC_082651.1 coordinate 94,735,367, forward strand.
AACAATAAAATAGTTCTGGAGCGGATGTAAGAATGAAAAGATATAATACTGTGTAAAACAGTAGTGCACACATTTTAATTGCTAATCCTGGACGATGATAACACGGAAGTCTCAATGTCAGGAACAGGTGAGCATCTTCTGAACAGCTGGTTTGCTTTCACCTTATTTATACCATGAAATGTGTAATTGCTCAGGTCCTTCCTGAGACATTGGGGGCCAGAGCCACACTTCTGCTCTACTTCTTATAAATGAGCCAGATTCTATAAAATGCATGTTTGTGTTAGCCTCATTCTTGGCTCTGTCTTCTGCCTCTACCTATTTTTTTCTTTTATTCTTCACTTAATTTAGACATATGTAACTGCTATGGACTGAATGTTTGTGTCCCCCCCAAAATTCATATTTGAAGCCGTAATCCCCAGTGTGATGGTATGTGGAGGTGGGGCCTTTGAGAGGTAATAAGGTCATAAGGGTGGAGTCCTTGTGATGGAATTAGTGCCTTTAAAAGAAGAGATAGGAGCGAAATGAGCTCTCCCTCTGCCACGTAAGGATACATCACGAAGGTGACCACCTACAAGCCAGGGGGAGGGCTCCCACCAGAACCAAACTGTACTGGCACCCACATCTTCTTTAGCCTCCAGAACTATGAGACGTAAATTTCTGTTGTTTAAGCCACCCAGTCTGTGGTATTTTTGTTATAACAGCCTGAGCTGATCAAGACAGAAATTCTGGTATGTTTTGAGCCATCTTTTGTCCTTAGATAAATACAGTAATGGACAGATAGATGATAGACAGACAGACAGAAAAATGAAAAAATGGTTGGAGAATGGACCTAGTAAATGTAGATAGAATAATAGATAGGAGATAGATAGACACTTTCCTATTGTCTTTTCCTTTATGCTGTGTTGATTTGCTTGCTCACTTGACTATATTAATCATTATGGGGTGTAGGGCAGTTGAAATAGAACCACAAAGACTGGTCCTGGTCAGGGCCTCTGCCACTTATAAGTAGAATAATACTGAACCATTGACTCACCCTCGCTGAGCTTCCGTTTCCTCTTCTAAAGAACCTACACGACACTACCCACCTCGGGGCTGCTGTGGGAATTAAGTGAGAGATGTACTTGAAAGTGACCAGCACATGGTAGGTGCTCAGTGAAGGTGAATTTGAATCTCCATGGCAGGCTGATGAAGATCAAGGTCCAGGACACAGTCTCCTGTGTTCCTCGCAGGGCCTTGCTCACTCCTACACCTTTGCCCGTGACTTGCTGGAGGTCACATATATGGGCCTAAATCCAAATTCAAATTCAGGTCTGTGTGACTCCAAAGCTCTTGCTGCCGTTTCACTGATGGAGAAACATTTGGACCACACAGAAGGAGAAAGAGGGAGACTTCAGAGAGAAAGTCTTCCAGATCATCAGGCCTTAAGTCCACAGTGATAGGCCAGGCGTGTCCCAGTTTACACATTCTAAAGTTCATTTGTTCATCTGAACTTCTTTTTAAATAGAGAGTAACATTTTCACATAGAAAGAGTTCCATCCAAGTGAGTTCGTTTTTCCAGGGGAGGAAAGGCAGAGGAAGCCATAGCCTAGATGAACTGAAGCACTGCTGAGCTGTACAGCCAGGGACCTGCTGGCACTACGGTTTATACAGCCTACTTTTATGGGAAAATGCATCCAAACGCCAGCTGAGGATTCCAGGAACACCTGGGAACGGCCCAGGATGCAGTGGGAGGAGCCTTGGTCTGGGGAGGAAGCAGTTCAGGATTTAGTCCTGACTGTCTTACTAACTTGGAGGGGGCCTTGGACAAGGTACTTCCCTTCTCTGGGTTTCAGTTTTTCATCTGTCAAAGGACAGAATTACACTAAGTGCTCTTTATCTCCAAAATTCTATGAGCCTAAATGCACGTGCCCTCCTACATCATGATTCCAATGCCAAGATCCCCCTCTTCTGCAGCCCAGCACCCTCTGTCAATACGATTTGAAAAAAGGGAAGAGGATAAGGAAGGGTTTGCTCTGGTTGGGAGGAGATGGGGTGAAGAGGAGGACACTACAGGTGGGGCTGGAACTGGACCCAGTCAGACTCTAACCTGGGTCCCCCAGGGTCCCTTAGACTAGTGCAGAAATGGAAAGAGAGTCTGTAGTCAAGAGAACTGGATCTAAGCCCTGGTTATAATACTTAATAATGCTTGGTCTTGGGTAGGTCACTTCATGTCTTAGAAATTCAGTTTCTTCAACTACAAAATGAGGTTAATAGCACTTGTTCCATCTTCAAAGCTCTCGAGGGCTCTCTGAAGCTTCTTCAAAGCTTCTCGAGGTTGAGTGCCTCTGATGTCCCATGTCTCTGACCCATTCTCTGAACTCATGGGATTACGTCAGGCGGTAATCCAGGATAATCTCCCTATTTTAAGGTCAGTGATGAGTAATCTTAATTCCATCTGCAACCTTAATTCTTTTTTGCCATGTAATTAACACATTCACGGGTTCTGAGGATCATGGACATCTTAGGGGGGCACTATTCTGCTGGCACAGCCTCCTAATGGGATTGCCCACATTTCCTTTTGCCACGTTGTAGTTCATTCTCCTTGCGGCAGCCAAGGGCATCTTTTTGAAACACAATCTGGTCGTTTTACCTCCATGAGTAAAACCACTCAAATAAATATATAAAATGTATACAATTTTTTAAACCCTTCCTTAACTTGGTGAACAAAGTTTCCACCCACCTGTCCAGTCTCATCTCCCACCTGCACCCTTTGATCTCTCTGACCCAGTCACACTGGCCTTTCACCACCTCCTATTCAATTTATTCCATCCAGCCACAGGGCCTTTGCACATGCTATTTCCTCTGCCCAAGACACATTTCAGCTGGTTAGCTGCTACGGATCCCCCAGACTACAGCCAAGTATCACCTCAGAGAAGTGGTCCCTGGCCTCCTTGACAGTGATCACATCATGACTGCACCCTCCGATAGCACCCTTATTGCTCTTTGCTGGCACTTAGCACAGTTGGCAAAGTTACAATTGTTTGCATAACTCTTCAGCTAATGACAGCTTCCTCCATCAGGGGCAGTGCCTATTGTTCTCACCATTGCACCCCCGGAAGATAGTCAATAAATACTTGTTGAACGAAAGTATAAAAGTGTGACTTTTTCAACATACAGAGGAGGACACTGGAGCTCAGAAGGTCGAGGAACTCAGCCAAGGTCACACAGCCAGCAAGCGGGGGTGGGTGAGCTGGGATCTGACCCAGGTGTGACTGACCTCTAAGCCACAACATCACTCCATCTGCATTGCAGGCAACTGGTAAAGGAAGGGGACTGCGGATGGCCTGATTTTCGTACTTTTCCAGAGGGAAGATGAAGGTGGTGTTGGTCCCTGCAAGTACTTGAGATGTAACTTCCAGGAGAGAACTCTCCCCTGAAAGGAATGATCCCCAGTACAGGCTCTTACCCAAGCCTCGTATTTCATGTGCAGCCACTGGGAGGACGATCAAGACAGGCAGCACCTCCCAGCTCTGCCCGAGGGCATGGCCCTCACAGCTGCCACAGCTTCAGACCCAGAGGCAACCCCAGTGGTGTGCTTAATAGGGAAGCCTGTGTGTGTGTGTGTGTGTGTGTGTGTGTGTGTGTGTGTTAGATTACAGATGGCCTCAAATTCTTTGCTGCCATTGACAGATAAGGTCTAACAGCCCTCCCCTTAAATCTGAGGAAGCCTAACAGACTTGCTTGCTCAGTGATGTGCAGGACAAGTGATATGCAGGACAAGTGACATTCTTCAGCTCCTGAGGTCATTAGAAACCTTCCAGCGTCCCCTCCGCGTTTTGCAATGCTCTTTATGGGGGATGCCGGCTGCGACGTAAGAGGTTTGACTACCCCGAGATATCACATCTGAGAGGCCCGGCAGGCACTCCTGGCAACAGTCCCGGCTGAGGCCGGCCTACCAGTCACCGCCAGCAAGCCACCAGACATGTGAGGGAAGCCAGCGTCGTCCATCCAGGCCAGCCCGTCTAGCAGTCAGGTTCCCTGAGTCATCACATGAGGAGGCGAAGCATCACCCAGCCAAGTCCTGCCCAAATCCTGACCCACGAAATCATGAGATATGATGAGATAGTTGTTGCGTACGTGCACTAATTTGTGAAGCAGTTTGCTCTGGAGGAATAAATAGCCAGAACAGAGGATGTGTGTTGGGGGGAGGGCGTCTGGATTGTATTTCTCTGTTTGTTTACATGTAAAATTACACCTGCGCATCTGTGATTGTGCCTATTTTTGCAAGTGTGTCTATGCGTTTGCCTGTATCTACACAGCCTGTGCTTCTGTGTGTTTATCTGTGTGTCTTCTCATTTTCTCTGTGTCTGTGCGTGTGTATCTATGGCAGAATGATGAGGACGACACTCCCCCTTGAAATCCAGTCCCAGTGCTTACATGTCTCCTTGCCTATTTTTAAGAAGAACCCACACAGACCATAGATGTACGCACGTGTGTGTGTGTGCCTACACAAGGATAAGGTCTGATTAGAAAACAAGGACAGAGCCTCTAATTGGTGGGTTCTATGGGGGAATTCATTCAATACAGGCAATCGCTGAGCACCCACTGTTTGCCAGGCACTGTGCCAGAGCTGGGAATCCAGAGAGAAGCAAGGCCTGGTACAAGGCCCTGGGATGCCGGGAGCCTGCGGACCCAGGGAGGATCAGGCCAACATGAGAGCCCAGAGTTCTGGGCGCAGTGACCTCGGGCTCCTGGGGCACCTGAAGCCCTGTAAGGTCATCAGTCCACGCCCATGAGGGGGCAGCTCAGAGCCAAGCCATCCCCGACTCCACCCGACAAGCAGGCCAGCCTTCCCCAAGGACTTCTCGTGGGATGGTAGTAAGTCTTATGCAAAAACCAGTTCTGCGGTGGGGCAGATAATTCTGGAAACATCAGATAAGACGGACAAAGATTTATTTCCTGCATAACTTCTTTCCTTACTACCTCATTGTATGCTGCCAATCTCCTAAAGGGAATATAAAATGTAGGCTTTCCCCAAACCGCACAATCTTGAAATCCCTTTTCCACTGAGCAAATGGTGGTCTCTGTGTGTCTGGTAACTCATTCAGGGGACATTCTGATGCAGAAATAAGAGGTGTGGTCTCCAACCCTGGGGGTCAGTCATCCACACCTCCCATCTCCACCGTCCCCCCCAGAGAAGGTAAGGTAATAAGTAGTTTTAAGAAATTCAGGGACTTCTCTGGTGGTGCAGTGGTTAAGAATCCATCTGCCAATGCAGGGGACACGGGTTCGAGCCCTGGTCCGGGAAGATCCCAGATGCCGTGGGGCAACTAAGCCCGTGTGACACAACTACTGAGCCTGCGCTATAGAGCCTGTGAGCCACAACTACTGAGCCTGTGTGCCACGACTACTGAAGCCCTCGCGCCTAGAGCCCGTGCTCCACAACAAGAGAAGCCACCGCAATGAGAAGCCCAAGCACCACAACCAAGAGTAGCCCCCGCTCACTACAACTAGAGAAAGCCCACGTGCAGCAACGAAGACCCAACGCAGCCAAAAAGAAATAAATAAAAGAAATAAATTTATAAAAGAAATTCAAGTCTGGGGAATTCCCTGGCAGCCCAGTGGTTAAGACTTCACCTTCCAATGAAGGGGTTGCAGGTTCCATCCCTGGTCCGGGAGCTAAGATGCCACATGCCTCGTGGCCAAAAACCAAAACATAAAATGGAAACAATATTGTAATAAAAATTCAATAAAGACTTTAAAAAATGGTCCACATCAAAAAAAAAAAAAAAAAATGGTCCACATCAAAAATCTTAAAAAAAAAAAAAAAAAGAAGAAATTCAAGTCTGAATGGGGAGGCTAGTGGAAGGAGACACGGGAGGGCTGGGAGGGCTGGGGGGGAGGGAGAGGGGAAGGAGGGAGGGCAGTAAAAATGAACAAAAACAGGAGAAGATGTTTGTGCCATGGGGACAAAGGACAAGACTGAACCAAGGCCAGAGGAAGGGAGGTTGGCCCGAGCCCTCTCTGCTACCACCCCGACACACTCTCCATGCCGGTCTCATCAAAGAGAGAGCCCTGGGCTCTCATGAAGATCTTCTTCTCTAGCCCATGCCAAGTAAGCCAAGGTTTGTCTGTCTCAAGCACCCACATTCCATGGTGTATTAACCACGTCTTTTTATTTTCTGTATTTAATGCTTTAATATCTAGAGCTTTGCTGACCCTGGAGAGACTACCCCTCCCCGAGTAGCCAAGAAGAGAAATTAGTGTCATTTCTGTGCTACTGAACACCTGGTCTTGTGAGTCAAAAGAAAAAGCAGCAATATTTACTTCTTTATTTTCTTAAGCATAAAAACCTCTTATGGAATTCCCTGGTGGTCCAGTGGTTAGGACTCTGCACTCTCACTGCCAAGGGCCCGGATCCAATTCCTGGTCGGGGAACTAAGATCCCACAAGCCTTGCAGCAGACTGGCCAAAAAAAAAAAGAAAAAAAAGAAAAAACTCTTACAAGTGACGCAGTTGAAATCCAGCTTTCCATGACTGGTTTCTCCTTCAGATCCCAGGCTTGATGATGTTTAGGGGCCTGCCTTTCATATGCAAACCAACCAATCCAGAGCCGTGAACTCAACCACCTCTCTGATCAAATGCTCACACTCTGGGCCACTATCCACTTGTCCTAATCACCCCAGGAAGAGGGCCCAGACAACCAGGGACAGCTCCATCCCCCAGAGCCCGCTGCAATCATTCACGCCAGCCGGTCCGAAGCCCGCTGACCCTGCGTGCCCATTCCTTCCCCCCGAAACCACAATAAAGATTCTTGCCCATATGTTCCCCTCTCTCCTTCTACCTCCTGACTGACCCTGGTGCTTCCTCGTGTGGCCCTGGATGGAGCGTCTGCCTCCTGTTTCTAGGGATCTGTGAGAATTACAAACTTCTTCCTTCATGACAGTCATTTCTGTGTCCACATGTCTTACCGTACAGGAATAAAACAAATCTTGGGTATACTTAAAACACTTGGCATCCTGGAGCCACAAGCCCAGAAGGTGGAACTCAGCAGAAGCAGCCATGACAACATCAAGGCATCGATATACCCAGGGAGATTATACAGAATAGCTAAGAATTTTAGTACAGCCACTGATCAAACCAAACAGACACCCAACCAACCAGAAAGGGCACATCAGCCTTGGATACACCAATTAGTAATTCAAGTAGCTTTTTACAGGGTGACTAAAACATAGAGTCTAGAATCTGACCAGCTTGAGCTCAAATCCTAGACCCATCACAAACCATGTGATCTTGATCTAGTCACTTAACTTTTCTGTGCTTCAACTTTTTCACCTGTAAAATGGGGATAAGACTATATTGTTATGATGAGGATTGAATGTGAATGAATTTAAAACACTTAGCACAGGGGCTTCGCTGGTGGCGCAGTGGTTAAGAATCTGCCTGCCAGTGCAGGGGACATGGGTTCGAGCCCTGGTCCAGGAAGATCCCACATGCCGTGGAGCAACTAAGCCCGTGCACCACAGATACTGAGCCTGTGCTCTAGAGCCCGCGAGCCACAACTACTGAGCCCGTGAGCCACAACTACTGAAGCCCGCGCACCTAGAGCCCATGTTCCACAACAAGAGAAGCCACCGCAATGAGAAGCCCGCACACCACAACGAAGAGTAGCCCCCGCTCGCTGCAACTAGAGAAAGCCCACGCGAAGCAACGAAGACCCAATGCAGCCAAAAATAAATAGATAAATAAATAAATTTATATGTTAAAAAAAAACAAAAAAAGCACAGAAACAGATACATATTATGCATTCAATAAATGTCATATTATTATCATTATGACCACTGTGTATAACTGAATGACATAATTGAGGTCTGACGCAGCTCCTCATCGGTGTTAAGAGCCCATTGCGGGTGCCTCCTATGCCAGGGGCTGTGGACAAAACTAAGTGTTGTTGCCGTTCAGAGCAGAGAAACCAGCGAGGACAGGGTTAGTCAAGTCCGGTCATTAATTATCTCCTACAGGCCATGCCCTGTGTTGGGTACTGAGTTCATCACTGGGACAATTGCAAAGTTGACTAAGACGTGATCACTTGAGTGATTCATCGATTAGTGTGGAATAATAACACGCATCGACTGTGTGCCTGGTGCCATACCAGCTGCTTCCCACCTTCAATTCCTATCATTCTTCTCTAAGTATTGTGGGTATTACCACCCTGGTTTTTTTTGGAGAAGCTGAGTTTCAGAAAGGTTGAGTAATTTCCCCAAGGCCACACAGCTGACATGCTCTTTGTACGCTAAATGGCACTGCCCCCCTCTGTCCAGCGGGCAACTCCTACTCACTCCCCATCTGCTTTGCGGTGACCGCTGCTCCTGCAGGTGCAATCAGTCATTTCCAGGTCAGCATCTCCCTAGCACCTTGTTCGTATCTTATCGTTAACACTTGTCATAATGCCTTGCCTGCTTCTCCCTCACTGGACTGGGAGCTCCCCGAGACCAGCCACCAGCTTATCCTTCTTGCTCTTTAGAGCTTAGTACCTGTGGCCACTCGGTGACCGTTAGTGGAACGTCTGAATGAGAGAATGACTGACTGAGGTAACTGCAGCTGTGGTCACACAGCTGTGGTACACAGAACGGATTTACAGCACGTATAGTTTCTCAACATATTAGAGGGAGATTCCTCGAAGGCTTTGCATTTCACATGTGTCAAAGCTTGAGGCGAAGGAAAGAGACACACATGACCCAATGCCATCGGGAAGCAGTGCGGAGCTTTGGTGTCTGTGTTCTCCCTGTTTCATCATCTTTCTCCTGAACACCCTCCAGGGACTCAGACCCCCTTAAGACATGGAGGCGGTCAAGCCTGAGGTGAGGTCCAACCCTAGCAGGGCTTCCCCAAAGGATTGGAAACCACATGGCCTATTAAGTCAAACTTTGTTAATTTGCACCAAGCAGGCTCAAGTCAACTTACAGCACGCTTTATTCTTTTCAACGACAAATAAGGACTTGGCCTGAGCAAGCAAGTGCCCCCTAGGAAGGTTTGTATGTGGATATATATATATTTTATTCATTCTTTTTTTTAATGGCTGTCACTTATTTTTTATTTATTTATTTATTTTTGGCTGCGTTGGGTCTTTGTTGCTGCGCACGGGCTTTCTCTAGTTGCGGCGAGCGGGGGCTACTCTTCGTTGTGGTGTGCGGGCTTCTCATTGCGGTGGCTTCTCTTGTTGCAGAGCACAGGATCTAGGCACGCAGGCTTCAGTAGTTGTGGCTTACAGACTCAATAGTTGTGGCTCACGGGCTTAGCTGCTCCGCAGCATGGGGGATCTTCCCAGACTAGGGCTCGAACCCGTGTCCCCGGTCCTGGCAGGCAGATTCTTAACCACTGCGCCACCAGGGAAGCCCTGGATATACTTTTTTAAAGAGATACAAATAATACAGTATTTTGCATGTAAATGAAGGTTCTAAAGTGCCTGAGGACCATTTATTGATGAGAGTGATTTAAAGGAGGCCGCAAGTATGGGACAAGAATATGAACTTGGCTGATGGGCCTGAGTAACGGCCTCAGGCATGGAGTTGACACCCCCAAAGTGGCAGCTCATATACAGCATTTATACTCTTAAGTTCCATGACAAAGCTTCTGTTCACAAAATGTGCAAAGCCTTGTGTCCAGAACACCACAGATTCCAAATGAGAAGGAATTGAATAAATGAGGGTTTATTCTGTCTAAAAAGAAGAGCCAGCAGCAGCCTGCTGAAGAGCACCCTGCATTTCAGAACCACAGGAGAGGAGAATTCAGCTGATGTTCTCAAGTATGCACACACAGCATCGTGCAGTTTAAAAGCCCAGCTTTTAAAAATGAGGCCCAGGCAACCAGCAACCTGTTCTCTGTGTCTATGCGTTCGGTTTTGTTTCATTTTAGATGAAATGAATGAAGAGGGTCAAAAGGGACAAACTTCCAGTGATAAAACAAGTCCTGAGGATGCAATGGTGACTACAGTTCACAATGCTGTATTGTATATTTGGAAGCTGCTAAGAGAGTACATCTTAAAAGTTCTCATCACAAGAAAGAAAATGTTTAATTATGCATGGTGATGGATGTTAACCAGACTTATTGTGATCATTTCATAATCTATACATGCATCAAGTCATTATATTGTACACTTGAAACTAGTACAATGTTACATGTCAATTATATCTCAATTCAAAAAAACAGCTTTCCTATGCCATCTACCAATTCAGTATTTGTCTGGATTAATAAGCTCATCTTTTAAGATACAGACAGCCTGTGGAGAGAACAAACAGAGCAAACTTTTTACCTACAGTGTCCACAGATTAAATACGCTCAGCAGATTCAGTTGCTCTGAGGAAAAGGAGTTTATGATGGAAGGGTGGGAATGGTACAGAGTAAGGGGGGAAGGCACGTTTGGGAAAAAAGAAAACAATCGGGCCCTGATCCATCAGTTCAAAAGTGGGTGGTTTTCTATGTATAAACAACCACCAAGAAGATGAAGAAATTGCTGCCCCTGAAGACATTAGGTCCACGCAATACAGTTCTTGCATTTCTCAGAAGAGGCGGTTGAGGAGGGAGCCAGTTACAGCAGCCCTGATTCCGGGGAGAACTCTTACATAAAGAACTCGGAGAAAGCCTCCTGACTTTGTGTACATCCAGCTCCTTCTACGAAAGCATCTGGTCTCCTAAGACAGCTACGGTGAAGCTGGCCCCCCGCCAGGCTGGAGAGTGGGCAAGGGGCAAGGGAGGCGACAGCAGGAGAATCAGGACATGACAGGACACGATGTGCCCCTATGTCGCCAGCCTCACCCCAGAGCACCATGGGTTGAGCTGACCCAGATGACAGACACCCACATCCCTGTGGAATTGGGACCTGCGGGGAGGGGCACTGGAGGGAAAGACTGTCTGTTGCTCGGGAGAAACTGACAACGCAGTCAGCGCTGGACACAGTGACATTCTTTGGCCACCCGGCCGCCTACGCCCCAGCCGGGACTGCGGGCAAAGCCTGGCGCTTCCAGATTGGGAAGTCACCAAAAGCTGAGGGAAGCATGACAGCCCTCCCTCTGATGGTGGCCGGTGGCCTGGGGACATGGGGAGGAGGGGGATGTAAATGGGGCGGGACACAGGAGGGGCGTGGTGCCAGGCTCTGCCAGGTGCCCACAGCCAAGAGGCTAATTAGGTGGGAGTCAGGTATTCAGCCGCCAAGAGGGCCAACCAAGAGCTCCTCCATTCAGCCCGCCTGTGAGGGGGGCCTTTCCCTGTCCCCGGGCCAAGCATGGTCCCTACCAACGACAGGCAAGAAAGGAACCAGCAGGTCACCAAGGTTCAGCAAATGCAAGCTTCCCAGGGCTGGGGAGGCGGGCTGAATTCCGCAGTCTTGACGCACAGACCCCTCGGGCTGGCCCGGCTTTCAGGCTGAAGCAGGAGCCAAAGCCTGGTGTGGCCCAGAGTGGCTGCAGGAGCTCCTTCCTGAGCCCCAAGCCTGGCAGCGGCCACAGGCCCCCAGTAGCGGCTGCTCCAGCCTGGAGGGCAGTCAGAGCTCAGGGCTGCCACAACACAGGAGCTGGGCGAGGCTTCTGGAACGTGCAGGAGCCTGGCCTTGGGGCACACAGGGGGCCTCAGGTTTGGGGACTGCCTGTTTGAATGACGGCTTCACTTAAAAACAAAGAGGGAATAAGCCAGAGCTCCACAGAAATGGGTGCATCCTTCTCGGGACTCGAGCTAGGACGCAGCTCTGCTCTTGGGAACAAACACCTTTCTCTGGGCCAGAGGCTGGGTACCCAGAGACAGGGTGGAGGTCCCTGTCCTGAAGGGGTCCCAGGCCCCCACCACCAATGCCTGCTAACCTGAGAACCAGGTAAAAGAGAGCATGATGACGGGGCAGGAGCTCAGGGAGAGTCACGGGGGAGTGACAGCCGAGCTCAGCTGTGAAGGTGGATGGGGGTCTCAAGGCCAAAAGGGGGAAAGAATCCCCGCAGCGGGGAAAGGGGCACAAGGGCGTCACAGCTCGGAGCAGCAGCCCCTGGTGGCCTGTGGCTTGATGCGGGGCCAGGAAGAGGCGCCCTGGGGCCAGGCTGAGCTGGCTGCGCCGCTGGGATGGAGCTGCTTTGCGCCCGCCTCTCCTGCTCTGGCTGGAAGGCCCGCAGCCTGCCCCAGCCTGTGCGTCAGGGCTTCGGGGCTCAGCAGGCTGCCCCCGCACCAGGGACGGAGTGAAGCCCCTCTTAACGCAGCACCAGCTTGCCCCTCTCCCCTGTTGATCCACCCAGACAACGATGAAATACGCTGTCCCTTTGTGTTGCCTGTTTATTGCCTATCAAAGCCCCTCTCTTCACCTGATTCCCCTGCTGGCTGCTGCCCGTTTCTGTTGCCCTTTCTGGCAAATGCCTCTGCAGAGTCGTTGGTGCTTGTGTTCTTCAGTTGCATCTTCTTGTTCTCTCCTAAACCTGCGTCAGGGCGGCTCTCCGCCTCCCCCAGTCTGTCACCAGAACTGTCCGCGTCAAGGTCACCAGCGGCATCCGGGTTGCTAAATCCAGTCAACATTCTCAGTCCTTAATCATGTTTTTGATCCATCAGCAATGTTTGAGGGCTCCCCTGGTGCGCAGTGGTTAAGAATCCGCCTGCCAGTGCAGGGGACACGGGTTCGAGCCCTGGTCCGGGAAGATCCCACATGCTGCAGAGCAACTGAGCCTGTGCGCCACAACTACTGAGGCATCACTCTAGAGCCCGCGAGCCACAACTACTGAGCCCTTGTGCCACAATTACTTAGCCCGCGCACCTAGAGCCCATGCTCCGCAACAAGAGAAGCCACTGCCATGAGAAGCCCACTCACCACAATGAAGAGTAGCCCCCACTCGCCACAACTAGAGAAAGCCCGCGTGCAGCAACGAAGACCCAACGCAGCCAAAAATAAAATTAATTAATTTTTTAAAAAAACTAAAAAAACAACGTTTGACACAATTTCTCACTCCCTCTTCCTTGAAACACTTCCTCCTCTGACCTCCAGGACACCAAAGGCCCTTGTCTTTCCCTCCTGCTCCAATGTTAGCTCTAGGTTTCCTGCAGGTCTCTCCTCCGCCCTCCAGGGACCACCTTGTCCCTCTTCTCGAGCTGACTGACTCTCTTGGTGACCTCATCGAGTCTCGGGGCTTTAAATACCTACAGAAGGCTCGTGACTCCTGAGTGTGTATCTCCAGCAGCTCCAATCTCTCTCCAAAGTCCAGAATCATATACTCAGCTGCCTACTCGTTATCTCCAATCGTGAAATCTAGCAGAATTCTCCAACTCAGCACGTGCAGACCTCCACTGACCCCCATACTGCTCTGCCTGCAGCTTCGCCCCCATCTTGGGTGATGGCAACTATAGACTTTCAGGGGCTTGGGCAACCTTCTCTGCTTCTCTCGCACCCATATCCAGTTCACCAGGAAATCCTGATGGCTCTGCCTTTGGGATGTGTCCGGGATCTGGCCACTTCTCACCCCCTTCACTGCTCTCTCCTTAGTTGGAACCCCCTTACCTGTCTTCTCATTTACTGCAGTGGCCTCCTAGCTGGACTTCCTGCTTCTCTGATCCTACAAACTACTCTCCACACTGCAGGCCCAGGCGTCAGAAGACATCACTGCGCTGCTCAACTCAGACCCGGCAACGGCCAAAATAAAAGCCAAAGTCCTCATAACGGCTTGCAAAACCCTAAAAGCTCCCTCCTCCACTCCACCCCCACCCCTACCCTGACTTCATCTCCTGACGCCCCACCCCCCTTGCACCCCATTTCAGCCTCCTCCTAGTCCCCAGAGGTTCCACTGTAGGGTCCTTGCACTCGTTATTCTCTCCACCAGGAACACTTTTTCCCCCAAATCAAATGACCAACTCCCTCATCTCCTTCAAGTCTTTGCTGAGACATCACCTTCTCTACAAGCCACCCTTGACCACAGTCTGCCCTTCCACCTCAGAATCTCTGATCCTTGTACTGTTTCATTTTTTTCCATTGCACTTTTAACCTCTAGCACATTAGATAATTTACATATTTATTATACTTACTGTTTATGGATTGTCCAGATGTGAACTCCATGAGAGCGAGGCTTTATTTTTTAGTTGTTTTGTTTTGCTTTGGGTCAGATTTGTTCACTGATGCGTCCCAAGTTTCTAGCACAGTTCTTGGCATATAACAGGCTCTCAATAATTATTCTTGAGTGATGGAATTGAATTAATTATAGTCTCATGACTGCCTTGGACTTTGGTTTTAAGATGCTTATTTGATGGGCAGCAAAATCAAACAAATAAACCATATGATGTCACAGATGATGGCCTGTCATGGAGATTCACAGATGGTGAGAACATGATTGGAGAGTGGTACACAGAGCACTTTAACTGTAATAATCTTTTTTTATTTTTTAAAGGAGTAGTAGGGATACAGATGTTCATTATATTATTCTCCGTAACTTTTATATGTATGAAAGATTTCATATTTTTTAAAAAATAGCAGATATTCAGCAAGTTAGCCGTAACTACTACGTGCTCAGTCCTATGCTAGGTATTGGGCTGGGGAGCAGGTGGGGAGCACAAAGAACACTGGTCCTGCCCTCCGAGAGCTTGATACGTACAGTGAGACAACACAGTAACTTCCAGAACATACAAGGAAGACAGTCCAGGATGCATGGGCAGACGAGTGGTACTGACGCTCAATGGCACAGAAGTTCAGAGGGCACAGAGACGGCTGTGGTCAGAGGGCCCAGGGGACCTTCACAAAGACAGGAGGTCAGCTCTGATGAGCCATGGGAAGGAGGAGACCTCGTGGAGAGCAGGAGGTGCCACGGTGCACTCTCGCAGGAAGCTCGTGTGACAATAACAGAGCATCTGACCCTAGAAACATCTGTCAACCTCACCAGAACTTTTGCATCCGTTCACGGGGTCGCTTGTTCTAGACAACCCACAAAGTCTTTTCTGTTTTGAGGATTCTACAATTCTGTGTGCCAAAATGGCCAATTCACTCAATGCTAGGCACTGAGTAGGCAGAAATTTTTTAAGTGTATAGCCCTTGCCTCAAAGACTTCACAGTCTAATATGGGAGTCCGACATTAGTTGCCTTAACAACCTTGAGAAGAAGATACAATGCAGATGAGGAAACTGAGGCTCAGAGACACGTCAAGGACAAAATACAAACCCGGCCTCCAGGAGCTCCCACTGCAGGGCTGGGTGCCCAGGTAAACAGGAAGCACCATTCTCGGTGACCTCTCCCACCCTGATACGCCTCTGAGCCAGCCAGAGGGCTCTTGCAGGTTATGATTCCACCGGCCTGGGGTGGAGTCTGCGAGTCTGCACTTCTGATTAGCGCCCAGGTGACGCTGAGGCTGCCGCTGGTCTGAGGACTGACACAGGGCTCTCGGACTGCTGACCAGACCATTCAGCAGAGTGCCTGGACCACAGTTAGATCAGCCTAGAATCTCTAGATCAGTGCTTCCCAAACCTGTCAGCACATCAGAGTCACGTGGGCAACTTGTTAATGCCAACAATTTGATTCCATAGGGATGGCATTTGGAATTCCGTAGTCTTTTTTTTTTTTTTTTTTTAAAAAAAAACAAGTTGCTCAGGGATTCTGGTGCGTAGTCTTTTCCAGAAACGACTGTCCCAACTCACCTTCCCAAGACCCCAAGGACCAGCTCTCCCTGGCTCTTCAATGTCTCTGACTCTCTAGCTCCACCTGCCGGATCCATGCCGTCTGTCACAACGACCTCAAAGCTTCCTTCCATTCACAGCTGGACTCGAGCCCGAGAAAACCTCGGGGGTATGATCTGTATAAGGAAGCCTGGCCCGTGACCCAAAAGAAGATGTCTCCCCCACTTTAGCTGGTCTCAATGCCTTAAATTTCTCAGGCTGCAATATAATCCCAAGGTCTCCGAGCCAGGATCCTATTTACCTCTGTATCATGGGGCTTACCCAAGGGTACAGAAGATAGACCTAGTAAGTGGGCAGTAAAATTTAAATGAAAACTTTGAACTAAACACTGCTTTTTCTTCTATTTTTATCAAAGGAAAACAGCTGGAGAAGAGCAATTTAAATGAGTTTCCTCCTGTGGTTTTCCTCTGGGACACAAAGTGGACAACACCAGAGCCCTGGGTGTCTCGGAGGAAAGGAGAGGAGGGGATATGGGAGAAGGAAAGGGGATGGGGGCCTCTGCAGGGCACTGGCTGTTTGCTAAGCACTTTACAAACACTACGACTCGGGATCTCAACCTGCTTGCTCGTCAGAATCAACTGGAAAATTCACTAACAGTCCTTCTTCCAGGCCCACTCTAACCCGCTGAATTGAAATCTCTAGCGGGAGAACCCAGGACCTTCTCAAAGCTCCCAGGTCATTCTGGTATTTAGGAAGCATGCATTACATCGTTTAACCCTCACAGCAACCCATTTTACAGATGAAGCCACTCTAGCGCAGAGGGACGTTCTGAAGTCACACGGTCAGTAAGCACCAGAGCCAAAACAAGGAGAAGGAAGTGGGACCAGCCTTTCTGGCGGCATTTTCACAGGAAGCCGAAACATTCAAAATCGTGACAGGAGTAATAGGCTATGACTTTTTACTTTGAATATGCCGGTGTTTCCTTAGGATACATGGTGAGTCAATGTTCCCAGTTAAGGCATGTTCACCATGTAGACTTTACCCTGCATGCCCCCAAGTGAGTCATTCTTAGTGTTAAAAAGCCAGGGACGTGGACAGCCTGGCAACCACCAGAATCCACAAAAAGTAAGCCTGGCAAAGAAAATGCTTTTCTTTTTCATAGAATAGTTAGGCTGGCAGATCAGGAGAATATCATACACGCGCGCGCGCGCACACACACACACACACACACACAAGGGTATTAAAGGTGTGACCAAGGCATTTGATAAAATCTTTCATGATGCCCCTAAAAGATAGGTTGGTTAATTTGGGTTAGGTAATATAGTAATAAGTACAGCTAGTTAAACTAACATTCCTGAGGAACGTGGAAAGGAGAGCAAGTAAGTCAGATTTCCAGATGTAACAAAATCAGTACATTGGAAAACAATTAAAGTACCAAAGGACTCTGACAGGTCTAAATCCAATGAAATGACGTTTAAGACAGCTATACTAAGACTCAAGAAGTCAGTTGTGTAACTAGTAGATAGGGAAGGCTTAGCCATCAGCAGTTAACTCTGAATGCTTTGATCTTAGAAAACAGTAAGAGATATATAAGATCTAGAACAAGGAGACGGGGGCCATTGTACATTGCACTGGTCAGATAAAACTTTAGGAAGGACACTAGCAAACTAGAGTCTTCCCAAAGAGTCCAAGTGGGTGTCGACAGAATCAGAAATCATGTCTCACAACAAAGAGCCAGTGGAAAGAACTGAGCATATCTAGTCTGGAGAAGAAAAGACGAAGCAGGGTCGTGAACGCTGTCTACATACCTTGGAAAAAAGACATAGTCACTAAAAATGTATATATATAATATAAATAATATATAAAAATATTATACATCATATATTTATCATAAAATTTATTATATTTTTATTATTTATTTATATTTTTTATTTATCATAAAATTTATTACTATATTATTATATATAAATAATATATTATTTATATATAATATAAATAATATATAAAAATATTGTACATCATATATTTATATTTAATATATACATCATATATTTATATATTTATTATCCTTAAACCTATATATTTAATGCACAAATACATCTTAAATATATTTATAATTAAATAAATTTAGATATATTTAATATTTTGTTAAATATATTTTTATCTTTGTTAAATATATTTATTTTATTAATACAGCTGACCCTTGAACAATGCAGGGCTTAGGGGCACTGACCCCCGTGCAGTCGAAAACTCGCACAGAACTTTGCAGGTGGCCTTCTGCATCTGCGGTTCTGCGTCGGCAGATTCAGCCAACCGAGGATCGCATCGCAGTATGTATTTATTGAAAAAAACCCTCACATAAGTGGACCCGCAGAGTTCAAACCTGTCTTGTTCAAGGGTTAACTATGTATGGTTAATAATAAGATTGATTTTATTAAATATACATACAAGACTGATTCTGGGTAGCACAGGAGGGTCCAGCGGGAGGCAAGGGTTAACCTTACAAAAAGGTGAATGTTGTTTCCTAAATGCTGGCCTGTAGTTAAGCCACTCCACCTCCCACTTCCATTCGCGGAGCTGCTTCTCTCCCCCAGATCCTGTCAGGTGCCAGGAAACCAGAGAAACGCAGCAGAGTTTCAAGAAGTTCACCATCCAGTAGGGAAACAAGGCTGCAGAGCTAATTGATACACTGAAGTCAGCTCTAGACTGATGGATACGAAGTACCACCAGCGCCAGAGGAAGGTGGAGTTCATTTGCTCTCCAAGAGTAGACAAGAAGTTTCACTAACAAAGTGACCCAGGAATTGGGTTTTGAAGGACAAGTAAGAGCTTGCTGGACAAAGAGGTAGGGAGGGAACTTCGTGAACAGGGGGCAAAGGCATGGAGGGGGTGGATTCGGGGAAAACTTGAGAGCTCAGCGTGACTAGAATTGTGTTTTCATGCCTGGATCACCAGGGGAGCTTCTAAGAAAACAGAGACGCGGGGAGCTAAACCCCACAGATTCTGATTCTGTATTATTTGGAAACCCCGTGAGTCTGATGTCCACGACTGGGAGTGACAACAGGAGTCCCACGAGGCCAGCTGTGAGTTTAAGACTAGATTAGGTGCCGGCCAGCAAGGCCCCTCCCTTCCCATCTAACATTCGAGAAGCCCATATACCAAGAAGTGTACTTTCATCCAAAAAGTCTCCCAGGGCGGGACCCACGGAGAACAGTATCTCTCCTGCTAACCCACCTCCACCGCCGCGTCACCCCAGGAAGAGGCATCGAGCACCAGGGTCAGTTGAAAAATGACCGTCATTCAAGTGAGACGGTCCCTGCTGGAGAGTCAAATCTCTAACCCTAAGCAGCAGGGCTGAGCAGAGACATGAAGCTGGGAGACTGGCTCTGTGAAAGTTAGAGCTCATTCCTGCGAAAGCTTCCAGAGAAAAACAGAAAGGCAGCATTTCCGGTAGAGAGAGCAGATCTTTAGAAGCAGGCATCATGGTTTCACCGCTAGTTGTGAGACCTCAGCCCAGGTAAGTAATCTCTCTAAGCGCCTCTGTGTATAAACTGAGGCCAATAATCCACTCACATGGTACTTAGGAAGACTGATAGGACAAAAAGAAAAATGGTTCATCGGTGCCTGGCATACAGAAAGCACTCAGTAAACAGCAACAACAATAATGAACCTGGACGTTTATCATTTTGAAAGCACTTTAAATTATCCATAAATTGCAAATAACTCATACGTTTGCAAAAATACTACTCTACCAGGTGGCCGCTCAGTGTTCAGCCTGTAAGACTTACTGTTCTTTCTCTTTCCATCTGGTGACCTCTTACCTGTCTGGCATTTCTAATTGGACAAAACCTAGAAACTTGAGCCCATCTTGCTTCACCTTTAAACGTGAAGTGTCTGCCAAATGTCTATTAATAAACTAAGTTTCTGCCTGGGTCAAATCAGGGGAAGTCACTAGCTAGCCCAAGTCCCCATTTCCTTTATCTTGAACTCCTTTGAAGTTCAAATCACCTTAGATAAAAATAATCCACTCAAGAATTTCAACAAAACTCTCTAATTGTTGGCCAAAATGTTTTGTATATTGATTCAGTTTTCATTTGTCCTGCACTTGTATGGAGCAGAGGGGACGTGGTCCCTTCCCAGGTATGCCCTGTCCTGGGTCCCAGTGTCACACGCCCTCTAGAGGGCATTTCTGGGCCAGGACACCGAACGACAGCAGTTAGATGCTCCCTACGAAGGGCTGCACTTTTACGGAGTAAAGGAGGACCGTGCAGGGCCCGATGGATGTAACAGGACATGGAAACAGGGTCCCCCAGCCATGGCTACACAGAAGGGCTCAGCGCACCCATCTCAAGTCCAGAGACTGTCACTCCATTTTGCTCCCCAAAGAATTCCAGGCTGTGATTCCAAGATGGTCCACTTGGACGGACCGCAGGAGGTTACCTCCCCCTCCAGGGGGTTCCGACTCTGCTGCACGGAGCCCTGGGTGACAGTGAAGAGAGCGAGGGCGGGGACAAGGAGGTGGCCGATGTGGGCGCTTGAGAAGGGAGGGCACCAAACTCGCCATCTTGGCATTTCACAAGTTGCCCCATTTTTACTTCATTTACAGGGAGGGGTCTGCAGATATTTTCATTGATAGCAAGGGTTCCGTATCGGGGAATGCAAGCACTGAAAATCGTGGTCAGGCCCAACTCCCCGGGCCACAGCTGGCACACAGGGTCCCTCCGGAGCGCAGAGTGCAGAAAGAGCACCCCTTTGGGTGAACAGATTTCAAAAAGGTGCCCCTTCCTCCCGACTGTCACAGCCACCCTCAGTCCCAGAGCCCAGCAGGCTTGGTGAGCGGAGCGCAGGTTGGCTTTCCGCCCCCGGGTGCCCTCGAGCCAGCACTCTGTGCGGACCGCAAACTGCAGGACCCTACACGGCAGCTCTGCCGCACCCTCATTCTACACAGGCACCTGATAAGGCTTGAGGAATAGTGAGCTTAGCTCTGCAGAGGGGGCACTCCTGTGCCTGCAGCTGCACAGACAGAGTCTCCTGTGATCTGCAGACAGCCCTATGGGGGCGGAGGCACAGCTCCAAAGTGACAGCAGGCCTGCTCAAAGCCACACTGTGAGCTTAGAACCTAGACCTCCAGACGATTCAGATTCTTTGTGTTCCTCTCCTACTGAGAGAGACTCTCATTCTCTTCATCCTGGTGACAATACACTCTTCAAAAGTTCAGAGGCGCCCCTCTTGTCCCCGCTTGCTGTCCCTGCTGAAGGAGATGTCACATTCTTCAGCCCCTCCCCCCAGACTACAGACCAAGCAACCAGGAGTGTCACGTTCCCATAACGTCCTGCTTTCCTGTCAATCCTGATAAATTCAAAAGATATTAGGTATTCCAAACTTTTGCTTATTGTTTGCTTATATCCTTTAACACATGCAGAAAGGATCTAAGCAGCTTAGGGTAAAAACTCAAGTAATCAAACTGTTTAAGACTATGATCAAAAGCCATGCAATGGAGCAGGAATTAGAATTAGGGGAGGAAGTGGAGAGAATTATTCCTGAAGTCTAGTCTCAGAGCAATCCTGCAATTGGGCACTTAGCAAAGCTCAGCCCCCAGGGCAGCTAGGGCAGAGGCGGAAGATGAGAAACAGGGCTCTTGTCTGACAGAAGGACTCATGTCGATTCATCACCGTTAGACCGCATCCCAACCATACACCCTGCAAGGAATGGATTTATGGCAGCTCACACAGGACAGATAACAACAGAAGCTAGCGTGTGACCCACTGGCGCCTCAGGAGCAGGCATCTTCTAGACCACTCGCATGGGATGGGTATGACCTTTCTGGTGAGCACACGCTCTGCTCACGGCGCCCAGGTGGTGGCCATCCACCCCAGTCCTGTGCCTTTAAACCCGGCCAGCTCACCCCCCAAAACACACCACACAGCCTCTGTCCAGCAGCCAATATCCACGAACTTCAGGCATTCCAGAACACCTCACCTGGGCGAGACCCTCCGTTACCACCCTGTCCTATGAGCCGTCTCCTTTCCCAGAGTCTTTCCTTCCTGACATTCTGGTCTTCGCCTCCCATTTCACCCTTGGGCCTAACTACAGAGCCACCTCTGAGATTTCTTTTTTTTCTTTTTTTTTTGGCTGCGCCGCGTGGCTCGCAGGGATCTTTGTTCCCCGACCAGGGATCAAACCCCCGCCCCCTGCAGTGGAAGCGCAGAGTCTGAACCGCTGGACCACCAGGGAAGTCCCTACAGAGCCATCTCTAAATTGCTTCTAGGGCCCACCTACTCTCTGGTTCCTCCCTCTCCAAGTGCATCCCATCCACCCAGGGCAGGGCTGTGGATGACCACACAGTAAGTGCTAGGAGTGGGATCCGGGAGCCTCAGGGCGTAAATGAAGACCAGACCAGGCCAAAGCTCGCCATCGAGTGATAAAGACCTGGGGGCTCTCACTTTGTCATCTCTTTCATTCACCTGTTCCTTCAACAAATGCCAAGCACTTGCTGTGTGCCAGGGACCAGTCTTGGAACAACTACAATGAAAGACCGTGTGTGCCAAGTTCCAAAAAGAGGATGGGGGTTGAGGATGGAGGCACCACTTGCAGCTGGGGTTCCCAGACAAAGGCTGCACTTGGACAAGGCCTTGAAGGATCAGTGGACGACTGACTGTGGCAACCCCTCCCCCGGGTTCTCTACTGATGGAGTGCTCAACTGTCACCTCCTCAGGGAGATCTGCCCTGACCTCTCCATCTAAAAGCTCGTCATCCTCCCATCCTATGCTCCCTACTTTATTTTATAACCCCGCTCTCCATCTGGCATATAGTTTACTTTTTATTTGCTCATTCTTTTCTCCTCCACCTAGAATGTAAGCTCTAGCGGGGCAGGGATATTCGGCCCTTATATCTACTGCTTCATCTCCAGTGCCTAGAAAGATGTCTGCCACCTAATAGAAACTTAATGAGTATTTGTTACTAGAATGAATAAAGGAATAAAGAGACAGTTATCTTTTATTAGTTTTGTTTGGAGGAGCACGGGTGATTAGTGACATAGAATTGTCAACTGTTTATCTTAAGAAAGAAGGAAGGAAGGAAGGAAGGAAGGAAGGAAGGAAGGTGTCATCTACTATAATAATCACCTCATAAAGGAAAGATACTTTAACCTCCCCAAAGTGGGAAGTGCATTCTCTCAGGATAAATAGTAGTCTTTCCCAAGAAAAGGTCACATCAATGCACATGTCACACAACATTGTCCTAGTCTGTATTTCCACTGTGAATCACTGAAGCCTTTGGCACCATCAGCCGTTCATCCCCAACACCTCCCAACCCTCCAGCTCTGGGTCACAGTGCTGCTTCCTTGAAAAAAAGACAAGATGGCCACGTGCCCCTGGCTGGCCCATGCTCCCCAGACGTGCCTGCTCACGTGGGGATCATTCTTGACGCTGAAAAAGGTGGGGTTCCAGCTCCGGAAGCCAGCTCAGATCCAGGGCCACCCCCTGGATCAGCGAGAACCAGCATGACACCAGCCTGTGGTTCACGAACTTTACAATTCACGTTGAATTTTCAGTGAAGTTATACTTTTTCCACAGCTCCTTCTACTGCATTTTTCATGCAGCTGCTAAGAGAAAAATCAAATACGGCTCTACAAACCTCACCCCATTTACCTTCACAGTAAGCTAGCCAAGGCGGTTTATCAGCCCCGTTGTAAAGATGAACAGCCCGAGGATCAGAGAGGCTAAGAGCAAGTTGGCGGAGGTGGGGAAAGGGGAGGCACTGCAGGTGCAGGGGCGGCCCCACCTCCACCTTCTCGCCTCTGCGGAGTCCGGGGGGTGAGGGCCAGGGGCCAGGAGGTGTGCACCTGCAGCTCTCCAAATCAAAAGCTGCTCCAGGCCTCTTTTCTCTCTTTCTCCCTTCTCAGCCCCCCTTCCCAGCCCTCAGGTTCAGCTCCAGGCCCACCTGCCACAAAAAGCCGACTTCCTGAGCTGCCTCACTCCAAGGGTTTCCATCTCTGAAGCTGGCCGTCCTCAGGCTCCAGACCTCACCGTTCAAAGCATAACTAGCCAGCTTTCTGCCACATAATCTGACATTTTAAAATACGAGAACACAAAATTAGACGTGTTGCGTGTTACATGATAGACATCATCTCACGTAGTTCTTGGCTCTCTGGCTAGCGCTTCAATTCGAGAGCACGTGCCCTTCTTCTGCAGCCCCGCAGGGCCTAGAGCAGGCAGAGCGGATACCCACGAGTTCCACTGCATCTCTAGGGAGCCCCACAGTTTGCGAAGTGCTTCAACTCACATAGCTCATCTGAGCCTCCCAGCACCAGGCAGAGAAACTGAGCCTCTCGGAGAAATGACCTTGTCCAAGGTCAGATAACTAGTCATTTGGAAAGCTGGGCCCTCAGCCCTGGTTCTGAGACCCTGGGTCCACAGCTCTAGGGCACCTCGGCATTTTGCTTCTCAATAGCACGTATACATGTGCAACAAAACTTATTGTTGGCAAAGAGTGGAGCCCTCATCATGTTCATACTTTTAATGTAAATGCATTCAATTAATTATACTTTTGGCAAAATAGAGAGGGGGAGAACAAAAAATAATATGTTCAACCGTGCATGGCAATTTCTCTTGCTGTTTTCCAGAGAGGAATGGGATAGAAGATGCAGATCTGCTGTGTCCTCACTGTCTCACTTCCCAGGAGGATCTTAGGGGGCGAACATCGCACATCACGTGAGTATAGTGTTCCAGGAGAGAGGTCACTTGGTGACAAAAAGGCCAATCATGCAAGGCTTAAGAGAGGGAATGGAAATCTGCTTTAAGGCTGCGGGAAACAGGGCCTGTGTTGGATTTAATTAGAACCAGCACTCGTTATGTGCATACTAAGTGCTTTATGGCTTTTAACTCATTGAGTTCTCACAAAATCCTTTTTGCACACAAGGAAAGGCATCTAAGAAAGGTCAGTCACCAGCTAGCAAGCCGGAGAGCTGGGCATTGAGCCCCAACAGAGAAGCTATTTAATCTATTCCCTTAGTTTTTCTGCTAACATGGCAAGGCATGGTGTCTGCAGGGGCCAGCATCGGCAGGGAACTGGACCACACACAATTTCTGCCCCTTGCACTAACGCTAGATCCTAGTCTTTGCATGAAACACAGCGCTACCGCACAAAGCCCTCCACCCGCTCTAGCCCTGACCGGAGGGGTGGGGGAGACGACTAGGACCCCTAAGTGGCAGTGAGAAAAGACCTTTGGGAACAAGATGCGGGTGAGGGGATGGCCCCAAAGCCAGGCACAGGTGTGGACTTACAGGCGTGGGCCAAGTAGAGTGATGATCCCATTCCAGAGCCAAAGGCTACGAGTAATTACATCAAGACAATAAGCGTAAATCCGACTGACCCAGGCAAAGGCAGCCGTGTTAGGAGGTGTGGGCAATGCCAAGATGGAGACACCCTCGCTTCCCTTGGAGCTCATCGCTCAACGGGAGAGAAGAGGCTGTAAATAAGTATGAGAACAGAACAGGCAGGGGGCGGGGAGGGGTGCCAGCTGGAGTCCGAGTTTAAAGGCAGGGTCCCCTGTACTCCAATTCCATAAAGGGAGACAAAATCGGTTTCCATCAGAAACATACAGAACATGAAGCCGAGAAAATTGACTTGTTACTTAACACGAGGGAGCTAGCTGAAACGTTACAGAGATGGTGGCATGTGAACCGGGCCTTAAAGGAAGAGTAGGATTGGGATCATTTGAGAAGGAAGGAACAGCATCTCTCTCTGGGCAAGATGCAGAATGTGTTCCAACAACAGTTTGCTGCTGGGAATTCCCTGGTGGTCCAGGGGTTAGGACTCCGCGCTTTCACTGCCCAAGGGCCTGGGTTCAATCCCTGGCCGGGGAGCAAAATCCTGCAAACCACGCAGCACGGCCAAATAAATAAAGCAGTTGGACGCAAGGAGTTAAATCACAAACAAACATAATGGCGAGGAATTCAACTTGGACCCAGTAATCACTGATTTTGCTGCATTGAGTTTCCGTGTTCATCCTAAATTTCTGACCCTAGTTAAAGTTCCATCTGCCTCATGGTTGTGTTAGGAGGCCGTGGTGGTTCTCCTGTGTGTAGTGGCAGGGTACCGCCTCCAGGGGGCGCTCCAGGCCTCCCGGTGACTTCACTTGGAGGGGGATCGGGTGGGCCCAGGACACTGAGAGAAGGAGCAAAGAAGCCGAAAGCTCTGCTTCCCGGAGAGGGAGGGTGTTTGGGGACGGCTTCCTAGTTTTTCTCTCTCCGCCTCCCCATCCACACACACCCAGGGGGCTGGTGGTTTCAGGCTGATCCCAGACAGTAGCCTCTTGGGAGCCTCCCTGGACCAGGTGGGCAGACAGGTGTTTGAAGTCGGCTGGGGGTCTAGGGAGAGGTGGACCCTTTCCCTGAGTCTGTCTTTCCATGCGCTCACCACAGTCGGGGGTGCAGGCCCCAGAGGTCCCTGAAGAAAGGAGTCCAGGACGGTATTATCTGGCTTCTGTCCAGGCTTCCGGTCAGCTCTGCCAAAGGAATTTAGGTAGCAAACATGTGCTCTGAGCAGCTGAGGCCCAAATTCCAGCCCCTGCCCAAGTCTCAGGGGCTGGAGGTGACAGGATGGGTCTGGGGTCCTGACGGCCACCTCCCTGGAGACCCAGCTAACATGACTGGCTCAGCGCCTCTGAAGAAAGGCACTCGCTGTGCAGCACAAGGTCATGGTAGGAGAAACAGAGCCGAGAGCAGGAAGGTGAGGCCAGCTCTTGAGAGGCCTTGAATGCTGAGTCAGAATGTCTGGACAAAGACTCCCTCAGAATTCTCTGTATTAGTGGACACAGGGGTCTGGATTTGTGCATTTCCTCCTTACAGCGCCAAGACCCATGGTCCAAATGTGAATGATTTGATTTCTCTTCACTGTGATATTTACAGCCCAACCTGTAGCAAGCTTATCTTTTTATCGGGTTTAGGTGCTATTATGAATAATAGCTACCATTTACCCAATACCTGTGATTATTATATTATTAGGTATTGTAAGCCCCATTTTACAGATGAGAAAACTAAGGCTCCAGTTAATCAAAACTTGTAAGTGGCAAAACTAGCCCAAGTGGCAAAACTAGTGCCCGAGCCCCATGGCTCCCGCTTCCCCCACCCCCAGATTCACGCTGGGTCCCACATATTTGGCCCGTAACTGTGTGCTTTCTTTCACAGGCTGGGTGCCTGACCAAGATGAATGTCACCATGCACGCCCCAGCTAAGGAGAACTAAAATCCCAAATGGCCTGAGGAACAAAACCTTCAGACTTAGCTTTAGGGGAACGCCCTGTGCTCGCAAAGCCCAGCCTTCACTCAGGCTGAACCCTTGGCTTAGAAGACTTCACCCACCGTGTGCTCTGTTTATTGAAATCCTACCCTTCGCCAAGGCCTGGTTCCAGAGTCAGCTTCTCAAAGACGCCTTCTCCAGCCCTGCCAGTAGGAATTCCTCCTGATCTGTGTCCCCATGAACTTGGCAGCTGGCTCGATGCAGACCCACCCACTCACATTCCGCCTGGACCGCTTGCGGGTGGAGACTAGGTCTCACCCATCTCTGTGCCCCATGGGGCTCTGCACACACTCAGGGCCTGGAGATCAAGCTCACAGTCTCTGGGAAGGGTTGCGGCCAATGTTCAGGTAGCTGGTGCCAACTTAACAGGTGCCTCCCAGGGCTCAGCTGCCAGCTGCCCTTTCCCAGCCCCAGGAATGAAGGTGCCCCATGGCGGCCGAGCCACTTTTACCCTTCCCACAAGCAGCCAGCCCGGCCCGGGCTCCTGGCCACAGCAGCTGTGGCTCCCGCCTCTCCCATCCTGCTTGGCCGGCTCGCTTGCAGCCGCCTCCTAAGCTTTCCTGCATGGCAGTTTGTCCATCTGGGCATCTGCCTCAATTTCTTGCTTTGTGTTCCAGTTCTGCTTTGCTGAAGCCCGACTCTGGACCTGGCCCTCCTTTGTCCTCCCAGGGCTGGACCCAGCCCCCAGCAGTGGAAGGAGGCCAGCGCTCTCACTGGAGCCCAGATAGGCTCCCAGGATCCCCGCCTTGCAGCCGCCCTTCAGCACAGCAGGTCAGAATCTCCCAGACGTGGGCATCAGCCCGAGCCAAGCCCAAGTTCCCAGGCCCATTTAGACCCCGCACCCAGGGGTGGACGCCCCGCAGGAGCCAGCGGGGTCCAGCAACCCGCCCGCCCTTCACCGGCTCCTGCCATGGACGCCTGCCTCTCCCAGGGAGGACGGTCACAGGCGCCACGCAGAGGGGGATCCAGGCCACAGTGGGACAGCCAAGGGGCCTTTGAGGATTTTAGAATCAAGCACACAGGGCGGTGTACGGGTTGAAATAAAAAGGGACTAGAGGCTTTGAAATCCCTTCTGTGGCCTAACTATAATGAGCCTTCAGGGAAAAGAAGCACGACCTCCGTTTACAAAGTTCCCAGACTACCTCCCGAGGGGTGGGATGACTGGCATTTTACTATCTTATTTACACTTTGCTGTAGATTCTAAATCTTCTGTAATAAACATACTTTTATAACCAGGAAAAATCACTGATAATCCAAGGACGTAAGCAGAAAGCAGATATCGTCAGAGCTTCCTCGGATCACAGCGGCCGTAGGGTACCAGGGACGACAGACAGGCTGGGCTGCCATCCTGTCTCCGTCTTCCGCCGGCCCCCAAGCTGCGGCGGGCAAGTCCCAACTTCAAAGCCTCAGTGTGCTCGGCTGTCAAATGGGAATGACAGTGTCGGCCTGGGCTGCACAAGAGAGATACCCACGATAATAAAACTTGCATCCCAGGGCCGGGGAGACTCGGTCCCAGAGTGGGCCTGGGAGAGGTTTCTGAGAGCGCTCCCCACGCGGGAGAAGTAGGGGCGCTTCCCAGGCAGCACGGGGCTGCTCTGTCCAAGAGAGATATTCCAGGAATGGAAATGAGACACAGCCATCTTAATCCCCAGCTAACCACAAAACCGTCCCTTTAGCCAGAGTGTGGGTGCCATTGATCTGCACAGCGCTGCTGGGGGAGGTCCCGCTCCTGTCCTCAGCCTGCAGAGGGAGGCTCGTTGACCAGTCTCCTCTGCAAGCATCTGTCCACCCAGGAAACACCGGCCCAAAGGGCCAAGCGGCAAATGGTGGGAGCAGAACCCAGATGCTCTTTCTCTCTCGGCCCCCCGCCCCCGGCCCCCCGCATTTTGACCCGAGCACCAACAGCAGGGTCCCTCGCCCCTGCAGGGAAAGGAGCCGCCCTGCGGGGGAACGTGCCCGAAGGGCAAGCGACAGGTGCTTTGGGGAGCCAGCAGCCAGGAGGCTCGTCTGCCCCGCACACGCCATGCCCTCACCCGCTTCCAGTGGGGAGCAGACGGCCCCAGGCTCTCTCTGCCTGCAGGGCGTGTGGAACCTTCCAGTGCCGGCCCAGCCCCTGCAGCTGAGGAGAGTCACAGGCGTCCTAGATGCCATTCGGGGCGGGAGATTAACACATTGTCTTCACTGCGGCCAAACCTCCAGCCTTTGGAAGAAACGACAACGCCTGACTCTAGCCCAGGCTCCATGCTCGGTCCCCACTTCCACTTGGGGTTATCTGAACACCCTCTGCTCTTGCTTTGGGGCTTTACATGAAAATAACTACCTTTGAACAAAGCCTCGGCATCTAGGATGAGATCCAGAAAAGGCAGGATGGTGCAGCCACTGGCCTTGGAGTCCAGTGGCACTCACAGCACACACGTCACACTCTCTGAGACAACCATGCTTAAATGACTGTGTCGGTCCAGTAACTTCAACACTCAGGGCCTCCCTCCTCTCCCGCATGCAGACACAGAAGACAACAAGAGGTCCCAGCACTGTGCCTGGCGAGCGGGAGCCGTCAGATAACTGCCCGTCTTGAGGCTCAAAGCAATCACTATTTCTCTCCATCCAAGGCAAAGAAAAAAGCCTTCACTTCTTGAATAAGTTCTAAACCCTCTTCTATAAATGCAGCCTCCATAGCAGGGGCCCGTGGGCAGCAGCTGGTCCTGTCACTCATTTGAAGAAGTAGGAATGCACAAATCCTCAGTGAGACCCGCAGGTCCCATCAGCGCGCCTCAG
Organism: Balaenoptera ricei; assembly: GCF_028023285.1. Classification (NCBI taxonomy): domain Eukaryota; kingdom Metazoa; phylum Chordata; class Mammalia; order Artiodactyla; family Balaenopteridae; genus Balaenoptera; species Balaenoptera ricei. The sequence goes on from NC_082651.1 coordinate 94,765,035, forward strand.
CTGGGGGAGGAGGGGGTGTGGTTTGCGAGTGGCCACGCCCTGGCCCTTACCCATGACCAAGGTGAGTCCGGGCGGCTCTTGCCCTGTGAGGGCTCCCAGGTGGAGCTGCAGGCGCGGTCCTGTTCCTCCATGGCCGGGCCCGAGGGAATGCCAGCCGCCTCCTCACCCAGTGCCCGGAGAGCAGTGTCTGCAGCGGCTAATTTCAGGAGCTGGGAGGCTGGGCTGGCGACACCGAGCCCAGAGCAGGCGGCTTCTCTTTACACCCAGGAGCCTGGCCAAGTCACAAGGCTCAGGAAGAGAGCAGGGTGCTGAATTGCAATTCCTCTCCCACCTGGGACCGGCTAACAAAACAACACCGGGACACCTCCCGTTCCCTGAAGGATGCAGAGATTTCCCGCAGATGCCAGTTTCTCTAGACTTTTTGAGAAGGACACCCGGTGAGGGGGCGTGACCGCTGCTGCCAGCGACTGGCCATTCTCTCCTCACCAGCTCTGAGGAATCAGGAGTAAGACTCAGAGATTGACTAACTTCCCCAAGGTCACAGCAACAGAGGACAGAACTGGGATTCAAACCCACGAGTGCCGCCTCCAGAGGGGATTTGAGGGGAGGAGGGGATTTAAGGGAGGGACCACCTCACATGCTGCGTGCAGGGAACCTTGCAGAAAAAGCTGTGCAGATCGTTTCCTCACTTTCTATTCACTTTCTTCCCTACCAGTGCGCCCCACAAAAGCTACGGGGAATCCTTTCTCTCCGTGCCTGGGCACCCCTCGGAGAGTCAGGAAGGCTGGGGTCGGTGGCCTCCCTTCCCCAGTGGGCCACCACCGTCACCTCCATCGTGCTCAGCAGCAACATCACGACCATTCGCTGGATTTGAATGCCCCCCACATACCAGGAAGCTGCTTTCTGGTACGTATTTTGCATCTAAGGTTATGGAAGTCAAATAAGGAGTGTGAAGAGCTGGTCTTGGGTCACAAAGCGGGAAGTGACAAAGCAGGGTCAGCCTGATCCCACATGCGGTGCTTGAAATGTGGTTCTCATCCTGCCGAGAGTCATGGCTTTGTGCTGATGGGGCTGGGCTCTGAGGAGCGCAGGACGGGAGGGAAGGTGTTTCTGGGTGGGGTGGGAGGGCGGGGGCGGGGGAGGGGGGCAGGGAGGGGGAGGGGAGGGGGAGGGGAGGGGGAGGGGAGGGGAGGGGAGGGGAGGGGAGGGGAGGGGAGGGGGAGAGGAGGGGGAACGGAGGGGAGGGGAGGGGGAGGGGGGAGGGGAGGGTTCCAGGGCACGCTGCAGGCATGCGGCTCGGATCCAGTTTGACAGGGACTGAGGGAGACAACTTTCCTGACTCTTAGCACAGAGGGACCCCTTGCCCCACTTGTCCCCCAGAGCTGCTGTCCCTACAGCCTGTGACGCTAAGACCAACCACCTCCTGAAGTCTCTCAACTCTGCTCCATGGGCCGAGAAGCACCTTTTCTGGTCCTCCACCTCCTCCCCAGCCAGGCCTTGTCCCATTCCACTCGCTTCACTCTTCTTCCTCCTTCCCTCCGGAGGAGACCCTGACCAGGAATCCATCCGGAGCTATGCTGAGAGCGGCGTGGGTGAATATATGAAAGGTGCCTGGCGTGTCCTATCTAGCACAATGGGTATAATGACCTCCCTTTACAGGCTGGGGCCAGTGGCTGTCCCGGCACTGCATCTAGGAGGGAGCAGGGCGGTCCTCAGCCCCCGGCTTCCGCACTCCCAGGTCACCACGGTGCTGGCCACACTGTACCGCTGGCCCTCCTCCCACTGGGGAAGAGCAGAAGAGGTAGGGAGACCCCCACCAGCCCAGCCCTGGAATGGCTCCCACATGTCCTCAACGGAAGGGAGAAGGTAACACTTTAAGACATCTATACTGAGCTGGGTCCCCACCACTCTTACTAGTTTTAATTCATCCTGTGGGGATATTTTGAGAACTTCATGACTGACGAGGGATAAGACCGTAATTACACCTGGTCGCGGTGAACATTTAGCCTAGATGCACACAGCCACACAGGAGCAGTCACTCTGCACACAGCACACCAGCGTCACTGCATGCATCCTGAGGCGCTGTCACGTGGCGCCTCGGGATGAACAAGGCGGGAGAGGCGTGGTCCTCGGGGCTCTGGGCCCAGGCGGGTTTCTCAACCCGCTGGCAGGGAGGTCAGGCTGATGGGTGTCCTGCTGCTACGTCGGGCCGCTGACAGCCAACACTGGCTTGGCTGACGCGCCTAGAGATGGGGACGTGTTGACGTGGCTCCCAGAAGCTCCATGTGATGACTGAACCTCATCACCCGAGTCACACAGACCTGGGCCCTGGGGCTGACTCGGCCCCTGGAAGCTGTTCTGACTCAGGCCTTTAAGAACCTTTGTTTCCTTATCTGGGAAACACAGGGATAAAGATAGTCTCTCCATCATAGCGCTGTTGTGGGGATACTGAAGCCAGGCACGGAGAGCCCTTGACACAATGCCTGGCGCGTATCAGACCCTCAAAAAGCCATAACAACTATTAATCCTCACAGTAAGTTTGAGGTGGGTATTAATAGCTCCATTTTACAGGTAAAGAAGTGGAGGCTCTGTTTTATTTTGTACTTCTGTTGGCCACACTCTCCAACAACTTGTCCTCCACTGGAGCTTCTGAGGACTCCCTCGCTGCCCCAAGGGACCACGGCCAGGACCATGCTGGACTGCCCCTGAAACACTGCCCCTGCATGCTCCTGGCTGCAGGAATCCACAGGGCACTCTTTTCTCCCAGACTGCCAGGCCCAGGGTCTGGGAGTCTCCTGCGAGGCCCCACAAGAGCACCTTGGATGTTCCCATTTCTAAACCTTAGCTCGTGCTATGACCCCTTCCTGGAATGCCTTTCCAAAAGTGTCCACTTTCCAGGCCCAGGTCAAACTGAATTCTTCCTCCACGGAGCCTTCCCTGATCTCTCCACTCCATAAGGACGTTCCCATGCTCTGACCTTCGAGATAAAGGATGCGAGGTCGGGACTGACATCTGAGCATCTTCCATGAGCCAAGTGCTTTCCTCACACGTATCATCTCGAAGCCCCAGGGTTAGGTGTTGTCATTTCCCAGATGAAACAGACTCAGAGGGGCTCACCTGGCCAGGAAGAGGTGGAGCTCAGAATCCTCACCATCCACTCCCCTTATCCGACACTTAGCGTGTGCTGGGGCAGGTGGGTTACCTGTGAGTTTATGTCTCATTATCTCAACAACTATAGGCACAGGGTCCAGGCCTGACTCATCTTTAGCTCCAATAGTACCTCACACAGTAGGGTGACACAGCATGTGAAAAAGTCACATCCGCTTTTTTTAAATTAATAAACAATTTTTTAGAGCGGTTTAGGTTCACAGCAAAATTGAGCTGAAAATACAGTTTCCATGTAGTCCCTGTTCCCACACATGTACAACCTTCCCCACTATCAAAATCCCACACCAGGGGGGTACATTTTTTACAATCAGTGAACCTGTACTGACAGATCATTATCCCTCAAAGTCCATAAGTTACATTAAGGTTCACTCCTGGTATTTCACATTCTATGGTTTTGACAAATGTCTAATGACATGTATCCACCACTGGAATCATACAGAGGAGTTTCACTGCCATGAATGTCCTCTGTCCTCAGCCTGTCATCTCTCCCTCCCTCCATGTCTTTTCATGACTTGAGAGCTCATTTTTTTTTAGTGCTGCATAATATTCCAGTGTCTGGATGTACCACAGTTTATCCACTCACCTACTGAAGGTCATCTTGGTTGCTTCTAAGTTTTGCAACTATAAATAAAGCTTCTATAAACATCTCTGTGAGGGTTTTTGTGTGGACACAAATTTTCAGCTCCTTTGGATAAATGCCAAGGAGCACAATTGCTGGCTTGTATGGTAGGAGGAAGTTTAGTTTTGTAAGAAACCACCAAACTGTCTTCCAAAGTGGCTGCACCATTTTGCATTTCCCACGAGCAATGAATGAGCATTCCTGTTGCTCCACACCCTCACCAGCATTTGGTGTTGTCAGTGTCCCAGATTTTGGCCTTTCTAATAGGTGTCTGATGGTAGCTCATGTTTGTTTTCACTTGCATTTCCCTGATGACACATGATGTGGGGCAACTTTTTATGTTTATTTGCCATCTGTATATCTTCTTTGGTGAGGTGTCTGTTGAGGTCTTTGGTGCATTTTTAATCTAACTGAGCGTTAAGAATTCTGTGTATATTTTGGATAACAGTCTTTTATCATGCACATACACTAGATTGGTCAAGGTCGTAGCTGAGAACAGATGGGAGACTGGAGCTGGGTCAAGGCCTGACAAGGCAGCTGTTTACAAGGATATGGGGAGGGGTGAAGAAGACTGGCAGGGGGTGGTGGCGGGACCTAGGCCAGCCAGGGGAGGGGCTGAGGCCAGGCTTGGGTTGAGGGGAAAGGAGGGGAATCAGTGACCGGAGGTGTATGAGGCAGGATATCGGCCTCCAAAGTGTCCAGGTCCTAATCCCCCAAACCTGCGGATATGTCACACGACACAGGATATGTTACATCTTCTGCCTCCCTCTCTCTCTCTCTGTCCCTGTCTCTCTGTATCTCTCTGTCTCTCTGTGTCGCTCTCTCTCTCATAGACACACACACACACACACACACACACACACACACACACACACACACACACACAATGACTCTCTGTTGTTTTCATGAAAGTAAACTCTGTTCCTCTGAGTCAGAAAACCCCACCATGACTCACTCCTGGAGTGAGGGAAACAGGGAATTAACTGTCTTTTTTTCAAGGTTGAAGCAGCAAATAATCTCTCCGGGTTATTTGTCGGCATCAATAACCATCAGGTTATTTGTCGGCTGATTAGGGATCGGAAATTGTCTTAGTCTGCTCAAGCTACAGAACAGCGTACCATAGGCTGGGTGGCTTAAACAGCAGAAATTTATTTTCTCACAGTACTGGAGGCTGCAAGTCCAAGATTTAGGTGCCAACAGATTTGGCTCCTGGTGTGAGCTCTCTTCCTGGCTTGCAGAACATCTCCTCCTGTGTCCTCATGTGGCAGAAAGACAGAAAGAGACAGAGAGAGAGGGAGGGAGGCAGCTCTCTGATGTCTCCTCTTATACGGACACTAATCACCCTTATGACCTCATTTAACCCTAATTACTTCCTCACTCCATATACAGTCACTAAGGCTTCAACAATTGGGGAGGGGGGACACAGTTCAATCCATAGCAGAAGCCCCCGGGATGGGATCCTACAAGCAACAGGCAAGAAAGTCAGGAACCTGAGCACACAAAGCAAGCAGAAAACCCCGATTCCTGGCCTCAGAGACCCCCTTGCCTGGCCAGGAAGCCTTGTCAATACTTGACACTACTGCCCGGACAGCCCAAAGCAGGGCAACATTCCACCTCTGGCATCCCTGGACTCAGAACTGCTGCCCTTCCATAACTGCCCACCCCTGGCAGCGCCCTCCAGCTCTGAGTGGTTCTGAATTATCTGCTGCACAATTAGAGATGGAAGAATTTAGCCTGGTCTGTGGCTAAACAGGAAAGCCAAGATTTTGATTCTTTTTTTTTTTTTTAAGTCAGCAGGCAGCTTTCTTTTATTTATTTTTATTTTTTATTTATTTATTTTTGGCTGTGTTGGGTCTTTGTTGCTGCATGGGTTGTCTCTAGTTGCGGCGAGCGGGGGCTACTCTTGGTTGCGGTGCACGGGCTTCTCATTGCGGTGGCTTCTCTTGTTGTGGAGCACGGGCTCTAGGCGCGCGGGCTTCAGTAGTTGTAGCTCACGGGCTCAGTAGTTGTGGCTCGCGGGCTCTAGAGCGCAGGCTCAGTAGTTGTGGCACACGGGCTTAGTTGCTCCGCGGCATGTGGGATCTTCCCAGACCAGGGCTTGAACCCGTGTCCCCTGCATTGGCAGGCAGATTCTTAACCACTGTGCCACCAGGGGAGCCCCAAGATTTTGATTCTAACATAGACAGTGGGGGATATCAAGGATCAGAGTCTTCCAATACAGGCTGAAACCAATCTTGACACAAGTGATGTTTGTATTCAGAGGCAAAAGTAAGTTCTTGTGGGTATTGAAGAAGCAAGCGCTAGTCTCAGAGCATCTATACACGGATACACTCTCTAGGAAGAGTTTCAGGTTAGCAGGACCATGCATGAGATTTACAACCAGAGGGCACATCAGTCATTCTCCTCTGTCCCCCTGGGTGAAGGTAGAAACTCCAAGCCCTCTGCACACATCTGTAAGGGGAACCCACTGGGTGCGTCATTGGTGCTGAATCTTCCTCCTCACTCAATAACTGCATTTCACCGTCCTCCTCTGACCTGGCTGGAGAGGCCCAACCACAGAAGATATGAAGGAAATTCTCCTCTTTCTACATGACACAGGATGCTTACTGTCCTTAAAAGGCAACAATACCTCTTCATGTCTTTGATAGTGTGTCCTGGAAAATGGACTCACCCCCAATAGCACCACAAATGAAAAACCAGAGACTGCCCCCTTTTTCTTGGAGCTTCTCTACCTCAAAAGTGTTAAGAATTTAACTCCTTGAAGTGACAGTCTGGGAACTCCAGCCCTGAAGATTCCTATCTGCTCTGTGCTCTAACCCAAAGAGATAAGAAAAACAGATCATAGTATTGTTCATTCCTCATTTTCAGAGAGTAAACTAGGCTAAGAGAGACAGGTGGCCTGTCCAAGACACACAACCAGTGAACAGAAGAGATGAGACTTGGACCCACCTCTTCCAACTCCACCCCGGGGTCTCTCCACTCTTCCAGACTAGACCTTGGGAGACTAAGACCTTGGAGAATTCGTCCAAAGGGAAGCAAGAACTTGCCCTTCCCCAGGTCCTACAGGCCTGATTGAGCTATGTGAAACCCAGTAAAAAGTTAAAAATTCATTAATATTGGTTAGTTGCTTTAAAGAAAATTTGTCTAAAACTCATATGTATGGAATCCTTGTGATGGACTGAATTATGTCCACTCAAAACATATATGTTGGGACTTCCCTGGTGGCACAGTGGATAAGACTCGTGCTCCCAATGCAGGGGGCCTGGGTTCGATCCCTGTTCAGGGAACTAGATCCCACATGCATGCCGTAACTAAGAGTTCTCATGCCACAACTAAGGAGCCACATGCTGCAATTAAGGAGCTGGTGAGCTGCAACTAAGGAGCCGTGGAGCTGCAACTAAGGAGCCCACCTGCCACAACTAAGACCCCATGCAACCAATTAAATAAATATTGTAAAAATTTAAAATATATATATATATATATATGTTGAAGCCCTGGCCCCCAAAGTGACTGTAAGGTTATATATCCAAATGGAAGAATCAAATATCACTGGGCCATAACAACTTTGCTGAAGACAAAAAATCAGGAGACCTGGTTCTGGCCCTAAATGCCCCGGGATCTAAGGGTGAGATAAGAAAGCCTCCACAGGGCCTTTCAGTTCTAAAGTTCTGGTGTTCTAGAAGGGCTTAGGAAAGAGACCAATGGAAGGTTTTGAAACATGCTAAACATACTTCTTTTCCCTTCCTGACACTGCTCTATGAGAATGACATTCTTGAAGGACGGGGGAAGCGTTTCACACAGATTCACCCACTTCACCTTCACAGAGATTCTGCAATGTAGATAATATTTTTTAAATGCAGAAATGGGTTGAGAGAGGGTTAAAAAAATAACTTGCCCAAGGTCACACAGCTAGTACGTGAAGGCGTCTGGCCCAACGCATGTCTCTCAGGTCCCAAAAGGAGCCGATCGTCCACCCAGCGCGTGTTTCCCTGCGTGGAACTGAACTGAGAAACGTGAGCGCGGCTACCGGGCCTACCCTCGCGGTCCTGCGCTGGCGCAGGGGCGCCCTTCGCGGGGCGTGTCCTCCCGTTCCGGAGGTTCCCAGAGAGGAGGCGGCGCTGGCTCACGGGGCAGCTCGCCCAGTCTCCGGGCAGGGAGAGGGAGGGAGTGCGGCCGCGGGAGCGGGATGGAGACCAGCAGCCCGCGGCCCCCGGGGCCCAGCCCCGGCCCCGCGCCGGGCCTGGACGCCCGGCTGGGCGTGGACACGCGCCTCTGGGCCAAGGTGCTCTTCAGCGCGCTCTACTCGCTCATCTTCGCGCTGGGCACGGCGGGCAATGCGCTGTCCGTGCACGTGGTGCTGAAGGCGCGGGCCGGGCCCCCCGGGCGCCTGCGCTGCCACGTGCTCAGCCTGGCGCTCTCCGCCCTGCTGCTGCTGCTGGTCGGCGTGCCCATGGAGCTCTACAACTTCGTGTGGTTCCACTACCCCTGGGTCTTCGGCGACCTGGGCTGCCGCGCCTACTATTTCGTGCGCGAGCTGTGCGCCTACGCCACGGTGCTCAGCGTGGCCAGCCTGAGCGCCGAGCGCTGCCTGGCCGTCTGCCAGCCGCTGCGCGCCCGAAGCCTGCTGACGCCGCGCAGGACCCGCCGCCTGCTGTCCCTCGTCTGGGCCGCCTCGCTCGGCCTGGCCCTGCCCATGGCAATCGTCATGGGGCAGAAGCACGAGCTGGAGACGGCCGGCGGGCAGCCGGAGCCCGCCTCGCGCGTGTGCACCGTGCTGGTTAGCCGTACCACGCTGCAGGTCTTCATCCAGGTAAGCGGGAGGGGCGACCCTACAGCCTGTGTTTTCACCTCTCAAACTGGAGACCAGTCAGGAAGTTGGGTCTCATTGCCCCTTTTTACAAAGGACTTGTGGAGAGACTTGGCTAAAGTGAAACACTAAGAGAAGTCCAAACAAGAATGCAATATTGCCATTTGCAGCAACATGGATGGACCTAGAGATTATCACACTAAATGAAGTCAGAGAAAGACAAATATTATATGGTATCGCTTATATGTGGAATCTAAAACATAATACAAATGAATATATATACAAAACAGAAACAGACTCTCAGACATAGAAAACAAATTTATGGTTACCAAAGGGGAAAGGGAGGGGAGAGGGATAAATTAGGAGTATGCAATTAACAGATAAAAACTACTATATATAAAATAGGTAAGCAACAAGGATTTGCTGTATAGCACAGGGAACTATATTCAACATCTTGTAATAACCTATATGGAAAATAAAAAAATATATGTATGTATGTATAACTGAATCACTTTGCTGTATACCTCAAACTAACAAACAGTATTGTAAATCAACTATACCTCAATAAAAAAAATAATAAAGAAAGAGAAGTCCAGATTTGAATTCAAAATTAACTCTGAAGTCTTCTCACTCCTGCAGGAGTGGTGAGCAAATGTGACGGGGTATAAGAATTACCCTGAGAGCAGGTAAAAATATAGATTTCAGGACCCACCCTAGGCTTCTGCTTTTTTATTATCACCAAAACTAGTCATCTTTAGCCCCGCGACAAGAACATGAAAGAACAACTAGTTTATTGGGACGTTGTGCAGATATAAAAAGAGGCCTGAACATTCAACATTAATGAAGGGTTTCAAAAGAAATACACATATCCACTGCAGCCTTACTGAGAATATGGAAAAATGTGAAGTTAAACCCAATAAGAAAACATTCCACTTGCTTTCAAAGTGGCTTACTATGGTCCCTATAAGGAGAATTACTCAAAGCTGTCTAGGCAGGATCCCTAATTTTTAGAAAATCCACTTCCTATATCAGACATTTTTGCAAGTTGTCCCATTCCTTACCCCAGTCTGGACCTGATGATAAAGGAGACCAAAACAACAAACACCAAAACCCACCAACAGTAACCATACTAATGGAACTGGTCCTGCAGGGAATCAAGGCAGCCGTCAGAATAAGGGAGCCCACTGACAACAGTGGGAGTGGCTCCTCCTAGCGCTGCACCAGGTGGACTAATTGTGACCTCAGACCTCAGCGGTCTGCCCACATGCTGCCTGCGCCAGCCCTGGCCCAAGCACCTCCCGGCCACAGGGCAGCACGGGGCAGCACTCATCTACCTCCCAGCAGCCCAGCTGCCTCCGGATTGTGAGCTGCAGGGAATCAGTCAGCAGAACAGTCAGTGCACTACTGCTCCTGCCCGAGGCCTGACCGCCCGGCTCCCGCTGCACACTGCTGTGGCCCCGCCAATGGACTAACAGCCCCAGGCTCAAAGGACCTGGTTGTCAAGTTCCACCACGCAGTTCACAGACTGGGGCAGTGGCTTCCAGGCTGTACTTATTTTGGAGTTAGGCCTGAGAGAGGAAAAAGTGTCAAGCAATGTTTGTGCTGCAGATATGCTACTTTCAACGTTTACTTTACTGGTACGGACCAACCAATGCGATGAAAGCCATGAAGCGTTCGCGGGCCAAGCTTTTGACATTATATGTAGTGAATTCTTTCAGTGTACCAGTGTTGTCTGACAAATGGTATATGTCAAAAATGTTTCACGTGAGATGTACAGTCTGTGTTAACACAACAAAATAACCAGACTCAAATTATTTCGGCCCACCTTTCTTTTTAGTGTCTTATCAGTGAGTGGATTCATTATCCACATGAATCAATGCTTTTTGACCAAGGAAACTGCTCAGAGTTTTTGAAAGTAGAAAAAGCTGCAAGGCCATACCTTGTTTTACTGCTCTTAGCTTTATTGTGTTTTTTACAAATTGAAGGTTTGTGGCAACCCTGAGTTGAGCAAGTCTATCAGCGCCATTCTTCCAGCAGCGTTTGCTCATTTCATGTCTGTGTCATATTTTGGTAATTCTCGCAATATTTCAAATAAAGATTATGACAGCAATAAAGATTATGACACACTGAAGGCTCAGGTGATGGTTAGCAATTTTTAGTAATAGAGTGTTTTTACATTAATGTATGTACATTGGTTTTTTTAGACATAATGCTATTCCACACTTAATAGACGACAGTATAGGGTAAACATAACTTTCATATGCACTAGGAAACAAAAAAATTTGTGTGACTTGAATTTATTGCAATATTCACTTTATTGCAGTGGTCTGGAACCAAACCCGCAATATCTCCAGGTATGCCTTGATATTCTTCTAGAAAGATCTCAAAGGTCCCAAAGATTAATTACTAACTTATGAATATATGTTTTACCTTCAATTTCTGTCTTGACTGGTACTAAAGTTACAGCTTGATAGTAAGTATATTGTCAATAAAAACCTGTTTGGTTCCACAACAAACTTAAAATGATTGTCATGTAGAGTGTTTTATTTTCCTCTAGGTGTTGCTGACTTGTGAGCATGCATTAAGATGAAAAAAGCCTGAATGATAACTCCTTAAAAAGGTGCAGCACCCAATTGAGACATGTTGTGATGATTTTTTTTTTTTTTTTTTGTCCTGGCCGCACACTTGCGGGATCTTAGTTCCCTGATCGGGATGGAACCCATGCCCCCTGCGGTGGAAGCGCAGAGTCCTAACCAGTGCACTGCCAGGGAAGTCCCCATTTTTTTTGCACTGATTTTAAAGTGCTATTAAAATGTTTCATTTTTTTTCAATGTTTGCAAAGGGAAAGAACTGAGGAGGAGAAAACCCTATAACACATGTATTTTGAATTTGAAAAATTAAACATTTAAAACACAAGGTATATAAACTTGTTTTTCATAAATCAAAAAACATCAAATAATAACACAAGACCTATAATGTAAAACAGCTGCTCCCTCCCTGCTCCTCCATGCTCTGACTTCTAGTCTCTGATCTGGAGGCAGCCACCGTCCACTCTTACGTAACTCCCGCTACATTTTGCCTACATTTTCCAAAGAATACGCCTGCTTTATCTGTCAGCCTTAAATTTATCCACTGACTTCTACCTGTAGAAAATGAATACGTCATTCTTTTACATTCCCATCCCTGCCCTCCACACCCCACATTCACACACACTTCCTCTCACCATCCTTTCAGTATAATTATGTCATGGTATTTGGTTAGATTCATGGTCAATATTTATTTTATTGTGACTATGTAAAATTCTTCACTGATGAGCCAGGTTGTATATTTTTGGGTTTTGTCCTTTCCAATATTACAATATTATCTCCAGTATTCGTTTTCCTTGCAGTTAATGATGAATAGCCTTTTTTCCCTCTCATTTGCTTAGTTTCCTATCTATTTCTAACTCATTTTTCCTTCTCTACCAGAAGTATAAATACTATTTCAATATGTTCAGACCCATGAGGTAATCTACCAGCTTCATCTTGTATTCTTCAGTCATCCCTGGAGCCCTATCTTCTGCTCCAGCCTCACTGGGTGCACAGCTGGCACCTTGCCAATGTCACCCCATCTCTCTGCTCCTCTGTGGGACACTGATTTAGGGATCCCAGCTCTCCCTCTGTATTTGTTCATAACCTTATTTTGATGGAACATATGCTCTTGTAACCTCCTGCGACCTGAAAGAAAGTTCGTAGAAGGTAAAAAAATTTTTAAGAATTTGCATGTCTGAAAATGTTTCATTTTATCCTTACGTTTCTCATAATATGGCTGGGCAGAAAGTTATAAGATGGAAATCATTTTCCTCACACATTGTGAAGCATCACTGTTATTTTCTAGCTTCTTCCACTGTTGCTTTGAGTGAGTCTAACGCCATTCTGGTTCCCCATCCTTTGTATGTGCCGTTTTATCCCTTTGGAAGCTTTCAAGACTTTCTCTTTGTCTCCAGGTGCTAAAATTCATAAGAACATGCCTTGACGTGGATTTATTTTCATTCATTGTTCTGAGTAGCTAAGCGCTTTTCAGTCTAGAAGCTCATATTCCTCCATTTTGGTAAATCTTTCTTAAATGTGGTTTTGGTTGTGTGTTTTGTTGTTGTTGTTATAATTTCCTCCCCTCTGTTTTCTCTATTCTTTTTCTTTCTAGAATGGCTATTACTTAGATGGTGAGCATCCTAAACCTCCCAAATTTTCTTATCTTTTCTCTTCTATTTTCATTGCTCTCTCCTTTCTGAGAATTTTCTCGACTTCCTCTTGTAAACCTGCTGTCACCACACCCCTGCCACACACCCCCTCTCCTGCTGCTACAGATTCCTGGGCCCTTGGGCCCGGCCTGATGACCAGCGAGTATCACTGAGCCTTGGTGATACCTCCATAACCTTTGGAATTACCTTTTCCAGGTGAATGTGCTGGTGTCCTTTGTGCTCCCCTTGGCATTAACTGCTTTCCTCAGCGGGGTCACCGTGAGCCACCTGGAGGCCCTGTGCTCCCAGGGGCCATCCCCTTCTGCCCCCGGCAGCTCTGCCCCCAGCCACCTGAAGCTAATGAGCGAGGAGAGGAGGACACTGGCCCTGGGAGGCCAGGCCGCCCTGGTGAGACACAAGGACTCCGGCCGGACCCGTGGCCTCCGGCGCAGCATCCAAGGTCTCAGTTAAGTGCCCGGTAACACCGCCCAGAGAGGGAGGGCCAGATCCAGGGCTGCCTCCACCAATACCTGGCCACGTGACCTTGAGCAAGTTACTGCCTCCCTCTAGCACTCAGTTTTCTCTTTGCCCCGGGGAGTTATATAGTCACCAATAGGCTTCTGTAAGGTGCAGCAGTAGAATTAAAGGAAAGAATGGGAATTGTGCACGTGAACCCCCCATCTGCTCCAGGGAGTGGCGCACAGAGACAAGCAGATGCCTGGCTGCTTTTCAGGGCGTCTGGCCATACAGATGGACGCGAGGAGCAAATGTAGTTAAGGACCCACAGACCAGCAACAGTGGACTCAGACCAGCTGGGTCTCCAAATCCAGCTCTCCACTAACTCTCTACTGTTCCTAAAGTGACATCGATCAGTGTGTTTGCTTTTCTAAGTATCTGGGCAAACTTGGCTTTGTAAGGGCAACTTTAAAGGCACAGGAAAACAGAGGTCTTTCCAAGCACCTGCTGTGATCCAGGAACTCACGACGGTCTGGGAGGATGGAGTAAGGGAGAGGGTCTCCTCTGTCATCAATGCCACGGTCTTGTGGGCAGGACCAAAATATAAGAGGCAAGGGCAATGTGCTGTGACAAGTAACAAGGGCAGCACATGAAGGGCCTGGATTTCCTTCCACAGACAACGGGCCGTCATGGAAGGAGCTGGTGTCCAGAATTGCTCTTGAGATATATGTGCTCAGCAGTCTTATAGAGGACAGGCTATCCAAGTTTGAGAAGTTTGCTTCTCAAACTTCTGTGTGCACAAGAATGATGTGAACAGTTGTTAAGACGCAGACCACTGGCCCCCAATCCAGAGACTCTGATTCAGCCGGTCTGGGATGTGCCTGAGATCTTACGTTTCTAACAAGTTCCCAGCTGAGGTGGACACTGCTGGTCCAGGGGCCACAGTGGAGTAGAGAGAGAATGGGTTTGCCACTCAGGGCAGGAGTAGAAGAAAGGAAGGGAAGAGGGAGAAGGCTGGGGACAATGGGGCCACTTAGGAGACTGCTGTCATAGTCCGGTGGAGGGACGACAAGGGCCCCTTAGAGTGGGCACAGGGGAAGTGAGGAAGAAGGAATGGAGAGGGAGATGTTAGGGAGAAGCTGTTTAATAGATTGGATCTTGGGGGTAATGGAAAAAGAAGAAGACTCTGTGGCTTATGACGTGAGTGCCAGATGGATGGTGGTGCCATCCATCAATCAGAAAAAGGGATAGAAGAGGGAGGGGACTTATAAGGCAGAAGGACATTTGAGTTCTGTTGTCCACGCAGTCAGACAACCAAGTGGGAATATCCAGCCCTGAGTTGGGAGTATTTTCTAGTGGCCAGGAGCTTATAGATATTGTAGCAGTTTCTAGAAGCATGTCAGTGGACAGGTCAGGATTAAAGACATTCACTCAGAGGACAGGGTAACACCAGGTTTGGGGACAGAGCCAGGTAAGGGTGTGTCAGATAACCTCAAAGTCCCCTTCCAACCCCTAGACTCCAGGAGCAAGTTCAAGGGAAATGCTCTCGTCACCTTGGGCAGCTTCCTCCCCAGAGATGGCGTAACTGCTATGTGTTTCCTGTCTGTCTGTCTCTCCCCGGTCCTGCAGGAGCCATCCTGGCTGTGTATGTCGTCTGCTGGATGCCGTACCATGCCCGCAGGCTCATGTACTGCTACGTCCCTGACAACGGGTGGACCGAGTGAGTGAGGGGAGGAGCCCCAGCACACAGGGAGGGGCCGCCGGGAGGGGCCAGGGCTGCCTCTGCTCTCTGGAGGGACCCCCAGTTGCTGGGTTCCCCGGAACTCTGGCCTCCTTTCTATCTGGTCCTGCCCAGTCTGTTATCCCAAAGGCTCCCAGCTCAGGGTGGGGAACAGAGCATGATCCAGAAACCTCTCTGAACTGGTCAGGCCACGTGAGTGGTAGTCATGGTTATGGGCATCCTGACTTCAGGACGGAGAGCGGCCTACAGGTAGGGAGCGGGGGAAAGGCCATGTTCGTACAAGGAGAGAGGGAAGAAGCCTCAGAGCTGTGATTCCATGAGCTAACAGAGGCCCCTTAGAGACCAGACCATGCACACCCTTTTTACGACACGACTGGAGAAAAGCAAAGCAGAGAATCCCTTATCTTCCTTTTGGAAATCACTATGCCTCGATCATAAGGGAAAGTCAAACATCTGAGAGGACAGCGATCCCATGTGGCCTCCAAGGAGATAGCTGTGTCAACAGATGGCTCCTTCTCGAGAGCTGCTAGTGTCCCCCCCGACCCCCACGTGCACACACATGCACACACGCAGCCGCTCCCACGGCGACAAGGGGCGCAGCTTCTCAGAAGGACTTTCTCCTCTTAGTGAAGCCGCATCTCCTTGACCGCACCCAGCAGCACGAGGCTCCCAGTGTCTCAGCGGGCCGGCCAGTGGCCCCCGTCCACCAGCAGGTGTGCCCTTCACTGTGCAGGTGACCGGGCCGGGCGGCCAGGAACAGGGACTCAAAGGCTGGGCGGAGCAAGTCAGCCAAGGGCAGCTGGTGTGATGGAACGTCTCTTGCATTCACACTGAGCTTCCCGATAGCAGGAAGCAGGCCTTCCTCACCCAGCCGTGTGGAAGGGGAGACACTCCCAGCAGGAAGGGGAGGATGCCACGGGCAGGCGGCAGGCCCCCTAACCTGCCTTCCGGGTTTCTCTTCCAGCAAGCTCTACGATTTCTATCACTACTTCTACCTGGTGACAAACACGCTTTTCTACGTCAGCTCGGCGGTGACCCCTGTGCTGTACAATGCTGTGTCCTCCTCCTTCAGAAAACTCTTCCTGGAAGCCCTCAGCTCCCTGTGTCGAGAGCACCAGCCCATGGAGCTATTCCCCCCGGGGGCCCCGGAGCCCCGCCCTAGTGGACACAGCCTCCGGCTCTGGGGCTCCCCCAGGAACCCTGGCCTGGATGAAATCGAAGAATGAGCAGAGTAACACTGGCTGCACCGCCATCTAGCATTCAGATGAGCAATTCCATCACTAATAACTCAAGCCCTGCCGTCAGGCGGACCTGCAGGGACCCCCGGCTCTGCCACTTACCAGCTGCGTACCTGCAGGCAAGTCACTTACACCTCTCAGCCTCAGTCTCCTCATCTGTATGATGGAGATGAATAGTACCCATCTTTCCTGTTGTCTGAAGATTAAACGCTTAGCACAGTGCCTGGTGCATAATAAAGAATATATTTTCGCTGGCATTATTTTTGTTGCTATTGTTATTACTATTATTATTATTGTTATTGCTGTTTTTCTGCTCTCCTGAATTTCCGCAAATGACAAATCAACAGTGCCCAGAGCTGACTGCCTTGTTAGATCACATGGGCTGTAGTAAAATCGTCCAGTCGCTCCAAGTAAGGGAGCAGCTGTTCACCCCAGGAGCGTTCTGTGGGCTCTAGAGAGCCTGGAGTCACCAGCTGCCCTCTCTGGCCTTGGGCCTGTGTGTCTGCCTGACGTGAGGCAGCCGGTACAGCCGTGGGACGACGGCAGGGCTGCCTGCTCTGGAGAACAGCCCCACAGACGTGCTCTGGCCAGCAGTGTTCGGAAAGGTTGCATTTCCATTCTTTTTGTCAGAGCAGGCTCCCTCCATTTCCCCGCAGGCCTCGGCCCCTCTCCTGCCTGCACAGGGCCAAGTCCTGCTTGACGCGGCCAGCCTTGCTCCTGAAGGCTTGTGAGGCCTGAGCCCAGAGAGAAAGGGTGGTTTTCCTGTCTGTTGCCATTGAAGCCACAGATCTGCAAAGGGGCAGGAAGAGAAAAGTGAAGCGCAGAGCAGAAGGGCCAAGAAAAGGTTTCTGGGGCTTCCCTGGTGGCGCAGTGGTTAAGAATCTGCCCGCCAATGCAGGGGACACGGGTTCGAGCCCTGGTCTGGGAAGATCCCACATGCTGCGGAGCAACTAAGCCCGTGCGCCACAGCTACTGAGCCTGCGCTCTAGAGCCCGCGAGCCACAACTACTGAAGCCCGCGTGCCACAACTACTGAAGCCACGCGCCTAGAGCCCGTGCTCCACAACAAGAGAAGCCACCGCCATGAGAAGCCCGCGCACCACAACGAAGAGTAGCCCCTGCTCACGCAGCTAGAGAAAAGCCCGCGCCATAGCAACGAAGACCCAACGCAGCCAAAAATAAATAAATAAATAAAATTTAAAAAGAAAAAAGGTTCTTTCTGATTAACTATGCTGACGCTTCCCTGAACTCCGCCCATCACTCACCCTGGTCCCCAGTCCTGGAACCAGCACCTGTGCACACACATCACGGGCAAACGTCACACAGATACATCCCACAAACATCACGCACAC
Source organism: Balaenoptera ricei (assembly GCF_028023285.1). Taxonomy (NCBI): domain Eukaryota; kingdom Metazoa; phylum Chordata; class Mammalia; order Artiodactyla; family Balaenopteridae; genus Balaenoptera; species Balaenoptera ricei. The sequence continues at coordinate 94,782,634 of NC_082651.1, forward strand.
ACACATACACGCCACACACCTCACACACACTACACGCACACACGCCTGGGCGAGTACCCTGTTGGAGGTGAGAAGCTAGAGCAGGCAAAGGAAGACAGGAAAGGTGGCCAGGAGGAAGGCCCAGCCCGGGCACACGGCCTGGGGTGCTGTGCGGTGGCCACTGCATGACCGGGAGGTGACCGTCCCGGCCCCCAGCCCCCAAGCCCTTGAGAAAAGGCCAGAGGCGATGACAACACACTTCAGAGAGAGCCTACACAGAGCCCACCACCCTCCTTGTCAGGGAGAGGAAGGGCCACCTGGAAAGAAGGAGCCACACCGTGCTGGTCTTGGGAACCTCTCGTCAGGCGGCTCTGAGGGTCGGGCACGAGATCGCCCGGTGGATGGAAGAGGACGGACTCCAGACCGACACGTGGAGGGTGGGCACCCCCTCTCTGCCCTGTGTGCCTGGGCTCCGCCGCACTGGCTGAGGATCCCTGTGGGCTGACCTTAAAGGCCCATCTCTGGAGCTCCTTAGTGAAGGCGGGGGAGGGCACCCTCCTTCATTCTAGCGAAAGCTCACAGAGCACCGTGAAGTAGGAAAGAGCAAGAAGCGGCTCAAAATACAAACTTTGGTGCAGCTCCATTAGGGGGTACAGAAGCAATTGAATCAGCAGGGTCCAGTCGGCCCAGGACTCGGGCCCCGGCCTGGGGCAGACCTGGTTTGGGGCCTGGCCTCATCACTTGGATGAGCCCACCCCGGGCAGAGGAATTTCCCTGAGCCTGTTTTTTCATCTATAAAACTGGTGGAGCAAAAGCCCTTAAATCCAGTTTTTAAAAATAATTTAGATCAGCAAAAACTGACTTGGATTTGAAGCAATGTACAGCCCTTAGTTATCCTTCTTCATAGAAGTATATGTACATTTTGCTGCAGAAACGTGAATGTGTTTGATTACGGGATGCTCCAAGTTCCTGCGTGTCAGCTCGGGCTGCCCTCACCAAACAACACAGACTGGGGGACTTACACAACAGACGTTTATTTTCTCCCAGCTTTGGAGGCTGCAAAGATCAAGGTGCTGACAAGTTTATATTTCATTCTGAGGTTTCTCCTGGCTAGTGGGCAGCGGCCATCTTGCTGTGTGTCCACATGACCTTTGTGCATGTGTTGGGGGAGAGAGAGAGCTCTCAGGCGTCTCTTCTTACAAGGACATTAATCCTGCTGGATCAGGGCCCCATCTTTATGACCTCATTATGATGAACTTACTTCATCAGTAATTAACCTGAATTACTTCCTTAGAGGCCCCATGTCCAGATACAGCCACAGTGGGGGTTATGCCTTCAACATATGAATTTTGAGGGATGCCAATATTAAGTCCATAACACCCTGTTCGGGTTGCTGTGGTCAGTGGTATATGAACCATGTTACTTTTCAAAAAGTCAAATACTCTGAATTGCAAAATATTGATACATCTGATCCCAAGGGTTTCAGATCAGAGATTATGCATATATAGTACCTAATAATCAATGTGTAATGATGAAATGAGAAAGAATGAAAAGCTCCTATCACAGTGCCTGGCATACAGTAAATGCCCAATAAATACTAGGTGTCACTATTGTCATTGTCATCACTCTAGACCTCAAACTGGGTAAAACCTGGTAACTGGGTAAACCCTTACAGGAGGCCCTGTGAATAGCAAAGAACAGCAGGACCAAAATTTAAAGAAAAACATATTGAGAAAACAATTTAAGAAAACATGAACGATACATAAGGAGTGACTTTACATGTTATCCAAAGATCTCATGCAAATCATTAAGGAAAACACCAAGACCTCAAAGGCCAAGAAACACACCAGAGGAAATACGTTCAGCCTCAAAAGTTCCTAAAGAAACAACAATCAAAACAATAGTGATGCAACATTTTATCGTGAATACATTAATTTCAAAATGTCAATGACAAGAGCCCATATTGCCACCAGAAACCAGGTGTGACCAATGTGCTCAGACAGTGGAGGGAGAGAAAATCAGAGTGCCCTCCTAGAAAGGAAACAGACAAGAAATTTTGGAAGCTAGAGAAATGTTCAAAAACTTAGAGCCTATGTTTCACCTGCTGGAATTTTCCTTTAAGGCAGTTTGCCAAGGAAGAAAAGCCCCTCTGTGGGCACACAGGTGTGTTGCCATGCTCTTCATGGGGCATTTACCAGCAGGCTGGAAACACTGTTATTACTTTTGTCATTTCACATGTGGGGAAATGGAAGCAAAGAGAGGTTAAGACAAGTCTTGCCCCATTACTCGGAAACTCAGACTCAGGACAGGTACGCCCCGCTGCATCACACTGCTTCCCAAGAGTCTGATGACAAAAGATGATAAGAAACTAAAGGCTCAGCCTTAAGGAATCGAATGATTCATGATCATCTATTCAAACAAATCCTATGTGTTAGGCCACGATAAACAAATAATAAGACGTACTTAGCCGTATAAACATATTGTGGTTTTACTATTAACTAAACAGGGAAACAGAATGCAAAATTACAGTATGCACAAGTCATTCCGATTCAGAGAAAAGGTCTAGAATGAGGCACTTAGAAGATGGTGAGCTTGCTCTGGAGGCATGAGTGACCTAAGAATAAGGGTGGTTTCTGCCACCTTCATCCCAGGATCTGAGTTTAGTGCCTGGCACGCAGCAGACACTCAGAAATGTCTGGTAGAAAAAGGACTATGAAACTTTCTTTTTTTTTTCCCTAATTTGTTGGCATAACGTTGTTTGTATAATATCTAAATAACAAATTTCAAATAGAAATCAAATTCCCCTTGCTGGGGCCCCAGGTAGAAGCACTGGGCATTGACTAAATAAAGCACCTGCAGTCCAGGCTCAGACAGGCCTGGAGATGAATCCTGCCTCTGTCACTTGTCAGCAAATTCCTTCACCTGCTGGGGCCTCCTGCCCACATCTGTGAAACAGACATGATAACAACTATCCTCTGGATGTGAAGAATTAAATGACATCAAACATGAAAAAATGCTTGGAAAAGTGTGTATGTAGCACTTAAAGAGCTCAATGGGTAGTAGCCGTTATTAATATAAAGGGAAGCTCTTGGCTCCTGAATGCAGCCTATCTTTACAATTCTGTATTTTTTAAATTTATTTATTTAATTTATTTATTTTTGGCTGCGTTGGGTCTTCGTTGCTGCACGCGGGCTTTCTCTAGTTGCGGTGAGGAGGGGCTACTCTTCGTTGCAGTGCGCGGGCTTCTCACTGCGGTGGCTTCTCTTGTTGTGGAGCGTGGGCTCTAGGCACGTGGGCTTCAGTAGTTGCAGCACGGAGGCTCAGTAGTTGTGGCTCGTGGGCTCTAGAGCACAGGCTCAGTAGTTGTGGCGCATGGGCTTAGTTGCTCCGCGTCATGTGGGATCTTCCCGGACGAGGGATTGAACCCGTGTCCCCTGCACTGGCGGGCGGATTCTTAACCACTGCGCCCCCAACCAGGGAAGTCCTACAATTCTGTGTTTTAAAAAAATAAGCTATATCTATTTGTGTGGTTGTTTGGTCTACTTGTTTGCCTGCTTGGCCAAGATCAAGAGACCCCAAAAGTGTTCCTTTCCTAAGTCTTAGTCTTATAGCCACAACAACCTCATACCAGGATCCTAGGAAGCCTTTGCCAAACTTTGCCAAACTTTGAAAGATGAAGTATGCATTGCCCACCTGTGTTGATTTCCTAGGGCTTGCATGTAACAAAGTGCCACAAGGTAGTGGGCTTAAAACAACAGAAATTTATCCTCTCACAGTTCTGGAAGCTACAAGCTCAGTATCAAGGTGTCAGCCGGCTATGCCCTCCTAAGGCTCTAGTGAAGAATCCTTCCTTGTCTCCCAGCTTCTGTTGGTTCCCAGCAATCCCTGGAATTCTTTAGTTTGTAGATTGATCACTCCAGTCTCTGTCTCCACGGCCCCATGGTGTTCTCCCTGTTTCTCTTTATTGTCTTCTTATAAAGACACCAGTCACACTGGATTAGGGCCCCACTTCACTCCAATATGACCTCATCTCAACTAATTACATCACAACAACCCTATTTCCAATTAAACTCACATTCTGAACGACTGGGGGTTACAACTTCAGTATATCTTTTTGGGAGACACAATTCAACTCACAACACCACCCAAAGCCCACCCTTCTTGGTAGGGTGGATTGCCACCCCTAGGAAACACCCTTTCATAGAGCAAAAGATCCTAAGAGAGAAAAATTGGTGCTCGCCTGAGTTCTAGAAGAAAGGCAAAAGGAAACTGGGACAGTCTATTCGGTGAATGACAAATGCAGTCTTAGAATTTCTGTTTCTTCTCTAGACCTGAAGGGCTTGAAAACTCTGCACTGGCCTTCCCAACTGGTTTGCTAATTAAAATGATAATTCCTTCTGAGCTGGAAGTCTGCCTAAGCAAGTAGACTGAAAAAGAAACAGCAGCCGTAGACACTGGACTTGCCCTTGGTTCATGGTTTTCCCTTAAAGAAGAGCTGTCTGCAGAATCTGAAGCCAGACGTGGGAGGTTTCATGCAAACTTCTTTATTGAAAGTGGTTTCTAAACCTTAATGCTGGGATTGCCTAGACTCTGGATGGCACATAATGTGGTGCATTTGGTACATGCTTGAATCCAGCACCACATTCAACAGGCAACCCAGTGAGAAAATTCTGGATCAGTATTTTTTATTGCACACAGAGTCTTAGGAGCCAACAGTGCCTTCTAATATACAGCATTTGGGGGAAGTAAATAACTCAAGATAGCACACAGCTGTGATGTTAGTGAAACCATCCTTACACCTGCAGGCATGAATCTAGATTTGTTCTGTCACTTGAGAGGTGTGTGATCTCAGACAAGTCACTTAGCCTCTCTGAGCCCTAGTTTCTTACTCTGTAAAATGATACCAATGATATCGACTTCAAGTGTGATTGTGACGACTAAATGAAATAATGGACAATTAGCCATCTAGTAAAATGCCTAACCATAGTAGATGCTCAAGAAAGTTTGCTACTCACTGTTGCTGATTTCACAGCTAACATAGTCTCCAGGGAGCTGGATGACTTGGCAAAGGAGCCAAGCAAGGCATGAACCCAAGTCTCCCGATTTCAGATTCCGTGCCCTCTGCCACATCCTGCGTCAAGAACTCAGACATCCATATAAATGTTGCTCTTGTAGCATGATTTCTCCTCCTTTACTGCAAGAGTCGTAAATTGCTGAAAGTTTTCAGGAAAAAAAGAATCAGATTTTTGGTGTGTACTTATTATTCTTATCTGGTTTTGGGGTGACTTATATCTGGCCTTTCAGAAGTACAGGATTCCATATTTCCCAATGTTCTGGGAGAGTTTTTATTTTATGGCGGTAAAATACACATACAATTTTGGCTGTTAGTGACATTTAGCACATTCACTGTTATGCAACCCTCACTGCTATCTAGCTCCAGTCCATTTTCTGGAATTTTTATTACACAAGAATTCTCTCCTCTTTGAAGGTGAATTACTTTAGACCAAACATATTACTGTGTCAACCAACTCTCAATTCTGTGGGTCTTCTTTGTCTGCTTCTGCGACATACTAGTCTCCATTTATGATGACACAGTTTACCCACCTTCTCGTGTTTCTCACAGTTCTTTATATTTCAGAGCGATGTTGGCATGTCTACAACATGTTGGGACAGTCTCACCCCTCTGGGTAGAACTTTGAATTTTAACTTAAAATATCTCGTTGCCTGTTTTTTTTTTTTTAAACCTGGCTTAATAAAAGACAGGTTGTTTGTTTATTTATTTATGGCTGTGTTGGGTCTTCGTTTCTGCGCAAGGGCTTTCTCCAGTTGTGGCGAGCGGGGGCCACTCTTCATCGCGGTGCGCGGGCCTCTCACTGTCTCGGCCTCTCCTGTTGCGGAGAACAGGTTCCAGACGTGCAGGCTCAGTAGTTGTGGCTCACGGGCCCAGTTGCTCCGCGGCATGTGGGATCTTCCCAGACCAGGGCTCAAACCCGTGTCCCCTGCATTGGCAGGCAGATTCTCAACCACTGCGCCACCAGGGAAGCCCCCACCTATTTAATTTTTAAACATGGGAGTCCTAGTCTGATTAGCTTTCTTGACCCAATCTGAGAGCCTCAACTGTTGTTAGGTGACTTTAATTCATTTATAATTATTTTGATTATTGATAGGCTTGGATGTGTTTCCTATTTACCAAGCTTTCTTGCTGTTTATCCCCTCCCCAGCCTGCTCTTACCTCATACACTGACCTTGTCAGTGCTACCTTTCCCTTTAATGTTTTAGATATTGGACATCCTGTTTTTTCCTTCTAGCAGCTTCTCTAAAAGTTTTTAACACATATATTTAAATATTACTTTTCCATTAACATGTTAATCACTTCTGCCCCATTAAACCAGGAATTTTTGCTCAATTTCACTCACTTTATCAGTTCCTCCATCACTGACCACTCCCACCCCCAGCTCCCATGTTGGGATCAGCTAAGATAGAAGAGATTCATTCATTCATTCAATGGTCATCTCACGGTCCCTACAGTTTGCTGGGCATAATCAAGGCTCTGGGAACAGAGCAGTGGAACTGTCTCATAAAATTCCTGCTTTTGTGGGGAAAGACCAAAAAAACAAAAGACAGCTAAACAAACTGTGTTCTGTTAGTAGGTACTCTCAATCAGGGATGACCTCACTGAGGAGGTGGCCTTTGAGTAGTAAGGACCCAGTGGAAGCAAGGGAGGGACCCAAGCGGATGTGAGGGGGAGGAGCGCTCCGGGCAGAGGCGGGTGCTGGCCTGGCAGTGGCCAAGGTGGTCCAGGAGGGCCAGGCAGCTGACATGCAGTAAGCAAAGGGAGAAGTTAAGGGTCAGCAGAGATCAGGAACATCCCTTTGTACTGCCTTCTTAGAGACTTTCTCAACTGCACCTTCCAGCTGTCTCTTTCGCTCTTGAGCTGGTCTATTTCATCCGCCTACTGAGGTTTGAATTTCCAAGATCTGTACCTGATCTTGTTTTGTTCTGGATGCAATATATTCTTTTTCCCTGAACTTAATTACACTTGGTTGATGGGATTCCGTCTGCTGTATTGACTCTTCATGGAGCTCATCACCTCTCCCTCTATAACATTTCCTGTATTTTTGTTATGAGTTTTAGTTGTGCGTTTATTTCCGTACTAGGGAGCTCCTGTTTGCTATTTACTGCCTCAAGTGACTGTGGGGACAGGACACTGCGGTGGCGACAGGGTGCCGACAGCTTGTCTTCACAAAGGCCTGGGGACCCGCCCCCTGCTTGGGGCTCCACACTCCGGGCCTGAGCCTCAACCAATCCGCTGCTCAGCCCAGGTTGGTTGGGGGGTGGGGAGCGCGGCAGGGAGGGCTGGGAGGCGACTTCCCCTGTGAACGGACCCTGCCAAACGCCCAGGCCCGCTGCCTGCTTCTTTAGTCACTCGGAAGCTCAGGGCGCCCCTGAAAGCATCCTCCTGTGTGGCAGGCTTCTCTGCACGCTTTGGGCCACTGTTTCTTCCATTTCTGTCTGTCTTTTCTCTTTCAGGGATTCCTCCACATCTTAATATACCACCCTTATTTTTATGGATTTGTTCTTCTTTCCTTTCCAAAACTGTCCTTCTGTCATTCATTGAGATTTTAAGCAGGTATTAGCCCCCCAGGACTACTGGCCACACTACTTCCTCCCAAAACAATGCAACTCATTCCCAGCAAAGAAACAATCCATGCATCACAGATTCTATTTGTAAGGCTGGAAGCAAAGACAAATACTCGTTTGGTTTTTTTTCCCCAAGTTTAAATTAACCAATAAAATGGGGAAAGCAGCCCAGAAGCCGCCAGAAGCCACCATTTATAAAAGACAAGTAGAACTAAAGAAGGTAAGTTTTTATTCCAAGATAGGAATAATGACATATACAAAGTGATCATTTTAGAAACACTGATCTAAATCTTTTATACTCATGGACTTTTTTTCTTAGGGAAGAAAAGATTGACGTTAACTCTTTGGCATCATCTCTGAAAAGAATTTCTTCTCGGATTGCTATCCATTAGAGTGCTTTAAACGTCTAAGATGGATGGATGAGAGTGCATTCTGCTGATTCATTTCTGACGACCTTTAAACTCTTCCTTTGGTTACGGGCCACTCCATAAGCAATGTGGTGGGGAGATGGACCCCAGAGTCTGCCTCTGCTTCTCTCCGGCTGTGTGATCTTGGTGAGATGCGCTCTCTACATCTCAACTGTCTCATCTTTGAAATGGGAAGAATAATTCCACGCACATGGGCTGCTGGAAGGGTTAAGCAAGATCGTAACTGTGAAAGCACCTGGCCCAAGGCCCAGCCTCTAGGGGGCCCTCTAACACGCTGGTTTAAAAAACATCCCAGCACAAGCGAGAGCGTGGGCATCACAGAACATCGCTGCTGCCTTGTCTGTCCCCCTTCCTCTCCTGTCAGGGACCAAACATTCGTAAGAGAAGACAAGCGATTCAAGGAACTAAAAACTGAGCTTCAATAAATTAGAGTCAGAAGTCTAGTTCTTATCAACTATTTTCTACATCGCTTTAGTTGTTCTCATTGTTTGTTTCAAGTAAGCCATTTGGTCCTCTTTCCTTTGTAAGGCAAATTCTATTTCTCAAGGTCAATCTCTGTAACCCTAATTTCCTTCCTGAAACCCCTGTAGTTTTTAAAAGTTTCTTTTCACTTTTGCCCTTTCTAAGAGGTAGGGTATTTACCCTATACTATTTTAATAGAATCGTATCTGCTCTGAAGTGAAACTATTTGTTTTACTTTATTAAAGTCGATGCCTTTGGGCTAGCTTCTAAAAGAGTAAACTTACATAATTCTTATGAAGTGAACCTATTTCATTTTTTCTTGTCTCCAGCCTTTACAGTTAAAAGGTTCTTTTGGAATATTGCTCTGTAGTAGGTTATAGAGAAACCTACAGAGCCAACATCATATCCATCATCTGAAATGCTGGCACCTGTACAAGATAAGCCAAGGGGGATCCTTCAGAGCTAAGAGAAAAGTCAAGTCTGTCCATGGAAGCATACGGATGATGTGACAGCAGGCAAAACTTTGTTCTTCACATGATGGACTTCGACACAGGCCAAGGCAACGGGGTCTGCGCCGGAACCTAGGGGCCTTTGGTTTGAGTTCCTGCTCACTGCCCACTCATCCCCGTCGGTCTCAGTAAGTCTCGGTCCATCTCTGGGCCTCGGTTCCCTGGCACCTACCATGAGCGGGTGGCCAACAGACACCTCTGGGTCCCGTCCCAGTCCAGACACTCCGTGGTTCCTATTCTTCCTTTAGCCTCAGCAGCCTGAGGTTCTGAAGACCCCCCCTCAGATGTGTCTCCCTCAGATGTGTCGTCCGGTCAGAAAGAAGAGGGGTCGGTCCTCCTTGGCATTGGCGGTCTGGAATTCATCTCGCAGCCGAAACTGCCACTCATCTTCCAGCTCCAGGCGGACAACCGTCTGGCGGAGTGAGTTGCGGTCCTGACAGATCACACACAAGGTGGCACCTGTGTGGACAACAGCAGAGGTATGTGAAGAAAACAGGGGAGTTTCTCCAAAGGAAAGGTACCGCCTGGCTGCTATTTGCAAGAACAAAATATGCTGCTGCTTGCAAGGGAAGGACCGGATGTCCGCGTGAGCTCTTGTTTCCTTGGGGATGCTTCTTAATTCTTAGCAAGACAGTGAGATTGTGATTTGGCAGGTCTGGCAGACGAGACAACATGGAACCAAGAAACACTGGCAAAGAAGTGAGCAGAGGGGGAGAAGGAGACAGACTCGCAGGATCACAAACCAACATCCTCGGCTCCAGCCCCTGCCGGGAAGCGCCCCACCCTGCCCCTCCAGCCCAACCCTCCCTCTGCACCCATCCCAGCCGGCCACCCGCCCAGGCTCCACGCACCTCCTGACTCTCCCTCTGCTGAGGCAACGTGGATCCTCCCGCCTCTCGAAGCCTAGCGTTCATCAGTAATCATGGGTGTTCGTTCTCGCTACCTACCTCCCTACCTACACGTCCTATCCTCCTATTAGACGAAATGTTTCCCAAGAGCAGAGAATGTTGTGGAAACCTCTGACTATTTCCCCAAAGCTTATGCAACATTGGTGCTCACTAAACACCTGGTAGAGAGGAAGGTCAGAGTCAAGGCCAACCAAGGAAAAGTGAAGCTCGATTAGGGATCCCAGCTGGATTGGAAAGAATGTGTTTAAGTCACACAGAATGAATGTTTCTCACTCTCAACCACTCTAGCACGAAAACACCTACAGAGGGAGAAAGATTAGAAGAAAAGTAAAGATGCATGTGGCATCCCAAGACAAGGAAGAAGAACTCATCCACCAAGAAGGAAAAACGTCTGAGGGGATTTGCATGCTTAGGCTAAGAGCCTGGCTTGAAAAGCAACAGAAAAGTTGAAAATATCTGCTAGTCACCAAAAAGAAAGGGGCTGTGTCTTGTCTCTACGCAAACAGGTAGAGGGGGAAAGAGCTGCCCTGGGATCCCATCCCAGCCTTTTTGTGCTCCCCTGGATGGTCGGGGAAGTCACGCACTCTGAGCCTCAGTTTACCCGTTGGCAAGAAGGACTAGGGCCAGAGGTCACCTCCGCAGAGGTGCCAGGTGACGACAGCCATTCAAGTCAAGATCCACGGTAAGAGTACGGGAAGTTACCTTTCAGAAAATGAAACTTTTTCAAAAAGCCAGCTCCCACAAAAGAGTCACAGAGGTACAGCAGAAGTCCACTAAACAGGAAGTCGGAGCAGCTGATGTTTAAAGAGTGGGGCCTGGAGCTCACATAACACACAGAGATCTGAAAAGAAAGGAACCCAAGAGAAAATGTCATTTTCCATGAAATACTCCATGACATTCTGTTAGGGTTTTGCATCTAGCAAATACTAACTGCCAGGTCAGGCTCAGACTTGGAGGAACGGAAACAATATTTAATGTTATTTCCAAATCTAGATCCTAACACTCAACTCCAAGACTTATCCAGATTTATCTATTCATTAATTCATTTGAGAATCAGAAATGTTTAGCATCAGAAGTGGGTTTGATTCTTAACTTCTTATATCAGGGCCAAACCACTTCGGTCCTCTCAGCCTTTATCTTACCAGCTGTAAAGTGGGGTCATACCGGAGCCGAAGTAGTGGAGTGGTTCTAATTCCAAGTCCTGGGTTCTGACACACGTGTTTAGGAACTTCCCAGATTTGTGGACTCGACAGCGCCCCCTCTGACAGTTACCTGAGACCCCAGGTTAAGGTAGCCGTCGACGGACAGCACAGGGTGGCCGTGATTCCTCAGGGAGAGCGGGAAGAAGCGGTGGCTGTGGTGCTGCAGGAACTTCTCCAGCAGGAGCTGCGCGGGGGCCGCGAGGAGCGTGTGCTTGCTGTCGGGGGCGCAGATGTACTGGGTCGGCACGATGGCCATGGGGCTGTCAGACACCTGCGCGGGGAAGGGCGGGTGTCAGCCACTCCCAGCCACTCTGAGCAGGGGCCCGGGGCGGGCGGCCCCGTCATGGAAGGCTGTGCCGTGGAGCAGCGATGTGAGAACACATAACTTCCACGGTGAAGTTCTCCATTAAGAAAAATTAGGTTTAACCGAAGTGGGACGTGTGAAAACTGATCACGTGATTGATCAGAATCGTAGACACTGACCATTCCACGCCGAATATTGGCTGCCTGGTCTAGAAAAAAATAAGGGAATCCATGGACCTTGGGAACGTTCCCCCAAATCCAGGGATGCAAACCTCTGGGAACGACCAATCTCCCCTTGACCCCCAGACCCTATCTGCCTCCTGTCCAGCCACGTGGCCCCTGCCCTCCACGGCCCAGCCATCTGAGCCCGCCATCTCTCGTTCCATCACCAACATACTTCCCATGCTACAGCCAGAGAGACTGTGGATGTAAATCATGCTAATCAAACCCTCTGCTGGATACCCTACAGTGGGTTCTTGTTACTCCTACAGAAAAGTCTAGAACCTTCCCACAGCGGATAAGGTCCTGCCTACTTCTCCAGCTCATCTCTGACACTCTGCCCCATGGATTGGAGGGACCTTCAAGGCAGGGGTGTGCCAGCTCCGTATGGGTTCCTGGAAGACACAGATCTCCGAAGGCTCGCTGTGACTTTGCATCTGAAATGCCCAGGTCTGCCCTGCCAGGACCGAAACAATCAGATCACGTCTCTGCCCATCTGGAGGCCGGCTCCAGGACAGATGGCACAGCCATCAAGCTAGCCCGTCAGTGCCATTCAGAGAGTGTTTGGCAGGCACTGTCCCAGGGGCTCCGAGAAGAGCACGGTACCACACCTGCCCCCCAAGGGGCTCTGCTGGGCAGAAAAGCCGGACAAGTGAACAGCAAAGATGGTGACAGAGATGAGCTCAGGAAACCAATGGGGAGAGAGAGTGCGGGCAGGCAAGGGCGCACAGGAGGGCTGGTGGCGCGTGTGCGCTGGGGGGGACACACGGGAAACCAGTTAGAGTCGGAGATCAGAAGGGAAACCTCACGGAGTCTTTCCCTTCCCAGGGCTCCCAGCCGGAAACCTTTCCTAACACTTCCCAGCAGTCAAGCCCACCCCACTGACTCAAAGGCGCCCGGGTGGCCTCCCTGCCAGCTTTCCCACCACGGACAGCAGCCCCCTCTAGGCACACGGCCACACCCACCTTGGACGTGATGTGGAAGGACCTGTGCCCGCCCACCGCAATCTGCTTCTTCATCACACTGAAGCGGTTGAACCGGCAGAGCAGGAGGCCGGCGCTGTGCACCCGCAGGTTGAAGTCCACATCATCACACATGAACCTGCCCAGAACCAGAGGAGGGGGCGGGTCGGACTGGAGGCAGCTCACACATCCCCAGTCACGCCCCTACCAGACACGTGGAGTGTGCACCCCTGTACTGGGGGCTGGGAAGGCGGAGCAGGCTCGCTCCTGCCCCAAAGACCTTCCTCTGGGAGGCACAGAAGGCAAACCGAGAAGGAAAGCAGGACAAGCTGTGATGCGCCTGCACCAGGAAAGCAGGGTGCACCCCAGGCTTACACTACAGAAGCACTGCCACCTGTGGACCAGGCACGACATGCCAGGCACCGTGAGGGGGACTTGACAAACACCACTTCATCTATGTGCTGAAAAGAAAACAACCGACCTCCCAAAGTAAAAATATTAGCCACTTTTTACAGCTGAAGAAGACAAGACTCAGAGATGGCAAGTCATCTGCCTAAATTGCAAAGCTGACAAGTGGCAGAACCCAAATTCCTAGCAGGTCAGTCTGGCTCCAAAATGGACACTCCTGTCTGGGCCCTCTCGGGGGTGTGCCCACTGCCTGGCAGGTAGAGGGCTCAATAAACATTAGTGATTAGATTCTTCTCGTGATGTGAGCATTTCTGCATACATCTGTAGAGAGTGACACAGGGAAATTACAGTTTCCTTCAGTGCTAACGCTCCTAAAAAGTGATGTGTTCAGAGAAGGAGCCAAAAAAGCAAGAGAAACAACACCCAGTAGCATTTAAGTCATTAAATAAGGTACCACGTGAATTGAGGAAGGAAGTTGAATGGTCTTAGGCAAATCTGCCCTAAAATTATACAACAAAAATACCAAAAAAAACCATGAGGGGGCTTCCCTGGTGGCGCAGTGGTTGAGAGTCTGCCTGCCAATGCAGGGGACACGGGTTCGAGCCCTGGTCTGGGAGGATCCCACATGCCGCGGAGCAACTAGGCCCGTGAGCCACAGCTACTGAGCCTGCGCGTCTGGAGCCTGTGCTCCGCAACAAGAGAGGCCGCGACAGTGAGAGGCCCGCGCACCGCGATGAAGAGTGGCCCCCGCTTGCCGCAACTGGAGAAAGCCCTCGCACAGAAACGAAGACCCAACACAGCCAAAAATAAATAAATAAATAAATAAATAATTCCCATTTAAAAAACAAAACAAAACCCATGAGGGCTGCAAGCAAGGGACCAGGCCAATGCTACGGGTGAAAAGGCTCTGGTTTCGTTGGCCCTGGAGGGCAAGGATGGAGCAGCTACCCGCCAGGAGTAAGGCTCTGCCCCTCACGGAGGGCCCTGGGACCGTGGGCTGAGCTGACAGCCAAGGTGGCGCAGGAGCTCACCGATTCTGGTTGTACTGCACGTTCTGGGTCAAGTCCACGTTCAGGATGACGAAGTCGTGCACGTGGCAGCGGGAGAAGGGCTCGCGCACCTCGCAGCTCCCGGTCTTGCTGGACCACTTGCGCATGCCGATCAGGGCGTAGTGAGTGATGTTGGGGGAAGCCTCAATGTGCTGCATGATGTGCTTCAGGGAAACATTTCTTTCCGACCAGGAAAATTCCCTGTTCGAAGGAAGGAGACGGACATCCCTCGGTTGGCATGCAGACAACAGCAAGGCCCTCTGGACCAGGCTGGCCAGGATGCTGCTTTCCCCTGAACATGCCGGGCGGGGTGGTGCAGAAGGAACCCCTCACAACCACCAGGCACCGTGCCCAGCACTTCAGATTCACTGTCATCGATCCTCGCAGCAATCCTATGACACAGGCATATCATCCCCATTTTACAGATGAGGAAAAAGAGGCTCTGGATAACTTGCCCAGTGTCACATGACAGAGTTTGGCTTGAACGGTGTTGTCTGTCTCCGGAGCCCACAATCTCTGCGTCTGCCAAACCACCTCGCGTTTCCAGTGTCAATTCCACGTGAGGTGGGGGGAGGGAAGGAGGCAGCGTGTAAACACTTCCCACCCCACCCTGCCGGTGACTGATGTTCGTGAAGACAGTGAGGGCCACCCGACGACCAGGGAGGGCTGCTGAAGGGAGTAACCCCAGGGCTGGGAGCTGGGGTGACAAGAGCTCTGTCTGTGAGACCCAGGGAAGTGGCTCAACTTCTCTGCATCTCAGCTTCCTTTTCCCCAACTGAGGGGCTTCAACTAAACTCTCTAAGGCCCCAGCCAGCTCTGACACGCCAGGACTTGAACGGCTGCTGCAGAACGAAATTCAGAAAGGCAGAGGGAAAAGCTCGGTTCTCTTCCTCATCGCTGCCCTAGCCGAGCTCTTGCCCTCGGACGCGCGACATTGAGAATACTGAAAGCACGGTGACTGCTGTCCTCATGCGTGTGCAGCTCTATCAGACAGAAAACATTTTTTTCTAGAAGAGCAGTGGTGTTAATGGTAATTGTTACATTAGGACTAACTAACACAGAAGAGGTGGACCAACCTCAAAAGTTGCCTCTCAAAAAAACAAGCCAAAAAATCAAGCTGTTTCTCAAAAAAAAAAAAAAAAAAAAAATCAAGCCAAGCATAAAGGCTAAGTTGAAACACTCATGGTAAAACCACACAGGAATATTTTGCCAATGATGTTCAGATGCAGCTGTATCTCCTGAGCCTTTCCTACACTGTGCTGCTCCACTGCCCACGACCGGGCACACAGTTCATGGTTTAATTAATCCTTGTAACAAACTTCTAGCACAAGTTTAAGTGCCCCTTTGAAAGACGAGGAATCTAGAACCCCAAAACGAGTCATTTCCCTAATGTCACACAGCAAATAAAAATAGAGCTTCACGTTAGGAGGAGGCTGGGGGGAGGGAGGAGGGACGGGAAGGTTCTGGGGTGCCAGTGCTGGTCTGTTTCTTCATCAGGGAGTTTGTCAAGTGTCTGTGTTCTGTTTGTGAAAATACCTGGATATGTATTATTCTTTCCTTTTCGCACATGTTTGATGTTGAATATATATTGCATTATTTTCTGTATGTATTACACCTCAATAACATTTTTTAAATTAAGAACTCAAAGTAAAGCTTGGAACGTGAGCCCACCACACACAGGGCTCTGTCCACTGCACACCACACCTTCCAGCATGAGGCGCCCTCTGGGGTCCTCGAAGGGCGGACGAGAATCCCCCACCGAGAAGAGAGCGCGTGCACTTGTCTTACTGGTGGGGTGAGTGTGTGGGTTCTCACCTGCTTCTCTCCCCAGCACCGTTGACGTCCACCACGTTCCACATCACGCAGGAGTCATCAGAAATCACGATGAAAGGCCAGATGTCCTGCGGCTTGATCCCCAGCTCCTCCTGCCGGTTCCGTTCCAGCTCCAGGTTGTGGTAAGACAGCTCCTTGATCAGGAAATGGGCGGCGCCTGAAACGGGCAAACGACCCCGACTCAGGTCAGTCCCAGGCCGACGACCAGCCAGGACAAAGCCCCAGTGAGGAGAGAACGTGATGGAAGCCCATCGAGGCCCCCGCCCCGCCAGCTCCTGGGGGTCCTGATCTGCAGCCCTCATCCACCCACTATAGGCTGTTGACTTGGTAGAATTCTAGGGCAGAAAACACTCCTCTCCAATTTGTCCACACATCGCTTTCTCCTTGCTTTTCTAACAGCTGAGAACATGAATAAATCAATAACCAAGCATCGAAGACAAAAAGAATAGTCAAATCAAAATAGCTTTAAACGCCAAAAAGCTTAATGAGAAAGGTCTTTCATCTCTACGTGGACAAAAACTGTCTCTCGCCATCTGCCTGTACAAGGATGCGGTCAGTAGCCACGGCGGTCGCTGACCTTCAGCACACCCTGAAGGGAGTTCAGGGTGGCGATCAGGAAGGAGGCAGTCTGTGCTCTGGGAAAAACTGGCAGAACAGGCCTTCAGAGAGTTAGATATTTTTCAGGAGGCGATTTTATGAGCCCAATTTCTTGCCTCGTCTCCTATCTAGAAAAGCAGTAAAATCATTAACAGAGATATCTGCTCCCAGTGACCAGTAGCATTCCTCTGCCAACATGTGTGCTTGGCTGCGTGCATCTCCCTTCATCAAAATCCCATATACACTGACCTCCCCCCTTATCTCATTGGAGCAGTTCCTCAGAGCTATCTGACAGGCCGTCTCCCAAGCTCTAGTCTTCATTTTGCCCCAAATAAAACTTAACTCACGACTCTCCCATTGTGCATCGACATCTAGAACATTCTCTCAAGTCTCCATTCACAGAAAGTTTACAGAGTGGGGCACGTTTAAAAAGGCCTACCAACTCCAGCGCTGTTGAAGATACTCGGAAGCACCAGCATGATGTGGTTGGGCCAGTATTTCTTATAAATGGCCATTTCGTACTCCTTGACAACTAGCACATGCAAATGGCTGGCACCGTCCATCGCGTGGTACAGGTTAAAGAGCCCGTGTTCGTGACGGCCAGTTGTGGGAGTGAACGTCGGACTTTTTATGTATTCGTGACTCTGCAGAGTTCGGGCATAAAGAAGCAAGTGTTTGTCAGCATGGCCACAATTATTCCCCTCCCTTTAAAATGTGACTTTGCGGGGCTTCCCTTGTGGCGCAGTGGTTGAGAATCTGCCTGCCAATGCAGGGGACACGGGTTCGATCCCTGGTCCGGGAAGATCCCACATGCCGCGGAGCAACTAAGCCCGTGCACCACAACTACTGAGCCTGCGCTCTAGAACCCGTAAGCCACAACTACTGAGCCCGCGGGCCGCAACTACTGAAGCCCGCGCGCCTAGAGCCCGTGCTCCACAACGAGAGAAGCCACCGCAATGAGAAACCCGCGCACTGCAACAAAGAGTAGCCCCCGCTCGCCACAACTCGAGAAAGCCTGTGTGCAGCAACGAAGACCCAACACAGCCAAAAACAAATAAATAAATTTTAAAAAAAAAATGTGACTTTGCAGCCTCTTCCATCAAAAGATGGCATCTATTTCCACACTCCTTGCATCTGGCTTAGCCTTGGGACTTGCTTTTATGGATAAGATGCAGTAAAAATGACAGCGCGCCAGTTCCAAGCCTGGCCTCCAGAGGCCTGACACATTCTGCCTTCTCTCTGAACCCTCCCAGGAAGAAGCCTGGGCTAGCCTGCTGGAGGAGAGGCCGCAGGGAACAGACACGGGCGTCCCTAGCCCAGCCGGCCCCCCGCCAACCTGGTAACTAACCTCGGACACAAGTGAGAGCAAGCCACCCCAGGATAACCACCCAGCAGAACTGAGTCCAAACTGCTGGCCCACAGAATCAGAAGCTAAGTACATGCTTGTTCGGAAATGGTTTGTTAGGTGAGCAAAACTAACAGGTATATATCGATTACCCAAATTCATTAACCTCTCCTATTAGCACCCAACATCGTGCTCTGAGTACACGTTATGCCTGTATGACTTAAATCCCTCTATCGTAGCCATACAGCCTAGCTACTCATACACTCAGGCTATGAATCTTTTATATAAATAACTGTGTTTTCTTTCACTCTTTTCTCAGCAATAGGTTCCGCTGGCCAAGCTTCCGGCTAGGTCTTCCGTTCCTTCTCGATTCCTCCAAGTACTTGCTACAAAGCTGTGCATACAGCTGGTGCTCATAACCAGTTCTTTTTTTTTTAATAAAGTTATTTATTTATTTATTTATTTTTGGCTGCGCTGGGTCTTCGTTGCTGTGCACGGGCTTTCTCTAGTTGCGGCGAGCGGGGGCTGCTCTTCATCGCAGTGCGCGGGCTTCTCATTGCGGTGGCTCGTCTTGTTGCGGAGCACGCGCTCTAGGCGTCCGGGCTTCAGTAGTTGTGGCATGTGGGCTTAGTAGTTGTGGCACATGGGCTCAGTAGTTGTGGCTCGCAGGCTCTAGAGCGCAGGCTCAGTAGTTGTGGCGCACGGGCTTAGCTGCTCCGCGGCATGTGGGATCTTCCCGGACCAGGGCTCGAACCCGTGTCCCCTGCATTGGCGGGCGGATTCTTAACCACTGCGCCACCAGGGAAGCCCCTCATAACCAGTTCTGATGGGAACCACCTGGAAAAGCTAGTGGAGTAACTGATAAAGGCTCAAGCACCTTACAGTAAAGGCGCGTGCCCCTCACTGCCACTTTACAAATGTTTTCATTCTTGGTAATAGCCTGCTGGGTCTGCAAGGCTGGGTTCGGCTCTGGGCATGCCTGGCCCTCTGGAGAAGGAACAGCAGAGCTGTACACAAGGTCCGTGGGGCTGGGGCTGGGGCTGGGGAAGGGGCGGCAGGTTGACTCTGAGGTTGTCAGGCTGGAACTGTCAAACCAAGCGCCCCTAAGAATGGCGGCCACAGAGACGATGGATTATTAGGAACAATCTCCTCGGAAGAGAGAAGATTTCTCCTTTAGAGATATACGTTGAAATATTTACAAATGAAATGATACAATGTCTGAGATTCGCTTCCAAGTAACACAGGAAGGCAGATGAAGAGAGATGGCTTGATGAAGCAAGACTGGCCTTGAGTGAATAACCGCTGAGGTTGGGTAATCAGCCCTGGGGGAATCATTATACTATTCCGCCGTCTTAGCCTGCTTCAAATGTTCCACAAGAGACAGCATGAAAGAAAAGATAGTGGAAGGGACGAACATTTACTGGCCCTTGTTATCTTCCAGGTACTGTGCTGGTGCCTGACGTTGGTTATTCCATACAATTCTCACCACAAGCTTTTGCAAGAGTTATTATTGCCCAAAGCTTACAGATGAGGAAACTGAGGCTGAGAGACATCAAGTGACAGCATGACGTCAAACGGGCCTCAAATTTGACTCTGAGTGACCACAAAGCCCATGTGCTCCCCAGCCGCCTCCAAGTTCAGTCACCATGTTCGTCTCTCCCCGCCACACCCCACCCCATGTGCCCAACTCATCAAGAACTACAGTCTCTAGGTCTCCAGCTCAGTGGTCCCTTGCAGCCACTTTGATCTGACCCCCGGGGACTCGAAGCCAGTACCTTGTCCGTGACGAGGGGCAGCCGCATGCTCTCCAGCTGGCCTCCGGGTTGGCTGAAGACAAAGTGGTGCTCCTTGGACTTGGGGATGATGAAGTGGAGCTGGATCTCCTCTCCTAGCATGGAGTAAGAGAAGGCAAAGGCGTGCAGGGTGGACTCATAGAGCTGAGGTGCGAGGGGGAAAGGACAGAGCTTGCCATCAGAGTCCGGCCTGACTTCCCAGAAGAACCCAGGCCCGCCGTGGCCATGACTACACAGAGGTCGCTGCCACCTCTGCCCCAGGCTGACGCCAGGACACGGTGTGGACGCCCAGGTCTCGCGAGGGGACAAACACACCTGAGGCCACACCCACTCGGCCAGCGGCTGCTCCCGTCCTGGTGCTCACCGTGCTTCACCCAGCAACGCCACCTCTGCCGCCCAGCCCTACCCGACGCTGGATTCGACCCAGAGGTGCGCTGGGTTACCAACTGAAGCATTCACGTGCCAGATCACATTTTTAATTGTAACAAAGGTTATCTTCCCACCATAGGTAATATGTGTAACAGCATATTAATAAGACAGTAACTGCGAACTTGTGCGCTTCTATCTCACGCACCATGTCCAGGCCCCCTCCCGTCTCCTTGGCGTTAAAATTAACAATCTATGAAGCAATTAACAACCCTATGTCCTCACCCCCCCTTGGTGGACGTGGAAACTGACACCCACGGGTCTTGGGCTCACTCCGATCCCCAGTCTAGCCTCACCTCTAGTCACTTTGTCCAAGGAGCCCTCCCCTCACCCAGTCACCGTGCCCGCACTGCTCTCTGGTGCGACCCCCCAGCCCAGCTTTTCCCAGGCCACGCTTATGCCTCCTTCAGTTCTCAGCTCAGGCGTCCACAGAGGGGTCTTCCCTGACCCTCAGCCTCCATCTGACAGCCCCTCCTGCAGACGTGCAGCTAGCCTGTGCTGTGCCCTCCCGGGAACCACGGGGGCCAGGGGAGGGCCAATGCGGGCCGGGACACACCGGCTGTGAAGTCCTAGTGTGGCTCTACTTTGAGAGCAGAGATGAGGGAGAAACAGATTCTGACCTGGGGAGGGAACACAGAGGGTCGTAACTGAGGAATCTCCTAAGACTTCCTCTCAGGGAGCCTTGAGCGATGAAGGAAGAAGAAGAGAACAAGCAGAGGCAGGGAAATGCCAGCAGGGGGCCAGCGTGTGCCCCTCAGTGCTCCTCACAGGGCCTGGTTTCACGTCCCCTGCAAGTGTGGCCCTCCAGACCCGAGCGCTTGCACACAGACCTGGCTCGCCAGCCAGAGCTCAAACCCGCCCTCGTCCTTCTCCCTCATGCTTCATTCATTCCTTCACTGCAGACCCTGAAGTGACCAGGGACTGAATGAACCCTTTGAGTCTCTCCAGGTCTTTAAATTTCAAAATCAAGACAATGTTTTTCACTTATATGTTTCTCTGCCTTGAAAGAAAAGCTTCATCTCCGAGGGAAAAAATGTTCGGAGAATTATTCTGCAGCAAAGAGGATTTCTGATTATTTTAATCCTTTGAAAAACCGCTCATATGTATTTTCTAATTTCGTCTACAGTAAAATTACATCGTTTAAAAAAATCTGTGCTAAAAGAAGACAGGTGCTACTTCAGTGGAAGCTGAGCTCAAGGCCGAGCAGATTCGGGAAAATTAAAGCTACTGTCTGCTGTTTCCCTCTGTAAAGGGGACGGACAGAGCAAGCCAATGCTCTTGCCACCTCTGGGCCTTTCTGGGGCATTCACTCATGTATACATGAGTATGTAAGTCGTATAGAGAAGTATAAATTAACTCATGCTGTAATAGCTATCAGTGTAGGTAAAACAATGTTGTTATCTTTTTGTTATTTCTTGGATGATTATTCATTTGGGTGTAAATCCTGACAGCAGTGGAAGGCCTCCTACTGATAGGACAATAGTGAGAATAAGGGTTGTGATGATGGGTATTTTATTTCATGCGTGTGATAGTGATAATATGGTGCTGGCTGAACCGTAAATAAATCATTATGATATGCATACTGACTGGAATTGATTTGACTTAATGAGCTATGTACAATTAATAAATATATGTACTATGTAATACCAATGATTTAATGTAAATGCTTATAAGCATGGGGTAAATAAAGTACGATTATACATATTATGTATTGTGTACAATATGATGTATATGTACTTGTATACGTGAATATACATATAATGCATGAAGTACGTAACAATTTATGGGGGAAAAGTATGTAAAAACAAAGTTTGCCGCACAGGTGTCTGACTGGCTCCCATCAGCTCCTGCTGCCCCCTCCTCCTCTTTCCCCGATTGGGTCTGAGATGAAAAGAAATACTAAGTGTAAAATGGGAGGTGCCGCTGGAGCGGGGGCTCCGTCCTACCTGGTA
Organism: Balaenoptera ricei; assembly: GCF_028023285.1. NCBI lineage: Eukaryota > Metazoa > Chordata > Mammalia > Artiodactyla > Balaenopteridae > Balaenoptera > Balaenoptera ricei. The sequence goes on from NC_082651.1 coordinate 94,804,650, forward strand.
GCGGGGGTGGAAGCCCATATACTGGTGGCACTGCTCGCAGTGGTGGTACGTGTTGTATGCCGCGTACTTGGAGAGCCTCATCCGCGCCGTCTGGCGCCGCACGTAGAGGTCCTCCGGCTTCCGGTGTGTCCCTCTGTCTGCACGAAATCCCCAGCATTAAAGAACAGCAGGAGGCACAGCCCACGTTCTCTCCCCTGCCTACTCACAGGGAACCACGGTAACAGGACTTTGTGCGATCACCTCTCACCTGTCTGCCCCCAGGTGACTCAGCTGGTCAGAAAGGACAGAGTCTCAGTGGGATAAACTGAAGGCTACGTTCACATGGCGTCTTACGCATGCGCCTATGCATGGTTCATAAACATTCAAGGATTCGCTACGTGACAATGTAAATCGATCGCCAACATAATATGCAAATACGGTAAACACATGAATCACCTCCAGGTTTTCAAATGACTTAGCAAAATTAAGATTTTAACAGTCAACCTCCATTCGAGAAGGTCTGCTATGTGAAGAAACCTTCAGTAAAAGTGATCTGCTTGGGCTTCCCTGGTGGCGCAGTGGTTAAGAATCCGCCTGCCAATGCAGGGGTCATGGGTTTGAGCCCTGGTCCGGGAGGATCCCACATGCCACGGAGCAACTAAGCCCGTGTGCCACAACTACTGAGCCCGCGCTCTCGAGCCCGTGAGCCACAACTACTGAAGCCCGTGTGCCACAACTACTGAAGCCTGCGTGCCTAGAGCCTGTGCTCCACAACAAGAGAAGCCACTGCAATGAAAAATCCTTGCACCGCAACGAAGAGTAGCCCCTGCTTGCTGCAACTAGAGAAAGCCAGCGCACAGCAACGGAAGACCCAACGCAGCCAATAAAATAAATAAATAAATAAATAAATAAAATAAATCTTAAAAAAAAAAGTGATCTGCTCTGAGAACAACAAAGATAAAATGGTTGGTTTGACAAGGAGACCGGTGAGTATTTTCCTCTCACGCTGCATTCACCAAACTTCCCTAGTCAGTGCTTATAATCACACCGGCCACTCATGTCCGATGTTTCCTGCCAGTGACCCTGAAACCCAGCAGGGTCATAATACTGTGGAAGTTAGCAGTCCCTGAAGAAGGAGCGAGAAAATGAGAGACCAAGGGCAGAAAGGGAAATAGGTGCATTTTGTTACAATCCAAATTCATAGAGAAACATACATGTCTTTTTCCTCTATTGACCAGAACCTTCAGAATACTCCGATCATGATAAACCACCAAGAGGGTCCTCACTGTTATTCAGCACCAACCGAGCCGTGAGTCTCCCCTCGTGAGGTCCGTGAAGAGCCCTTCCTGCCAGGTGAGGTGGCGACCTCAGCTCTCCACCAGGCACTGTCGGTTCACTCACCACCACCAGATAGATAAGTTCATCACTAACAAAATTCAGCTCATCCCTTTAAGAGGTTATTCCCACGTGCTCTGGAAGAAGGTGGCAGCAAGAGATTTAAAAATCTGACCTTCGTTCTTTATGCTCTGATGGTGTGAACAGATCAGACTGGCATCCTCATACTTCGGGTCGTGAATAATGTAGTCAAAAGGCAACTTCTTGAACAGCTCCAGGTCCGGCCAGGGGTCACTGAGCTGGAGGTAATGCCAATCTGATTCTTCTCTGAGGTCTACAGGATCAGTAGAAACACAGATATATGACAAAACAGGAAGTGAGAAGGATTTATGTCAAATGTACACAAGGATGACGGTAGGAGTGGAATTGATACTGAGTCTACAGGTTACCGGGGGAACTCCACTGGATCTCAAATACTCTGGCACCCGTCCCATTTTCAGGATTGTTCTAATTCAGCAAGAAGGTGCATTCAGATCTATCTCTATCCAGACAAACAGCCTTATGCTGTGTTTCCTATGGGATGGGGTTGCTCTTCTAACTTATACTGACTTCCACTCCTGGCAGTATACCTACCCCTGGGCTCTGGGCTTCTCCCCAGCACCATCCCCCAAATATACCACACTGGTCCCCACCGCTGGCAGAACTTAATGTAGTTCTCTCTCTTGCTCTTATATCTAAATGCTACCCAGCCAGTAAGGCCTAACTCCTATCACTTCACCTCTAGAAAGCCTCTCCTGAATGCTCAGGTACACTGGTTTCTCCCTTCTGAATGCCACCACTACTCATGGCCCAATCCACATTTTCACATTTGCAGTGTATCACCCTACATTATAATTGGTGTAGTCTACAGTGCTCACTGAATGCTTGTTGGCTAAAAGGTAAAAAAATCTAGTTGGTCCAACTCAAACTTATGTAACATATTGATTTTACATCAATTGATCAACATCATTTTACATCATATTGATTTTACATATTTGATATGACATATATATAGTATAGATGATATTGATATATATCTATATATCTATATCAATGTATCCTACTATATATATATATATATGGGCAGAGTATATGTCCATAAGAAACGGAAAAAATAAGGAAAGAAGAGGGAGAGGAACATTTATTCTGTATTTAATAGGTGCTCAGTGCTTCATATGTGTAACATCCGTTAATCTTCACAACATCCTGTAAAACAGAAATTACACACATTTTGCCAAGGAGAAACCCAAGGCAATAAGAGAGTATTTAAGAAAATGAGGCTTTGAAGTTTAACAAACTGGATTCAAATCCTCTTTATCATTGGTATATCCAACAAAATGAGGAGACAGAAATTCAGACCTGTTGACTTTCATTTGTAAAATGGTTTCAAACTGTGGGGAAACGGTGGAAAGCTCAGAGTTTCGATGAAGAGCCTCTTTGCCTTCTCCTTCAAAGGAAAGAACAAGGACTGGATGGGCTTCCTTGGTTCTAAATTTTCTCCAAGTCAAACACAGCAAGAGTATCTAAAAAAGTTCTGTGTATCCAAATGACAGGATTTCCTTCCTTGTCAAGGCTGAATACATTGCCAGTATATACTCCATCGTTATCCACTCAACTGCTGATGGACGTCTGTCCATTAATGGACAACATATGGTTGTTTCTATATCTTGGCTGTTGTGAATAATGCTGCTGAACACAGTAACTATGTGAGGTGATGAATATGTTCATTAGCGTGATTGCGGTGATTACTTCACAAGGTATACGTGTATCAAATCATCCAGCTGTACAGCTTAAACGTACATAATACAAGTGCTGTTACAAGCTTACTGGGGCCCCTTCTCTACAACACACGACTCCTTACACAAATCTTCATCCCCAAAGCAATGGATTCCTTTACCAGACCAAGTTTCTGAGCCACTGGAGGGGCGTTGGAAGAGGAAATGGAGGAGGTATTCTACAATAAGCATGAAACAGCTGTTCAAAGAGTCTTACCTTAATCAGGGTAAATTCTGTTCTGTGAATGAGAAGAAAAGGCTATTCCCTGCATAGCATATGTTTCCATTTTGCCCCAAGATGTTGACCTATGCGCTCAGGAGCCTGAGAGGGAAACGCTCCCCTGATGGACAACCCCGCTTTCTAGAGGCAGCAATGAAATCTAGTTTGGTTCCAGCTCTGCCACCTCCCAGCCGGACCCCTGAACATGTTATTCCGGAACCGAATAACAGTATCCATCTCGTGGTGTGGCATAGGAAACGAAATGTGGTGATTTACGTAAACCATCTAGCACAGTGGTTGACGTTTGTAAGGTGCGCAGTAAACAGCAGGTATTTTTAGTATCGTAATTTTATCTCCCACCAAGGCCTCCCGGGCACTATTCTAGGACTGAGCAAAATGGCTACAAGGTTAAGATAAAAGCAGCCCTACGAGGCCCTTGGGAGGAGTCAGATCATTAATCTGAGAATTCCATCTTCAAAGTAAAAGATACAGCGGAAGTCACTTGAGAAACCGACTAAAGATGATTCCAAGCCCAAGCCTCATCAGCAGGTAACTCACTGATATTGATCTCTTCTTCGTCGTAAACATCCACTTCCGTCAGCCGAATGAGCATTCTGGACAAAATGCTGAGGAATTGCAGGTAGGCGCCTGTCTTCCCGATCTGTAGAGACAGCAAAACAGGAGCCAGCCTCAGTACGCCCTGCCTACGTGCAAGCGCTGCCTGAGCACCTGACACGCCTCCACTCCTCCACCTCTTTTAACCATCTCACCTAATTAAAAAGAGGGCTGGGGGGATGCAAAGACATTTGACGGAAAATGTGGCCTGAAGAAGCATGGCAGGCAGACAGATGAACTCCGGTGGGCAGGAGACCCACCTGCTTATAAATCATTGCAAATGTCTTTCCAGATTTTAACTGGCCACATTGTTTAAGCTGTTAGAAGTAGGACTCCATCAGGAGCCGAACAAAGGTTGCTTCAAAAAAAAATGAACTGACATTTCAACAATGTCTTAAAAGAGTCTTGCGTAATTGCAAATTGCTATCTTATATTAACTGATATAGCTATAGTAAGACAACAAAATTCACTGTGCGGGACATAAAAGGCTGGCATCACACTTCTCTCCTCCTAAGGCCAGGAAAAGAAATAAAATGATTTTTCTCTTCTTCCTTCTCTTTCTTCTTGTTTTAGACAGTCCCCTGCCCCCTCAAGCCCAGCACCAGGCCCGTATACTATTGGTCTGAGTTCACTGAGTTCACAACTGGTTACGTGGGTACCTGTGGGCTATCCTCGCCTCCCTCCACCCTGGTGCGCTAAGAATGTGCTCTCCAAGTTCTTAGCTCAACGCCTGGTTCACAGCAAGTATTCGACAAATGCTGATGAATGGAAATAACTATTTTTATTTTTTTGGCGGTGCCGCATGGCATGTGGGATCTTAGCTCCCCGACCAGGGATGGAACCCACACCCCCGGCAGTGGAAGCGCGGAGTCTTAACCACTGGACTGCTAGGGAAGTCCCGGAAATAACTAACCCGTTTAAAAACAAAATATGAAACACAACTGGGGGAGCTTTAGAGAAAATATATGCGATACATATAATTGACAAAGGATTAAAATTTATAATCTAAAGAACAAAGCCAAAGAATAAGAGTCAAATGGACTGGGCTTCCCTGGTGGCGCAGTGGTTGAGAATCTGCCTGCCAATGCAGGGGACACGGGTTCGAGCCCTGGTCTGGGAGGATCCCACAAGCCACAGAGCAACTAGGCCCGTGAGCCACAACTACTGAGCCTGCGCATCTGGAGACTGTGCTCCGCAACAAGAGAGGCCGAGACAGTGAGAGGCCCGCGCACCACGATGAAGAGTGGCCCCCACTCGCCGCAACTAGAGAAAGCCCTCGCACAGAAACGAAGACCCAACACAGCCATAAATTAATTAATTAATAAAAAAAAAAAAAAAGTCAAATGGACTAAAGGAAAAATAAGAGAAACAAAACCAGAAAGTCACTGTAAAAGAAGTACCAATGACCAATAAATATATTAAAATATATTCACCCTTACTATTATATATACTAGAAATATACTATTTCTCCCCTATCAAAAAGGCAAAAATTTTTAAAGATTGATAACATTCAGTAATGTGAGGGGTATGGAGAAACCAGGAATCCTTTTTAAAAAACATTTTATTTTTTCCTATTTTTTTAACTTACGAAAAGCACTATATACTCATTTAAAAGTTCAAGAAATACAGATCAATAAAAAAGTAGAATGGTCACAAATTCCAGTCCCCCCCACCCCCAAGCTCTCCTGTCAGGGATTTTTTAGATATTTTCACACACGCAGACACATACACACACTGATTTTTTTCATAATTGATATGACACCATGTATATATTATTCTGCAACTTGATCTTTAAAGTGTAAATATCTTAGAGAAATTTCAGTGTCAGTATATAAAGATCTACTGAATAGTTCAAACTTTCTGTGGCTGAATTGCATGATATCGTGTTCAAATATATTCAACCAAACTTGACCAATGCAACTTAAGTTGCTTCCAGTCTGTTTTTTAACTACTGTAAACAATACAAAAATGAGCATTCTTACACATATTTTTGTGGGTTTGTGTTTCTTGGGGTAGGTACCTGGCAGGGGAATGAACATTCGGTGTGAAAAGGAAACATGTCCTGAATTGGGACAGTGATGATGGTGGCGACAGTAACAATGCTTTCCAGGGGTCAGGCCATGTTCCAGGTGCCCTACAATTATCCTCTCGTTTAGCACTCCTGTTTTTGTGACAGAGGGGCTATCATCTTCCTCCTTCTCAGATGAGGACAGTGAGGCAGAGGGAAGGCTGGAACCGGCCCAGGGCTCCGGTGATGTTTTAGTCCGAATCCAAGCCCAGGCAGTTCACTGTAGGGCCTACCCTCCAGCCCTGCCCTGTCTGGCCGAGCCCCCTCCCAAGACCCCAAACCAACCTCGTGCGTCCTCCTTACACGCTCACGACACCTGACACTCACACCGCCCAGGTTTCTCCCACGTTGACAGGTGAAACGGTCTTTTGTTGTCAGAAAAACACAAAGAGCTGGGTGGTGGAGACAGGTTTCTCACCTCCCTGTTCAGTTTCACCAAAATCTTGCAGGGCAGAAACAGGCGTTGGCCTCCATTGTCAGAGTGGGAGGGAACCGCAGACTGGCCATGAGGACCGAATGCAATCACGTGGGAAATGCAGAATCGTTGTCTGAAGGAGCAAGAAGCACCCGCAGAGAACTCCTCCACCCACACACCACGCAGAGGAGGAAACTGGGGTCAGAGGGTGGAGGTCACCCAGCCGTCCACCTGCCCACTTAGGACCATCCGAGATTCCACCGCGGGAAGGCAGGTGCGAATAAGCCCCAAACCTGCCTCCGGGCGCGAACACAAGCCCCGCGGAGCCCGGGCGCGCGGGGCGGCACCCACCTGGGGGGGCCCGCTGAGCAGCAGCCGGCGCGGGTGGAAGCCGTCCACGCGGCCCTCGGCGCGGCTGCCGTAGTCCATGTGGCTGGGCCGGGGCACCGTCCACTGCCGGTAGTACAGTGACTGCTCTGTGGACGTCATGGTCTTGCTGAGCAGGGGCCGGAACGAGCTGGCCCACATGACTGAGTGCGAGGGCAGGAGCGAGGCGGCCTTGGGCAGGCCGCTGCCGTCGGTGGACGTGACCATGTCGTACACCAGCTTGGGCAGGAAGACCACAGGCGGCCGCCGGCAGGCCTTGCTCGCGGAGCACTGGGCGGCCTGCAGGACGAGCGGGCCGGCGGCGGGCATCGCGGACGAGGAGGGCGAGCCCGAGGAGGACGATGAGGGCGCTGACACCTGGATGCTCCACTGCCCAGTCTTGAGGCCGGGGTCCAGCTGGGGGGCCGGCCCGGGGCTGCGCCTGCTGATGACTGCCGGCGGCCCCCGCCCGGCCCGGAGCCACTGTCTCTCTCCCGGGGCCCTGCCCTCCTCCGCGGGGCCGCAGGGCTGAGGCGATTGGGCCCGGTCCCCCCGCGAGGGCCCCACCGGCTGAGCCTGAGCCGGGGACTCGCCGCACTGCGCTGAGCCTGGGGAGAGAGGGTCCCGTCAGTCAGGGCCCCGGACCCGCCGCTCCTGCTTCTGCAGCACTAACTCCCCTTACCTGCAACGACTGGGAAGTTCCGTCAATGCCGTCCCACCTCTGGTTAAATACAGACTCTGTCCTTCTGACAAAGACAAGAGGCACCGCGGGGAGACAGCCAGCACGGCTCCCTGGCCCCATACATGTTGCAAAGGCCTCTCCTCTGCACCCCCCGCCCGATCTGTTCCAGAACCCTCACCTGCAGCGCCCAGCCTACACTCCCGCTTCTGTGCAGGTGGGTCCTGGAGCTCCGATCTCCCCTCTGCACAGCACAGTGGTGCTTCTGGTTCAAAGCAGCAAAACTCACAGGACTGAAAAGGCTTGACTCTAACGCTACAACCACTTAACTTCTAGAAGAACTCAAGACGGAAAATGCAGTACGCACAGCGGCTACCCAAACACGGGGTTTCTTTTGCCCTTTTCCCCACGTGGACCATGTTGAAAGGCAAGATGAGTGTGGGTCCCCGGACACCGAGGAGCAGCGTTGTCTTTCATATCAACCCAGCCACATCTGCCTGGGGCACGCGTGCCAGCTCCGAGCAACCCCGAGGACCTCAGGCGCCACGGGAACCACATCTCTGTCTTAGCTCTGCTGTTTTCCCGGAGACGAGGGGAGCTGCCTCCCAGGCCACCCTCCCCAGACCCCGCCCCACGACACTTGCTTCAGCCTGTGTGCTGCGCACCACACCACTCAGCCAACCTCCCCACTGGATCCCAGCTCCCCAGCAAGGCTCTGACTCAGCCCCGCGGCCTGCGTCTTGCTTGGTTACAGGCTGCTCGTGGACAGAGGAAATGCAGCAGCGGCCTGTCCCCCTAGGCTAAAGGCCTGATTCCTGCTAAATTGCCTCTTCCCCGGGCAAGCCACCCGAGGTGATCAGCTCAGAGGCAGCGGACGAGTTAAGGACCAGGGTCGGGGAGGCTATGAGGACCTGGGCATCTGGCCCGGGGGAGGGACAGGTGGACACAAAGGACATGAAAGGGGCAGGAGGTTCCAAAAGTAGACCACGGGGACCCAAATGTTTTCACCCATGTGCTAGGTTGTGAGGCCCAGACTGGGAGGACCCGGAGGACGGAGATCCACAATGATGCTTCTCTCCGTCCACCCGCCCTGACCTCAGTCATTCATTCTGCCCCGGTTGAGTCCAGGGGGACTGTCAGTCTATAAAAGAGCGACCCAGCCCCTCCCAGGCTGACTCGTCTGACCCCGCCCCCCGCTCTTGACTCCTGTGGCCAAGGCTCCCCTCCCTGGACCTCCTGAAATGTGGGAGTTACACCGAAGGCCACGGGAAGCATCTCATCAGAGACACGGGAAGCATCTCATCAGAGACACGGGAAGCATCTCATCAGAGACCCCTAAGATCCCAGGACCCTCTGAGGAATTATAAAAAGTCACCTCACCGGAAGGGGAGGCTGGCTGGCAGCCTGGGCAATCTACTCCACCTGAAGACACTGCACAGACCTGCGTGTCCCAGAACCTTCTAGAAAGCTGTCAGCCCAGGATCAGAGAAGAACAAAGCACCACACCTCTCTATTCTAACGGCACAGATCATCCACTCCTCAGGTGCCCCCCTGGTACCCTGGGCTCCCTCTAGTGCTTGGGGCAGAAGGATAACAAGCGGCAGCATTTGGCTTTTCTGACCGACTCTAGCCTGTAAATCAGACCTTTCTTCTACCACAGAGACCAGGCTCATGTTAAGGAGGCCTCGTCTCACTCCCTCTGTGCACACCTGTGAGGGAGAGCCCCACCACCGGCCCACTGTTATCCGTGGGCAGGTGGGGAGGGGGAAGGAGAAAGGAAACCAAAGAAGGCCCCAAGCCAAACCCCCGGATGTGCTCCGACCTTTGCAGCCACGCCCTGACCCTGAGCTGTAACCCTGGGACCACTCACTGCACCCAAGCACCACACACGCCTTCAGGCCCCAAGCCTCCTCTACCTGTGAAGTCTCCTCCACCTGGAATACCTTCTCCTGCACTGGAAAGCCTTCTCCTGCAAGGCCCAAAGGCCAGCTGCTCTCTGAAACCTGCAGGGGTCACACCCTACCCCTAAATCTGCCCCACCTGAGACAAAATTAATTACTTCCTCATATGCATAACCGTAACACCTCACGGGTGTGAATATGTGTGCAGAAAAAATACAGCAGCCCCTACTGCAACATAACCTGGTCCAAAGGAACAATGGTTTCCTTGAGAGCAGGTCCATATCTAATTGGTCTCTGAACTCCCTGAGCCAGGTAGAGAGTAGGTTCTCCGTAAATGCTTGTGGTGGGAAGACATGCGATATGTCTCACGTGTGCCCGTCCTGACTGCTCCTGAGGCCGAGGCATCCCTCAGAGCAGAGACCTGGAGCGCTTCATCCACATTCCCCGCTCCCTCCACCAAAGTGTGGTCCAGGTCCAGGGGTCAGTGACACTTGCTAACTTTTGTTATTTCTCCCCCAGTGAAGTCTTCTGTGTCCACTTCTCTCCGCCCTCAGACTCGACAAGAACACTCACCCAGCTCCTCTCCCCTGATTCCCCAAACCAACAGCTGCCTGTAGAGCACAGAGGGAGGGCCCTCTGACACCACCCGGCACAGGCCCTGCGGGGGCAGAGGCCACGACCTCCTCCCGGGAAGGACCCCCCACTCCCCGCCCAAGTCCAGAAAGACGCGTACTCTCTAGAAAGGCCAGTTCTTCGTAGATCCCTTCTCTTTCCAGTTCTTGTTGAAAATAAAGGATCTCTTTTCATTCTTTGAAATCTCAAAAAACTAAAATGGTCCAATTGTGGGATCTTTACCCCTTGGAGACTTACTGGATGCCTTAGAGGAGAGGGATGAAGACGCGGAGTCATGGGAGCGGGAGCGTTCTCTCTTCACGGGGCTCCTCTTCTCTGATGTGGAGCCTGGTTCAAAACACACACACTGAAGAGGCCTCGTAATCACGGTCCTGTACATTCCCCCAGCACTTCACAGTTTACAAAGTGCATTCACACATATCATCTCTGATCTGTCCACCCACCACCCAACCACCCATCCATCCCTCCATCCATCCATCCTTCCATCCATCCCTCCATCCATCCATCCTTCCATCCATCCATCCCTCCATCCATCCCTCCCTCCATCCATCCCTCCATCTGTCCATCCCTCCCTCCATCCCTCCATCCATCCATCCCTCCGTCCATCCCTCCATCCATCCCTCCATCCATCCAACTCTCCATCCGTCCATCCGTCCATCCCTCCCTCCATCCATCCATCCCTCCATCCATCCATCCCTCCACCCATCCCTCCATCCGTCCATCCCTCCATCCGTCCATCCCTCCATCCGTCCGTCCCTCCCTCCATCCATCCATCCCTTCATCCATCCATCCATCCATCCCTCCCTCCCTCCATCCATCCATCCCTCCATCCATCCATCCATCCATCCACGTTCCCAGGCATCCTCCTCTGAGGCAGTGCTGAGGAGACAGGTGTACAACACAGAGCAGGCCAGTGAGGCACTGGTGGGTCAGTGAGGCTCCTGCCCAGGGGTCACAGCTACAGGATAGAGTAAGGAGAGCAAAGAGGGAGGAGCCCAGGGGCCAGGTGCCCACCCAGCAGGGAGAAGCAGGAGCAGGGAAACATCCTGGGAAAGGTGACCCTGATCCCGGTTCTGAAGGGCCGGCAGGGATTTCCAGGTGAAGCACGGAGCAGAGGGAACTCGAGTGGCCGGGAGAACGCCTGTGTGGCCCAGAGGTGACAGAGCAGGGCACATTCATGAGATGAGTGTGGCCAAGAGCCCGGGGTGCGGCGTAGGGGCCGGAAGCCAAGAGGAACGAATGGGGAAAGGACGGAGGTGGGTCGGGAGATTCCAGGAGTGTGGATTCACTCCACGGGCAGTTTCATGTCAGGGTCCCATTCACATCTGTGAAAGGTTCCTACAGCACCAGGCGGGTCTTTCCACCCCACTTTACAGACGAGTCATCTGAGGCTTGGAGAGGTGACGTGACCTGTCCAAAGCCACACAGCCAGAGATGGAGGGGGAAGAGCGTCCTCATCTTCCAGCTCTCCATCTCTCTCTCTGCTACACCAAACCCCACGAATGCCTTGCATATTTGTAGTAGCAGCTTTTTATTTTCTCTCGCTATCCTGTGGACTACAGCCAAATGCCTTGCATTGCTCCGATTTATGTGTCCTATTAAAATACATGGCGTTGAACTTTGATGTCTGCAAACAAAACTAGCCTGTTTTCATAAATCTCAATAAGGGACAGATCCTGTTAATTCACATACAGGAAACAAGCGAGTGAACCTTAAACCAGGCAGTAATTCCGCCAGCAATTCAAACAAGGCATGAACTTAAAGCCTAGGAAATCTCCATTTTTCTTCCTACTCTTTAAGAATTCTAGAGCTACAAAGAACCTGTTGGGATTTCCATTTTCTCACATCACCAAAAATGAGGGGGAGAAAGCAAAATCTGAAATCATTGAGGGATTTCCCCCAAAGACGTGTCCGGATGGCTCTCATCGGGAGCTGCTGACCAGCAGACGGGCCCAGGGCCGCGCTGCGTGCGGGACAGGTGTCTAGACCGGCCCTCCCCACCTTCCGTCACCAGCTCCTCATCCTCGTTGTCTGTGCTGCTCAGCTTTTCAGCGTCGCTCTCCAAGGCCTCACTCCGGGCCCCCTTCTCCAGGGGAGCCTCGCTGCTCACAAAGTAAGCGGCCAGGCCCAGCTCCTGCTCCAATGCCGTCCTCACCAGGCAGGAGGAGTTTATGAGCCGCAGGTCACAGTACCGCAGAGACCTGGGAGGAAACGGAAGAAGGGCTCTATCGACTGCCTTCTACAGAGGAGGTACCGCTTGCGCTGGGGACCAGCACCCTGTCCTCCTCATTAGGCCCCTAGGACTCGTGCAAACGGAGAAGCAAACAGTATCACTGGAACCCCTGAGCAACAACGTCTGTTTGACTGCAAGTCTCTGGGGGCCCCTGCCGTGGATCTAGCCCCGTGCTGCTTGGAATCAAAGGAACACTGACTTTCAGGTCAGACAAAAAGGAGGCTTGAACCCCTGCCCTGCCACTTCCTGGCGACAGACCCTCGACAAGCTGGGCACCTTCTTGGAGGCTCAGATGTTTTTCAAATGAAAGATGGCCATGAATATTAATAACCATCTCCGTGCACTGCTGGGAGAAATATATGTAATAAGTGGGTATTTGATTATTCCATCAACATTTAAAATGTGCCCAAGACTATGCCTCATGCAAGGGAGAGGATGCTGATCAAGTCATCGCCATACTGGAAACGAGAGTCTGCCTGGGAAGACACGCCAATGAGTCACGACACATGTGGAGGTGTGGGCACAGAGGGCAGGCTGGGGCAGGGCTCGCAGCTGTGCGGGGGAAACAGCAAAGGGCTTGGAGAGAGGCAGATGGGGGGTGCAGTTAGGCTTTTACTGAAGCAAATGACCTTTCATTTGCTCATCTATAAAACAGGGGAGTAATACTATGGTCGTAAGGTGCAAATGCTAGATTAAAAGTCTAGCCCAGTGCCTGATACAAAAAGTAAATGCTTGCTCAACGTTAAGATAGACTAAGACATTGTCTTAGTCCTTATGGAGCTGAGGAATAGAAGACTTGATCCGTGACACGGCAACAACCGAGGTTGAACCCTGTGCGGACACTTTTACCCGGCCTGTGAGTACGCGGCGCGAGGTGGCCCTTGCGTAAGTGTCGTGTGGCCAAGCGGCAAGAAGCCGGGCGGCCCTGGAGTCCGCCATGCGGCGCACTGGCTTAATCTCTGTAAGCCTCAGCTTCCTCATCGGCTACAGGGCCTCCACCCACGGAGCCCGGCAAGAGTCCCCACATCCCCCACCACGAGCCCGGGGGGTGCCTGTCTGAGAATTAGGAAAAGCTGCCCAGGCCTCAGACGCATTTCACTGACATTTGCTAGAAAACGGTCACCATAAAGATACACATCTACGATGACTTTGATGTGAAGGCATTCCCAAGAGTCGGGCAGGGGAAGCTTGACCTGGCAAAGCCCCCAGCGGCGAGCCCGGGCAACTGGCTCCTCAGAGACCCCCAGGCGCACAGTCCCTCCCCACTCACCTCGGTAAGGACTCCCCATGTGGGTCCATCCCACTGAAGATCAGGATGCAAGGCAGGCCCTCCAACTCCAAGTATGTCTGAGGCCTCCACTCCGCATCCTCAATTTTCTGCCACATCTGCAGGTAATTAAAAAGAAAGCTGTAGGACTTCTGACTTTCCAACCAGCCCAGCTCCAAGGGAACCTTGATATCCTTCTGCTGATTTAAAGCCCTTGCAATGCCTCGCTGGATTTTTATCAAATTTAAACTGCAAACAAGCATACCATTGGCTTCACCACGGGACTCCCAGCCACACAGAACACTGCCTGGCAGTTATCAACTGTTCAAGAAATATCTGCCAACTGACCGCCTGATTCTTTGCGAGACAGTGTATATCCTCAACCGTCTAACATTTGGTACTATGTTCTCTCCATTGTGGGGCTGTGCCTTCACAGTTCCTTCCCAATTATTCTCTCAGTATTCTTACCCTAACCCTTTTGCATCCTCCGTCACCTGTACGTTTAGTGAAAGGCGATTACGGTCCAGGCACTGTGCTAGTTTGGGGGGCTGAGATGTGTGGGGCTGTCCTTGCCCTTCTCTGCTGGGGGAGGAGCCAGATGACAGGCAGGTAAAACAGAACTTGCCCCAGGTTGGGGGGGTGCGGGGGGACAACTAGGGGGAAGGGCAGCTTCCTGAAAGAAGAAAAGACGCTGGGGACTTCCCTGGGGGTGCAGTGGTTAAGAATCCGCCTGCCAAGGCAGGGGACACGGGTTCGAGCCCTAGTCCAGGAAGATCCCACATGCCGTGGAGCAACTAAGCCCGTGTGCCACAACTACTGAGCCTGCGCTCTAGAGCCCGTGAGCCACAACTACTGAGCCCGCATGCCACAACTACTGAGCCCGCGAGCCACAACTACTGAAGCCTGCATGCCTAGAGCCCATGCTCTGCAACAAGAGAAGCCACCGCAATGAGAAGCCCATGCACTGCAACAAAGAGTAGCCCCTGCTCACCGCAACTAGAGAAAGCCCACGCGCAGCAACGAAGACCCAATGCAGTCAAAAATAAATAAATTTTAAAAAATTTAAAAAAAAAGACACTGAGTTGAATTCTGCAGATTGATAGGCATCAGCTAAATAAACAAGAAGAAGAAATGAATCCCCAGAAAGAAATAAAATCAAGCTACAACCCAGAAGTTTGAAAGAGCAGTGTGTTTTGGGGGGGGGGGGGTGCAGCTTTTATAAGTAATGTGGTACAGCTGCACTGAAAGCTGCAGGTAGGCACGTGGCAAGAGAGGCAGCTGGAGGGGTGGGCCGGTATGCAGAGGCCACGATGGACCGATGGACCACGATGGGACCTTAAGGAGTTTGTCGCCACCCCACTCCCTCTCCTCCCTTCCCCCTGGTGGTCCCGCCCCACCGCCCTCCCAGGAGTCTCTCCCCACTCCTGTCCCACCTTGAGCTGCTTCAAGAAGTGCTTCCCGATGGTGATGCCAGAGCTGGGGTTGCCCAGGATGATCTCAAAGTGCTCCTCCAGGGCCAGCTGCGCCCGCACGTGGGCCAGCCGTTCGTAGGCCACGGCCGCCAGCGGGGAGCAGGGCACCCGCAGCAGAACCATGAGCCCGTGGCCGCAGGGGCACTGCTTCGGGGAGTTGATGAGGTTCTGCGTGATCTCCAGCGTCTCCACCGATGTGTAGTTCTTCATCTGAGAGAGGCCGCTCACGGCCATCATCGCGGCCGTGTAGTGCTGCACGAGAACAAAGGTCCTGATCACCGCGCTGTGCAGGCGGGGGAACCTGCAAGGAACAGAGAGAGACCACGTCGTGACCCAGGGCTGCCACCCCCAAGGATGCCCAGAGAGCTCCGAGAGAGAAAGGCCTTCCCGGGGCAAACAAGTAACCCAGACACCTGCCATCTCGGGCACAGGCAACTCCTGGATCACAAACAAGTGGTGTTGCCTTTTGAAGCTGGTTGTTTACAACCTGAAATTGAAGTCTTCCTTAGAAGTCAAGTCAAAAACTGCTTTATCATTTCCAGCTGAGAAACAAGCAAAGTTTTGCTGTTGCTGCTGGTGCATACTAGCTACTCAATAAACATCTGTTCAATGACTAGATGAATGAGTAAAATAAATGCCCATCATCAGCTTAATTTATGTTTCCATGAGTTAGGTAATTTGCTCCAGGTTCCCACTGGCAATAAGAGAACCATCAGTAATCAGTATGTAAGTGCAGCTACCACTTACCCCAGATCTGGGGGGACCATCCTAAAGGCATATCATTCATTTCATGTACAGTGAGTTATTAGAAATGTAACTAATGTGATTTTAATTTGACAGATGAATTACAAATCCAAACACAGGCAGTCAAACCAAGAATCCTAGTTTTTGTTTCAGAAGCTGTGGTCACACGAAGGGGGAGACCCCTCCCACAACCACGTGCACTGCCAGAGCAGCTCTGACCCCTGTGCCAGAGACAGACCCCAGAACACCACGAGAAAAACCCAAGTCACTGTATGTCACTCTGTGTTTCTCAGTAGGAATAGACAAATTGATGTTCCGTTTATAGGCAATGCTCTTGGGAGTTTATTTAGATGGAATGAGTCCCCTGACTCAGTGGCTTTTTGGAGCAAAGATAAAGTAGTTTCTTGACATACAAAGATAGGAACCTTCCCACGGCCATGTCACCCTCTGAGGCAGCCAGCTCACCTTCCAACAGCATCTCTGATATCTTCTCCTGCCCATCGTTATACTTTTGTTCATTCTTTCGCCTTAGCACTCAACTACTTTATGGCTTCTATGAACTGAAGAGTTGGCCTGGCAAACTTGCCAATACCAGTACTGTCTTGGGAAGGCATTAAGGGTCTGCAGGTTCTGGCACAAAGGGGACCAGTGGCCCAAGCACTGCTTTACCCTGCCCCTGGTGCACTGGCCAAGTAGTGCCCAGGAAGAAAGAGAGCAGAGTGGAAAATGCATTGTCTCCACTCTCTACAGCACTGCCCCAGCTGTGGTGGCCCCTTGTCACCTTGAGCAAGGTAAGAAGAGCAAGATGTCACTTAGGGAGAAGCACACTCTTCTCCCCACCTCCAACATCTGCTTTCAACTCTGCTCAAAGGACAAGCAGAGACTTCTGCTTCTGGCCAAGATAGAGTAACAGGGACCAGATTTATTTTTCCATCAGAAATAACTAAAAATCTGGATAAATAGAAGAAACAACAGTGTTTCAAGACACTGAGCAATGAAAGACAGTGATCCTTCGAAATGGAAAAGAAATTAGGTGAGCCTCCCGTTTCTACCTGGAAAGAGTTCCCAGGATTGCTCGGGAAGGAGGAACCCAGGCAAGCCCCAGTGTCTCCCTGAGTTGAGGAAAGATCTGGAGTCCAGGGAAACCAAGGCAGCCAGAGTTCATGGGGGAAATTACCAAAGAGGAGAGAACTGCACAGATAGAGAACTCAGGAGAGCGGCAGAGGGTCCCATTCAAATCCTCAGCTAAGTAGTGATCAGTGTATATATGTAAGAAAACTACCCAAAGCCAAGAAAAGGACCATCCAAAAGGATTAGAGGGAACAGTACTTCAAACTCACAAAGGGCTTGGAATAGTTCCTGTTCCCATCACCAGTGTGGGAGACATCAAAATTCATGAAATACTGTAGAGTACTTAGAGGGTTTCACTTCGGTAGTGAACAAAATTAGCCCTAGACTAAAAACTGCTCTGGTCCTGCCTAACAAAGTTTAAAAGCAAAACCTGAAAGAATTAAACTGTTTCCAAGGAACTTAACTGTATCTCAGAACAAAGCTTAAGAAGATTTATAGGAATACAAATATATCCAGCACCCAATGAGGTAAAATTCACAATGTCTGGCATCCTCTCAAAAATTACCAGATATGTAAAGAAGCAGAAAAATACAACCCCTAATAAGGAGGGGGGAAAATCAACCAATAGAAACTGACCCAGAAACAACACAGATGACAGTATTAGTAGAGAAGAACATTAAAACAATTATTATAACTATATTCCATATGTTTAAGAAGATACAGGAAAAATCGAGCATTTTAAATGGAAACATAAAAAAGACTCAGATTCTAGAGATGAAAACTAAAATGTCTGAGACAGAAAAAAAACTGGATCCTGAATTCTCATGGGAGCTACCATCTTGGTATTTGGCCCGGCCCTGCCAGCTACAGTGGATCCGTTCAGGAATGGCTACCTGACCCAGGATGGGTCATCAGGCTTTTCCTGGGATTTTTCAAACTATTTATAAGAATCAGTCCCCTTCTAGAACCTGGAGAATATGAAGTTCAGCAGCAGCTAGGGATGATGTTGTCAGCACATGGAAGAAACCAGTGTGTGATGAGATACAATAAAGCTAACACAGAGAAAAATACCAAAGACAAGACAACACAGTCTTGGCAGTGTTTAATACCTAACTTAAGTTGTTCCTGAAACCAGCTGCATCTAGTTCTGTGGTTTATTTATTCAACCTCTCCTTTTATTTCGTGACAGTGCATTCCTCTCCCTCTCCTAAAGTAGTTCAAGTTGGGTTTCAGTCACTTGCAAGGAACAGTCCTGATTAATAAACAAACACAAGTAACAATTTATTATCAGTTTGTCAGTGTGTACATTCATGGATGTGCTACCTGAAATTGCCTTTCTTCTTCTCTTTAGGAACCTTGTTATATGACTATTTTGCTTTTGTGAAAAATAAAAATATAAATATAAATAAACTGGATGTGACTGACAGCAGAAAAAAAACACTAGTAAACTTGAAAACATAACAATAGAAATGATCTAAAATGAAACAGAGGGAAACAGAAAATAATGACTATAGCATCGGAGAGCTATGGAACAACTTCAAGTAGGCTAATATATGTACAATTGGATTACTCTAAAAGGGGAAAGGAGAGATGTAGAAAAAATTTTTTGAGGAAATAATGACTAAAATTTTTTCGTATTTGATGAAAATTCAATTAACTCAAGAAACATGAAGAAAACCACACCAAGGCCTATCTTAATCAAATTGCTTAAAATCAGTGATAAATTTAAAACATTTTGAAGTAGCCGGGCTTGGGAGGGAGTGGTGGGGAAGAGAGGTCATTACACAGAGAGAAACAAAGGCGATGATGACAGCAGACTTCTGGTTTGAAACAATGTATGTCAGAAGACAGTAGAGCAACATCTTTAATACTTCGAAAGAAAAAAGTCAACCTAAATTTTATACCCAGGGAAAATATCTTTCAAAAATGAGGCAAAATAAAGACTTTTAAAGACACAAAAAAGCTGAAAGAATTCATCACCAGCAGACCTTCCTGCCAAGAAATGTTAAAGAAAATCCTTTGGACAGAAGGAAAATGATGCCAGATAAAAATCTGGATCTACACAAAGGAATGAAGAGCACTGGAAGTATTAACTATGTGCATACATAAAAAAGGAGGTTTTAAAAAATATTCTTATTTAAATATCTTTAAAAGATGATCGACTGCTTAAAGCAAATGTGATTTATTGGGGAGTTTATAACATGTATCAGTAAAATGCATGATAACAAAAGCACAAAGCCTAGGAGGAGAGAAATGGAAACATACTATTGTAAGAATCTTATACAGGAAGTGGTACAATATCACTTGAAAGTAGACTGTTTAGGCAGGTTCAATGATTTGCCTGAAGTTAAAACTAATAAAGAGTAGAGCCAGGATGTATGGTGCCATGATCACTCTGGCCTTCTACCAGCTGTGAGAGCTCGCTCCGTACAGTTTAGTAGGTCTACTGTTTTGGACTTAAGTGACCAGGATTTGGTCTGGCTTCACTACAAACCCCCCACATGACTTTGGGCAAGTGACCTAACCCAAGTCTGTTTCTTTCTCTGTCAAATGGGGGAATAACAGTGTCCCCTATCTCACTGTGCCATTGTGAGGATTATTTTAGGCAATAAATGGAAAATACTGGCCCAACGTCTACAGATCCCTAAGCGCTCAGCACATGTCTGCTGCACGAGGAGAAGCCGGGGAGCCGGGCAGAGAAGCAGAGGCGGGACAAAGGTCAGTTCTCACAGCCTTAGTGTAAAATCTTGGAGCGTGTCTTCCCTCAGCAAGGTTCTGAGAGCTCGGCTGACAATCCACGAGTTGGAGAAGTGGCCTGACTAAACCCATCAGCATCAGAGCTGAAAGGGATTCAGTTCCCCAAAGGGTGCTCTGGGGAACACTAATCCCATGAGACAATGGAGATGCCGCACGCTCTAGCCGTCTCTTAGAGATTTATAGCACACGTGGCACATTGAAGGCTTTGAGAACTCTCATTGGGAGAAGAATCCGTTGTTAAACGTAAGGTTTATCAAACACACATGACCATGGAACCCCTCGTGACATAACAACTATTAGCATCCAGCAGTATAGCTTGGGAAGTACGTGTCTAATTCAATCCTTTTGTCAGCAAATGAGACAAATGAGGTGCCATGAGGGGAGACGGCAGAGCTCAGTTCAACACCCACAATTGGCGGCAGAGCCATTCATTTTGTTTTGTATTAGACAGTCTGTAAAGCTTGGCCTGGCTTTTCCACGTATAAACTGTGTGGATGTCGGCACTTAACCTCCCTGAGCCTCAGTTTCCTCATCTGTAAAATGGCAGCGCTGATATCCACCTCAGGGGTCTGCTGTGACAGGGTTGAAAAGGTAGCACTGACTCTGGGTTCACACCCAGTTCTGTCACTTGCTAGACGTGTGGCCTGAGAAAGTCATGGGGTCTCCCTGAGTCTCAGTTTATTTGCAAAATGGGAATAAAAATAGCAACTGGCTCAGAGAGGTCGGGAGGACTAAATAACATGATGAATGTAAGAAGAGTGACTGGCACAAAATAAGCACACCGTAGATGACATGCAAAGGAAATAAAGACAAAGCCAACTGACCGCCACTCTCTCTTCCTTTACACCTTTTGCTATCTTACCTCCCATTTTCTTGCCCTCCCTTGAGTCTCAGACATGCAATCCCACATTCTAGCATATTTCTGCCCATTCTCATCTCTCAAATTTTCTGGAACAACATCACCGGCCCAAAAAGGCAAGACGAGAAATAAACCAGGATCCCTATAATGGAGGGACTGAGTCACCCAGGAAGGGAGAGAGGTGGCCCCCTCCCTGGAATTCCCTGGCTGCACATTCCTCACCTTGCACTTGACTGCGGAGCATTTTTAGTAACTTCAAGAGAGACGGGTACCTTTTTCCCAATGCGGTGACCATGGCCTCAAAGGAGCTGTCGTATCTCAGCAAGGGGAGGCTGTGTCCTGAGAGGGTGGACTCAATGAACTCGGACAGCCCGAAGTACTTCTTATTCTCAGGATACAAGTCCACTCCCTAAAACAGAAGCGCATCGGTCACGCAAACATTGCCTTTGTGGGGACTGAAAGGGTCACACTCCGGGCGCACAGATGACCTGGACGGGCATCTTGATCTGAACCGTGCTGACTGCAATCCCCTGGATGACGTTTTATAATTGTCTTTCCTCTGCGGCCCCAGAGCACGGCGCACTCCACGCGTAAGGGCCGGCGTCTCCCCATCGGTCAAGACTTTTCCATTCAGCTGACCCCAGTGCCTTTGCCAAGAAGAAAATCAGCCTCTTTTTTTTTTTTTTAAACACACAACTTCCTTTGTTAAAATTGCTTCTTTCCAACAATTTTCGCTGGTTTTAGGAATAGACAAATCAACTGTTTTGCATTCAGCTGCTATTAAATCAGCAGAAAGAAATGCATTCATCCAACCAATTTTACCCACACTGATATAAAATTCCTCCCAAACTAACATCAGAGCTCATCAAACTTCAGAGCACAGCAAAGTTGTGGGGGCGGGGAGGATGCTAAAATTACAAAGGCATGAATTTCATCCTTAAGTAGCACAGTGGTTAAACATGAGGGCCGTGGATTTCGCTGGACTGGGTCATATCCCGGCTCCAGAACCTTCTAGCTGCATGGCTTTAGGCAAGCGGCTTCACCCCTCCCCTCTGCCTCATTTTCCCCATTTGTAAATCGCAAATCATCCTAGCGCATGTGTCTTATCTGAGTTCATACGATAAAGCACTTGGAACAGTGCCTGCCTGGCTCACGGGAAGCGGTACATAAAAACAAATGCCGTTGCTACCTCTGATTCTGCATCGGCGGGAAGGAAGCCAAGCTTCAGCGCCTTTAGAAGTTCCTCGGATGATTCCGAGACTCGCCGAACAAGTCCGCAACCTGATGTCTACTTATTGCTTGTGTAATTAGGTGGAATCCAACCACCAGATTTCTCAAATTACCAGAATGACTGCTGTCTTCTATTTTGATGAGAAAATGGCAGGTGATAAGCTGAAATAAAACTCACCAGGGTTTGTGGACGTGTGTTCAGTTTGAGGAAGGAGATTTCGAACCTTGCTGCTGAAGGATGCAGGGGTAGGAACGCCAGGAACATTTCCAGGGCTTCTAGACAAACTTAGGAGTTACCCCATGTGGAGTCCAAATCCCCACAGCCCTAGAGGGCTGTACGTCCAACACCAGGAGAGCAGGTGTTCAGAACGCTGCTCAGACAGCTTCAGTCGCCAGAGAAACAGTAAACCAACCGTGTTGCATTACATGCTCTAAGACAGGGCGCCAACAAATGCACACAGGAAGGTTTCTAAAGACCAAGAAGGGTTTAAATCTAATCCTGGGGAGAATCAAAGATCCAAGGAGCTGGAACCCACTGACCCTCAACTGGGCTAGTCAGTCAAGTCTTTAGTGAACGGGATCTCTCCCAACGCAAGGTCATTGCTACAGTGGGCCCAGCAGCCCGGGACACTCACATTACTGTAGGAGGCCGGCCAGTGTATCTCGTTGTAAGGGCTGATGAGGGTGTGCTGCGTCTGCAGTGCGTACGGGAAGGAGGTCACGTGGAGCGTCACGATGTTGGGGGCCTCCTTCACCTCCTTGCAGTTGAGCAATCTGTCCACCAGCCCCACGGACGGGTCACTCTGGGAGTAGAGGTCGTGAACAGCGCTGCTGAGGGAGCGAAAGGGGGAGAAGAAACGATAAGCGGAATGGCAAGCACTGTCCTGTCATTTGATGACAATCAATCAGTTGGATCAATTGACAGTGAGCCTCCCAACGCTGGCAACAATCGAAGCTTAGGGCTCTGCCCATGACTAGGAAAATGAAATTTTTAAATATGACTGCGCTTCAGGTACTCGTCAGGGACTCCCCTGAATACTCATGACTTATTAAAAGCTTGGCTGGGGGAACAGTGTGTCTACAGAGGATTGCTGGCGAGATACACAATCCACCTGCTTCTCTAGCACAGGGATGCTCAGCCAGGAGTTGTCAACGAGTCGCCTTTTCTCGCTTGGCCCCATCTGATTGTACACCTGCCTCCTTAAATTCTTTTCTCCAACAGTCCTACTGATCTTGAAATGACCCAAAGAGGACATAACATGGTAAATTCTATACTATATTTTAAAGTATAGGATCAGGAATGGGAAGCATTTTGGACAAGGGGCCGAGGAGACAAGTGCGTCTCAGCCTTTCTCAGTGGGTCAATGGTCTCAGCATTCTTGTCTGTAAATCTAGGGGGACAGGAAAAAAATCAGTGCTTCACCTTTTGGGTGGCAGGTAGCCACTCTGAGAAACCTACCCACCAAATGAATATGTACAATTTAGCTTTTTATAGACTTCAGAATGTTCAAATTCCCCCACGCCCATACATGGACGCGAGAATGTAAACCCTTTAACTGGGTTAAATTTAAGGCTCTGGCCAGCCCTGAGCTTCTGCCCCTGCACTAAATCAAAGCCTTCCTCCGATACCCGACCCACAATCTTCTTTCCCACCTCATCCATGTCAGCGGCAGTGTCTAAACACACAACCCCAAGGCCAGTCTCACGGAGATGACCAATCCTGGTAAACACCCAGGAATCCTGCCAGACTCCAGACTTTACACCATCTGAAATTCATCTAGATTTATGTTCATTTGAATTGAGAAAGTAACATCTCCCCTGGGAAGGGCACCAGCTGTGACCCATGGTGTCCAGAGCCAATGGGGCTCCATCAGGAAGGGGCCTGGGCAGAGCTACTCCCATCAGGATCCCTTCCCGGCACCTGTTGCTCTGCCACTGATACCCTCCCTCCCCCACCCCAGCCTGCGACACTGAGCGAGATGCTTCCCTTCTCTAGTTTCCATAATGGTACCTTTCAGAGGCTGCACTAGATGATCCCTCAGGTAACTTCCGGCCCTAAGGTCTGAAATACACCCACAGCATCTGCCTACAAATGCCAAGCCCCCAACACCATTCATCTTTTTAATGCTTATACCCACAGTATTATCCATACATATTATTCAAAGAAGGGAAATGCCAGCCCTGCCATGTGCCAACGCCAGGCTAACCTCACGAGATCCCAGTGGGCGTGGTCGTGGATGAGGACGAAGAGCGTGTGTGGATTCTGAAAGGAGTTTTGCAGAAAGGCCTTGAATTTTGTCTGCGCCTCGGCATCTAGCTTCAAAACATACTGCTCGACCCTCTGCTTGGTCATGTGCTCCTTTTCCAAGCCAAGCTCCAGCAAAACCCCTGCAACACAGTGAAAATGCATCCGTAACTCCAAAGATGGTCATGAGTTCTTCACGCAGCAACAGACACTTGAGGAGCATCTCGCATATGGCAGGCTCCTTGCTGGGACTGGAGGCTGCGGGGATGCAGGAGGAACGTGTGAGTCAGGGAGGCCGATGCCCGTTGCAGGCGACTGTCGTGTCACTGCCTGCAGGAGCAGGGCCTGGAGGTGGGCCTGCTCCCCAGCGCGGTATGTACACAGCCCACCCAGGGGCACAGCAGAGCTGCCTCCGTGAAGCAGCTGAGCCCAGCATGGGTGACTGAAGGAAAGGGAAAGGTCCCCTCTCGCCCACCAAAATCATCTCCAGCCTGAATGCCACCAGGCCTTAGGTTAGAGCACTCAGAGTGAACCCTCCGAGTGAAGACACTGACTCTCTGTGTGGTTCATGTTTAATCCCCTTGAAAGCACAGGGAAAATACATTAAGTTGAAGCCAGATATCGGGACATACTTCACTGACTTGAGTGGGACAGAGGGAACATTCAAGGCATGTTCTACCTTTAACAGATTATAAAATAGTGGACAAGTCGCTTCCTCTGGGCATGAGTTTCATGAGCTATGAAACCGGGGTGTTAATACGGCACCCTCTACTTTAGAAGTAAAGATGGTGTTAGAATCCAAATCTGAATGCAAACAGATCAAAGCTTCTCCACACAGACCTCACACTTGCCCCTGAAAGGCCCGTACCTGAATGCCAGACGTGGAACAGGGTCTGCTGATAGGTCACTTCTGAGGGTGGAATACAAATCAGAAAGTCCACCTTCTCAAAGGATCCTAAGTCCAGGTTTTGGGTGCTGGAATCTGCGATTGAACACACGTGGGAGAGGAGCTTCTGGGCCACGGCCAGCTGGAAGGGCCAGATGCGGTGAGGCTCCAGATGGTAACCTGGAACCAGAGCCCCCATCAAGGTGAGGTGCACGCCAGCAGACGGCTACAGCCCTGGACCTCTGCTGGGGAATCAAGCAGGGGGCCCCCGTCTGGCACACAAAGTGATGAGGGAATGGGGAAAACACCAATATTGACTGAGCGCCTGCTCCGGGCTACCCACCGTGATGGTCATTTCACACCCTTTTCCTAATTTAAAAATAAAAGGATGAATAGCACTCGGGGAGCACAGAGGCTGTGACCTGCTCCACCTGGAGGGGACAAGGACGGCATCCCAGGGAAGCTGATGCTGAGATTGGATTTTGGAAGAGGCTACAGGTTCTCTGGAAGAGGAGGAGACCATCACAGCCCTTCAGGAACTCAGAATGAATGAAGTATTTCAACAATGCATCGATAAATTGGAAATCAACAGAGAAATGTGCCATCTCAGGAAAACTGTACAGATGTACGTTTCAGGGTAAAATGAGACTGTTATCACCAACGACTAAAATTAAAATTAGACATTAGGTCTACTGGATTCTAGGGAGATGCCCTGCCCGCCGGAGGTGCCTCTACCTTTGCTTCCTTGCAGCCCCTGGGGGCCCTGGAGGCTGCCTCAGCAGCCCAGAGCTTGGCCACCAGCGCCCCGGCGTCACTCACTTGTGCATACTGGTGTCCCGCCGACGTCTAGGGATGCTGATTTGGTGACAGAGGAGGCAGTAAGTGAGGAAGAAATCTGGCCTTGATTTTCCTGATGAAATTTGTCCAGCAAAACATCAATGTCGCCCTCTGCCCCAAACGGAGAGAATAACAGAAATGGCTTTTCCGTCTCAGTGAAACTCGGCAAGCATCTATGGAACACCCCCTGTGTATCAGGCACTGTCCTGGGCCTGGGGCACCAGAGATAGGGTGGCCCATCCTGTCAAGGAGCCCACAGCCCAGGAAGGCAGATGTGCTAAAGAAAATTACATTATGACCCAGAAGGTGCCAGGACAGAAGGAAAGAAGAGCGAGATGCCAAAAGGTCAGGAGGTAGGGGTCTGAGCACCTCTTGGAGAAGGAGGGGCCAGCAAGAGTTTCTGGGAGGAAATGGGGTGAGTCTTGTAGGGTGAGTGGCCAGGAAAAGAAGGGAGACGGGCACTCAAGGCACAGGACACACAGAATGAGGCACAGAGAATACACTTCTCCAGTGAGAAGCTTTAAGCAACACAGAGGGGGAGGCAGGAGGGTGATGGACAGAGCCGGAGAGGTACGGAGAACCAGGCACAAGGCCCTTGTGTGCCCCCAGAGGACGAAACCACAAAGCCGCCACCTAGAGAACCCACAGCCAGAGCAGGAAACAGCCAGCCAGAGACCCACAGCTGGAAGGGCCGCCCACACATGTAAACCCAGGCCAGCCTCAGCAGGTCACGGGGGGGTGGGCTCCATCCCCCGAGACGACCTTGCCCTTGGTGTCTTTCTCATCAATTTATGAATTTGCACCTGTCTCACTACAAGCCTACCTGGACAGAGGGTGCTAAAAAAGGCTCCCAGAGAGTCCACTTTCCCCGTAACCAGCTCATAATTGACTTCTTTCTGGTACTCGGCTGGGGTGAGAAGGCTCTCAGAAAGAATCCGGGCTTGGTATTTTCCTGGAAAACAAACAACAATTTGGACTGGGCCCTCCGCTTAGAATTAGCACGTGAGCTCCTCGATGGCAGGGTCTGTGCCTGAATCTCTTTCTCCCTCCATCCCGCAAGCCCAGCGCCATGCCTGGCTAACAGCAGGGCTTCCTGCTGGTGAAATGAATAAAGGGTACACACCCCACCCCCCGGGCCCAGTTTAGTAGTTGGGATAATAAGAGGGAAATCCCCGAGTTTGGGCTGCTGGGGTTTGGAACCTGACTCTCTCCCCGCTTAACTAGCTGTGTAACCTAGGCTGACCCAGTTTCCTCATCTGGAATTCGTGGCTAAAAGTATCATCTACTTCACAGGACTATTGTGAGGATAAAACAAGACAATGTTTATAAAATATTCAGCCCAATGCCTGACACAGCAGGGGCTCGAGGTTTATTACTAAAGATATTACTGAAATCAATGGAAAGAATTTATTAAAAACACAAGTGTTTAAAATGAAGAAATGCCAAGAGATCACTGGGACCCTGCATAGTTACTGCAATCCTCCATCCCTCTCCGCTCCCCCAGGGACATTCTGCGCTGTTTGGTGTCTGTCTCCCCACCAGAACGCACGCTCCAGGAAAGCAGGGACATCACTCCTGCGTCCCCAGCCCCCAGAACAGTGACTGCACATAGTAGGGCTTCAATACACGTTTTTATAATTAGCTAATAGGCTCATTAACCCACACAACACAAGAAGGCCATTATTTATTTTTTTTCATCTCCATTAGGTAGTTGAAGAAGCTGAGGGCCAGAGTCATTAAACCACAGACCAGCAGGTGCACGGGGGACCCAGGTTTTCCCTGCATCTATCCAGATCCAAACCTGCCCCCAGTCTCTCTAGAGAAAGGGGAACGGCTCACCTTCTATGCCAGGAGGGATGGAATTTTTCCCGAAGCGCACTATTCAGGGCACACCAGGGGCTACTGTGCGCTAACAGCTGTTACTAACCAGCGCAGCTGCAAACCCGGGGCCACGAGAGGCAAAAGGGGGCAACGGCAAAGGAGGGCTTCTGGGCATCACCAGACTGCTCTCCCGGCAGCCCAGCGGCGGGGCCCAGCCTCACCGGTGACAGCGATGCAGGAGTCGATGGCGGCGCTCCGGCAGGCGCAGATGATCACCACGTAGTTGGTCTTGGCCAGCTTGCCCTCGATGAGCAGGCGGAACATCTCAGAGAGGCCCTCGGCCAGGGAGTAGGTGCACTCGATGATGTGCACGCTGTCGTTGCAGGAGCTGGCGGCCAGGCCGGCCAGCCAGGGCAGCTGCGCCGAGGTGACGGGCGCCACGGCCCCAGGCGCCGGCGGGACGGGCTGCGGTGGCACCTGCTGGTACTGCCGGATCTCCGTCAGGTGTGACTCCCGCCAGGAGCGCAGGAAGATCTGCTCCAGGTCCTCCATCAGGGGCACCTGGTCCGCCGCTGGCAATGACAAGGCGGGCGGAAGGGGCTTCAGCACCTGCCCCATGCGGCAGCTTCACACCAACATAACCGGGGCCGTGCTGGGGAAATGCGTGTAAACGAACTCTCAAACAACACAACCTAAATGATCAACGTTAAATGGCATGCGAGACAGCTGGGAAATAGAGGGAGGTGATGAAAGCAGCCCTCATCTCACCATCCTAACAGAACCACTACTATTTTTGTATGTTTCTCCATCTTTTTTTTTCCACGCGCAGGTTTTACGTCGTTATAATGCTTGCGGGCCTATGACTTCAAGGCGTGTCTGCTTTCCTCACCATCACGCCGCAATCACGCTCGCATGATGTTTACGGCCTTCATCAATAGCACTGTTAACGGGCACTGGTAACGTGGAGGCACCATCACAGACTGAGCAATGCTGATGTACTGTTGACCCCTGTACTGCTTCCAAATAAGCACATTTATAAATACTTCTGCAATACACAGCTTTATGTATAGGACATTCCTTAGCCTAAATGCTCTAAATTGGGCTCACAGAGCCAACTAATACATATCATCAGACTGTCTCCAGATGGTTTAAATGTCTCAACGTACCATGACACTAATGACACACGATAACACTGGTTCTCCTGCACCCTTAGCTCCACTGGACAGCATCGTTTGGGCTGTCACCATCAGTTCAGTTGAGAAAAGCACCACTTGTTTCATGTGTTAATTTTGTATCTCTTTGATGACTAGTGAGACTGAGCACCTTCAGTGTTTTCTTCCCTACGGGTATTTTCTGGTTGATGTGTCAAAATTTCACATTTGGGTGAGCTGGAGGAAAGAGCACCACGCTTCGATTTAGAAGACGCGTCCCCATCCAGCTCCACCCAGCACCAGCTGTGCAGCCTTAAGCTGTCTTAGCTTGAGCAAGAGTGGTACCCTGGGCAAGGGAGGTGGTGATGGAGAAGGTGGGCGAGGTTGGATTCAGGACGAAGCCGGGCTTACTGATGGATTGGATGTGGATTGTAAGAGTGAGAAAGAGAAACACATCCACATTTTCCCAGATTCCGGACAGTCCTAAGCAGCACGCTCGAGGGTTCCTCCCTACCTGCTCCATCTCCGTCTCCTCCGGGTCCCTGAATGCTGAGTGTCCCAGGGCTCAAACCTTGGCACTTTCCTCCATCCACCACCCCTCCCAGTCTCTCATCCAGCCTCACAGCTTTAATATAGATCATCACTGAGCCCGTGTTTCCTAAATTTGTATCTATAGCTGCAACCTCTCCCTGGGGCTCAAGACCCGCACATCCAAATCCTTGACTTGGCCCACCTGGCTGCCCCATCAGCAGCTCAAACTTGAAATTGCCGAGACAGGACTTCCGCTCATCCTCCAGCGCCATGGCTCACCGGGTTGCTCAGGCCAAAATGCAAGTGCCATCTCTCCCTCACATCCCTCAGACAGACAGCCCACCATCCTGACCTTCAGAATCTCTCCCCTGTGGCCGTCAGTGGTCCAAGCCACCACCTGCCTTCACTGGGACGACTGCACCATCTGGCCACACATGGCAGCCCATGTGGTCTTATTGAAATGAAAGTCAGATCATATCTGTCCCCTGCCTAAAACATTGCAGTGGTGCTATGGACTGAATTGTGTCCCCCCCCCAAATTCGTATGTTTAAGTATTAGCCCCCAATACGACTTATTTAGTGATAGGGCCTTTAAAGAAGTAGCTAAGTGAGGTCAGAAGGGTGGGGCCCTAAGCCAGTAGGACTGGTGGCCCTGTAAGAAGAGGAGGCGACACCAGAGCTCACCCTCTGTCCCCACACACATGCACAGAGGAGGATACAGGGAGAAGGCAGCCGTCTGCAAGCCAGGAAGAGAGGCCTCACCAGAACCCAACCTTGCTGCCACCCTCATCTTGGATTTCCAGCCTCCAGAACTGTGAGAAGATAAATTTCTGAGGTTTAAGCATGCAGTCTGTAGCATTTTGTTATGGCAGCCTGAGCAGACAAATACAAAGTGTTTCTCAGTGTGTCTAAAATATGAACTCTTGACCTTAGCCTGAGGCCCTACCCCGTCTCTGACAGCACCCTCACTGTCATGCTCTCACTCTGCAGCCGCCCTGGCTCCCACTGACCTGGGGCTCCATGCTCCAGCCCCGCCTGCCACCCACCCATCCTCCCCGCTCTGCCTCCCTCAGATCTTCATAAGGCTGGATCCTTCTCATCACTCGGGTCTCGACCCAAACGCCATCTCCTCACAGAGGCCTTTTCTGACAACCTGAAACAACCCCACAAACACATACCCCACCTCCCTCTGCTTACTTTCCACTTGTTTACTGTTTCTCTCTCCCACTAGGATACAGTCTCCTTGAGGGCAAAGCCATTGTTTTATTCCTGCTGTATCTCTTCGCCTAGAAGGGCAGGGAAATCATTTTTGAATTCCCACTGTAGATTTTGACCTACTTTAAGGCCCTTCCAGCCCCTCGGGGTGGAGACCACTGCAGTGACCTGATAGCAGAGGCGGTCTTCACAAGGGTTCCAAGAGAGGGTCAGAGATCAAGGCTTGTGCGGTTCCCGCCTTTAGCGATTATTCCACCAGTGGTTCCCACGAAATGGGAGGGAGACTCACCCAGCTGGACGAGATAGTAGACGGTCAGCAGGAGCTGCATCTCCTCTGAGATGGGCTGTATCGTGGAGGCCCCATACTGTCCATATGCTCTGGAGATAGACTGGGAGTTCTGGTAGCACGTGTACAGGAGAGGGCTCACGACGACATCATTCAGGTTCCCACAGAGGTAAGGGAAGTGCCCGTGGCCTGGGGGAGGAGAAACAGCACCCGCTTGGCCCCTGGCCTCGGGCACAAGGCGTGGTCCCCACATGTGTGGGGATCTCTGAATGCGAGGGCGTGAAAACAGGCAGGCCAGTTGCACCTGGGGTAACTCAAGTGTTCCTTTCCAAGAAATCTTGAACCCCCAGCCCTTGCTGATTTGCGCACCTGCTCTGAGAACAGACAGGGGCTGTAGCATTTGCTTGTTCATTTAGTCCAATCCCCTATTTTACAGCCAAGCAAGCCCAGGCCAAGAGGGAACTGCCAAAGCTGAACAGCCATCGCCTGTGCTGCTCCTTTGGCTCTGACTCTAGAAATTTCACGCAGGCAACACCTACCAGATCTTTGCCAGGCCTGCGCCAGCCCGAGCCTCCCCAACTCCCCGTGTTGGATTCTGCCTCCCAGTCCCCCAGAACTCTCTGACAAGCTGAGTTAGGAAAATAAATCACTGTACAGACCAGAGACTCCGAATACTGACAGAACTTGACAAATGCTTTAGCGAACGTTACAAGATTAATTCTGATGGCAACTCACAGAGGCGGGACAGCCCAGGCCAGTTCCGAATCGTCTCTGCACCATTTATTAACTACGTGACCCTCAGCAAGAAGCTTAACTTCCCTAAGCCTCAGTCTCCACCTTTGTAGAATGGGGTGGAGATAATCGAGCCCTCGTGTGGTTGCTGAGATGATCAAGTGTGGTTAAGCGTGTGCGTGGCATCTTGTGTTCAGAAGGTCTCCATTTATTCACCCAACACACACTTAGTGGACGCCTGCCGTGTGCTGTGTACGGGCCTCACACTCGGCTCTGGGGGAAGATCTGGTGACTGGGGCACAGTTCATGTCCTCCAGGAAATTGATTCCCAGACTTGAGGGTGCATGAGGGTCCCCTGAAGGCTTCCTAAAACACAGGTTGCTGGGCCCCACCACAGAGCTTCTGATTCAGATTCCGGGATGGGCCTGGGAATTCACACCTCTACTGAGGTCCCAGGTGATGCTGGCTTTGCTGGTCCAGGGACCACAATTTGGGTAGCACTGTTCACAAACATTATGGTTTATAAGAGGCAATGAAAAGAATTACTATTAAAAGAAGGATGTGAAATTTGTCATGAAAGAGGCACAGAGAAGCTACAACGGGGCCCAGATAAAAGGGAATCTGAGGGGCTTCCCTGGTGGTGCAGTGGTTAAGAATCCGCCTGCCAATGCAGGGGACACGGCTTTGATCTCTGGTCCAGGAAGATCCCACATGCTGTGGAGCAACTAAGCCCGTGCGCCACAACTACTGAGCCTGCGCTCTAGAGCCCGTGAGCCACAACTACTGAGCCCGCGTGCCGCAACTACTGAAGCCCACACGCCTAGAGCCCGTGCTCTGCAACAAGAGGAGCCACCACAATGAGAAGCCTGCACACCGCAACGAAGAGTAGCCCCCGCTTGCTGCAACTAGCCTCACGCCCAGTTCAAAACCCAGACCTGGACCCTTCTTCCTGAATACCCTGTCCATTTTTTTTTTAGGATACAGAAAGGAGTACCCGCTCCTATTTCATAATTAAGAGTAAGATACCTCCCCACTTTCCTACCACCCTCTCTCCTCTAGTCCTACAAACATGATACCAGTGTTCACTCTACTCAATACTCTGTAATGGCCTATATGAGAAAAGAATCTAAAAAAGAGTGGATATATGTATATGTACAACTGATTCACTTTGCTGTACACCTAAAACTAACACAACATTGTAAATCAACTATACTCCTATAAACATTTTTTTAAAAGTTTATGCCATCTAATAATAACAGAAAAAATAAAAATAAAAAAACGAAAAAACCCCCACAGTGTGCACTTATTTAAGAAGGACCTGCATGTGTGAGTGCGTGTGTGTGTGTGCACGTGTGTGTGAGACTCCGTGCCAGCCCACGGTACTGGCCAGCGCCATCATCAAACAAGCCCTGCCGAATCCTCACGTTTCAAGGGCTCCCGCTTCATTAGGAAGGAATTTCCTTAGTTGAGCCACAAACTGACCTCCAACCACGTACATCAGCCCACAGGATAGAGGTCAAATCTGGTCTTGTTTCATGCTTCTGCCTGGTGACCATGGCTACCTTTGCCCAAAGTCAGATTTCATGGCCCAAAAATACTAGCGGTCACAGGACAACCCGCCAGACCAGGGGCCTGACAAATCGGCAAGGGGCTGAGACCCATCTCTCACCCACGGTGCTCAGCCCTGGGCCTGGTACCATGGCAGGAGCCGAGTGAGGCTGAGAGAGGGACTGACTGAAGGAACAAATGAACAAGCAAACGGTCGTCAGGGAACAGGATCGCCCCACTTGGGCTCATCGTAGAAAACCGTGACAAGCTCTGAAACTCTGGGGCCTGATCAGGGCCTACCCCAGGGACCGGGCTGCTTGGTTCTCTCATTGCCCCGGAAAGGATTTGAGAGTTTTCCCAGGAGGACCCCTTGGTGTGGAGCCAGACTGGGAGGACGTGTCATGTTGCCTGTTTCTCGTGCGCCCCCTGGGCTCCCCGACTTCCACCACTCGTCACACTGCTGTACTTGCCTTTAAAGATCACTGGCTTGGCCTTGCATATTTTCAGCAAGTTGTCGGGAACGGACACTGGTTCTCCGGAGGCCACAACGGGAAAGGTGACTGAAGCCGGTCCCACCAAGCCAACCTGGGGCATGCAGGTCACGCCTGTGCTCTCTAGGGACACGCCGAGAGCGTTAGGAAGACACGTCAGACAAAGCATCCACCTCCGGCAGACCTGCCGTCAGGCTGGCCAACACATCTGCTACAGCTTGACCAGTTCCCTGCTTAGGGGGGCATCCAAGTCCGGGAATCACAGATTCCTGAGGTCAAAGCATCTTAAAGGTCACTGGGTCCCCCTTCCCCACCAAACAACCCAGTCTCCTCCCCTGTCAATATCCCTGCCAAGTGACAGGCAAGCCTTTTAAAAAAATTCCTCTAGGATCAGAGAACTCAGTACTGTACATGGATCCTGGGCTTTGTTAAGCAAGTCTAATGTACGAGAAAGAGAATCTTTTGTTATACCCAAGTCTGCCTCCCTAGAACTTTCTCACCAATACACACAAAAGCACATGTAAACGCACACACACACCACCAGCAGCACCACCACCGCGAGTACCCAAGCCTTGGACTTGGGGCAAGGATTTCGTCACTTACCATACTTAGCTCTGTTCCCACCACCCTGGGGGTAACCACCATCCACAGCTGATGGAGATTCTGGAGACCATCCTTTGTGGCGTTTTTTGGGCGGCCCGGAGTTTGATAAGATACCTAGACAACATTCAGAGCGTGGATTAGGCTGTCACTAGGGATGGGCTTCAATACAACGTTCCCCTGAACTGGAGCACACTTATTTGTAATTTTTTAAATCACAGTTTCACAATGGGTTTTAGCATCTAGTGAAGTATCTAGGCTTAAGGAAATATCCCATCGACCTTCGTAAACGTTTTATTCCAAAACTGTGCAAGTGTCTAAGCTTTAGCTCTCCGAGCATCACCTCCTTCATCTTTACAGTGGGATAATAAAACCTACTCTGAAAGGTGGTTTGATCAGGACTAAAGAGAACATATGTAAAGCACAGAGTTTGGGTCCAATAAATGATAGCCACCAAGACCCACATCACCATCATCATCTACACATTCCAGTAAATTAATACCTGTTTCTGTAGACAAGCTGCAGCCGCATTCAACTTACCGCCACAGTTTCACCACTTGGGGGCAGTACTGATCCACCTGTGCACCTCTCCCCACCCCCGGCCTCGCAAGCTAATTTCAGACTAACAAAATGATGGGGGACAGAAGCTGGTACCCACTGCTGTTAATGAGTCATCCCGGCCCACGGCAGGGAACAGCATGAGCACGACTCATGCTCTGTTCTTGGATTATTCAAAATATCAAGAATTGGTTACCATATTTTTGGGGACCCATCCCACACAAAATTTCCCCTACATTTAAGAGCTCCGCGTTCAACCATGACACATTAAAGTTTAAATTTTAAAACTCTCTATTCCCAGATGCAACCCCATCCCAAGGAAACCAGAACCCCAGCATGTCCAGATGCCTTCTGATGACCCACGAGCTCCTGGTGATTCTAAACCACAACCAGGGTTGAGAACCACCAGTTTAGAGCAATGTTTCTCCAAGTCTGGCCTGAGACAAAGCTGGACAGAACCAGTGGGAGCTTGTTCAAAGTGTCTGCTCCTGGACACCCCTCAACCTACAGAAGCAGACCTCTGGAAGTGAAAGAAAACACTTCGTTCGCAAGCACCCTGGTTATGCTGAGGCGCACTGCAGTTTGAGAACCATTGCTTTAGAGTCTTTTAAAAGTAATCCAAAGTTATTTTCACCTCTTCTTTAGACCGACTGAAAATGAATGAAATGAAGTGAATAAAATGTTAAAAACGTGAAGTTCTTTGTTTGCAAAGAGCTTTCCAGCAGGTGGGCTCCTCTGATACCCGTGACCTCTGAGGCAGCTCCTGCTATGTTTGTTCCATTTAGAATCACATCTTCACCTCCCCGAACATCTGTCCTCAAGAGCCGGTAGAAGAGCTCCCACAAAGACTGAGATGCCAGCTCCTCTAAAAACCACGTTAAACTACCAAAGCAGGGAGGGCAGTGGGATTGGGCCTCGGTACTAAGGATGGAAGATCTGCAGGTATTTTCTCCCTTTGGGATGCTAACGCTGTCTCTAGGTGGACTCTGAGCTCATGACCTCTGCCAAAATGATGTCACCAGGAGCCGCCCCTGTGGACCATCTATTTCTGGCCATGTGTCCTGGTAGTGGGGAGGGGGACCCTATTTGGCACTTCAGGGGAGACAAGCCTTCATCATATAGCCCACTTCCTGCAGGCACTGCACATCCGGACCCTGAGCTGGGACAACCAAAGAAAGGATCCTGCACATTTCCTAACTCCCTCCCCCACCCTACCACCCCCCCCCCCAATCCCGCAGGCGCAGCACTTCCGCCGCGAACCACTGAGCGACAGCCCCCAAGCCCTGGTTAAACACTCCTTGTAGCTTCAGAAGCAGTTTCTTAAAACTGATTCCAGCTCTCCCCAGAGCAGGCGTGAGGCACAGGACCTCCGATGCTCCAGCTGTGCCCTTAATGGTGCAACCACACTCCGCCAGCATCCATGGCGCCCTCCGGACCAGGCTCTGCGGAGTATCTGGGCTCCCGGAAAACATGATGACGGCCCTGCTCCCAGGAACTTCATAGGCCCGACAGACACAAATGGCCACGGAACAGAGCCTGACACCTGAGGGTCACAAGGAGGGAGCGCTCCTACGAGGAGGAGGTGACACCTGAGCTAAGCTCTGAAGGGCAGGTATAGCAGGTGGGGGGTGAGAGCCCTTCAAGGGCACGGATGTGTGACCAGGGCATAGAGACAGGATACGGAGGCCACTGAGCTGTACCCAGTGCAGCCAGGGTATGAGTTCTTAAGTAGAAAGGGTGGGGAATGAGCGAGTTCAAAAGGTTGGTTGGGGCCAGATTCCGGAAGTTTCCAGCATCACGCTAGGGAACTGGGGCTCTATTTCCCATGCCCCTCCAAGAAACACATTCATTCACCACAGAAGGAGCCTCAGGTTGGGTCCCCAGAGCCAACCTCGTAGGGCCCAGGCCGAAGGATGTCCTCTGTCCCTGCTGCCCGGGGCGGATGCACCCAGGCCTCGGTGCAGGGAGGGGAGGTACCAGCAGCACAGTCTCCCGTCACCGTCCCCAGAGGCCCAGTCCTCAGCCACTGGCCACCCTAAATTTAGCACCTCACCGAGAAGAAACAGTCTTGGGAGGAAAAGTGGGTGCCTGCCTGGGGTTCCTCACACT
Organism: Balaenoptera ricei; assembly: GCF_028023285.1. NCBI lineage: Eukaryota > Metazoa > Chordata > Mammalia > Artiodactyla > Balaenopteridae > Balaenoptera > Balaenoptera ricei. The sequence continues at coordinate 94,841,317 of NC_082651.1, forward strand.
GGGGAAGTTACGGGGATTTGACTCCAGAATGGACACTCTGGTCAGGACTGGGAGGGCTCAGATCCAAGTCAGAAAAGATATCGTTCCTTCAACTAAGAGGGAGACAATTCCCCCACCAGGGGAGTCCTCCGCCAGCCGTGTCACGGAAGCGGGGAAGCCTGGCAAGCAGGCTGGTGTCTCTCTGGGCCACACTTTCCTTCTCTGTCAGGCAGGTCGGACTAGACGGCTTCTGGGCCCTCTTCCACTGATGCCCTCGGGTCCTAATATTCCATTTAGCTGTGTGCACGCAGGAGGGAGGAGAGAGGTAAGACTGGCCTATCAAATGGCTCCAGGTAAGCACGGAGGGAGAGCGCCGAACGTGGGGTCCCCGGACTGCTCCGACTCTTCCTCAACCCACAGCCTCCACTCCAGCAGGAGGCCTGCTTCACCCCTTCACTCGCTTTTCTCACTCGGACCCTCACCTCCTCATCCCTCTTCCTCACTTCCTCCCATACCGTCTCTAATTAATGCTTCCCCAACTGTCAGCCGCAGCTCAGCTGTCACCTCCACCAGGAAGCCCTCCCTGAAAAGACCAGCTCAGTGATGGTGTTGATGCAGGTGGCAATAATGGCGCCCCTTAGTGAGCTGCCAGTTGTGCCCTGAATTTCCATACAGCGCCTCATCTAACCTCCTCAACTGCCCTCAGAGCAGAATTCTCATCTCCTGATGAGAGAATGTTTAGCAAGGAGACTTGATCCCCTGACAGAGCTGGGTTTTGAATTCTTGTTCATCTGATTCTGGAGCCCCTGTCTTCCCATGACACCACGTGGCCCCATTTCTCCAGAACTCTCCAGCCCTCACGGCGGGCGGCCCACAATGCGACAGGTCACCCGCCCATACGGGGCTCCCACTGTGTCTTGGCAGACACACCCACCACCCAAGTCGGGGGCCGAAGCCAGGGCCCCCCCAGAGCCAGGGCCTGAGCACAGCGCCACGGACTCAGGAGGCACCTGCTGGCCTGGCCTGACTCTCCTTCCAAGCCCCCCCAATTCCAGGAGGCTCAGGGGCCTCAGCACGGGGGCTCCCCCATCCTCCCACCCCTCCACCGTCTTGACCCAGAGCAGAGTAAGGCCCCCGAACAGGACGGGCAAGGCTACCTAAGGCCGAGGGACGCGGCACGGCGGACAGGCTGTGCTTCACCAGCGGCTGGTGCTTCGGGGAATCTTTGCCGTTGAAAACAGCCGGACCCACGGCTGCGGTTAGTGAGGCGTGATCGGAGGCTGGTCCTGACAGCAGAGAGAAAGAGGGGAGAGGGCAGGGCACTCTGTGAGCCCAGCAAGCAGGAAATGACTCTTCCTCCAGTTTACAAATTAGCCTTTCACTGACGCGGCCCATCAGGGGTCAGAACTCTTGCCAGAGTGATTCTGCCCCCCGGAGAAAGCACAGACACACACAGACAGGCACACACGCATATGTGCACACACAGGCACACACACTCCTGCGCATGCTTTACTGAGCACGCCCGGTGAGAGAAGGGCCAGCGGGGCCCCTGGATTCCGGGAGCACCCCTGCACCTGCTCCACCCTCCTTCCACCTTCTCGCTCACCCTCCTGAGTTCAGGGTCATGTCAAACATGCTCAGGAAAGCAGTCAGGTTTGCCATCGCCCAGATCCAGGCTGCCCACAGGGTCTGGGGCTCCCCGGGCCCGAGGAGAATTCTGGGGGCAACTGGGGGCTGTGGTCTTCTAAGTCACCCACATCAGCCAGAATGATCTGGAAGGTACTCCAGACTCAGGAGTAGCACAAAACGTCTCCTGTGTTGAGGCGGCATGGTGAGGGGGTTAAGGGTGGGTTCCGAAGCCAGACGACCTGTGACTGAGCCCCAGCTCTGCTGCGTACTTGCTGTGCAACCTTCCTTAACTTACGTCACCTCCCATTGTTCTCATCTAGACAATGGAGGTAATAATAGAGCCACTGTGAGGACGACATGAGTTAACAGAAGGTCACAAGCACAAAGTATTTGCTATTACTATCATCACGCTCAATTCTTACAATCACCCTGCAAATTAGACAGAAACGATTTTCTCCATCTGTACGGATGAGGAAACGGAGATTCAAAGAGTTAAAACGAGAGGCCCCAAATCACTTGGCTAGCAGGCAGCAGCGCTGGAACTCACACCAAGGTGTTCTGACGACAAAAACAGTGATCCCTCCAGCTGCCAAGGTGTGACAGGCCCCAGGTGGCCCGGGCACAGTGAGGACAACAGCAGACACCACGTGGAAGGGGGGACACGGTGCCTCTGGAGGAGAAGCGTGTTCCCAGCCCAGGTGCAGCCTCTTCGCTACGGATTGTGAGTCACATGGGGCAAGGGCCCGGGTCCCCTCGACAGAGCCCCTGGGCAGGAGGAATAACAACCACCAACCCACCAGAGGCCTTGGGAAGGAGGCTGCTATCTCCTTGATAACAGCCGTCGTGCTTATCAGGTCTGTTCAGCATGGCAAATGTAGAGTTCATGAACCAGAAATGCCTGTATCGAATCCTACTGCCCGTGAGATCCTATGCGAGCATCTTCGTGCCTCAATTTCCAAGTCAGAACACTGGGGAAACTAAAGCCCACTCCTGGCACCTCCGGCATTGGGGAAACTAAAGCCCACTCCTGGCACCTCCGGCGCTGCCCCATCACCTCACCTGCCTGCGATGCTCCCAGCGGGATGCTCGGGGTCGTCCCCGGACCAGGCTCGCTGGGGAAGGGAGCTGGCGGCCCAGAGCTCTCCAGCGGTGGGAACAGAGAGCTGGAACATGCACTGGCGGAGGCCTGCCGGCTTCTGAACTCTGCGGGGAAGATGCACACGTGAAAACCAAACCACTGCTCCTCCCCAACAGTGTGAGATGACTTCCTAGACCGGAATCTGTCCTGTAGGAGAGCCAGCTACAGAGACGACCACAATGGTGCCAAGGCCAGCCTAGTCTCTTCTTCGCTGTAGCCGGGGGGAAGGAGGGGGTGTGACGTGCCCCAGGCTCAGTGCCAAAGGCAGGGGATCCATCTGAGGGACAGCTCTTCTGCCAGGAGCAGGAGCGATAGTGACCATTTGGGAAAAAGACAGAAACACATGATACAAACAAGACCTTCCATCGCCGCCCTTCAAGTGCAAGGGAAGAACAGAGCCTTACTCAAGGTAAAGGAACAGCTAATACCGTCCTCCAGCCCCTAAATCACTCTCTGTCCGGAAGATTAACTCCCAGGAGTACTTGGTCACAGCAAGTGATCAAAGACTCTTATTTGGTCCCACAAGGGGAAGAACCACTGCCTCCCCAGGATGTAGAAAATGACAGGCATGTACGCAGTAGGAGCTCAAGAAATATTTACTGAGCCATGCAAGAACAGGAGAGGGGCGGGGAGAGGAGTGATGGGAGGGGACAGGGGAAGAACGTCCAGAGCCAGCCCCTCCTGAAGCCCTCTGCTCTACTTGCAGAAGCTGGCTGGGAGATCCCAGGTGACCAGAGTGAACCTACGCAGACAAGTGAGGGACAACAGTCTGGCTCTCCCGGGCACCTCGCGGACACCGCTCCTAGGACACGTCCCTCCCCAGCGGTTTGTGGGGGGGTGGGGGGGATCTCAGAGAGTACCTGGGCCTGGGAAATCCAGCCCCTCCCTCTGCCCCTATAGCTGACTGCAGCCATGAGAATACGGGGAGACAGAGAAGGGCGGAGTGTGGCCCTTCCCTAAAGCGGGAGCCCACTCACTTCTGCAAGGACCAGCACCGGGAAGCTGGTCTTTCTCTTCACAGTCAACAGGCTGTGGGGCGGGAAGGGGGCCTATTTGAGCTGAATTTTCTCTAAGTCAGGGTTTCTCAACTTTGGCGCCATTGACTCTGGGTTGCACACTTCTTTGGAGGGGTGCTGCCCCGGGCACTGCACAATTTAGCAGCGTCCCTGGCCCCACCCACGAGATGCCAGCGGCCCTCAGCACTCATGATGATCAACAGTGTCTCCACACATTGCCAAATATCCCCTGGGGGACAAAACCACCCCCGGCTGAGAACCTTGCCCCAGATACTTGCCACAAGAAGGCACAGCACAGTGTGGCCCTGTGTCAGCTTTGAAAGCTCCCATAAATTAGGCTGATACTATAAACTAGATGCCCGTAGTGCAAAGTCACGTTGTAATTTCCCAGGACTGTAGCATCTAGTTTATAGTGTCAGCCTAATTGTATGGGCGCTTTCAAGGCTGACACAGGGCCACACTGTGCTGTGCCTTCTTGTGGCAAGTATCTGGGGCAAGGTTCTCAGCCGGGGGTGGTTCTGTCCCCCAGGGTATATTTGGCAATGTCTGGAGACACTGTTGATCATCAGGAGCGCTGAGAGCCGCTGGCATCTCGTGGTTGGGGGCCAGGGATGCTGTTAAATCGTGCAGTGCCCTATTGAGAACAGTACGGAGGGTCCTTAAAAAACTAAAAGTAGAATTACCATATGACCCAGCAATCCCACTACTGGGCATATACCCAGAGAAAACCATAATTCAAAAAGACACTTGCACCCCGATGTTCATTGCAGCACTATTTGCAATAGCCAGGTCATGGAAACAACCTAGATGCCCATCAACAGACGAATGGATAAAGAAGATGTGGTACATATATACAATGGAATATTACTCAGCCATAAAAAGGAAAGAAATTGGGTCATTTGTAGAGACGTGGCTGGATCTAGAGACTGTCATACAGAGTGAAGTAAGTCAGAAAGAGAAAAACAAATATCGTATATTAACACATATGTGGAATCTAGAAAAATGGTACAGATGAACCGTTTTGCAGGGCAGAAATAGAGACACAGATGTAGAGAACAAACGTATGGACACCAAGGGGGGAAAGCAGGCGGAGGGGGGATGGGATGAATTGGGAGACTGGGATTGACATATATACACTAATATGTATAAAATAGATAACTAATAAGAACGTGCTGTATAAAAAAATAAAATTCAAAACAAAAAAAATTTTAACAGGGCTGACGTGTTGCCTGAAACCACGCCCACTGCAGAGCAGTCTCGGCCCAGAGTCCTGCCGACAGGCCCCTGGCTCGCTTGGAGGCGCCCCCTTCTCACGCCCCACCCCCTTAGAGCTGCTCACCTGAGCCTTTCCAGCAAATGAGAGGCCCTTTGGTCAGAGTCCCCTGTGCGTTGCGGATCAGGTAATATTTCAAGTGTTTCTGCTTCTTGGGCTGGGTGGTCACCTTCAGGTTCATGTGACTGGAGAACTCTGTGAAGTAACAGAAGCCTTTCTTCCCACAGCCAACGCAATTCCCAGAGAAACCTGGGGAGGAAAAAACCATGACCATCCCCATCTTACACCAAAGTCCCTCCAAGTGGTACATCGTCCACTAGGCATTCACAATCTATACCACACCAGCAGGGAAGTCCACGGGGCAAAGGTCCCTGTCAGCTCCTGGTGGCCCAGGGGTCAAGATGACCTTGATGCAAACAGGAGGACCAAGTGGACTTGGTCGTAGAGCTGAGCCCAGGCAAGCTTGGAAGACTGAACTCGCTTAGGGGCCTATTTAAAGCCTCTGCGTCCTATGGCACAGGACAAGAACTGTCCCATTCAACTGTCTACACTGACCGAGCACCTGCAATAATTTGCTGTGTCCGCATCTCCTTCAAGGCTGGCCACAGAATCTCAAAGCAATCAGACCCCTGAGACTGGATGCATTGGGAGTCCTCTTCAGAGTCCAAAGTTCCCTCCGGGAATCAAGTAAGTTGATCCCACGAGTTGCAGAGAAGAAATCAAGAGCTCCACCAGGGCGCTCTTGATGCAAGAGCCAGGGCGGTGGTGAGTGAAATCTATGGCCCCAGCGGCTGCGGAGTGGAGACACTCGGCTAAAACGTGGTGGTCTATGTCAGCGTCCTGCTGCCTGAGGCCAGAGGGGGCCTTTCTGGGAGATGACAGAGTTCAGCTCTGAGGCTCTGGGAAGGCTGGCTTTATAGAGGCAATGACAAAACCACCTCCCATGAACTATTAAAATCCAGAGAACGTGCTTGAAAGACCTTTACATACTGTAAAGTCTATTCAAACTGGACTCAACAGGACTGTTGGTTAATACCAGAGAAATGTAATGATTTAGGTTTTCTATCTGGTGACCCTTCTGGTTTAACTTCACTATCTCACAAAGGCCTTCCCTATGACCTTGCCTCGCCCACTGGTACGTCTGGTTTCTAAGGAGCAAGGTCCTTCGGCAGGAGAGACCCTGAAGCTGAGACTAACTTATTTTATCGTATGCTCTGGCTGACAAGTTTACAAAGGGCATTTCAACTTAGGCCAGGAGGACCATGGGGTTCTGTAAGCTCTGCTTTTAAAGGGGATAATCCTGAGGCCTCTGGCTACTGTCCAAAATAACATCAGTTTGTGAAGGTTCAAAACATCTCTCCATTGGGGGCTTCCCTTGTGGCGCAGTGGTTGAGAATCTGCCTGCCAATGCAGGGGACACGGGTTCGAGCCCTGGTCTGGGAAGATCCCACATGCCATGGAGCAACTAGGCCCGTGAGCCACAACTACTGAGCCTGCACATCTGGAGCCTGTGCTCCGCAACAAGAGAGGCCGCGATAGTGAGAGGCCCGTGCACCGCAATGAAGAGTGGCCCCCACTTGCCACAACTAGAGAAAGCCCTCGCACAGAAACAAAGACCCAACACAGCCAAAAATTAATTAATTAATTAATTAATTTTTTTTAAAAAAGTAACAAATGTTCAAGTACAATTGGTGTCTTTAAAAAAAAAAAGAGAGAGAGAAAAGAAAAAAAACATCTCTCCACAGAGAAAGAAGACGTCTATATTACAGAAACCTTCTGGATTCTCTGACTGATTTTAAGCAAATTTAATATTCCTTAAAAGGCATTAGAAATAAAGACAAATCTCTTGGTCTAAGAAGGCAGGCACAGGTTAGTTTATCCTTCCAAACTCCTATCCCCTCTGTACCAGAGAAACAGATAAGGTACCGAAGAAATGCCAACACCATGCTCTACGTTTACTTGTTGTTAAAGGGACAGGGAGGAAACTGCCATGCAGAGAAAACCAACAGCCTTCTTGCCATTTACGGTCACCCAAACAGGGCACTCAGCTTAACTGACACAACCACCAGTCAGTCAGGACAGCAAAACCTTCTTCTGGGAAATGAGAACCAGAGAGGCTAAGTAGTTGTCCAGGGTAGATCCAGAAAGCGATGCCCGAATTCTAGCATGGGAATGGAGTGTAGACCCAGAAGCATGGCCTTCAAGGCTGCCCCCAGTGGCCCCCATCCTCGCCTCCTGCTTTACCTCCCGTTCCTCCTACTACTATGCCGAACTCCCAACCGGACTTTATATTGCTGACGGTTCTTATAACTTCTCCCTTAGTGTTAGAGTTACTGAAATTTGTATATTTTCCTCCATAAATATCCCCATGCTTCCAAAGGACCGGGAGCACGGTATGTCTGTGGGGAGGCATGGGTCATGTCTGTGTGTGTAAGTGTGTGTATACAAACTAGTGCCTGACACAGGAGAGGCAGCAAATATCGGGAGGGAAGGAGGAGAGAGGAAACAAGATAACTGTCAAAGTGAACACTTAGCATCTCCGCATACATTTTGATAGGCTTTTGTTTTCTAATGTTTTAATGTTTCTAATGTTTTCTAACTTTATCATCTAATGTTTTTATTTATTCTTTGGTCTCCAACCTGGGCACCTTGAGATAAACAGCTCAACTGCCATCTAAGAATGAGGCCCTGAGAAAACCTCCACGCTCCCTGGAAGGGATTCTGACCCTGAGGGTTGAAAAGATGATGAACAAGAAACAGAACTGCACAACCAAGGATGCTCAGAGCACTTCACCAAGGCCAGCACTGCCATCCCTTTCCAGAAATAGCTGAATAGCTTACAGGCCTTTGTCCTATGACAACTGGGGACTGTGGGACCATGGCTCCATTCCAGAAACAGGGAGGGGGCCACAGGCGAGAAGGGGCTCCTCCTTGTGGTTCAGAAATAAAAGTGGAAACCCCGGCCCTTCCAGGACAGTAAGGACAGGCACACCTCGTTCTACTGCCCGTGCCTCTGTTTCTTCATATCTAAATGCTAGGTAGTAACACCTCACTCACCTAACTCATTTTAACTAGGACAGTTTCTCGCACGTGAGAAGTGCTCAGTAAAGTAGCCGCTGTCAGGTTCATTTGTTGCGGCTGCTGCTGTCTTTCTCCAACTGGCAATCCACCCATTTTTCATGACCCAACTCCATCACCACATACTCTGAGATACTCTCCCATCCCTGGGAGTCGGTACGTCCTTCGGGATCCTCTAGCGCCTTAAGCCCTAGGCTGGGACCTGCTGTACAGAGATTTCTGTGGCCATGGGTGCGGATCTCCGAGCTGAGTCCTGGTTGGCCTGTGTCCTCCCACAGGCCCTGAGCTCCCAGGAAGGACCAGGTCCCACTTGGCTTTGGGGCCCTGGGCTGAATTTAAAGTCCACCTTCAGTTTGGGGTTACACATTCCATAAATGCTTAATTATTTGCGTTCTGGATGCACAAAGAGCTTGTTTACTCCCATGTCGGAAATGAACAATCTAGCTAGATGTTTTCTTCTCCTATGTCTTAGCTATCAGCCAATTTCGAAGAATTACTATCAAAAAACTGAAACACCCACCTAGGTTTTCATTTTTTCACTTTCTCAGACCAAATCCCTCAGTTGATTCAAACTCACTAAAACGACGCTCCCTTCATTATAAATCACGGGGCGGAGAGGCACCGAAAGCTGTTGCTTCCCCCAAGATATTCCACGGCCTCCACTTTATAGGTCACTAAACAGCGCTGAGCCCCGGCTCCCAGAGGGCTGCAGGGCCACCTTCTCCTGTGCAGCCATCAGGGTTAATTGCAGGAAACCTAAACAGCGCTAAGTGTGCAAGCTGAGAGCATAAAGTTATTTTAAGAGAAGAAAGCGACGGTTATTACCAGCCGGCCCTTGTTACCCACCTCCGATGGCTTTTTGGCAAGCAATTAACAAAGACCCCACTTCCTCTAAGCTCCCCGCCTGAGGGGTTGAAGCTGTTCCTGGGCTGGTGGTGAATGAACTGAAAGATTCTTGTCTCCACATTTCGAGACCCAGAGCCTCCTTGATTTACTACCCTCGCAATTCCTTTACAGTCACAAAGGGGAGGAATTCAGGCAAACCCCCAGCCACGGCCAGATCAAACACGAACCAAGGCACCAGGCCATCTTCCCCACTCATTTTGTCCTAAGCGGCCTTGATAAGCAAATTAAATCTGAGACGCAATGACTCTGTGGGTTTCCTTGGTAGAGTGAATTTTCTGGATTATTCTTGCTTTCAAAAACTAGTTACGATATCTATTTTACACATGGTAGGGTAGATAGCTAGAGGGAACCTGCTATATAGCACAGGGAGATCAGCTCCGTGCTCTGTGGTGACCTAGATGGGTGGGATGGGTGGGGGGGAGGGAGGTCCCAGAGGGAGGGGATATATATATACATAGAGCTGATTCACTTCATTGTACAGCAGGAACTAACACAACATTGTAAAGCAATTATACTCCAATTTAAAAAAAAAACAAACCAGTTACGATACAGGCCATTACAGAGTACTGAGTAGAGTTCCCTGTGCTATACAGCAGGTCCTTATTAGTTATCTATTTTATACATAGTAGTGTGTGTATGTCAGTCCCAATCTCCCAATTTATCCCTCCCCCACCTTAAGAATCTAAAAATCAAAAAAAAGAGTGGATATATGTACATGTATAACTGATTCACTCTGCTGTACACCTGAAACTAACACAACACTGTAAATCAACTATACTCCAATGAAAATTTTAAAAAAACAAAAACCAGTTACGATAAGCCCATGGACCTGCCTTAAGAGAGTACTGGCCACAACTTTTTCTCCCCCTGGTCGTTGCCCCAGAGCCATGTCCGTCCCTCCAGTGAGCGTCCGTCTGCCGTGTTTCAGAGTGTACGCACCACTGTGTCCCCGCGGCCCTCGTGGCAGGAACCGCTTCTGTTTCTTCTCTGGGTCAGTCCTCGCTCTCCCCTCCCCACCTCCACCCTTCGGTCCTTCGCACAGAGCTTCAGACATAACGCCTCCTCAATAAATATCCACTGCGGTACGTTTACCTACCCAGCTTTGGCGGCCGTATCAAGCACAAAAGTGAGGTTTAAATGTCTGTACACGTGGAAAGTGCAGAAGGAACTGGGGAGCAGGGGGAGCCAGCTTGCTGGGCTCTCGGTCCAAACCTCACATCTCCCCTGATTTTGCTCTACGAATGGGGGAGTGAGCTGAGCACAGGGCCAGGCACACAGAAAGAGCTCAATAAAAGTCTGAACAAAGGGGAGCCGGGCTTCATAAGGCTTGGTCTCAACTCTGCACTGCAGCTGGGGCCCCCTGGGCCAGCGCTGGTTCCAAAGATCAAAGCCACAGCTTCCCTAGGCTGACCTCGACCAGGTACGGGACCGTGGGGTGCGGTAGTTAGAGGGTACAATCTGGAACCAGGAAGACCTGAGTTTGAATCCTGACGCTGTTCCTTTACTTGTGCGCCCTTGGGCAAGTGCATTAACAGGTCCAAGCACACCTATTAAGCCAGGATAAGAATGACGGGCTGGTGAGAGGTAAAGTGAAGGAGAGAATGGTAGAGGGTGCCCGGCCGTTCCCCAGGACGTGACTGTCCAGGAGGTAGGGCCACGTGCTCGGGCTTCTCCTCCTGCCTCGTGTCTGCTGGCTTCCAAGAGCATCTAGGACAGGGTTTGGATCGCATTCCTGACACAGTAGGCACTTAGGAAAGGTCTGACGAATACGTGTACAAGAAGAATTAGTGCTGATGGGCTTTCTACAGGAAGGTAGTCAGGTTTTCAAAATAACTCTCATCTGCATTCTATTCCACAAAGAAATAGCCCACAGAATGATGAATAAACAGGGTTGTGTGCCATGCTGATGAAGAGGCTCAAAGGTGGCCTGTCCCCCAAGGGGACCAACGGCCCTCCTTGTGCCCACCCGCCATGCGGCCGGAGCCGCAGAGAGGAGCAGGGGAGAAACTCACCAAGAAGGGCGTTGTGTCCATCGTCATCCGGCAAGAACCTCTTGTCAACGGCACACACCAGGAGATGGTCCGGCAGGCTGGGGGACTTGGCGCCCACCAGGAGGAAGCCCGCGGGGACATCGATGGGCTCGCTGGAGATGGAGACGAGACGCAGGTCCTTCCCTGCCTGGCAGAACCCTAGGAGGGACGGACAGGCTCACACGCTGCCCAGCGAGGGGCTCCCACGGAACCAGGATCCACACGGGCAAAGGGGTGACAAGAGTCTGGTCTCGTAATCAGCCACCCTGCCGCTGGGCCTGGCTGACTTTCAGATTAATTCTGAGAACACTCTGAAGTACATTACCCTGACATGCTTTTCACTTACCAATCACAACCATTCACAACAATCAAGTGATTGGGAAGAATAAAAAATTTTAAAAATTAATTCATTACTCATGACGCTTAACCACATGCTGTTTTTATGACTCTCGGTGTCACCGTATAATACACATTAATGTAAAATGAAGCTCAGCAGGAAAGAAGGGTAGACCAGTGATGGTAAATTAAAATGTAGACAAGATAAATCCATAAGGGACTGTAAGCTGATGTCTTCTCCACCCTATATTTTATGTGTATGAGGCAGGGGCACATGGCAGGGATACGGGCTGAGGACCGGGTGACACTGGTGGCCTCAGAGGGGCCTCATCAGCAGAGGGAGACTTTCACTCTATACACATGAACTTTTGTATTTCAGAGCTTTTAAATATAGTTCCTATTTAAAAATTAAGTGTCCAAAAATATTTAGGAAAAAAATGAAGAAGAGGGAAACAGGTGAGATTTATTTGGATGGGCCCTTTCTGGGAATCTCTCTCCCTGAAGGCACACTGAGCCGGATGCCCTCTGGTTTTCCATCTTTAGTTATCGATAGGGACGATGAGAGTTAACGTGAACCCTGATGACCCCAAGGCCTTCCCTGCAAAACTCTACGGTACTTTAAGAAGACTCTCCTCCGGTGTATCTGCTTTACCATTTACAAGGCACTAGCTCCGAGTTCTCGCATCTGCCCCTGGGCGAAGCAGGAAGAGGCACCCACTGTGTACAGCACCAGGTGGGAGAAGCCCTGGAAAGTTCTCATTTGAGAGGTCAAGTCATTTGCTCACAGCTGCTGGGAGGGGGGGGTCAGGATGGAGCTTGGGGTGGTTCCCCTGCGTCATCTTGGGGAAGTTAAACCAATTCCCACAGGTGAGTTCAAGGGCCCAGCAGGTCTTTACCTCCATGACCCAGGCCCCTCCCAGTCTGCACAACAGCCCCTTCCTTCTGAAGAGCTGGAGGAAAAAAGGCCGTGGGCAGTCAATGTTCACTGTGTTCACCTGGAAATTCTTTGAAAATCACGGTAGTGACCACCGGAGAGTTTGCCATTCTCTTATTTAATTAGGCGGCCTTTTAGCTCTTGGACACCAGAAGTCCTATATCACGAAGAGCTACTGTATCTGTTTCCCTTTTCCTGGAAGAGCAGCCCCAGGGAGGGCTGACTCCCTCCCCTGCCGGCCATCGTGCCCAAGGTCAAGTCCAGGCCCCCAGGCAGGGTGCAAGGGGCCTCCACAGGCCGTCTCATCACTTATCCAAGCCCTGCCTGGCCACCCCTCAGTCCCCTACCTACATAAACTAGTAGCAGTTCCCCAGACGGGCCGCGTTCCCACTCCTCTAAGCCTTTGCACCTGCTGTTCCTCTGTCGGGAATATCCCACTCCCCCCAGCCCTCTCTCACTCTCCTGGCTAACTCCTACCGATCCTCCAAAACCCATATAAAGGGCCAGCTCCTCCAGGAGGCCTTTCCCCAAACCCTCCACCAGCATTGGGAGCATCTCCCGTGCTCCCACGGACCCCTGCTGGCCCAGACCACCCCAACCTCCCAGCACTTTCTACACTGTGTGCAGAGGGTCTGCTCACATAGCTTCGCTACACTGGGAGCTCTTGGACCTTTTATCTCCATATTTTCAGAGCAGGGGCTCAATAATTACTTTACTCAATTAACTGACCAACTAAGTAGTGACACCTCTTGACTGGTATGGTGACGGGACAGGTGACCTTCAACCAGCCAGCGAGTTTGCCAGGCGGGGGAGGAGCAGAACCAGAAGTGCCCTCCAAGACCCTCAAGCGCAGAGCACAGGCTCCCATCGCTGAACAAAGGTGCCACCGCACCCGGCATCTCCAAGCCCCGGGTCCTCAACGGCAAAATGAGGATAATCTTACGGACTGTACAGCGTTCCTGAGACAACGTACTGATATATCTGCCTTTTCAACAGTAAAGCAGCCACAGATGTGAAAGATTATTCCTACTCATCAATGCTGATATAAATACACGGTGGAAGCCGACCTCAGCTGGGATATTCTAGTTTTTAAACGGTCGATGGAGAAAAATTAACTTTTGGATCTGAATGCATTTGTAACGGTGAGGCTGTCCCAAGAGTGACTGAGGACCGTCAGCCTGACGGAGCCCCACGCGGTGTAGCCAGTGCTGCCGGGACGGAGGGCCCGCCTGGCCACAACCTGCTGGCGACGCGGGCACGGCTCACACCTCGGGGCCCCTCGGCGCGCAGCCTGGTGGGCATCTCACCGTCCATGGTGCAACATCCTTCGGGCGGGGGGTGCATCTGGTAGGGGTTTGGGGGGCAGCTCTGTTCCAGCCCCCCTTCCCCCTCCTCTTCTTCTTCATTGTCCACTCGGCTTCCACCTAGACGCGGGAAAGGAGAGCAATGAGCAGGGCGGAAGTGAGTACACAGCCAGTCTCGGCTCGCTGGTAACTAACCAGTCCTCACAGGTACGCTATTTAAGGAGGGCGTTACCACACTTCTTTACTCGCGGTGAAGGCCAAGGCTCACTCAGGCTGGAAGTCCTTCCCAAGGTCACAGACTCGGGCTCCAAGCCTGGCCTTGTGACTGCAAATGCAGGTCCACGTCACCTCCCAGCCCCCAGAGCCACACACGTCTGCGCAAGCAGCAGGGCTCAGTACGGACATTGCTGTCGACAAGGACTGAGCATGAAGCCTGCACACTGTAGGCGCTCCAAAACCGTCTGTGCGGGAGGAACCACGGCGTAACATAAGGCCCATTTTGCAGCTAAGGAAACTGAGGTTCAGAGAGACCCAGTGATGCAACAAGCCGTTAAGCAGCACAGCCGGAATGTTCCCAGTTATACCCAATGCCCAAGCTGCTCTTCTTGCCACTAACTGCATCGCTTGGTTTAGAACCCAAAGTCCAGTGTGAACAGCCTTTACATTGAATAAGAGAGGAGTGAAGCTCTATGCTGTTATTTATCCCCAAGGGAAAACTGGATGTATACAAACCAGAAATGCGAACACCCGAACGTACCACACTCACCAAAAAAAGCCATCCCAGAGCAGGCCAAGTGACTTTAAGACTTTAGGAAACTTTTTTTAAGTGAAATAGTATTTTAGGAGCAATGGCAAATGTGGAAACGGCCAGGAGAGCCAGGAATTGGCCAGGAAAATCCCACTCCCCCTGTGTGTGACCTTCATCACAGCAATAAGAATTGGTCTTCCCCACAGGCTCTCAGCTCCTGGAGAGTACGGGCCCTGCCCTTATTCTGTAACCCAGGCACCCAGCAGAATGCCTCGCACGGGAAACTACTTCCCAACTGGTCTGAGCACACACAGTTATACCTTATTTACCCAGCCTGCTAGAGAAAGAGGGTTTCCCATCAATGAATTTACAAACTCCTTCTAGCTTCTTTTAACTTCTTTGGGTAAAAAAATCCTTCTATCTTTAAATGTCATTTAATAAATAGAATCCAGATTTCCTCATGGAATAGGGTCGTTACAAGCATCCTTAGATACACTAGGCCAGGAGACGGTTGCTTCTTCCTTTTTCGTTTCTCTGTATCCTCCTCTAGTGCTGACCCCTTTGCTGCCTTTCCTTCTACTCTCATCTTAGTTGGCTCTCACACTCTCCATCCATCCAGTGGGTTACGTGGCTTTAGGTTAATGATGAAATTGTGTGCAGCAGAAAAAGATCGACTAGGAATCTGGGAACTCGAGTTTTAGTCCTTGGGTCTGCCATTGTCTGGGTGGCCACAGAAAAGTTACTTAACCTCTCTGTGCGTCAGATCCTGCATCTTTAAAATGAGGTGGTCATAGAAGGTCACTTTGAGCTGTGACAGTCTATGTGGGGATATATGGCTCTCAGAGTTGCACAGAACATTCCAGGTGTGATTTAATCAGTACAGGGTGCTGGGAGCATAACCTCAGGGTGGTCACCATTCTAAAGGTGCCGGAAGGACAAGAGGCAGAAGAAACTAACATCTTAGGCCGGCCCAGGCCCATGACCTTGGGGAGGTCATCACGGCAGGAAGTGAGCAAGAATTCCTAGTGTCTCCATCCCTCCAGGACCAGAGGACACAGAGGTGGCGAGGAGGCTGTAAAACGATTACCCAGGAAAAACACAAAGGGCGTTGGAGGGATAAACTCCAGAGCCTCCTTCAGACGCTTCCTTCCTGCCATTAAGTGCAGGCAGGGATGGTTTTAGCAGAAGGTAGAGTCACGCCCAGACCCCAGGTGCCAGCCATGCAGCTCGGGTCCCCACAGGGACTCAAACCATCCTTTGGCCGTCTATGGAGTACGTGGCTTAGAAGGCTGCCTGCCAAATCAAGACTAGTCTGTAAGCCAGAGACTCGGCTCCAGGGGCTCAGGGCGGGGGGACAGCAAAGCACCAACAATTAGAGTGAAAAGGGGAGAGAAAGCCCGGGACTTCGGAGCTCTGAGGGCACACACAGGAATGTCTGCACGTTATTCCGTTCAACCAAAAAGAACAGGAATCCAGACTCTCCGAAAGAATGAAAGGAGAGGGTCTTAAGCCTCTGAAAGTCAAAGAAAGGGCTCAAAATCCAGTCGCTGCCAAGAAAGCAGGATTAAAGGTCAAAGGTCTACATCAGACATTCCAGGGTCTTTGATGGAATCCTTCAGCCAGCATCAAGCCCAAGGAGACTTCCTAACCAGGGCCAGACTAAACCAGACTGTTTACCAAGGTCTCTTGGCAGAATGAGAGCTTTATAATGGCCTGAGACAAAACCAACCGGACTGGGAGCTCAGGACCTTAAAACTCAACCACAGGAATCCAGAGGTTCCACAGCTGCACTGAACCCCATACAGTACGAGGGTATTTGTTTTAATGTTTGGAGTAAATTTTGTTTTCTTTCCATGAGAAGAAACCGTATGACATTCTGAGTGGGTGGGATTACAGGAATTTACCTGCATCTTGTTTAATAAATAAATACTTATCCCCAAATACTGGGTTTGTATTTGTTTTGTTTGGTTGGCCTTCCTTTAAAAAAAAAAAATAACATGTAAAAGATATTTCCCCTAGAAAGAGGGGGTAATACCCTTAATTCGTAGAACAAAGTAACAAGGGCCCTCTGAATCGCCCTCACAAATACAGAAAATGTTAACAGATCAAGACGTGTTTGGGGTACCAGCACCCTGGTCATTAAAAGCATCCTTAATGTTACTGTCTGAGGAAGGACAGCAGTAAGATAAGAGACCTGATAGAGAGACAGACTGACAAAACAAGCCCTCTGCACCACGTTCTATGATGCAGAAACCAGAGGCTCAAGCCTAGTGCTTGGTTGATGGTGACATTTAGCAAATCGACAAGAGTCTCCCCCTTTTCACCAACCCCCTCCTCCATCCTCCCAGTACTAGAGAAACAAAATCTCGGAGGATTTCTCTATGCTGTTTGCCAGACATATGGGAAAATCATAGAGAGGGCCTGCTCTGGTTTTCATACCAACATGAGGGGCTGACCAAGCCGGCTGACAGCTGGCAGGGAGGCTTTGGCACTCAACATGGGGTCCCAGGCCACGCAAGCCTCCAAGCTGTCCCTGGAAAGCGCCACATGATGAGGGCAGATGAGGGCATCCCAAGGAATCAATGTTCGGGATGCAGCCTCCCGTTTAGAGGCCAGCAAAGCTTGTCTATGGAGAGCTTCGACCCCAGGAAAAGCTGACTGGGTAACTCCAGGGCTTTCTCCCCACCTGTCCCTAGGTGAACATCCTTCAAAACGTCAAATCCATCTTCCATCTTCCCAAATCGTGGGATTTAATTACTGGTAGAGGTAAAAGCACTTTGTTGATTTTAAGGTGCCATTCGAATGTACTAAATTATTTATAATTATATTGTTCACTTATCATTAGCAACAAAGCCTTTCAATACTATAAGAAGTTAAGGATGACCTTTTAATACGTATTTCACAAAAAGTCTTTCAGCTAACTGAAAACACAGTCTACAAGAGATCCCCCAGTTATTTCTCAAATGCCCCCAATGTCACAGTAATGCTTCCTGTGCCGGAAAACCTTGGTACTTTCGACGTGAATACCAGAGAATTCTTGGGCTTCCTAATTCGTGCTTTTGATCACAATCTACTTTCACCCAGACCCAGATCCAGTTCCTTTAGGTCCTTAGCGATTGCTATTTGCAAGCTTAATTTTGTAAGGACGTTTTAAATAGTGACACAAGGAATGCCTCCCTGCTAGAAAAAGGGACTATCAGACATCACACGAGGCCCTCTGAGCCTCATTTTCCCTTATGTGCAACCGTCCCCAGCCCACCATCCCCGCCCTGCACGCACACACATATCATGATCACCCCAAGACAGGACCCGGCATACTGCATGCTTCGTTAATTAGTTAACTTTTGTTTTAAACCACAGCCCTCTTTCACTTCAAAAGCTAAGAGAAGCATGCAGGTAACTTCACGTGAAAGACAAAGTGACAAAAAGAACTTCCTTTAGCAGTAACTCTCATACTTTGGATTGCTGTGGGTTACTTTTGACATGAAAATACACGACTACAAAAAATACAAAGGAAAGATTGAAAAGTACAACCAGTTTATTCTCTGGATAATTAAGTAAACCCTAAATTTAACCCCATGCCTGAAGATAATTTATTCCCGGCACATGTTAAATCTATAAGGGTTTGTTCTTGGTTTTTAACAGTTTCTAGAGGGCTCTTGTAACTGCTATGACAAAGAAAAACTACCTGCACTCCTTTACAAAGATATGGCCACAAATCACAAAGAGAAAAAATATATAACTGAGGGTCAAAAGCATGTTAAAATGTCTTACTTATCCAAGTGAGACCATCAAACCTTTTAATACGAGTATAAGTAACAAGCAATTCAAAACAGGCTAACACGGCTCTTTCTTTCTCCTACTAGTCCAATGAATCATTTTATTCCTTGCAACTTTATGGCTGAAACTTATTTTCGTTTTAGCCAAGTAAGGATGGGATGCACGTGCAACGTTCTCTTTCCTAATAATTCTGTGCTTCCAGACCCAACAGTTTCTACAGCTTCCTCAGAAGAGGAAAGAGTTTTCCAGTGCCACTGCTAACATTCTCACACACGGTAAGAGAAAGGCAAGAACGCATCTCCTACCTTCTAGAGCGGAAAGCTGCTGCTCTGCTTCCAAGTACAACTGGGAGAAGACGGGCCTGGGTACCAGGCTGTTGGAACGCAGTGAGGCCTCGATGGAGTTGTGCAGGACCTCCTCAAACCGCGTGGTCTTCAGCTGTCCAGCGTAAGAGTTTCCCATCTCCAAGAGAGGCGAAGCAGTCTTCTGTTTAAAATGGCATTTCAGTTTCAGTAAAAAAGCCTGACCCCGAGCATGAAGCCCAAAGGCAGAAAGGATCCCCACTGCAAGGAGGGGAAAGGGCCGCGTATCCCCCGCTCAGCCAAGACGAGGAGCAGGCAGCTCTCAGCTACAGCTCCTGCCGGGCAATTACAGGAAGTTATATAAGTAACAGCTTTCTCTAATATAGCACTCAGAGAGCAGAGCCTGACACCTCTTAGGAGATTTTACTAGAAACTGGCTCTTAGTCATCTGCAGGTTTCACAGACCCCCCAGCTTTTCCTGAGTGGTGATCCTGCTTTTTGAGAGACCCCAGACAAATGACGCTTTCTTTTCCTTGACTTGAAGAATAGCCCTGCGCCACTTGATGTGTGTGACGGCGGCTGACAATGCAGCGACCCATGACAACCAGTCCCCGATGTCAGGATTACGGGACTCGGTCTCCCCTCACCTTCTCAGGAGGAAGGCTAGCAAGCAGATTTCCCTCATTGCCTCCTCTGCTAAAAGGCCAATCGTGAACACTTCCTCTAAAATGTTTTTAGTTTATTATGTTTCCATTAGACAAGTGATGCAGAATTACATCTGGAAATCTGGAAATTACAGAAGAGGGTGGAAAAGCAGGAGGAAAATCACTATGTCCATCCCCCAAGATAACCACTGTGATTTTTTTTTTTTTTGGTAGCAGCTTAAGATCTAATTCACATAACACCCCATTCATCCACTATATGTAAAAGAGATAAACAACAAGGTCCTACTGTATAGCATAGGGAACTATATCCTATATCTTGTAATAACCTATAATGGAAAAGAATACAAAAAAGAAGATATATATGTATGACTGAATCACTTTGCTGTACACCAGAAACTAATACATGGTAAATCAACTATGCCTCAATTTTTTAAAAAACGGTACAACTCAGTGGTTTTTAATATATTCCCATGTGGCACAACCATCACACAATTGATTTTAGAACATCTGTCATCACCCCCGAAAGAAATCTCATACCCTTTGGCCGTCACCCCTAAGTCCCCAATCCTGCAGCCATAGGCAGCCACTGATTTACTTTATGTCTATAGACATATTAACAGAATCATACAGTATGTGGTCCTTCCTTCCATTAGCGCAACGTCTTTACCACTCCTCTGTGTTAAGCGCGCATCAGTACTCCATTCTCTCTGACACTTTGATGCATTCTTTCCAGACTTAATTCTCTGGGGGGCAGGAGGGAGCTGGGAGACTGTATCCACATGGTTCTAATCCCTTTATGATACAATTTTTGATTCTGCTCTTTTCATCTGACATAAACATTTCACCCAAACCTCTTACAAATGCTGTTAGAACCATTTTAATGGCTGCATCGCATTCCATTGAGCGAAGGTTCAGGTATTTGCTAAGACATTTCTCTGGGATCAGACATACGGTTAAATCCCTACATTTAGTGCTTCCTAAGAACTGGCATTTAAATGTATATTCCTTCCTAACGTTTGCTGTTTATTTTCTATTTCATTTCGTTTTTTGCTTAGATCTCCCTTTTTCTATTTCCTTTTGGTTTAATTTGTTGTACTTTTACCAAACTTCTTAAAATGACTACTTTATCATCATCTTTATTTTCCATCTTACTGCTTTGATAACGAAGATATTTAGGGCTATACATTTTCCTCTGGGTACCTCTTGTGCTGTG
This sequence comes from Balaenoptera ricei, assembly GCF_028023285.1. Classification (NCBI taxonomy): domain Eukaryota; kingdom Metazoa; phylum Chordata; class Mammalia; order Artiodactyla; family Balaenopteridae; genus Balaenoptera; species Balaenoptera ricei. The sequence continues at coordinate 94,861,648 of NC_082651.1, forward strand.
GCCCCTAGGTTTAGTGTGAAGTGTTCCCCTTTCCATCTCTTTTTAGACAGTTTATGATCTCCCTTTTGAGTAGGTTTAATTTCTAAATAGTCAGAATTTGGGAGGAAGAAGGATTAGCCTTATATTATTTATTTATTTCTAATTTGTATTGGATAATCACGACTGTGGCGTTTAAAAACTCTACTTTTAAAATTTGTTAAGGGTTTCTTTTTGACAGGTGCCAGATGGATTTTTACAAATATGCTGTCATATGAGAAAAGATTAAACTCTCTTCAAGGTATTAAAGTAGACTATTCAACTTTTCTACATCCTCATATATTTCATGCCTCCTCTACTATTAATGCCCAAAGTGGCATTTGACTTCAAAATAGCACAAGGTGGGGAATTCCCTGGTGGTCCAGAGGTTAGGACTCCACGCTTCCACTGTAGGGGGCCCAGGTTCAGTCCCTGGTCGGGGAACTAAGATACTCCAAGTTACATGGCGCAGCCAAAAAAAAAAAACAAAAATAGCACAAATGCCATCCTCGACATGACCACAGGACACTGGCTTCCTGCTTCATTACAGTGACACACACACACTCGGTCACCCAAGTTGTGAGACTGGCTTCACATCCCAGGCACCTCCTTACACATCACTTTGACTTAAGATGTATATAAGAAATTCCCCTTGTCCTTGTTCTGTAGGTGGCTAAGCAATTTCAAGATGGGACCGTTGGTGCCCTAAGGAGCTCTGGTTTCCCTCCTGAGGGTAAAATGGGCCGGTGTCATCAGGTTGATTTTCTGCCTTCTGTTGTAAGAAAGGTTCAGAAGGTTCAGGCTTCCTTCTTCCAACTAAAAGTAAATGGAAACCATTAAACACTTCCTGCTTGGGGCAATAACTCCTGAGCACAGGGCCTCCCCTCGGTCAGCCCCTGCTTACAGCCTGGGGAAATGAGCTGGTGGGAGGATTGCTTCAGGAATTAGCCCAAACAAAAAGAAAGCGCTCCTGAAAGGGAGAGGGGAGCGGCTGGAGCCACCTAATAGCCTGAGTCAGAAGAGGCTCCTGGGCCCTCTGCCTTTTCTCTTGACCCGCAGCCTCCTTCAGTACATAAATGAGGGATTACGGGCCACATGTGGGGACGCCTGTGTCCGTTTCCATTCAGGGTGGTCCATGGAAAGCTGCCGCCAATTAATAACATCACGAATGCCTCCTGTTTCTATAGATCTTTGTCTGAAGAGCTTAACGCACACAGAAAGCAGCTTTACTTCTGGCCCATTTTACCTGGAGCCCCTGCAGAATGATGCTCAGTGGTTGAAAGAAATGCTCGGGGCATCCAGACCCTCCCTTCCCAAGGTCCTGGGCCGCTCACCTGGCAGCTGATGGGCACCCTGAGCCCAGACGACTCCAGCGCTTAAGGCAGAGCAATGCCTGGTGTGGACAGAGCAGTAAAGAGGAAGAAAGAAAACTAATATCGTCCGGCTCCCGTGTGCCAGGCACCTTGCTCAATACGCTTGGTAGCCGCGTGAGGGATATTATGAAGCCCATCATAAGGATGGCAAATCCAAGTCTCAGAGATGATAAGTAACCTGAAAGAACTCTTGTTGAAAGAAAATAGAATTGGAGGTGGGGGGAAGGAGAAGGGGAAGGGGAGGGAAAGAGGGAAGGAGGGAAGGAGAAACACAGAAGGGACAAGGGCATAGATAGAAGAGTGCTCACACTCAAAAAAATGGAAATTGTATTTTACAACCCTAAGCAAACATCAAAGCGTTAATGCCTAGAAGCAAATAGTGAGAGAGACAATGACCCCACTACCGATCTAATGAGGCATTTGAAATCCTAAGTAAATGCTGGTAACTGAGGATGGGGAAGGAAACTGAGAATCGTACGACAATGCTCTGGCCCTTGTTGTTAGTCCTACTGGACCACAATCGAATGGTGTGGAAAATTCCTACCTACACCTGGCAGTGCACCAGCTCACAGACAAGACCACCTGCCAGTGAGGAGTTAGGGCTCAGAGGGCAGACAGAGCAGGCTGAGATGGAGGCCCAGCTGGGGCTCGCTGGCGTGCTAGGATCCCACAACTGTCACACGGGGAACTAAAGAGCCAGAGAGAGGACAGCCTCGCTCAGGGTCAAACACCAAAGCCAAACTCCTCCCCAAAGCCTCGTGGATCCAGGGCGACACCTGTGACCTCCCGGGACTGGGTTCTACCACTCGCTCCCTGGGAACGGCCTCTTTGCTCGTCTCCTGTTGCAGTTACTCAAGTCTGCAAACTGCAGGGATTCCTTTCCCACCCTGACACGTCACATTCTGCTGCCTGCCTTCCAAGGCCTGGCCCAGCCCCTCCCAATGCTGGTGTGTGATGCTCTTCAACCACAGAATCTGAAGCAGTGCCCATCACCGCAGCGACGACGGTCAAACCACGGGCTTCACCTTAATGCACAGGAGCCTGGTATAGTAGACGAAGAGAGCATGTGTGGCTCACCGGGCCTCAGTATTCTCATCTGTAAAATGGGCTCTTTGAAGGACTCACTTGTCATCACAGAGAGCAGAAGACACAGAGTGTGAAAGTGCTTAGCAGAGCACCTGGTAGTCAGTGCATGACCATTCATTTCTAGCTAAATCTGAACAGGCATGTGAAAAGATAAGAACTTCAAATCATAAGTGACAAGGGACAAAAAGTGCTATAGTCCATAATTCCTACAACGTAAGGTGGGGGCAGGGGTCTTGGGGAGAATCAGTGAGAACTCAGGCGGTCCAAAGGGGCTGGTACCCAAAGTGGGCCAAAAAGGAAAGAGTAGGATATTTTTGGCCAAAAACTGGGACTAGCATTTGGGAAAGAAACAGGAGGGTACACAGGCAGGAAAGCTCCACGAATACACACATGCTCTAGAAAAAGAAAATAAGTGCATTTGATGAGTAGTAAAGGTGGCACCATGATAGGAAAAAAACCAAAGCTGAGGGTAAAAATTAGACATTGTTTTAGTAGGCAACAGCCCTGAAGCTTCAGAACTAGGGATTTATGTTGATAAAGGTGATGTTTTAAGCAGGTCAGCTGGACAGGGATGTTTGGAAGAAAATTGGAGGGAAGACCCGGAGGCAGGAGGCCTGGTGGAGATAAATTAGGAGCTTGGGATTAACATACACACACTACTGTATATAAAAGAGACAAATAACAAGGACCTACTGCAGAGCACAGGGAACTCGATAGTCAATATCTCGTAATAACCTATGATGGAAAAGAATCTGAAAAGAATAGATATATATAAATATGTATAACTGAATCACTTTGCTGTACACTTGAAACAACACTGTACATTAACTATACTTCAATAAAGAAGTAAAAATAAAAACAGCCTTTGCTCACTTCCTGTCTCTGTGTCACATGTTGGTAATTCTCACTATATTTCCAACCCTCCGCCAGCAAAAATATTATGACTCACTGAAGGCTCAGATGATGGTTCGCATTTTTTAGCAATAAAGTACTTTTTAATTGGGGTACATACATTGTTTTAGACACAATGCTATTGCACACTTAATAGACTACAGTATAAACATAACATTTATATGCACTAAGGAACCAAAAAATTCATGTGATTCACTTTATTGCAGTGGCCTGGAACTGAACCTGCAATATCTCCAAGGTGTGCCTATAACTATTTTGGAAGATGGGGAAAGGAAAAAGGTGGGTACACACATGTGTTTGGCGGGGAGGAGGAAAGAGGTGTGAGAACCCTCAATTCTAATTCCATGGTAAGAATGAAAAGATGGTCCAGGAATAATCAAGAAAGTGCAACATCAGTTATTATTTGTAAATAAAGCGGTAAATTCCAGAAAATTAAAGAAAAAGAAAGAATTAAGAGATGGTTGCCTCTAGGTAGCAGGAATTGGAGTGGAAATAGGTGAGAAGGAGATCACTGGTTTTCAGTTTAAAGTTTATAACATTTAACTTTTTAGACTGTGTGCATTTTTACGTTTATTAAAAGCTGAAGGTTACATTTTTAAAAATTAGTGAAATGCAGGCTTTATGAATATCCATTTTTATAGTGGATGATGGGCATTGCACAGCACCTCAGTAGGAGAGCAACTGAAGATCTTGGTGAACTACAGACCTACAGCAAAGGCAGGCCACCCTGCTAAGCATCTCCACAAGCATCACTGAATTTAATCCTAGCAACAATCCTTTCTGGTCATTATTTCTCTCCCTACTTGTATCCCTATTTTACAGATGAAGAAACTAAGGCTCAGGGAGGTTGGGAGACCTGTCTAATGACACACAGCTAGTGCCTGGTCTGGAATTAAAAGCCCATCTCCAAGAATCTCTTCCATGAAAAGTAGTATTTAAGAAGTTTGAACTAGCAGAATTGAAAAATCTCAGACATCCTCAGTTTAAAGGTTATAAACTTGTATTACCATTACCTTCTAGTGTTTTTTTCCAGTCGTGTCAAGACATTTCCCAGTTTTACAGAATGCTATGGCATTCCTCAAAACTTCTAGAGGCTAGCACTGGAGAGTCGGTCTCACGACACTAAGCATGCACACACATCCAAAACTGGACATCCTTCCAGGCTGTGTTCTCGTTGGTACTCTGGGAGCCCATAAAACCCTGCAATTATTCATAGGAGAGGGGTCTACCTATACTCACTGAACCCCATGACCGACCTTATAAAGTCCCGATTATAGTACTTACATACATAGTACAGCATTACATCCAAAGTGAACAAAAAAAGAAAATATAAAAACCTCTGTTCATATCTATTTTACCTAATCATTATATTATTTTTTCAGTGTATGTTTTATAATGTAAATAATATACAGGATATACTGCAGTCCACGTATGCAATTTATAAATCAACAGACAGATATATACATATATATGAGGGGCAACCCGAGTTTGAATGAAAGAATAAGAAAACCATTATTTGTTTAGTATCTCTTTTGCCCCAGCAGTTCTGTGACAAAAGTACTATTGTCTTCATTTTGCAGGTGAAGAGACTGTGTCTGGGATTTAAAAGCATTTATTGTCTTCACATCTTTCTTATTTCCTTTAGCAACAGAAACCCCAAGAACATTTTAAGTAATAATCAAAATAATAGTCATCACTTACTAGGGCCACTTTGTGCAGACACCTTTCTTAGTTTACATTTACCATTTATTTCATCTTCACCATGGCCCTAAAATGCACATAGCATGGTTCTCATTTTATATATTAGGAAACTGAGGCAGGATGAGATTAAGTGACTTGTGCAAGGTCTCACATTTGGGACAATTTTAGAATGTCGAATGATGGCCCAAAGCAAGGGAATCTTTGCTTTCAATGACGTCGGTGACTTCAGAAAAGGGAGCATTTTTTAAAGTTCTTGTTTTTGTTTTTGTTTTTTTAATGGTGTCCACTTGTCCAGCCATGCCAAAACTTTTGATTAGAAGAGGACTGCCTTAGGTTCTTCCTTAGTGGTACTTTACCAAGAGGGGGGGATGCCATGACGAGAAAACACAGCATCAGCAGCTGAAAGGCCCCATTTAAAAAGACACATTTCTAGCCAGACAAAGAAACCCAAGAGCATTCTAAGAATGCTACCTGAAGACAGGTCTCCCCGAGGGAGAAGGGCGAGCAGGCTCGGTGCTGCTTCAAGACACAGGCAGAACAAACAAGTAATCAGCGGGCCGGCCAGCCAGGGCCTGGACAGTGTCCGCCTCTCTAACAGCCCGAATGGCCCTTTCCTGGAGATTAAAGCAGGGATTAAACTAGACTCCAGCCCTTTCAAAGAAAAACATTCTCGTTCCAGCCTCTCCTTGAAGTGACCTTTTTCCTTTTCCTTTCTTTTTTTTAAAGAATAGACTATCAAAAGTTTTGGGGAATACCCTGGCGGTCCAGTGGTTAAGACTCCGCGCTTCCACTGCAGGGGGCACAGGTTCCATCCCTGGTCGGGGAACAAAGATCCCACAAGCCGCGCAGTGTGGCAAAAAAAAAAAGAACATCAAAAGTTTTGCCCAAGAGACAGAAAATCCATTTCACTTAAAAAGCTCACTGACACTTACTGGGAACCCTGAAGAGCTTCCGTGTCCAGCTAAACTCTGGGTCCACAAAGATTTGCCTGTTCCTTTCTGAGCACCTTTCAACTTTGCCTTTTGTCAGTCAAGTAACGAGGCACCTCTGCTTAAGCCCAGAGCTCGCACCTGTCAACAACAGTTATTGGTTCCTGGAATGGCTGGAACTCACTTCCTAAGGATGACACCCAGCTCTGTGTATCCCTGGCTGCTGCACACTGGTCATTCTGCTCATAAAAATAAAGCTACCACCTCCCCCTGCTGCTCGCCCATCAGGGCCGGCTCTCCCCCTTCCCCAGAGGGATCCTCACCCTCATCCCGTTTCCTCCAGACGTCCAGAGGCGCACATCGTTGGCTGGCTCCCTCTGTGTGTGGAGACTGAGGCCAGCGATGTGCTGGGGGAAAGCTCTTGGGTTCTCAGCCATGGTGTCGACTTAGATCAAAACCAGCAGGACTCTCAGAGAGGGCCCTGCAGGTCCCTTTGAGTTATAAGATAATAAACCCCTCAGTAAAGTTGGACTTTACCAACTTCAAACAATTTTTCAAACGCAAAAGCGTTCATAATCTGCCTGCTGGGTAGTAAAAAGCATGTACTTTGGAATAAGGCCACCAGGGGCTTCATTTATGACTATGCTTCTTTCGAGCTGTGTGGCCTTGGGCAAGTTACCTAACCTCTCTGAACCTCCATTTCTTCATTTGTAAAATGAGGATAATACGAACCACCTCCCAGAGTTGTAATGAGGGCTAAATGAACTAACATATATAGAGTTGTTGGCACATAGTAGGTGTTAATAAATTCTAGTTTTCTCTCTTAAATTGGAATTAACTGCTCCTAATTCTAATTTCTAGATGCTAACCAGAGATCTTAACTTGATTCACTGTACTCCGATAGCAATAATTAAACTTGCTTCCTTTAGGGGTACACCAATTGCAATGTGCCTATGCAAGTATATGGCATTTCCACACTGCTTATCCCCCTTCCTCTCAAGACTTGAAGCCACTTGACAACAGAAACTATGCTAGTCAATTCTTTATTTCCCATAAATACTGCAGGTCCCGGATAATAACTCCTAAAAGGAGGCAGAGGGAGACGGAAAGGGAGAGGGAGACCACCTGTTCAAGGTTATAGTGAGGACGGCAAAGAAACGGAGCGTGGTCCTGTGTGAGAGCATCACATGGAGACTCAGAAGCCCCAGGTGTACCAAGCAGACGCATCTGAGGTTTTCATTTCAGACCCCAGGATGCCATCGCTGTTACAGTTCCAGAAAGTGTATTAGCTAATGCCTCCCTGCCCCAGGTACTACCTGAACTCACCTGATTGTTTTCCATCCCAAGCAGGGTCAGAGGGGAGCCCTTCCCGTGAGCATCAAAGTTCAAGATGTGCACTTCTGTTCTTTCCTCATGAACACTCTGCTGCCCCGTGGGCCCTGTTTGTGCCTGCTCTTCCCTGGGCTCACACTGCGGCCACCATTCATGGCTTCCTCCCCTCCACCCCCAGCACTCTGCACACACCTCACTGGGCTCCGGGTTTCTCCCCCTAAAGCCACACAGAGTGTGTCTGCGTTTCCCCCGCCTCCTCCTCGGGGGCTTGAACTGCTGGATGGAGCAACCAAGCTCACTCATTCCCCACGGAGCCCAGAACAGTTTCTTTGGAGCAGATCTGGCAAAGGATCAGCCATTGACTCTGCTCATGACCCCAGGCGGCCAGAGACCCCACTCGCCCTCCACCCGGGCCACCCCAGGCTCAAAGAGAGGACACAGCTGGAGGCCTTCAAGGTCTCAGAACCAAGTTCAGACAGCCAGGTCTGTCCTAAGCCACAAATCGACAACGCCGAGCCTGTTCTCTGCTTCATGAGAAACAGTGAACCTTCCCCTTAGATTCATGGTTTTGCCCTAAAGTTAAATGCTTAAATAGTCTAATTTGGATACATGGCAGTCATATTTCATTCCTACTTGGAGCTAAGGGTGAAAGTGAAAGACACAGAGTCCCTGACCTGGAGAAACTCACGGGTAGGGAGGAAGTGCAGGTAAACAAGGCAGTGTGACCGTTGCCTTAGCAGGGATTTAGGCAAGAGGGCAGCTCAAAAGGAAACAGAGATGGGCATGGAAGGTTCTATCTCAAGTCAATCTCAGGGTAACTCCCAGAAAAGCTGAATCTGGGGGATAAGCACAGGTTTGCCAGCTGAATATAAGAAAGGGCATTCGGGCAGGAGGAGGGCAACACACCCAGGCTTGACCCGGGGGTGACACCCACGTGTGATTGGGGAACACAGGTCCTTCCAGATGCTGCAGCATGGTAGGGAGCAGGGGGGGTGGGTGGGTATAGGAGGGTGATGAGGGCCAGTCTAGACTAAGCCCTGTGAACACACATTCAGGTTTAACCCTGTAGAGTCAGGCAAGGACTTTAAGCTGGCTGGATCAGACTGTGAGAGAGATTACCTAGGCTTCCTAAGGAGGAATATAGGAGAATATTGCAATACACTGAGACTCAAGGAGGACACAAAGACTGGCTCATGTGGAGGCTGAGGAAGAGGGGAGACTAGGCTTTAGAAAGAGGAGGAAGTCGGTGGTGTCACCATCGCAATGCAGAAGGACAGGGGCCGCGGGAGGTCTGAGGAGCCCAGGGCGCCAGGTGTTCAGGACCCTCCAGCCATCCCCTTGCTTGCGATCTGTTCCCTCACAAGCATCTGCTGAGCTACGTGCAAAATGGGGCTGGTACCCACTTGTCTTTGTCCTCTGTCTCCTCTCAGCCTCGCCTGGAGAGGTGACCAAGGGCAGAGAAGAAAGCGTCCGTGCCCTGGAGTCAAAGCCGGAGTTCAAGTCCATGAAAGAGAAGACCCATCCACAGCCGCCGTCAGGCCTCTCTTCCCCTCCCTTTGCCATCTGCCTCCGTTCTGAATCACATCCAAAACACACCTGTGGTCCTCAGACCCTCTCACCTGTCCCTCTCCGGAGACAGCCCTCCCCCGGAATCCCTGCTGACCTCAGGGCCTCCCGGAAGGTAACCATCAATGCCCCAAATTCCAGCTCAGATCTGAGCTGCCACTAACCCCTGTTCCTTCCTTCTCCCACATCCCTACAGCAAAAGTTAAGAATTCTTCAGCCAGGGCTTCCCTGGTGGCGCAGTGGTTGAGAATCTGCCTGCCAATGCAGGGGACACGGGTTCGAGCCCTGGTCTGGGAAGATCCCACATGCCGCGGAGCAACTAGGCCCGTGAGCCACAACTACTGAGCCTGTGCGTCTGGAGCCTGTGCTCCGCAACAAGAGAGGCTGCGACAGTGAGAGGCCCGCGCACCGCGATGAAGAGTGGCCCCCGTTCTCCGCAACTGGAGAAAGCCCTCGCACAGAAACGAAGACCCAACACAGCCAAAAATAAATAAATAATTAATTAATTTAAAAAAAAAAGAATCCTTCAGCCGACACACAAGTATGGTGATTTATTTCTTATGAGACCAAAGTTTCGGAAAACAAAAGCAAAGCAAAGCCCTCTCAAGACTGCATTTCCAACCTCCTCCTGTACCTCCCGCGGCACGGTGGGCCCTCGCGCATGAGGAATGGCTGTGATGCTCTAGGAGAGGAGGAAGAGTCAGTCCCGAATATACGATGTGGCCATAAACGCATCCAGACGGCAGGATGGTCTCCTACAAACTCTTTGAGGTCCTCCTGGCAGGAAACAGCATTCTAATGTAGATTTCTGCGATTTTCCCTGGAGGAACTCATAAACTCCACAGGTGCTGTTTGATGACCAAAAGCCGGGCTAAGGGCTTGACTGCTATCTAATCTGCTTGTCTCTCTCACCGGGACTGTCCTGTCTCAGCCGCCAGAGCAGCACGCCACCCAGACATCTGTCCACACAAGGTCAGATGGCGCCTTCCTCTGGGACCCTCCTTCAGCTCTCTGGAATGGAACGACAAAGCAAACGCGATGTCCCCACCCCCAGTTGCAGGGAGAACGGAATGGGAGAGAAGCAGCTTCTGAATAAAGCCAGGGAAGATTCTCAGGGAAGAAGAAACCATGGAAAAACTTCTCTCCAGAACCCCCCAGGCAGGATCCGGAGAGTATTTCCTTAGCACATCATTTATAACTAGACTCGCCGCTGCTTGGTGTCTACCTTGTGCAAAACTAATTAGTTCTAACCCCTTTAGATACCATTTTCAACAGCAAAATCAGGAAATGAGTTCATTAGGTGGATTCCACTCGGCTTACTGAAAAGGCAAATGCTTTGCCATTATTCCGCTTGACGCGGGCCAGTGCCGTCTCTATCATCAGCCAAAACGCCAACGCCAACCTCTCCAACCCCCCAAAGCGGGTGCTCCGCTCCCCACGTCGAACACACCGTACCTTACAAGAAGCTGGTCATTTCAGGCAGCCAGAAACCAACCAGCCAGGAGCAGGCTGAGCCCAGTGAAGGGCGAGCGCTTGCTGAGCCCCTGCCTCCCGGGCTGTGCCTTTGATCGTGCGGGGAGCCCTTAATGCCCCCAAGAACAGTGCCAAGCGCTCGGTCAGCCTGACACCCTGGCTCCGTGGCCCCCGCCCTGGGAGGCAGTGGCAGTCAAGCCAGCCAGGGGAAAGGTTTCAAAGGCAGTATCTGCTCCCGAGGCTACAACAACAACCAGGAGGGAAAGAAAGAAAAAAAAAAACAAAAAAACAAGCCAGCAGCAGACTTTCCAAGCTGAGCTCCCTCTGCCCCAGGCTCCTGCTGGGTCAGATGGCAAATGCCATGGTTTTTCCATCTTCTTAGCGCTGAAGTGTTTTACTGGGTCAAAGTGCTCACCATGCAGGTACATACCAATCTGTCGGTCTAACCACCAGCAGTTAAACCGAGTCTTTTCAAACATGAAAGTTCTGTACTTGGCCTGGAACCCGCGTCCTCTTGAGCAGAGAACAAAGGGTCAGGGAAGAGCACGGGCTTTGCCATGGGAATCGGGCAGCCCGCTTGGCCACGGGAGGACCGCAGGTGTGGCACTGACCCCGAGAAGCACGTGCCCCTCCAAACAACCGCCTCCGTGAATAGCGAGGAACACAACCCGGCCAGGAGAAGTCCCCTGAGGGTCACAGTGGCTCGTTCTTAAACTTATCGTATTTAAGTCATTTCCACCACGCTGGAAATCATGAAAACACCAGCTCTTGTCCGGACCTTCCTACACATCCCTGTTGCAACTAACATTTGGAAATCCAGGAATCCTGCTCAAATCCTAACTGAAAAAGGGAAGACAAGAAATCATGGGAGCCCCCTTCTTTTGTGCTAAATCCCTCTAACTTTGATTTTCATCTTCTTTCCACGGTCTTTTATTTGCCCGCCAAGAGGACATGGATAGGACCCAGGGGGATCCATGTCATCTGCCTTTCGCGCCAAAGCCCAAAGGACTGGATTATTCTTGTTGGTGCCCCAGTCAGCAAGGAGAGTTCTCAGCTGTTTCGAGGCCCCGTCCTCAAAACCACCATGCGGTGGAAGGAAGAGCCCCATGTCTCGGACCTACTCCTCCCCAGGCTGAGCCCCATCTCCCTAGCAAGGCAAGTGGAGACCCCACCTGCCCCCAGGCCTTCACAGACAGGCAGGGCCGCGCCCCCTGGTGGCTCTGCTTGAATGAGGCTGCAGGAGTCGAAGCAAAGCCTGGCGTGGCTTCACTCCCGGCGGGGCGGGGGCACCTCAGGTCTGGGGAGGCTTGGGGACTGGAGAGGGGGAGATTCTGCATGGGGTGCCTACCACCGTCCACCGCTCAGAGCACTGTCTGTAATGGTGGGAAACCGGACACCCCAGACATGCCCAACAGGAAGGGGAGCTTTCATGCAGCCTCTGATATCCACATGCATGTGGCTTTGTGCATGAAGTTTTTAAACCATATGGATATCCTTAGGGTACAACATGCAGCAAGAAAAAGATTTTAACTTGTTATAGAAATATAAAGAGAGGAATACATGTATACACATACATGTAATACAATGTATTGATATATGATATCTTATTATATAGAGATCCATCAAGAGAGATATATCTTGGGTCTGGCCCAGGCTTGGGTTTGAATCCTGACTTACTGGACATTTGACCCTGAGCAACTTACCTAACCTTTATGTGCCTCAGTTTCCCCGATCTGATAAAAGGGATAAAAGTACCTGTTTCTTAGTGTTGTGTGGATTCCATGAATGAATATGCAGAGGGTACTTGGAACAGTGAATGGCACATATACAATACTTAAAATATAGGCCATGATAATAGTAACAACTATTCTCATTGCTAAGCTTTCGGCCTGTAAATAAATAAATAAAATGCTTAAAAGAGATTGAAAAAAAAAATGTCTACAGTGGTTGCCTCTAAGTGAAAGAATTCAAGATTTTTTAATGCTTCTTTAATCTTTTCCATAGTTTGCTAATTTTAAATTGCCATAAATTATCATCATCACGAGGAGAAAATGAGCAAAGAAGGAACTGCCTTCATCAGGCCTGTATTACAATACCTTTGAACTGACCGTGCTTTCCCATTGCTGTCAAAATAGGCTTCGGATGTGAAAATAACATTGGGGTGCCTGCACAGGAGAGAGAGCTCGCCCCAGTGGCAGCTCTGATGGTGTTTCTGGTGTGAGTCTTCCTGCTGAATTTACATCTGCAAATCTATGCTCAATGCCAATATATCTCCTTGCCATATATATCTATCTCCCTCTCTTCTGTTCCATATCAAATGCTGTTCTCCCCCCCAACCCCTCGGCCAAGTCCCTTCCACCTTACATGATGTGACAAGCATGGACAGATTCACTGTACCAGCAGCCAACTGTGTTGGCTTTTTCTCTGTGACCACAAAGGCTTGAAGTGATTACCTTCAAAAAGCAAAAACTCTCCACCTGTCCAACAAAGTGTCCTGGAGACTGTGATAACCACCATTAACAAACAAATAGGCCTTGGCTTTTACAAAATGTTTCCCTGAGAGTTTTTCAGATCACTTTAGGTCTCCTTTACTTGTACAGACTGTGAGGGGCTGGTACTGCCCGATGCCGATTGCTCATGCCTCCGGTGCTTTGTGCAGGCTGTGTGTTCTGTCTGCCTGGGAAGCCCTTACCCCTCATTCATGATATGAACTCCTATTCATACTTCAAAACCTAGTTCATACATCTCTTCTGTTGTGTGATGGACCTGACTTCCCTAAACAGACCTGAGCACTTCTGTCTTTGTTCAGGTTTAACGAAACTCCAGAAGCCAGACTAAAGAGAGGACTTGTGGCTAATACAAGGCAAGTAACTAGAGGAAGCCAGTCGGCCCTACAGAAACCCAGACTCGGGCCTCTGGCATGTGTTAGTTGAAAACAGGGGACTTCTTTGAAATACTGTGTACAGAGCACTTGACCCCTCCACCTCCCACCCGACAGCCACATGCAGCATTCCAGGACTCAGGTGTGCACCACTGGCAAAACACATGAAATCAATTAAATTGAATCAACAGAGAAGAACTAGAGCCACTAACATAGACACAGTCTGGCATTTAGAGGGCTCCAAAATACGAGCTGATGCTGTCCTGAGCACCCAAAAAGCAACATCTATGGACACAAAACTCCCAGCCGACTGTCTCTTTCTTAAACCCACATGAAAATCCAAGGGTCACCTGGCATCTGAAGAAGGACTGAAGCATGAAAGAACATCCAGGAGAAGGAAAGATACTAAAGCAACCTGAGAAAAAAACAAGGCTACATAAAGAATTTTTTTAAAAACTCTAATTATTATCCTCTGAGAGACTAGGGGGAGACACACTGTGTCACCGAGTCCATTCACTGAGAGACCCAAAAATCACAGAGGAAGAGTTCTTAGAGATGCCCCAGTCCATCCTCTGGTTTAGAGCTGACGGACAGTCTTAGTCCACTCAGGCTGCTGTAACAAAAATACCGCAGACTGCATGGCTCAAACAGCAAACATTTATTTCTCCAGTTCTGGAGGCTGGGAAGTCCAAGACCAAGGTGCCAGCAGATCTGGTATCTGGTGAGAGCCCATTTCTTGGTTCACAGATGGACCATCTTCTCCCTGTGGCAGAAGGGACAAGAGAGCTCTCTGGGGTCTCTTTTAAAAGGGCACTAATCCAGACTTCCCTGGTGGTGCAGTGGTTAAGAATCCACCTGCCAATGCAGGGGACACGGGTTCGATCCCTGGTCTGGGAAGATCCCATATGCCGCGGAGCAACTAAGCCCGTGCGCCACAACTACTGAGCCCACATGCCACAACTACTGAAGGCCACGTGCTCTAGGGCCCGCGTGCCACAACTACTGAGCCCGTGTGCCGCAAATACTGAGCCCGCGTGCCACAACTACTGAAGGCTGCGTGCCCTAGGGCCCGCGTGCCGCAACTACTGAGTCCGCATGCTGCAACTACTGAAGCCCACGCACCTAGAGCCCGTGCTCCGCAACAAGAGAAGCCACCGCAATGAGAAGCCCGCGCACCGCAACAAAGAGTAGTGCCTGCTCGCCACAACTGGAGAAAGCCTGCGCAGCAAGGAAGACCCAATGCAGCCAAAAATAAAAACAAATAAATAAAAGGGCACTAATCTCATTCCTGAGGGCTCCACCCTCATGACCTAATCACCTCCCAAAGGCCCCACCTCCCAATACCATCACATTGGAGGATAGGTTTCAACATATGAATTTGGGAGGGACACATACATTTAGTCTCTAGTAGGGACCCTAACTAGAGAGCTGAGTGGAAAAGCTACAGGTATGGAAGCCACACACATTTTGATATGTAAGAGTTTGCATATTCTGCTATGTTGTCCTACATACAGTCAGTTCTGCTATGATACTTGTTTTTAAACCACAAATCTGTACCAACGGATTAATATTTTGTGAATTTTGTGTGCCCTTAGGTGTGATTTCCTCTGCAAGAAACACTAAGGTGAATGCAGAAAAAAGGTGCCCGGCTGAAGTGAGCTGCTTAGGAATACACAAAACCACACACCTCAAACACCTATCAGCCACCTCCAAGCTCTGCGTGTATTACGAGCCACGCCCATCCACAGCTGGTGTTAGAACTTTCCATATGATTCCACATCTCCCTCCTTCCTCTACTTCACAGTAACTCACAGCTGCAACCCTTCCAATGCCCATTTCCACACAAAACTCTATTTATCTTGCACTTCTAGGTAAAGTTCCATATTTATTGCACCATTTGTGTATTTCTTAACCATTTCTCATATGTAAAACTGTGCTTCCCTTTTCTATTAGGCGTTTACCTCTTTTTCTTTCAATATGTCATTGATGAAATTTTTTTGAGTCCTGTGCCTGTAATCCCATCTTTCCCACAAATCCTGTGGTTTTTATTGTGCGATTTTTCATGATTCAGTGATTTTTAGAAACATATGTCTCATTATATCAGAACTGACCATATGACTGTATTTCTGCATCCCAACTACATTTTCAGGAGTTCCTCTGATACTTGGGGTGGGGCGGGGTTGGGGGAAAACAAAGAGCATGGCATGCCGATTCTGGTTTGGAAAATTTGGTCACCACCACTGAATTGCACACCAGTCACGCCAAGCTCATTCTTTCTGGCAACCCCAGAACTTTCATCAGCTGCTTGGCCTTTTCCCTGCACTGACCCAACTGGAGTCTCTCCCTGGGGTAGAGCCAGTTGCTGGGTTTTGTCAGTATAAAAGAAATGTGTATATCATACGGGTTTTTTCTCTCCATCAAATACAAAATAAAATTCAAGCATAATTAATGAAATCTCCATTCCTGGCTTTTGTTTATGGGGAAGCAGCTATGGAGCTGGTGCCTGGGTTCCCATCCCGGCCCCTCACCAGCCTGTTGCTGTGTGACCTCAGGCAGCTCCTGAACGCTCTGAGTTCCTTTCCTCCCCCATAAATGGAGATTAATAAGGCTTACTTCAAAGGGGTTTTGTGAGTTTCAAATAAGATAATGTAGTGAAGTATTTAGCACAGTGGCTGACACTTCAGTGTTTTTCCTCCTCTTTTTTTTTTTTTTTTTTTTGTCCCGGTCAAGCTGATCTTTTTGCTGATCACAAACTTATTCCCTCATCCATGTCTTATGTTATTTGCCTACATTGAAATCCTCTCGCCTCCCTCACTGCTACTCAAATTTGGAGCTTAAAAATTGCAAAAAATGAATAACTGGGTGGTACACAATCTCAAGTTTTGGGCTCATACTGGCCATGTTCTCGCCTCTGCCTTTCCCCTCCATGAGCTTGGAGTAATGCATTCACTCACTCAACATTTGTCAGATGCCTACCTTACATACACACTGGGTATTTGAGTGACTTAATTTTCCAGAGCCTATTTTCTCAGCAAAATGAGGATAATAATACCTATATCATAAGATTGTTGGAAGGCTTAAATGACACAAGGACCATAAAGCACGTTTTACACTGTCTAGCACACAAACGGTGCTCAAAAATGGTAGCTTTTATTGGCATCACCATGATGAAAATGACTAAGCCACAGCCCTGCTCTGAGGGAGCTTAAACCCTGATAACGTGAAGACCCCTCCCTGCTGTACTGGTGCAGCCGAGCAGATCCTACGCTGGGAAGATCCACAAACTTCTCTCCTCCTACAGACCCAAACAAGCTGGAGCGAATGTTCCACTGGCGACGAAACAATGAGTCTGATTATGAGCGCATGTGACTGAAAAGGCAGCAAGCTAGCTTAGGTATGATTCATCATCGTCTGCCGCAGTAATTAGAAGTATTTTGGTTGGTTCTAGGTCAGAATGACCCAGTTACTGCACTTTTTTTTTTTCCACTGCTAAAGTTTGCGGTGAACCTTAAAACAAAAACTAAAGACTTAGGAAAAGATAGCTCCTTTGTGGCTTTTGCTCGGAGTCAGGACATTATCACCTCTGCCTTTCAGAAGCAAGCCCCCATCGGGGAAGCCATTAACGCTCCATCTTTAATTTTACTAGACACAAGAATAATTTTCATGGATGCTCCAGCCTGGAGCTCCTGGAAACCTATCCTGCCCATCTGTTTCCCAAGCTCCTAGCACAAAATAACAACCACGAGAGTATTTAGTGATGAGGTGCTCCTATAGGCAGTAAGAAAAAAGAGAATTAATGACCCTAAATATCTGATGGTTGCTAAACTCTCCAGGAGTCAATGAACCTTTCCCACTTTATTCTGGCTAATGCTGACTCATTAGCAAGAGAGTTCCTTACATACTTAATATGAGACATTTAAATGACAAAAAGCATGAAAAAATGATAGAAAGCAGAGAAAGTATATTACATCCTTAGTACCTACTACAGTTGCGGGTTTTAAACTGCATAGAAAAAAGACTGGAAGGAAATACACTGAAATGTTAACAGTGGATGTTTTCCCTGGTGGGGGTAAGGGAACTCTTCCATCTTCAAAGGTCTAATACAGATTTGGCAATTTCATTATTTTTTAGAGTTTCTTCCCTTTATTTTCAAATGAAAAAGATCCTCTGAATCTTGGCAAATGGGAATTTTCAAAGTCATTGTGCAAAACAAACATATAAAGTAGGAGAAAATAAAAATATTTAGAGTCTTCTGATTATTTTTGAAGGTAATAACTATACTGCAAGACAATTCTGTACTTCTAGTGACCAAAGTCACATTTTAGTAATGTTAAGAATTGTCCAAGCCAGTTGAAAAAAATTGCCAAGGGCTAATTCTTCATCCAACCAAATTACTGAATCTAATTACTTCCAATCTAAAAGAAGCTATCTGGTCATTCTTTTAGAATAAATATCTATAGCTAGCAAAGAAAAAAGTGAAATTTGACAAACGTATATAATTTCATATGAGTATTGGTGTTAAGGATTTCTCCCCAAAATACAGACTTAGTAGCACTTAATGCTTGCAGACAGAGCATTGCTTGGCAAAGAACTATATAAAATATTCTATGATCACAGGTTTTACAGTTGGGGGGTACTTAAAACTATCACCCAGTCCAACCTTCTGCCTTATAATAAGAAACTTATATCATTTTAAAAGCAAGGAATAGAACATTTAATCCAAACCAATAATTCTGCTACTTTCAACTAGGGTGCTTGCATTTTATAAATTCTTGCCTTTTATGGATGGATTTGAAAGAGATTTCTGCCACTCATTAACTTTGATGTAAATGTGAATTTGAAGTAGATGTAAAGTGACAGGTCTGCAACCTTGAAAAGTCATCATTCTTCTGTCCTACCAGAGTAGTGACCCCTGGATTTCTGTGATCCATTCCTCACACACAACAGCACGCTCCTGAATTCAGGGCCCTTTCCCAGTGTGGAGGGCTGCAACTGGCGTGTCCAACCCCATCTCTGCTGCACTGTTTCCCTGAGCAAGTTTTGGATTGGATGAAGGTTGACTTTATAGCCTGAGAAAGACTGATTCTGAAATCTTGTGGGTTTACTCTACTCAATAGCTGTTTGCGTGTCAATGCAGAAAAGAGATAAGCCTTCAAAAAAGTTAAAGGAAAGGGAAACTAAGAGATTTGGGGAATCCTTATCAGCAGAACTATCAAGCTGGCAGACTTTGTTCAACTATTGATGGAATTGGGATTAGGTGACACATCCTGCCTTTTTCTTTCACAACACTCATGACACCAACAATGCACGTTGCGGTATCTGTCTTCCCACAGGACCGTGAACTCCATGAGAGCAAAGACCACGTCTGTTTTGTTGATTACAGACTCTCCAGAGCCCAGCCCATGTCTGGCTGTCTAACTGAATGAATGAGTGCAGTCCTGCTATTTAGAGAGGCTGACCAGCAGAAAAGATAGGTCAGGAGACATGCCGTCCATCCAACCCACCAGGTGCCCAAGTTTACTCTTGGATCAAGTTTCACCACAAGACATTTTCAACCCAATTAACTTGGTCCCTCATGGAGTCATCTGCCCAGAGTTGCACTGTGACATTGTAACTGTGGCTTTTTTTCAACACCATCGTGGAAAACAGCCATATGGAACTGGCTTTGGCATTTGCTATCAAATTAAGTCCACTGTGTCACAATATCATTTATATGAGGTCCCACGGTAGAAACTGATTTAAGAATTTAATGGGGGAGGGGAGACCTTTCCCCTGAAAAAGTGGCATGTCTCTTCTTTTCTCATAATATGCCTGCTACCATTTATCACTTCCCCATTTTACGCTGATCACCAGATAAACAGTGATAAATGCACACAAAAAAAATAAGCAATGGCTAATTTTAGGGAAAACAAAAGCTATGCAGGGAAAAGATAAAACTAATAGTAGTACATACCTGGCTCAGCCGTCAAACTGTTTACATGGCCATATTCATGCATACATCGAATTGAGCTATCAAACACTATAAATAACTATATTGGAATAGAGAGCAAGATGTGTGTATCTGTATGGGAAGAATGGGGCATATATGCAAGAGGGCAAAATCCTTATCTTCCACATTGGGAAGTTAATAAATATTATTTAAAATTCAAGAAGCAAGGAGTAGCAAAGTATGTTCTTTAGAAATGGCAAGAGAATTACTAAAAGAATCATTTAAAAGGATTGAAAGTTATTGCCTCCCAAGAATAAGATAAGGAGGAAGGAGCGGGCAGCGGCAGAGAATAAGACTGCCATTAGTATTCGACATACAATATCTTATTTAATCTCCACTAAAATTCTTACCTTACCAATGAGAAAACTAAGGCTTGTAGACATTAACCAAGATCGCATAGCTAGTAAGTAAAGCTCAGATTTTAATGCAGGTTTCCTGATATCCAAAACTCATGATCTCTCCACTACATTATGTTCTCTCTCTTATTCTCCTATTAAAGGAACTTGTGCCATAAAGGAAGAAAGCTTAGAGTCATGTGGTGTCATAAAATGCCGTATGATGCAAAGAAAGAAAAAAAGGTGGCAAAGATGAGGAAGAGTGAAGGACAATGCTTAAAACCATTCATAAAACTAGTTACGGGCTTCCCTGGTGGCGCAGTGGTTAAGAATCCGCCTGCCAATGCAGGGGACATGGGTTCGAGCCCTGGTCCGGGAAGATCCCACATGCTGCGGAGCAACCAAGCCCGTGCACCGCAACTACTGAGCCCATGTGCCACAACTACTGAGCCTGCGCTCTAGAGCCCGTGGGCCACAACCACTGAGCCCGCGTGCCTAGAGCCCGTGCTCCTCAACAAGAGAAGCCACCGCCATGAGAAGCCCACACACTGCAACGAAGAGTAGCCCCCATTCTCTGCAACTACAGAAAGCCCGTGCGCAGCAACGAAGACCCAACACAGCCAACAATAAATAAATTAAATAAATAAATTTAAAAAAAAAAACTAGTTACATTAGTAGTTAATCCACATGAACTCAAGCCCTCAATGGATCTTTTTTTCACTAGAACAAACTAAGTTGGCATTGATAAAAGTGAGTCTTTGATAAAACCCTGGCAAGTGTCCGACCCCTCTATGTGACTTGGTGCCAGGCCTCCATCTCATGCCACATCCTATGGGGCTGGCCTGTGCCCGGCTGGGCAGTCCTGGCCTGAGGAGAGGTGGTTGTACCCCAGCAGGTGCTTCCTCTCAGCACTAGAGACAGGATTTCTGTCTGAACACAGCCTCCTGTGTCTTTGCCAAATGGCTAATGAAAGAAGCCCGAGTAGACCTACAGGGTATGTCATTCCAGAAGGAAATAGTCACAAGAAAGAGAATGTGACCAAGACAACTTTAAAAAAGGTCACACGAAACACATTTACATGGACAGAGTCATGTCAGTGTGACCTCAGGGAAGCACCTCACATACCCATCATGATATTTCATTGCCTGTTACAGAAACCCAACCACAGTGGCTCAACCCAAGAGGAGCTCACTCTTCCCATGTAACTAGAAGCCTGCAGGGAGCTAGTCCAGAGCTGGGGTGGCCTTCTGACAATGACATTCAATACCAGAGCTCCTTCTGCCTTGGAAGGCAGCCACTGAAGTTCACAATCCAGACTGGAGGAAAGGAGATAAAGCAAAAGATAAAAGGAGCAGGGCTTCTTCACCAGGAAAACAACTGTTTTCCAAGGAGTCCCACCCAATAGATTTCTGCTGATAAAACACTGGCTGGAACTTGGCCTTAGGGCCACCTACACTGCAATGGAGCCTGAGAAATTGGGTTTTTAGCCAGGCGCTTTGCTATCCTGAACAAAATCAGGGTTTCCATTAGTCAGGAATAAGGAAAGGGATGGACAGAACCGTCTGCCATGGGCTGCAATGAGTCCAGCGTCTGTTCAGCCAGTGACAAGAAGATGTGTGATGTGTTTTGGAAAGCACAGCATGAAAAGTAGTGATAAGACAAAAACAGAGCAAGGCCAAATCTGTCCCAGACAATGAGGTCATGCTGACCTTCCGGGGAGAAGAAGATGTTCAGACAGGACATGGTACTACTGCAAGGCAAATGCAAAAATATCAAAGTGCTATTTTACAAGCCTGCAGAGGTGGCTATTTTAAGTACTGATTCTCCACCTGATAAGGCGGGCACACGAACTGCCCCCAGAGGATCCTTCTGCTGGGCATTTGCCACATCACTTCACTGCATCCTCATGCAGTCCTATGAGACCAACAGGAGAGGAAACAGCAGGGCCAGAGAGACGCATGTCTTGCCCAAGGAAACACACACCAGTAAGAGGCAGAGGTGGGATCTGAAAGCAGATCGATCATGCTCCCGAGCCTGTGGTCTCTCCACCTTTCCTCCGGTCCAGTTTAACCTTTGGATACTGGACACCAGCCTGAGGGGCTGGGTGAGATTCTGCCACTGTTCTGCTCCACCCAGACATCTGGGTACCAAGCCAGACAGAGCTTCAGATCACCTGTGAGTCTAAGGTGAGTTGTTTCTGTAGGTTTTAGCCTTGGTGAAATAAAGGACACCGGCCAAAGGGCGGACCGGATAGATGACCCGCATTAATCGACACCCCTGCCGCTTCCCAGCTGCAGCGTGGACAAACCTCATCTTGTCCGATGCCCTAACCCTGGGCTTCTGAAACTCTCAACTCAATGTCTGAGGCACAAATGAGGAGCCCCAGAAAGAAGAGAGACTTCATCCTACTGAAAAGAAAGGAAAGCACCGTCACTTACGCGGACAATCCAAATTTACCTTCAAATGAGCATGACTTTCTCCTCTCCTGAATTTATTTTTAAGTGTTCATTTCCAACTCTCAATGACTGTAAAGTCATAAACTCCCACCTAACCAGACTGTCTGGTTCCTGATGACCTTGACATGAGACACCTATCTGGAAAGAGGCCCCCCTGCTTCCTGGGCAGGTCATCTACCCCTGTTTGCAGGAGATAAAAGAGCGCCATGGCCAGTGATTAAATATGCATGTACCATTTTGTTAGAGTGACTGGTTCCTTTTTTTCCTTTCCTCTTGAAGAAAAAGCACTAAATCACTTTCTCTAGTAAAATGCCCACAGGCAAGGAAAAGAAAAACAACCACTCCTAGGAAAACTCTCTGGGTCCTGTGAAGTTCTCAGCAGCTTTTAATTACTCCTCAGTGTTTTGCTACCAGTTGTTAAATGTAACAGAAACAAGAATTACATTAGCACATTAAAACAAGAGGATCTAGGCCTGCACTAGAGGGAGACTAACATATAAAACGAGATGAGTATGTGGGAAGGTCCCTTTGAACAATGACTATAAAGGCAGGAAGCCAACTTATACTGGGTGATAATAAACTACCAAGAACTTTCATTTTTTTTTTTAATGGTGCTGTTTTATCATTCTGACTTTATTTATTGATTTATTAAATATTTATTTGTTTATTTATTTATTTGGTTGTGCCGGGTCTTAGTTGCAGCAGGCGGGCTCCTTAGTTGCGGCACATGGGCTCCTTAGTTGCGGCATGCATGTGGGATCTAGTTCCCTGACCAGGGATCGAACCTGGGCCCCCTGCATTGGGAGCTCGGAGTCTTAACCACTGTGCCACCAGCAAAGTCCCCACCAAGCACTTTAATTTAGTCTTCAATAACTGAGTGGGGAAGGCGGCTTTTTTCTATAATCATTGTCACCCTTTTTCACAGATAGAGAAGCTGAGCCTGACCACCACAGGAACACACACGAAATGATAGTAGAACCAAGGGTGTAACTGACTCCATACTCTGGCACACCTGCTCCACCGTCGGTTTAAAAAAAATTCACAAAATGGACATGTCCGGGACTGTTCATTTATAATAGCATATTTTCCAAATGCCTGAAAGTTTCCAATAAATTGCTCTCTTATAGGTATTTTGTAAGAGTTTTCAGGGAACCATGACCTTTTGGGGACTTCCAAAAGGAGAAGCAAGTGGAAAAGTGTTTGCAAACACAAGAAGGACGTGTTGGAAAAGTCACTCACCCACTGAACGACATCAGTCATGAGCCAGAAAAGAAGAACATCGTACATGCATAGATTTTTGTTAATCTGATAATTTCTTGAAGAACAGACTTTAAAAAATGGACGAGCGAATACGCTATAATTCCTTATAATGTCTTAGTAAAGGGCTCCATGCTGTTCCAAAACACATGTTGCCTTGGTGATGCCTGTGACAGTAGCCTGGGGCCCCCAGGAGGACAGAGGGAGCCCTGCCGGGACAGGTAGAGGGACCACCTGAGGAAAGTGCCACAATGGGGATTATTCTACAGGTGAGGAGCTAAAACTCAGAAATGTACCAGGGACCCCCGAGTGGTGGACTGTCTGAGCCCCACATCAAGCCCAGTTTCCAGGGAAAACTGCCATGAGGACGCGCCAGTGAAAGGGGTGAAAGATGGGTGTGTGCTCACCAGGCTGACAAGAGCAGGAAAAATGGGGCAAAGTGACTGAGGTGTCACAGACCCGGGGTCCTGGGAGAAAAGTGCGAAGCCGTGGCCACAGGAGCCCAGGAGGCTGGGAAGCGAACATAGTAGGCACACAGGGCCGTGCTCAGAGCCACACGCATCCTCTCTGAGGGCGAGGGGCAGGGTGCGGCCCACCATGTCTGTCCACAACCCACAACGCGTGAACAGCTCCACTGACCAGCTCACTCTCCATTCAGGCAAATGATCTCAACTATGCCGGCACCACTCCTAAAAAAATCTGCTCCCAGTAGCATGGGCATTTGATTATATCCTCTTGGTTTGATCAACAGAGACGGTCAGTTCAGAACACAAAATCCAAGTTGAAGCCAAGCATCTCCTACCGGTGAATGGGTGGGTCATTCAATTACCATGTTTCCAACCCCGTTTATGCTGCCCACATGCAATTTGGGGAGGTCCTTAGGTCCAGCTGAGGAGGCAGGGCGAAGACCCATAAATCTGAAGTCATATATGTAATTATGATGCCCACGTTTATCCCGGGGACAAGCTTCTCAGCAGGATGAAGTGAACCGCAGATCAAGTACAAGGTGGTTGACCGCCTTGGGAGAAAGAGAAGAAGCGCCCCTCCCACCTCCGTGCTTTCGCCCCTGATGTCCACGCCCCACCCCAGGAAGGCCCTTCTTCCATGTCACTGCCTAGTAAAGTCCTAAGCACCTTTCAAGTCAAGAAGGTAACTGTCATGAGATGAATTGTGTCTTCTAAAATCTATAACCCTCAGCACCTCAGAATGTGACCTTATTAGGAAATAGGGTTATTGCAGATGTAATTCGTTAAGATGAGGTCATCCTGGAGGAGGGGAGCCCCTAGTGTAATCTGACTGGTGTCCTTATAAATAAGGGGAAATTTGGACACAGACATGCACACACGGAGAATACCGTGTTAATACTGGAGTTATGCCATCACAAGCCAAGGAATTACCAGAAGCTAGAAGTGGGGCCTGGAACAGATCCTTCCCTAGTGCTCCAGAGGGAACTCAGGTGCCACCCTGAAATTGGACTTCCAGAGATACTGCATTTTTGTGTTTCAAGCCACTCAGTTGTGGTACCCTGTTACGGCAGCCCAGGGAAGCTAGTACAGTGAGACTGTGTTAGTCCACTCAGGCTCCTATAACAAAATACCACAGATCGGGTGGCTTATAAACAATAAATTTACTTCTGTCAGTTCTGGAGGCTGGGAGTCCAAGATCAGGGTGCCAGCAGGGTTGGGCTCTGGTGAGAGCTCTCGTCTAGGTTGCAGACTGCCGTCTTCTCACTGTGTCCTCATACAGCAGAAGGGACAAGGGAGCTCTCTGGGGTCTCCTTTATAAGGGCACTGATCCCCTTCATGAAAGCTCCACCCTCACGCCCAAATTCCCCCCCAAAGTTCCCGCCACAATACCATCACATTGGGGTTAGGTTTCAACATACGAATTTCGGGGAACACAGAAATTCAGTCCATAGCAATGGCTTAAACCTTATCTTCATCAAGAGGACTTTTCAGATTCTATTGACCAAGCTCCCAAAAGAAGGGGGTCTCCTGCCCTGCCTTTGCTGTAGGATTTCCATTTCAAATAAGAGACTCCACCTCCCCTGCAGAGTGGGGAGAAGGAACTTGCACGGAATGACCCAAAAGCGGTAATTGGGCCAAATCTCTCTCTTGTGAGTTTGAACCGAGAGGTGCAGAGGGAGAGCAGAACCGGAAGGAGGAGGCACGTGGTCTGCTGCCGAGACACAGCTTCCTAGACACCCCCAAAGCGAAGCTCCCCTTACACGGGGCCACCCACTCCAAGGTCTAGCCAGGGGTGGGCCAGGCCGGGAGAATCAGCCAGGCCTTCGGCTCACACCTTAACCAGACAGGCCAACAGCCCCGGCAGAAATGAAGGTGAGACTCTGGTCTCCGTCCGCCTGATTCTCCATCCATTGCAGCTGGAAGCTGGGTAAGGAGAAGAAGGTGGCATCAGCCCCTGAGACCCGACGGGAAAGCACAGCAGGGCTTGAAGCCCACGAGTGATGAGACTGGACTCGTGTTTTGGATGCACTGGGGATGCAGTGGTGGGAATGTGACCCACCACGGAGACCTGACCAGAGAAGAGAAACCGAGGACCTGCCCCAGAGCAGTCACAGGGAGAGAGAGAACAGGTCCCTCCCCAAAAGACATGCACAGAGGATTACAGGGAAACCTGTTACAGCACGCCGTACCCACCAGTGGTGGAGGCAAGGAAGGACGCCCAAGTTCTGGGGATGGAATCAGCGCATTCAGGAGGAGCCGGGACAGGGAGACCATGAGGAGTTCGTCGTGGACGGCACGCATCTGGGGACACCAGCAGGGAGTGGGACACCCAAGTCTGAAAACAGCCAGCACTGGTCGTGCTGTTGTCAGGAAACCCACCAAGTCCTGCAAGATAGGTCATCCCGCTTTTCCACCTAAAACGCCCAGGTGACGGATTTGCCAGGATAGTTTGAAAATAATAGACCACTGAGCTCTGACTAGGCTTCTCTGGGGTTGTGTTCCAAAGCGTACCCGATGCATGGTCGTCCGAGGCTAACTAAGCGTCTCCACGTGGCCTCGCAATCACAAAGGCTGGAGAAGGTGAGCAAACGTCCTCTGCCCCACAGGAGTCTGAAGTGTTTCACAAAACGCTAGTAGGATGGATGAATCAAGAATAATGTCAGAGGATTTCGCCTCTGCTCTCAGATAAATGTGCTGTCGCCCCCTGTTCCCAGAGGAGGGGCTGATGAATGATCACTCTGCCCAGAGAACATCTGCTCTGTCCTTTTAGGCAGCATTCCTCTCGGGGAGACACAGGAGGGGACGGCGATATGGCCAACTTGAAGCCGCCAGATCAGTGCCCCCTGCCCTGCCCTCTGCACGGAGCTCCTATGGAGATCCTCACGTCTCAAAGGGCTTCCAGCAGAGCAAGGGCCGAGATGGTGCCAGAGAAAACCTCACAGGGGCTGAGATACAAGGGAAAAGGGATAGAGAGGGAGACGTTGCCTCGTTCATATCTCTGTCATTTAAGATAAAGAAGCAACCTATTATCTTCTTGGAAAGTCCCAGGCTTGGAGATAATATGGTCTTCATTCAGTCATTTTTTTCCCTACTTGCCACATTTTCTTCTCATTATCCTTAGACTCTTGAGCTCTTTGAGAGCATGGTCTGTATCTGACTCAATCTCTTGTTACCTCAGCACTGGCCATAATACCAGGCACATTGTACTCTTCAGAGAACACCTAATGGAGGACTGAGTGAGCGAGTGGATTGGTGTATGGGTCAGTGAATGGAAGGATAAATAAGTGGATGGATGGATGGATGGATGGATGGATGGATGGGCAGTTGAATGGATGGCTGTGTGGGTAGGTAGATGGGTACATGGATGGATGGGTGGATGGGCAGATGGATGGATGTGTGGATAGGTCAGTGAACGGATGGATAAATAAGTGGATGGGTGGATGGATGGATGGATAGATAGACGATGGATGGATGGATGTGTGGGTTGGTGGATGGATGGGTGGATAAATGGTTGAATGAATGGATGGATAATGGAGAGGCAGATGCGTGAACGCGTAAGTGCGTGGGTGGGTAGATAGGTGGCTGGCTGGATGGATGGATGGGATGAATGGATCGATGGATGAGTGGGTAGATAGATGGATGGATGAATGGATGGATGGCTGGATGGACTGGTAGATGTATGGATGATGAACAAATGGATGGTTGGATAGATGGTTGAGTGGGTAGAGGGAGAGATTCAACAAGCAGCTCTAAAGTACCTACTCTGTGCCAAGCACAGTGCTAGGCACTGGACACACAGAGACGGACGGCACCTGCTCTCAACTTCAAAGGAACTCACAACCCAATAGGGCAAAATGCCATATTACTAAATCAATACATGATAAGTGCTATGACAAAGGGAAGGAGTAATGGTCTCAGCATAGAGATCGGCTGTACAGATTGAGTCCTGAAAGATACACAAGTGTCTCTTGGTCACTGTATTCAGCACCTGATTTCCCAAAACTTCAGTGGCATTCCTTCGGCCCAACTGAAATCTCCAAAGAGTTCATTCCAGTTCTTCCCCTCTAACGAGCTCCCTGCAATCAATCAATACCCCTTCCCTTTTCCTTGACAAGCATTTCTGTGGGCCAACCCCCTCCTGGAAAAAGCAGTTAAACAGCACATACATCTGAAGACACAACACTGACATTTGATAATAGAAATATGGCCGTGGTATGTGAGCAAAGAGGTGGACACCCACTGGACGGGTGTTAAGATTTGGAGTCAGAGTCTCCAGCTGGTGAATTATAAGCTCAACAAAGCAATAGATAACTTGGGAAAATAACTTATTTTCTCTAATTCTCACGTTTCCCCAATTCAAAATAGGTTAACATGGTAACAGCTACACAATAGGATTGATGAAAGGATTACACGAGAACTGTAGTAAACAAGCCTAGCCCGGAAGGCAGCACGTACACATTTGGCCCTCAGTGTCCACTGCTTATCATCTGTGTCCCGGGATTTGGAGACACCATTCATTTCCCGTCGTCTTTGGTCGTATAGATCCAACTCTACACCATCTGGCCCAGGCTCCCGATCAGAATCATTCTTTCCTCCACCCATCCCCACTGATCCAACTGAACCTTCCAGAGTTATTCTCACTCCTGTTCTGTCAGAGTTAGAAGGAGATCTGTCTTCCCCGCTCTAGTCTACGAGCTCCTAAGGGCAGAGACCAGAACCCATTCGGCTCCTCAGCTCCTGAGCACCGCTCAGTACCTGGCACAGGCTACTCTTCAGAAAATACTGGCTGAATGAAACCACAAACGTGCCGTTGCCACCAGTCCTGCTATAGCCCACGTGACGGCAGCGGGACATACCAAGCCAGAATGCCCGCCAACACGTCACACTCAGTACCAAGAAGAGCCAGGCCGGGGAAGTTACTTCACAAACACTGGTTTATTTCATAAAAGCTAAGTAAGTGTGAAGTACTACAAAGAAGCCACTGTTCCTACTTTTGTAAAGCAAGACCAAGAACCCTCAATGAATTGGAAATCTTGGGAAATAGGATGTTCCTATTCATTTAGGTTTCTGGTGAATCCGAACAAAACTCCAACCCAGGGCTACAGAAGTTCAGGAAAGGGAGAAAATTCTATCAGCTAAGGGGACCAGGCAAGGCATCCTGAAGGAAGTGGGCCTTGAAGGGTGACTAAGAGGTTCCCTAGGAGCCCAGGTCTGTGCTGGGGACTCAGAGAGCCCAATTTGTGGCAGAGATCTTCAATGTTGCTCCTGGAAAAACTAGTCCCAATGGCCGAGCTACTTAAAACTTCCTTCCCTGAGAAGGCCATCCTTCGATTCTGGGACCGAAATCCCTCAAGGGTGACATAGAGGCCCTTACTCTTCCCACACTGGGACCAAATTAAAGAGACCCAGCACTCTGTCAGGGAGATTAGCTGTGGGTCCCTAATCGACCCCCAGGATGGGTGAAAAAATAGCCTTCCTTGGGAAATTAAACAGAAAAGATATACCTGAAACTAACACAACACTGTAAATCAAATATACTTCAATAAAAAATTTTAATCCTATATATGAAGCTGTAAATTGCAACCATATAACTCAGCAAAACTTTAGGACATAAGAAATCAAATAAAAATGACATAAGTATATTTAAAAAAAAAGATTTGATGAATCTGCAGAGCTTTCTGGAACCATACCCTGCCTACACAGTCTCATTTATGAAAAACAAACAGGAAAACGATCAGGTCCAATTAAGCCTATTATTTTTAAACTTTTCCTTTCCGCTCAAGAACAGGGAAGCCCTGACTTTATCAAAAAGTCCGTTCCCAGGCAAATGGAGTGATGAAAGAACCCACAGCCATCTTCCCACAGCCCCTGGGTTCCTTTACCCAAGCTGCTCCAGCAACTGAAGGAGGGTCATTTTGACCCGATTATCTTTGTGTATAAAACTTAAATCATATTCACTCAAGTAAAGCATAAAACTAGCTAAACTGTGCAAAATGTCTGGGGAGTTGTTCGGAAGAGGCATTTCTTTCATTCTGTTCTCAAGAGGACCCTTCAGATCCAACGTCAGGTCATTAATCACATAGGGAAAGAGGTTCAGGGGTAGATACATTGCTCCTATGACAGCTGATGGGACAAACAACCTGACCCAGGTTATCGACTCTCACCTCACTGCGCCTCCCATCAAAACTAGGGGCTCTTCTACTGGGTTGCCCAAAAAGTTCATTCCGGTTTTTCCTCTACTTTCCCCAGTATTTATTTTGGGAAAGAACAAAGAATCGTTTTTTCCATATGCCTATTTACATATGCCCCCACCATGATCTCCATGGAGAGGAAAAAGAAAGACAAATATCTCCCTCCAGGAACACAAATAAGCATGCCCTGGATAAAGAAGATGCAATGCCTCCCTTCCACCCACCTCACCTCCCCACCCCCCTCCCCCCTCCCCCCTCCCCCCCAGCACACAATGGAATACTGCTCACCACCGCCCCCCAAGAAAAAAGATTATGCTAAGAGAAGTTAAGTCTGACAAAAAGACAGATCCCATATGATATCACTTCTATGTGGAATCTAAAAAATGACAGCAACGTAGTGAATATATACACAACAGAGGACAAGCTAGTGGGTTGCCAGTGGGCAGCACCTTGCAGAAAAACCTGAACGAACTTTTTGGCCAACCCAATACAATCCTGGGGCCTAGAAGCTCAAGACTAATTTTGTTCTAAAGCCTTAGGAAACCAGCAAATCTCCCCGTGCCCTGGTGTCGCCAAGAAAATCCTGGCAGGAGTCACATCTGTTTAATGCATCACTAAATGCCCAGGGCTGGGCTTCCCTGGTGGCGCAGTGGTTGAGAGTCTGCCTGCCAATGCAGGGGACACGGGTTCGAGCCCTGGTCTGGGAAGATCCCACATGCCGCGGAGCAACTAGGCCCGTGAGCCACAATTACTGAGCCTGCGCGTCTGGAGCCTGTGCTCCGCAACAAGAGAGGCCGCGACAGTGAGAGGCCCGCGCACCGCGATGAAGAGTGGCCCCCACTCGCCGCAACTAGAGAAAGCCCTCGCACAGAAACGAAGACCCAACGCAGCCATAAATAAATAAATAAATTTATTTTTTTAAAAAAAATGTCTAAATGCCCAGGGCTTAGCCCATAGTAAGCACTCAATAAATATTTGTTGAGTGAATCAATTTGTATTTATAGGGAGAGCTGCTTCTTTCATTTTTAAAAAAAATTTTCCACTTCAGCCCCATAAAAAATGATAGTTTCTTTCTTCGAGTTCTACTTACCTGAAGGATGGTTCTAAGAAACGAGCTCTTCCACAGGAGCCAGGGGTCGACGGCGCGCCTCGGGCGGGGCGGGGCCTAAACGCCTTGTAACGTGGACAGAATGTTATTCAAAATAGTGGTCGCAAAGCAAAGGGCGGTCAGCCCCCCGAGGCGGAAAAAACAGTGGGTAGAAAAAAATATAAAAAATACGAAAGTCTGGGGACTTCCCTGGTGGTCCAGTTGCTAAGACTCAGCGCTCCCAAGGCAGGGGGGGGCCCGGGTTCGATCCCTGGTCGGGGAACTGGATCCCGCATACGTGCCGCAACTAAAAGATCCCGCGTGCCCCAACTAAGACCCAGCGCAGGCAAAAAAAAAAATACAAAAGTTTCATTCTGATCCATAGAAATGTAGCATTTGTGTCCCTTCCAAAACTTCTAAAAATGAAAATAAAAGAAGTTAAAGACGCTGTTGCTAGAGATGGCAGAGGCAAAGAGCCCTTTTTCAAATGAAGGTACCGAATGCCACTAAACCCTTCAATTGAAAAAGGGTCCACTTTATGTCATATAATGTTCACCTCAATTTAGAAAAAAAAAAAAAAAAAGCCTTTACATTTCCGACATTGTTTTCACGTACAACTCCATCGCCTTGTGCCATGGAAATTCCACCAGCCGCGGGCTAGAAATTCCCTGGTGACGGAGAGCGAGTGAGACTGAAGCAAGATTTTTCTTCTAGGAACACAGGTGCCAAAGTGACGGGCAGGGAGAAAAGTCTCACTGACGGTAACAGAGGCCACGTCTATGGAGGTCCTCACTGCAGACCAGTGCTGGGCCACTACCTGAGGTGTATTATCTCATTTAATCCCCACAACAATCCTAAGAGAAGGGACTATGGTTATTACCCCAGCTTGGAGCTGAGAATACTTATCTAAGAGACTTGGGGCATCTACGAGGAGCGTCTGCGTTAGGACAGGTGTGGGCTCACTGTTTAATTAGGAATGGGTCCTGTTCCCAAGAAGCTCAGGAGGCAGAGGAGACAATGGACGCGGGGGAGGAAGCCCCACGGGGGAGAGTATTAGGCGTACAGGTGAGACTAGGAGCTGCTCGCCTGTGTGAACCCCCAGCCGCCCCTCCCGCACCCAAGCGGCCTTCAGATTTTGTCTGATCCCTCCTCAGAAAGGCATCCAGCTTCTCCTGAGACCTAGCTCCTCTTGCCATTTGCACTCCACACTCAATGTGCCCCTCTCTGAGCTGGCCTCGCCCTGAATTCACCCTCCTGTCTTTCCCTGCCTTGCCCCTGCACCTGGAACGCCATCCCCCGACCTGTTCTCATGCCCTCCTTGATTTTCAGGGTGCCATCTTTACTGGCTACGTCATCTTGGGGAAAACTTCACTTCCGTGAGCCTCAGCTCAGATGGGGATGATGGTGTAACGTTAAGAAAGCTCTGCCCCCTGGAAAAATGTTTGATGGGAAGCGGAGAGGGTGATCTTCTGCTGCCCCTTCATTGAAATCTCGCTCCCAAGGCCATCCACCAGGGAGAAGCTCTGCTCTCAGAGAGACTGCTGTGGGGAGGTGAGCCCCATACCTGGGCCATTGGCCAGAGGAGGGCAATTTGAGCACCAAAAAGAATAATTACTTCTCAGAACTGAGCCCACTGACTATGCGAAAAAGCCATACCTTCATAACAATCCTAAAAAAATACTCATTGGTTGGCTTTGGATGCGAGGGAACCAACTCATTATCCAGAAAACCGGTAGTTGAAGAGCCAAGCGCTTCTGCTGCCTTTCCTGTGTGATCTGTGTTTCAGGGTAGCCAAGTAGCTGATAATGAAGAGTCCTTTATAAAAGAATTCCAGCAAATAAGTGAAGAAGGAATTCCAAATTAGCGTATCATCATTTTGCAATCCCTCATGAATTGGCAGTGACTGTCACTTGTGGCTAAATCCAGTGCTGAAAGGCTGATGGGGAATTTATAAATGGGTAGATCAGGCTGACAATCCCTGAACCCACTGGCCAATCCTAACGTCAGAAAGGGGGACACTCAAGACGCGATGTGCCTCCCAGTGAGATGCAGTGTAAGGTACACATCATCACTCGGACACCTCTGGCCAAACACTGAACCTGAATCTGATCAAGCGTCTATATCAAACCACCAATTTACTGATTATACAGGGACAAAGTTACATACTAAACAACAGCCCAGTGATGCAATCAGCAAAATCCAGAAAGAAGGGAAATGCAAAAGGTCAGTGACCTGCTGGTTTCAACAAATAAATGGCAAGGAAAAAGGAAAAACTGTTATCAATCAAAAGAGTCCTGAGAGACTTATCAATAAAATGCAACACATGGACCTCATTTGGATCCTGATTCCAAAAAACAAATCAACTGCAAAAGCATGTCAATGAAACATCAGGCGAAATTGAATACTAACTGGATATTTGGGATAATAAGGAACTACTGTTCATTTTTTATTTCAGTGTGATAACGGTTTCTTGAAAAGAGAATACCTTTCGAGATAACACACAAAAATATTTTTGGGTGAAACAGTTTACCTGGGATTTGCTTAAAAATAATCCAGCAGGGAAAAGAAAACTGTTGGTAGGACAGACAAAACAAAATTGTCCATGTGTTGCTAATTTTTTAAGGTGGGAAATGCATACAATTGTCCCTTGGTATGCAGAGGGGATGGGTTCCAGGACCCCTGTCAGATACCAAAATCCACAGATGCTCAAGTCCCTCATATAAAATGGCATAATATTTGCACGTAACCTATGCACACCCTCCCGAATACTTTAAGTCATCTCTAGATTACTTATGATCCTAATACAATGTAAGTACTATGGAAATAGTTGCCAAAGCAGCAAAATCTAGCTTTGTTTTTTGGAGCTTTCTGGAATTCTTTTCCCAAATATTTTCAGTCCACGCTTGGTTGAATCCTAGGAATGTGGAATCTGAGGATATGGAGGACAGACTGTATGTAGGCGTTCATTATAATATTCTTGTTTCTTTTGTGTATGTTTAAAATTGTCCATAATAAAAGATGGAAAAGGGGAAAAAGCAGATTTGGCCCTGAAACTTTGGACTTAAGGGAAATGGTAATTTCTGGCAAATCAAAGGGAAAGGGAAAAAGTTTGGATTTACCTTTCAGGCAGAGAGTCTCTGGGTACAGAAGACAACCTCAAAGGACATTTTGGGCGGGCAACAGAAAGATTAACCTGGCAAATGATGATGTAAAATGGTGTAGATCTAGAAAAGAAATGGTCTTCAACACGTTGAAGCCAAATCTCTATAGTTTATGTTGGCTTTGAAAGGATGTTTTGTTATTTTGTTTTGTTTTCTTCCATTCTAAATACGGGTTTAGTCTACACTGTCCTGGAAAGTGACTGTTTGTTCCTGGAAGGATTGTGTGTTCTTGTTCAGGCACATAAAAGTGGGAGTGGCCGTCAAAGATGTTAGGAAGGATGGGAAAACAAGTCTTCCCCAGGCAAGGTGAAGGACAGAGGGGAGACCATGCTCAGAAAGCCTCTTCTGTTGAAGAGCCCGTGGGGTGCTGTTGTTTGTTGGAAAACAAAGACTCTGGGAAACATTCCCATGCAGGGAGTGGGGAGCAGCAGCTGAGGGCAAGGCCAGCCCTGGTTGTAAGGGGTGGGGTTTTCCCTCCCAAAGGAAATAGAAACTCCGACTGCCAAGAATCTCTGGAGAAGGAAGATCTACGGGTGGAAAGTGGCCTAGGAGAGCAGGCCTGGGACTTGGGACAGTGGGGACAGTGGGGACAGTGGGGACAGTGGGGCAGCCTGGGGGGCCTACTTGTGGTCATTCTCTCTCTCTACCCCTCTCTATCCCTCTCTCTCCTCCCCCCTCCACTTGCTGGAGAAGAGGGCAAAACTTCACCACTGGAGAAACGGCCTAGAAACCGTCTAGGAGTCTCTGAAAACATATCTCATACATGGTTTTGTGTTTTCCAGACTACAGTGCCCTCCTGGGATAATTTCTTCAATACGTTACTGGAAAGCAATACAGCCCTGGTTTAGATGAGTTAAATGAAAAGAATTAAAGGGCCAGAATCCCCACTTAGAAGAATTTCAGAAAGGAGAAAATAGACTTTTTCCTGCCCACTCCAAGGCCAGCACGATGACAGCGGCAACAAGTCAACAGTTCCGTGGTCTCAGGACCCCAGCCTCAAGTGGAGGCAGCCAAAGGACAGGCTCGGCGTGGACCACTGCTGATGTGGGGCTCGACCCGGCTCTCACAGAGGGGAGGGACTTTGAGAAGCAGGGCCTCTGCCTGTATAACTGGGAGCTCCATGCCCGGGGACTCCTGGATCAGAAATCATGATACCCATTTCACAGAATAGCAAGTTCTGGGCAACTTCTTTAAAATAGTAAAACACGGTATGTATACTCACTATATTGTTTTTTAATATCAAATGTAAGGCAGCTGATCTAGCACCTAGAACAGAGTAGACAGTCACTTTTGCTGCTATTACTATGCTTTTGTTGTTACTATGGACTCATCAAGAGGAAATGTCAATGCTTGTTATATCACCTACTCAGCAAAACTGGTATAGTATATTTTTAATTTCTTGATTCAATGAGTTATTAATTATTGTGTAATTTTGTATCAAAATCAGTGTATTTAATTCACACAAGACATATATAGTGACATAAATACTTTGCATTTAAGACAATGGCTGGGGGGGATAAATTGGGAATTTGCGATTAACAGATTACACACTACCATATGTAAAATAGATAAATGACAAGGATCTACTGTATAGCACAGGGAACTATATTCAATACCTTGTAATAACCTATAATGGAAAAGAATCTGAAAAAGAATAGATATATACATATGTGTGTGTGTGTGTGTGTGTGTGTGTATATATATATAACAGAACCACTTTGCTGTACACCTGAAACATTGTTAATCAACTATACTTCAAAAATAAAAAATAGGGACTTCCCTGGTGGCGCAGTGGTTAAGAATCCGCCTGCCAGCGCAGGGGACACGGGTTTGATCCCTGGTCCAGGAAGATCCCATGTGCCGCGGAGCAACTAAGCCTGCGAGTCACAACTCCTGAGCCCACGTGCCACAACTACTGAAGCCCGCGCGCCTAGAGCCTGTGCTCTGCAACAAGAGAAGCCACCGCAATGAGAAGCCCACAAATCACAACGAAGAGTAGCCCCCGCTCACCACAACTAGAGAAAGCTCACGCACAGCAATGAAGACCCAACGCAGCCAAAAATAATAAATAAATACATAAATACATAAATAACAAAAATAAATAAAAATAAAAAGACAATGGCTACTGTGGGTGACTCTCTGATCCTTAAAGTTCTGAACACCAAAGTGTCATATCCCCAGCACATTCCGCCACAGCGCACGGCCGTGTGTCTGGAATATTGGAACCGTCCACACCAAAGCAAAGGATGCAGAGTCAGGAGCCCTGGATTCAGACCTGCTGCACGTACTCTGTGTCCTCGAGCCAGTTACTTAACCTCTCCAAGGTTTCCCTTACCTCTCCTGGAAAATAGGGCTGATAGAGGCCTGTCGCAAGTTTTTTTGTCAGGAGTAGAACGAGCGATCAGGAGGTGCTCAGAGCCATGCCTGGCTCACATCAGGAACCAAACACCAGGAGCTGGGAGGGGCGGCGGCAGCGCTGGTCTCCTCCTCCTCGGTCTACCTGCTCTGTCTCAGGACGGACACCTGCCCTGAGATGACACCTTCCTCATCTCCAAGTCCAGCCGCCTCATTTGTATGGAAAATGAGACCCCAGAGGACTTCTTCACTGTTAACACTGGCTGTAAACTAAACTGAAGATATTCAGTTAACACGTAATTTTTTTTTAAAAATTGGACCTCCACCAGGAATGTCCTTTCCCCTTCACATAATCCAAGAGTACATCTCTTTAAAGTATTAACTCAGGTGACCTTTCTCCACGAAGCTCTTTGAGACACTTCCACCCAAAAGGGCCCCTTCTTACCCCCACATCTGCACGTTACCCCTTATGGTACTTTGCCCCCTTCTCCTACCAGCCAAGCTGCAAGCCCCAGGCCACATTCTTTCTTTCCTCCCAGCACACGTCACAGCATCTAAGCATAACGAACTTTTAATAAATGAATAAAGGAAAGAGAGGGAGAACTATAAGATTATTTCTATTTGTACACTTTGGGGAAAGCCACCACCAATTCCTAGCTAATTGTAAAGGCATCTGGTCTACTGGAAAAATAATAAATACACCACACGACGCCCTAATGTCCTCCATTGGCCACAGTAGGTTTCTCATAACCTAATTACAAAATACCACGGATCTGGGGAGGATGTGCAAAAA
Organism: Balaenoptera ricei; assembly: GCF_028023285.1. Classification (NCBI taxonomy): domain Eukaryota; kingdom Metazoa; phylum Chordata; class Mammalia; order Artiodactyla; family Balaenopteridae; genus Balaenoptera; species Balaenoptera ricei. The sequence continues at coordinate 94,899,007 of NC_082651.1, forward strand.
GGCCTGCCATCAGTCGTGGGAAGAGAAGCTTAGATTCATGGGCCGGAGGGGCCGTCATCACTGGCCTTACTGATGAGAAAGTGTGGCCGGTTCCCCTTAGGCCATTAACACAGGCTCGGTCCCCAGAGAAGCCATCTGCACACAGCCCGGCAGTTCCCCCCCGGCTCAGCCGCTTGTTCACCACCCGCTTACACAGCCGGCTCCCTTCCGAAGGATAGGAAATCCCAGCATCTTCACTCAAGCAAAGACTGAGGGAAGAACGCATCATGGTTAGAAACAACCCTCCCACGCCACGAGGGATGGTATCGCTGAACGGGACCGACATTACCTCGTCCCATCTCCTCGCTTTCCAGGTGAGGAAATCCCGTCCAAAGGGCTTCCCTGGGAAGCCCAAGGAAGTCAGTGACTAAATCTTGCCTAAGGCCTGATTCCCATCCCTGCCACTTTAAGGAAACAAACATATAAGAACATCCACAGTACACATGTTCATGTTATACTTTCAGAAAATATTTTCTTCCATGTATATGATGTACATGGCACATGTTCATATATACAAGGACATTTCTAAATTTCTTTTTAAACACACCACAGCCATCCCAGGCTTGTGGAGAAAGGAGGGCCCTTATGTGTGGGCATATACGCCTCTCCTACTTGACCTTTTCAGGATTAAATGAATTTAATCTACCAAGTGACCCCAAAGGTGAGGGCACAGAGGTATATCTTCTAATTATCCATCCATCTTGAGATGTCTGTGCCCAGAGATCAAGGCCCTGAAACTCACCTGGGAACAGGATTCAGGAAGTGAATGATGTGAACCCCTGTTCCATTTGCCTCTGCTCATGGGAGGGAGAGCCAGACTGCCCTCTTTCAGGGACTCTACAGATGCTCTACAGATGTCCCCCCACCTCCCCCTACCCATCACACACACACACACACACACACACACACACACACGCAACAGAGGGAAGGAAGAAGACAGGGAGGAAAGAGGCTCCTTCTCTTGTCCAACTGGATGGAAAAATCAGAAAATCTGAATCTAGTTGCAGCATCTATGAACGTCAGACCCTCTGATTTGGTCCCTTGACTCATCAAAGAAGCGGAAGTCAGGAGACCTGGAGTTGAGGAAAGCAAAGGAAGAAGCAGGTGCTGGCTTCTCTCCAGCTGTGTGTGTAACACAACAGATGCTTGCCAGGTGCTTTGGGTCCCAGGTGTGCTGAGCTGGGAAGTGCAGAGTAAATCCTTCCTCCCCTGCCATCAAAGACCTAGGGCTCACTTGTGTTGATGTGGTTACACTTAATACTACCTTTCCCCCAAATCATCGGGTCGACAATAAGCCTCAAACAGCGTAGAAAAGAGAGATCAGTGAGTATCTGCAAACATAGGGGAAGTTTCTTGGAAGACTGGGACTCTGCTGGACTTTCACACGGGGAGGGTGTGGACAAGGAAGAGGGCATCACCCCATTAACGGTCCTCAGTGCCTCAAATTCTCGCGATGTTACAGGTCTTGCAATAGAGGAAAGACATGGTGGAAATACCAGTCATGGCTACTGTCTGAAAAAGCTCACCGCTGATTCCCAATCCCTGTGGCTAAATCTCCACTGGAGGTCCCCCGGAAGACCACCTGGAGGCCAGCTCAGAAAACTGAAGGCTAGACCCCCCCCCCCAGCCCCCTTCAGCTCCATCTGCTGTCACATTCAAAGGCCTGGAAGAAAGCTTCATGGAGAACATCAAGTTTTCAGAGGCAGCTTGCAAAGGACACAGAGTCGGGGGACAGCCCACTGACCTGGCCACGGCTCCCCACGCCCGCCCCAGCCCCTGAAGTCCCGGCAGCAGCTTCCCATCGCTCTGTGGTTAAGCTCTCTCATCTTTAACAAACCCCAAAAGGTTGTCCGGGCAGGTCCCCCCCTGCCCACCAGGCTGCACACCTCTGCCCTCCAGACATCCGCCCCACCGCCTCCATCGCGGGCACGGGCCGCAGGGCTGAGCCCTGCAATGCCCACATTGCTTCCTGGGTCAGGACAAACCTCCTCCACACCCACCACCACACCCCCTAGTCCTGCAGTTACTGCCAAGTCCTCTTCAGATCAAGTTCCAATCTAGGTCACGTTTCTTTGCTCTCTGCTCTCTGGAACTTTCTTCCTATCTGAGTGCACCCCTCCTCATTCATTCAGGGATCGTGTGATAAAGTCTGTCTCCCCCAGCTCAGCTGAATAGACACACACACAGGCGCCACGGCGGGGTTGGCCCACCAGTCTGTCCCCGGCGCCTGGCACACGGCGGGCGTTCGATAAATAATTGTTGCAGCAATAAGCAAACGTGGCAGCTTTGATGCCAGCCTGTCACTTCTTCATCACAGAACTACAAGTAAATTGCTCTGTCTCTCTGCCCCCTTGCACCACCCCTGAATGTCTGCCAACACTAAACATTATCATCTCCCCCCATTTAATAGTTATTAGTAGCATACTTTACTACTGCTTTCCTCCCAATGTCTGTTTACAGGTGAGTTCAACCACTTTCATCATGTGTCATAATTCATCGATTTGTTATTATTGGATTTCCTCAAGGACAAAATCAATATTCTGGTGCTGTGTCTATTCTTGATCGTGATCTTGGTGAATGTGTGCCTTTCTCTAAACTCATTATATATAATACAGAGATTTGGAAATGTTTTTGTTACATCACTGCAAAAAGAATATCGTATCAATATTAGAAGTTGGAAAGAAATATTGTCATTCCACTGAAGTATATCAAGATCTAAAGAGGGCTTCCCTGGTGGCGCAGTGGTTGGGAATCTGCCTGCCAATGCAGGGGACACGGGTTCGAGCCCTGGTCTGGGAGGATACCACATGCCGCGGAGCAACTGGGCCCGTGAGCCACAACTACTGAGCCTGCGTGTCTGGAGCCTGTGCTCTGCAACAAGAGAGGCCGCGATAGTGAGAGGCCCGCGCACCGCGATGAAGAGTGGCCCCCGCTTGCCGCAAATGGAGAAAGCCCTCGCACAGAAACAAAGACCCAACACAGCCATAAATTAATTAATTAATTAATTAATTAATTAAATTTAAAAAAAAAAGATCTAAAGAGAATTTTAAGATAATAAGTAGCAGCTGCTGCTACACTAACGTTCTGGCTGGCTGATGAGTCTGTTTCTACCACATCAGGAATTACTAAGGTTAGGAAGTAGCCCCCCTTTTTTTTTTTTAATTATTTTTTCCCCACAGAAGTACCTCGCGAGAATTTCTGAGGAAACCAATAAAACAGTAAATGACATCATCCAACAGCTTTAGGACTACAAGGGTGTCTGTGCTGGGAGGTCATCTCTGACCTCGGGCATGTGTGAAACCTCTATCCAAGCTGGGGCTGAGATGAGGCCCCTACAACCACAACGTGGTCCCTTAACCCTCTGGAAAGCTCTTGTATCAGTCGGCGCCACTGCCCCTCCTTTTCCAGCTCTGTCTGTGAAGCCTGCACGCCCCCCGCCCCAGAAACTGGACAACCCAGTGGCACCAACACAGCCTTGAGGCTGCATAGACTTCAATTTGAATCCCAGTTGACCCCTTCAAGCTGCATGACCCTATCCTTGGGGCTTTCTCAGCCTCTGGTCCTCAACTCTGAAGTGGAGACAATAAAACTTACCTCTGCGGGCTTGTTAGGAGCATTAAATCATGCATCCTTTCTATAAGCCCTATAGAACCCCCTATAAGCCTTCACTATATGAAGTGCTACAGATGAAATGATGCATAAAGTAGATGGAGATACAGATGAAGTACTTGATACAATGTTTGTGGCCAGTAAATATTTTCATCCTCTTTGTTATTATTGCCTTTATTCAGATTCACTAATAAAGGAGCAAACAGCTGAACTGAGGGAGGCGCCAAGTTGTACTGGTTCTGTAAACTTACAAGGAAATCCAGGCTCTAATGAGTAAAAAAAAAAAAAAAAAATCAAAAATCAGTTCCACCCAAACATAAATAGAAAAGGAACCCTAAGAGTATGATTCCTGGGAATTCCCTGGCAGTCCAAGGGTTAGGACTCTGCACTCTCACTGCCGAGGGCCAGGGTTTGATCCCTGGTCGGGGAACTAAGATCCCACAAGCCACACAGCATGGCCAAAAAAAAAAAAAATTATGATTCCTGAAAACAAAATAAAGCAAACCTAACAGGAAGCATCTCAAAATTATCTCTTCCTTTGGTAAAAGTATAATATAAAATAGTATCTAAAAGCACCTTCCCTTAGTAATGAACTGGGTTACAGTAATTCAGGAAACCTGTCTAAAATTCTTCACATCCCATCATGGAAAGAATCCCATAGTGGAAACAAGACGCCCTCCTCTCGGTCACATCCTTTTGCCTCTCAGATCCCACCACCACCGCGGCAATTTACTCTAAAGAACTTGGGACCTATGTGAATAACTGCAAAGTCTTAGGGCACACCACTGAATTAAAGGGGTTGAACGTGTTCATTGGCCAGGAGGCTGCAGCACTCAGCTGGGGTCCCATGGGTGCCCGAGTGATGGAACCTGGTTTCCTGCCTTCAAAATCTGGGCAATCCATGCAGGGAAGGTGCAGGTGAACAGGCGATGACAATGCAGTGTGGTCAGGACAAAGAGCCTGGCACAGCGCTTGACCGAGGACTCTAAGATGGGACCAAAAACCTGAGCCCGGCATCACGGCCAAGTCACATCATAGATGAAAATGTGGAGTAAAATGGTATCTCATGATCTGTTACATTTACATCGCAGGCTAACACCAAAATCAAACTAGTTTGCCAGGACTCTCTACACTTTCTCTCTCAACGTTTCTTAGCCAAAAGTTGGCCTAGGAAAATGCACCGGGGACCGATCTGCTGTCCCCCTCGTGAGCCTTTCCGCCACAGAGGTGCCCGTGTGTTCAGAAGCCTGACCAGGATCTGTTCCCTGCTGTAAAGATGTCAAGCATCCACTATTTGTTCAGCAAAACTGAGTCAGTCTCAGCGGTTCCCTTGTTCCAAGCGGCCAGAACCATTTGAACTAGCAAAGTAACCATCTATTACTTGAACATACCTTTACAAAGTTCCTACAATAAACAAAAGCAGGTAATTTTATACACAATGTTTTAGTTGCTACAATAAGAATTGTTTGCTAAGCAACAAAGGTAACAATACCATCTTAATATTTTTAAGCAACAATTCTAAAATGTAAAGAAATTATGTAAAAATGACATGATAGAATACTCTGCAGACATCAAAATTTGTGCAGTAGAATGTTTACAGCAATGACATGGTTGACAGATCCTAGCACACCTACAGGGAAACTGTATGCACAGGAGGACAGCATTTTTTTGTAAAATTTCTATTGTATGTGAACATGAAAAAGACAAGAAGAACTTCCCAAAAGGCAAACAATGGTTATTTCTAGGTGGAGGAATTACAGTTTTGGGTTTTGTATTTTTCTGTGTTTTATAACTTTTCTGCAATTAACACACATAACGTAAAGAAATGTAAAGAAAATGCTTTTAATCTTTTAATTAGGTAAGTAAACAAATTTTTTCTCAGAACAAAACAGAGAGACGGATGTACATGGCTAATGCAAATACTACTGATCCGCTCTTACGTGGAATTAATAGTGGGACGGAAGGCAGGGGCTCTGCTCTCCAGGGCTTCCTGTGGGGAGACCCCTTCCACAGTCAGGGCAAAGGACAGGGCCAGACAACAGTGTTTAAACATGTCTTTGATGTCCGCAGCCATGATCCTGGACAGCTGAGCAGCGGAAATAAAAGATCATTCTGGCAGCTCTGGTCCCACCGGCCTTGGTACCCCACCTTTGGGTGCGGCTGCATTTGCCAGCGCTGACCTGGGCCCTCACACACACAGGCCTCATCTGCGGCACGATCCGCAGTGTCAAAACCTCTCTCCAGATGCAGCCAATGAGAGAACAATTTCTTTTTTTCTTTTCTTTTTTGTCCAAACCAGCTTTGTGTCTTGATGGTCCAGCTGGTGAAAGAAACGAGAAAAAAAAAAAAAAAAATCTTCCTTCCAAAATTAATAATTTTGTGTTCACAGGGATTATCTCAGGGTATGGGGATTACAGATAAATTTTGCTGAACTGTGCTATCTAGTTTTTTCTCCAGTGAACACCTGTGTGTAATAGAAAACATTTAAAAATAATCACAAATTTTTCAGTGCAAACCCACACTCCTAAGATGGCACTAGAGTCCTGCGTGCTCTAGATACAAGTTTTGAAACCGCCAGCTGCTGGAGGCTGCACTGGGGGTCGGGGTGGGGGAAACCTCACAGGAGCTGACAGCTGAGATCACCAGGGATCAGGCAGGGCTGCAGATGACAGGTGAGACGAAGTGGGAACCTAACCCGGTCATGCCCATGCCTTCCACAGGGTCAAGTCCACCAGCAGGTCAGCGTGCCCCAGGCCGATCCAGAACACCCGGTGTCACCACCCCTGCCTGGAAGAGGAAGCGGCCCAGCTACCCAGCAGCAGCAAAACTCCAGAGAAGCTCAGCCTCCCACCCAGAGTCCCCGGGCCCTGACTCTCACTCCCCCACAGCTGCCATCAAGTCCTGACCCTCAGGGTCCCTCAGCTGAACTGTCCTTGTGGATGTCCTGACTATAATTAGCTACACGAGCAGCTCAAATTTACTGTACAAACCGTAGGCGCTTACGTGGCCCAGTATATTTGCCTTGATAAGAAAAAGCATCAATTCTTAAAATCTTAAAAGACATCAATGCAAATGCAACTCGATGGAGGAGAAAGAGCTTTTTCAACAGACGGTGCTGGAACAATTGGATACCCATAGGCAAAGAAATGAATCTTAACCCAAACCTTTGCACCTTACACAAAAATCAACTCAAAATGGATCACAGACTTAATGTAAAACAAAACTATAAAACCTCTAGGGGAAAAAAAAAAAAAAAAACACCAAGAACAGTCAAAAATCTTCATGATCTAGGGCTAGGCAAAAAGTTTTTAGATTTGACACCAAAAGCACAATCCTTAAATTGATAAGTTGACACACTGAATTTCATCAAAATTTAAAAGTTTTGCTCCGCAAAAGACCCTGTTAAGAAAAGAAAAGACAAACTACAGAATGGAAGAAGATATTTGCGAACCACATATCCAACAAAGACTAGCACCTGTAATATTTTTTTAACTCTTAAACTCAACAGTTAAAAAAAATCCAATTAGAGGGCTTCCCTGGTGGCGCAGTGGTTGAGAGTCTGCCTACCAATGCAGGGGACATGGGTTCGAGCCCTGGTCTGGGAAGATCCCACATGCCACGGAGCAACTAGGTCCGTGAGCCACAATTACTGAGCCTGCGCGTCTGGAGCCTGTGCTCCGCAACAAGAGAGGCCGCGATAGTGAGAGGCCCGCGCACCGCGATGAAGAGTGGCCCCCACTCGCCGCAGCTAGAGAAAGCCCTCGCACAGAAACGAAGACCCAACACAGCCAAAAATAAATTAAATAAATTAATTTAAAAAAAAATCCAATTAGAAAATGGGCAAGAGACATAAAAGAGACATTTTGCCAAAGAGGATAAACAGAAAGCACATAAGTCATGAAAAGATGTTCAGCTTCATTAGCCCAATAGGAAAATACAAATTAAACCCACCATAAGATATCACTATACACCCAGCAGAACGTCTAAAACAGAAAACAGTGACAATACCAAATGCTGTCAAGAATGCAGAGAAACTGGATCTTCATGCATTGCTGGTCGGAATGTAAAATGGTCCAGATACTCTGGAAAACTGTTTTGCAGGTTCTTATAAAATTAAGACATTCAACTACCATAAGACCCAGCCATTGCACTCTTGGATATTTATACCATAGAAATTAAAACTTATGTTTACACAAAACCCTGTACACAAATGTCAATACCAGCTTTATTCATAATAGCCAAAAACCGGAAACAATTTGGATATTCTTCAACAGGTTAATGGTTACACTGTGGCACAGCCATAGCGTGGAATACAGCTCAACAATAAAAAGGAATAAATTATTTTTTTGAATTTATTGTATTCAAGAATGGTTAATTTACAATGTTAATTTCTGCTGTACAGCAAAGTGATTTAGTTATACATATATATACATTCTTTTTCATATTCTTTTCTGTTATGGTTTATCACAGGATAGTGAATATAGTTCCCTGTGTTATATAGTAGGACACCTTGTTGTTTATCCATTCTATATATAATAATTTGCATCAACTAATCCCAAACTCCCAGTCCATCCCTCCCCCACCCCCCCTTCCCCTTGGCAATCACAAGTCTGTTCTCTATGTCTGTGAGTCTGTTTCATAGATAGGTTCATTTGTGTCATATTTTAGATTCCACATATAAGTAATATCACATGGTATTTGTCTTTCTCTTTCTGACTTATTTCACTTAGTATGATAATCTCTAGGTCCATCCATGCATGTTGATGCAAATGGTATTATTTCATGCTTTTCTATGGCTGAGTAGTATTCCATGGTATATATATATACCACATCTTCTTTATCCATTCATCTGTTGATGGGCATTTAGGTTGTTTCCATGTCTTGGCTATTGTGGCTAGTGCTGCTACAAACATAGGGGTGCATGTATCTTTTTGAATTGTAGCTTTGTCCAGGTATATGCCCAGAAGTGGGATTGCTGGATCACACAACAACTCTATTTTTAGCTTTTTTGAGGACCCTCCATACTGTTTTCCATAGTGATTGCACCAATTTTAAAAAAATGAATTATTAATACTCAGAAGAACTCAGATGAATCTCCAGGGAATTATGCTGGGGCGGGGGGGAGGGGAGGGACAATCTCAGGAGATCACATTCTATATAATTCTCTTTATATAACATCCTTGAATCAACAAAATTATAGAACTAGAGAACAGATCAGTGATTGCCAGGGGGCAGGGATAGGGGATGGCAGGAGTGAAAGGGAAGCGGCCATGTCTCCGAAAGAGCAGCATGAGGGATGGTTGTGGTGATGGAACAATTCTGTATCTTGACTGTATCAGTGTTGTGATATCGTACTACAGAGTTTCAAGATGTTACCCTTGGGAGAAACTGAGTAGAAGGTACATGAGAGCTCTGTATTATTTCTTACAACTGCCTGTGAATCTATAAATACCTCAAAATTAAAATGTTAATTAAAAATAAATAATATCTCTCAGCATTTTTAAAAAGATAGTCTTGCTAGCGAGTTGCCATAACACTGCTACCTGAGCAGGAGAGAAAGCTCTTGTCCAGACTGCTTGCTTTGTTACTAAGACATTGGAGTGTGGCCACAGGCTGGAGAAGATGCATTGCTGCTCCTTACCATTGTCTCCACGTGAGAGATCTCTCTGGGAATTTGCAGGCTTTATCCAATGTTAATGGGGATTAGAAGGGCACGTCCAAGGGCCCCGTCTGATTCTATTCATTTTCACCCATGTAAATGAACCCAAATACATATAAAATCCCAACAAGGCACTTTTGTGCCCTACCATGATGATCCAGTCATTTAAAGAAGACCCCATTGGCGACCCGAATCCCAGTCTGAGAGTTGAGAGCAGTGCAGTGGCCAGGGCTGGGTCTCAACAGAGCAAGAGCAGGAGGTTGAGAAACCGGATTCCTGACAACGGTCGCGGCGGTAATTCCACCACAGGAGTGAAAGGAGAGGGAAGCAGCACCCAGCTGCAGAGCTCTGCAGTCAGACACCAGGAGGCTTGAAATCCAGCTGGTTTTCCTCACCTGTAAGATGGAGGTGAGGAAAACATCACGAGTCTCCTGCTAAAATTAGATGAGAGGGTACACAGAGCACCTAACAGGTTCACGGAGGTGCTCAGGGAGGCCTGTGCCCTTCTTTCCCCCACTTGTCCAAAGTCCACAGCAGCAAAAATGCTGCTTACTCGAGAAAAAGCCCCTTACCCCAAGATTCAGGAGGCTTAGAGCTCAGGCTCCGGGCCCAGACTGCTTGTGTCCACGTTGTGTTTCTGCCACCTCTTGGCGTGTGGCCTTGGACAAGCTCCTTAATGTCTCTGTGCCTCGGCTCCCCATCTGTAAAATGAGGGTGCCGATAATAGCACCCACCTCATAAGGCTGTTGTGAGGACAGAGTTACATTGTGAAGTGCTTGGAAAAGTGCATGACCACAGTTTTTTTAATGTGTCCTTTCAGGTAATATTCTGGTTAGAAGAAATAAGAAAATATCCTTTTTGGCCCAGCCGCATGGCTTGTAGGATCTTAGTTCCCTGTCAGGAATTGAACCCAGGCCCTCGGCAGTGAAAGCGCCAAGTCCTAACCACTGGACCGCCAGGGAATTCCCAGCACCATTTTTTTAAGTGTGTGAAAAACAATTATGCGGTACGATGAAAGTATTAGGTTAAACCATTCGAAATTGCCATTATACTATGTCGATCTACAAAAATAGCAATTTCCTACGGTTCTATCCAGCAGGTAAACCTCTGGGCCTCAGTTTACACAGCTGTAGAATGTGTATCGCAGACCCTACATTCTGAGGCTGTGCTGAGGCTCAGGGACAATGTAAAATGCTGGCACGACGTAGGACGTTCACAAACCACAGCAGCCAGTTGTGCAAAACTACCAACTGCTTCCCAGTTACGACGCTCAAAGAACACCACTCACAGGCAACAGTGCTAAAGAAAAATAGGTGAGATAAGCAGATGATGGTACAGGCCCAGTTCCCCATGCAAATGGGTCCGTGTCACATGGGGGGAGCCTAGAGGTCACAGGATGACCCGGCAGCATCACCACAGGAACTGAGCAAGGGGTGTGGACGGCAGTAGAAAGTGAGCAGCATTGTGTTCAGACCCAGAGGCAGGATGTGAGTGATAATATCGTCACCATCATCATCATCACAATGAAGAGGAAGAGGAAGAAGTGGTGGAAGAAGGGGAGGAGGAGTTGTAATAGTAGTAGCAGGAAGAGAAGGAGAAGGAGGGGGAGGGGGAAGGCGTTTGGACTCTTTCTATGTAGAAGGCAATGTTCTAACACCTGACATGTAACACGCTGAATTCTTGCCACTGCTCTACAAGGTGTTTATCATCACTGACCCCATTTTACAGATGAAGAAACAGACCTAGAGAAGATTAGGTCACTCGCCCAAGTGTAGCCGAGTTCACATTTGACCCTGGGTCTGCATGACTCCAGATACCAGCTCTTAACTACACTCTCATTAGCGTAACCACTCAGATCACCGCCATGTAAACAGATGCAGAATCATCATCATCTAAAGGCAAGTCTGACGGAGGAAGCTGTGTCAGGATGGGCTCCAGCTTTCTAGACCAAAGAGCCCTTCCAATGACCTCTTGCCAGGGCAGTGCTAGAGCAGCTTCATAGAGCAGTGTTTCTTACCCTTCAGCATGCATAAGACTCACTTGGAGGGTTTTTGAAATACAGATTCATCAAAGATTCTAATTCATAAGGTCTGGGTGGGACCCAAGAATCCTGAAGATATCTTACAACGCTAAAGTCTTCGCAGTCTGTGTGGTGAGAAGTCGGGGAAATGGCTTGGTGTTGGGGTGCCCTCAGACCACACACCCCCCCACAAGCCCATCTCATCAGCCTGGCTCTATCCAAGCCTCACTCCCACTTTGGAGTCAGATAAAAATGGGTTTTCCACCACTTGTTGCCCATGTAACCTTGAGCAAGTCCATTGGCTTTTCCACACCTCCATGTCCTCATGTCTACAATGGGTCCAATCCTCCACCTCACTGAGTAAGGATTAGTGATATGGCCCATGTAAGGTAACCGAGCTTGGGTCAAAGTCTACCTGCTCCTTTCTCCTCTCACCTGCTGTCGATCAGATTCACTTCCTCTCTGTCCACAAACACACCAGCCCAAATACTACTTTTTCTAAACTTGTATCGTGTCTGTAGCCATTAGTAAGGATAGCAAATACTTCATATGTCTCTAGTTTACAAACTGCCCCTTGAAGGCAAGGTCCGCACTGCCCCTGTGTGTCCCTTGCCACACCTAATGCAATACGATGTACAATGACACAGAGTGAGCATTTAATATGGATTTATTGATCAAGCACACTGACTGAATTTGCTCTCAAACTAACATTTTGAGAAGACAATTTAAACTTCAGAGATGTGAGCTCATAGTAGTTCTGGTTTTCTGTTCAACCAAGAATCTCTCTCCTCTACTCGCTTCTAAGAGATGCTGTGAACAGCCATGAATGAACAGAAGAAAGATTGTAATTAGAAGATGAAAGTAAAATCAAGCCAGCATCCTGGATACAGTCAGGCAAAGGTATCTCTCTTAGAGCTACAGAAATCATAATGCCTAATTCTCTAGACAAAACCAACAAATATCTTAGTAAAAGAGAGGGCCAAATGAAGATTTTTTTTAGGCTAACACCCCATAAAAGCCTGTGAAAAAATGCAGGTTCTCAGAAAGAAACAGGGAAGATGATAGAAAGGATAAAGGCAGAATGTTTATCCTGAGATATGGCTGTTACTCTGACCAGCCCTGGGGCCAGGGCCAAGAGAAGGGAGACTGAATGACAGACAAATGAAAAGTACAAGTAGAAATTAACTTGAAACAGATGACAGTTTGGACAGGTGACAGAATGGACAGAGACTTTTTGGGTGGGGCTAAGCTTTGGCTTCACAGTTGTATAGCTTTGTGGTCAGACAGATGTGCATTCAAATCCTGGTACAGCATCTCACCTCTACATGACCTGGATCAAGTTCCTGAACTTCTCTGGACTTTAGTTTTCCCACATATAAAATGGGAATGATAATACCTACACCTCATAGGTGCTATCAGTCCAACTCAGAACCTGGCCAGAATAGCCATGTAATGTTAGTTCCCATTGCCTTTACTCCACTTAAAATCATAAGAGAGGAGGAACTGGGTTTTACTTCCATGTATCTAACTAAATAACTGCAAAATTTTATTCCTATCACAACTGACAAAATTTACACTACTAAAATGAAAACTTTGTGAAACTCTTACAATGTGAAAATACAACCAAACTCAGTGGAGCCCATAATGAAGGTAACTAACTTTGCAGGACCCTGTTATTTAAATGCCTTCGAGTAGTTAAATGGTATTTAATTTTTAAATCTTACTAGATGCGCCAGAATTAGCTACTCAAATCAGTTCCCAGGTTTCCTCTTTGGGCTTCCATTTTCTTATTTCTAACCCCTGACTCACAGGCTCACCCTTGGGTGGCAAAACTGAAAAAGCAATGCAATAGGATGGCCACCTGCAGAATCACCTTCAGAGTGAATGTGGGTGAAAAGAAAGGCACAGAAATGCACAAAGATCATCCCTCACTACCTAGGAGATAGAGTTTGAGGATCAGGTCCCACTTTTGCGATTGACCAGTTTTGTGATAGCTTCTCAATCTAAAACATGGGAATGATGGATTCCAAAGAGCAAGGAAGCCTTAGTAAATCCAAGGTCCAGATGGGTCTCGTGATATATTACTCCTAAATTGAGTCACATTCAAGTCTAACAAGACAAGAATGTCAGCAGGAAGCAGAGGCACAGTAAATGAACAGAATCGTTTATCAAGCCAGAAGCAGAGAGGGCCAAATGGAATCCTTTGTAAAGGGTGGTCTGTACATGTGCCTTCGACATCAAAATAAACCAGGACATTTAAGAAATGTGTGAATAATGGTGGTAGATCTTATTAGCATGGCAGGGAATTCATCTGATGGCTCAAATCCAGAAGTACTTGCTCTCTGAAGGACTTAGCAATTTTTGTGTGCTGTTTCCAGTCCAGAACTGTCTACCAACAACCCACAAACACCTACAGGTAAGTACCCTGTCATGTGTTGCCCCGGGCTGCACAGGGGTATACACACTCAGTCTCCCTGGAAGGTACAAAAAAGATCACCGACAATAACGGTGTCACCTGTGTGTGCTCCAGCCTCACACACTTCAGAAGAAGAGTCTCGCTCCTCCTCTAAACCCCCCAAACCAGTGCTAGGAGCCCCTGTGTGCGCTTGCAAACCAACCCTAAAACTGCAGGCTCCAAAACTGAGCATGCTCACCTAAGGGGGCAATCTTTGGAGTGTGCCATAGACCGAAGACTTGTGTCCCCCCAAAATTCATATGTTGAAGCCCTAACTCCCAGTGTGTTGAATTTGAAGACAGAGTCTAAAAGGAGGTAATTAAGATTAAGTGAGGTCATAAGGGTGGGGCCCTGATCAACAGAGTTAGTGTCCTTATTAGATGAGACAGCAGAGGGCTCCATCTCTCTCTCTCTCTCTCTCTCTCTCTCTCTCTCTCTCTCTCCCCCCACCCCTCTCTCCATGCTCCTGTGGGAGAAGGTGAGGAATGGCCAGGTGAGGACACAGCAAGAATGTGGCCACCTGCAAGCCAGGAATAGAGCTTTTCACCAGAAACCAAATCAACCAGAACCTTGATCTTGAATTTCTAGCCTCCAGAATCGTGAGAAATAAATTTCTGCTGCTTAAGCTGCTTGGTCTATGGTATTTTGTTATGACAGCCCAAGCTAATACAGGGCAGTGCAAGAAGGCAATATTGGATCTTTCTTATTATGTATCTCTTACTTTAAAAATCATAAATACTTTAAGCCTTGGTAATGGATCGACCCTGGCACTCCCCACCTCCAATGCATGGGTCACATAGGGTAGGAAAGGTATCATGAGGAAAGAGTGGGCATCTCACAGCTCAGAGGGGTTGGCAGGAATGCCCACACCTGTCTGCTTGGTCTCCATGGATTACAATATATTACAGCTTATATATGGCCAGATTGTGATCTTAGATAATAGAATCTTTACCATATTTTCTATGAAAATGAAAATCACTTACAGCACAGAGGTTCACTGCCAATCTTACCACTAGAATGTAAGTTCCAGGAGGGCAGGAATTGCCTGGTTTGTTCACTGCTGTATCTCCAGCACTTAGACAAATACTTGGCACATGGTACATACTCAATAAATAGGTATGTATTAAATAAATGATGCTAAAACTCGTGTTACCTTTACAGACCATGATGTCTGCAGATTTTTAAATTTTGGAAACAAATTTCTAACCTCGTTTTTAATTTTTACAAATGAAGGTATCAATGAGTTTTTATTTTGTTAAAATACAAAATTTCAAAACTTACCAATAAGCTCATGTCAGGGAACAGATATTTAGGCGATTCTCATAAAATACTTTTTACATGGTAGATGCCCAAGGATTGTGGTGGCTCTAATAATTAT
The DNA here is from genome assembly GCF_028023285.1 of Balaenoptera ricei. Lineage (NCBI taxonomy): Eukaryota > Metazoa > Chordata > Mammalia > Artiodactyla > Balaenopteridae > Balaenoptera > Balaenoptera ricei. Next base: position 94,914,167 of record NC_082651.1, read on the forward strand.
TATTATTTGGCTAACTCTTGTGCCTGAAAGCACTGGAATGCAAGGTAGTTACCAACCAATGAAATAGTCGTATTAGCACAAGCTCCTTGTTTTACTCTTTTCTTGTATTGCCTTCCATACTTCTCCCCAGAGGCCAAGATATTACTAAGCACATAATAGATACTTTTATGTGACAAATATAAAACTAACTGAACTTTTGGCTCAAATTCTCCTACACTGTAGTCAAGACCTCAAAATAGAACCCTTAACTGTTCTCTAATTGTTTCTACCAGTATTATTAGGCTTGGCTCTGTCCAGAGTTCTGTAAGTTCCCTAAAGAACAAAGCTCATTCGTTCCTCAAATATTTACTAAACACATACTATGGACCAGCCATTGTCCTGGGTGCCGGGGCAGGACGGTGAGCAAAGCAGACTTGACCCTTCACAGCACTTACCGTGTGCCATGGGGGAGATAAGACATCAAACAAATAAATATGTAATTACAAATGTGGTGTGTCCCATGAAGTGGTTCTCGACCTTTTTTTTTTTTTAATGAAAATTGCCTACCTATACTTCAGTTCAGAAACATTTTATCTAATCATTTCTTTCCCAAATCTTTTTGAGTCAAGAACTGTAACTATCAGTCAGAGTTCCTGATCAACAAAAGATCTCAGAGTCACTCCACCACTGGTCTCATTCTGCACAAAGGGAAGAAGCTGACATTGTACTGACTTACCGAACTCGATGATGGGTAAACGCACAATTTCCAGTAGGGTTTCCTTCTTTTTTTTTTTTTTAATTTATTTATTTTTTGGCTGTGTCGGGTCTTAGTTGCGGCACGCGGGATCTTCGTTACAGCGTGAGGGCTTCTCTCTAGCTGTGGCGTGTGTGTTTTCTCTCTCTAGTTGTGGCGCACAGGCTCCAGGGCGCATGGGCTCTACAGTTTGCAGCGTGTGAGCTCAGTAGTTGTGGCATGCAGGCTGAGTTGCCCTGCCACACATAGGATCTTAGTTCCCTGACCAGGGATCGAACCCTTGTCCCCTGAATTGTAAGGCAGATTCTTTACCACTGGACCACCAGGGAAGTCCCCCGTTTGTTTGTTTTTTTTAAAGAGCTTATAGACCTCTTGCCTACTTTCACAGATTAGTGGTTCTCAAGCTTGGCTGTTCATCAGAATCACCTGGAGGGCTTATGAAACCACAAATTATTGGCAAATCTCCCCCTTCCCAGAGCTTCTGAGTAGGGCTGGGTATGGGGCCTGAGAATCTGCATTTTGTGCAAGTTCCCTGGTGATGCCAAAGCTGCTGGTCCAGCAACTACAATTTGAGAACTACCACATTAGACTAAAAGGCAGACCTGAGCTTGAACAAAGTAAAAGTTGGAAGGAAGCTCATGGATTACCTAGGCCAAGCTCCTCAGGTGATAGATAGGTGAGCCAGAGAGCCAACCTGCTCAAGGTCAAAGCAGAACAAGGCAGGCAGGTCACTGGCATGTCTGTTACACAGCTTCCCAGCAAGCCCAGCTTCCTGAAAACATGCCCTTTTCGGTGGATTCGGAGGTAAACTCATCATCAAAAATCCAAGGGTATGAAATGCTGTAATGTCTTGGATTTACTTCAGGGTAATCCAGGAGGGTTGCAGTGTGGGGAGGGAGGAGGAAGAAGAGGCAAAATTGATAAAGTGTTCACAATTGTTGAATTGGATGAGATCACACAGCAGCTCAGTATATGATCTTTCCAGTTTTGTAGACGTTTGAAGTTTTCCACTATAAAAGGGTAATGGGAGTCAGTTGGATCAAGATTTGTCATTGCACATCTCTGAGAGGACCTGGGTTCCCACACAGCCCCTGAAATATACTCCCCCTCCACCAAAGGAATATTTTGAATATCTGTGACATGCCAAGTCTTGGCTGGCCACTAGAGGGAGTCAAACAAAATTAAGGCACAAATTGCTATCCTCAAGAAGCCCATAATTTGGTGGTGTAAAGAAAATGCAAATTATTGTGTTACAGAGACAAATAAATGGCATAAAAGATGATGAAGAAGGGGCTAAGAGACTGAGAGGACTAAGGCAAGGCTGCATCTTTTCCCACTGTATATCCTTGAAGTAAAACTTTTTGTGCCGTTTTCTAAAGGTGGTCAACTTTCAGAAATGTGTATTACCATCAATCAGTGATGTTTTATCAAAGTGGAAAGAACATCAAAAGCACAAATAAAAGGAAAAGCCCAAGAGTTTGCTAGGGTAATAGTTAAATTATAGTTTATCCACACAAGAGAATACAAAATTGTAATTTAAAATGACAATATCGCTTTGCGGTTCCAACATGGCGGAGGTGACGGTGGAGATTCTCGGCTCCAACGGGGCTTTCGACAAGGGATTTATCAAAGATGTTCATGAAGACTCCCTCACAGTTGTTTTTGAGAACAACTGGCAACCGGAACGCCAGGTTCCATTTAATGAAGTTAGATTACCACCACCACCTGATATAAAAAATGAAATTAGTGAAGGAGATGAAGTAGAGGTGTATTCAAGAGCAAATGATCAAGAACCATGCAGATGGTGGTTGGCTAAAGTTCGAATGATGAAAGGAGAATTTTATGTCATTGAATGTGCTGCTTGTGATGCCACTTACAATGAAATGGTCCCATTTGAATGACTTCGGCCTGTCAATCAAAATAAAACTGTCAAAAAAAATACCTTCTTTAAATGCACAGTGAATGTTCCTGAGGATTTGAGAGAGGCGTGTGCTAGTGAAAATGCACATAAAGATTTTAAGAAAGCAGTAGGAGCAGGTAGAATTTTTTACCATCCAGAAACCACACAGCTAATGATACTGTCTGCCAGTGAAGCAACTGTGAAGAGGGTAAATATTTTGAATGACATGCATTTGCGAAGTATTCGTACGAAGTTGATGCTTATGTCCAGACATGCAGAGGCCACTAAGCATTTAGAATGCACAAAACAACTTGCAGCAGCTTTTCATGAGGAATTTGTTGTGAGAGAAGATTTGATGGGCCTGGCAATAGGAACACATGGCAGTTAACATACAGCAAGCTAGAAAGGTTCCAGGAGTTACAGCTACTGAGCTAGATGAAGATACTGGAACATTTAAAGTCTACGGAGAGAGTGATGATGCTGTAAAAAGGGCTAGAGGTTTTTGGGAATTTGTGGAGGATTTTATTCAGGTTCCTAGGAATCTTGTTGCAGCGTCCAGGATGGAGCTGCTGCTTGAGCTTCACTGTGCTAACATGGAGGTTGCTTTTACACGCTGCTGCTAGGACTTCTCAGAGAAGACATGCATCACGTGAATTCCCTGTCCTACTCCTTTGGTTTTTTTCTTTTTACCTGTTCAGTTGCTGCTGCTTTTAAATTTAGGGTTATTGGGCAAGGAGGTTTGAAAATCCTCTAATAGTGTCTGCTGTATTGATCGGCTTATTGTTGCCATTGTTCCCTTATTTATTCCCCTCCCGCCTTATTTATTCTTCATTGGGAACTGTTCTCTCAAGCACGCAATAGAAGAAACTTACATTTTAACCTCTTTCAACCAAAACTAATTTATTGTGGAAATAGATTGCTGATATAGTATAAAATTTTAATTAATTGAGGATTTGGACTTAACAAATAAGATGTTGCTGTTAACTTAGGATACATCTATTCCATAAAGTGATAGTTACCTGAACATCTACTTCTGTTACCAGGTAACACGACCCAGTGTTGCTTTGTTACTTTATGGGTGTATGTTAGCTTTATAACAAGTGAGTTCCTACGGGGAAGAGCATCTTCATGTCCTCCCTTTACTTTCTCCTCTAATTACTGGATACTCAATAACTGCTATTGGACAGACTTACAAGTTAAGTGTGGAGAAGGTAAATAATTTGAATTTTATGTCATTTTACAGTAGTTCATATCTAGGAAGACAGCAAACCATATACATGTTGTATGTAGTTGTACAGTTCTGCAGTACTTTAAAAACTTACAGGTGTAAAATGTGATACTTGTTAAATGTCAACTTTTTATTTCGGTGAAGAGAATATTCATTTTAAAAGAATCTTCAAGTCACAGGTGTCTTTTGAACAAATAGGAGCTTGAAAATAAAAGCCAGATTGATGACTTTGTTAGTTGTTTGAATAATAATATATGTAACGTGTCATAAATGTAAACAAATTGATGTGATTAATGCCAAAATAAAAGTTATCTTTCTGCCTTCAAAAAAAAAAAATCAATGAAATAATAAGTATATTCATAATACAACTTTTATATTTAAAAGATACAAAATGACATATATTTTATATATATATAATTTTGGCCAATGTTTAGAAGCATATAGAACTTAATTTTAAGACCAGAAAAAACATGCCAAAGTATTAACAGTAATTATATCTGGATCATAGATTTCCAGTTTTCCTTTTTTTTTTTTTAACTCATCTGCAGGTTTTTAAATTTTATGTCACAGATACGACTTCTACAACAGTCTTCCTCATTCTGTTGTTTTTGTTTTTAAGGGCAATTAGCTTTAAAGTACTATAATTTATCTGTATATTCAGAAACTGAACCAAAAAGACAAGCGTGCCCATTAAGCAGTGTACAAACTGCAGAGATTAACTGGAATCTTTTGAAGGGATTACGGGGCTATGGACCCTCTGGCATGGCCAGATCAGGGCTCCACGAGCTGCCCTCAGCCAGCCCCAATGGTCAGTTACTCCTACAAAAGCCCTACAGGCTTCCTAGGGGAAACAGAACAGAACCACTGAAGCATGCTGGACAGTGAAATGTGGATTATTAAAAGCAAGCTCCCTTTACCCACTTAATGCATGAAGCGTCCATATCACAGCCTTTGTTTAAATGTCCTGGTCCCGCTCATTTATGAGGACTGTGCTTGGGCATGGCACAGGGTGCAGGGGGTCTGCCTCTCTCTTTAAGTTATAGTCGATCTTCTTTTCATTATGAATGAATGAACCTTTTATCAGCTCTACTTTGAGATTGCCTCTGAACACTCTGGAATCACTAAATAATTCAAATGTTGAATCCACAAACTAGACACGATTTTCTTAAAATGGGGGTTTCTGATGTCAAGTAAAATGGTAGTAGTAGAATGAACATGTGTAATGCCATAGGAGTTCAGGCACTTGCTTACTAAATGAACCAACTTTATACTAAGCATAGAAACCTTCAGACAGGCTCTACATTATAAACTCTCCTATTAAAAATGACAAGACAAAAATACAGATATGAAAGTGTAGCTTCAAATTACCCACCCACTAAAAGATTACATGTATTGGTGCAAGTGGCTATTTTCACTGATTAAAAACATCTTAAACCACAAATAAGCCATTTGTTAATCAATAACAAGAAAGGCTAGGATGGAATTTCAACTTCAACCTGAACTTACTTCTTATTCTTTGAAGAATACTTGTTCCAAAAAACACTAATTTTAAAAGATACATGCACCCAATGTTCACAGCAGCATTATTTACAATAGCCAAGACACGGAAGCAACCTAAGTGTCCATCAACAGATGAACAGATAAAGAAGATGTGGTATACACACACACACACACACACACACAATGGAGTACTAATCACCCATAAAAAAGAATGAAATTTTGCCATTTGCAGTAACATGGATGGACTTGGAGGGTATTATGCTAAGTGAAATAAGTCAGACAGAGAAAGACAAATACTGTATGATATCACTTATATGTGGACTCTAAAAAAATACAACAAACTAGTGAACATAACAAACAAGAAGCAGACTCACAGATACAGAGAACAAACTAGTGGTTACCAGTGGGGAGAGTCGTGGGGGGAGGGGCACAATAGGGGTAGGGGATTAAGAGATACAAACTATTAGGTATAAAATAAGCTACAAGGATATATTGTACAACTCAGGGAATATACCCCATATTTTATAATAACTATAAATGGAGTATAACCTTTAGAAATTATGAATCACCACATTGTACACCTGTAACTTATATAATATTGTACATCAACTATACTTAAGTTAAAAAAAAAAAAAATTGCTCCAGAATGAACAGCAGACCACCTCATCCACTGCTGTGGGGATGGAAAAGTCACAGATCACAATGCAAACTTTAAATGAACCAGATTTCAGTATGAAAAGACTTGTAGAAACATCTCCTCACCTGTGTTTCATTTAATTGTTTCACATTTTTAATCTGATTTTTGTTTCCTAGAAACAAACTTTCCTGAGCAAACCCAAAAACAGTACTCTCGAAGCAATGGATTGCATATAAGGAATTCTGCAAATCTGCCCAGAGATTTAAGACATTCTAAGACAGGGGTAGGAGTCTAATTGGCCTTTAAAACTTCCAGTAATGTTTTCCTACAAAGTGCTGCAAACCAGGTGACATTAAAACAACGCTTTAGGTAAGATGAAGCTCAGAACCGTCCCAGACCTCCACCTTTCCCCATGTCTAACACGCAGTGCTAATCGGAGAAATTAAAATGCTCTCGCTAGGAATAGAAGTTTTTATCAAGTTAAAATGCACACATTGTTTAAAAGAGATACTAAAAAAATCTTCCAAGTCCTGAGTAACACAACTCTATAATAAAAGTTTCTTAAAGAAAAGCTTCAGTATACAAATTAAGTAGTTCCTCTTTTTTTTTTTTTTGCTGGTCTTCATGACCAGGGATCAAAAGAGGCTTGACAGCAAAATGGCCCAACAGCCTTCTCCATGAATGGCCATCATCGCCTCCACCCCGCCTGGCGCCCTGGCGGCCACACACACACACACACACACACACACCTTCTTGGACTTCAGGGAAGCAGCCTTTGTTCCCAAGACCCAAAACTGGGATCCAGCTACTAAGCCTCCTCCTCCCCCGAACCAGCCTTCCCAAGGGTCGGAGCCCCTCAGAGACAGTCCCAGGGCGGTTCTGGAAAGAAGCCCCATTTTCTCCCGTGTTCCAAGTGCCGGGGAGTTGGGGCCGCCACCGCCGGCTCCAGCTTCTCTAAACACACAGACATGGACACGCATGCACGCACGCGTGCACACCCTCAGAACAGTGATTATTACCATCATTGTCATTTTTATTAGCTCTCACCTACGGAGCGCTCACCATGTGCCAAGCGCTCAGCGCGCGTTCCAAGTCCATCTAAGTCCAACTCTGCCGGCCCCTCTTTTTCTCTCTCTTTCACACTCACACACACACACACACACTCCCACGCGCGCACGCACACGAGGCAGCGGCACCCACACCCCCAGGCGCCCTCGAGGCTGAACCCCGACACTTCCGTAGCCTCCCGGCGGGTCCCGACCTCAAAGGTACCCACGTCAGCCCGCGCGCTCCCCGGGCCGCGCTTCCCCGCGCGCTGCGCTGCGAGACGTTCCCCCGGCGCGCCCGGCGGCCGCTCCTACCTCGGCCCTTTGTCCTCGCGCCGCCGCGGCCCCGCTCCGGTGCGCCCGCCGCCGTCGGAGGGCCGGCCCAGCCGCCTGCGCGCTCACTCCCCCAGCGCCCGGGCTCGGCCGGCCGGGGGGCGCGCGGCAAAGCCCGGATCTGCGGAGCGCGGAGCGCGGCCCGCGCCCGGGACTGACCCCTGACCCCGGCCGCCCCCTGGAGTCCGCTTCTCCGGGTCTTCCGGCCGACCGCGGAGAAGGGCCGGCGGTGGGCTCGGCCGACCCGGGACCCCGCTGGGAAAGGGTCGCGGCGAGGGCGGCGCCGGGGCCGGACCGGGCGGCGTCGGGCGAGGGGAGGAGGCTCGAGGGCCGGAGCCGAGCCCCGCGCCCGCCCGCCGGCCTGGGTTTTCGCGCCGCGTGCCCGGTCCCCTCGCCCTGCCCCTGCGCCCCCCTCGCCAAAGTCCGACCTCCTCACCCGAAGGGCGCGGCACCGGGCTCGGGGCGCCGCCTGCTCTCGGGAAACGTCGCTCTCTTCTCTGATCTCCCCGAGGGATTCCTCCCCCAGCTTGCCCGTCCCGCCCCCCGGCACACCTCCCCACCTTCCCGCAGGGCCACGCGGGGAGCCCCTCCAGCCAACGGAGACTCAGCGGGGGAGGGAGTCTGGGCAGACGTTGGAAGAACCCTCGGAGAACAGAGGTCATTTTGTCGCTTGGGACGCAGACGCCCAGAGGGGACAAGGCAGGTCTGCGAGGCAGCAGGAGCGCAGCCGAGGCTTCCCACAGGCTCCACGCCAAGGGCCCCGGAACGCCCACCCCTGGACGCACGGGCTGAGCCCTGTGGAGGGCCACGTCGGCGGGGCGCCCTTCTCCGGCCCCCAGAGACCGGCTCAAGCAAGGGGGGATAGGGGCACCCGGGTCCCCAGCAGCCGGGGTCGGCCAGTGGCCCACCAGGGAGCCTGTCTGAGGCCAACAGAGGAGAAAGATTCTGGAACGGTGGGCACCTTCGGGGGGAACCCAGCCAACTCCCCCTGGCCCCGGTGTCGGGAAGAATCCGTGAGGAACGGAACGAACCAAAGAATCTCCGATAAATCTTTGCAGACCTCGCAGGAGGCTGGTGCAGAGCTAGACCGAGCGAGCAGTAAGCACAGGGCAGGAGTACTTTTTTTTTAAGCAAGAGAGGAGCCCCTGTGATTTCAGGAACCTGCGAGGCGCAGAGCTGGAATCGGGCGACCAGCCCGGCACCCTCACTGCCACTCACCCCCATGACTCGCATTGTGGCCTTGGGCCAGTCTGACAGTGTCCTTGAGGATGGGGGAGACAGTCACAGTTGAGTGAGCTGGGCGGTTAAATGAGGGAATGAGGGCCTGGCCCCCAGCAAGTGCCACCACACAACAGGTCCTGGGTAAAAATGTTGCCTGAATCAATCTCCGTAGATTTCCTGTACTCTGATTGGCAGTACCATCATTTTCCTTTTCTTATAATGAAATATTTGAAACGCACAGAAGAGACAGTAACGTCACGAGCCCCTCTCTGTGTGCCCAAGAACCAACCAATCCTACCCTCTTGCCATACTTACTTCGGATATTCACGTAAGAAATAAATATCACCATACACTTAAAGCCCCCAGACAGCCCTCCCTGATCCCAATTCTTCCCCCACCACCGCCTTCCCAACCCCCAGTACTTTCCTAAAACATCCCATCAATGTTTTCATACTATTACTACATATGCATGTGTTCATGTTACTACATATGCCTGAGTTGAACTATAGCATGTTTTCCAATTTTACCACTTTCTGTGTGTTATCATATTCTGTGTTTTGTTCTGTAACCCAGTCATTTGTTTTATGTTGTTTTGCTCAATATGATGTTTGTGAGAGCCATCTCATCATACATATAGCCCTAGGTTATTCATTTTAACTGCTAAATAGTATTCCATTGTATGAATGGCACAACTTGTACAGACATCCTTCTGTTGATGGACCTTTGAGTTGATCTGTTTTTCATGATTAGAAACAAGACCGCAGTGAACATTCTTGACTGCATTTGTGTTTCTAGGGAATAAACAGTTTTTCAACCACTCCAGTAAACACATGTACAGAATAGCTGTGTTGAATTCACATTTACCAATACGTTGGTTCTATGGTTTCGATTAGTTACTGCAATTGCTAAACCAATAATCACGGTACTTACTTTTTTTTCCCTTACATTTTGACAGCTTACACTTTATCAAGCAAATAAAATCCTACAGAACAGGGTCAGCAAACTTTTTCTTAAAGGTTTAAAAGAAATATTTTAGGCTTTGCCAGCCAAGAGGCAAAACCACACTATTCGATTATAAAAGTACTTGTATAACCATTTAAAGTATAAATGTATAACCATTTATATTAAAGTATAAATATTTTTAAAAATATGAAAACCATTCTTACCTCATGGGCCATAAAAAAGGATACTGCCCCCCCCCCAAAAAAAAAAAAAACTAGATAGCTGAACAGATTTGGCCCACGGGCCATAGTTAGTCTGCCTAACCCCCGTTATATGAAAGACATTCCAAAAATTAATTCCTTTCCTTGAAACCCAACATTAAAAAGGAAGTCACTTTTAATAAAGGCAAAAATACAATTTGATTCACCAGACGAATCAAAGTGAATATGTGGTTCCTGCTAGGGAAACATTCTTAGGAAACTGTCCCATGCCTTAGCTAATTGATACAGTGACTTTGGGGAAACCATTTAATCCCATTTTTTAATCTATAATAAATTTTAGAAATGCACAGACTCCTATCAATTAAGAATTAATAAGACAAGAAATGAAATTCAGTGAAAAAGTTGTATAGTATTTTCCTGCTTGATGAATCATCTCTCTGCTCCTAGTTCATTGATTTAAATACCGGCACACAAATACGAATGATTAGCTTTTTTCTTCCTGAACTGAACCTGACCCACTCATTTTATGTCTTTACTGAACTTGAACCAAAACTTGAAAAAGTAATTTCAAGATATTTTCTTAAATGAGGGGAATCAAGCTAGTTTAAAATGTTGTTGATAAATATGGGACTGAACTAAAAACTGTGGTGGCCAACCTCAGACCTACAAAGGAGCTGTCAATCTCTAAGTTCATTCAGTAAGCAGGGTTCGCAGGGGCCATGGGGTCAGGAAGGCAATTAGACACGGCTTCTGGGCACATTTGTTTCTTTGACCAGCATTATCCTAAAGAATCACACGCATGTACTTCTCCTCACACGCTTACACACACACATTCTTCTCTCCTCACACACACATCCTCACACATATGTCCCCCCCTTACACGTCTAGGCATGTGCTGCGCACACGTATTCCTTACACACATATCTGCCTCCTTAAATGCACACACACTTCAAACATACATGTGACTCTTCTTCACATACATACACGTTTCCTTCTCACACATGTTTCTCTCCACCGACAGAAACACCGAATGTCTCTCTCTCTCTCTCACACACACACACACTCACACACACACCTTGTCACGCAAACATTTCTCCCCCTTGGTACATACATTCTGCTTACACCCATATTTCTGTTTCTTGCAAATCCAACTCTTCTCATACCTTTTTCTTTCTAACATACACACGTTTTCACATGACTACACCCAGACACAAACTCATCCTCTCACGCACTTTCATTTTTATGTATACTTGTTTATCTCGTCACACATACCAGTAGATACGCCATCTCCTTCCTTTGTGCCTGAGCAAAACAGCTTACTCTTTTCACATCCATCACAGCGCCCAATTAAAATGCGGTAGAGTGGAATCGGCTGAAGCCTTTAAAAGCTCCCTTTTGTGCGTGTCAAGCAGTTTAGAGTCATTTGTTATCAGCGTACCACTTGTTTCTATGTGAGACGGTTTCTGAATGGCTTAAGGGTACTTCGTTTATTCGCTTATAATAAATATCTCTAAACTATAACCCAGTTTCTGTTATTAGCTATCACTTTCTGTGGAGGAAATGTTTCTCTAGCCTAGTAAATGCTTAAACCCAGCTTACTTAAATTCTCCCAGAATGTGAGTGGGTAGGTATATTGGTTTGCTCAGGCTGCCATGACAAAGCACCACAGGCTGGTGGGCTTAAACAACAGAAATGTATCGTCCATAGTTCTGGAGGCTAGAAGCCCCAGATCAAGGCGTCGGTGGGCTGGTTCCTTCTGAAGGCTGCAAGGGAAGGATCTGTCTGTCCCAGGCCTTTCTCTTCGACCTGCATGCCTGTCTTCTCCCTGTCTCTTCACATCCTCTTCCCTCTCTGTGTGTCAGTGTCCAAAATTTCCTTTCTTATAAAGACACCAGTCATATTGGATTAGGGCCCACCTCAGCGACCTCATTTTAGTTTGACTGCCTCTGTAGAGACCCTCTCCCCAAATAAGGTCACATTCTGAGGTGCTGGGGGTTGGAACTTCAATGTATGAATGTGGAAGGAGGCAGGGATGGGGAACACAAAGCAACCCCGAATGGTAGGACTTGACTTGTTTCTACAGGTGGTTCAGACCAGAGATACTAAACTTCACCTGGATCACTAATACATCTGAGGCCTAGATGTGCCACATCCTCGTTTGAAACCTTAAATTCAACTCCAACTGCATTCCACTCTACTTCACTCCACCTCCATATCACCAGGAATATTGACCACCCCAAATTCAGCGGCCCTACTCAATGCGCTCCCTAAGGTGAAACTGCTCCACCTGGTGGAGAGTCAAGATGCTACACTTCAGCAAACGGTAAGTGGGCTTGTAACCCGGCTGCCAGCATCGTATCGTCTGGTATCAAATATTAGATAAACAAAGGAAAGAGTGAGAGGGGCAAAACAAATTTGGTGCAACTGATGTATCTCCTGGGGGTAGTGCGTGGGAGGTGAACATTTAAGTAGGACACATTTAACAATCAGTAACACGTTAGCAAACAAACTAAATTGTGCTTGTATAGAATTCAAGTGGAATAAAATGATGCAGTTCAACTTTAAAGGCCAAGTGAAAATTGATTTATCATATTTTTCCCACCTTGCTAAAGGGGAGGTAAATTGATTCAACTTCTTTGAAGGATAATTTGACAATATCTATTAAAGTCACCTCTGGCCTCGTAATTCACTGCTAGCCACTTATTTTTTAGATATACGCGTACCTGGGTGAAAGGTAGGCTGAATGAGATTGTTCTGTGTTTGGTGTTGTTTATGGTTGCAAAATATTGGAAATAACCCAAGTGTCCAGACTTGGAGAGGGCATGGGTGATTTATGGTACATACACACAATGCAATACTGTGTAGACATAAAAAAGAGTGAGAAAAACTTTTATTGCACTGTTAGGGAACAATCTGCAAGATATTTTGCTAGGTTAAAAAAAATCGAAATAGTATGATTATTAGTGTGCAAACAAGGGTTGGGGAAATAACATAGAGGACTATTTGTGGATAAAATATCTCTGCAAGAATCCATACAAAACCAGTGCAATGTGAGCTTCAAAGAGAGGACTTTAGACTTCACTGCTGAGAGACAGGCGTGGGAGGGACATTTTTCACTGTTTACTCTGGTACCTTTTGAATTTTGAGCCATATAAATGAACCTCTTCAAAAAATTAACAGTTTTCTTGCTTAATTTTCATTGTCCAAAATTTCTCAGAGGTCTAATGATATTTTTGTACTGTTGGTATCAGAAGTCTGAAACCAACGTGGTTATCCTCCAATATTGGGCAACTTTCTTTTCTTTTAGGGGAAGGTATTATAATTTATCTTTTTCATTATAAAAATGATGTGTAACTACCTAACAAAGAAAACAAAAGGTTTCAAGTTTGCTGATTGTAAGTCTTCTTTCCACACAATTAATACAAATGGATTTTATAATAGCACAATTAATAACACAATAACACAATTAATAAAATGGATTTTCTTTTCCCAAAATGAAACTAACGTAAACCTACACTATTTAAGAAATACTAAGAACATTAGTATCATTCATCATAAAATTCAGTCAGAGGAAAAATAAAAGTTGCTAAACGTATCAATCATCTGATAATGCTGAATTAAAACAAAATCCAGCATAAGGTGTGCTTCAAAGTTTTAAGACAAACTATTACCTCTATAATTTGGGTTTTCATGTTTTGCTTTGGAATTTACATTTCGAAGTCAACATAGTAAAGAGTTTATTTTTTTTCAAATGCTATTTATTTATAATGTAATGTGTCTATGGATGGTGAAAGGTTACTGGGGGCATCAGTCCAGGTTGTGGGGCTCATTAGACAACACGTGGGAAGGAGGCTGGGGTGCTAGCCTCATCTGGGAGTTCAGAGAAGACTTTCTGGCGGGGGGGGGGGGGGAGAATGTGCAAAATAAGGATGAGGCATCTGCTAGGGGAGGTGTCAAAGGGTTAACGTCCTAGCAAAGAAAACAAGATGTGAGAAGACTCAGCAGTGAGGGAAAGCTCTTGAGGAATTGAATGAAGATTAATGTGACTGAGAGAAAGTGATGCATCCAATGGCTCTGATAAGGTGGTAGGGGCCCCTGCGTGCCCGGGACCCAGCCCCTGCCCTCCCTCCAAAAGTGTGATGCGGCAGACAGCCAGGCAGGCAAGTGACCAGTGCCCAGGGGAAACTACTAACCTCGAGCATAATACAGACAAAGTACACTGACAGCTTTTAAGCAGAGGAGTGATGAGATCAGACCCACGCTTTAGAAAGATTTCTCCTGCAATGAAAGGTCAACAGCCACCCCCCAAAAGGCAGTTGTTTAATTTGACAGTGATAGTATAGAGTCCCTTGTAAATGGCAGGACAGGCGAATGAATTAGGAAGCAGTTAAAATAGTCCAGGAACAATGACAATGAGGGCAGTCGTGGGGCAGTGGGAATCAGGAGGAGGGAAGGGCTGAAACCCTTTGGGGGGCTGGAACTGACAAGCCCCTGTGCCCATCCTCCCTCCCCTTTGTGGCTTCCTCATTGGAGTTCACCCAGGCGTATAGCAATAGCTCATCTTTCCCACAGCTCTTTTTTGACAGGCTTTCATGGGGATTTGCCCTTGTGGGTGTATTTAACTGCAGGCTTACTTTTTTGTTTCCTTTTCTGAAGCAGGAGGCAAATACTGTTGCTAAGTGGAGAGACAGAATCCGTGCATCTGGACCAATGACAACTTTCGTGGGCTAGCATCTTCTTGGGAGCTCTCAGGAAAGCTTGTCAAGTTCTGAACAAAACCTCAGAACAAAGAGTCAGCCGCCCGGCTCTTTGTTCCATTTGATGTCATTTTAGAACCATTTTTAGTCACTGGGGTAGGGAGCTTTGAGACTTGGTTAGAAACAGCCCCTGTGAAGCTAGGAAGTTTGTGTTACCACTGAAGATGGATTCAATGCACCAGGGACTTGACGTCCATTGTCTCTAATACAGCAGAATTGCAGGTATGTTTACCCTCAGTTTACAAACAGAGAAACTGAGGATCCTAAGGGTTAAGATGCTTGCCAGTGAGGCTAATAAGGGTGGATGCAGGACTCGCTCCAGTCCAGGTTTGTCTGTTCCTTCCTGCATGCCACCGCTCCTCTTTCTGCATCCTTCCATCTCTACGACACTCCTTTCCCGCCAAGTGTTTGTCCTTGCGCCTCATCACCTTCCTACAAAGGGTACTGACCTAGAGAGTAAAAGACCAGAATTTGGATTGCAGCTCTGCTAGAAACCATCTTTTTATTATTATTATTAATGAAGACTGTTTAAATTCTATAGTGCTTTACAATTTTCAAAAGTTTCACACACATGATTTCCTCTAGTCCCATAATAACCCTTTTTTTAATCCTCTACCCCTATACTGCCTCTCCCCTCTCCCCACTGGTAGCCACTAGTTTGTTCTCCGTATCTGAGTCTGCTTCTTGTTTGTTATATTCACTAGTTTGCTGTATTTTTTAGATTCCACATATAACTGATATCATACAGTATTTGTCTTTCTCTTTCTGACTTACTTCACTTAGTATGATAATCTCGAGGTCCATCTATGTTGCTGCAAATGGCAATATTTCATTATTTTTATGGCTGAGTAGTATTCCATTGTGCATGTGTGTGTGTGTGTGTGTGTGTATATATACATGGACATATCCACGGCATCTTCTTTATCTATTCATCTGTTGATGGACACTTAGGTTGCTTCCATACCTTAGCAATTGTAAATAAAACTGCTCTGAACATTGCGGTGCTTGTACCTTTTTGAAGTAGTGTTGTCATTTTTTTCAGATATATACCCAGGAGTGGAATCGCTGGGTCATATTTACTGAGTGCCTGGTATGTCTACCAAATCTCCACTTCTACCATCTCCCCTGACCCTCAGCAGATGACCTTGCCTTCAACAGAGCATGAACTCCTTCAACTTCCTGCTAAAAATACCTTATCAGGTTGTCTGCCTCTGTCCTTGCACTTTCCTCCTGTCACCGTGGAGGTGGAGCCCTCCTCTTGTTTCCAATTTCCTCCTCCCCTGGAGCTCTGTGTGGAATCCCTGACAGCATTCTCAGGGTTATCCCCTTTCTCTGTTGCATCTTCAAGCTCTCCCTTTCTACTAGCTCCTTCTCATCAACACTAAAAAACTTAGGTCTCTGCTATCTTAAAAAAGTTAAAGGGGGGGTGGTGGAGAGGAAGGAAACAAGTAGGAAAGAAAGAATAAAAGAGAAAAGAGAAGGAATGAAGGGAGGGAGGGAGGGAGGAAGAAGGAAGGAAGGAAGGGAGGAAAGAAGGGAGGGAGGGAAGAAGAAGGAAGGAAGGGAGGAAGGAAGGAAGGAAAGAAGGAAGGAAGGAAGGGAGGAAGGAAGGAAGGAAAGAAGGAAGGAACTAAGGGAGGAAAGAAGGGAGGGAGGGAGGAAGGAAGGAAAGAAGGAAGGAAGGGAGGAAAGAAGGGAGGGAGGGAGGAAGAAGGAAGGAAGGAAGGGAGGGAGGGAGGAAAGAAGGAAGGAGGGGAGGGAGGAAGGAAGGAAGGAAAGAAGGAAGGGAGGAAAGAAGGGAGGGAGGGAGGAAAAAGGAAGGGAGGGAAGAAAGGCAGAAAACATCCCTTCTTTTAACCTCTAAGGCACCCATAGCCTAGACTCACCTTCTATTCCCCTAGCTACTCCCTCTTAATTACCTTTGTTGTTGCTTAGTTTAAAAACAAAAGCAAAACTGCTTATTGTAAACAATGTGACAGTATCTGCCAGCCCTTTCACACTGGCTGCCCTCTTGCTCTGCCCTCTGGCCCTGCCCCATCTTGCCCTTACTCCTGCCCTTGTCAAATCTCACCTGTGCCTGGACTTCAAGTACCCAAAGCGCCACCTCGGGTACAAGTCTTCCCTTAAACTTCATCAACCCCCAAGCTCTGTTCCTTCTACATCTATCTTCTAGCTCTTGAATCTGTCCTTTGCTCTCCACTTTCACTGGCACTGCCCAGTTCTGGCCATCATCAGCTGTCCTTTCGGTGACTGACAGCCTCCTAACCATTCTCCTTGCCTCCCATTTGACCTCTCCTGTTGCTGAAGATCTGAGAATGCCTATGCCGGCGTGACAGGTATATGCAGAAAGCTGTAACACCTAGCAAATAGTAGGTTAGAGTGGCGACCATTGGATTTGCTCCAAGCCCTCAATCCCAAAACACTGCATTAGAAAAGTTAACGTGGCTTCAATTTAGCTGGTTTATCATCCCTTGGAGAGGGGATGAGGATCAGTTTCCTCACCTGGAAAAGAAGGGGTTGGGCTAGACCAGTGCCTGGCAGAGTACACCCAAATCCTCGGAGTTTCTGATTCTGTAGGGTCTGGGGTAGACCCAGAAAGTTTGCATTCCTAACAAGCTCGCTGGTGATGGCAATGCTGAGGTCCACAGACCACACGTAGAATCTCACCAGACTAGGTGATACCACATTTTTGTATCTTCACCCGCGCTATCCAATATGGTAGCCACTAGTTACCTGGCTATTAAAATTCAAGTTAAATTAAAATAAATGAAAATTCAGTTCCTTGCTAGCCATACTTCAAGTGCTCAACAGCTACACGTGGCTAGTGGCTACTATATTGAACAGTGTAAAACATTTCCATTATTCCCTATTGGACATGGCCATTTCCTCACAGATTTCTGGGGAAGAAATTTTACCGTAGACGGAAGGTAAAATATCCCTTGACAAATAAGGCCTCTCAGCATTCCTCCAGCGCACCTGGGCCCTCGGCCTATACCTCAGGCCTAATTTTAAAGTCTCAAAGCCCACACCCTATTTTACCCTAGCACCATTTTGCCCCAAGAAGAACACACAAAAGCAGGGCTGGAAATGGAAATACTAGAATTTCTGTGCTGGGAACTGGGTCTGGGCACCGCAGTGGGACTTGATGGACAAAGCTGAGGATCTGGTGGCTGAAGTCCTGCATTTGAGCCCCCTGAGGAGGTGGCCTTGGGCAAGTCACTTAACTTCTCTGAGCCTCTGTATCCTCATCTGTAAAGTATTCTAGAAATATCTACCTCACAGGAAGATGTGTGAAAAAGCACCTGTGATTTACACCAAGTCCAGTTATTTTTTTTTTCTTCCTTCTCTGCACTTCCATAGCATGTTATACACATTCTAAGTTAGTACTTACGCATTCTGGTTACGTGGGGGCCACTGGAGCACAAGGTAAGGACCCCTCAGACTTAGTTCTCTCCTCAGCACATACTCCTGCCAGGCACAGGCTCAAAAAAATGTGCGAATGATTAAGTCTCAGGGGAAAGCCAAGTCACAGGTATTGTAAGCGTCTGGAGGGCAGGGTCACGGGTCTGACTCTCTACAGCTGTGCTCATGCTAGGTCTTCAGCCTGCAGCGCCCGCTGAACAAAACCTCAGAACAAAGAGTCACCTGCCCCCGGACTCACCCACCTTCACCCCCCCAACCCCACCTCTGGCTCTAGAAAATCCAGTCACCCTTCAAGAATCTTCCCGAGGATCCACATACTAAATCAATCAGCTATGAGGTCAAATCCTGCCTCTGCCACTGCCTAGCCAGGACCTTGGGTAATTTTTGTAAATCTTGCTAATATTTATTTTCCTGATCTGTAAATTGGGCAGAAAAATACCTATCTTTCAGTTTTGATATAAGATTTACATAAGAAAATGTGTACAGAACATTTAGCAGAATGTTAAACAGACCTCAAATGCTGGGTTATGTCTTTTTTTAAAAAAAAAACCCAGCCATTTCTGGTCTCCAGAGCTTGCCTTCTCAGGGGACTCTGGTTGGTAAAGGTGTCACTTAACCACTCTGGGAAATTCTCCATTCTGCAACATAATCCAATCTTTTAGAGACTTCTCCTAGATTATCCTTTATTTCAAGTCATTTGTTTAGCAAACACTTATGGGGCACTTACTATTTGTCAGGAACTGTGCTAGATGCTAGAGATCACAGATTAAAGAATGCCTCTGACCTCAAGAAATTTCTAGTCTAGTGGGAACCCACCTTCGACCTTATGCTGGGTAGAAGCTCTTGGTCTACAGCTCAGTAGCTGCCCTCCACCCTGCACTTATCACATGGTATTACCTTTTTATATCAAACACGTGCTATTCCCAGTTCTAAGTAGGCTACATTCATTAATTCATTTAATCCTCACAACAATCTTATGAGGTAAGTAGTCATTAGTCCCATTTAACAGATGAGGAAACTGAGGCACGGAGCAATTAAGCAGCTTGCTTCAGGTCTTGTAAACTTCTAAGTAGGGGGAGCCAGGATCTGAAAACAGACCGTCTGGCTCCAGCTTCATTTTTTATTTTATTTTATTTTATCTTATTTTATTTTATTTATTTGGCATTTAAACTCCCCCTTTTATTACCTGCTTAGTGGATTTTTGGCACACGTAACCTTTGTTATTGAAACACTCTCCTTTCTTTTCATTTTTTAACTTTAGTTGATTTACGATGTTGTGTTAATTACTGCTGTACAGCAAAGTGGCTCCAGCTTTAAATGCTCCTTTACTTATCTGTCCCCTCCACCGGAATCTGAGACTGTGCCAAATTCAAACGAATATCTCCTGTGCGCACCACGATTTCTGACACCTATGGAATCAATAGTTTATTCCTCACATGAAAAGAAGGAAGAAAAGGGAAAGGAGAAAAGATGCATGTAAGTAAACAATTCCACGACGGTTTGGTTACCAACATTTACTAAGCATCAACACTGGGCAAGGGCCTGAGACGTGCGGAGGGCCTCAAGCGTAAATTAACATCCCTGCGAGCTCAGAACTTTCAATTAGTACCTTTAGTGTCGAGAATTCCGAGGCGACCACTGCGTTGTCCCGGCTGCCTCCTTCCTCTCGTCCCGCTCCCTTCGTCTGCAATTCCTGCTCCACGTCTTCCTTTTCCTTCGCCATCCTTTCCGTGGTGTCCGCTCTCCGGGATTTCCCGGGCTCCGGCCTTCGGGAGCGGGTCTGTGTTTGAGAGCGCTCCGGCCGCGCCGGGCATGCGCACTGGGGGCGGCGCAGTGCGCATGCGGGAAGATGGCGGGCCTGGCGTCCTGAGAGCCGTGGGTCATCCTGCTCTCCTCCCGCCCGCGTTCCAGCTCCCGGGGTCGTGGGGCAGCGGCGCGCCCGTCAGCGGGCCGGCCTAGCCAGGCGGCACCTCCGGGCAGGCCAGGAGTCCAGTTCGTGCTTGGCCCCCGGGAGCCGGCGGGTCGGAGGCGGCGCCCGACCCGAGCGGGAGAAGGCGGGAGAGCTCGCGGGGTGCGAGGCGAGGGGCGGCCGGCTGGGCAGCATGAGTCAGCAGCGGCCGGCGCGGAAGCTGCCCAGCCTGCTCGTGGACCCGGCGGAGGAGACGGTGCGCCGCCGCTGCCGAGACCCCATCAACGTGGAGGGCCTGCTGGTAAGCCCCGGGGACGGCCTGTGTCCCAGCGGCGGGGCCGGGGCGCGGGGTGGGGGTTCCCAGGCCCGCGGGGAGGCCGGACTGGCCGTCGTCTCGGTCGTGCGCTCCTCGAGGTGGCCCGGGGCTGCTCCTCGGTCTCCCCGGCTCTCGCACTGCCCATCGCGTCCAGTGAAGCAGACAGGTCGTTCGCTTAAGCTCTCGCCTTCTTGTTTGCGTCTGCTCGCAAATGTGTTGTCAGCCTCCTGGGCTTTTACGTCGGCTCCAGAGTAGTGTTGGAGAAAATTGCCCGGCTTTGCCTGAGACAGTCATGCTTTTCCGTCTCCACTGGACTCAGGGGATCTCCGCAAGCTCTCTCTCGTGTGTTTTTCTCTGCGGCCACTTCTCCCATTCTCCTCCTTCAGAGCAGCCACTTAAAACCGTGTCCACACCCCACACTTCCCACTCCACAGCTTCCCATTCAGCAAGTTACCTTCGGTCCTCTTTGACAGAGCAAGTGGGAGATTGGCCTCCCTGCCGGAGGTCAGTTTCCTCTGTTGTTCTGGACTAGATGCGATATATTCTCCTCGAGTCTCAGGACCCTCGATGAACCCATCGTTTTCCATTTCTCCGCATATTTTCGACTTCTCTGCTGGTTTCTTCCCATTGCTAGTAAATAAACATTTCCTGAGGTCCGTCTGCCCAGACGCCAGGAGGACTCAGGGCTCAAAAATAGTTGATGAGCATCATCTCATTTAATTCCGCCCAGCAGTCAGTCCTCAGGGATTATTTTTCTTGTTTTGCAGTTGCCAAAATAGACGTGGAGCTGTTAAGTGGTTTGCCTGTCGTTAGTGAGTAGACAGGCCTGGGTTTAACCTCGCAGTGTCTGACTCCAGATGGTAAATTCTCGACTACTTTAAAACGCATCCTAAATCCATTTCCATTGTGAAAGATCCATCCCTCCCTTAAATTCCGTATGCCCTCCCACCTACTGTATCTCTTCCCCTTCGCGGCCAAGCTTTGTGAAAAAGTTGTCAGCACTCCTGGGTCTGCTTGCTCACCTGTCATTACCACCTGCTGGGGGACCTCTGCCCTAAGCACAGCTCTGAGACGTTCTAACCAAGGTCGCCAGTCACGTCCAGCAGATGTCTCACTCCGTACCTTCTGTAGTTTCCACACGATCGACCACTCACTCTTGTTGGACACTCGCCCTTGAACGGCCCCCTGGACGCGTACTCTCAGCGCTCCATCTGCTTATCTGGCCTCTCCTGTCCTCTTTTGTAAACCCCTCTTCCTTTTCCCATTCCTACCATGTCGGTCTTATTCAGATCTTCTACCTTCTCCACGGTTTCCTCCTGCGGGGTGTCATTCACCACTCTCGTGACTTCTGTTATTATTGGTATTGGCGGTCTTAATCTTTGAGAATTTGATAAAAGCTCTGAACTCTTCCTATGGAAAAACCACTTTATTTTGCATTTAATGTCAGAAGATGCACATATCCCTTGAAGTTGTAGATAGTCTTATTCACTCTGGTAGTTTCAGTTACCATGTCGTGACTCCCAAATCTATAAATCTGGCTCAGAGCTTTGCAACTGTCTACTAGACATTTCTACTTAGATTTCAAACTCACGTATCTAAAGTGGAATTCATTATCTTCTTGCCTAAGCAAGCAGCAACTCGCTGTCTCCTATTGCAGTAAATGGTACCACACCCACCGTATTGCCCAAGCTAGTATCCTAGGCATCAGTCATCCTTGCCTTTTCCAAACGGATCCCTTCCATTCTATCTAATTAAAATTAATCACCAATACTTGCCACTTCTAGCCATCGTCTATCTTTTGGACTGTAATCTTCTTAACCAGTTTTCCTGCCTCCCATCTTGCCCTTGATTTTTCTATATATTCTCCACATAGTAAGTAACCATAATGGTCCTTTTAAAACATATATCCGATCAACGTCATTTGACTTAGAGAATCTGTCATGGTTCCCTAGTGCTCTCAGGAGAGAGGAGAAACTTCTTTATGTAATCAGACCCCTGGATTTATCTTTCCTGAACTGCTTATAGTTGCTAAATTTTCCATATCTCCATATTCTCTTGGACCCCTGTATATCTGCGCTCCCCCTTTTAAAAAATCCTTTAAAGCACACTTTTTCTTGTCACGTCCCGTGGTTCTTCAGGCCTAGATTTATAGGTCACTTGTCGGAAGCCTTCCTGACTTCCCAGGACTCGGTCAAGCGCCCCTTTTGCGCTCCCGGAGCGCCCTGTGCGTACTCCTCTCTTCGCACCATGTGCCTCTTCGGTCCCTGAGTGCAGCGACTCTGTTCATTTCATTGTTACATCCCCAGCACATTTGGTGCTTCTTGCAAAAATATTTGGTAAACAGCTTTTGGATGAATGAAGTAGGTACTCTGTAAATGAATGTATGAGTGTTTATTTTCCTGGCTGTAAAATGCTGATTTAAACACCTATCTCAGCATTTTTTAATTGGCTAATGGCTGGCAGTATTTAGTAAACTGTGTATTATTAAACACTGTGCAAAAAATAGTTATGTGTACAGCTGAGTGTTTGATGTTCCCTGGGCAAATGGCTTGAAAACTGGAATTCTGTGAAGGCATAACATGGTACTGATTAAAGATGGAACTTAGTGTGCACATTGAAAAACAAGGAAAATTTGAGTGTGTGACAAGAATGCAGTCACTGTGGGAAAAGGTATATGTCCAGAGAGCTCTTAAAGGGATATTACTCCCCCAAACAGGCAATTGGTACAAAGAAGCATCTGTGTGGAGAAATTTTTAACCAATTTTAGAGGCAGTGTTTAAGATCTTAGTCCCTAAAACTCCTCTTTTATTCTATTCTTTCTCCTTTGAGATCACAGGTTGAAAAGTGTGGGTTTTTAGATGTGGGACTTGGAGCGCTAGTGAAATAACTTGGAACGTGCCGCCTTGCCCATCAGGAGCTGCTGGTGCCTAGACAGCCGTGTGCGCTGAGAGCAGCCTTAGTGCTTTCAGTTTGCGGGCTCTGCCTCTTCCCGGCTAAGGTGCAGACGGGCTAAGAGACTTGAGCAAGTGAGAGAGAGAGAAGCAGTTTGCGGATTGAACGGGAAGGTTTCCTAGGACGTCCAGTCTTGAGGCTCGGCTGCTACTGGGCTGTCCCTTGGCATGTCTTGGGGAAACACCTGAGCGTAGCCCCTCAGTGTGACTTCCTTAAAGGAGCAGAAGTGTTGGCATGCCTCCACAGGGCTGGGTTCTCAGAACGAAAAGCAGCAGCGTCTCTGCTGGCGCCTGGGCAGGTTAGCGCCGTAGAAGTTTGAGGGAGCATTCCTCTGAGGACTGCCGTCCTAAAGATGCTGAGAAGGTCAAAAATAAGTGTCCCGTGCAGGAACCACTTTGAAAAGGCTCCCATTGGCCTAATCTGGGACAGTGTGAGCCTCAAAGTAACAGATTTTGTACTCACAGAATGAGGTAAGAATTCAGGCTCCTTGGGTGTAGTTCTTTAAGTACAGTTCCTCAAGTACAGTTCCTCCAGATCTTTAGGCCTGTGAAACTGAAAAGACAAGTTATCTGACCCCTGCCCCCCACACACCCCCGGCATACGTCGTACACTAGTGGGACAGACAGGGGATAACTGCTGTAGACAGTCCTGTCCATAAAGGAGAAAAAGGGGGGTCACAGAGGAGTATCTGGTCTGGAGCAGTTCTGAAATGCCACCTGGTAAATGTGGGAAGTTTTTTGATTAGGTCTCAAGGTCTGGGAACAATTCTCCCTGTTCCCACCTCTCCCTCTGGGCTCTTGGTTCCACCATCTGAGCCTGTCTGTCTTTTTCATGAAAGGTCATCTCTCTTCAGTATTTGTAGCTGAGTCCTTTTTTCAGCCTGCTTCCTGTCAGCATAATTTGGGGGTGTCCAGTGGCCTCTTTTCACTTTGAACTGTCTTTATCCCTTTTAGACCAAGCTGGCAGTGATTTTGCCAATGTAATTCTCTCGAAATCCATGTGGATGTCCTGTGAATCTTGTGGTTCACTCAGTAGACAGGCGTCCCACCCACAGATTTCTTCGAAATAAACTCTTCTGTGCCTTGGGCTCCCGCTGGGGTGGCCGAGGACAGTGGCCTGCAGCTTCCCAGAGGCCCTGTCCTTAGGCTGCGAGGATCTGTGAGGCTCATCCTTGGTCTCCTTCGGGGGCCTTTTGTGTGACCGAATGGCACTCTGAAATACCATCTTTGACCTCTGAGGACTTCACCAAGAATTGCTCAGTCTCACCTTCCCCTTTAGATTCGGTTTTTCTGGCGATGCCTTTGATTTGGTCTTTCTCAGAAGTCTTCGCTTAATTTTTAGCTTCTTGAGAGGCTGAGAATTTTTTAAGGCTACCAAGTCATAGCTTCTTTTTCTTTGAACAGTCCTTTCCTCTCTCTGTCTCTCTCTGTCTCTTCTCCATCTGTCTCTCTCTCCCTCCCTCTCTCCCTCCCCCCCACCCAATCCCCGTTAACACTGTGTGGAAATCTCCTCGGTTAGGTTACCCGGTTCATTACCATCTGCTTTGCATGGATCTGCAGTTGACAGAGTTGCTAAGTGCTCTGTCTTAGCATGACGGGGATCCCCCTTCTTGAAGTTTCTAACAAGTCCCCCTTCCTTTTGAACCCTTACTGGCAAAGTCCAGATTTCTACTGACAAACTTTTTCAAGACTGCTTAGTCTTGAACAGACTTCTTGGTAGTTATACTCTGGTTGTCTAAGAGAATGTCCTTGAGATACACACTGAATTATTTAGGGGTCTGCAATTTACCCTCAGATGATTCAGAAAAAATAAATTATGTGTATGTATAGAAAAAAAAAGATAAAGCGAATGTAGTAAAACGTTAGCATTTGAAGGATTTGGGTGAAGGGTGTATGGCAATTCTTGGTACTATTTCTGTACCTTTTCTGAAGGCTGAGATTATTTCAAAATAAAAGGAAAATGGGTATCCCTGAAAGGTGCTCACACGATCCGTCTCCTGTTGGGAACGGCCTGGGTCGTTCCTCACCTTGACCGGGGGCCCTCTGCTCACCTTCTCTCCGGTGTCCTCGTCCCCGCAGGGGTGTCCTCGTCCCCGCAGGGGTGTCGAGCCTCAGCATTCTCCAGGGCAGGGTGCCTTGCTCTGCTCTGAGGGACCAAGTGCAGGGGTGCATTTCATTTAATTTTTTTTTTTTTTGGATAGCTCACTAACTTTTGTGTGAGAAAACCTGTATTCTGATTTTAAAGCCATTTAAAAAGAAGAACTCCTATCTAGTCCTCTTTCCTCCCAGAAAAGCTCCTAGCTTACCTGTTGGGTGTGGTTCCCCAAAGTTAGAGTAGTTGGGAAGGCTTGCCAGGATTGTCAGATTGAGTCTCTCCAGATGATAAGTTTGTATTAGAAAACAGAAACTGAGGCTTCATAGTCTCGCAGTGGTCCTTATTGATGGTGTACCAAAGAGGGAGTCTTCACCCTGTGTCCCTGTGTCTGTAAATACTCCTTGTTGTTTGTCAGTTGAAGTCATCCAGACAAGGTCCTATTTCACTCTTCCGTTCATTAGTTTAACAAATATTTACCAAGTGCCTGAATGTGCCAGGCACTGTTCTGGTTCAAAAAGGAAAACAATAACAATAGTCTCTTATGCTTTCATAGGATTTTTACAGTTTACAAAATTTGTCATTTAATCTTCACAATAGCTTGGAAAGTGGGCGGTAGAGTTATATCCCTACACTGTGTTACAGATGAGGGTGGGATCTCCCAGCATCTAGGAGGTTCTGGTAGTCCTGAACCCGATCTTAAGCCAAGAACTATTTTGAGTATAAATGAGATGAATGTGTCATCACTATGGGCACTTTGGAAATCTCCAGAATTGTAGGTCTGTAGGATTTATACGATCTTTATTTGGGATGTCTGCCCCTGAGGGGCCATGATGCTATTGTGATTCCTCCAAAATAAAGAGATAGTGCTTTTATATTCAAAGGGATAAAAACAAATGGGTGCTGTTAGGGTCTGTTTTCCCACAGATCACAATAGAGCCAATATGTGGTTTAGAGCAAAGAATGTAGGGGAAAGGAAGTCATACTTTCTCATGTTACTAACTGAGGTATTATCCCTGTGCCAAGCTGTGAATAGCAGCAGTCTAGATAAGGAGACCAGAGGGAGGGTGTATAGAGCAGGAAAGGTGCCCTTGCAGAATGTGTAGAGAGCAGATAGGGAGACAGCCTGTTTGGAAACCGTTAAGTACTGTGTGCAGGACTCGCCCTGCTGCTCTAAGCTAAGAACAGAAGCCTGTTTGCAGCAAGGCACCTATGAGTGCTGCTCTGTTAACCCTGTCTGTGTGCATTCTCAGGGTTTATTCAGACATTATAGTAACTGAAGTAGTGTGCTGCAGGTACATAAGTAACAGACCGTGGACTGAATAGAAAACTCGTAGACAGACCATGATATTTACAACAACTTAGGATATTTGTTGATGTGTGTTTCAAATTAGTGTGATAAGGATGGATTTTTTTTCACTTAAGAATCTTGCATCAGTAGTTCAGCTCCGTCTCATACTGTTTTAGCAGAAGGGTTGAAAGTAAAAATAGCAGTGACAGTTGTTCTGTTGGTCTGATGTTTGCCTTGAATAGGACTGCCCTTCAGCGTGGCACTGTTGGACGCTGTCTTCACAAGTCTGTTAGCACTGTGCTGAGAGCTAGCGGGGCAGAGTCCCTGCCCAAGACGGGCCCTCCCGACTGGTTTTGCACCCAGCAGGCTTACGTGTAACAGCTAAGTTAATGTTACAGTGGTATCCTGTTTCAGGGGAATTATTCCGTATCAAGTTAGCTTGCTGACAGGTGCTGTCACCTTGTCATAGATGGTAAGGGAATCATTGTGCCGAGGATCGTAACACTGCCAGCAAAGAGCTTCTTAGCTGCTCACCTCACCTTCAGGCTTCCGCACCTTCAGTCTTTTTGCCGCATCGCCAGCACACTTAGATTTCTAAACCATGGACGACGAGCTGGACGACGTCATATCTTGTTCGGAAATCTGTGGTGATTCAGCACTGGTTACAGCAGCAAGTCCAAACTCTGTAGCGTGACTTTCACGGTCCTCCGTGTCGATCGTGGTGCTAGCATTCCCGTCCAGCCTTAGTATCAGGCTGGTTTTGCACTGGCCACCCAGGTGGCTTCTCAAAAGGTGCCAGGTGATTTATATTTGCATACCTTTGTTCATTTCACTTCCTGCCCCAGGGATTCTGTCTTTTTCCTCCCTCCTTAACCTCCCACAGGTTGCGGCAAATTCTGGCTTGTCTTCCAAGGCTCAGCTAGGGGTCCCCTTGCCTGGGAACCCTTGTGATTTCCCTCGCTGGGTGCAGCCAGAGCACTGTCGTTTCCCTCCTTAGAGCACCTTATGAAATTCACTTACCCCAGTTTTGCTACGGCCCATTTGGGGGCCGGTTTTTTCACTTACACGGGAGCTAAACCTGCTCACAGCTTGTCTGGAGACACATGGCATCATTATACGTACTTTGTTCTAAGCAAGAGGCCAATAGGGATTTCTGTTTATTAGCCTTAGCTTAGGTTTTATTTATTTTTTTGCAAAACCAATTTTTAAATATATTGCAAACGTTACTACAAGTTTATATACACTTTCATAGCCTCCAAATAGCTGGTAAAATGGTGAGCGTTGATATTGGAGCTACTACTAATTTCCTGGTCATCTCAGGAATTTAAAAGAATTTTTTTATGAATCTTAATACCAAAGTTTCTAGTTATGTAGCATGCATTATTTTCCATGATTAGAAATGCCGTTTTTACATTAATTATCATGGGAATGCATGGCTGCCTGTGAAAGTTTGTGAGCGCATTTCTTGGAGCCACTCTCACTTAATTAGCAAGGGGTGAGCATTTGTCAGTTTGGACTTCTCTTAGATCTCTGCTGCGCTTTCCAGAGTCAGGGACGGTGTCCTGATTATCCCTGTATTGCTTTTTATCCTCAGTACCTGATACAGTTGATAGGTGAATGTCTATTTAGTAATAAAGTCTCATATTCCCTCCCTCCCCCCTGCACCATTCCTCCCTCCCCCCCGCCCCGCCCCCTGCCATCTCTTTAACTACTACTTCCATACTTATGGAGGCCTATGCAGTTTCAGAAATTCAAATCGATGAACACTGTCAGATGTGATTACAGTTAGAGTAGATATAGTTTAGAAGGAGGACTGGTTTTCTCACACCAAAATTATTACTCCAGGGTGAAAAAAAAGACAAACTTTTATATTATCCAGAAAAATGTTGTTTATTTGCATTGTTTCTGCTTTTTTTTTTTTTTTTACCCTTTTTGGCCCCCTTAATCTGTAAGCAAGGCCCCTTATGCACGCACGTTAGTTCATATAAAGAAGATTAACCACTGTGCCTCTATAAATAAGAGATGGGCAATAATTATTAACAATTCTGCTTTTATTTTTTGCTATTCATTTGCTTGTATTTAAATTACTAAGTTTAAATTTCTGTATCTTCTTTTTTCCAGCCATCAAAAATAAGGATTAATTTAGAAGATAATGTACAATATGTGTCCATGAGAAGTAAGTTGATTCAATTCCTGAATCGGTTTTAGGTTTTGTAGTTTGAACTTCATATGATTTAAGTGATTTATTTTAAATGTACACGAGTTGATGAGTAACTTAAAATGCATAATTTGTACACTGAAATGTAAAGCTTGGAATTTCAGCAAAAACTCCTGAGGTTGTGGGCTGTTAAATGTGCACAAATGCCAGTTTATTCTCCATTGCTTTGGAAATGTCATTTTTAAAACAGAATGGTCTCTGTTGGGGTATTTTCCCAGAGTTCTGTGAGAGCAGTTGTCACCGCAAGCAGAGCTGAAGGCAGTTTGGCAGCAAGCGTGTGGACAGTCTTTGGCCCTCCTGGTTTCCTTTGATTCCCTGTGCCCTTCCCATCTACTTCTGCCGTGGATCAGTGTTCAGAGTCAGTCAGGTAGTTCCCTGTCTTTCTGAAAATTGTTACGACAAATGGCCCCACCCCCGTTTCTTCTTAGTTTGGTGCTAATCTCGGTGGATAGGTGGTGCATAGGTGCCCATGAGGAACCATAACCTCAGCCTTCATTTCTCCCCGGCCCTGCCACAGTCCCACCGGTATCTGGCCCCCAGGTCTGGCCAGTTTTACTCTGGAAGCGTTTCCTTCGTCTGCCGCATACCACCAACTTACACTCATGTCTCAATTTATTGAGCTCGTACAGTGCCTGGCCTGTATTAAGGTCTTTGCATGGATTATCACAGCAGCCTTTCAAAATTCAGGTTTGGATGATTATTCCCATTTGATAGATGAGTAAACTGATGCCCAGAGATTAAGTGACTTGCTCAGTCAGGATTCAACCCCATGCTCAGACTTGAGCCCACAGTCTTACCCGCGGGTCAGGCTGCTGCTTCTCGTGCAGGAAGCAGTGGTCTCGCCATCTAAGTCGGTCATCGGCTCCAGGCTCTTCCACCCCCTCACCTCTTCCGTTCTACTGCCCGTGTGATCTTTCTAACACAGAAATTAGATGATGGTATCACTCAACCTAAAATTCTTCAGTGACGCTCTGTCACACATGGAGAAAACCCTGACTGCTCATTTATTTATTTCTATTAAATTCTTTTAAGAAACAAGGCCGAGAACGGACAGACAGAGGGACAAGGCCCTTGATGGCCATCTCCCGCCCCACTCTGCAGCCTCACCTCCCAGCACTCCGCCCCCCATCGCGAGCGCTGTACAGCTGGGAATTCCCTGCAGACGCCGTGCTCTCACGCGGGGCTCTGCTGCTTCCTCTGCCTCACTCGCCCCCTCGCCCTCCACCTTCCTGTCCCTCTTTCTATGCTCTGTTCGCAGCACACGCCCGCGAGGAGGCCTCCCCTGTTTCCCACTCCAGTGAAGGTTTTATTTCATCTCATGTCACCTTGAATCCCT
Organism: Balaenoptera ricei; assembly: GCF_028023285.1. Taxonomy (NCBI): domain Eukaryota; kingdom Metazoa; phylum Chordata; class Mammalia; order Artiodactyla; family Balaenopteridae; genus Balaenoptera; species Balaenoptera ricei. Next base: position 94,944,221 of record NC_082651.1, read on the forward strand.
CTGGCACACTCATCTCAGGGTTTCGGGTAGAGTTCCTGCTAGACTGTGGAACATGGGGCGCCTTTGTTTTGGAGACCATTTTAATCATGTCTATATCCCCTCAGCAACTCTCACGTTATAGGTGTTCAATTAATATCTCTTCTTTATAAAATGACTAGCATGATAGGAATATACTTATCCTGAACTTATAAGACCATGTTTTGTTGGTAATTTAGTATCATTTCAGTTGACCCTTGAATAACAGGGTTTGAACTGTGCGGGTCCACTTAGATGAGGATATTTTTCAGAAGTAAAGGCTGCAGTACTAAATGGTCTGGTTGATTGAATCCGTAGATACGGAGGGCCACAATAAATTATACGCAGGTTAACTCCTGCGTTGTTCAAGGGTCAAATGTAAATGTTTTTAAAGTCAGAGTTTCGCATTTGTAATCTTCCAAGGTATGTTGTAGAATTGTGACTATCTTCTGCTTCCATTTTTTAAAAAAGTTTAATTCCTCTTTAATCCTGTTTAATCTTAAGTATAGGAGTAGTCTCCACATGGAAGACATTTACATTATAAAATATGTACTTTTGTTTCTTGCAGTAACGACCAGGGGTCTCTAAACTGAATAGGACATTGTAGAGGTTCTGGATAAGGGCATTTTTGATTGAAGATAGGATGACTGTTTCTTTTGAAGCATACTGTGGTGTGCCATGAAGTAGAAATAAAGAGTAATCATATACTCCACACCAGAAGGACAACTAAATTTTTCATAAAAGTATTTCCTCTGCACACTAAGCCATAAGAACTTTTTTTCCTAGTATCAGATTGGGAAAGATGAAAAGAATGATAATATTCAGTTTTCCCCCTTCATTTATTTATGTTAAGTTAATACAGGGTAGTGAATATTTTAAAAAATAGTTATGCCACTTTTCCTCAAGGTATAATATCATAATCATCCTAATTAGAAGACTAATTTGAGCTCTTTCTGAACTTCATCAGGCAGGGTAACACTATGATGTGCATAGGAACATTTTAAACATTTTTTATTTTAAAGCCAAGTCTCTAACTTTGCTTTATAAAGAATTTCTTAACTTGAAGACCAAATGAGAAACTTAATTTTAAAAATCATTTCTAATCCTATTCCAGATAGTGGTGTGGATACAAGTGCAGACGCACCATTTCGTGTCTGATATGGTGCCATGATGCCTTTTAAATTCACATACTCAGTGGAAACTGGTTGCATATTTCAAACACTCCTTTAAGTCTAAAGCCTTTGTTTACCTGCAATAGGCTAATAAATTTTTATCCAGTTTGAGAAATCGATTTCGTAAAAATTAGCTATGATTTGGTCAGTGTGTAGAATATCTGTAGGTGTCTCTGCTTACTGATCAAGAATAAATAAATGGTTTTTTTAATGAGTTGAGAAAGAAATGCTGTTTTAAATTTTATGAATTGTGTTTGTTTTGTTTCCCAGAAGCTCTGAAAGTGAAGAGACCTCGTTTTGATGTATCACTGGTTTATTTAACTCGAAAATTTATGGATCTTGTCAGATCTGCTCCTGGGGGTATTCTTGACTTAAACAAGGTTGCAACAAAACTAGGAGTACGAAAACGAAGAGTGTATGACATCACCAATGTTTTGGATGGAATTGATCTTGTTGAAAAAAAGTCTAAGAACCATATTCGATGGATGTGAGTTGTTTTCAAACTTTTCTTCTTTTTTTTTTTCCCCCCCTTCTTATTAAGTGACAATACTATGCTTAAACTAGTTACTAGTAATGTTTTTTTACTACTTGGTACCAATTAAAAGCCATAGACATAGAATATCATTCCAATATTATGGAAAAGTTAAATGGAGTCATGATTAGTTTTAAGAATTTCACTTTTCGAGATAAGGGGACATCTGATTTGTATAGGAATTTTAAAAAATATATTTCTTAAGTTCTAATTGATTATTAACATCAGGGGGAAATCAGTTAAGGCTGTAAAACAGTGGTTCTTGCGCTGTAGTGTAATAAACACTTAGATGCCTCCCTCCCCAGGGGTTGTAATTCAGTTCTGGGAGAAGATAGATACCTACCTTCTTAACAACTACCCCAAGTGATTATGGTGTATATCATACTTCGAAACACAGTGCCCTGAATGTAAAAAAAAAAATCAGGAGACTTAATATCTAAAAGTCAATAGCTAAAGACTTAACATATGATTAGGAGGGATCTCATGGAAAGAAGACTTTATGGTATAAATGTATGGGTGTGTGTGTGTGTGTGTGTGTGTGTCCACGCATGCACATGTGTGGGGAACCCACACAGGAAGAAGGCTGTTACACTCACAATAGGCAAGTATTTTGGATCAGTAAGAAACAGTTCCAGGGCTTCCCTGGTGGCGCAGTGGTTGAGCATCTGCCTGCTAATGCAGGGGACACGGGTTCGAGCCCTGGTCTGGGAGGATCCCACATGCCGCGGAGCGACTGGGCCCGTGAGCCACAACTACTGAGCCTGCGCGTCTGGAGCCTGTGCTCCGTAACAAGAGAGGCCGCGACAGTGAGAGGCCCGCGCACCGCGATGAAGAGTGGCCCCCACTTGCCGCAACTAGAGAAAGCCCTAGCACAGAAACGAAGACCCAACATAGCAATCAATCAATCAATAAATCTTTAAAAAAAAAAAAAAAAAAGAAACAGTTCCAGCATATAAGTACATAAAGACCTTTCAGGCAAGTGAAAAATCTACGAACAAAGATCATTAAATGATTCTAAGTAATTAACTTAGCTATTAGAGGAAAGGGATTCATAAAGGACATTATTTTTTCAATATTATGGAAATGCAAATTGGATTCTAATTTGAACATGTTTGCTAAATGACATTAACAGTTTAGGGGTTAATATCAGATTGTGTTCCGAACCACTCATTAGAATTAGATTTGAGAACTAGCAAGTGAAAGAAAGGTAAAGTGGAAACAGCCTTTTTTCACTTTTTATTTTCTATAAAAATTGAAGAAAAGAATGAATATTGGTTGTTGCTCAGGTCATGTCATATTGGGGTAAACAGTAATAAAGAAAATATATCTTTAAAAAATGATCATTATATTCAGATAGAACTGGATAGAATATGCACAGTGGGGAAAAAATAAAGACTTATAGAATTTTAGCAGGGGAACTATCATTTGGCCAATACATCTTGTTTTTCATATGTAAGCATTAAAGGATTAAAAGATCATAACTTGTCAAAAGTCATGTGAGAAGTAGAGCTGGGCTGAAACTGGGTGTTACTGACTCAGTTCACTGCTCATTAAACTTCATTACGCTTTCCCTACTACTACTAATTTCCACAGGGTTATGGTGTTGGTTTTGTTTTTCAAGTCTCTGTGTAAAGGAATAGAAATGGGGACAAAAACCAGGAGAAATAATGGTTGTCTAGAATAATGGGCGGGAAGGACTGGAGTTCAGTACCTGGTTTCTGTCATTGTGGGAAACACCTGGTGTAAACGTTTGGAGAAGTTCCAGTGACCTAACTTGTATTTTTTTGTAATCTCCTAGATGTTATTGATGGTGATCTTTTTCTTTTAAAGAGGATCTGATCTTAGCAGTTTTGGAGCGGTGCCCCAACAGAAGAAGCTGCAGGAGGAACTTTCTGATTTATCGGCGATGGAAGATGCTCTGGATGCGTTAATTAAGGATTGTGCCCAGCAGTTGTTCAAGTTAACAGACGACAAAGAAAATGAAAGATATCCTTTAACTCTGTGCCTTTAAAAAAATTCTCCTTCCAAAGCAGATTACTTTAGATGGTAGGGTCAGCTTGGGGATTAATTCATATATTTAAGATACAAAATGAGACCTTTAGAAGTGAGTGAATTGCCATAGAAATGGTACTTAAACTGCCATTCTAGTCCACAAAGCATAACACGCAGCTGAATGTCGTATTTGCTCCTAAGTTCAGTGTCTCTGGGACCAGAGGGGGAGATTTGTCTCTGGTACTGATCTCCTCCCGGCTCTCCTAGACTTTTTTGCTGCCCTGTTCCCCACGCGGAATGGGTGAACACCTTTCTGAGGTGTCGCTGATTCTGAGCTGTTCCGTGCTTCAAGTTTACTTAGACTCTCCCCCAGTCAAAACTTCCGTTTCCACAATACGGTGATTAGAAGGAAGGTAAATGCTGTTACTACACTCAATCGAAAGATGTGTGGAGTAAGAAAAAAAAAAAAAAGAATGCTGGGGAAACCTGGTAAATCATGTAACGTAAAAATTTCAGGCAACACAATAAAAGAAGATGAGAAAAATTCAGGTAGCTAGATAGAAAATAATTCTGGATGAGGGAAATCCCATGAGTACATGATAGTCCTGAAAAACTGGTTCTCTAAGTTGTGTCTACTACTTACCGATTCTTTCCACCTTACATTTTAGGAGATTCTCATCAAAACTCTGAATATTTTTTCCCAAAGGTTCTCATAGTAATATCTCGCAATGCATAGGGAAGGGCCGGGGGAGGTTTGATAGCTTCATGGGTTGTATGTGTTTTAGAGGTCTAGACTTCATTAATATTTTTCTCCAGAAAGTGTCATCATCACAATAGTATAGTTTAAAGGGATTCTTCAAGTTACAAATATTGTAAAACACTTTATAAAATCTTAAGAATTGTTTATGAAATAATAAGAATTATATATGAAATAATTTTTTCCTGACTGCTTTCCTTAATTGTGAGTTTGTATCCCATAAAAACTAAAGATATTCTAAGATTACACTTGGATTCATGTATTATAAGAGATAAATTATCTCCCCACTCTGCTTAGAGACCCTTGACTGATTTTCACACTAGCATATGTGACGTATCAAGATATTCATAGCATTCAAGCCTTCCATGAACAGATTGTAATTGCAGTTAAGGCTCCGGCAGAAACCAGATTGGATGTTCCAGCGCCCAGAGAAGTAGGTAGCCCTGCATTTTTAAGAAGGCTTAAAGGGAGGCAGGTCAGCTGCTTAGGCTGCGCTTTATTGCGGTCCCAGCACCTTATCACCAGTGTGTGCGTGGTAGCTGCATACCTGATACAGCTTGAGGCACTTTACACATTCTGAGTTGTTTTGCATAACACAACAAACGCGGTAGTCATGATTATTATCCTTTTAAAGATGAGGAATCTGAAGCACAGAAAGTTTAGTTAACTTCCTCACCATCGCATAGTAAGTGACAGAACCACAATTCAAACCCAGATAGTTTGGGTTCAGAGTTTGTTCTTAACCGTTGTACTCTCATGCCTCTTAGAGGAATCACCGAGGACTGTCTCAGTGTTAAGATCCGGTGTCAGCGAGGGCTCTAGGGAATTAACTCACTAACCAAATTCATAAAAGACTATGAATAAAAGAGAACACTAAATTATACATTTAAAATGAAAAGTAAAATTGCTTTGTAAATGAAAAAGACTGTCAGCTGTCAGCTGCTTGCAGGAAAGTTTGTACTGAAAGATACGTGTCATCAGAAGGTTGCGTGGTAAGGGTGGAATCAGAACGAAGAGGCATGACCATTCTTAGGACAGATTACGTGCTGACAGCCTGATAGAACTGTCAGTGCTGAAGTCATCACTTCATTGCGACAGGGACTTACCTCCCTCCTCGTGAAGAAATTCTCACCACCCACCTTTCCTTTTGTCCCCAGAAGACCACTGTCCGTGTGAGACCCCAGTTGCCACTTGACAGTGTATTACAGATGGATTAAGGAACAGCTTTCGTGTATTCCAGTCACACTCAAATTGTGACTTCTTGGTGATGCTTCCTAGTTGTTTTATTTAGATTTAGATATATTCCGAGTCTCTTAAGTAACATTTATATTTAATGTGAATCATTTCACATATTCACATTCACACATAATCACTAATCTTTCAATACATCCTTCCTTTGGGGCATGATAATCCATTCTGCAGTGGCAGACGGGTTTTTGGTTTTTTCCCTGTGCTGTGAGCTGCTTCAGGCTGTAATTGCCAAATCTTGCCGAGCCTTCGATCGCGCCCAAGATGTCTCTTAGATCCCATTTAAAAGCTGAGGAACGTGGGCCCTCTTGGCAGCCATTCTCAGCAATAAGGAAAGACAGTGGGACCGATACACACACAGTCCGATTCCAGGGAGATCTGGGGATCTCGTCCCGGTGGAGATGGACTGGCCTTTGAGTCACATCCAGCCTGCTGGGTTTTTGTAAATAATTGTTTCGGGACACAGCCACGTGCCCATTCGTTTAGATTGTGTCTCTGACTGCTTTCACTCTAGAATGGCAGTTGTGTGGTTGTGAGAAGGATGGCATGGCCCACAGAGTCCACAGTATCACCTCGCCCTGCACGAGACGCGGGCGGCCCCTGACTGAGTGGACCGCGAGGTCCCCAGCTGCCGCTTCTGGGCAGCTCAGTGGTTTCCGTTATTGCTCAGAAGTATCTGTCGAATTGCACAGCGTGTACCGTTCAAACCAGACCTGGCCCGCCCGTCTAGGAGCTGAGCAGATGTTCTTCAGCGTACCTGCCTTGCCTGCCTGCTACCGGGAAGCTGTGGAAGGTGGCGCTTGAGGTTGGGAGCCCCTCTGCTGTGAGATCGCAGGGTGTTGTAGAGCAGGGGCATCTGGTACCAAGCCCAGGCCTAACCGCAGGAGAGGGAGAAAATAGCCTTGACTTTACAGTTGAACCCACTCGCATCAAAACAACAAAGAATCATCTGTAACCGGAACTGTTCCTTATGAGTGTAGCATAATTCTCAGTAGGAGTACCCAATTTCCTGATATCTTTTGGGTTTTAATGTTTTAAATTACAAGAGGTATATTTTATCTTGATCTCATCCTCTTTTTCAAGTGGATGGAAGAATGGTCCTTTCCTTTAGCTCAGTTACCTCTTCAGTGGTCTGAAATCTTAACACAGCCTTATCATTTGAGTCTGCGGGGTGTTTTAGATTTCTTTGTCATCAAAATACTGATTTTTGAGTCTCAAGTACAGACTCCTTAAAGGGGTCAAGTCTTGAGTAGAGAAAGATGGGCTCCTGAGTACTGAGGTCCCCTCCTGGCTCTGAAACCATTGCTGCACCATCAAGTAGCTGTGTTAACTGTGTGAATTGGCCAGTGGTTTCCTGTGACTCAAGCTAACTAATAAATACGTGATTTTCTCAAATATATGATAGAAAGGAAACTACCTGAATGAGAATTTTCAAAAGTGTCCCTTGAAACTTTCACAGTTCTAGTAAGTGAAAAAATACAATTAGTGAATTCTCTCATTCATCTTGATGTTTTCTGTGTCTCTTGCTAGGATTCTATCACAGTACATATCAGGAGCACTAAAGGACCTATTGATGTTTATCTATGTGAAGTGGAGCAGGATCACTCAAGTCATAAAGTGTCGGACGGTGTAGGGGCCTCTTCGTCTGAAAGCAGACATCCAGAGCGCCCTCCCGCTGAGAAAGGTAAGTGCACCAGTTCTGTGGTTAGGAAAATGTAAGATTTTAATGATTTTTAAAATATATACAGTTTTATAAATGAATATTATGGCCTTATAGGTATTTTTACTCTTCCTAGCTACAAAAACATGAGTTAAAAAATTACAAGGTAATTCTTAACTGTAGTTTAGACTGTTTCTGTGTAGTTTTGATAGCCGTGAAAACTTAGAATTGTAGCTGGTCCTAGAGTGTGGTCTCTGTAGAGAAGGCTGTTTGCATCCTCTGACCCGGCCTCTCAGGCACATGCTTGAGTTGTAGTTTATTCTTGTGAGACTCAAAACATTAGCCTCATGCCGTTAACGTAAGAATATGGTTCTTGACTGAGGTCTTCCTATTTTTTTTTAAGCACTTGAATTGTATGTTCTATTACCTGTCTGCCTTTCATACCTTCACTTAGGAGGGTTTTTCTTGTGCTTGTTATTTTTCAGAAGAAAATCCTCCACAGCAAAGTGAAGAACTGCTTGAAGTGAGCAATTGATGGCATTTGAGGATTCGTGCATTGAGTCTTTTGGGGACATCCTGTGTGGATGAATTATGCATTAGATGTGATTCTCAGAGCAATAAATCATCCCAGACATTTTCTCATTCTCAGTAGCAGCCGTAAGGCCAGGAGTACCTTCGAGTAGTTCACTACTTAGATTACTGGATAATTATGCTTTCTGCATTTGAAAACAACTCTTTTTATAATTATTCACTGCTTTTTGTCAGTGAAGTAGACATCTTGCCTACTGAAATTACTAAATCACCCAGAGTATCACTGAAACAGACAGGCAGGCTTGATGGACAGTTCTTAGTGGACCCTGCCCTTTGCTGCATGGATCATGTGTCATTATCACAAAAGAAATTGCCTTACACGGGTTCATGTCTGCAATGGATGGGTGTACGCACGCATCTGGACATGATGTCTTTGTATATATTTGTATAATGTTTAGATCACTTATGAAATATGTCTAAGTGAAACTTTTCACCTTTGTACAGCCAAAATAATGTATATATGGAAAGTAACACATATTCTCTAATTTCTGTGGTATCTATAACTTATTAGAATCCTCTGAATGAGGGTTAGAGGAGAGTTTTTTCCAAACTTCTACATGTAGAAGTATCATAAATATGCTATACATTTAAAGTTCGTAGATTTAATGAAGGTATTTCAGTACGGTTCCCAGCGCTAAACTTGGACTTCAAGCTCCCTACAGAGTCATTGTGTCTGAACAGACTGGTGGCACGCCCCAAGCCTTAGGGGCAAGTGTACAAATGCCATCAGGTCATGGCCTAATTCCTTGCAAGACATGAATTCAATCATGATGAGAATTGGAAACTATTTTAACCTTTTTTGCAATCAGGTTTTGTAATATGTTTCTGTATGCAGCCTTGCTCTTCAGTCAAAGGGGTTTACTTACGATGAGTTAGTGGTACCCTGCCCTCTCTCCAGCTCTAGTCCCACGTTTCCGAGTACCTAGCTATTTCTACCTCATTGGGTAAGTCATTTACCACTCTGTGCCTCGGTTTACTCAGTAGTTAACCATTAGACTGTGAGCTCCTTGAGGGACTTTGTCTTAATCATTGTTAAACCCAGCGACTTGCACCACGCCTAGCACATAAAAAGTGCTCAGTAAATGTTTGAACAAATCAGTGAGTGAGTGAGTGAGTGAGTGAATGGTAAAATTAGACTAATAATACTTGGCTTATATAACATACAAGGTTCTTGTGTCATTCAAATTCATATTTTAAACTTCTCTTGCTTTCAAAGAAAGAATTGAAGCAACGTGAAATTAAGACCATGTATATAGAGCTAGCATAGGAATCAAAAATCAAAGTACTGAAAAATAATGCTGAGTATGTAGGACTGGCACACCTCTGGGCTCCAGCGGCTTTTGCCAGTCCCATCCCGCTGCCGAGCACCAGCCTCTTCCCTCCTCACGGTCCGCGCCGGCTGCCTCTGTCGGCCCGGGACTGCTTGCCGTGCTCCTCCTCTTGGGCACGTGCGGTGAACCTGAGAGAGTCCAGGCAGAAGGTGTGTGTAGAGATCAGGTGCTCCGTGGAGAGGTCCAGGCTCTGCCTTGTAGATTTGGCAGCTGTCGGTCATATGTGATGGCTAAACATGAGAGTGGATGAAGTCACCTAATGAGAGGGTACAGCAGAAGAGGGAGAGGCCCATTAACATTTATTTTAAGGGGAAATACAGAAGAAAAGGCTTTTCCTGAGAAGGAATAATGAGAGGAAGGGAAAATAAACAACTAAAGAAGGCAGTGCCCCCAAAACCAACAAAGAAAGCATGGCCGCAGGTGATAGCATCGTTTCTAAGCAGCAGTTCCTTACTTGTGAAATGTGATAAATGTTCTACTTTGCAAATTGCTCTGAGAGTAAAATGAGATCATGTAAACGAAAGTCCTTTGTAACTGTAGACGTGTTACATAAATGCATCTCTCTCCTGTCACTCCAGCTTCTGGTGTTGGTTTCTTCTTTTTACAGCTGCTAAGGTGCGCATCCCCAGAACTAGCGTCCAGGGTCCTTCCTCCCCCACTCTGCCCTGAACATCACTACCCATCTCTCTGTGCGTACAGGCGTACCTCATTTTATTGTGCTTCGCAGATGCTGTGATTTTTAAAAATTGAAGGTTTGTGGCCACCCTGTGTCCAGCAAGTCTGTAGGCGCTATTTTCCCAGTAGCGTTTGCTCATTTCATGTCTCTGTGTCGCATTTTGGTAATTCTTGTAATATTTCAAATGTTTTCGTTATTATTATGTTTGTTACAAATATAAAACTTGAACAGATGAGGAGTTGCTTCTTATTGATGAACCAAGAAAGTGGTGTCTTGAGTTGGAATCTAATCCCGGTGAAGATGCCGTGAAGATTGTTGAAATGACAGCAGAGGATTGAGAATACGACAGACGTAGCTGACGAAGCAGCAGCAGGGTTTCAGAGGCTCGATGCCAATTTTGAAAGACGTTCTGCTGTGGGTAAAATGCTAGCAAACAGCATTGCAGGCTACAGAAGAATCATCCGTGAAAGGAGCAGTCTACTTCATTGTTGTCTGAGTTTAGGAAATTGCCACAGCCTTTGTCTGCTAATCTAAAGCCGTGTCTCCAGTCAGCTTTATTAATAATGGTAGAGATACTTTATTAATATCTGATGTCCTTCTCTCAGACCTCTGTGTCTATCAGTTGATTCTGAACGTGGAAGGGGAAGAGGGATGTTACTTACTGGGAAAAGAAACCATAATAGACTTTGCACTGGGGCACCCATATGAGCAAGGATTAAATTCAGCTGCAAGTAGCAGAAAAACCCCAAAATAACAGCAGCTTAAAAAAGATACAGGTTCATCTGTCACATACAGGAAATCTGCAGATAGTCCAGAGTTGGTATGGCTCTCCAAGGGGTCAGGGACCAAGTTTCCTTCCAGGTAGTTCTTCATTCAGGCTTGGCTTCCATTTCCGAGTTCACTTCAAAGTCCAGGAGAGCTGCTGGAGCCCTAGCCGTTGTGTCTACGTACTAGCCAGCAGGCAGGATGAAGAAAGAGAAGAAAGGTACACTTCTCCTTGAGGACACTTCCTGCAGTTCACTTCACTTTACATCCATTGGCCACAATTTAGCCACTTAGCTTTAGAAATGTAATCTTGGGTAGGGGGACAGCCACGTGCCCAGCTAACACCTGGAGCTCTAGTGCTGCTGAAGAAGAGTAGATACAAGGTGTTGTTAGACGTTACTAGATCCTATTCTCCTCCCCTCTGGGCAGGAAGATGACCTCTAGTGAGACCACATGACTAGTTCTAGCCAGTTGGCTATGAAAGGAAGTGACATGTGAAAAGACTACATGCAGTTCTGCAGTAGCTCTTCCTGCCCCAATAACCAAGAAAGCCACAGGTTGTAGGTGATGCAGCTATAAGATCCTGGAGCCTCCATCAGCCTGGATCCCCGAGAGACTGTGTGGAATTGCCCTGCCCATCTGCATGCAGTGTGAAATGTGTCAAATCATTGGGATTTGTTTGGAACTAACTTGTTACTGCAACATAACCCAGCCTGTGCTAACTAGTATGTTTGGGGACAGCTAGCAATCTCTGCCCCAAGTCAGTGAGTGAAAGACTCAGAAACAGCCTCGCACCAAACCAGTGTCATACCTTAGGCACACTCCCAACTTGTCAGTTGCTTGTGATCAATAAAATCTGACTATTATATCATTTGTTGGCCACTAGCGTCATGGGAGTCTAACACAAATTTGTGTAATGATTGCCATCTAGTGGAGAGTTCAGAGTTTCCAGATTTCTTCACTTACATCCAATGAAGCAGATGCTGCTAGAGAATAGCATTGACTTTAAATTTCCAGATCCTGTTCTTGTTGATAAAGTGAATTCACACTAATTCTCACATATTAAAATCTAAACAGTAACTGGGGAGGAAAGAAGTCACAACTGTTAAGAGATCAGCCTTATATTCTAGCTGTGTCCATTTTCCTGTTCTTGCCATGATCGAGTCTGCAGAGATCTTGAGTGTCTTCACTCCCCTCAGAACATCACATTGGCCCATGACATTGGATCTGTTGAGCAGGAAGTAGTAAATGCCTTAGATGTTTCAGTAAGACATACGTGTTCCAAAGACGGTATGACAAACACTCTTAATACGAAGTACTGTATCAGGCAGGGTCCAGTAAGAAAACCATGGTGGGTATCACATCAGAGGTGAGTTAACGCAAGAAGGCTGAAGTAGCAAAAAAGGACCTTGAGGTAGCAGATATTAATAATTCAGGAAGCAGCTACCACCCCTAGGATAAAGTAGCGTTCCCATAACCTGGGAGCCGAGAGGTGAGGTCCTCACATCTCTGGAGGAGATGCCACACCAGTGCTCTGCTGGGGAAGGAGACACCCACCTAATGGTTAGTACTCAAACCTCTGGTTGGGGTGGGACACAGGCATGCACACCACTAAGGGGGTTACAGCCACTAGTGCTGGCACTTCTGAGGGGACACCGTGGCCGGTGCTGGGGCTACCAAAGGGGTCTGGAAAGTGGAGCCACGCAGTCCTTTGTGGCTGCTGGGACACTGACAGGAGCTAGAAAAAGGAAGAAAGTCACTTCTGTCCTCTTCCTGCATTCCATTCTCCCACCACTGCCTGCTTATCAGCACCCAACTGGCCAGCAGGGGAGGATAGGCCACGGGGTTTGCAGGGCCCAGTCCCAGCGTGACAGAACAGAGCATAGAAGGGTGGGATGGATCTGAGAGAAAGGAAACACCCAGCACGTCCTTCCTACCCAAAACGGCCGCATGGTGTAGGCAGCCCAACTCTGCCCTTCGCTAAGTATGACATTAGAGAAATCACCCTGTTTTCCCACCTGTAGGCTAATTGTAAAATTCCATTGTACAGTTGACCCTTGAATAACACGGGTTTGAACTGCACAAGTCCAGTTATATGTGGACTTTTTTTTCAAAAAATACTATAGGATCACACGATCCCAGCTTGGTGGAACCCGCAGATGCGGAACCCGCGGGTAGAGAGGAACCGCGAATAGGAGGACGGACTGTAAAATTAAATGTGGATTTTCAGCTGCGCCAGGTGGGCACCCCTAAGTCCCGCGTTGTTCAAGGGGTAACTGTAGTTCTATCGTCTCTGATTCTAAATTGATTCCTGGGTCCAAGATGACCCTCCGTCTAAGTGGATGGCTGTGATATGGGTTGTTTCTTGGAGTTTTGCCTTCTGATGGTACGTGTTGTAATACAGTTTGAACTGCATAAATGCAAACCAACCTCATTGGGAGCTGTCATCTCCCTTCCTCCTTCATCTCCACTCTCCTTTACTGTGATGAGGACGAGGATTTGCTGCAGTAATTCAAGGCTCTTATTCCAAGGTTAACTTACATTCTCTTTGACCTTTTGCCAGTGCACGAGCTGTGGGGAAAGCAGGTACCTAGTCCTCTATGTATAGCCTGAAACTCTGGTGAGAGGAGGTAAAACCTTAGTCTTTTTAAAACCTGGGAGTGGTATCTACAAAGGTGGCCACTTCAACTGTTTACACTGCTCTGAAATGTGGGCCCAGGAACGCAGCCCACAGGTCTGTAAGCTGAGCATGTGCCAACACAGAACCTCTCCACTCATGAATGGAGTGGTTATGCGGCTGGGCTGGAAAGCACTGCCCAGTGTTTTTGCAGCATTTCACTCCTGAAGCATAGGTTGCCGTGTAAGCAGAAAGAAAAATAAACCATCCACCCTACATCAGATTGGTAACCGAGCTCCTTCGCACATTTCTTCTAGAATTTATTCTAGTTGCCCCAAAGGCAGCTGTTGTAATGGAAAAATAAAGAACATATGTGAAATTGATGGGGGAAAATTATTTTCAGGTTTAACCAGAGTCCTATGAGGCTTGTTTCCTTTAAGTGTCTTTTGTTTCCCATAATCAACTTATTTATAAAGAGAGAAATTCTATTTGAATTCCGAAGTGTAAGTTTTACTGATCTTTTTGTTCTGCTTTATTCCTCCAGGGTCAATCAGCCTCTTTTCGATCACGGTTTCTTTATGCTAATGTATGGGTCTTCTGAAATCTGCCCCGATGGCATTCTTAATTTAAATGGGGTCGCATCAATGTTGGGAGTAGGGGAAAAAAAGAGCAGATAACATCACCAGCGTGTTACGTGGTACTCACCTCGTTCAAGACAAATCTAAGAATCACAGTGGATGTGAGTTGTCTTCAAACTTTTCATTATTTTTAAGCTTTAGTTATAGAGGAATTATATTGCTGTTAAAAGCTGAATATGGGATTTCCCTGGTGGTCCAGCGGTTAAGACTCCACGCTGCCAATGCAGGGGGCCTGGGTTTGATCCCTGGTCAGGAAACTAAGATCCCACATACCACAACTAAGCCCACACGCCACAACTACTGAGTCCGCATGCTCTAGATCCCTTGCACCACAACCGGAGAGCCCGTACACCGAAACTAGAGAAGCCCGTGCACTGCAACAAAGAGCCCACATGCCACAACGAAGACCCAGCACAGCCGAAACAAATAAATAAATAATAAATAAATTTTTGTAAAAAGCTGAGTATGACAATAATGGGAAATTATAAGGCATATTAAGAAATAACTTGATGTTCAATAAGGATTAACTGCAAGCAAAGGTCTATAAAAGAGTGAACGTAACAGAGTCCTTTCTGAGACAAGCTCTGTTACAGGCATTCGAAAGATAAAAACAAACACAGGGGACTTTCCTGGCAGTCCAGTGGTTAAGACTCCGAGCTTCCACTGCAGGGTGTGTGGATTCGATCTCTGGCTGGGGAATTAAGATCCCGCATGCTGCACAGTGCAGCCAAAAAATTATTTTTAATTAAAAAAAAAGAAACTCGAAACATGACGTGGTCCTTGCCTTTACCCACAGCACTAGGAGAGACCAGCAAACAAGTAACTACCACCGAGGAAACAGAGGAAGGGACGAGAATTAAATGGCTGAGAATGGAGTGGCTGATGCATTTAAACTGGGACTTGAAGCATAGCTAGAGGTCCCCAGGCAGAGCAAGGGAAGAACATTCCAGATGAAGAAACAATATGTGCAAAGGCAGAGAGAGGTCAAAGGGCAGCGAGGATGACTTTTTAAATGTCCAGCACACACACAGATGTTTCCCAAACAATACTTTCCTCACTCCCTTGCGATACACTCTTCCATGGATTCCATTTCACTTTTTAAAGACTTCATCAGTCACAAGCCACAGTTTGAAAAACATTGTGATAGAGCTTTCAGGGCTCTCCAGTTCCTGTAGGATAAAGGGTTGCCGCTCTTTACCAGTCAGTGGTAAGGTCAGATTTGTATTTTAGAAAGACGACTGCACAGTAATCCTAGGGAAAACCACCTAGAGTCAGGAAGATTGGAATGTGTTCCTTCATTCCTTCATTCATTCCACAAATGTACGTTGTACATTGTGTCAGTGCTGGATACGCAAAGACAAACAGGCAAGGTCCCCACCTTCAAAAAGGGGGACGAAGAGGGCTTGAATCCTGGATCTTCCACTTAATAGCATAAGCCTATATGTCCTTTACTTAACCTCTCTGAGCTCAGGGTGATTACCCATTAAAGCGGTCAGTCTGAGAGAGGGAAACGTGGTATCCAGCTTAAAATAAGTGTTCAGTAAATATCAGGTTTCTCCCTCTTGTTGTGGAGGGGGCTTGAGGAGAGAAGTGACTACTGGCAAGGAGAAAAGATTTTTTTTTAAATTTATTTTATTGAAGTGTCGTTGATTTACAACGTTGTGTTAATTTCTGCTGTACAGCAAAGTGATTCGGTTATACATGTATATACATTCTTTTTCATATTCTTTTCCATTAGGCTTATCATAGGATATTGAATATAGTTCCCTGTGCTATATAGTAGGACCTTGTTGTTTATCTATTCTATATATAATAATTTGCAACTGCTCATTCCAAACTCCTAATCCATCCCTACCCCAACCCCTGCCCCCTTGGCAACCACAAGTCTGTTCTCTATGTCTGTGAGTCTGTTTCTGTTTCATAGATAAGTTCATCTATGTCATATTTTAGATTCCACATATGTGATATCATGTGGTATTTGTCTTTCTCTGTCTGACTTACTTAATATGATAATCTCTAGGTCCATCCATGTTGCTGCAAATGGTATTATTTCATTCTTTTTTATGATTGAGTAGTATTACATTGTATATAGGTACCACATCTTCTTTATCCATTCATCTGTTGATGGACATTTAGATTGAAACAAGATTATTTTTATTTTCTGCTTCAGCCATTTTAGAAAATGTATAGGTTATATTGAAGTTATGGACTAGGGTGTTTTGCTTTTAACAACTTTGATTAAATTTCCAAAAGTGGCTTGGAATTGCATTGGAACACAGATGTTTGTTTAGTTTGGGTTCCTGGTTTGGTCCTAGTATCCGATGGGAACTGGACTGGGGAGATGAAAAGGAGATGTATCTACTGTGTATCCAAAAAAGCAATCAAATGCTTAGGGTTGTTACATGAGGATTAAATGAGTTAATGTTTCTAAGTACTTACTTTTGAAGTATTTTTAATGTACAGGGCTGGCACACAGTAAATATTATATAAGTATTTGATACATTTAAAAAATTTAATAGAAATGAGGCTGATCCGAATTCTGCTTTGAGGCTGTAACTAAACAGATATTTATACTTTGAATTTTCATCCATCCATCAGAGGGGCTTCTGACATGGTAGGGGGCACATTGCTGCTTTTAACGGACGCTTGTCTGACCCGTGTGCTAGCAGAGTGATGGATCAAGGAATCCAGAGCGTTCCAGCCTTCCACGATCAGATCATTGTTGCAATGAAAGGTCGGTCCAGCTGCAGCCAAATGAGTTCCAACTCCCAGAGAAATAGATGGGGAGTCACAGATTTCATCTTCCATTAAGAAAGTGAGAAATTATAGCACTTGTGCTGTTAATTTCCTAAGGTCGCCACAGTGCTGTTGTCTTCAGGACTAAGTGTCCAGATCCTAGCTGTCCTTACCTGTGTATCAGCTGTGGGAAGCCCAAGAGCTGGAGAGTTGGGAGGCAGTTGCGGTGAATTAATACAGTCGGCTGTGACTGTTCTGTCCCCGAGGGCACGTCTTTATGCGCTGAGCCTCCCGTGGCTGTCCTCGCAGTCCTGCCATGGAGAGGCAGCAGCTCCACAGTGTGGAGGCTTCTGATCACGCCCAGGGCTTTCTCAGTCCCGTTCGAAGTGTGTGCACGCGGCCCTCCTGGCCAGCCATTCTCCGGAGCAGGGAAAGCCACGGAGGGGGTGGCACTGGTTCAATTGTCTTGGTCCACAAGGTCTGGGAGGACCTGGCTGGATGCAAAGTCATCAGTGGACTGTCTTCAGAAATCTCCACGGAAAAACGTGCTCCTTTGGGGAAGGAGAACCATTCAGAGTAGACCTAGACCTGTTGTCAAGAAGGTGAGCTGATCGCGGATGTTCTTAGGTCTAAATGGGGAGCCCATGAGTGGAAGGACGAGTAAGGACCTGAGAATGTCATTCTTCATCTCACTGCCAGTGACTCATGAGAGATGGTGGAGGTACGGAGCTGGCAGGGTCGTGGGGTCCTGGGTGAAGTCGGATCTGCCAGCCCGGACGTAAAGCAACAGGGGCCGGAGGGCATGGTAGGGTAGGGTTTCATATCCAAGGGCCACAAGGCTGCTTGGGGCTTATAACACTGTCCTCTTGATAATGATGCAAAGCCAGCCTTTCCACAAAGCTGTTTCCATGCCTGGAATGGAGAATAAGACAGAAAACACGGGACAGAATGGTCAAATTTCATGAAGAAAATGATGAAAGGAAACTTCCCATTAAGAAGAGATGGTGCAGGACTTCCCTGGTAGCGCAGTGGGTAAGAATCCGCCTGCCAATGCAGGGGACACAGGTTTGAGCCCTGGTCCGGGAAGATCCCACCTGCCATGGAGCAACTGAGCCCGTGCACCACTACTACTGAGCCTGTGCTCCAGAGCCTGCAAGTACAACTACTGAGCCCACACGCCACAACTACTGAGCCCACGTGCCACAACTACTGAGCCCACGTGCCACAACTACTGAGCCCACGTGCCACAACTACTGAGCCCACGTGCCTAGAGCCTGTGCTCTGCAACAAGAGAAGCCACCGCAATGAGAAGCCTGCGCACTGCAACGAAGAGTAGCCCCCACTCGCCGCAACTAGAGAAAGCCCACACGCAGCAGCAAAGACCCAAAACAGCCAAAAATAAATAAATAAAAATAAAAAAATCTATAAAAAAAAAAAGAAGAAGAGATGGTGCAACCTTTCTCAGTAATGTAAGGAGAAGACATACTTCATGTTTTTAAAATAATTATTTACAAGGAAATGAACATCTGACACCAGAACACATGAATACTCATCCTAGTGATCATGTTCAGTCCATGTTAAGCTAATAATAACTTACAAATACATGGGAGTTAAAGCAGTATGAATTATACTGACTTGATCTCTTCCTTTTATATCAGGAAAGGAATCTGTTCTTGGTTGGTCTGATGTGTCCATAAATCACATTAAGATGAAAACAGTCGTCATTTTGGTTCTTTGGTCTCAGCAGACCTCTTGTTTCTCACAAAGTTATGAATTTCAGTGATAGAGACAGAATTTCCCAATTCATACAGGACAAACAACTGTATGCAGTAGGAGCTGACTTTTATCTTGGTTTGAGCCTCACTCTTTAAAACTTCACCATCCAGGGACTTCCCTGGTGGTGCAGTGGTTAAGAATCCTCCTTATCCTCCCCGCCAATGCAGGGGACACGGGTTCCAGCCCTGGGCTGGGAAGATCCCACATACCGCGGAGCAACTAAGCCCGTGTGCCACAACTACTGAGCCCACGAGCCACAACTACTGAAGCCCACGCACCTAGAGCCCGTGCTCCACAACAAGAGAAGCCACCGCAATGAGAAGCCCATGCACCACAACAGAGTAGCCCCCGCTCGCTGCAACTAGAGAAAGCCCGCGCAGCAACGAAGACCCAACACAGCCAAAAAAAAAAAGCAAAAAAACCTTCACCATCCAAACAGTAGCCACTGGCCACATGGGGCTATTTAAATCTAAATTGTAATTAGTTTAAAATCAAATAAAATGGAATCAATTCTTGAGTCACACCAGCCACATCTCAAGGGCTCAGTGGTCACGTGTGGCTGGTATCTTGCACATTAGGCAGCACAGAGATCATTTCTGTCACACAGAAAGTTCTAGTGAACAATGCTGCTATAAACTTTTATTATAGCACCCTCCCAAAAAAGGTTAATAGACTGTAACTAAGCTTAACCAATTATATTTCTTTATTTAAATTGTTTAATCAAGAAATATTTTAGGGGGCTTGCCTAGTGGCTCAGTGGTTAAGAATCCACCTGCCAGTGCAGGGGACACGGGTTCAAGCCCTGGACTGGGAAGATCCCACACGCTATGGAGCAACTGAGCCCGTGTGCCACAACTACTGAGGCCCTCGCGCCTAGAGCCCGTGCTCCACAACGAGAGAAGCCACCGCAATGAGAAGCCCGCGCACCGCAATGAAGACCCAATACAGCCAGAAATAAAAACAAATAAAAAAAAAAAAGAAATGTTTTATTGTCAAAGATTAATTATAGTCGTTCTAATAAGAATAAAGCTATTAAAGCAGTTAAGCTGATTTATCTCGTGGCATAGTTATCAATAAAGCATTTTAGCATGAATTTTATAGTATCAACAAATATGGAATGCATATAAATGAAATATAAACTCAACACCTAGCTTGCTTGAAGCGTGATTGATTAGCAGCTGTGAGGCCTCAGGGTTTTGAGTATTCACAGCCAGGTAAATCCAGCCCAGCACATGTATCATGACCATTTCACTAAACTCACATTGTTTTTTAAATCTCTACTCATTTTTCTTCAAAAAAGAGGGAAAAAGAAATTATAGGATCCCTATATATTATCAGCTGGAAAGAATGTAAATTAAAACTTTGAGAAACAGAACTTTGCCTATTCCTGTAAGTAAAACAAACCTGGTTAATACTTTCTCTTATCGATAATGGTATCTTTTATCTTTCCCAGAATGTGTCGTAGTCCGTATAAAAGCACCAAGGAGCCAATTAACGTTTGTGTGAGAAGAAACAGGACAAGTGCCACAGTTGAAGACCTTGGGGCCTCCCTCTGAAATAAAAACATTTCTCTGACACTTTAACCAAAGTAAATATAAAGGGATTCAACATGATTATTAAAAAAATACATTTTACATGGATGTTATTGCGTTATTCTAAGAGCAGTGTATGCTTGCAGCAAAAAAATTTGGAAAATGCAGAGACATGTAAGAATCATCCACATTTCTTCCTAGTTTCACGTCTATCCATCTATCTTTACACATATAGTTGAAACAGCCAAAATAAAATTTTCTATCAGAATAATGAACTTTCAAATTCAAGGTTCGAAATGGAAAAAAATTTTATCACTTTAATTATACTCTTACAAGAAAATGTTTTTAAATCTTCATTAAGAAATATTTTTTGAACAAGGCCATAAATATCTTAATTGACATCAATATCTCATTCTTCCAATATAAGTGGTTGTAGATATCAGACAGTCACCATTATGTGGGACAATCTAACCTAAGATGATATAAAATTCCATGTATTAAACTTTAGCCCTAGGGAAAAAATGAGAAGCCATTGTGGGGTAAGTATGAGAATTTGGGATCAGTAACTGATGGGAAAGAGGTACAAGGAATGTTGGAAATTTTTTGTGGTGACAGAAATGTCCTCTATGTTGTATTAGTGGTGACGGTGTATACAGTTGCTAAATTTAGCAACTGTATACAACTGCTAAAAACTCATTGAACTGCACATTTAAGATCTGTGCATTTTGTTGTTATTAATAACTTGATTTTTAAAAATTCTTAGCCTTTCTACAATTTATGATTTACTCCAAAGAAAATTAAATACTTGGGATATACACTTAAAATATGTACAGGATCTGTATGCAGAAAATTACAAAATGCTGATGAAAAAAATCAAAGAAGACCTAAATAAATAAAGCTTCAAATACTCTTCCTAAATGGCAGGATTTGCACCTGGATTCTACCCATGCCCAAGCAGGGGATAAAGGCAAATGAGTCGGCCACAGACCACATGGGAGGAGAGAACCCAATCCCGGGAGACAAGCTCATGCTGACATTCACGGAGTTTGGAATCCATGCATTGAACTGCTTTCCCATTTTGTAAGATAGTTTTACATTTGTCTATTTCTTAAACAACCTCTGGTTGACTTAGGTAGTAATGTTAGGAGAGTTAAAAATGTATTTGTACTGGTCAGAATGGCCATCATCAAAAAATCTACAAACAAAAAATGCTGGAGAGGGTGTGAAGAAAAGGGAACCCTCCTACATTGTTGGTGGGAATGTAAATTGATATATGGATATCATGGACACCATGGATATATGTATATGTATAACTGATTCACTTTGCTGTACAGCAGAAACTAACACAACATTGTAAATCAACTATACGCCAATAAAAATTAATTTAAAAACGTATTCGGGGTGGAAAAAATCAGACTTAGAAGAAAGATGGAAATGTTGCATAGTTAAAAGCCTTTAAAAATTTGTTTCCACTTAACATATGGCAACTTAGTCAATCATATAATCTGGTGAACAAGAGACAAGATTGTGACACTGACTTGTTATTTATAACAAGGCAATATATTGCTTAGGACTCGTCAGCTTTCGAAGTAGCTGAGCATCATGTCCAGTACTCTGCAAAATTCTTTCAGCTCCTCTAAAGACAGCTTCAGTAGAAACGTCATCACAAGCCTACTCAGTTGTCTATAGACAGGCTCTCATGTCATTTTTCACTTTGAGAATATATTTACAATCCTTGCAAAGAATCATTCTTCTCTGTCGCACTGCAGTATTTAATTTGGTGCAGAAGGAAAATTGGGTTGCAGGTAAAAGTTGAATCTTGTTTGGGCAGTGAATTGTAGCAATTTCAGCTACATCTAGATCTGTTGTGCTTTTATGAATCATTTTACATTTCATGACTGTTTTAATTATTATCTAGGCATAATAATGACTACTTTTATTGAGCCCTTGTCACATGCCAGTCACTGGCGTAAGAGATATAAATAGTTGAATCGTCACATTATCTTGTCAGATAGGTATCATTACCCTCATTTTAGAAATGAGAGAGCTGGGGCTTGAGAGGGTAAGTTGCCCAGGGCTACACTGGGCAGGGATCCTCCCTGCCTAGGGGTACACTGCTAGTTAATATGAGAACCAGGAGTTGGACCCGAGACAGCAGGATTCACAGTCCCAGACTCCCTTTAGAGACAGAGGTGACCCCCTTGCTAGGCTATGTGTTTTGAGGCTCTAACATTCTTTTCGTTCATGCTGTAGCCGTGAGAAAATGTCTTAATTTTTGGACAGCTCTTTAGAAGTTGGGGCAAGTGTTAACTTGCGACCATATTGCGACAACCATACTACTACCTGGTTCCATTTCTTCGACTATTGATTAATTCTTTTTTCCCTTGACCAGTACATACGGGTATGAAAACATACAGTATAATGATACCAGGTGAAAAGAAGCAATCTGACTAAAGCAGTAGGGCTGGTTTTTGAGTTTGGTGTCATAATTCACTAATAAGGCTATTTTAGCTGGACAGTGAACCCCTGGAACTGTAGCTGAAAGTTTGTGTTAAAGTCTCATTCTATATATATATATATATATATATATATATATATATATATATATACTTATATATATATATATATATATATGAGATCTGAAATCAATATATATCTGAATATATATAAATGCATATGTATTCTGAGGTAACTGCTTAGCTCTTGATTTCAGAAATCTGGAATATTTATTTTATATTCAATTAGGGAATTTGATTTGAGCTATTTTAAGCAGACTCACCTAAAATAATCTGTCACAAGAAATTTATAGTTATTAATACTTTGAAATATGACATTTTTACTTATTAGCACCTTACATTGTATTAACGTTCCAACATCTTATAAAAACATGCAATACAGGATTTAAAAAAAAAGAGTTAAGGAAATTGGGGCAAAGGGCAAATAAGGGTAGAAAAAATAAATGAAACCAGGGGAGAGGTTAGTACACAGAATGCCTGCTGTAAAGTGTGTGTCATTTATGGCACCTCATTTTAAAAATAAAACAGTACAGCTCACTTTCCTAAAAATGTGGCTCCTTGATCAGGAATCTCCATCTATTTTTTTTTTTTTCAGCAGTGGAACTTCCTGTCCTTTTTGATATGTTGTTCTTTCTACCCTGCCTTAGGAAATATCCCACTTGATTTTTGTTTTTTTTTTTTCTTTTGGTGATAGGCAACCTTCCACAGCAGTTGAGACAATGAAAAAATCACTTGAGCTTTTTTAAACAAGTGATCATTAGGAGCATTGGAGGATTCATTTGTCAAGTTAGTTGGAACCTCTTACGTGGGCAAAGCTCATGTTTCCAATTTGGGACTCAGAGCAAGCTATCAGCTGTGTAGAATTCTCATAGCCGCTTGGCATCAGCCCTGAGACCGTGGTATCTTTAGCAGCTCACCGTGTAGGATGACGTCAACTGGATGAGCCGTCCCTGGGGAAAACAGCTCACTCGGCATATGTTTATGAAGCTACAATTTGGCAGTAGTATTAAGACCTTTCTTCTAGAAATCGCTATGACCAGTACACATAGTGGAAAGATCTGAAAGAGAGGATTCAGGTTTTCCGATTCTCCCTTTCCTGTGCAGATTATGGGGTATACACTACGTAAAACCATGACTTGCAAAGTGAAAGCATTGATAGCATTCTTTACTCAATATTTTAAGTAGATGAGTTGAAAATGATAAAGTGAAATGTAAACACCTCTATATAGAACTGCAAAACATTTTAGATAAAATGTGAAGTGTGCATTATTTTCACTTTGTGCCATTATAAATATGAAAAGAAATCATCAAATACACGAGGCAGAATTTTGAGGGCACAAATGAATTCTCCCATGTGTCCTACCTGGTATTTGCAGCAGCTACCCCTGAAATAGTTTATTATTGCCACAATAATGCTGTATAACAATTTCCCCACCCACCCACCCCCAATCTCGGTGGCTTAAAATGTTAATAATTGATCCTCAAGCTCACAGGTCTGTGGATTGGACAGTCTCGTTTAGGAACCCAGGCTGGAGGGATGGTGCTGGCCACCTGGTACAGGTAGAAACATGTGATGCCTCTTAAACACAAGGTTTCTGCCCATATCTATTGGCCAAAGCAGGTCATATGGCCAACCAAGCCAAACATCAATGGGGCAGGAAAATACATTTCCCCCATAGAGGTTGATGGAAAGGGAGTAACTATTTGTCGGACAACTGTATGAAGAACCACAAAGTAATTTGAAAAAGCAGAGTTTAATATAAAGAATTATTAACTATGACAGGAGATTGGAGTAACAAAGGACTGGCTAAAAAGAAGTAAAGAAAATGCTAAAGAATACAGGAATAGCAGATACAAGGAGCAGTCGTTCCACCTAGGACTGAGACAAGAGTCCAAGGTACAGACCCCATCCACCCCCAGGGCTGAGATCCAGATCATAGGGTAGGGCCAGCCTTGGCCCACTGGATAGCACAGAAGTCACTGTGGTGCTGTGGAACTCACTGGAAATCTGCACTCTGGAATTTGTCAGAAATCACCCTCTTAGTTCCCGGGGAAAGCTGTTCACAGGAGGTGCCTCACTAGAGGCTCTCTGCTACAAAGCTGCCCCAGAGGGGCTGCCCGGGAAAACTGCTGGCTACTAGGTGCTGCTGGCCACTGTGCCCTGTAGGAGCCAGACTCTGGGGAAGCTGCACATGCTGCAGGAGCCTTGTGCTGGAGAAGCTGCAAACTGCAGGAGCCTGCCCAGCAAGCAAACCGGAACCGGAAAGCACAACCTTTTTCCTCCTGCAACCTCTCTCTAGCGCCCTCTACTGACAACGCTTAATATTGCGCCGGCTGGTAAAATCTATTTAAATATTTTTTTTTTTTTTTTTTATATGAGATGAAAGTTTAATTCTCGCTCATGCAGCAGTGTGAATGCAGGTAGTCCAGCATTGATGTGACTCTATATTGTTGTCCCGCAACCTCTGGGATATTGCCCTCTGCCCCATGGTTCATGATGGTTTGCTCCCAACCCCTGCTAAGCCAGTAGGATGGAGAACACAAGTGGAGAGTGTGCTCCTTGTATCCTACTGTGACTTTCATTTGCATCCAGATGGCCAGAACTTGATCACACGGCCACACTTAACTGTAAGAAAGGTGGGGAATGTGGCCTTTATTCTGGGCGGCCATGTGCCCCACTAAGATTCTGTTATTAAAGGAAGGAGAGGAAAGTGCACTCAGGGGGCAGCTGGCATTCTCTGCCTCCAATAGTCTTTCAGATCTTTGCTGAAGGAGTCCTGGTCTCCTCTCTGGGCATGTGAGTGTGAATTCCTGGAGAATTAACTTTTATTGCATAATTCTGGGTGAGGAGCTGGTCAGGAGATTGATAGCCTTCCAGGAAAATCATCCAAAGGCTGGCTGTGGAAGCTGGCTTCCCGTGGAAGTTCTCACCATGAAACCCCTCCAGGCAAGAAAGAGCTTTGGCTGGAGCTCATCTAGATACCTGACTGATACAGTTTATTTATTTATTTATTTTTTGTGTGTATTACTCCACATTCTTTTTTAATTTAAATATTTATTTAAATATTTTTAAAGGGCCCAGAGGAGTTTTCACAGAGCAGGCAAAAAGGATGATTTTGAAGCTCACTCTCTGAACAAAACTGCTTGCTCTGCTGGACCCATGAGTCTCAAAGTGCCCTCCTCTGTTATCCCAGAACCACCCAAGGGGCTTGTTACAGTGCGGATTCCTGGGATCTCAGTGGAACTGACAAACTGAATTAGGATGGAGGAAGGGAGACAGGGATCTGTATTTGAAAATTCTACCCCAGCTAGCTTTACATACATAAAGTTTAAGATCCAGGAGCTCCTTGCGGATGGACACATTTTTGATTCACTGTTGTTTCCTTGGCTCTTAGCTCAGTGTCTGCCACTTATTAGGTGTTGCTTTAGACAGGTTGGTTCCTGGGTTGGTTGGTTGGTTGGTTGAGAGAACCGATTCAAACTTGATCAACTGTAATTGGCCATAAGCCATACACCGAACCATACTTTAATGCTGTTTGGTTGATACGTATGTCCCTTCACTATTGTTGGTGAAACCCAAAGACAACATATTCTCACTAGAATGGCAGGTAATTTTTTTCCAAAGACAACAATATCTTCCATCCTACACGTTCCCCTACAATGTGACCTTGCCACCCCTCCATCAAGAGACAGGGTCTATGTCCCCTGCCCTTGAATCTAGGCAGGCTTGTGACTTGCTTGTAACCAACAAGATGTAAAAAAGTGGTGATGCATGACTTCTGAGGCTAAATTAAAAAGGCAATGCAGCTTCTTCCTTGTTCTCTGGGAAACTCACTTTTGGAGCAGAGTTTCCATGTAAGAAGTTTCCACGCCGTGAGGAAGCCCAAGTCACATGGAAAGGCCGCACGTGGATTCTCCAATCAACAGCCCCATCTGAGGTTCCACCCAACAGCTAGATCGACCACCAGACATGTTAGTGTCCAGCCCGTAGCTGCTGAGTCACCTTTCCAGACGTCATGAGGCTCCAGAGCCATCCCACTACCTTGCTGAAATGCCTGACCACAGAATCGGTGAGAGTAGTAAATGGTTATTTTAATCTTATTTGGGGGATAATTTGTTATGCAGCAACAGTAATCGCAACAAATTGTAGAGTTCTTCTGGATCAGAATCACCTGACTGTCTCATTCTACAACTCATACGCACTGAAATGCATGAACTTATATTTAAATCTTCCCTCTTACTATTGCTGTGGTCTTCCCTCCCTTCTGCTGAATATCATTATGGAAGAGAAAGCCCAGTACTTCTAAACTTGCTGCACTGCCTAATGGTTCTATTTGAAGTACTTAAGAAAAAACTATTTCAGAATTGTGTCACAGGTCTTGATACATTAGCAATGTAAGGAGAACTTAATAAAGCAGCATGAAAACCTAAACCAAGGTCATTTAAAATTTCATTCCAATCTAAAAAGGAAAGCACTAAATAATTGTGCCATAGCAGTATCAGGAATTTGGTCGAGTAATCTTTATCAAGCCTCTCAGTTTGGAAAGTCAAATGGAATAATGATAAGAGGAAAGAATTAGGGATCCGTAAAGCCTGAGTTCAAAAATAAGTTCATCCCTCTATTGTCTTTGCAGTCTTGAACATGTTACTTAACCTCTCTGACCTTCAGTTTCTTCATCTCTGAAACAAGATTAGATAATAACCTTCCTAGCCCACAGGACTGTTTTGCTGTTCAAGCGAGGGGGTAAGAGATGTGACAGTACTTTGTAAAGCTGTATGACACTAAGGACTCCTTCAGAAAAATGAGACAAAAATTAAACTGAAATTGTATCCAGGCAATTTAGGACAGTATGGGGAAAAAATAAAGCAAAAACCAAAACCAGAAATCCTCTCGACATTTTCTGTCTTGAACTGCAGTGCCCCTCGCAGACACAGGTGTCCAATGGTACTGGTCATGGTGATAAGGGGGGAGCGGGGGGGCTCTGATGGCAGCACCACTTCACTGCCCTTCCCCACAGATCCTGTTTATACCGGAGGTTTCACTGCTTTGCTTTGAGCAAGTTCACCCTGTGCTGCTGAAGTGTTTCCTTCCCCCACTTTCGAAACAAGCAGCGGCTATGTTTGCTTTGCAAAGACGCATTTCCAATTCCAGTTCCTAAGATAAGCTGTGGGTCTTATACCTCTTTTTGGTTTTATGTCCCAACTGCAGCAGCCTAGCCCACGCTGCTGCTCCCTGAATTTAAAGCTAATGCTCTGTTTTACACTTGCCTATCGGAAAGGACGCTTAGAGACCGGCCAAGCCCACCATTTCACAAATAAGAAAACCGAGACCCAGGAGAGGAGCAGCCTCCCAACCCAGTGTCACGACATCTTGCAGAACGGAGCTCCTCTTTCCAGAAATAGCTTCTCCCAGTTATTCCTGCGTTGAGCGTGTGTTCCAGACTCGTGTATCCAGCTGCCACCTCGATATCTCCAGATGGATGACTAAGAAGTTTCTTCAACTTAACTTGTCCAAGCAGAACTCCTGATTCCACCCACCGCCTCCAGTGGGTGCCTCCCCCAGTCTACCAAGCTCAGCTAATTGCCCAGCTGCCCAGACCAAAACCCCAGGAGTATACTTAATATCTTTCTCTCACTTCCCGCACCCAGTTCACCAGCAAGTCCTAAGGCTCTACCCTCAAAATACATCCAGAATGTATCCATTTCTTCCCACTACGATGACTAACAGTGAGCCTCCAACACCTCTTATTAAGCTTCTACAGTGGCCACCTGACTAGATTCTCTGGCTCTACACGTGTTCTCCTTGAGTCTTTCCTCCGCACAGTAGCCAGCGTGAAGTTTTCAAACTATAAATCAGATCGCATTGCTCCACTACTCCCAGAGCTCCAATGGCTTCTCATCTCTCAATAAATCCCAACCCCTCACCATAGTCTATAAGATCCTACATAATGAATCCTGCCCACTCCCCTACTTCTTAGACCCCATCTCCTATTACTGTCTCCTTAACTCTCTCTATTCTAGGCCTTCCTGCTGTTCCTGGCACACACCAAGCTCATTCCTGCCCCTGGGCATTTGTACTTGCTGTTTCCGCCCCTGCAAGGCTCTTCACCCACATCTTGACCCACTTTATCTGGGTTCTGATTGAACCGAGCTTGACCACTCTCTAGAAAAGAGTAAACCCCGCCAGTCACTCCAACCCTTTATCCTGTTTTATTTTCTTTATAGCTCTATCTCCGCATGAAATTATACATTTGTTCATGTCCTTGTTTATTGTGTGTCTTCCACACTGGTACTTAAGCTCCATGAGGCCAGGATTAGTCTGTCTTTGTCCTTACTTTATCCAGGTGCCTAAAACAAGATCTGTCACATATCGGTCACGTGTAAGAATGCCTGTCACAATATTTATTGAATGAATGAATGGATCAGCAAACTAGCATTTAAAATTTGGGACAGTCCAAAACTTCTTGAGAAAAAACTTGTGGACTTAACACACCATGGGTACGTGTGTCACTTCTTAGCCCAAGGTTCTCACAGAGGCAATTTTAGCTGTGATGAATCTACCAAAGGGTCACGGTGCTTGCAAAGGAAAGAGATAAGAGAATATTTAAAAATGCATTTTGTGCAGGGAACTCACTACCTGGGCCCTGGAATTCCTGTTTGAGTCTGTGTGCTCCTGTGGCATATATATGTTCTTATAGGCTCAGACCCAGCTGCTTCCCCAGGATGTGCAGCTCCCAGCAGAAAGATGGGTCAGTTCCAACCAGTTGAAGTGTTCCATCTGTGAAACATGACTGATTCTCTCTCCTGAATCCATTTTCACAGCGGACCTCCAGGAATTCCCTGGCAGGAAAGACTCAGACCTGCAGGGGGAGCTGATGGCACTTTGCCATTCTGGAAAGACTTGGAAAACTGAGGTCCAGAAATTAAACAGAAATTAAACGATGAAAGAGGTCATTGAATTTTATAAATATTCAGGACATTCTCTTACTCCTGCCAGAGTCTGAGAAATTGAAAGATTCTTTAGCCTCAAAATATCAAGTGGTCCAATTGGGTTCATACAACCCATCTGACTCTGGGACCACTTCCTCTTCATGCATAGATTTGGATGCCCCTTACCACCTCGTCCACGAACATGGCCAAGGTGATGCCTCCAAACGATGGTTAAGAATGCCCAACACTCTACTGAAATTCTGCCAGCTCTCTTCATACAGAAACCGTTATGGGTTTATTGAGAAAACCCCAGAACTTTGCTTCAAGCACCTGGAGAGTAAAACAATGTGACCTTCCTGTCAGCGATCTAAAATTACTAAACAAAATTGAAATGATTCTATTAATAGTTTATTTATGGTGGTATCACTAGGTCAGAATGAAGTCTCAACTGTTGCTTCTAATTTCACAACAGCAACCTCACTTTCATCAAGCTAGTCCTTTTTGTGGATTATAAAGCCTCAGCTTGTTCTCGGACTACAATCTGTCAGGGCAAACCTTGAAAATGGAAGCAAGTCATATTCTCTCTCTTCCCCCACCCCCCCAACAAGGACCATTATAGTTGGAAAGAAAAGGGGGAGCAGTTAATCGTGGTCTGGAGTCCTGTGTTAGGTCTGGGAAGGGTGTTATCTCTCCTCCACGTGCAGGGACTGGAGGAGATTTTTGCTCTAGAGTGATGGATTATGCCATCTTCCAAAGGCAAGTCTTTGAGTCTTCGATGTGTGCCTTCACCATTTCCTTTGCAATTTTGTGAATTCCCGGGCTTCTCACCTCAAGGCCTTAAAACCAAAAACACAGTCCATAACAAAGGAATTCTTAAAAATTGTTTATCCCTCACTTCCCTATCCATATGTCGCTGTATCTGATATGGCCTCAGATCCCAGCAAGCTGGGGCTACAAACTAAGGACGTATGTAAATTGTAATGACTCTGTGTCCCCACCTGCCCAATATACAGAAAATCCGAGCTCCTTCCCTGGACTCCCCTCTTCAAGTTCCATATTTACCTAATATTTTCTTACATGATCAACAGTTCTGAAAGATTCATCCTACAGCTAACATCAAAAATTAAAAGACAACCCTTGGAGCATCTCTGGGTCCAGGTCATGACGAGTGGTCTGACGGTCATTGCCTGCCCACGTGCAGGTTGAGTTCTTCCCAGAAGGTGTGTGCTCACCCCATTTCCCCACAGTTGAATTCTTTGCGCTGGTGCCATCGTGCATTGCTGAATCTTAAATGCGGATCTCAGTAACTCTCATCTAAATTTGTCTTCATAATCTTACACTGTACTGCAGCCTTGAGACAAAAAGTATTTATATGCCAAAGACTGCCTCTCATATACCAATACATTAAAATGCCATTGAAATCACCAAATCTCTCAGAATATATCTTAGATTCTTCTAAGTTAAGCAAGATTAATGCAGTCAGTTCTTAACTAAAAAGTAATTTTTCCTCAGGCTCCAGAACAGCCATTCATCAAAAGCTCCTGGCTGATTTCCAAGAAAATCGGTTTATTTCCAGTAATAAGTAATTCAATTAAGAGGGGGAAAAAAAAAAAACAATGAAACTAGGAGTTTAACCAAATAGGAAATGCCAGTCTAGAATCCCAATACGCTGGTCAATTGTGAAGGTGCGCACGAGACCAAGGTTACAAGTTCACGTGTGAAGATCACACGTCAGTCACCGGGGTGCTATGCCTGCCTGTCAACAGCAGAGGAGAAGTCACAAGAAGTTTCAGAGTCGGGATATACTTAAATAAAAATGTTAGCTGTCCACTAAAAAAGAAAGTTATGTAATCAACTGTACGGATAAAAGGATGCTACTATCCATTAATTTTTCTTAAATTGTGGACATCAGCAAATAGCGGTTCTTTTATCCCCACAAAGCTGTTATTCAATCAACAGTACATTTTACAACCTCCGACATCTTAGAATGGGAGAAACACACTTCCCAGGCCCCTCCCAGTTGCGTTCCCTGGTCCATTGAATCAGTTCTCCTCCTCCCTGAGTTTCTTCTACTTTCCCTGACAGGTGAGCAGGGAAACGCAGGTGCTGGTGCTGAAGACCACAGTCAACACCTCGCTCATCACTGCCGCGGGGGGGCTCCCTGCCTCTCCCTGCTGTCCCCGCTGCCTGGTCTCGGGCCCTCATGCCCATAGCAACTTAACAAGCTCCAGCCTTAACTGTTTTAGTAGTGGGCCACTCCTTAAGAATTCATTTGGAGAAAGGCATCCACAGTTAAATTTTTAAGAAACCACTGGACAAATTTATCTCTCATGTGATTTTTGGTTCGAATGTTTTCTGACTCACTAACTATATTCTGCTTTTCATTTGAATTGAAATAGTCTTTTTTTTTTTTTTTTCTTTATTTCACATTTTTTTTTTTCTTTATTTCACATGAAGGGACTGAATCAGAGAGAGGGTAAAAGGCTCAGCT
Organism: Balaenoptera ricei; assembly: GCF_028023285.1. Lineage (NCBI taxonomy): Eukaryota > Metazoa > Chordata > Mammalia > Artiodactyla > Balaenopteridae > Balaenoptera > Balaenoptera ricei. The sequence continues at coordinate 94,976,196 of NC_082651.1, forward strand.
AGGAATAGAATGACTCTAGCTCTTGACCAGTGGTTTGAGCTCCATCTCAGGACAGTTACATCAGAATCCCAGAGGAAAGCTCGGCTCAGACATAGGTATTTTTTAAAAAAGCTCTCTAAGTGATTCTAATGTGAATCCAGGCTGAGAACCAGTGATCTAGTGGAAAAAACATTAGGCTCTGAATCTAGGGACTCGGAGACTCTGTCAGTCACTTGGGCAAGCCACTTACTTCTCTGGGCCCAATTTTCAAAGCTGCAGAATAAAGGTTATGGAATGGAGAATCATTCAGTCCTTTCAGATCTGACACTCATGCTAATGGCAAGTCTCTGTCATCGTGTACATCGATATCTCAGTACAATGCTGATTAGAATTGCACTTTGGACTAAAACCACCCAAGTAAATCACAACCAAAAAAAGGAACCTCTTATTGCCAAGTGTACCAACTTTTCCCAGACCGCATTCTTTTCCCGAGCTTTGCAGCTTTGATGCCGTAGTCCCATCTCCTTGAATTCCTCCTCCCTAAATGCATCCATGGCATTGCATTCACTAGAAGGCACAAGCAAATTTTTAAGTAAGGAATCAAAGGAATTCCGACCAGAGGTGAGGAAGGGAAATGGAAAGGGGCAGAGGAGTTATCACAGAGGAGAATCTCTTTGCGGCAACTGGAGGTGAGAGGCAAGCAAGGGGGCAGAGTCCTAACATCTCCCAGACATTCAGCAGCATCCCTGGATGTATTGTCAGCAGATGGAACAGGCACGTAGGGAGGAGAGACAGCTTTGGCTGTGAACGTCATATGCCTAGTATTTTGGGTTTTGGTGGTTGTTTTTTTGTTTGTTTTTGTTTTATGGCTGCACCATGCAGCTTGTGGGATCTTAGTTCCCTGACCAGGGATTGAACCTGGGGCCATGGCAGTGGAAGTGCCGAGTGCTAATAGCTGGACTGCCAGGAAATTCCCAACACTTAGTATTTTGGATCTGTTGAGTCTGAGGCACCAAAGTTTAAATAACTGCATCTTGAAGGGTGGGGTCTTAAGGACTTGAAAGATTCTTCCAGACATTTCACTCATGCTAAAGGCAAACTCTATGATGCTGTTTGCAGATGTCTAATGATAATGGAAAATTAGGCGTGCACTCTGGGAGAGGCCTATCAGGTTGATGGAATCTCCTCTTGCTCTTTTGACCTTCTTGTCAATTCCTTCATCCATGACACACTCACTCACTCATTCATTCATTCATTTATTCATCCCCCTCTCCTCTCAGTTTTCAAAACTCTGTATCTGGAACTCTTTTTTGGCCTTTATTTTCTACTTTGTATTTTGTCACCAGTGGACGTTAGGTGAGTGAATGGAATGAGAAAGTATGAGGGAGGCTACTTGTGACAGGTGCCCCCAGCAGGAAGAGATGGGCAGCAAGGACACGACCAGACCCCCTCCCCGCTTCAAAAAGAGAACATAAAAAACACAAAACAGACATAAAACTCAGTGAACTCTGTGCTCTCCAATGAAAATAACCGTCTTTGGGGGTGGTTAGTACAGGGGCAATAATAATAGCTGGCTTTTTGCTGCATCGTTGATAATAACGATACGTGCACATTCTGTTTGTCAGATGTGCTACTAAAAGCGCTCTGTATATTATGTACGTACATGATCTCTTTTAATCCTCACAACAACCCCAGGAGGTAAGAATTATTTTCTTTTTTTTTTTTTTTGGTGGTGCTACGCACCTTGCAGGATCTTAGTTCTCAGACCAGGGATTGAACCCAGGCTCTCGGCAGTGAAAGCATGGGGTCCTAACCACCGGACTGCCAGGGAATTCCCTATTTTCATTTTATGTTTGAGGAAACTGAGTCTGAGAGGGTAGTTCACTTCTATAAGCTCGCACAACTGGGAATTCAAAGTTGGATCAATTTGACTCGAGGCCCAGACTCACCACTGAGCTGTCCTGCCACTGGCAGCATCGCTGTGGACAGTCCAGGAGGGTAAATGATGCTCTTACTACTGACCCTGATTCATCCTTTCATTTTCTAGTCTCAGAAGGTGCAAAGATGTGTACTACCATTTGGAAAAGGTCCTCCCCAAATGGTCAGAATTTCAGTGCTTTTCAGCGCTCCATTGGTGAATCTTCAATTACCTGAAAGATTCACTTATATGTAGACTGTATCGCCCATCAGTGAAACAAATGAGGAATTACAGTAGTTTTCTTGAGATCAAACCGCCAGAAATGCACACAGAATACCAGGCATGAATGCACTGTAGTTTTGCACAAGAGAAGGATAACATATTCTGGTTTGTTTCCAAAACCCTGAGAAATCCTGTCCCAATTGTTTTAGCCTTCTGAGCCATGAAATCACTTTGGCCTGTTGGATTCAGAGAATAATCTATGATGACTCAATCCAAAGTCTGTCTCCTGGGCCCCTGTCAAAATTGAGTCACTAATTTTTTCATATATATAAATTGGATGATGTCCCCTGAAAGGCTTCCCTTTTCACCTGTCCCCTCCGCTGTCAGGCCGCTGCTCAGCCCAGGAACAAAATGTCCTGAAAGCATCAGATTAACCTCCTGTTTATTTACGCCTTTCCAACACTATGCCAATAAAGGCACTTGAACGTATAAATTGTAAATTCAGAGGTGGAGTTCAGGGTTTCAGATATGCTGTGCAGTGACCTTCTCTTCTTCTCCCTTAACTTGGCCATCAGGATAGAGCCAAGAGTCAAGGTAATTCATTAGACTTTCATGCTATCTTTTATTTTTGTCCTTCTGAGCCAAGAAAGCAGTATGAGAATGGTTAACAACATCAGTTTGGAATTAGAAGGAGCGTCCTTACATCCCGGCACCGTGCCTTCCACTTGAGCAAGTCACTTTGCTTTTTTGAGCTGAATCTGTACAGGGGGATTATAAGGTCTCCCTGCCATGTCCTTCCTTCTTTCCTGCTATTTTCCTTCCTTAAAAAGCCTTGCCCTGTCAGACGCCAAGGGGAGTACCTACACTTGAAGAGGAGGCTTTTAGTGCAGTATTTCTTTTTTGCCCATGATGCATGGCTTGTGGGATTGTGGGTTCTTAGTTCTCTGACCAGGGGTTGAACCCGGGCCCCTGGCAGTGAAAGCACCGAGTCCTAATCACTGGACCGCCAGGGAATTCCCTAGTGCAGTATTTCTTATATTGCAAGTTCTCAAGAAATTAGTTATTCTAATTTTTAAGGTGGGCACAGGGGGCTCACAGGAGAACTGAGGGCCCAGCAATGCCCACAAAGGCCCCAGTGCTGCCATCAGGAGGGGGCCTCATGCCTTAACTGGCATAAGTTGGCTTTGGGTTTTGGTCAGTGTAGTGGGTTGACTAGTGTCTCCCCTCAAACTTCATGCCATCTGGACCCTCAGAATGTGAACTTATTTGAAAATAGAGTCTTTGCATATATAATTAGTTAGGTATCTCGAGATGAAATTATCCTGGATTTAGGGCGGGCCCCAAATCCAATGACTGGTGTCCTTTGAGGGACAGGAGAGGACACAGAGAGATGGAGGGCAGAAAGCCACATGAAGACAGAGGCAGAGATTAGAGTGCTGCTGCCACAATCAAGGAACGCCTGGGGCCCCCAAAGTTGGAAGCGGCAAGGAAGGATCCTCCCGTAGAGCCTTCTGAGGGAGTATGACCCTGTTGACACCTTGATTTAGGACTTCCAGCTTCCAGACTGTGTGAGAATTAAATCTGTATTGTTTTAAGCCACCCAGTTTGTGGTAATTTGTTATGACAGCCCTAGGAAACTAATACAGTCAGTCCCTGCTTTTTCACTGGAACATTTTGGCTTTGTCTTCCATTTGCTGTAAAGTTTGACCCATGATCATTTGAACAGCAAATGCTAATGATTAAATGACCTCCTGGTACCTGGGAAGAGCTTTGAGGAAGGAGGGGACAACCTCCCATGACACCCACACAAACACTGCCTACAAAATTAGGACCAAATTTCTTAGCGTGTCCTTCACTATTTGCATGATCTGACCCAGCCCAATCTTTCCAGGGTCGGTTTAGTAGGAATACGCCTCATCCCACATCAGCGGCATGCAACTGTTCAGCTACCAGAATCATCCTTGTCCTCTCCCATATCACTGATCCAAATCCCACTCATCCTCAAGTTTTAGGTTATCAGCCACCTCCTCCAGGAAGTACACCTTATTTTATCCTGTATTGGTAAGGATGGATTTTGGTGCAAGTTCAAAAAACCCAACTCAAAAAAAAAAAAAAAAAAAAAAAAAAAAAAAAAAAAAAAAAAAAAACCCAACTCAAACTGATGTCAGCAAGAAGAGGAATTTATTGTCTCATGTGACTGAAACACCAAAAATAAAAATGGTGTTAGGTAAGGAATATTATGGTGATTCAGGGACTCGTTTATTTCTGTCTCTTCATTCACCGTCTGCCTTCAACCTCATCTGAAGGCTGACTCACCTCATAGGTACTAAATAGCTTTCAGCAGCTCCCGGGGCTTTTTCCTTCACAACCAACAAAAAGAGTCTTCTTTGCAACATTTCTAGCTGAAAGCTTGATCTTCACTCTGATTGGTCCAGCTTAGAGCACATGGTCACCCCTGAGCCAGTCACTGTGCCCAGGAAAACGGAGTGCACTGATTGGACAAGGTCGTCATGTGTTCAACGTCTGAGGCTGGGCGGGAGCATCCACTTCCCCGGAACCCCGTGTCTCCCCAAAGGGAGCAGGAGGAATGGGTGCTGGGAGACAATCCAATGCCCATTAGGGTCACTCCCTCTTCTGTGTGCCTAATAAATTCGTCAGCAGTTCTGTTAAGGCACTGATCGTCCTTTTCGTGCATTTTATTCCATTATCTGTACCCCCAAGAAAAGTCCTTGGGACCGGAGATTGTGTGTTCCTCATACTTAGGTCTCAAGTTAGCCCGTTCAGATGGTTGTTGCCCAATAAAGTTTTGTTGAAGTGAGTTACACGTTTCTAAAAAGTTGTTTTCATACTTTCAAATTCCCAAAGGATCCTGTTACGTTGTTTTCTGCTCATTGATTAATCCCTTTCCCAGTAAGTAAGGCTAATCGCAGCCGCATTAAAAGCTCTCACGTGCTGTAACCTGATACATTCAGGATATTTGAGTCATTTAAAAACTAAGTCGGATGTCCACTGCGTTTTTTGTGTGTGAATGTGTGGACGGTTATAAATAGGCATGGAAAAACACTAGGGCTGTGAAATCAGTTGGCAGGGGCCCTGGATTTGGACCCCCAAATATAGCCTGCTGACAATTTACCCCAGGCTTTTTTTTCCCACACAGTTCATCATTTCAAACATTCTGAGCAACCATCGTGAGTATTTGTTCAACAGTACATTTTTTCCGCTTCGTCTTTTGGCCAGATATGTGGCTTTTTCTTTCAAAAGGGGTAAGAATCTCAGGCACAGATGAATATATACCCTGGCACTTGGCTATAATACAACTCTTTATAGGCAATCTGTCTTGTCTCCATGGGATTGGTTTAAATCTGGAAGCCTCTGGAAGACCTCCGTGTCACACTTGTGCTCCCACAGCTTCTCCTGAGGCGGAGTCCCAGAGGGAGTGGGCCACAGACATTGTTTTCCCTTCAACAGAGCCAGACAGAAAAGGGGTGCTAATGAGTCTCTTGACAGAGATGAACTCTGGGGACCCTCCCTTTCTGAGCTGTCTGGCGACTGCCGCAGAATGTCACCATGCGTGCTGCAGCCCCCTGCCTTTTCCCAGCGTTGTCACACTGTTGTGTCACCTGTATTTCTCTCCCTTGCTCTCCCCTTCTCCAAAGCCCACACAGCTTTCCAAGGCCAGCCTCACTGCCGGATTTGACATGTCTGACTATAGTTAATTCAGCCATTTCCCAACGTAAGGTTGGTCTATGTCCAAGAGGTCCACTGAATCGCAGAGTTTGAGATCAGAACAGACTTTCCCATGGGTACCATGCAATTAATGAGGGTTTAGGTTCCTAGGCTAGACCATAGAAACCCACGTAACCCTGCTGTGCTAGTGATATTGTGGGTGAGACTTTGGGGTCAGCTTTGGAAAGGAAACAGACCACTGAGTCACCATTGTTTTTTCTGTAGCTCCAGGGGTATTGACTTCTGATTTCAAACAACGTGGGGCAGAGATCTCTGGAGCACACAGAGGCCACTGATTAACCTTGCTAATCCTGGTGTCCCTCCCTTGTCAGCCTGGTGGAGAGAATGGGCTGGAAAAAAGGGACAGTGGAAATACGTGATGGATTAAGAGGCTGGACCGGAGCGGCAGGAGAAGCCCTCAGAGGCATGCTCCTGTTCTGAATGGGCACAGAAAACTAACACCGTGCCCAGTAGGGCCACTGTCCTCACTCTCAGCTTGGGGGCAACCCCAGCCCACCTGGCCACACTTACTCCACTAGCTATTTTCTTTCTGCCCAGAGCTTAGAGTAGCCTGAGTCCATACCAGCTGTCACTGAGTCAGACCCCACCTACCCTCTGCTCCCATGGGAGGGACCCTGGTGCTCATGTGGCTTCAGCCAGGGCCCTGGGCTCTGCCCTCTGCCAACACAGCCCAGAGGCCGCAAGGGCAGGGCAGCGTCTGCTCGGGAGAGGGAGCTCCAAGGGGCTGCAGCACAGCCTTGGGCCCACTGCGGTCATCTGTCAAAATGTGGTGGCAGCAGCTCTGAGAATTGTGTATCTTGGTCAGAGTTTCATCTTTCAGCAGCACAGAACTTTGCAACAAAGGACACCAGCTTTGCCAAAGACTGACGACTCAGTCACTGCTCCCGTGCTGGAGAGGAGAGGGATCAGAGGAGATCTCTGGGCAGGAACAACTTTATCACTATTATTACCTTTAATAATTCTAATAATAGAGTTACTATTGTACTTTTTATTCCCCAGAATATTTTCACCTATATTGACTCATTTAATTCTTACAATATCCTTCTGACGTAGGAGAGGCTGGGGTATTATATTCTCATTTAACGGGTGGAGAAACTGAGGCTCGGAAAGGATTGCTGACTCCGTAGGATCACACAGGAAATCAGACATGTTTCTTAAACTAAAAGGGATAGTAATAACAGCTATATCATCCAGGCTTCCAGCAGGAAACAGATGGCATTCTTCAAAGAGGTGATTCATGGGAGTGTAATAAAGGGACTATTTACAAAGGTATAAGCAGGGTCAGCGAAACCAGGATGGGAAAGTAAAGCATCCCGGGGCCAGCGAAAGCAGGAAAGCCCCTGCCACCCATGAGTCTGGAGAGGCAAAGAGAGGGAGCCGTTACTGGAATTCAGTGAGAGCTGTGCCACAGGAGAAGGCCACGAGGCAGGAGCATTGCCAAGCCCGAGAAGTGAATACCCCGTGGCCCTGACCTCCTGCCCCCTCCCATTTCCTGTAGGTGCCTCCCGTTGGCCAAACCCAACTGGAAGCCAGAGCAACTATGCCCGAGGATGCAGTTCGTGAGGTCAGCTTCCCACAGCTGAGAGCCAGCGTCCACGTGCTTGTGTAGGTACAAAATCAGCGCTGTCTCCTGGAGGGGAAGGAGACAAGCGGTGAGCCGGGGCAAGGAGCAGCTCTCCCCACACAACACATTCTAATACGGCACTCTGAGGATTCTGAGAATTCTAAATTTGAACCCGGTCGTCTTGCACGTTACCGAGGTAGGAGGATGGAAGATAAGTTATTTAACACTTTGTTGGCTTTGTTGGTAACTTTCAAGTATTTATTTTCAAGTATTTATTTTAAACATAAGAATGTGGACCTCTCTGTGTAGTCTTGTCCTGGGCTACATAAATGTTAGGAGTGGGCCTAGAGACACATTTTGTTCGGGTTAGTGGATATATTAACGTGTTTCAAAATCACTCCCATTAAGTTATCGCCAGCCATTCTGGGGGAGGAATGGCTTCTAGGCACCCTCTGAGGACCTGCTGTGTGGACCCACCAAGCATCACAACAGAAAGTCGCAGGACTAAAAGCCGTAGTGTGAAATGAACACGTGCTGGCTGCAAAAATATGGCGCTGTGGAGAAACAGCAAGTCAGAATAAGTCCAAGGAAAATTCTTCCAATCATGAATGCATAAGATTGCAAACAGAAAATTTTTTCCTTCTTGGCATCTACTCGAAACTATCAATAATAAAAAACAAACTTGGATCAACTGTGCCAGAGAACAGACTGAATCAACTTTATAATCTCTCTATAGAAAATGTTATAAAATCATTGTCCTATAAAGAGGCTACCAGTGTACACAGCCCAAAAAATGTAGGAAAAAGTATTATGGAAGCATATATTAATTAATAAAATAGGTTATTTTTCTGGATTTTGTGATGTTTGTAGTATTTGCGGTTTCTAAAAAAATTGTCATTTGTTGTGACTCCTTTCTCCTAAGTAAACATTTCCTTTCATATTCAATTTCGTATTTGTAAATTTTTATTCTTCTTCTTGAAGAGGCCCCTCCGAACTGGATAAGCTTCAGGCCCCACAAAACCTGGACCCACGCCTGAATTAATATTATGATTCTGAGCCCACGCATTATTTCATCCCATCTGTAGGGTGGACAAGATTGCCCCTGTTTTACAGCAAAGAAAAACGAAGGCCCAGAGACGAAGTCGCTGCTCCTTCTGATCCTGAAGGCTCTTCTCTCTGGATTCTGAGCTCTTCAGGCTCCGACTGCTTCTACCACCCGAGTCCCAGTGGGGAGAGGCGGAGGGAGACGAAATCGGAAGATGAGGCCTCGGGAAATCAGCCTCTGTTTGGAGGGCTCTGCACATCCCTGCAGCAGCCGAGGGCGGGGAGACGGGGTGTGCCTGGGGTGACAGCGCAGGAACTGGGCCGAACAGCTTTAGCGGAGGACGAAACAGGGGCAGTTCGAGTCTCTGCCTCCCAGACCAGGACCCTAGGCCTTCAGTTCATTGCCGGTGTGGCCTAACCCTGACGTCACAGAGACAGGGAGGAGGCTGGTGAAGGATCGGATCGGGTGTCAGTGCTTCCTCATTTCCTGAAACCGTCCGGCACAGAGACGTCTTTGCTGCTTAGAGCTGGGCCTGCCTCAGGTTCAGGATGGCCACTAAGGGCACCTGATTGGTCACTCATCTTTGGCTCTGGGCCCCTGGACTGCCCTTTGGCTAATCAAGGCTGTTGGAGAATTAAAAGCGTGGCCTCTTAGAGTAGAAGGAACCTAAATGTCACGGGATCCAGTGGTTCTCAGTTCCACCCTGAGGGAATGGAGAGCCAGTGAGGACAATAGAGTGACTTTTTTCCAAAAGCTAAATTTTTGTTTTGGCCACGTGGCTTGTGGGATCTCAGTTCCCCGACCAGGGATGGAACCCATGCCCCCTGCAATGGAAGGGCGCAGTCCTAACCACTGAACAAACAAGGAAGTCCCCCAAAAGCTAAATATACCCAGTTTAAACACTGTCCTTTTGCCTTAGATTGAGTCCTTTTTTTTTTTTTTTTTTTGCTTTATTTGTTGTTAAAATTTCCTGTATGAAATGATAGTGATTGTGATAATATTTGCTAGCATTTCTTGAGTTTTGCCATTGTGCTGGGCCTTGTGCTAAAAGCTCTGCGCAGTTTGTCTCATTTCGTCACCGCAGGGGCTGAAGAGACAGATGCTGTTATATATTTTTTGATTCAATAAACATTTTTATAGAATTTTAAATCACTTTTTACCATTACTAAAAAATATATCGTTAAATAAAGCGTTTCAAAGTATTTTTCCATCCTTTATTCTTCATTGCCCTTGATTTCCTGTGACCAAATTTTTTTTAATTGAAGTAGAGTTGACTTACAATGTTGTGTTAATTTCTGCTGTACAGCAAAGTGATTCAGTTATACACACATATACATTTTTAAAAATATTCTTTTCCAGTATGGTTTACCATGGGGTATTGAATACGGTTCTCTGTGCTATACATTAGGACCTTGTTGTTTATCCATTCTATATGTAGTAGCTTACATCTGCTAACCCCAACTTCCCACTCCATCCCAGCTCCCTCCCCCTTGGCAACCACAAGTCTGTTCCCTATGTCTGTGAGTCTGTTTCTGTTACATAAATAAGTTCATTTGTGTCATATTTCAGATTCCACATATAAGTGATATCATATGGTATTTGTCTTTTGCTTTCTGACTTACTTCACTTAGTACGATAATCTCTAAGTCCATCCATGTTGCTGCAAATATCATAATTTTGTTCTTTTTTATGGCTGAGTAGTATCCCATTGTATATATGTGCCACATCCTCTTTAACCACTCTTCTGTTGATGGACATTTAGGTTGCTTCCATGTTTTGGCTATTGTAAATAGTGCTGCTATGAACATAGGGGGTGCGTGTATCCTTTTGAATTAGACTTTTGTCTGGATATATGCAAGAAGTGGGATTGCTGGATCATATGGTAGTTCTATTTTTAGTTTCTGAGGAACCTCCATACTGTTTTCCACAGTGGCTGCACCAATTTACATTCCCACCAACAGTGTAGGAGGGTTCCCTTTTCTCCACATTCTCTCCAGCATTTGTTATTTGTAGAGTTTTTAGTGATGGCCATTCTGACCTGTGTGAGGTGATACCTCATTGTGGTTTTGATTTGCATTTCTCTAATAATTAGCAACGTTGAGCAGAGAGATGCTATTATTAATCCAATTTTACTTCCAAAGAAACTGAGACGTGGAGGTCAGGTTGGCACACGTCCTGGGGGAGGATGTCATGGAGTCAGGACCTGAGCTTGGTGGTCTGGTTTCATTGCACGCACTTCACCATCGCACCGTCCTTCCTCTGGAGATAACACAGTTTTTAAATGTTTATGTCCTTAGCTTACAAAATAAAAGTCTGGCAACCTAGGTTAGAGCCTCATGTGTTTTAAAGAACTTGTACTGGCTTGGAAATCTGGATGTCTGAAAGCCACTGAGCTAGCCCACCTGCTTTATTTGACAGGTACCAGGGAGAAATAGTTGAGTTACCCAATGTCACCCAGCAGGCTGGAAGTAAAATTAGACAAAGAGAAGACCTGGCCGGGCAGATTTTCGGCATTTGTGAGACATGAAAATTTGGGAATTTCCTTTAAACTGGACAATGGTTGACTAAAGGAAAGGCAGCTTCAACAAATGAATTCAGAAAACAATTCTTGTAACCTATGTTTCCCCAGGGACATCCTGGCTTTGACATTGTATTTCTACACAGCTTCAGGAATGACTCCACATTCCTCAACAGAGTGGGAATTCCCGGCTCTGGGTTCCTACTGAATATGCTGCCTCACAAACAACACAGAAGTGTCTGCAGGCATGCTCTCCCCTCTCCCTCTGCGGGACCTTCCTCCCACTCCAAGAGCTGCTTTCCACTTGGCTGTCTCCATGGTGAAGGTGAGAGAAAGAAGGAGGTTAGATGGTTTCCATGGCAACAGCAAGGGAGAGCTCATTTCCTTGGTGATGATGAAGGTGAGGCAGTCAAGCTCAGAGTACCTGCCCCTCCCCAGCTCCCACCCTGCATAGGTCACACCTTGGGCTTCCTGGATTAGGGCCTTGCAGGGCAATCATGACAATCTGACAAGTGATGGACTATCCAGGCCAGGCTCTGGGTCCAGGCAGACTTGGTTTGGGGCGTATTATTTCATCCTTTGAGCTCTCAATGGCCGCATCTGTAAAATGGGGCTAATAATAGGATCAGCCTCTTAGGGTTGTAAGGAAATAAACGGAAGGGTCAGTAAAATTTAACCGTTATTGTTGCAGGGTAACTATGATTGCCACACACTAATAACCATAATTATTGCAATGCAGAGGGGGAGGCAAGTTGGGTTTAATAAGACCATTTTAAAGATGAGAAAGCTGGAGCTCAGGGATGAGGAGTGACTCTGCCTGAGTCCCAGCATTGTTAAGAATCAGTACTAGAGTGAAAGCCAGCTATCTGGGCTCGAAACCCAGTGCCATTTCCACTCCCCCACCCTGTCTTGCACAGGCAACACACTGACCCCTGGCTGGGCCTACCCCCCTTCCCTGCCTCAATCGGAGACCCTGAAAGCAAAGCATCCAGGCCCTCCTCCTTCCCTGTGTCACTCATGGTTTGCACCACATGCCTGGACCAAGTCAACACAAGCATCTGGATGATTGTCAAAGCAATTAACAAGCAAAAAACAGGCAGAGTGAATTAATTTAGTGAAGTCTTGCCATCCCATAAATTACAGGGAATCAGTCTAGACTAAAGTCTGGGCTGCCGATGACTGACAGAATGTTCCAGTGTTTCTTTGAATGGTTCTGGCATCACACAGCCCCTGATGGCGTTCCTGAATCATACAATGTATGAATTATTAAGGTTTTACTTGTGTGATCCATTAGTGATTTAGACGATGATACATTGTTCTGGGAAGACTACTGGCTTTAGAACTAACCAGATTTGGAGTCAAATCCTAAATTGTATTTAAAAGAAAAAAAAAAAAGAAAGAAAGAACCTGAAAAGACAAAAAAGAAATCCTAAATTCTACTACTTACTACCAACGTGATTTTGGATGCGTTAATTAACTTCCTGGAGCGTCACTTTCCTGTTTTCTAAAATGGGCATATAATACTATCTCCTGACAAATTGGTTGTGAAGTTTAGAGATAATATATATAAAACACCTGGTATATAACAATCATTCAGCAACTGATAGTGTTTCTTATTGAACACAGAGATTCTCACCATCCTTCACAGTTGGTTGTATTTTCACCTCTCCTTAGTCCTCAGTTAGGCTGCGTGCTCATTGAAGCCAAGACTGGGCCTTCCAGGGCTCTGCACCAAGGTGAGCTCAGGAAAGGTTTGCTTGGTTGCCTTGGATCCAATGCAGGGGGAGTAGTGGGGCTTAATGAATATAGCCAGCAGCCTAACCATCATTACCCAGGTCAGATAGCAAAGTGAGCTGCCTAGCTAAAAGCAGTCACAGCGTGATCTCCAAGGCTGGCTGGGAGCGCCCACTTTTTGGTCTGTCGATCACATCCACAGGGTTGGGTTCCTGCAGCAGGTTTGCACTACATGTTCCTCCCTAGTATCCTTGCCTAATTGCATCAGAAGTTAATGTCTGACCAAAACCTACCAATAAAATTGTATTTCCCTGGAATTTAGGATTGGGATCTTAGTATCTTGATGTGGTTAAATATAAACCCTGGAGTGGACAATTGGCAATTTGCTGTGATGAGGCACCTAATCCAGAATGTGCACGCATTCACACACGTGCAGAAGCATGCATGCATACACACACACACATGCACGTGCGCACACTGATGCACGGACGCAGAATTCAGGGACAGAGGTCCCAGATCATGCATCGGATCCCTTTCTGGGTCCTGGCAGCATTTCTGACCTTAGGTTTGGTGAAACACATTAAAATAAATTTCCCCTTCTGGCTTCGGTTGTTACTGTTGCTAAACTAGGTCATTATTTCTGTTCCTTGCAACCAGAGAATCCTAAATGATGTACTTCCTTTCAGCAGGGAGGCACCATGTGGAGGGCAGGGCACATGCAGTGATACCCTGAAGGAATCCAGGTACCCAGGGTCCACGCCTCAGGCTTTAGAAATAATAAAGTCACTCCCACCTGCTGAGCAAAAGGGTCATAACCTTTGTTTTCATCTGGGATCCCCCTCAACATCAAGATTCTGCAAAGGCAGGTAGACACCAGTTTTCAAGAGCCTCAGTGATTGTGTCCACTTAGTTATTGCCTTTCCCAGATGCCTGATAAGCTCGCTCCCCTCTTGGGGCAGAAGAGACGTGGAAAGATGAAATGCAACCCGGTACTACCTGCCAAGTTTTTACCTAACCTACCTGTTAGGTTTTCTAACTAAATTTCGCTCCTGTGGAGGTAGGGAGTGATGTTTCCCTCCGTGCTGGAAGCAGCCCAGTGACAGCCTCCACAGTCAATGAGAAAGTCCCAGTGTTGTGGGATTGCCCCCGAAAACCAGCCTCCCCGCCTGCCCCAGAGAGTGAATTCAGAAGAACCTGAGAGAGCGCCCAAGATCGGGCACACTCAGAAGCCAGGGCCTCGCCAAAGTTTGTGCGGTTGTGTAGCTCGGAGAAGAGGAGCCTCCAGGGTGCCGGGCCACAATTCCAGTCCCTGAAGGGCTATCCTGTAGAAGAAGGGGGAGGTGGGTGCTGGTACAGGGTGGGTCCCCTGGAAAGCAGACTCAGAAGAGTGTGCGCACAGGATGTTTGCTGAGGAGTGTCATGGAGGGGAGAGGAAGGAAGCAGGGCTGGGCAGGGGGAGAAGATGCGGCCTGACAGTTGCCTTGTCACCTCCACAGGGAACACAGGAGCCAGGATGACTTTCACTTTTGTCTCCCTTGGGACTGAGCTGGCCAGGCCTTTTTACTGTCCCCGTTGGATGCAGCCATCACGGAAAGTGCATAACCTTGGACTAGCCAGCTCTCTCTGCCGCTGAAGCAGACCCTGAAGGGGCTGATAGCAGAGGTTTTTTTGAAGACAGCACTCCCAGCCGCTGGGGAAGCGAGTCTTCCGGTGCAGGGGGTCTAGGTGGCACATCATGGTGTCCACCAAAGGGACCCTCTCTGCAGAGGGCACACTAGGAGCCAATCAGAGGAAGCTACAGGAAGCCAGATTCTAGCGCAGTATACCGTGTTGGGGACCCACCTGCTCCCCCTCTGAACCCATATTTATGAAGCGCCTACATAGGCAGGCCCTGTCCTCACAGAATGTGGTCTAGTAATTCCAGCGCAGAAGCACTGTCTTACTGAGTGAGAGACATTAGCCTACAGGGGCGTAGGAGCTCAGGGTTTAGCTGAACTAAGAAATAAAATTTTAGCAAGTAAAGCTGTCATCACAAATTGGCTAGGCAGCATTGAAAAAGAGAAAAGAGAACAGAATGCTGGCCTGGGAATCAGAAAACCTGGATTCGAACCCAGGCTCTGCTGGCTATGTGAACTTGGTAAAGTCTCTAAGCCTCTCTGAGCTAAAGCTGAAAACAGCAATCACAACACCTGCTTTACAGGGCTGATGCAAGATTAAAAGGCTAACACAGATGGCTGGCACCACCCATGACAGAGAGCCAGCATGCAGTGATAATTATTTGGCTGGCTTCCTTTCCCTGATAGCCACTCAGCCACCAGGAATATTGTAAAAGTTATTGTTCTAACCAGAAGGGCCATAAACTGTTTTTTATAACCTAACGAAGGCCAGATGCCAGGCAGAGAACCAGAGAGCCAACGTTCAGTTCCGAAACCTTTGGAGCACACCAGTTGCTCGGTGTCTGATGATTTCCATTACCCAGGGTCCAGGGATAGGGAAGATTTATATACGTTATTTGGAGCTCTGGTTCAAATCTGGCCAAGCTCTGTTGGGACTTAGTCATCCTGACACTGGCCAGACAGCATCCTTATGAAATCGGATAAGCAATTACTATAAGCAATTCCAACACACACACACACACACACACACACACACACACACATACACACACAGAGTCTTACAATAGACAGATTTTCACAGATAACCATCTGTGAAACCAGCGGAGGCTCAGATTAAAAAAAAAAACTCATCCTGAGGATGAGACAGAACCATCCATGGCCCAGATAATTAGGAGAACTGAAATCATCTTTGCCACCCAAGTTTGCAGAGAGTGGGAGGCAGCAGAATATTTTTATTCCTGATGCCCTAAAATGCTGTGCCATAAACAGAACAGCTGGAAGATCCCAAGACTAACAGCCTTATTTTTCCCCCAACTTCTTTTTCTTGCAGTAAAATTTATATAACATAAAATTTACCATCTTAACCATTTTTAAGTATACAGTTCAGTGGTATTACATACATCTATAATGTTGTGCAGTCATCACCACCATCCATCTCCAGAACTCTTTTCATCTTGTAAAACTAAAACTCTTATACTCACGGACTTCCCTGGTGGCACAGTGGTTAAGAATCCGCTGCCAATGCAGGGGACACGGGTTCCAGCCCTGGTCAGCGAGGATCCCACATGCCGCGGAGCAACTAAGCCCGTGCGCCACAACTACTGAGCCTGCGCTCTAGAGCCCGCGCGCCACAACTACTGAAGCCCGCGCGCCTAGAGCCTGTGCTCCACAACAAGAGAAGCCACCGCAATGAGAAGCCTGCGCACAGCAACAAAGAGTAGCCCCCACTCGCTGCAACTAGAGAAAGCCCGCGCGCAGCAACAAAGACCCAATGCAGCCAAAAATAAATAAATAAAATAAATAAATTTATTAAATAAATAAATAAAGCTCTGTACTCATTAAACAATAACTCTCCATTCCCTCCTTCCCCTCAGCCCCTGGCAACTACCATTTAATAGCCTTATTTTACAGGTGAGGAAAACAAAGCCCAGAGAGGGTCAGCAACTTGTCAGAAACACATAGGCCATCTGTGGCTGATTGAGGGCTCAACGCACATCCCGGGAGTCCTGGTCCATATCACTGCTCCGTACTTTCTCATAATGGTGGCGCAGGAGGTACAGGGTGTGGTTGGCAGTTCTTTCCAGCAATGCCAGTCCTGAGTACTCCCACAAGTCCTTACTAACATCCTATGTTATTTCTAGCTTTTCAAGCAGTGAAGAGAGATGGGGATGAAAGGTCAAAAGTGAAAAGCAAAATGGAGGCCGTCTTAGTTTCTTACAGCTGCCATGACAAAGTACCACACACTGTGTGGCTTAAACAACAGAAATGTATTGTCTCACAGCTCTGGAGGCTGGAAGTCCAAAATCACTGTTCCTTTTTAGAGCTGCAAGGGAGCATCTATTCCAGGTCTCCCTCCTTGGCTTGTAGATGGCCGTCTTCGTCTCCATATGGCATCCGCCTCGTGTGTCTGTGTCCAAATTTCCCCCTTTCATAGGGAGACCAGGCATATTGGGTTAGGGGCCACCCTACCCCAGTATGACCTCATCTTTGTTAATTGCATCTGCAATGGCCCTATGTCCAAATTGATTCACATTCTGAAGTACTAGGGAGTTAGGACTTCAGCATATGAATTGGGGGGGGGGGGCACATAATTCAATGCATAGCAGAGGCCCTCTCCTTTATGAATTGGTCCAGAGAGAGCAATAGACCCACAAGCTGATGAACTCAGACATAGACTCATGTATATTTGACAACATGATACATGACATCATGGATCAAAAAGAAAAGGATGGTCTAGTCAATAAATAACCCAAATAACTCAGTATTCCACTCCTAGGCGTGCACACAAATCTAGTTAGTAAATGTGACACAGAGTTTTATATGAGCATATTCATTGCAGCATCATTTATAATGCCCAAAATCTATCCCCAGGAGATAGATTTGTGTGTGGGTGGTTGTAATGGGTTGATTTGTGCCCCTCAAAGTTCATATGTTAAAGTCCTAACCCCCAGCACCTCAGAATGTGACTGTATGAGGACATAGTCCTTAAAGAGGTAATTAAGTTAAAATGAGGTCATGAGGGTGGTCCTAGTCCAGTATGACTGGTATCCTTATAAGAAGAGGACGTTAGAACATAGACAAGCACAGAAGGAAGACCATTGACCTGACTGATGTCCTTATAAGAAGGGAAAATTTGAACAAACAAAGAGACACCAGGGATGTGCATACACAGGAAAAAAGAGGACAGAGGGAGGAGACGGCCAGCTACAAACCAAGGAGAGAGACCTCAGAAGAACCAACCCTGCCGACATCTCAATCTTGGGGACTTCTAGCCTCCAGAACTGTGAGAGAATAAGTGTCTGTGGTTTAAGCTGCCCAATCTGTAGTGCTTTGTTATGGAAGTCCTAGCAAACTAACACAGTGATATAAGTATAAAAATATGACTAGGAGTAAGAAACACAAAATTCAAGACAGTGGTTACCTCTATGAGGAAGGAAGCAGAATTTGAGAGGGAGGAGTACTCAGAAGGCTTGGATTATCTTTGCAATATATTTTTTAACCATTTTTTAAATTGAAGTAGAGTTAATTTACAACATTCTGTTAGTTTCAGGTTTACAGCAAAGTGATTCAGCTATTCATATTATATGTATAATATTAATATATATACTTTTTCAGATTCTTTTCCATTATAGATTATTACAAGATATTGAATATAGTTCCCTGAACTATACAGTAAGTCCTTGTCGTTTACCTATTTTATATAGAGTAATATGTATATGTTAATCCCAAACTTCTAATTTATCTCCCCCCACTATTCCCTTTGGTAATCATAAGTTTTTTTCTATGTCTGTGAGTCTATTTCTGTTTTGTAAATAAGTTCATTTGTATCATTTTTAAGACTCCACATATAAGTGATATCACATTATGTTTGTCTTTCTCTGTCTGACTTACTTCACTTAATGTGGTAATCTCTAGGTCCATCCATGTTGCTGCAAATGGCATTATTTCATTCTTTTTAATGGCTGAGTAATATTCCATTGTATATATGTACCACATCTTCTTTATCCATTCATCTGTCAATGGACATTTAGGTTGCTTCCATATCTTGGCTATCGTAAGTAGTGTTGCTATGAACATTGGGGTGCGTGTATCTTTCTGAATTAGAGTTTTCTCCGGAGTATGCCCAGGAGTGAGATTGCTGGACCATATGGTAGTTCTATTTTTAGTTTGTTAAGGAACCTCCATACTGTTCTCCATAGTGGCTACACCAATTTACATTCCCACCGACAGTGTAGAAGGGTTCCTTTTTCTCCACACCCTCTCCAGCATTTATTATTTGTAGACTTTTTATGGCCATAGTGATGGCCATTCTGACTGGTATGAGGTGATTGCAATATTTTATTCTTTAAGCTGCATGGTGCATACCTGAATGTTGTTATATTATTCTCTCTATTTTTTAATTTAAACCCACAAGAATAGGTGAGTGTGACTGCTGGCTGAGTACTCCCTCATTTCAAAGCATCCTAGCACACAGGGGCTCTAACTTGAACTCACCATGTGACCCTGGGTGAGTCACTTCTCTCTGACCTCAGTTTCTCTAACTGTAAAATTAGAAGAATGAACGAATTCAATGTTTTCCAAAGTGTGTTCCACAGGACAGTAATTCCATGAGATTTTAAATATATATTCTACATTACAAAAGGGTTACCTGGTCAAATAATTTTCGGAAGGGTTACCAAAGATATAATCACATTATTTCACTACAGAAATTTCAAAGGTTTTTAATCATGAATAGGCCAACAGGGGGCTATGGCATGCAGACAACAGAGCACTCTTTTCAAAGAATAGTGATCAACTGCTTTTCTGTTCACTCACACAAGAGCTGACGTCCCCATTGGTTCTGAAAGAACATCAGTAATTTTCTTCAGGGGTTATTTTGTGTAAACAAACATAGTTTAAATTTTAAATGCTAGAATGACAAACCCAACAGTGGTCTTGTATGTAACAGATCCTACTGAGTATGGCATGGGGCCTCCTAAGATGCAAAAGAGACTTTCCTGAAAACATGTTTGTTACAATGATTAGAAAAATATATTATTTCATTTTTAAAACACTAAGCTAAAAAATGAACTAAACAAAAACTAACCATCCCAAATTAACTGTGAGTTAAACTGTACATTTAAAAAAATCCATCAAGGTTTTCTTTTTATGTTTTTACTGTGATGTACACACAGAAAAGGGCACAAAGTAAATGTATAGCTTAGTCATTATCCATTGCTCAGGTCAAGAAATGGAACACAGCCAGAACCTCGATGGGTCCTTGCAGTAAAGTCATGCTGAGGACTCTGCTTTGGTTCTGAGATGTAGGTGAGGCAACGTTTCATCAGGTTCGTCCTGTGCTTTTCCTAAGAGCACAGGGACATCAAAGGCAGAAGTGCCTTCCATGAGTTAAGATGTTCCCAGTGATCTCTGCCTTCTTGGAAATGCCCTACAAGCATCATCTGTTTGAACAACATCCATGGGTCTTATGTAACACTGAGGAGGAAGCCACGGTCCATTCCAAAACCCAGTCTCTCTTTTACAGGGACACTCAGAGAAAGTTTTGGCCGGAGCGTCATTCCCGGAAAATGTCGGGCTCTTGCAAATCAATATGTATGCATTCTTTGGTCAGAAAAAGAAAACTAGGTAACTCAGTACGTTCCTCCCTGCGTTTTAGCTGCCAGGAAATTAGACCCAAACTTGGGACCGCTTTAGAGTAATCAGCTTTTAGGACTGCTGACTTTAGGACTGCTGATGTCAGAGCCAGGGAACCCCTTAGAGAGCACGTGGTCCCATGCACACATATGGGGAGGTCAAGGCCCCCAGGATGTCACTGGGTTCCTCTCAGGTGACCAGTCACCCTGCTTCCCTGATAAAGTTTATTCCTAAGTGTGTCACTTTGCATCATTGGTCCTGGGAAGCTCCTTTGAATCTGGCTGGAAGTACAGAGCTAGCACAGATCAGAGCTGAACAAACGAGCACAGAGGTGGTGTTCCCACCACCCAAGGTGCGGCCGAGCCTTAAAGGATTTAAATTTTGTGTCTCACCTGACAACTTGACAGTTCACCTGGTCCTCTAATCCTTGCTTCCCAAATGCTAGTCTAGGAGCCAGGGTCAGGACGTAAGAATGTTTTTCAGTCTGAAGCACGATCAGAAGAATAAGGCTGATGCAGTGAGTTCTTCAAGAAACTAAATTTATTCCCTTTTTTGGTTTTAAAAATACCTTTTATTTTATGAAATGATGGCACTGAAAATTATTTTATTGCCCTTTCAAGGCAAAACAAAATGTTGTCAACCCCACGTTAGCCACCTCCCAATTTTTTTTAAATAATTTTTTTGTGGTGTGTGAAATTCACAAGTCTATGAGCCATTGTTCTAATGGCCTCTGACCAGTTGGACTGCCAGTCTGTGTCTGGAGACGATCCAGGACCCCAAGGCCCTTCGTGAGCTGCTTTTTCCCACTTTACCACATACTCTTCCCAGTAAACACTCTGTGTTACTCTTGCTACATTGGATTACTGGCCATTCCTTTGACACTCATAGCCTCGGGACCCCTCGCTGCCTTTGAGATGGAGTTCTTCCTGCCCAGAATATCACTCTTCCCTGGCCTCCGTGGTCCAGCTTCATGAGAACCCTTGGCACAGTTAAATGAGCTATAAATGTTTGCAACCTGGTTGTGAGTGAGGAAACCCCACAGCCTCTGGGGAGCTTGACAGCCAGGTTTTCCTCACACGAAGCCTTTCCAGAAGCTTCTTGTGGATGTCAGGCCTCTCTCCCTCCAGTGCATGGGCATTTTGTGCTCACATTGTACACAACTGTGTTAGGGTCACACACGTCCTGTGAAGATCTGTGTACCTGAGAGTGGGGACCATGTCTTACTTGTCTTTGTATCCCCTGTGGCCTAGCGCGGTCTCTTGCACACAGTATACACCCATTTCATGTTTATGGGACAAGAGAGTGAGCAAAGGAATGAGGGACTCAGTGTGCCCAGCTCTGGAATTAGGCACAGGGCAGGATGTGGGATGGATGACCTACCCCTTTGAACTTTCTGCTCAGTGCTCAGCCAGGAGAGACAGTGGAACAGGCACTTGTGGGTGAAAGGGAACCGTCTAGAAGAGCAGGCAAGAACCACATCTTTCCCTGCCTGCGTAAGGAGGCTAATAATAATGGATTGTCATTTATAAAGGTCCGATCTGGGCCAGGCACCGTTTATGGATTATCTCATTTGTTCTTCTTCTCAACCAAATAACGTTAGAAACCTGGGGCTCAGAGAGATAAAATAACTTGTCCAGGGTTGTGCAGTTAATGAGTGCCTTAATGGGGGGGTGGTGTGGCTACAGACAATGTTTGTGTCCCCCCAAAATTCATATGTTGAAAATCCAACCCTCAGTGTGATGGTATTGGGAGGTGGGGCCTTTGGGAGGTGATTAGGTCATGAGGGTGGAGCCCTCAGGAATGGGATTTGTGCCCCTATAAAGAGACCCCAGACAGCTCTCTCACCCTTCTGTCATGTGAGGACACAGCGAGAAGATGGCCTTCTAAGAACCAGGAAGCAAATGTGCCACTGCCTTGATTTTGGACTTCTCAGCTTCCAGAACGGTAACAAATAAATGTTTGTTGTTTAAGCCTCTGAGTCTATGAGGTTTTTGTTATAGCAGCCCAAAAGAACTAAGACATGGAGGCTCAATCTGATGCTAAAACCTGTTCTCATTCCCCTTTTAAGGAGGAAGAGCCAGCCTTGGGCCACACAGCACCCATGCCCAGGACCCACCGGCCCACCCACACTCTCCCTCTTCAGAGCACTGAGAAGAAAGTTCCCATGAGGTGCAGTGATGATTTGGGGGAAGGGATCATTTATCACAGCAGACAATGTCACCACGTGCTGCTACAACAAACACAGTTATTTCGGATGCTGCAAGGCTTGGAAAAGCAAAGGGAGGAAGAGAAGCTTACTTTAGCCTGGGTTTATTTTTGTGACTAGGAGAGTGACAGCCATAGAAATACTACAGAGAGTTCAGAGAGTCTTGGAAAGGGAAATATTTGTGTTTTATCACTCGACCCAGAAACTCCGGCAGAGTGCTAATCTTTGATGGATTCTGTCTGCTTAACAGGCAAACTAATAATAAAAGTGATGGGGGTGGGGAGCATCGCCACACATCAAACGCCCCACCCCTGAGATGACGCCCAAGCCTGCATAAGCCCTTTCTGGGTGGCTTTGTCCACTGAGCGCAGTTAGACGGGTCATTGGCATCTGTAGCCCGGCAGCAAAGGAGGGGGATGAACAGTTCTCCGGGGAAGTGTGTGGCCGGGATCCTCATAATCAGAAAGTGAGTTTAGCTTTCAGCAGGCCCAGGTTCCTACCTTACCAAATTTTCTCATTTCCTTAAATGTTCTTTTCCTAATAATTCAAAGCTTGGGCAATAATCGTGCATTCAATAAATATTACGGAGCATCTACCAGAGGAATCTGGAACAGAAGTCAACCTGGGGGGTCAGAGGACCTCTCGCTGTGCTTTTCTGACATTGGTTTTGGCTGGGACATCCTAGTTTACCCCAATAGCCCTTCCTGTCTCCAAGTACCAGGTAGAAAGGGCTCTTTCCCTCACCAAAGTTTCCTAGGTCACTCCTGGGGCGGGCCTGCCCCTGCCGGTGCCCTGCAGGCCACCTGACAGGGCTGGCCTTGCTAAGTCAGAGCTCGCCTGTGGTTCACTGAACAAGTGAGGCCGCTCAGGACCTGCCCCACACTGACCTTTTGTCTTTGTCTCCCCCGATAGCAGTTGGGAGATTTTTCCACTAAAAAAATTTTTTTAAATTCTAATAGGTCATTCTGTTACATAAATTTAAGCCCTAATAGAACATTCTGTTACAAGAAGACAGAGGGATACTTCAGGGAACAAAAGGGTCTCAAGAGTGACCGGAATCAGAAACAGGGAAGCTGTCGGAATTGTCTCTTGCGTGCTAGCGGTCATTGGGGGACAGTTCCGTCATGTGCTGTGTGACAAGCATCCTCTGATCATCTTTGCATACGGCCAGCGTGGCTGCCTTAGGCCTCCGTTGCCGGGCCTCCCATTCTAGGGCCCAGCAGAGGCTGAGTAGCATTTCCGAGTCAGCAATCAAAGCTTGGAGAGAGAATATCCTCCTGGCCTGGCTTGGGTCACTGGTCCATCTCTAGTCCAATTAACTAAAGCTTGGTGAGGCGAGGTCGCTGCCTGAGCCTGCTGTAGGCAGGGTTAGTTTTCAAAGTAAAGGGGGTTTGGTGGCGGGGCAGACACCCCGAAGTTGTCCAGAACAGCCCGTGACTTTATACAGAATGGATGGGTTTCAGCTATTGCTCTGTTTTAAAATATGGATGGTAACACCCGCCTCTTTTGAGTTTTTTGAGAACATGGGTCATACGTGCAAGGACTCGGCCGAGTCTAAGGGGCTGGGTGGAGGCTGGTGACATTCTCCTGAGGGTAGTCGCCATGGCCAGCCCGGCGCTGATCCTGCCCCCTCCACCCGCCAGAGCCAGGCGTGAGCATCTCAGTGCCTTGTGTGCCTTCAGCCCCACGCGCCCCCCGGCCTGGAGGCAGCACCCAGCCCCGCCCGAGTCAAGGGCGGAGGTGCCAACTCCACGGCCACCCCTTTGGAGAGGCGCCCGGCTGTGCCCAGGTTGTCTCTGAAACACTAACTGTCTTACACACTCCGCAATGAGATGTGCTCCGCAGAAGCCCAGACCAGTATAAATAGGCCTCTTTATTCCCCTGCCTTCATGCTAAGAAAAAAGAACAGCAGAAGTGGGGAAGGACATTCCAGAAATGCCACAGAGAGACCGCTGTGAGCGCTGCGCTGTGTCCTGTGTCCGCTGCAGGAAGCGCTTCACGGCAGAGACAGGAGCTGCAGCAGGAGACGGGGGCCACGCGCCAGCCCGGATGAGGAGACCCACTGCCCTCGCTTCCCAGGGGCAGCCCCGAGAGCAAGGCCGGGGGGCCCCAGGCCAGCTTGCTCCCCCCCGTGTCATGTTTTCTCTCCTTTAAGATGGTGGAGTCTGGCTGTGGCGTGTCATCCTGAACGGACTCCAAGGATGTCCGATCGCCCGAAGATCCGTCGGGGGAGTGGCTGTTATTAGTTTTAAACAGACTCGTTTACAAGCAGAGTCTCCGTCCAAGCATATCAAGAATAAAGTCCTGCGAGATCGAGTCTCGTTAGTGTAAAAATTAATGATTCAAGATACAGTAGAAACTGAATAAAATTTGTCTTTATTCTTACTTTAAAAAAAGAGGATAAAGTCCTGCTTCTAACTGTAGACTTAATACTCAACGGGAAAATAGAACTTTTTCGGTTCTACAGCTGCCGAGGCCCGCACTGGGGACACCAAGTTGTAAAAGGAGGTCCCTCCTTGCGGGGCCGCACCCTCGGCTGGGGGTTTGTCAAGTCCCCCCCCGACTGACTGGCATCTCGATGTGATGATCTCTTTAGGTTTGAGAAAGTAAAGGTGAAACCTCTGTAAATAACTTTTTCCCCTGATATGGACAAACTAAACACACACACACACACACACACATGCACAGCCCTGCCACTAAGTCTCAATGAGTTGTATTTTTTTTTAGCTTCTCACTTAACAATTGGCATGTTGATTTGTACCCGGTGACCTCATTTGGGTACGAGGCTCAGGTTGCGAACAGTGTACGCCACTGCTTTGCTTCTTTTAAATCACAGAACACGGGGTCAGAAGTTTGGGTTTATTGTTAAGAGGCTGAAGAAAGGGACACACAGCTGGCGTGTGCCTGTGCTGTCTATTTCGGGAATGGGACTTCTGAGTCACCGACTAAATTAGACACAGGTGTTCTCGGCGTTGCTGGGGGGCCCTGCGCCTCGGCTCTGCTTTGTGAGATCCCAGGGACGAGGAGGGCTCCAGACGGCCAGGACCAGAAGGAAAGCACACAGGCACTCTTCAGATGAGGCTCACAAAGTGGTATCTTCATAAGGAATAAGCCGTGGTCATTCCTTGGGAAGGTCTGGTTTCACATCCTGGTCCCAGAAGTTCTACTCTCTGATACATAAGGCAGCTCACCTATTTCAATTCTGTAGCCGATAAAATGGCACTAGTTCACAAATTGCAAGGTCATTATAGAAAAGAAAGATGGTGAGCATTAAGCGTCCCACACATAGTAGGTGCTTAACAAATAGTGTATGCTATTAATGGTATTCATTCTTGAACTGCCCTTTGTTAGTTCTGTCCTGCATCCCCAGATCCTCAGGCTAAGCTCTTGGAGGGCAAGGACTACTTTATTCATCTTTGAAATCCCCAAAGGACAGGAAGGCAGTAAGTGGCTGTCTGCAAACTCTCATGGGTGAACCGCCCCCCCCCAGCAGCTGGGACTCCTGCTGCCACCTTAGCCCTATCTTGACATACGCACCCATGGAATGTACTTCCAAACGCCCCTTCACACATCATGGTGTTGACCAGCAGGGTGAGAGACAGACAGGAAGCAAGCAGTAGAAACCTAAAAATGCATAGCTTATTTCAGTTGAAGTGTCAAATGCGTCATCAAGGAAGACCCCCAATGAAAGACCAGCGGGGGCTGCAGAGTTCTTGGTGCAAACGTGGCTGGGGTGTGGAAGGCTAGATGACTCTCCTTCATTCATTAAGTACGGTGAGGACCTACCATGTGCCAAGCACTGGGCTAGGCGCTACAGATGCAATGGAGAATGAGACATAGTCCAAAGGGCATCTAAACAAAGAAGAGCTACTTACAAAAGTCTCTGGGGCTCTAGAAGTCAGTGCAAAGTGCTCACAGAGGTTAGGGAAGGTGCCGGGGAGGGGCAGTCCAGCTGGGATCACAAGGTTGCGTTGGGGGAGGACTGGCCAGAGGAGGAAGGGCATTCCAGACACAGAGAACAGCACGCAAAAGGCCCCAAGACCCCTAGCTTGACCGGGGGCCTGGAAGCTTTCCGAAGCCCGCCATTATAGGGGCCGGCACTGGGGCCCACCTGCCGGATCCAGCTGTGGGTTCCCTGAGACGGTCTCCCGGGGGGGAAACTGGGCATATTTAGGGAGCATGCTTCCTGGAGGTGACAGACACTCTGCACCCAGCCAGGAATGGAGGAGGTGAGTGAGAAACGACCCACAAGGATGACAGCAGGGAAACCTGGAGGGACAGCTTCACCACAAGTGGGGACAGCCGGAATTCTGCCTCTTGTTCTGGAATGTCGGGCTGATGAAGGAGGACGTTGAGCCCCTTGTTGGCTGTCCCCTTGGCAGACGGAGGCCCAGACACCACAGGACGGCAGCGGATCAGATTCGGTTTCAAAGGTTAACTGTGTTACCACAGGGCTGGCACAGCCTTCAGACCAGGGAATGCTCGGATGCAGGCTTAGTCTCCAGCAGTGGGTGGAAATACCAGCATTCCTCTGTGACATCTCCCTGCCACCCCAGGCCTTAAAACACCACCGTCGAAGAGGCCGACGCTTCCACGGGGCCTAGAGCAGGGCCTGGCAGAGGACAACACGCGACAGGTGTCTGCACCTGGAAGTGAACAAGGGGCAGAGCACAAGCGCCCACCTGTCTGCCCCTGTCCTCTCCCTGGGGCCTGCTCTGGGCAGACAACACAGGGGGCCACGGTGGAGGGAGAACCGGACCAGCGACAGGAGACCCAGGCCCAGGCCACTAATTATCTGCGTGACCCTCAGCACATCACTTTCCCTCCCAGAGTCTCCATTTTGTCTGCAAAATAGCACGGTTTGGTATCTGCCTGCCTGGC
The DNA here is from genome assembly GCF_028023285.1 of Balaenoptera ricei. Lineage (NCBI taxonomy): Eukaryota > Metazoa > Chordata > Mammalia > Artiodactyla > Balaenopteridae > Balaenoptera > Balaenoptera ricei. Next base: position 95,003,260 of record NC_082651.1, read on the forward strand.
TCATAAAGTTACACGTGATGGTCAGTTGATATACGATGATGGGTACGTACTTTGTAGCTGTAAAGAGAAGGTCGACTCTATTCAAGTACTTCCAAATATCTACTGTCTCGAGTTCAGGACTTTGGTTATTGTCATTAGCATGGCCAAGTGGGAAAGAGTGGGCAGCTTTCTTCCCAGGGAGAAGCAGTGCGTGCCCTCACTGCTGACTGGGGAAGCTGACTCCGGACACCAAGGACCATTGCAGGAAATTCACTGTTGTGGGTCCCTGAAGCGTCCTGCTCCCAGCGCGTCCCTGCTTGTGCAGGTAGCCAGAGGCCGCATCAGGCCCCGAGAGCAAGGGTGGGGCTCCCTGGGGTCAAAGTCAGAGAGAAACTTGGAACCCTGGGCTGCTAGGGCTAGGAGGGACTTTTGGATCAGATTCAGTAAATATTTGTTCAGTGCCACCAATATGCATCAGGCACCGGGTCAGGTGACTTATAGACATTAAACAGTCTGCATGACAACCTGGGCTGACGCATCATTGTTATCTCCATTTCATGAGTTCAGATGGGCTACACGGCCAGCCCAAGCGCCTTTAGCCCCACTCTCTACCCATTTGGATCCTCTCATTGCTTAGGTTTCTTCTCAGATGTCAGCTCCTCTGAGACGCCTTCCATGTTTCTTCTCTCCCACAGCTCCCGGATCTTGTACATAATAACTCTGTAATGACATACTTCTTTGTGTGTTGCCTTTTTTAACATCTACCTTTCCATATAGACTGTAAACACACGAACCAGAACTTTATTTTGTGCACCATGATTGTCCTAGTGCTACAGAGGCATTCAAGAAAACACTTGTTGAACAAACTATCAGAATAAATACAGGTATTAAAAACTTAAACGTACATCGTCTGATTTTTTAATTCATTCCTTTGTCATTTTTCACCACTCTTCTTTCGAGATATGAGATGAGAAATGATATTAGGGGTGGGACTCTTCAATAAGGCCACAAAAGTTCCCATAATCTTTCTCATCTTGAAATCATTGAGCATCTGGCTGCAAAGTGAGGCCAAGTTCTTCCAGCCAGTTCCTGGATCCACAATCGTCTCTGCCCATCTCATAATTTACACAGTCCCCACAGCCTTGCAGGCGCTCAGAGAATTCATCACGACCATGGCGTAAGCCAATTAACCTTGCTCTTTAACTATTTAAGACATGTAGATCGTGGCTGTTTCTGCGCTGGCAGAGAAGCACAGCTAGTCTAGAAAAACATCCAACCTGAATAGATTCCGCCAAAGCTCAGACCAGGCTGTCATTAATGTTATAAATGTGCATTCATGTTATAAATGTGCATTCATGTTAATTGCACCATTTCCCTGCTGGATATGCCCTCTTCTCTTCCAACCCCTATCTTGGGAATTACCAGAGATAACCACCCAAGCTCTTACGCTAACTCTGACACATAGTAGGTGCTTAGTAACTGCTGTCTCCCTTCTCTTCTCCATCTGTCAAGGGGTGGCCCTGGTCCTCGTCCACTCCACTCCAGCCCCCGAATGCGTCCCATCCTCTGAATTCCCACACCACTACCTCCTCCGCCTTCAATTGACTGGTAACTCAGCAAACTCTGAACTGAGACATTTATCCACCGAGCACGTGGGTCTCTAAATCCAGATGTTGGGCTTCTTGCAGACAGGGACTCAGCGTAATGCTTCATAGCCTAGCTATTCTTATCCCCAAAGAACATTGATTTCAGGCCTGGCCTTGCGTGCAATTGGTGCTCCATAAGTAAGGACCAGGCCTTAGAGTCTTTTAAAAACCAAGGCATCATGGATGTAGAACAGGCTAGGAAAGCATTTAAGTGTGAATCAGCTTTTCTTCCTTCTCGTTCTGAACTGGGTCTGTGACCCCATCACTATAACTCCAAACCCTCCTTCCCAGGGGATAGCATGGGCCTGGGAGGGTGCACAGAGCTTTAGGACTGGAGTTGGATCACAGTGGGAAAATCTATAGCGCATAAACCAAAGCTGAATTAGGGTGTCATGAGAGTTGAAGCAGAAGAGCAGAATTCTGTCCAAGGGGTTAGAGTGAAGCCAAAAATGTTTTCCAAAAGCCAGAAAGTCAGAAGTCGGTCACTCACTGAAATGTAGACAAGACTGGGAAAGACAGGGTAAGAAGAGCAGAAACAATGACTGAGAGAGACTTGTGAGCCTGAAGCTCGTTTTTATGGGTGTGGACTTGGGACATGGGAGGCCCAGCCCGCTTTGACGGCTTAGAATCCGAGGATGCCCACACAGGCCTCCCAGCTTCCCTTGGCTTTCTGGTGTCCAGACAAAAAGGGAACAAAGCCGTAGGCAAACGGAGGTACCTATTTCCTGTTTCATTAAAACTCTGTGAGTGCCTTTTCTCTCCCAGAATCTCTCTCACATTCTGGGCTCAGGCTGTGTCCAGGGCCCAGCCCCTGGCCCTCGGCCAACTTGCAAGATTCCATTTCAGTCTGGAGTTTGAAATTTGTCCTGTGCTGACGTTTTTGGTCAAACGGCTTAGTTGCGCTCATGTCCGGAATCCACCAAGTCTGCATTTTGCACAACTGCCCTCTCTTCACAAGGTGCTGTCTCAATTTTCGTTGAGAGCAGCTGAATATAACGAGAACTTTCAAACTAGAAATTGCCTGATTTTCCTCTGTGAGCTTCTGCCGGGGGAGGGCAGGGCTGAGGCTGCAGACACAGGAACTTATTCATCAGTCTCACTCAAAGGCTACAAATTGGTTCCTTATTCACAACAGGGAAAATGCTTTAATGAGCCCTCTTTTTGTTTTTCAAATCAGATATACAAATAAGCTGATAACAATTTTCAAAAATACAAAACAAGAATCACCAATTATGGGAGCGCCCTTGGCCTCTGAGTTCCTGCCTCACTGAGGAAATGGATTTGAAATGGCAAAGAGGAAACAAGGAGGTCAACTTTCATGTCTATTTTAGTTTTCCAGTGAAGTCCCGTTTCCTTTGGACTTCATATAAACAAAGAGAGGACGGTTGTTAGTTTGGTTATTACAGATAACCCATGTCTTTAAAGTGTATGTCATTTATCTAAATGAGGAATCTAATAAATGACTCAACTTCTCCAAAATATAACTTCTCGCCTAATAATAAGAATAAACACAGGTTTCATTTTATTGAGCAATTACTATGTAACAGGTATGCATTTGAAACATTGTTGACTGGCTATGCTATATCTGTTTCACCCAGAAATCTTATTCCTGAAAATCTATTGCAAAGAAATAAAATTGATTATGTAACAAGGGGGTAGTGTGTGTGTGTGTATGTGTGTGTGTGTGTATGTGTGTGTGTGTGTATATGTGTTGCAGCCGAAACAAAGTGAATATCAATAAACATGGGAACAGATGAATAAAGTATGTTGCTTCCAAATCATAAAAAATCATGCAACTATTAAAATGAGACCTTCTCCAGATGCCTAGGATGGATTTCCAGGACATATTGTTGAGTGAGAAAAGTAGGATGCATAAAATTGTGTGTAATATGATCTCTTTTTACAAATGACCAAAAAACCTTTTATATGATTATGTGTATTCACTTAAGTGTATATATCAATATGCTTTTATTATTGTATTATCATAGAGGAAGATATGGAAGGTACTTTCTAGGTTGTCAACATGGTTTGCGTGTGATGGGCCGTTGGCCTGGGTTTGACAAGGAGCTGTAACAGGAGCTGTGACAGCAGTAGCGCTGACCAGAGCGGGAGGGAGGAGTCAAAACAGAGGAAAAGGAAAAAAAAGGACTCCAAGAAAGTTCACCTGGGTATATAATGTAATCATATCTATGTATTTGTGTAAAATTATCCAGGTCAGTTACAAGTAATGAAAATATTAGAGGGGCTTCCCTGGTGCTGCAGTGGTTAAGAATCCACTTGCCAATGCAGGGGACACAGGTTCGAGCCCTGGTCCGGGAAGATCCCACATGCCGTGGAGCAACTAAGCCCGTGCACCACAACTACTGAGCCTGTGCTCTAGAGCCCGCGAGCCACAACTACTGAAGCCCGTGCGCCTAGAGCCCGTGTTCTGCAACAAGAGAAGCCACTGCAATGAGAAGTCCGTGTACTGCAACGAAGAGTAGCCCCCGCTCGCTGCAAATAGAGAAAGCCCGCACGCAGCAATGAAGACCCAACGTAGCCAATAAATAAATAAATAAATAAATAAATAAATAAAATCTATTAAAAAAAAAGAAAATAATAGAAATAATATTGACTTTTTCTCAACAATCTTCTGAAATATTATTACTTTCCTCATTTTATAAATGAGGAAACTGATGATCTGATTTGCCATAGGCCAAGGCTATCTGATTCCAAAGCCTAAATTTTTTTCCTGAAAATACAATATGATGTATAGTCACTGTGAAAAAAAAATTCAAATATGATACTAAAGTAAAATGACGATTGTAAGAATCACTAAAACCCAGAGGTACTGCTATTAAAATTTGGGGAAACAGCCCTCCAGACATTTCTCTATGCATATATAACCTTTTAACATATATTACAAAATATGCTGATGTCACTCTCTGTTGAGGTTATGGCACCACATCCCTGAAGGATGTGACGTTTCCACTGTCACTCATTCTGAAAAGTGGATCATCCTGGGCAGGAAATAAGGCTGGTCTTAGGGTGAGGGAGGAGGAGACAGGCCCAGGACCTGCCCTGGGGTGCTTGAAGGGCTCCCTGTGGTGGCGGTGAGCTGCCTTGACCTGCAGGTGGCCAGCCTCCCAAAACGTGCCTGGTGAGTGTGTGGGATGGACCGTGGACTGTGCCCCCCGGACAGCAGTGAAAGGAATTAGGAATGACCCTTTGGACAGGAGGGGGATGGAGGTCAGAGAGGATGCTGTTCCCGGGCGGAGCAGGTAGCTGACCTCAGAGCCACTCTTGACATGACCCCACCAGTCCTCAGTCACGCCTTCTGATAAGTGGGCTTCTGCTTATGTGCAGAGAAGGGGCTGATCCACAAGAGCTGCCACAATTGTCCCCTAGTTGCTGCAGGAGGCCTCTTCTGGATGTGACATGGGCTGGAGAGTCCCCCCTTTTCTCCTGAGGAGACACTGAGGTGAAACAGAAGGCCTGTACCGGCCACCACGGAGGCAGCAAGTAGGGTGCAGAAGACGCACACGGGGCTGCAGAGGGACCCTGGCTGCGCAGAAGGCCACTGTTCTGGAAAGACACGGACCCCCATGTTAAGTGACTGCAGCAAGACCACCCTGGAGGCAGTGGGCAGAAGCTGGCCTTCCACCGGGGGGAGCAGCTTCAAAGGACACAGCCAAGTTCATGTTCTTTGGGAGGTGGCAGCAAGGACATGCCTGTGAAGACTGATTCACAGACCAGGGACAGGTCTTGAGAGATATTTGGGTCACTTATATGTGGAATCTAAAAAAGCTGAACTCATAGAAACCGGGGCTGGGGGGTGGGGGAATCGGGGAGATGTTGGTCAAAGGATAGAAACTTGGAGTTAGAAGATGAATAAGTTCTGGGCACCCAATGCACAGCATGGTGATTATTGTTACCTATACTGTATTACATACTTGAAAGTTACTAAAAGACTAGATCTTAAACGTTCTTACCACAAAAAAGAAAGGAGAATTATGTGATGGAACTAAGGTGTTAGCTAACTCTAGGGAGGTAATCATATTTCAATAACAAGTATATCAAATCAACATGTTGTACCTTAAACCTACACAGTGTTATATGTCAACTTTATATCAATTAAAAAAATATCTGGGGGAGAGAATCTCAAAGATAGAATCTTTCTTCTAATCTGGCTGATCTGGGGGCTCCTGGCCATTAAGATTTGAATATTCAGGAAGGGTGACATTTTTGCATACCAAGCTGGTGAAGTGGGAAATGTCAATTACATGGATATAGACATACATATCCAAAATACAAATCTCATCATGTCACTGTCTGCTTAAAATCCACCAATGGCTTCCCTTGAGGCGGAGCCCAAACTCTGCAGCACAGACCCCAGGCCACATCCCTCCTGCGCACTCTACTGCAGGCTCACTGACGTCTCCCAGCTCCTTCCTTGGGTCTCCAGGCATTCACACACGCTTCTGCTTCTTCTTAAACCACTTCCTTCTCCAGCCACCTAGAGAGTTTCTCTTCACCCTTAGAGGTTCAGCTTAAAAGGTCACCTCCCCTGGGAAGTCCTCCTTCAGCCATCCCTCCTCCCAGATTAGATTCAGTCCTCCTGCTCAGTGTTCCTGTAATCAGTGCACTTATCACACTTTATGGACATGTTCTTCTCAGATAGGGATCCCTAGTGTTTCATATATTATAATTAGCACTTAATATCTGTTGAATGTTTGAATGATGAAGGTAAATAATTTTACACAAAGAGATCATGTTCTGTAATCTCTCTGTCTGCATTCAACAATGCTGTACGTCTGTCCTGAGCATGGCATTCAAGCGTTTGACAATCTAATCCTCGTCAGCTCTATCCTATCTGCTTTCCTCTACAGTGCTTAGCACACAAGAGGTACACAATAAGTGCTATTAAACCGCCCAAGTGCAATGTCCTTGGACCTTTCCACATTCTTTCCTTCCTTTAATGACACGCCTTTCTTCAGCCCCTGCCTGGCTACCTCCTACTTGTCCTCTGACGTCCCACTGAAATCCATCTCTGTGTGAAGCTGTCTCTGTCTCTTCCACAGTAAGTCAGGCCTTGCTCTGTGGTCCCCTGCACCCTGCTGCTGTCTCCTCGTGGGTCCTAATGTGAACAACACAATATGTTTATCAAACTGGTTCTCCAACTCAACTCGGATCACGGATGGTGCTGGCACTGTGTCCTCTGCCATTTCTTGTCTCCAGCATCTAATACAGCCTCTGCCGCATAATTGACATTCAGCAAGTATTTGTTGAAGGAATGAATGAGCGAATGAATGAATGAAGTTTATAGTGTTGAATTTAGAAAACTACCAGGTTAGACTGCATGAACGATTGGAACCCATCCCAGTTTGCTGCTGCAGACCTACAGACCCTGTCAGTTGCGATCAGAATCAGAGAAATCAACCCAGCATGCTGGAACTGGGTGGAATCCTTTTTTGTATATGATGAAATTGAGGCCCTACATGTAAAGGTCACACAACAAATTGCATAGCAGTGAAGGTGGGCAAGATATCGAGATTGATACCCATGCGTTTCAAGGGTCATTAGTCATCAGGATCTGATGTCACCTCTATTTCTGGTGACAGGTAATGCACTTTTTACTTCTTACCAAAATAATGATTATTTCTTAAAATTGTATGGCACTTCATAGCTTACCAAGTCCTGTACAGAAAAAACCTCTGAGTGAGGTATTTGCGGTTAAATAACTTGCCAAGATCATTCAGCATTTCAGCAACAGATCCAGGGCTCGCACTCAAGTTCTCTGGCTCTACGTCCAGTACACTTTCCAGGGTACAGTCTCTGCCGCCAACATCACAATAAATGGTGATTAAATATTGATTCTAGACTCACTCACGGGAAACACTAGCATTTCTAATCAATATCATCACTTACTATTTCTAAGAATTTTCTGAAGGAGACATAGACCAGACTTGTCAAACCTTTACATAAGAGAGCTGATAAAAACCTAAGGTAGGCTACTGGAGGAACCAGAATGTTGCATGTGTGCGTGTGTGTGTGTGTGTGTGTGTGTGTGTGTGTGTGCACTCATGTGTCTCTCAGGTGTGTCAGTGACTCTGCATGTGGAATACTTGGAGTTTTGGGGCACTCAAAATTGTGAATGTGAACACAATAAGCAAATCCCCATTGCATAATGTCTGCATAGAGTATGACCTTAAGTATTTGCCAACAAATTAACGTGCCTATGTTTAAAAATTCTCAAATAGTTTTTCTGCATTTAGCCAGTATTTCCACAGAATGACTTTTAAAAATTTAAATGTGTTTTCCAAATAACTAAGTCTATTCATTCATGCTTTCATTCAGTAAAGAATGAACACCTACTAGCTGCCAGACACATAGTTCATCCATGACACGGCAGTGAGCAAAACAGACAAACCCTTACCCTCATGGAGTTTACATTCCTTTGGGATAGGAGAGAAGGCTCATAACCAAACACTAAGTTACATACTACATTAAGTGACAAGTGGTATGAAGAAAAGGAGCTTAGGCATGCCAGGGGTGAGTGGGGCTGCAATTTAAATCAAGGTTCAAGATAGTGATATTTAAACATAGCCCCGGGAACAAGAGGAATAAACTGTGAGGATCTCTTGGGGAAAATCTTAACTTTTTGAACAAACACTTATAATTTTACAATGATTTTTCTTTTCCCAAAGAGCTTATATACATTTCACTGTCTTCTAAGAGAGGATACAGCAGGTCATCTAACTTTTTTTTTGATAATTCAGGCACTTCTGTGATGATCAGTTTTGGACTATTGTGTAGTGATGTCCAGAGAGGTTGAGATTACAACATTCAGAGGACTATTTGCCCCTCCACCCAATGGCCCCAAATCTGTTTTCCTTTTGCACAGATTTTATATATGTCACCCACTCAGCTCTCGCATCTCGCAGTGTCTCTACATCACCACCCCCAAACTTTCATCTGCTGTTTCTAAGATGCCACTGGCTTGTTAGGGTTGGTTCCAGACGAAAAAGACTTGAGCAAAAGCCTAACATTTAATGCCGGTGCTTTATGACATCTGCTCTGCCTATTCCCACGGGACCTGTTGTGCCCGTTTCATCGCTCTCAATTTCCTTTCTGACTGTCGGAATGCCAAAGAATTAAACCTCCTAATCTGGGAAATATTGCTAATTAAGACCTCATTTTCTTTCCTTTTAGAGCTCAGAACCGTTTTCTTTCTGATTTCAACAGATTATTTTTATATGAGGGAAGCTGATGCCTAAATTCCACCGATGTAGCCAAGACAGACTCAGATGGAGACATGTCTGTGGAAAAGATTCCCAGGAAATGATCTAAAAGGAGGGGACCCAGAATCATGGAGAACAGGGGCTATTTTAATTTTTTTTAAACAGTATGCCTCTTGCACACAACTGGCAATACTGGTTACAAAATTTAATACTGGCACAGAGGGGTACCAATAAATGACAGCTCTTATGCGTGGCTATCAAGAAGAGTACTTCAAGTGAAATTCATGAAAAGTCCTGTGAGTAATGAGTAATAAATTACACATAGTAATGAGTAATAAATTCTTAGTATGGAATTCGGGGAGGGTGTTCGGAAGAGACATTTGAATAAAGCTTTGAAAGATGAAGGGTTTTCATAGGTAAACAAAGAGGAGGGGTTTTCTAGACTGAGGGAACGGCATGAACAAAGGCCAGTGGGGGGTGGAGGGGGTGGAGAACTCATAGTTTATGGACAAAAAAAATGAGAGAATAATTAGTCTAATTGAACTTTTCAAGGGCTTTTGAACTGAAACCTAGGCTCCTTCAGGTAATTCCTGCTTAAGATCCTGCTTTTTTCTCCTTTTCTTTCTCCAAGTTTATATTTTTACAACATTCACACTCAAAAAAATGATCAACTATCAATTAATAACTCACTTGCACTGGACTTTAGGGCGGACAGAGGAGCTGTGGGAAGTGAGGCTGAGAGTTACCAGGGACCAGACTGGGTTCGATGGGCCTGAACAGGTCTCTCTCCTTGGGGACTTGGAGCCCTGGGACCCTGCAAGGGAGAGCGAGACACAGCAGGCTGCGTTCTCCAAACTCAAGTGACGTGGCCTGGGGTTCTGAGGAACATCTTACAGGATGGGTGCCTCTTGGGGATACGCTGCTGCAGCTCAATAAGGGGCTGTTGCCAACGTTTTTGTTTTTGTTTTTAAATAAATTTATTTATTTATTTATTTATGGCTGCGTTGGGTCTTCGTTGCTGTGCGCGGGCTTTCTGTAGTTGCGGCGAGCAGGGGCTGCTCTTCCCTTGCGGCGCGTGAGCTTCTCATTGCGGTGGCTTCTCTTGTTGCAGAGCATGGGCTCCAGGCACGTGGGTTTCCGTAGTTGTGGCTCGTGGGCTCACTAGTTGTGGCTCGCGGGCTCCAGAGCGCAGGCTCAGTAGTTGTGGCTCACGGGCTTAGTTGCTCTGCAGCATGTGGGATCTTCCCGGACCAGGGCTCGAACCCGTGTCTCCTGCGTTGGCAGGCTGACTCTTAACCACTGTGCCACCAGGGAAGACCTTGCCAACGTTTTTGAGCTGGGACTAACATCAACCACGGAGGAACATTTTGCAATGACCACCCTGTGAGCCACATGGTGTGGGCAGTGGTCAGGGGGCCACCCTGGGGAGCATTCACTAGAGGTGACGAGTCCTGTCCCCAGCAGTGGCAGTGAGGCTGATGTCTAGATGACCCCTTCACAGAGGCCCAGCCTGACTGCAGGCTGGCGCTGACTCCTCTTGATCTCTGGCCAAAGCCACAGAGGGTACAGAGCTGGGCAGCTGCCTCAGTTCCGCAGCTCTGAGGGGCCACACAGGGGTCAGAGGTCAGGCAAGCAGAAACCAAAGTGGTGCAAGTTCCGTTGTGCCCTCCCAGGAATGCTGTTCTCAGCAGAGGGGAAAGAGAGCTGGGAGCTCAGGCCCCGCCCAGGCAGGAGAGGCTTTTAGAGCCCACCATTGGGTCTACTTGACATATGGGGAGACTGAGGCCCGAGAATGAAGGGCCATGCCTAAACTCCCAGGGCTAGCCACATTGTCAAATAACCCCATGTATCTTACAGTAGTTTGGGATTATTATTCTTATTGTTAATTTTCATAATTTTTTCCAAGTGCTTTGACTTGGTGTCTAGGGTCCTTCAAGGTAATATTCTTGCTCAAGAGCCAATAAACTTTTTGTCTGGATTGATACTTTTGCAGTAATTTAAAAAAATCACTTTCTTTTGATTATCTTGCCTTTGACTTTCCTGCAAACTAACAGATTTTAAAATGCAAGTAGGATGACGACAGGAACAAGCCTTTTGCCAAGATTTGAACAGTGCCAGAAATATCCCTTAGCACACGGTTTCCTCACCCAATAACATTCTCCTCAAAGAAAGGAATCACAAAAGGGAGAAGGCAGCTGCCATCAGGAGATGAAGACAGGGACCCCGATGGCAGTTCAGAGAGTTGAGTGGAGGAAACTAGAATCCTACTTCTCCACTGGCTTCCGGGGCCTTGAGGAAGTCAGACCCCTTCCTTTTGCAGTGTCAGTTCCTCAGCCTGATGTTCAAAGCCCCCTAAGATCCCACGAGAGACTTCTGTTCCAGCCGGATGTTTATTCTTGGCCACCAGAACTGACTGACCTCTCTCCCCTTCATCCCCTCCAGTCTCTGCTCACTGGAATGTCCTTCTACTGTTCTAGTTCTTACTATATTGTTCAGATCTCTGCCTCTGCCCTGAGCGCTTCCCTAATTTCTCCAATTCAAATTGTTGTATGTTTCTCTGGAATGCTTAGTCCTGATAGGATGTCCAAGCTGGATGGCCCCTTAGAGGTTATTAACTCAACTCTTTTGTTTTATAGAAGAGGAGATAGAGGCACAGCATGGGAAAATGATTTGCCTGCGATCACACAATTAACAAATGGAAAAACCGGCTCAGTTTTTCTGATTCTTGACCCATGCTCATTGTATGATATCAAGAGAGTTAATGTTATCTATTACATTCATTCGCCATTTAATAAGAATTATAATAAATATTTTCATACCTAATACATTAACATCTTGTCAATAATTCTTGTACGTATTCATCTGTTCATTCAGCCAGCCAGCCATCCACCCACCCATCCATCCATCCATTCATTTATTCAAGCAGTCAACATTTATTGTGGGCCCATGTTCAAGCATGGTGCTAGATACTAAGTATTATTATTATTTTCATTTCAAAAGGGAAGAACCTAACACTCTAAGAAGTTCCATGTCATGTTCTAATTTACTGAATGAGTTGGGCCTCAACAGGAAACAGAATTGTTTCAGGTGGTTTCCAGGAAGGAACTCTTTCCAGAGTTGTAGACAGGATTAAAGGAAGGCAAAGCATATTGAGGCTTCCAGGCATCAGCAACAATGAGAAGCTAGGGCCACAAGGGCAGGGGGAGGACCCACTGTTCCTGGATCCCAGTGAGAAGGGAATGTAGTGAGTGGTGGGGCTGCAGGTGTCAGGTACAGGGCTGCTACTAGAGGACGAGGCAGCGAGGAGGGGAAGAAACCCTGTTCTCCTTCCCAATGTCATTCCAGGGATGCCCTTTGGCTGAGCCCAGCCAGAAGACAGACAACAGGGGAGCCCAGGGGAGGTGGTTCATAGAGGCCAGTCCCTGGGGCATAGAGGAGGGGGAACAAGCAGAGGTATCCAGCTTAATACCTAGCTGGAAAGTGGGTGAGCTGGAATGTCACCTCTGTCTTCAGACTCCAAATCCTGTGCTTTCTTCTGTACCATGGGCTTGCTTGCATTTATGGCCTTATGTTCATTCATTCAGTCAACCCTTTGTTCAGGTAATAAGCTGAGTGCATACTCCTTGACAAGCCTTACATGTATGTCTCATTTCCCTCCCCAAATCATGAGGTCAATGATTTGCCTTACTTACCTCCAAGTTCCCCTTCATATGTATGGTACGCATTCCACCCATGTGGTTGATGAATAAAGAGCTCCACTAAGTACCACTATGAATTGTGCTAAAGGATGCTGCCCCAGACTAAGCCTTACGCCTGCTCTCATTCTTTGAGGCAGGGGGAGGGGGTGTTGGTGCACCCATCCCTAAGTCACTTTCATGTTGTCTTGGAATGAGAATGTGGATTATACTTGAGGGCAGATGCTTCTGGCGCTCTGGGAATTCACACCACTTCTGACAACACAGTTACGACACCCATGTCTTGCTTCCAGAGCATCTCTACTCTGCTGAGCTCTTCCCAGCTCTCAGCTCTGGCTGTGAAATCTCAGCGCCCCTTCTTTGAGGGTTGTGGTAAAGCAGATGAAAGTAGAGCTTGCCCTCTCCTTCAGACTTGTGGCTCACGCCTCTTGGTTGAGGTGACCAGGTGATATATGTCAAGGTTTGAACGGCTTTCCCTTATAGGTCCTGCTGGGCTACAGTGAGCAATGAACGTGTGTAAACAGCCCAGCCCTGTTTAAACACTGTCAGTGAGAATGTCAACAAGAGACGGAAAGATTTGAAGACTGTGGTCATTGGCATTCAGCTTCTGGTGGTTGCCACAATATATTTCCTTTTTTTTTTTTCTGGAAAAGTGCAAAAGAATCACAAAGGACGATTCTATTACTTGCTTCTTGTTTTGCAAAGTTATCTATTTTTTATGTACCTTAAGATAAATTCACAGCATTTAGATGCAATAGTCAATCTTGGTTACTTCCTTGGGGATGCCTAGTGAAATCTGGAGGTCATTTTTGATTCCTCCCTTTCTCTCCTCTTCCACGCCCAGAGTGAAAGCTGGGAATATTACAGGATATAAGAGGATAGACTTCGGATGCGAGCCAGGATCATATTTGTAAAGCATCCTCGCATATATTATTTTAACACTGGAATCAACTCTGTGGAGTAGCTTTTACAGATGAGGAAGCGGATTTCAGCAAGGCTGAGTTACTTGCCCAAGGTCACATAACCCATAGATGGTGGCCCCAAACCCAGGACTCATGTGTCCATCATCTGCTTCTCCCATTGGGTTCTGCTGCTTCCGATAAGGGAGAAAGTTAGGCCCCCCTCCAGCGGTGATCAGAACAAGCATCTACCTGACCAGGAGCTTTTAGATTCACCTGCTTCCAAGAGTTACTACCAAAAGTATTTAGAAAAATGGCCACAAAGAACCCTGCAAACAACAAGCGTGTGGATAGGTAGAAGAAAACTCTTGAAACCTCAGTGGACTAAATTTCAAGGTTCTGTAAAAACAAGTGCTTCCTCTCTGCCCATTGTGGGCCTGTGACTTTTCTGGTGTCACTCTTAACAAACCACACTGCAGGTGGCATAACTACGGGCTTGTAATGAAATGCCTTTATTTGTTAAATAAAAAGAGACTTTTCTACTTGACCTCAGCCTGGGGCACCCTCTTCTCCTCGGCCCAGTTTTTCCCAGCTCTTATTCATCCTTTTAGATTTCATCAGAATTATTACTTTCTTTCTTTCTTTTTGGCTGCACCTTGCAGCTTGCAGGATCTCAGTTCCCTGACCAGGGATTGAACCCGGGCCTCCGCAGTGAAGGTGCCGAATCCTAACCACTGGACCACCAGGGAACTCCCGGAAAATTATTACTTTCTCACGAAGCTTCTCTGACCCCATCTGGACTAGGCCCCCCTCTTATAATTCTTTTCACATCTTACAGTTTTCCTTTGTATGTAGCGCTTACCAAATTTGCAATTACCTATTCATTTGTATGGCTATTTGTGTCATATCTGTCCCCTCTGTTATATCATAAGCCTAATAAGGGCCCACAGGGATTATGTCTCTGCTGTTTACTACTGTGTGACAGGCACGTAGATATCTTCATTGAATGAATAAATCAATTGATGAAAGAAACAATGCCTGGTATCCTGTCAGTTCTGACAGGTGGGAAGGAGTCAGCCTTTCTGGACTGCCCGTTCAGGATGCTGAATGCTGTGGGAGCCTTATTTGTTCCTCACAGGAGAGAAACTGAAGCTCAGAGAGGTAAGTTAATTTGCCTGAGGTCACACAGCTAGTAAGGGACAGAGCTTGGCCTGGAATGAGGTTTCTGCAACTCTACTGTAAGTTCCCGCCACTCACTGCCTGTCTGAAGATACGGCCTTGACCAGCTTGCACTTCTGGCCACACAGCTCTGACTCGGGTGGGCTCACCTCCTCTGTGTTCACTTCATGAAGGGCCCAACTTCATTTAGAGACCAAGGCAGCAAATGGAATATTACAAGGGCAAGTTAGCCATCAAAGTGCCACTCTAAAGGCCAGGAAGTTTAAAGTGGTTCCTTATTTCACAATAAGGTGGGCTTTTAGGAAAACTAAGTGTTATCCTTGTATTCTAATGACCGAACACTTTACAGTTTTCTTCTCTGTATGCTTTGTAAGTTTTTAATTACTCATGATCATCAACCACTTAATTACAAACGGTGGCCTGTGGATTATGGCACATCTCCCAAATTGGCCTCTTTCCACTTTGCTTTCTCATACTGCTGCTGAGTCCCAAGTCCCTCCCTCATCATGCCCATAATTGAAAAGTCCCCTAATGCCCATCATAGAGGTCACAGATCCAGAGGATGGTGGCTTCTGCCAGTATCTTCAATTTCAGCAAGTCCTGGAGGACAGCAGTGGCTTATGTGACATCACACAGCATGTTAGGACAGACTCTAGGTCGTCCCTGATCTGTCTTCAACTTACCTCCTCTGCTCTCTTTCTAACCACTCATGCCTCTACTCTCTAGTCATTGCGTACTTTTTCATTTATTTACCTCGTACTTTATTCACTAGTTGTGGAGCGTGGGCTCAGTAGTTGTGGCTCGCGGGCTGTAGAGCGCAGGCTCAGTAGTTGTGGCCCATGGGCTTTGTTGCTCCGTGGCATGTGGGATCTTCCCGGACCCGGGATCAAACCCGTGTCCCCTGCATTGGCAGGCGGATTCTTAACCACTGCGCCACCAGGGAAGTCCCTGGAACAAAGTTTTTGTCCCACCTGTGCTCAGGACACATCAGAGAGAGCGTTAAAAAGGAATCAGTCAACCTGGGACAGAGTCACAGAGCAGCCAAAATCCTTCTAAGAAAAGCAATCCCAGGGAGATCCTCTTTCTATGGGTCATTTGGGATGTGATGATTTTGGTATTATTAGGAAACTGCCATTTCCTCATAGCTTAATGCAATTTCGGTCCTCTGTGTGCCCTAAAAGCTGGGTTTAAAATCTTTCCCAATCCAGATACAAAACCCAGGAGCTGTAGAGGAAAATATTGGTAGATTTGGCTTCATAAAAGGTAAAAATTTTGTGTGACAAAAGATACCAAAACCAAAACTGAATGACAGACTGGAAGAAAATAATTGCAAACCGTAACACATATTTTAACATTCTAACAGAAGGAATATCTGTAATGCATAAAACCTCCTATAAATCAGTAAGAAAAAGACAAATCCAAAGGACAAAACATATAAGCAGGTAATTTCAGAAGAAATGGAAACACAAAATGCTCATCTTCAGTAGTAATTAAGGGAATACAAATTAAAACAGGATCCCATTTTGTTTGCCCATAAAATTGGCAAAAATTAAAAAGATTTATAATATTTAATATTGGCAAAGGTAAAGGGAAATTGGCAGTTTCTTCCATTGATAGTGAGAATGTAAACTGGTGTAGTCTTTTTAAAGGACGTTTTGGCAGTATTTGTCACTATTTAAAGTATGCCTACCCTTTATTACAACAATTTCACTTTTAGGAATCTATACTACTTAAATATGTCCACATGAAGGCAATAATAGGAGGATGTCCACTGCAATAATGTTTGTGATAGTGAGAAAGCACTAATAATACCTAACATTTATTGGGGGCTAGCATTCTTCTAAGTGCTTTGTAACAAACATGATGAGGAAACTGAGACACACACAGCTAGTGTGTGGTAGTGGCAGGATTTTAGCCCAGGCAATGTTTCTAGAGCCTGTTCTTAACCACTATGCCCTCTAATAGAGGATAAATGAAAGTACGATACATCCACACTATGGAACATAGCACAGCAGTTAAAAAGAAAGAAGTCGATCTCTGTGTACAGACATGGAGATGTCTCTAAGACATATGATTAAAGGGAAAAAATCTGTTGCAAAACACTGTGATATGGTGTAGCACTATATATGTGGGAAAAAGATACACATTTGGGTGTATACAAATACATATGTATGAGAATGGATAAAGGCCTTGAATGATAATAGAATGTGCATGTGGGGAGATTTGGGAGAGTGATTTTTCAAGCTATGTTTATATATTTCTGGTTTGTGTGAACTTTTACAAGACTGTATTTGTGCTCTCCTTAGGTAAAACAAGAATTGTCGTACTGACCAAAAGAAATAAAGGTTTAACTCATATCAAGAGATTAGTCTTCTTTTCTTCCATGTAGACAATGGTGTAGGTCTTGGATAAAAATCTTCTCCACTGTGGCTTTTTCTAGCCTATGTAAATGGCCATATGCAGAAGGTGTCCATTATCTGTGTCTTGTTGATCATTACCTTTTTCTTTTTAAGTAAGGTTTTCATGTCCAGTATGTGGGATCATGGCTTTCTCTTAGTCCACCAAGCTCCATAAAAATATATGGCCAGACAGTTGTTGAAAAATTAATTTGAAAACTGCACATGGTGTTCCTTTTGCTTTGCATATTATATTGTCATCAGGTAAAAGGACTGGTAATCATGGATTATCTCATTATTTTACTTCAGTGCAGAAGCAGGTGTAGTGTCTAGCTCACTCTGTCCTCTTGGTGTGGTCTGTGGAGGTATGAATGAGTCACTCAACATACACACTTAAAGGACTGACCTTCGACCAGAAGTCAGTGTTACTATCTGAGAGGAAAAAGCTGTATTGGATCCTCCAGGACCCCTTCCTGCCTCGTCCAAGTGAGGGTGGCTTTAACACAGAACGAATGATGAGACTCCTGGAAAACTCACTGAATTAAAATGTTACTTTTATAAGGTTAGGCCTTTGGAACTAGATTGCCCTTTTATGGGCTTCTCTCTGACATGCTGGTGAGAAAGGTTCTTAAGAGTTTTACTACTTAATGGATATCAGTGTAGATTTTTGGAGTGGCCCATCTATCTTATGACAGTTTTTCAGTTTTTGACATTGAAATGTTCTCTTAAGCATCTTCAAGGAAAAAAAAAATCCCATTCACTTAAAAACAACTGTATTCACCTCTTGTTCTTACAGCTACTCATTTTACATAGTTTCGAGTAGTGTGTACAAACTAATTTTTGTCCTCGTTGTTTTATTCAACCTTATTTCCAATACATCTTTTCATGTACTTGCCAAAATTTGACGTGCTTGACTTGAATCCTGCATACCTGCCAGGATTCCTTCTGTTAATCTGACAGAACTTGTTTGGATTATTCCCCAATTGTTGGACAATTGGGTCCATTCCCAGGTTTTGGTCATTATGAACATTCTGAATAGCCCTGCTATAAACATCTTTATGCAAGTTCTCCCCCCACCCCCCTTTGGATCATTTCCTTAGAAATGTACTTCCTTAAATGGGTTTACTGGGTCAAAGGGGCTCAATGAACAGTTTTACAGCTCTTGGCACATACTTTTCAGATTGCGCCCTGGGTGGATCTGACCAATGGCAAGGGCCGCGAGAGGCAGGAATGTGGACGAGCGGCCCCTATGACCGCCCCTCTTCCGCCCCCCCAAAAGGCAAAGACCTCGAGAAGGTCTACGGAGGAAAAGCATTTTTCTATCGCCCTCTTGTTCTCTTCAGGGTTGGTGTTGAAGCCCAGCTGGGAAGGCGACTGTTAGGGATGCGCAGAAAGGCTTCCAGGAGTCCAGGACTCCTGCCCTGGGGACAGAAGCAGCTCTTCCAGGCTCTCTTGCCCCAGGACTTGGATTCCAACCGCCCGTCCTCTTCGAGTTTCCGATTCCCAAGGCACACCCTCCCGGCCTTTCCACTAAACTCTTCGTGGCCCAGACAGGCCCCTTGCAAGCGCAGAGCTCTGCAGGCGAAGGCAGCGAGTGGCGGTCGCTATTATTTTGGCGCGGGTGATGCAAGGCCCGCATAGCTGCGCGCTGAGTCAGCTGGGGCCGGGCGGAGGCGGGGGGCGCGGACCGACCCATCCCCCCACTACAAGCCGCCCGCCGCCCCCCACCCCCCGGCCCCGCGCTGGGTGCGGCCGGGCCGGGTCGGGGCGGTGGGGGTGGGCCTCCGAGTCCGCGGGGTCGTCCGCCCGGGCAGAGTCAGGCGGGAGCGGAGCCGCGGGCCGACCGGAGCCCCCGGCGTGCCCTCCCCTCCCCCAGCTGGAGCTCACGGGTCAAGTGAGGCGGTGACCGCGCGCCCAGCCATTTACCCTCTGAGAACTCAAAAAGGGGGAGGAGGAAGCGGAGAAGAAAAGAGACTCAAAAAGGAGAAATGCGAAGCCAAACAGACAGGAGGAAACGATAAAAAACGAGGAAAGGGGCGAGAGGAGGCGGAGGCCGGCGGGCGGGGGAGTTGGCGCGCGCGCGCGCGCGCGGGGGCGGGGCGGGGCGCGCGCGGGGGCGGGGCGGGGCGCGCGCCGCGCGGGGCGGGGCGAGCGGGGGCGCGCCGGCAGCCGCGGGCCGAGGGGCTTGTGGGTAGCGGCTGCGCGCGGCCGTAGACAGGCGCCGCGCGGGAGTGTATGAGGGGTGCGGGCTTGTGGGACTGAGGCTGCCGACGGCGGTCATGGGAGCGGGCTGGGGGCGGCCGTAGTTGTCGGAGCCTGGGCTTCAGCTTCCCCGAGCCCCAGAGGGCGGGACAGTCCCGGCCCGGCGGTGGCGGCGCCACTTCCCCGCTCCCGCCCTCGGAGTCCTGAGGGAGCTCGCGGCGGAGGAACGGACCGGGCGGCGCGAATCTGACTGAGGGGCGGGGACGCCGTCTGTTCCTCGCCGTTCTCGGCCGGGCCTGGCCGGCCTCTCCGACACCCCCAGGTCCCGGGGCGCTGAGACCCGAAACCGGAGCTCGAGGCGGGCGGTGGGCCCGGGCGGAGCCCCGGCCGGAGCCGGCGGTTCGAGGGCGGCGCTAGGCCCCGAGGCGGCCGGGCCGGAGCGCGGGGAGCGGGGTGCGGGCCCGGCGGCGGCGGCGGCGGCATGAGCCGGCCCCCGCCGACGGGAAAGATGCCCGGCGCCCCCGAGGCCGTGTCGGGGGACGGCGCGGGCGTGAGCCGCCAGAGGAAGCTGGAGGCGCTCATCCGAGACCCTCGGTCGCCCATCAATGTGGAGAGCTTGCTGGTAGGTGGCCGGGGCCCGGGAGCCCTCTCTGCTGACCGCTCACACCGCCGATTCCCCCGACTGCCCACCCCTCCGTGCCCACCCATCCGTGGGGGGAGGTCTCGCCCCACCCCGCCCAGCTTCCGGCAGCCGGGGCCCGGGTCGGAGACCAAACATTTCTGCGACTAAGTTCCGGGAGTAGAGACCCACCTTTGATTCTTCCCTTCTGTCTCCTGGAGCCGGTGTCATCCCCGGCTGGCCCTTTCTTGGAGCTCTGGGAGGAAGCACCCCTCTTCTTCCCGCCTGCCCTGGGGGTTTGGGGAGGTAGGGTGGAAGGTACGCTGTCCTTCAGGCACCAGGCTAGCCCGTTTGCAGAGCGTCATGCTGCGTGGGGACGTGAGTCCGAGGAAGCGAGAAACCTGGGGCTGTCCCTATGGGCAGTACCCACCTGGGGTACAGGACAAAGAGTTCAGTCTGAAATCTTGAAACACACAGCTAAGGTTTTCCTGTTTTCAGTTGTGTTTGAACGTTACTAGTTGCAATTTAGTGCAATTTATGTAAATTTAATTTCCGAGATTATTGCACCAGAGCTAAAGAATCCATCTGAATTGTAGAATGGAATCAATCTCTCCTTTTTATTGTATCTCTTTCCTGAGATGGCCTTTGAAATCCAAATTGATAGCCACGTAACGTCTGCTAGTTGGCTTTGTTTAAGAAAGGGACATGATTTACAGATCAGAAACGCACTGTAGAATGCTTGTTTATTTCTTGTTTTTGTTAGGATAGACTGTTGTATTTCACAGACTCTTTGATTAGTATGCAGTAGAGATGCATTTATGGGAAAAGGCGGTGTGGGTTTTTACCCTGGAGAGGAGAAGAAAGCGAAAAAGATGCGCTGGATGTTAAATTAACCCTGGACGACTAGAATTCAGGTAGATGACCCTTGGATCCTTCAGATATTCCCTTCCAGAACTCCCTTCCAGAACTTGTTCAGCTCTACTCCCTGACAGGAGAAATCTATTGACTGTATGATGAGAAAAACTGTCTCCTCCCTTTCCAGTGACTGACTGACTTTCCTTCAGAAGCCGTTGGTTATCCTTTGAGGTTTCTGGAATCATTTGCAGAGTGACTCAGTACCGTTTGGCTGAAGTGCAGGAACTGACTGAAGAGTGTCTTTCTGTACAATGCACAGAATGTAGTGATGTACTGTACTCTGTAAGACGCGTTTGACATTTCCTTTTCCCGATTTTCATATTAGTGGGTTGTTCATATGTTTTCATGGGAGCATGGCACTATGAATAGTGTTTAGAAGTCTTCAATTGGGGATAGGATTGGTTGCATGAAGGGCATAGCTTTTCCAAGGCCAAAGCAGAGACTCTGGGCTTCACTCCCAGCATTTTCGCTTTGGTATTTTGCTAGCAAAACTTTGACCTAAGGCCAGAAAGTTCAGTTAAAAATAGTACAGCAAATCTCAAGTATTCATCAAGTTCATATTCAACCTCAGATAGAAATTTTTTACACTTTCATCTCTTGGGTCTTTACTGATGTTCATCATAATTATTAGGGTTATTATGAGCTTGAGCCTAAGTTATTTATACATGGTAATGAGCATACATTCTTTTTTATTGAAGTGTTTTCTAAATTATTAAAATGAAGGCTGTTTTTAAAAAAGGAAGCATTACACATGCTCAGTAAACAGTCTGGTCCATTCATTTATTGAGTGCCTAATACTGCCAAGACACTTTACACCTTTATTAAGGTAACATACTACTGGTATGACATCAGATGCTGCTGACTGGACGGATTTTGTTTTTGCTGTTTTTAGCTGATTAACTGTTATGGTTCTGAGTTGCAGTAAATCTTATCAGGCCAAAAATTGTCCTTTACTCTTTGAGGTTGCTGGTGTTTTCTATTGCAAAATGACGAACTGAAGATTTTTTCTAAACCATGTTATAGTAAGTTAGCTTTAAAATCATGTGTATTTCACTGTATCAAGTAGTAGAACGAATTAATTTTTAAAATTGTGGTAACATGTACATAACATAAAATTTACTGTTTTAACCATTTTTAAGTGTATAGTTCAGTGGCATTGATTACATTCACATTATTGTGCAAGTATCACCGCTAGCCATCTCCAGGACTTTTTCATCTTTCCAGACAGAAATTCCAAGAATTAATTTTTAAAAGAGTGTTATAAAAACATATTTCCTGAAATAATGGTGCGGATCACTTTAAAGATTTGAAACCTTACCCTTTAGCCTTCATGTCACAATTGATCATTGTTTTACTGCGAATGGCATTTCTTTTGGTTTTATTATAGAAAATATTTTTCCTTTAACAGAGAAAATTTAAAGTAATATAATCTGATAAAAACACAGTCCTTAATCTTAGTTACTTATTCAGGAGCTTAGAAAGTACCATTTAAAATTGTATACTGCCTAAGATGACAAAAGTAAGAAGATGAAGTATACCAGAAATTACTGTATAATAGTTACTATATGGGTACTGTAGGCTAGGCCTAGAAGGTAAAACTATTTGTTGGAAAAAATATTATATAACATGTAAAGTGCTTAGCTCAATGCTTGGTACATAGTAGTGCTCGTTAAATTTAGCTCACTTCTGTGTGCATTTAGCATATTTTTAGGTAAGTGCTTTATATTTCCTTTGAAAAGGAAAAGGTTTTATTGGCAACTATTTCTTGCTATAAAATTCTGAATGAGTAGCATTATCTTTTGAATTTGCCATCAGAAAAGTGCTAGCAATCATGAGGCATACCTAGAACTGGATTCCAAGACTGTCCGTATAGAGACTAAATTGTCTTTTTTTTCTCTGCATCAGCTCGTTTTATGGAGGCTTTATATGGGTCCTTAAGATTAATCTGAAGAGAATATATCCCTTTGTGGTTGCAGATTGTGAGTTGCTTGGTATTATTTAAAAATAGAGTTTTGAGAGAGATTTGCTTCTGTAATACTTTTTTTTTTTTTTTTGGAGGGAAGGATTGTCAGTAGTGTGCTTTTGCAGTGTTTGAAACTTTCGGGTAAATACCCAATGCTTTGTTGTCAGGACTAAGCTTCTGATACTGCTTACCCAAATGTTATGGTAAAAAGAATTGTCCTTTAGTGTTATGATGGAGAGATGTCTTTCTAAAGGTCTGTGCTTTTGTGTTTTTTTTTAAATATATTTTTTTTAATTATTTATTTATTTATTTGTTTTTATTTATGGCTGTGTTGGGTCTTCGTTTCTGTGCGAGGGCTTTCTCTAGCTGCGGCAAGCGGGGGCCACTCTTCATCGCGGTGCGCGGGCCTCTCACTATCGCGGCCTCTCCCGTTGCGGAGCACAGGCTCCAGACACGCAGGCTCAGTAATTGTGGCTCACGGGCCTAGCCGCTCCGCGGCATGTGGGATCTTCCCAGACCAGGGCTCGAACCCGTGTCCCCTGCATTGGCAGGCGGACTCCCAACCACTGCGCCACCAGGGAAGCCCATGTGCTTTTGTGTTTTGATTTATTTTTTTAGGAGAGTAAATGATTGTTATAACTTGTGGGATTCAGGCTTGGGTAAACTGTTCCGTAAGGCTGGTGTTGATGGGGAAAGGTGATTAAAAATTTACTTATGATTTTCAGCCACTTAGAATACAAAACACTTTGATTTTATTATACCTGTAAACTATGTGAAAATATTTCTTATCACAGTGCTAAGATTTTCAGCTTGGTGATGGTTATTTGCTTATTTAAAATAAAATTGTATGTGCATTTTTCCCCCACTATATAACAAGTGTGAATATGATAAAGATACAAAAGTGAAATAGAATAAAAATTGAATAAAGAAGGTTTTATATGTGTTGTTCTTTTGTGAAATAAACATTGGGCATTTATAGCATAAATGGGATTATATTACTTTGAAACTTGCATTTTGATGGTCAGGAAATCTTTAAAGAAAATGAATTAGCTAGAGAAGTTGAAAAAAGTAATGTATAGAATTTACTAGTTAGGTGAAGTTGAACCCCTTTGAAAGTACAGGTCCACAGTCCCTCCCCCACAGTTCTGATATATAAAGAGCTCTGAAAACCTAGTTTTTGGTAAAACTTATTTGATGTAACATCTGACCTGATCTGATGTTACAGTATTTTAGGCGATTCATCTCTCTTGGTGTAAATAGTAATAGCTTCCCCTGGAAAAATATTAGTGTTTGATTTCAGGGTGCTACCTCAGACTCCCCAGAGGGTTTTCGGGAATATACTGTATATAGTATATGTATTTTATTACTATTCGAAAATCCAAAAAATTCTGAATTTGGAAACATCTTGCCCCACGGTAAGGCCAACATAGACTAAGTAAGGAAATATTGACTTATATACACCTTAAATAGTTGTAAAGAAATAGTGCATAATTATCTTGAAGCCTAAGTTGTTGTTGTTGTTGTTGTTGTTTTGGTTGAGTCCTGATCAGATAGCTCTCTTTTCCCATTTCAAATTCTGAAGTATTCTAAACATACTAAGAGAATATAGCATGCAGATATGAATTATGAAGCATAAAAAGCAAGCATTCCTGAAATCACTGCTCAAGTTAATGAATAGAACACTAACCTATTGAAGTTACCTGTATTCTGCTGCTGCTGAATTTAGTCTTCCTTCATCCTCTCTCATCTGCTACCTGGAATTTTTTTGTTTTTTTTTATCATTTCCTTGCTTTATTTCATAGATTGCCACATTAGTATGTATTCCTAAACAATATTGTTTAGTTTTTCTTTTAACTTTATAAAGGGTTAACATCTGTATATATTCTTTTGTGACTTGCTTTTTCACTCAAAATTACTCACATTGTGGTTTATTAATTTTCACTCATACCATAAACCATAATATATTGCTTCAATCTACTTGATGGATATTTAGATTATTTTTCATTTTTTTGCTATCATGGGAAGTGTTGTGATCATTCTTGGAGCCCATGTGAAATTTCTGTAGGCTAGGATATATATCGAGGAGTGGAATTGTTGGGTTTTAATATATTCTATGTTCAACTTAACAAGGTAGGGTTTAAGTTTTCCCCCAGCGTTTTACTGTGGAAAATTTCAAAGTATAGTGAAATTGAAAGAATTGATAATAAACATCCGTATACTCATCACCTAATTAATAGCTTGCTATATTTGCTTTATTATATCTAGCCATCTCTTCATTCATCTGTCAATACATCTTTTGTTTTTGATTCATTTAAAGTAAGTTGCAGATGTGGTGCACTTCTCCATTAAACACTTAAGCATGCATTTCATTAAGTAGAGTTTTTTTCTTTAAAGATTAAATTTACATACAATGATACACAAATCTTAAATATCACATTGATGAGTTCTGACAAATGCACACACCTGTGTAATGCAAATCCTTATTGAGATATAGGACGCTCTTATCAACCTAGAAATCTCCCTCATATGCCTTTTCAGCTAATTCTACACCCCCATTCTCTTGGAGTCAGTCGCTCTTCTGATTTTTTTTGGGGGGTGTAACTAAAGATTACTTTCACCTTTTCTAGAACTTCATATAAATGGAATCCTTTATAGTATGTACTGTTTTATATCTGGCTTCTTTAGTTCAGCATAGTTTTTGAGACTAATTCATGTTATTTTGTGTATCAGCAGTTCCTTTTTTATTGCTAACTAGTGTTCCATTATGTGTATAAACCACAATTTATTAGGCATCTTCTGTTGATGGATGCCTGGGCTGTTTCCAGGTTTTGGCTATTTTGTATATATACTTCAGCTCTTAATAAACTTTGCTGTGAACAATCTTGTAGTAAGCCTTTGTGAGGACATATTTTCACTTCTCTTGAGTTAAATACCTACCTAGTAGTGGAATTACTAGGTCTTAGGGTAGGTGTATGTTTAGTTTTTTTAGAAAAATGTCAGACCTCTTCCCAAAATGGTCATATCATTTTACATTAACACGGCAACCTAGGAGAGTTCCAGTTCCTCTCCAACACTGAGTCTTAAGTTTTAGCCATTCTGTGGGTGGATAGTAGTATTTCATTGTGGCTTTAGTTTGGATTTCTCTGATGATGAATGAGGTACTTTTTTATGCACTTAACTGGCCATTTGTATATCTTCTTTTGTGAAGCATCTGTTCAGATCTTTTGCCCATTTGAAAAAATTGTGTTCTTTCTTTTTGAGCTGTACAAGCTCTTTATATATCCTAGATACCAGTTCTTTGTCAAATATGTGGCGTGTCTATTTCTTTAATCACATTTTTTCATGGTTATTGCTTTTTCTGCCTAAGAGACTGTTGCCTATCCCCATGTCACAAGAAATTTTCCTTTCCTTTCTTTTAGAAGCTTTATAGTTTTACTTTTAGGTCTAGGATATGTGTTAAGCCAGTTTTAGTGTGTGGTGTGAGTTTGGGGTCAGGGTTCATTTCTTTCCCTCATATTCCCCAAATCGACTATCGAACACCATTTTTTCCTAGGTTTATTGAGATATTATTGACATTTAACATTGACAGTTGATACACATGTATTGCCAACTGTTCACCACAGTAAGGTTAGTTAACACACCCTTTACCTCTCATAATTACCATGCTGTTGTTGTTGTTGTGTTGAGAATATTTAAGATCTACTCTCTTAGCAACTTTAGGGTTTACTATACAGTATCATTAACTATAGTCACCAGCACCAGTTTTCAAAAAAATATTTTTCTTTTCTCGTTGGATTGCCTTGTTTGGCACCTTTGTCGAAAATCAGTTTACTGATAGGTGCACTTTTTATTTGCTTTTTTATCACCTTAGTAACTACATCAAGTCTTCAGTCATGGTTCTCCTGTTTAACCCATGCTCTGTTCAGAATTCTTTTTTAATTTTTTAATTTTTAATTTATATCATTTTACCTGAAGGAAATGGGCAGGCAACCATGGTTGAGACAGGGAAACATAGATTTTATTGTTTGAAGTGAAGAAAGATTTGTTATTTTTTAAATTATAAAAATAATATGTTCTTATTGTAGAAAATTTAGAGAATAAAGAAAGGTATAAATGCAAGTGACCCTTCTACATAGTCTCCTCACATAGAGATAACCACTGTTTAACATTTTGGTGTAAATATCTGTCTGAAGAAATTAAAATGTAAAAGAAGTAAAATTACACTGTATATGTGCTTTGTCATTGTTGTTTTTAACACTTAATAATAGAAGCTTTTATGTAGTCAAATTTATTAGTCTTCTCACTGTAGAGTGATTTCTGGCTTAGATGTCATGCTTAGGACATTCTCCATTATCAAGATTATGATATCATAGACCTGAATTTTCTTTTAGTACTCTAATGGTTTTATTTTTAATGTTACTTTTATTTCACTTGGAATTCTGATGGAAACTATGAAGTAGGGGTACAAAGATTTCATCAGGAGATTTGTCTAAGTATCAGCACTAGAGTTCCCAAAATATTAATTGGGAGCCTCTGTTTATATTTCTGTATTGTCATATAACTTTGGAGAGTGGTGCTTGGGGGACTAGAGAGGGTAATTATTATAGGTTTGGTCTCCACTTGAGCTTCTTGAGTTTCTTCATGGAAGTTACAACTATACTTAAAATCCTATTCTGTGCTTATATATATATATATTCCAAAAATATATAAATATGAGCTGTTAGTGATAAGGGTTACTGGTAAAGGGAATGTGGATGACTGAGAGCAGCTTATTACTATATAGCCTTTGGGGGGAAGAAAACCACAAAATAACATTTTCATTGGTAGCTTAGCTTATTTTATAGAGCTTAATATTTATTTATTTTAAATATTTATTTATTTATTTGGTTGCACCAGGTCTTAGTAGCACTGGCAGGCGGGCTCCCTAGTTGTGGCTCGCCAGTCCCTTAGATGTGGCATGCGAACTCTTAGTTGCAACGTGCGTTTGGGATCTCGTTCCCTGACCAGGGATTGAACCCGGGCCCCCTGCATTGGGAGCACGGAGTCTCATCCATTGCGCCACCAGGGAAGTCCCTAATATTTAAATTGATGTGAAATCGTGGTGGCATTTGGGACTCTACTAAAACTGTCTCTTCTCACTTTATCCTTGATTGGAGTCATTCTCCTTTCCTCTCATCTGTATCATCTGTACTTTTTTTTTTTCCTTTAAAGTGTGATTAAATTACAGGCATATATTTGTAAAATCTGTATGTCAGTGTCCCAGATGACCCTCACTTATCTTTTTAGAAAGCATTTGGGTTTAGCATTTCTGTGTGTGTATGTGTGTGTGTGTGTGTGTGAGAGAGAGAGAGAGACAGAGACCGACAGAGACAGAGAAAAAGGAAATATTGAGGTTCACTTTTGGTTCATCATTGATAATCTTTTGGGGAATGTTTCTAAGTCCAAGAATGATTATATGGTTTGTTGCTTCATTTTGGTAAGGTATGGAATTTTCAGGTCTGATATATGAAGTGCTCTATAATTTTTTTTTTTGGTTATAGTTAACTGATCACTTAGTACTCAGTGTCTAATTTCTTTTATTCTCTAAAAGAGTTTCAGACTTTTTAAGTTATAAAGCAACTGATAGAAATTTTCTTCATTTTCAAGAGATTATAGACCTGGAACTAATTTTTAACATTTCATTGTTGGGGTTATTTTTTATGCCATGGAAATGAATAGCAGAGCCTCCTATTACTTTATTTGGATAGAAATGGAGCAGAGCAGGGTTTGCATTATCTTAATTACCTGGATGTTTGTGATGAGGAATGCTTAAGATACCAAGTTTTGTCTTATGTACTTCTTGGCTTTTGAGTTTATTTAATGGACAGAATACAAGCTCTTTTAAGACCTGGGTCTTTTTTGTCTTCCTCTTGGTATGTCTTGTAAATATTTGTTGAATAACTAACAAATAATTCTTTTTTAAGTAACAGGAGTGATAAACTGTAGAAATATATCCCTGCTTGAAGAGATACTAAAGTATTCCCGAAGTAAAAATTTTGGTATATGTCCTTGTCACTTATTTCTTATCTATCTATGGGAAGGAAGATAAGTAAACACGTGTATATGCAGAGAGGATATGGGTGGTAGAATTAATTGGAAGTCAAGCAGGAAAGTGAATTGTGATTTGAATATTTTCTGGATTGTGCTGAAGCAGTTTGTCTTGGAAAGTATTTAAGCTACTTTTATTCAGTGTTTTAGGTGAAGTAAAAACAGCTCGTGTGGACTGAACAACCTTTATCATTTATCATGTGTCTTCTGTTCTCTCTACCCCCTAACTTTTCTTCTGGTTAAACGTATCCAGTTCCTTCTTACGTACCTAGGTGATGCCTGTGTTGAAACAGCGTTTCATGAGTAAGGGCAAATGAAATGCTGATGGTGTGTTCGCAGGGTGAAATTCCTTAAAATGGCATGTTGGCTGTGATTAATGGTAGGGCAATATTCGTTTAACAAAATTAAAAACAAAGCCAAAGGGCATGAGAGATTTTGATCAGGATTCAAGAGTGTTATTACAAGTCACTATGAATGACTGTTTTGAAAACTTTTCAGATATTATCAGGCATTCTGATTACTAGCCCCAGCCCCAGCCAACCACTGATTCTGTTCTGTTTCTATAAATTTTTCTTTTCTGGAAATTCCATACAAGTAGAATGACACAATATGCAGTCATTTGTTCTGGCTTCTTTCACCTAGCATAATGTTTTTGAGGTTCATCTACGTTTTAGCATATATCAATATCTTGTTCTTTTAAATTGCTGAGTAATACTCCATTGTATAGATCTACCACATTTTGTTTATGAAATTACCTTAATGTTTTTATTTCTCTTGGCTAGATTGCAAGGAGTGGGATTGCTGGGTCATATGGTAAGCTTATGCTTAACTTTTAAGGAGTGAACAAAATGTTTTCCAAAGTGGCTGCACCATTTTACATTCCCACCAGCAATGTATGAGGGTTCCAGTTTCTCTACATCCTCAGAGAACACTTGGTGTGGTCTGTCTTTGTGATTATAGCCATTGTAGTGCATGTTGCTAATGACACATGAGACTGAACACTATTTCATGTGCTTGTCAATTTTGCTTGTTCTTTTGATATTTTACTAATATACCATGAGTGTGGTATATAAAAGTTTTTAAATTTTGTATGCTACAGGCGAATTCCGATGTTTAAAAATAGAATGTGAATAAATACAGATCACAGCCCTTTGTAGGTGGAATTATCCTACTTACTAGTGCCTCCGCTAGTGTCTCCACTAGTGCCTCCTAATTAATACTAGGGCTTTTTTTTTTTAAAACCTTGTTATGGTACCTTTTTCTTCCAAGTAATGTATGAGCCTTGGTGAGCTGTGTAGGCCCGCAGTAATGGCAGTAATGGCAGTAGAGTCTCTACTAGTTGCGTTATTCCTAAGCTAAAGTTGAAGTACTTCTGACACATATGGCCTTTAAATGTTTCTCCATTCTGCTTTGTGCTCATCTTTTCTTTTTTTATTATTTTGAGCATCTTGAAGTAAGCTTATTTCTCTCTTGTTGACTCAACATTCATCTTTATAGTTTTCTGTTTTACGTGAAGATCAGGCAACAATTCTTCGTATCAATTTAGTAACTTGGTTCCTTTGAGGGTGGATAACTATTGGTATTTAAAACGCTGTATATTACACTCGTCTTTTGGTTTATTCTTTGAGTACCCACCTGAATTTAACAACAAAAAAAATGTTCTTCTTGTTTGTGGGTGGCATTGGATATTGATTTTGGGGATTACATTATGTGCAAAGTTTTGGAACGTAACCAAAATAATATTCTTTTCAGATATAACGGTAACTGCCTTATTTGTGCATTCTGTACCAGGATATGACCCTACTGTTTCACCTTGTATTTCAGTATGAGTCCTTTAGAAGTCATAAAAGTGTGCTTATTGAAATTGAAGTTTTCCCTTTAGCTTTAGTTTAGATGATTGTATTTTTTTTTTTTTTTTTAGTTTTTATTAAAGATAACCACACGGGCTTTTTTTGAGCATTGAAGGGAAAATTTAGGAAATAATTCTTTTAATATTCAAGATGCTTTAATATATTAAAGATGAATTAAAAAAATTTTTGGTCATAGTGATATTTATTTTTCTACAAGGAAAGTGCACCAGCACAGTTGTCATGCACTTTGAGGCCTGCAAGGTGTAGTGAAATGTGTTTTTGTATGTTGAAACCCTGTAAAAGTATTTAAAGTATTATATGTCTGAACATTAGTATGATTTTGAAAAATGCTTTACCTTTTGGGGATAACTTATTATAGAGTTAAGAGTTTGTAGCACTTTAGACTTTTGTGCATTGAATAAATAGGGCCATATTTTTTTGTGTTACAGGGTGGATAAAGTTCAGGTTGAAGTTGAATGGTTAAAAATGGTGTATTATGGTTGACTAGTGTGCCTTTGTTAAAAGAATCAAAATTAAAAAAAATTTTTCTTCATGGACCATTAGATTTCATCAAGTGCTGCTAACAGGTCATATAACCAGCATCCATGGGAATTAGTAAAGAATAGAGGAAAAGATATCAAGATTGCGATTTTCTTTCAGGGAAATGATATGCCAAGTCAGAAATTGGGAAAAGAGATAATGCAAAATGTAGTATTAATGTTAATAACAATATTCCATCTATTCTAAATTGAGAAAAATTTGGAGTCTCCAGAATATTTGGAGTTGCTTTTAAATATCTAAAACACAGACTTTGAATTTTTGTACTGGCTTTTCCATGATTATATTTCCCAAAATATAATCACTGAAATTAGTATGCAAATGAAATGATGACGAATTTTTTCTATGAACTTTAAATGCATGGTATGATCCTACATTAGTTGCATTCAACGTGAAACAATTTTCTTTTTGTTTTACATTCTTTCAAAAAGGTAATCTTAAGCTTTAATTTAATAAATGCATTGAAAAAATTTCCCTACTGGATTAAAATAAAAAGGGAAAATATATTCATGTATCTGGAAATTTAAAAACTTAATACCAATACAGTTTATGTCTTAGCTCTTAGAGGTCCTCTTAGTTAAGATTTTTCTAATCTATATCTGCTAAAGCCGATGGCTAAGGCAGTAGTTTTCAAACCTCGTTATACATAGGACTCAACTAGAGATTTTTAGAAATATTGATGCCTGGAATCCACCCTCACCCATTCCAATATAATTGGTATGTGGTGTGACCTGGGGATCGGGAGATTTAAAAGTTCCACATCTGATTCTCAAGTGCAGGAAAATGTGGGAACCACTGAGCTGAGAGGTGCAGTATTCAAAGATTGGCAGAGGGGCCATTGGGTCCAAAATGTATCTGAGAAAAGGAGGATTTTTTTTTTTCTTCTTTTATATTTGTGGCTCAGAGAGGCTTGAATGAAACCATAAAGTCAGAATTACCTGATGAAAGCCAGAATCACAGCTAGGGTGCTTGGTGGAAATGGTGTCAGATCTTGTGATTTAGATTGTCTGTAGTGGGGCCAGGAATTTGCATTTAAACAAGCATGTCAGTTGATTCTTTTTTTTGAAAAAATTAATTAATTATTTTTGGCTGTGTTGGGTCTTTGTTGCTGTGCGTGGGCTTTCTTTAGTTGTGGCGAGCAGGGGCTACTCTTGGTTGTGGTGCGCGGGCTTCTCATTGTGGTTGCTTCTCTTGTTGTGGAGCACGGGCTCTAGGCGAGTGGGCTCAGTAGTTGTGGCTCCAGGGCTCTAGAGCGCAGGCTCAGTAGCTGTGGCGCACGGACTTAGTTGCTCCGCGGCATGTGGCATCTTCCTAGACCAGGGCTCGAACCCATGTTCACTGCATTGTCAGGTGGATTCTTAAGCTCTGTGCCACCAGGGAAGTCCCATCTCAGTTGATTCTGATTTAGGTAATCTGCAGGTCAGAGTTTGAGAAACACTATGTGTTGCTTCTTATACTGATTGAAAAAAGCCAAAATCAAATGGTTGAGATCTCTGGCACACAGAATTGTATATGTGGGAAACGCTGGCATATGGAGGGATGCCAGATTTTCTGAAATATCAAGTGTCATCACATTGTATATCTTTTTTTAGAGCTCCATAGGAATCAGACCAAGGCTTTTCTTTTTCTCATTTTAGAAGAAAATTTAACTTGCTGAGGTTTTATGAAGGGAGAATCAGACAAGATACACCAAATAGAAATGAAAAAAATTTTATTGTGGTAAAATATACACAATACAAATTTCAATGTGGAAATGTTATCATTACATCTTACCCTTCAGTGGGAAATATAGTCTACAGAGACTTACTGTCCTCGAAATATATACTTCTGATGTTTTACATTTAACAAATGATGATGGGAAAATAGTGACAGTCTTTTTATTCCCTGACAGTTGATTTAATTTAGGAAGAAGAATTTCACTAGAAATGTATGGTCCTTCAGAGACTAGCACCTAAAGCAGGATGGTTTATGTCTGTGATTGTTATCTGTGTTGAAAAAAATAATAAAATCATTCAAAAATTATTTTGTGGTCTCTTTACAAGCAAGCAAAAAAATATTGTAAAATATTCAAAACCCTTATATTAAACTATTTTGAAATTTTATTTTCAAAGCAGCCTTCAAGTCATTGGTTACCTTAATAGTCATCTTATTAACATGTTAGTGTTTAGATTTTTTAAAAGTATACATTCTTTGCGATTATTTCTCTTCACTTCATTTAAAATTAGAGATATCCAGATGATTCATAGGCAGTGGAAGATATCCATATTTTTCATTCACTAAGTATTTGTATATCAGATTTCCTGTTCTTAGGCCATTTTAATTTTGGTGGTTAAGGGGTATGTGCATATTTCATAAATTTGAAAATTAAAATTTGCATTTATTGATTCTTGTCAAAATAGTTAAGCTCTTAGAGGAATAGCAGTTGTGACTTTTGTCTTTTTTTTAGTATTTGAAATCTTCAGCAACTCACTTTTTGTAGATTTTATCTTGTGGCTAATAAAACTACATAATTGTGGCCAAGGCACAATTAACTAATATTTATGAGACTAGGGTGATACATAAGAGTATCTTTAAAGCCCTAAAATTTTGTGACAGTTTATCTTTTAAAACATATGCATCCTTTCCAAATGATTGCTAAATAGAAAGATAACTACAAATGTGAAACATCTGAAATTGGGTGACCCTTCTTTTACTGCCTTAATATACTTCTACTATTGTCTTTAGAAGTTTGTTACATGTGATTTACTAACATTTCATTGGAAGTGTTTTTCTGATTTAGAAACATTTTACAGCTAGTGATTAGAATCCCTATTCTATATACCTCAGTATTTTATTGCTTTAGTCAGCGTTTCTAAATATTTGACAAAATGCAGTTTAATTTGAGACTTCATGATTCCTTATGCCATATCCATGCTAAAAGAATTTTAAGGCATTATTTCTGACTGTAGCTTAAGTGGAATATATTGCAAAATTTAAAATTAGAGTATGAATGTGTTTTGTTAATCTTATATTGAGGCTAGTGAAAAATTTAGTCACAAAAGCAAGATATTACATTATAAAAGAATGAGAAAACTGAACTAAAGGATTTTACTAGTAGTTCTGATAAACTGTTTCTGCTGCAAGCATATATTTTTGTATAAAAGGGGAAGCTGTAAAATTACAAATTTTGAAGGCATTACTGAAAACAGATTTGTTTTCCACATTTAAGACATTTCCATAATAGGAAAACGATGGATGATACAAATAAAACTAAATTTAGAACTAATAAAAGGGAACTCTAGTACAAAATTGGCTTATGAAATTTCCTTCAGAGGGAAGTCATAAAGTAAAACACTTACATTTTTAAGAAGTTAATTACTGATTTTGGGGAGAGGGAGTTGTAGAGAGGGGACTGCTGTAAATTTTAGCATAAGGAAGTTTTGTCTTTCAAGATGATATGGAGAATGTAAGTCCCTGGCATAGTGTTTTACTGTGCTTTTTGTCCTCACTTGTAAACAGAATTTTTCAGTTTGGTCCAAGTTAAAACAAATTTGTGAAATAAAAGTTTAAAAAATCTGAACAATGACTTGCTTATTTCAAATTATTTTCTGTAAGTAAAATTCCATTGTAATAAGTCCATAAAATGAATACTGTTTAAGCTGTATTCATATATGAAAATACAGATGAATTTTTTCCTTAGGAATTTTTTTTTTGGTCTAAGGTAGTAAAGATGGAAAAAAATGAAATGGCTGGATTCTTTTCAAGCGTATTTTTAGAAGAGAAGCTGAGTAGTATAATGGAGAGAATGCTGGATTTAGAGTCAGAAGACTGGTGTTAATTAATTAGGTGTTGCATTAATTATCTTTCTGTCCATGAGTGATAATTTACAAGACTCTATCTGTCCACCTCAAGGAGAGGTGAAGATTAAATTCAGTGCGAAACTAACTATATGTGCTAGTTTCTGTAAACTGAACAGAACTTTAGCTGTTTTACAGGCAGTTGCAGAACTATGTGTAACACAGCCTATGTTTTATATGTCTCTGTCTTCAAAAAGGTATGTGCATACAGAATCAGTCTCCTGATGTTAGCCTGATTTTTCCAAAAAGGTAGCACATTAATTTGCACATGCTCAGTTCTCTGAAGTATTAAATTAATGAATGAAAAGTGGTTGGCATTTTTATTTTTTAATTTACTGAGGATAATTCATTTCATTGGGTGAATATTTGCTTATATGCATTCTTTGGATTACTTTATTGCACTGCAAATGTCACTTTTTCCCAACTGATGTTTATTGTTTTTCAGTAGGTATGATATTGAATTATCAAAACAGAGTCTGGTGTTCTTATGTAATGTTTAAGATTTCAGAAATCCTGACATAAATATATGAGGAAGAGTCATGACAGAATTTTTAAACCATTGCATTATTCACTTGCAAGAATATTAATTATGCTTTATATAAGGTTTACAGGAGAATTTGGGTTGCACCAACAGTTCTTAACTGTGGCTTGAATTTAGCAAATTTTGGCCTACATTTCTTTTTTAAAAAAATTAATTAATTAATTAATTAATTTTTGGTTGCGTTGGGTCTCAATTGCTGCGCGTGGACTTTCTCTAGTTGCAGCGAGCGGGAGCTACTCTTCGTCGCGGTGCGTGGGCTTCTCATTGCGGTGGCTTCTCTTGTTGCTGAGCACCGGCTCTAGGCGCACGGGCTTCAGTAGTTGTGGCTCGTGGGCTCTAGAGCGCAGGCTGAGTAGTTGTGGCTCACGGGCTTAGTTGCTCTGCGTCATGTGGGATCTTCCCGGACCAGGGCTCTGAACCAATGTCCCCTGCATTGGCAGGCGGATTCTTAACCACTGTGCCACCAGAGAAGTCCCCTGGCCTACATTTCTTAACACAGGTAAGTTTAGGAACAACGATGAAGTATAGTTTGGAAGATGTAAATTGCATATGTTATCCTGTATTACCTCTGATATAGATTCTGGTCTTTAGGTATACCACAGTAATTATAAATTTATCATCTAGAAAAATATACACAGGTAGCATAATAGTATATGATCATTCTGTATTGATGGCCACTGCAGTCAGTAACTGATTTTCTTGGCTCATGTAATTTCAGAGCTGATTTGGGGATTTAGGATCTGGTAACAGAGGTGGGTCTTATTATATAAGTCCATTGTCAACCGTTTAACAACCTCATGAATTTGGAATTTGTATTTCTACAGGCTAGAAAAACTGAATTGGTATCCAGACATAATTTTTTTTTCTTTTTTTAAAAAATCTTTTGGCTTCACCGCATGGCATCTGAGATCTTATTAGTTCCCAGGGATCAAACCCGCACCCCCTTAATTGGAAGCTCGGAGACTTAACCACTGGACTGCCAAGGAAGTCCCTATCCAGGCATAATTGAAATGAATATGGGGAGAGTTCTGTTGGTAGCCACTGTTATGGTGATACATTAAACACTTCCCCTGTTGTGGCATTTATGAGTTAGGAAATGAATTTTATCTACTTTTATTTATTTATTTAATTTCAGTGTTTTTTCTTAGAGAGTCTTCAGCATAGACTGTTTTCTGTTTTGTGGTTGGTCTCTATGCTTAGGTGCCTATGTATCTGTCTCCATAATAGCAGGACATGGCTCACAGATGATGGGCTTTGGGGGATAGAGGCTTATCTTCAGAGATGTGAAAAGGAAGAGAGTGAACAGGACCAATCATCTTTTCACCAGTAATTGAATATATCATGTTTTTTTATACTCTTAGCTTTTGTCTCTACCTGGAACGCTCTCTCTCCTCTGCTTTTGTCAATTTACAAAAAAACAAAATAAACTTCATTTTTTAACTACAAAAGTAATACATGTCTATCTAAAAAATTAAAAATTATAGAAGTAAATGTAAGTTCTCTTCTTAGCCCTCTCTTTTTGATCTCAGTCTTCTGAGACAACCACTTTTTAACGCATCAGGGTATCACTTTCCCTTTCTCTGTGCATAATATAACAGCATATTGGTGTTTCATTTTCCCCCCCTTGCATTAAAAATAACATACAGGGACTTCCCTGGCGGTCCATTGGTTAAGACTTAGCCCTCCAATGCAAGGAGTGCGGGTTCGATCCTTGGTCAGGGAGCTAAGATCCCACATGCCTCGCGGCCAAAAAACCAAAACATAAAAAAAAACCCAGAAGTAATATTGTAATAAATTCAATAAAGACTTTAAAAATGGTCCACTTCAAAAAAACTTTAAAAAAATTAAAAAGTAAAAAATAAAGCTTACAAGTACTTAAAAAAACACACAAATATTTGTTGTTTTTTAAAAACCAAAATGCAACTATAACATATGTGTTGTTCTGTATTTGCTTTTTCTTCATTTATTTTAGAGGTCGTCCAGTCAGAATTTATAATTCACCTAGTTCTTTTTAAATGGTGTAGAGTATTCCATTATCTGGATTTGATATAATTTATTTTACTATTCCAATATTGATAGACATTTAGTTTATTTTCTTCCATTATAAACATTGCTGCAGTGAACATCATTATAAATATTTTTGTGCATGTATGTGAATATTTTTGTAGATTTCTAGAGATGGAATTGTTAAAGTGTGTGCACGTTTAAAATTCCAAAATAATCTCTATTGCCTTTTTTAAAGGCTGTAGCAAATTGAACACTCCCAATAGTGATGAGAATACACACACGTACTCCCATATCTTTGTTAGGCTGAATAACATCAGCCTTTTATGTTATTTGCCAATCTGGTAGGTGAAAAAAGCCATTATGACCTTTTGTTTTTATATGTATTTCAGTATTTGATTACTAATGAGATTGAGTACCCGCTGTTAATCATTTCTGGGTTTTAATTCTCCTTTAAGATCCACATTAAATTTATTTTCTCCGTGAGGTCTTCTCTAATCCCTACTTACCCCTCCTCTAACCCCAGGCAATGAATTTCTTCCTCTTTGCGCACGTAATACTTTGTATATATCTCTGTTGTAAATGATTTTAATCATATTGTATTATGATTATTTACTTACGATATGCCAGACCAGGAGCTCCTCCAGGGTTGTGACGGTGTAGTACATGTAGTATTCTTTTTTAAAAATAAATAAATAAATAAATAAATAAATAAATTTATTTTCGGCTGCGTTGGGTCTTTGTTGCTGCGTGCAGGCTTTCTCTAGTTGTGGCGAGCGGGGGCTACTCTTCGTTGCGGTGCGCGGGCTTCTCATTGCGGTGGCTTCTCTTGCTGCGGAGCACAGGCTCTAGGGGCGTAGGCTTCAGTAGTTGTGGCTCGCGGGGCTCTGGAGCACAGGCTCAGTAGTTGTGGCTCACGGGCTCTAGAGTGCAGGCTCAGTAGTTGTGGTGCACGGGCTTAGTTGCTCCGCGGCATGTGGCATCTTCCTGGACCAGGGCTGGAACCTGTGTCCCCTGCGTTGGCAGGCGGATTCTTAACCACTGTGCCACCAGGGAAGCCCCTTCTTAACTTTTATATCTCAGTTTATTGGCAATATGGGGGCTAAAATCTAGTTTTTATGGTAATGGGGCATAAATGCTTTAAAGATAATTTCTTTTCCTTTCATTTTTATTGACATATTATTATTTTTTTTCAACATCTTTATTGAAGTATAATTGCCTTACAATGGTGTGTTAGCTTCTGCTTTATAACAAAGTGAATCAGTTATACATATACAATATGTTCCCATTTCTCTTCCCTCTTGCATCTCCCTCCCTCCCACCCTCCCCATCCCACCCCCTCTAGGTGGTCACAAAGCACCGAGCTGATCTTCCTGTGCTATGCGGCTGCTTCCCACTAGCTATCTGTTTTACATTTGGTAGTGTATATATGTCCATGACACTCTCTTACCCTGTTACATCTCACCCCACCCCCTCCCCATATCCTCAAGTCCCTTCTCTAGTAGGTCTGTGTCTTTATTCCCGTCTTGCCACTAGGTTCTTCATGGCCTTTTTTTTTTTTTTCCTTAGATTCCGTATATATGTGTTAGCATACTGTATTTGTTTTTCTCTTTCTGACTTACTTCACTCTGTATGACAGACTCTAACTCCATCCACCTCATTACAAATACCTCCATTTCATTTCTTTTTATGGCTGAGTAATATTCCATTGTATATATGTGCCACATCTTCCTTATCCATTCATCTGTATTGACATATTATTGACATACAGCACTGCATAACTTTCGGATGTACACATAATGTCTTGACTTACATATGTTGCAAACTGATTACACAGTAAGTTTAGCTAACATCCATCACCTTATATGGTTATGTAGTATTCATTTTTATGTCTCTTTTCAGTATCTAGCACAGAGCCTATAGCACTTAGTATGTGTTCAGGAAGTTTTATCAAATGGTTAGTCTGACTCCCAACTGGTAGTTTATATGTAAGGTTTGCTGCCTCCTTTTGTGGGGGAGGGAGAGGGTTGGCTCTTAACTTAACGGTAGTGGTTCTAGTTCAACTCCTTCATTTTACAAACCAGAAATCAGATCTAAAGGAGGGATGTCTTATTTGGTTAATGAGATGTTTTTATTTATCACACTCTACTAGGTGTTGTGACATAGCACCTAGCGCTAAACATAGCAAAGCTCCAAACGGGGGGTTATCTGTGGTCAGGGACAAATGTTGATTTATATAATCTGAGATAGGTGGTACGCTTTTCTCAGTTCTTAACAGACCAAGCCTAACCAATGAGGCTTTTGCCTGATGGTCTTAGCATGTAGCCTTAAGCCAATACAATTCATCCAAATTTCATTTGGCTCCTTCCAAAAGAAGTCTGAGTCTTCTCACACACTAGAAACAGACTTTTCTAATTGCAGTTGTTACAGGCACTGGCAGACTCCTGAGAGGCCTGATGTCTTTTCTTCCAGAGAACTCTTGAAACCTGTTCTCTTAGCTACCTTCCCATGAAGTGACCCCACCAAATCACATTTCATTGTTGCCTTTCCTGCCTGAAGATATAAGACCTTATACACACACATTCCTTCTCACTCTTGTTCCCCTGCCTGTTCTTCCCCTGCTTTTTAAAAACTTTCCCACCCTTCTTCTAATCTTAACATAATCACTTGCATCTTCAAATTCTTTCCTGAATGTTACTTTTATATTTGTTTAAATAACACCTATCTTTCTCTGGAGAGAAGGCCCTCTTTTCTGGAACTTGTACCTGCTTTTACTCTCTACATATCTCAGTGTAGGAAAGGGTAGGAGGGGGTTTCCTTCGTTCTGCTGCAGTGCCTATAAAACCTTCCTGGTAAAATTCCTGTTGCTGAGTCTTGTGTAGTTACGGGTATACATCTTCTCTTGCTTACTGAAGACATAGGCTTCTGGCTTACAGACTTCCTTTTCCTGCAAGGTTGTGCCACCATTCCAGATGAAATCAGTGATTATGTGAACAGAGTACCCAGGTCCCTGGCTTCACACGGTTTCTTCATCTCTAGTGGTCTTTATCTTCACTTAATTCACTTGCTTATTCCCATGAAGCTACTCTGGACCTCACTATTACCTGAAATCAGCTTCTCCTTTGAGATCATTAATTTAAACTTCTTGCTCCTGACACTGATCCCTTACACTTTTACTAAACCCACTCATCAGTGCTTCTACGATCTGCAGTTCCTTGACACCTCTCTCCACCAAATGCTTCCTTTATAAGCAGGCAAAAATCCATTGTCTGTCACTTCAAAACTCTTGCTAGAATTTTCAGTTTCCTTGCTCTGTTGAATTTCTATCATATGCATCTGGTAAAACCTAGATTTTGGGTCGTTTTGTCTCTGTGGCTTACACAAAAGGTGTTTGTTGAGTACTGATGGAGAAAAATCACAAATTGCCCCGATTAGTGGTACTAGGAGTTCATGGTCTCCAGTCCCTGCAAGAGCTGTCAGGGCTGCAGAGCAATTCTTTTCATTCTCCACAGGGGCTATTTTAAACTTTTTTTTTCTTTCTTTCTTTAAACTTAAGAAACAAAGTATTCTCCACAGATGGTCTTCCTACTTCATGAGAAAATAGAAGCCATCAGAAGGAGATCCCTTAAATTTCCTGCTACTTGACTCATCGGTTTATCTCCTCTGTACCATTTGTTCTCCCTTTTCCTTCTGTTTCAGAGGATGAGATGTCCATCATTCTGTCTCAGCCTGATTCTCCAGCTGTGCTTTGGATCTCATTCTGTCCTTCCTGCTGATTAACTCTATTTTGTCTTTTAATCTTTCTCTTAATTCTGATTCTTTCTCATCTTGCTAAACTTGTTCTAATATCTCACCTAAAACAAAGCAAATAAACAAATTACTTCTAGAAAGAAATCTTAATTCTCTCTGCCTTCTGCCCCCTCCCCAGCAAAACAAAGCCCCAGACTTTTTTTCTGTTCACTCAATGCACTGCTGTCTGTCTTCTCTCATCACTCAGCTAACACTGCTTGCTTCAAGGTCATGCTGACTTCCTTGTTGCTAAAGCTATCATTTTATTGAATATTCAGACGTACTTAACATTTCTAGAATTACTGTCTTATCTTGGCTTCTGTAACAGTTACTCAGAGCATCTCTAGTTGTTTCTTAGGCTCCTTTGCTGCCTCTTTTTCCTCTCTGAGTGGGAACCCCTCCCCCCTTTTAATGCATTCTTTTTTTTTTTTTTTTCATTTATTTATTTATTTATGGCTGTGTTGGGTCTTCGTTTCTGTGCGAGGGCTTTCTCTAGTTGTGGCAAGTGGGGGCCACTCTTCATCGCGGTGCGCGGGCCTCTCACTATCACGGCCTCTCCCGTTGCAGAGCATAGGCTTCAGACGCACAGGCTCAGTAATTGTGGCGCACGGGCTTAGTTGCTCCGCGGCATGTGGGATCCTCCCAGACCAGGGCTCGAACCCGTGTCCCCTGCATTGGCAGGCAGATTCTCAACCACTCCGCCACCAGGGAAGCCCCATTTAATGCATTCTTTGTCTTCTTCTTAAGCTTGTATCAGTTTTAGGACTTTCTTTATCTTTTGTATGGTGCTGACTTCCCTTTTTCCATATGAAAATTTGCCTCTGAGATTCAGGCTCACACTTCTAGCCACCTACTTAGGCATCTCCACTTGTATACCATAGACACTTCAAGATCAACAAATCTCCAGCTATATTCTTTTTCTCTCTGCTCTTGTATCTTCATTTCCTTTAATGAGGAATCAGTGATTCTTTCCACTGTCCTAGCTTGGATCAAGCCAGAAATCTGGGTAACTGCATCCTTAATCTCACATTCAGTCAGTCGCCAGATCCTGTCAGTGTTATCTCCTAAAAATCATTCACTTCTCACTGCTACTTTCTTATTTCAAGTGGTCATGTTTTTTCTAAATTGTTACGGTATTTTCTCCCTTGGTGTTCTTTCCTCCAGCATTTCTAGCCTTCTTTTTCTATTCTCCAGCCAAACTACTTATTACAAGATGCAAATCTAATCATGTTATTCTCAAATTTAAAGTACTTAAATGGCTAACTTCCCATTCATTCAGGGAAAAGTTCAATATGCTCATTCTTTCTTTTTTTTTTTTTAACATCTTTATTGGAGTATAATTGCTTTACAATGTTGTGTTAGTTTCTGCTGTATAACAAAGTGAATCAGCTATAAGTATACATATGTCCCTATATCCCCTTCCTCTTGTGTCTCCCTCCCACCCTCCCTATCCCACCCCTCTAGGTGGTCACAAAGCACCCTCCCTGTGCTATGTGGCCGCTTCCCACTAGCTCTCTATTTTACATTTGGTAGTATATATATGTCCATGCCACTCTCTCACTTCATCCCAGCTTACCCTTCCCCCTCCCTGTGTCCTTAAGTCCATTCTCTACGTCTGCATCTTTATTCCTCTCCTGCCCCTAGGTTCTTCAGAACCAAAATGCTCATTATTTCTTACAAGATTGTTAATGATCTGACTTCTGCTGACTTCTCCAACCCTATTTCATGTCACTCCTTCCCTTCCTCCCCAATTCTACCCATATTAAATAACTTCATTTGAAACTGCTTCCTTCCCATCTCCAAGGTTTTTTTCTTTTTTCTAAATATGCAGATCCCTTTGCTTAGAATAAAAATGCTAACTCCACAGATATTACTGATATGCAGCATGTGGAAATATTGAATGCTTCCGCCGCATTGTACTTAGTTTGGTTTGAACTCTGATTCTGTATGGAGAGGACAAATTTATATTTACAGTGATATTTTTCAGAAAGTGACCTAGTAATGTTAATTATAATGGACAGTTGGTTTATAGAACTCAAAAGAGGATTTCCTTAGAGAAGTGTTCCAGGTAGAGGTTGCTAATGTGAACTCATACTTCTTGTGAGCATTTCTGTCGTGAGAAGTGTGTATAAAATATGGTTAATGGAGAACGGTAATATAAATGCTGGACATAAAACTTTCTTTAAACTCTAGAAAATAGATAAGTGAGTTCTTAATGATAAGTACTTGAAACTTAGCATGTTGAATAGAGGCTTTTAAAAATCATGTATCATTGAAGTTATTGTCAGTAGCAATAATAATAATAATGATAATTATAATGAATAATAATAATAATAATATTAGCAAGACATGTAGTTTTTGCTATGCAAGACATGTAGTTTTTGCTGTGTACCAGGCACTGTTCTGAAGTGCTTTATTAATTTGTTAGAGTTCTGTTTCATTTTTCCAGTAGCATCAAAATGACATGTTTTTTAAAAATATTGTCTTTCGAAATATGTATAAATTCAGATATGGTTTCAAATATTTCTAAAAAATCATGACCCCTTCTAGGTAGAACAGAGTTAGTTGCCTGCTTTTTGCAAACATAAGGAAAAAATCTGTTACCTGTCTGTATTAAAGTCACATTAAAGTCAAAAAGCCTCAGTAGCATATTATCTATTAGTATAATCTCACCAATTCTTTCAGTAAAGGTTTTACTTATTCTATAGCTAAAAGATTTAGTAGTTTTTAGATTTAATACTTTACTGAGCACCTTTGTATGATGTCTCATTTGATATAACAATCTGTGAAATATGTGGGCAGATGTTATTCTTCATATTTATCTGAATGACGAGGAAACTGAGGTTCGGAGAGGTCTAAGTAATTTGTTCAAAGAAATGCAGCTAATAAATAGTAGAACTGGAAAAGAGTCTGTCTTTAGAGTTCCAAGATAGTGTTCTTAAGTAAAACTTCAAGCTCTTTATAAGAAATTGGTAGCTGTTATTTTTAGATGAGCTGGATAGATATCTTAGAAAAATAATATTAAATGTTTTGGGCTTCCCTGGTGGCGCAGCGGTTGAGAATCTGCCTGCCAATGCAGGGGACACGGGTTCGAGCCCTGGTCTGGGAGGATCCCACATGCCGCGGAGCAACTAAGCCCGTGAGCCACAATTACTGAGCCTGCGTGTCTGGAGCCCGTGCTGCACAACAAGAGAGGCCGCGATAGTGAGAGGCCCGCGCACCGCGATGAAGAGTGGCCCCCGCTCGCCGCAACTAGAGAAAGGCCTCGCACAGAAAAGAAAGACTCAACACAGCCAAAAATAAATAAATAAATAAATAAGTCTTTAAAAAAAAATTAAATGTTTTAACATTAAAAGGATTTCAAATTTCAGAATATTTTAAAAATCAGTGATTGTTAACTTATTCACCCTAAAATCCCCTTAGGTTTGGGTTGATCTTTTCCAAAAGGGAGTA
Source organism: Balaenoptera ricei (assembly GCF_028023285.1). Taxonomy (NCBI): domain Eukaryota; kingdom Metazoa; phylum Chordata; class Mammalia; order Artiodactyla; family Balaenopteridae; genus Balaenoptera; species Balaenoptera ricei. The sequence goes on from NC_082651.1 coordinate 95,048,091, forward strand.
GTGAGTTTTGTTTGTTTTGGTTTGGGTTTTTTTGTTTGTTTTGTTTTGTTTTTTATGTCTGTAAGTGGAGAGAGCATTTAATTCTGTATGATCTACACTTACTGGAGGGCTACAATATGATGGACAGTTCCAGAACAGTAAATTATCTAATGATCGCTTTTTATTTATACATCTTTTAAGGGTTTTTGTGGAACACTTGAATATGGATATGTGTGGGATTCTGCAGATTAATAAATCTTAAGATGATGAAGCTGCAACCAGAATCCTGGACTTTCATCTGTCTAGTTTTCTCTTGTTGGCACTGACCTTATTTTCATTGCTGGTGATGAGTTAGCATCATCTCCCAAATTGCAAAGAATTACTGTAAGGAGGACTACTGTTGCTCTCTCTCATACTGGTTTGCTGTCAGACTTCAGGGTAGCTAAGTGGTGTATTTCAATTGAGATAGCCTTAAATTTTCTCTTATAGGTCTGGCTGGGATACACATGAAAATGGTAATGATGTCTTTTAAAATGAAGGAGGTGATGGAAGCTTCTATCTTTTATTTATGTTTGGATAGCAAAATTGGTGAGAGGTGATAATGATTAAGAAATTACAGTGTTTTTAGAACTTACTAGTGTTAGTGTAGATATTGTTCACTGACCATTTGACCAAGTTAGGGAGGAAATGGAATGCATGACTCAGGAAAGAGGAAAGGAGCTCTTCACAACTGTGGTATCCTATAATGATAAAATTAGCAATTAAAAATACATATTTTTCTACCTCATATAAGATAATGTTTGAGACATAGTCCAGGTACTTCCTAAGAAGTTATAGTTTATTTGGGAAGGTAAAGCTTATTGTCACATGGAAAGTTAAATGGTGAACTGAAGAGCAGTAAATGCAGTAATGTAAAATAGTGCCTTACTTGCTATTTGATCAGCAACAGTGAACACCATAAATTAAGAAAAGGTAGCAGTCACCAGACTTTGGAAATAGTAGAAAAGCATTATGAAGGAAGAGGGACTTGATTTGCATGTTGCAAGATGGTAATGATAACAGTGATAAAAATGGTGATAGTAAGAATAACAAACACTTACATACGTGTTATCTGTGGCAGTTCTATGTGTATTAACTCATTTGGTCCCCCCTACAGCTCTGTGAAAAAGATACTGTTACCTACTCGATCTTGGTGAACAGGACATTGAAGGAAGGAGGGGTTAAATAACTTGTCTAAGGCCACATTGCTTTTAAGTAGGGGAGCTGGGATTCTGCAGTATGGCTCCAGATACTTTGCTTGGGCTACACGGCATCTCACACAGTAGGATTGTAATAGACTGGGAGGAATGGGGAGGATAATCTTCTTCTGCCTTAATTGGTAGTGGGGAACATGTGTAGGCCTTTGGATGGACGTATTTCATTATATCTCTGAATGAAAAATAAGCTCTTATCCAGGCCACAAGCTTTGGTTCTGTGAAGTTTGGTCAAAATCTTTTTTTTTCTTCCAAGATAAAGTGTGTTTTCAGTGAGGAAAATTAAATAATTGGCACAGCAGATTTTTTTTTAAATAAAAAAGAAAACACGTTTTAACCTTTTTGAGTGGGATAATTTTTTTCCACCTGTGTCATTTTCATTATACTGTATTGATATTTGAGTAAAACTGTCTATTGAGAACAAATGTGTAACTATTTTGCATTTAAAAATCGGTACTCTGTAAATTTAGAAAATTAAAAATTTTGAAGAAAGGATTGTTGAAAATTGTTAAAAAACAGTGACATTGGATTAAAACAAATCAAAAGACCTAGTCATACCCTTGTGTATATGTATGTGTGTGTAAAACTTTATAGGACCACCAAAAAGAGTCCCCTTTCATATAGATGACTAAAAAATATTGGTCATACGTATTATGGAGGTATTGTTGCATAGCAACAAACATATATTGAAATGATATTGTTTGGAATATAAACATGGACTTGTTCCATTGTATATGTAATTTTAAATTTAAGAGTATCATGCTGTATCATCAAAACACATAAATTGCTTTAGCTGGGAACTCTCCCCCCATATTTATTATGAACATTTCTTTTGATAACACTTCCTTTGTAAAAGTGATAGCCATTTAGCAGAGGCAGTATAACATAGTATCAGTATTTAAGGACTCAGGCTCTGGAGTCATATTTGGGTCTACTTTTTGTATTTACTGTGTCTCCTTATGAGTTACTTAACCTTCAAACTTAGTTTCGTCTCAGTAAAATGAGGGATAAGAATAACACATCTTTTAGGGGCTTTACTGGTGGCACAGTGGTTGAGAGTCTGCCTGCCAATGCAGGGCACACGTGTTCGAGCCCTGGTCTGGGAGGATCCCACATGCCGCGGAGCAACTAAGCCCGTGTTCCACAGCTTCTGAGCCTGCGCGTCTGGAGCCTGTGCTCCGCAACAAGAGAGGCCGCGATAGTGAGAGGCCCGCGCACCGCGATGAAGAGTGGCCCCCGCTTGACGCAACTAGAGAAAGCTCTCGCGCAGAAACGAAGACCCAACGCAGCCATAAATAAATAAATAAATAAATAGAAAAAAAGTGAAATTCTTTAAAAAAAAAAAAAAAAAAGAATAGCACGTCTTTTATAAAGTTGTTAAGTTTAAATGAAGTAATCAAAAGCAGATAGTGACACATTTTGTGAGCCTTCAACAAATGCCAGGTTTGTTTGTTTGTTTATTATTGTGGTAAAAAATGCATAACATACAATCTACCATTTTAACCATTTCTAAGTGTACATTTCAGTAGTGTTAATAAGCACATTTGCATTCGTTTGCAACCAACATCCAGAACTTTTTTCATCTTGGAAAACTGAAACTCCCTACCCTTTAAAAAACAGCTCTCTATTTTCTCCCCTTAGCCCTGGCAACCACCCTTCTACTTTCTGTCTCTATAAATTTGGCTACTCTAGGTACCTTATCTAAGTAGAATTGTACTTTTTGTGACTGGTTTATTTCACTTAGCATAATGCTGTCAAGGTTCATTCATGTTGTAGCATATGTTAGAATTTCCTTCTTTTTCAAGGCTGAATAATATTCCATTGTATATATAGACCACACTTTGTTCATCCATTCATTTGTAGATGGACACTTGGGTTGCTTCCACCTTCTGGTTATTGTGAATAATGCTGCTGTGAACAGGGTTGTAGAGATATCTCTTGGAGACCCTGCTTTCAGTTCTTTTCAGTATATACCCAGAAGTGGAATTGCTAGATTATATGATGATTCTATTTTTAATTTTTTGAGAAACCACCATACTGTTTTCCATAGTGACCACACCATTTTACATTCCCACCAACAGTGAACAAGGGTTCCAGTTTCTCCACATCCTTGCCAACACTTGTTGTTTTGCAGTTTTTGGATTGTAGCTATCTTAATGAATGTGAGGTTCTTCTCTAATTTTTATTTATTTTCTTCTGCTTGTAGGCTTACTTTGTTCTTCTTTCTCTAGTTTTCGTAAGGAAGCTTAAGTTACTGAATTTAGATCTTTTCTTTACCTAAATTTGTATTTACTAGTATGTTTCTCTTTAAATACTGCTTTTGCTGCCACCCATGAATTTTGATAAATTGTATTTTTATTTAGTGACATCTTAATTTTTGGAAGATATTTTTGCTGTAAATAGTATTCTAAGTTGATAGTTTTTTGTTTTGGCACTTTAGGAATGTTGTTCTGCTGTCTTCTGACTTGCATCATTCCTCTGTCCATAATGTATTGGTTTTTTTTTTTTCCCACTCGCTCAAAAGAGTTTTAGTCGATCTGGTTATGATATGCTTGCTGTAGTTTTCTTTATGTTTCTTGTTTTTGTCTTGGCTGAGCTTCTTGATCCTGTACAGTTTTTGGTTTTCATCAAATATAGAGAATTTCAAGCCTTTCAAGAATTTCTTCACATATTTTTCCCCCTTCTCTTCTTTTTCCCTCTCTGGTGATTCCAATTACCTGTATTTTAAGGTTACTTCATGTTGACCCACAACTTATTGATAGTCTATTCTTTTTTTTTGGTCTTTTTTTCCCTTTGCGTCACATTTTGGTTAATTTCTGTGGCTGTGTCTTCAGGTTCCCTTGTCATTTCTTCTGCAATTTGGAATCTCCTGTTAGTCCTATTCAATGTATTTTTCATTTCACACATGATAGTTTTTACCTCTAGATTTTTGATTTGTGTCCTTTTTATATATTGCATGCCTCTACTTAACATTTTCAGTCTTTCCCAAACCTCTTTTTTATTTATTCTGGTAAAATGGATATAACATGAAGTTTGCAATTCTAACCATTTTCAAGTGTATATACAATTCAGTGGCACTAAGTACATTCACAGTATTTTACAACCATTACCACAGTCTATTTCCAAAACTTTTTCATCACTTGAAACAGAAACCTGTAACCATTAGGCAATAATGACTCCCCATCCCTCCTTACCACCAGCCCCAGGTAACCTCTGTTATATTTTCTGTCTCTGAATCTGCCCACTCCAGATACCTCATGTAAGTGGAATCATACAATATTTGTTTTTTTGTGTTTGGCTTATTTCACTAATAATGTTTTCAAGGTTTCATTCATGTTGTAGCATCTATTAGTACTTTATTCCTTTTTTATATCCTGTAGCTTTTTGAACACAATGAATACAGTCATCTAACTGTTCTGATGCTCTTGTTTATTATTTGTATCATCTGTGTCATTTCCTGATCAGTTTTTAAAAATTTTTATTGGTGTGTAGTTAATTTACGATGTTGTGTTAGTTTCAGGTGTACAGCAAAGTGAATCAGTTATACATATACACATATCCACTCTTTTTGAGATTCTTTTCCCATATAGGTCATTACAGAGTATTGAGTAGAGTTCCCTGTGCTATACAGTAGGTCCTTATTAGTTATCTATTTTATATATAGTAGTGTGTATGTGTCAATCCCAGTCTCCCAATTTATCCATCCCCCCGAATCCCCTGGTAACCATAAGTTTGTTTTCTACATCTGTAACTCTATTTCTGTTTGTAGATAAGATCAGTATTAACTGATTTTTTTGACATCTGTTTTTTGAGTTTTATTGATATAATTGACATACATCACTGTTTAAGGTATACAGCATAATGGTTTGACCTACATATCAGTATATTGTGAAATGACTACTGCAGTAAGTTTAGTTAAGCAATTGATTTTTTTGTACTTATTGTGTGTGGAGTTTTCCTGCTCCTTGGCTTTTACATGGTAACTTTTCATTGTTAGGTATTACTGATTTTACCTTTTTTGCGTGCTAATATTTCTGTATTATTATAAATGGTCTTGAACTTTGTTCTAGGATGTGGTTGTGTTTCTCGATTCTTTTGTGTCTTGCTTTGTTGTGCAGGTAAAGAACAGTGGTTAACGTAGGGGTAATTTTTCCATGCTACTGAGGCAAAAACTCTTGAGTAATCTACCTCAAGCCCCGTGAATTGCAAGGTTTTACACTATGGCTAGTATGACAGGAACTATTTTCTACGCTCTGTCATCTCTCTCCTCTCTAGTAATCTGCCCTTTAAGCTGCCTTGGCCTCCCTGGGTTCTAGCTCTCATCTCCTCAGTCCAGGGTGACCGCTAGCCTCAGCCTAGGTTCTCTCTCCAGGAATTGGGCATCTGGAAACTGTCTTTAGGTGGTAAGCTGCAACCTTCTTAGGGCTCACTATTTCTTTCCTCTCAGGGATCACTGTCCTTAATTTTTATCCCGTGTCTTGAAAATTGTTGTTTCACTATTTTTCTTGGTTGTTTAGGTTGGGGGTGGGTAAGTGGGTAATTCCGGTGCCTATTACTCCATCTTGGCTAAAAGTGAAGTTTGTAGATATTTTAACTTAATCCCCTAAATGTTAAATAAAAATTCATTATCAGACTATGGTAAGACCTGTATGAAATAAATTTTATTATATGCCATAATTTATGTAAAGTGTTTATCACAGTGCTGGCACATGGCAGAACTGTTATCCTTATTATCTCATCAAAGGATCTAATGTTGGTGTTTTTCTTTAAATGTTAATTATTTAAGATGAGATCTAATCCAGTTAATTATAACTGCACCATGAGAGAGTGCTACTGAAGGGAGTTGGTGTAGTGGTAAAGAATATTGAGAAAGTAGATAAATTATAGCAGAGACTCCTATTGGCCCAAATATCTATTATATTCTACTTCTGTACTGGGAAAAACCCCAAGATTTACTTGGTTTGAACTGAATGTAATAAAGACTGTGTATGTGTACACACAACTATACACACATAAATGTACATGTTAACATATGTGTTAAAATACCTATATGTCAAAAAAGATATATATATTTTAGCAGTTTTTGTTGCAGTGTGTGATTGGCCACACAAGTTGAGGCTTACAAAATGTGAACATAAGGGGTTTGTGAGTAGCATCGTGGAAGAATCCTTACAGGGAGCTTATGTATCCTTTTCTTGTCATTTGTTTTTAACGGCTCATGTTGGTGCTTGCTATCCCACATCATGATGTGGAAGCAGTGTATTGAGGTTGAGGTAACAAAGCTGAGAAACCTGGGTTCCTTGATGATCATGGACCCTTAACTGTTTTGAGGCAGACAAGAAGGCACTGAGGGAAGTTTTCTATCACTTGCAGCTGAACCTAATTTGAACTGATAAATTCCCATCATTTCCTTAATATTGCCAAGGAAATAAGGTGCTTAGAAATGTGTAGCGAAGGGCAGTTTGTTTGGTTTTTTAAAAATAATTTTAAAAAATTACTAGTTACTCTTTGTTAGAGTTCCTTTTATGTATGTCTTATGTTTTACAGACATCATTTCATTCCCTTCATGTCTTTTTTGCAACAATCCTGCAGTGTTGTAATATTATCTTTGTTTACTGATGCTATTGAGGTTCAGAGAAGTTATGTAACTTGGTAGTAGTTGCAGAGTTCATATTCCATTTCAAGTCTGTCTGACTCCAAAATCACACTTTTTTCAATAAGCCATGCCTTTTCTAACACCTTTGTTTTAAATCTTTGTTTTTGAGACAACTTCTGGTTGGTAAATTAATCCCTTTACTTAGGGGGTACCCTGCGCAAGTGACTAATTGTTTTAGGCCACTATTTCTTTGGTTATTAATGAAGAATGAGAAGTTAAACTCCCCTGAATCTGCAGAGTTGAAAACTGCCATAAACCCTAGACTAGTGGTAATTCAACCTTAAGGTTTAGGTTTACATCATAGATGATGATTATTCTGAAGGTCTCAACCTAGCCTTTGCCTTAAGTCATTTAACTATTCTAGTGTTCTTTATCAATTAAGGATTTAGTTTTAGGCATGGTTAGCCTTAATTTACTGTACTTAAGATCTGAGGAATATAACTTGACTCTTCTAGTTTATTTGTAGATTCTTAATTTGTTGAGAAATTTTGATGCATTTTTGGTTTTCATTCTCTTGTTTTAGCCTAGTCTTATTGTTCAGTAATGACATGATAGCAGAAACAGGACAAACACATCACATCCTAGGAGCGTAAGAGTGCCAAGAATTACTTAAAATACATGATCACATAAAACATTTACTTCTTAAAGAAATTTAATTTTTGTAATCTGTTATGAAAAATATTTTTAAAGCCTGGGTGTTCTAGAACTCGATTTACTTGTTATCTCTTAAGTGAAATAAAGGCTGATTGCATACCTGAAAGAGAAATTCACTGGTGGAAGAGACAGATGCCAGAACTATTGAGAATAAGCCCTTGTTTGTATAACCTTTTAGTTTGTTGAGTCTTTCCTTTTTTGGAGTACAGGAAATTAAAAAGTATGGAAGAATTTGCCATTCCCAGCTGGTCAGATGTTCACTATGCTGTAGAAATTCTTAACGCTACTTTTATTACTTTATAAATCTGGTATAATTTTTCTCTTTAGTTGATGAAGTATGGATGTAAATTTAACAAGGAAAGCTGTTTAAAATTGATAATATTATATATACAAATGTTGTGTAAATGCCATTGCCTCCATTGCCTCCCCTTCCGCCAGCCTCTGATACTGGATATATATAGTTTTGTTTTTTCCTCTTTTGCATTTACAGTACTTATCTACTTTTCTAACTTTTCGTGTTTGAGTGCTACCAGTTGAGGGTAGTTGTATTGAGTAGTTATTTTTAAGAGAGCTCCCTTAGAATTGTATCCAAATATGCCTCTGCCCAATATGGTAGCCACTAGCCACATGTGGCTTAGTTAATTAAATTAATTAAAATAAGTTCAGTTCCTCAGTTGCACTAGCCTTATTTCAAGTGCTCAATGGTCACATGTGGCTAGGGGCTACCATATTGGACAGCACAGAAATAGAGCATCTATTGAGTATCTGAAATGCCGATAATCAGATTGTGACCTAGTGCGATTCTTATTACTTTAGATATAGGTCATTTAATAATGTAATTATTGGTTCTGATTTTTAGCAGAGGTTGTTTAGAAAGGTGAGATCATTCGTCTCTACATATAAGCCTTCCTACATTTTGATGAAAGTTTTCTCACTATATTTTGAGGACGTTTTCAGAAGTCATTATATAGTGTTGCCTAGTTAGCAGATAGGACTTTGTTCTTTGTTAAATGCCTTGCCAGAAAAAAATTATGGATATCTTTTTAGGTGTTTATTACATTCCTGATTCTAGGAGTAATATGTGGTTATTATAGAAATTTGGAAATGTAAAGAGTAAAAAATAAAAATTTATAACCACTCCAGAGATAATTACTCTTACTGTGTTTTGGGTTTTTTTTTTCCTCTGCTATTTTTCTGTTTTGCTAATTAAATCTTAAAATTTTTTTTAAACTGTTGAGAATGTACCTCATTGTCATTTTGTTCTTAACATGGTGGCATAAGGATTTCCCTAGATATTGTTAATTTTTTCTTAAACTTTAAAACAAGCACACCACAATATTGAATATAATTTGGACACAGTGTTCTGTGTAATGGTGCTTTTGTAACACTGATTACAGGGGTATGTCTGTAACTTGAATATAATCCTTTTAAGAAAATTTTTACCTTTTATAGTAATTATTTGCTTTAAGTTTTTGTCTTTTAGTAGCGTATAAGCCACTTGAGTTTAAGGACTATGCCTTAATTACCTTAGATCTTTTTTGCAATGAGACAGGATATAAATAAAGTTATTTTACTTATATTTGCATTTCCAATTTATAGCAATTGTACATGGCATATAGTTACTCATTATGTTTGATGAATTGAATTTAGATAATTGGATTATACGTTTTCATAGGTTTTGCCTGTGGATGGGAATATGCATGAAATTTTAATAAAAGGATAATTCAGTTTTTAGGACATATTCCTTGCATTTAAGGACTATAGTCTCATTTGTAATATACTTTTTTCCCCCTTTATTTATAGCTCTTGAGGATAGTTTTTGGATATGCCATTTAATGAGATGAATATTTTTTCAAGGACATCCATATTTAAACATCTTATTTGCCTGGTTTTATCACATGCCACAATATGGTTTAGCTATTTGAAGAACGTCTTCAGTGGCAAACATGAAACGGTGAATCATGGGTGCTGGGACACTGGCCAAATTTAATTATGATATGGCTTTTGTAACTTTTAAAAGTTGATTTCAACAGTTCTAATACATGGCAGCATGAAAAGCAAAATTAATAATTGTATAGTTAATATTTTGTTTTCTAAACTTACTGGATTTGATGTCCTGTAAAATGTGGAGGATATGAGACCTTATTTATGGAATATAGCACATTATATGTTGAAAATTATATTGGTGCCAGCAAATGTAGTCCTAAACCATTCATATGATATTTTAAATGTACTTAACAGTCCTGTGTTTCAGTGTATAATAGTGACTAAAAAGCCGGATATGCAAAGTCTGAATCAGTTCCTTTACAGAACATGTAGACAAAGCATATAGGTCAGTCAAAGTTAAAATTGGTTAAAAAAAGAGCAGCAAATCAAAACACATTGTGGTAATGTTTTTAATTGCTATGTTGGACTATGAGGAGAGCATTATTGTTACTCTGAAATGCATATTATTTTTTAAACTTTTTTAAAGATTTATTTATTGACTGATTGATCGATTGCTATGTTGGGTCTTAGTTTCTGTGTGAGGGCTTTCTCTAGTTGCGGCAAGCGGGGGCCACTCTTCATCGCGGTGCGCGGGTCTCACTATCGCGGCCTCTCTTGTTGCGGAGCACAGGCTCCAGACGCGCAGGCTCAGTAGGTGTGACTCACGGGCCTAGTTGCTCCGCGGCATGTGGGATCTTCCCAGACCAGGGCTCGAACCCGTGTCCCCTGCATTGGCAGGCAGATTCTCAACCACTGCGCCACCAGGGAAGACCAGAAATGCATATTACTGACTGAATAGTTTTTTCTTATCCATTTAAAAATATCATAATACGTTTTATTCATTGAGCAGTATACTCTTTTCACATTCAAATCTACTTCATTCTTTTTTTTTTTTTTTTTGCGGGGGGAGAAAAATTAATGTTTTATTTCTGTTTACAATGGTATAATTTATTGAATTGCTATAAGTTATAAATAGCTTATGAGAAAAGAGAAAAAGTGTCCCTTATATCGAGAAAATAAAACATTAAAGAACTAGCAAAGTTTTAAACAAAAAGGTTATAAAAATTTTATAATCATCCTCATCAGTTTATTCTGTCCTATTACTTCATTCTTCTTAATAGCTCTGTAGTATTCCATTGGATGTGTTATAAATTATTTATACATTACCCATACTAAAGGAGTTTTAAGTCATTTAAATTACTTACATCTAAGTACCAAATGATATTCTTAAAATGCATGTTTATATATTTATGCAGGCTCTAGGAAAAGGCTAGAATTTATTTTTTGTTATTTCCCACATTTCAATTAGTGTTACACATTTTTACAATAAGAACAAAATATAAGTTTATGATTATAATGAAAAGCTTTCCTTAAAAAGTTGGTTAAATATTTGAGGGAAAAAATGAGGTTATTTTCTCTCGTTATAACGTGCACCAAAATAAATTCCAAATAGACGGATTGGGGATAAAGGTAAAATATAAAACCATAAACAGCATGAAGCTATATGAAATGCCTATCCGATCTAAACATAACTGATATGAAAGCAATCATGAAGACAAAACAGTAGTTTTTATTTGCTGAAAGTGAACACAACTAAAAGAGAAAGAAAGTTAAAAGATAACAAACTGGGAAAAACCATATGCCCCAGAAGGTGGATAATGCAATAATATTCTTAATATAAAGAGCTTGTGTAAATTCACCATACAACCTCAAATATCAGTAGAAAAATGTTTTAAAGGTTTTAGGCAATTCACTAAAGGGCATAGTTGTGTCTAATCTGTCTATTGAATTCTTAATTTCATCTGTTTTTAAGTTTTAGAATTTTCATTTGATTATTTAATAAAATTTCAGGTTCTCTGCTGAAATTCTCCATCTTACTATCATGAACATATTAGTAGTGGTGATTTTGAAGTTTGTGTTAAATTTCTGGCTCTTTTGTGGGTCTGATTTTTAAATTTATTTATTTATTTATTTATTTTTGCTGTGTTGGGTCTTCGTCTCTGTGCGAGGGCTTTCTCTAGTTGCGGCGAGCGGGGGCCACTCTTCATCGCGGTGCGCGGGCCTCTCACTATCGCGGCCTCTCTTGTTGCGGAGCACAGGCTCCAGACGCGCAGGCTCAGTAATTGTGGCTCAGTAATTGTGGCTCACAGGCCCACTTGCTCCGCGGCATGTGGGATCCTCCCAGACCAGGGCTCGAACCCGTGTCCTCTGCATTGGCAGGCAGATTCTCAACCACTGCGCCACCAGGGAAGCCCCTGTGGGTCTGATATTTAAAAAAATTTTTTCTAGGTTTTAATGATAGTTTTATCTCTGGTATGATTCCTAATGCTTGACTGACTGCTGGACATTGTATATGAACATCTGCTTAGATGATTTAGGCTCACCTCCTTGTGCCTCCTTCCCTTCTTTCCAATTTTAGTCTCAGTGGTAGGATTGGCTTGCAGCATTAAGTCGGTAGTTGGTGGAGGTAGAAATCTCCCTGTTACATTGTCCATGAATTACATGTTTCTTTTTTAAGCGTCTCAGTTCAGTGTACCAGATATTGGAATTTTAGGGGTTTGATATGTAGCAGTTATTCTTAGGTTGAATTCAGAGCCAGTTGAGAGAGGAGTAAATTAGGTAACTAAATGTATTATTGGTAAAATCTAGGATATAGGTTTAGATTTGGGACAGATTAGATTCATTGTCCTGAATAGATTTGGACTCTTCCAACAGATAAATCTCTCTCACAGAGGCAGAATCTTCCTTGCTGTGTTTATCACAAAAATGAGGATAGATGAGAATTAGTGTGTATCATTTATATGGGTCAAGATTCTAATAAATTAAGTAATTTAGTGTAACTTAAAATAATTGTCAATAGCAGTTGTGCTCACTGTGTCTCTTATATACAACCTATGATTCTTGCGTCATATATTTTTATAAATTTGGCTATAAAGCATGGGTTTATAGTAAGTTGTAATGTTGAACATGCTGAAATATAAAACATTTTGTGTTCTCAAGAATAATTACAAAATGGAATATTGTATGGTATTCATGCTTGCAGTATGATGACCTTTATATAAATCTGGTTATTTGCCTTTTATACTGAGAATTTATCTAGGAGTCAGAGACTTTTGTGCCCTCAGAATTCTCTCAGTGTTACATATACTACAATAATGTTGGCAGTTTTGAAGTCTGAAGTCTGAACCATACGACTAAGTACAGGAATCTCCCACTTAAAATTTGCTTGACTTTTGATCCCAACTCCAACTTTAACCTTTTAAAAGAAAACTTTTTTTATTGTAAGTAAGACTTTACAGTAATGGCCAAACTCATATTTAGGATTTCCTGAGGGTTGCAGTCAGTGGTAACACAGGTAACGCAAATATAGTTATACTACATCCCTTAAAAAATTCCCCAGATTTTGGGATCAGATTACCATAGTGTGGACTAAGTTAGAAGGAGAAATAAAACATGCCAATACTTGTTACAGGGAAGTTTACCAGGAAAAGAAAGTATCTTTAGGCCATCTTAGTTTGACTTTTATTTTACTTAATTAGTTCAGCCCATTCATAAAACCCCTCAAAAAATGTTGACACAGCTTTTATATTAAATGATTGGTTTCACACTTAGGAATGTTAAACTACCTTTTTGTGTTTTATGTTCTTTTATTTTTTGTTGTTGCTACTTTTTGGCAATTGTTGAGGAGAGTGATTGAAATAAGGTTTCTGGGTATAGAACCCTAATTTGTAATACTATTTCTATTTGAAATTAGAATTGGATTTATACATTTGGATTTCATTCACTGTTAGTTTGTAAGATGGATGGGGGTCATGTGTGTAGCTAATTAATGATTATCAAACCATGTTTATTAATACATATATATGTACATGCGCACATACATACAGTTTTGTGTGTATGTGTTTCATTTTTAGAAGTATTGGGTTAGATTCAGATATGTTTGTATTAAGATATTATTGCCTGTCATTTTGGTGACAGTTGTTCAAGAAAGGAAGATCAGCTGTATTACCTAGTGCCATAGGAGAAAATAGCATTTATAAAGTGAGATGCTACTGATTTGACCACTTTATATTATATATAGAAACTGTTAGATCATTTTGCAGATTTTTGGACTTATACTTTTTTCTTAAATCCAAACAATTCAGTATGTTTTATTATACTGTAAACTACTTGAGATCATTGTGGTTAGCTTAATTATAGTCTTGGTATCAACAGTTTTTCAAGGAAATATGGTAATAAAATATCAGAGACCTCTACTTATGTATGTCCTGTGGTTCACACCATTGACTTAATATGAATATGAGTTTACCATCATTCTTTTTCCCAAGAGAAAACTTGTATCTGTATTTTTCAATCAAGTCTGATACAGCTAACTCTTGTCTGTCAGCATTTGGATTGTTTATACTGTATGTTGTACATGCTGTTGGTAGATATTTTCTTGCTGTATTAGCTGACTGCAATACTACAGCTTTGTTTCTGATGGAAATAGGTTTGCTCACTAAGCTCTTTAGAGCAGGGACATTATCTCATTCATCTGTGCTATAGACATATTTGTCAAAATGATATCCCAGAACTATCAAATTTAACAGTAGAGTTCTTTTTACCTGTTTTAGTATTCCTTTTCTATGATTGTGAAAGGAAACTTATTTTGTAATTGTATCTTAAGTCCTTTATGTTCCAAGGACTTTGTGTACCTTCAGTCATTTACTAAATATTTATTTGCAACTACCATGTGCCAAGTCCTGGTTTAGGCCTGGATTAGGCCCTGGGAATGTAACAGTGAACAAAATAGATAAAAATTCCCTGCCATCAGTTTAGGTTTTAATGGGCAGCCAGAGAATAATAAATAATTAAGATAATTGTATGTAAGATAGTGATTTACGGTAAAGAGAAAAGAGTAAAAAAAGGAGGAAGATATGACTATATAGGGTGTTGATAGTTTAGAAGGTGCCTTTTAAGTAAAAACCTGGTGGAAGTAGGAGAGCTGGGCATGCAGAAACGTGGATGTGAGCATTCCAGACAGAAGGAAATAGCAAATCCAAAGGCCATGAGTCAGGAACATGCCTTGGTGTGGTTTTTTAAAAAAACACTTTAAAGTTGGTAACAATTTCAAACTACAGCAAAGTTAAAAAACACTTCTGTGTACACTTTGCTAGAGACCTCATTCAAGTTTTGTTAATTGCCCAAATAATGTCCTTGAGACAAAAAGGATCTAATCCAGGACCATGAATTGCATCCAGCTCTCATGTCTCTTTAATCTCCTTCAATTTGGAACAGTTCCTCAATCTCTCTCGATTTTCATTTGTTCACATACTGAAGATTACAAGCCACTCATTTTGTAGACTATCTCGCAATTTGGGTTGTCTAATGTTTCCTGATGACTAGACTCAAGATATGTATTTCTGGCTGCAGTTTCACAGAAGTTATGTTGTTTTCTTCTTAATGAATCCTTTTTGGTGGCATACAGTTTATCCTATTAGGTAGTGTTAACTTTAGATCACTTGATTAAAGATGATGTCTTTCAAGTTTCTAGTGCCTCCCACCCCATAATTAATAAGTATTTTGTAGGGAGATACTTTGAGACTATGTAAAATCATGTTTCTATTCCCACTTCAATCCACTAGTTTTAGCATCCATTGATGTTTTTCACCTAAATTAATTTTTACCATGGTGGTTGCCAAAGGGTGATATTCTGATTCAAGTGTTCCTTTGACTTTTATTAGTTGCCATTTTACTGTAAGAAAGAGAATTAATTAGTATCTCTTTTTAACTTTTTAAAAAAATTTTTTTGGCTGCAGCATGTGGGATCTTAGTTCCCTGACCAGAGATCGAACCCGTGCCCCCTGCAGCAGAAGTGCAAAGTCCTAACCACTGGACAGCCAGGGAATTCCCTTTACTTTTTTAAAAAACTTGTATCTTGAAGTAATTATAAATTCACAGGAAGTTGCAAAAATAGTCCAGAATGGTCCTGTGTACCCTTCACCTAATTTCCTCCAATGTTTATATCTTACATAACTATAGTACATTAACAAAATGAGGATATTGACATTGATACAATGCATATGTATAGTTCTATGCAGTTTTATCATCTGTGCACCTCCTTACTTTTGGCACAAGGTCATCTTAAAATTTTCCTGTTCTAGTTCTGGAATCAGCTATTTCTCCAAGGAGCACTAATTTTTTTTAGTGGAGAAGAGTATTTCAAAACCATGGTCTGTGTGGCAGGTAAGCTCATGGCTGGTGAACTGTCTCTGCACTCAGACCGTTGCAGTGGACAGGTCAAGGAAACATGGGGGTGTCTGTGTGTACACCCACATAGATATCTACATATATATTTTTATATGTCTTTATATATTGGAAATCACAAATTTACACTTATACCTCCAATTCAGCCCAACACCCTGTATTCATTCTAGCTCTTTTTTCCCCCACATTTGTACCTCTTCTCCCAAAATTAAGAGCTGGTTCCTATTATCATATAGTTACTAATTTGCTCAGTTCTTTCATATGCAGTCAGCTCACCACCCCACCGAACTGTGATGTTGCTCAGATGTACGTCTTGTGAAGGCCCTGGCAGCTGCCGAACTACCTTCCTACTCTGTTCCACTTATTCCTTGTGTAGGGCCCCTGTTGTGATTTTAAAAACCTTTAGAAGGCCAGTGTGGCTGGAGTAGAATGAGTGAGAATGAAACTAATAGGGGATGAGGCTTGAGAGTTAACCAGTTAAGTGGGTGAAGTATGATCATGAAGAGCCTCATAGGTCATAGCAGGGAATCTGCGCTTTACTCTCAATGAAATGGAAGGCATTGGAGGCTTTGAGTAGAGGAGTGATGGGATCATCTCTGTGTTCCTTGAAAATAATATGAAGGAGAAAGGAAGGGCAAAGCTGGAAGCAGGGAGACCTGATAAGTAGGCTTTTGCAATAATTCATAGGGTGGTGTCTTGAACTAGTGTGATGGTAGTAGGGGTAGTGAAAACTGGTGGAATTCTGAATTCATTTTGAAGGCAATGCTGGCAGGATTTGTAGGTGTTTGGACTTAAGCTCTTGAAAGAAAGAAGTCAAGCTTGACGCCAGAGTTGTTGACCTGAGTATTTGGAAGGATGGAATTGCCATTGACTGAGATGTGGAAGACTAAAAAGGAAGTGGTTGCAGTGGAAGGAGGTAGGGGCACAATTTTGGATATTGTCATTTAAGATATTTATTAGACATCCTGAAGTGGAGATATGGGTCTAGAATTCAGAATTGTAAGTATCTTGAATAGCGATAATGAATTTGAAAGCCATCGGTACTTAAAGATGAGATGAGATCTCCTATGGAGTGAGTGTATTTAAAAGAGAAGAGGCCCAAGGACTGAGGAGAAAATCAGCAAAAGAGACGGAGAAAGGGCAACCAGAGAGATACATGGAAAACTATGTGAATGCATTTTCATCAAAGTTAATGAAGAAAGATTTTAAAGATGTAGATAGATAAATGAAGGATTGTTTAAATAAGCTTATAGGTCAAGTAAAATGTGGATTGAGAAATGATAATTGGATTTGAAATGTGGAGGTCATTGATAAGCTTGAGAAAAACTTCTTAGATAGGGTGGTGGCGGTGGTGGTGGGCGGTGGTGGTGGTGGTTGGGAGGGATTGATTGGAGCGAGTTCTAAAGAGAATAGGAAGAGAAAAGATCGGGGGTGATAGCATAGATTTGTCTTTCAAGGAATTTCTCTATAAAGGCAAAGGGAGAAATAGAATGATAACTGTATGGGAAATAGAGTCAAGGGATTTTATTTTCTTTTTTTTTTTTTTTTTTTGTAGAGAAAGAGTGAGGGCATTTTATTTTATTTTATTTATTTATTTTTGACTGTGTTGGGTCTTCGTCTCTGTGCGAGGGCCCTCTCCAGTTGCGGCAAGCGGGGGCCACTCTTCATCGCGGTGCGCGGGCCTCTCACTATCGCGGCCTCTCTTGTTGCGGAGCACAGGCTCCAGACGCGCAGGCTCAGTAGTTGTGGCTCACGGGCCCAGTCGCTCCGCGGCATGTGGGATCTTCCCAGACCAGGGCTCGAACCCGCGTCCCCTGCACTGGCAGGCAGACTCCCAACCACTGCGCCACCAGGGAAGCCCATGGGATTTTATTTTCTTAAGAGCAGAAGAAATAATATGCCAGTGGCAGTAATCAAATAGAGAATAAAAGATGAAGAGATGATAGGTTGGCTGTGGTGGGGGCAGAGGGGAGTAGTTACAGTGTTGTCTGTTAGGAGGTAGGAGGGGATGGGAGATGTAGTGTATGGGTGAGGGGTTGGCTGTAACTATGAATATAATGTACTGTAATGTAATTAATATATAATATAATGGCAGAAAAGAAAGAATATATGGGTACAAATGCGGGAATATGAACAGATTTGGTGATGAGAGCTTGTGTAAGTTCTCAGTTGATGTAAGAAGCCAAGATCTTAACTGAGAATGAGGTTGGGAGAGGAGATTTTTGAGGTTTGAGAAGAGAGGAGAAAGTGTGAAATCATGAAGGAGAGTGGGAGAGAGAATGGACCAGGGAGATAGTCTAGGATTGTCAGTCAGCAGAGGGCCATTTGAGCATGGTTGTGTGTTTTTTAAGTCACATTTAGTTCTGGAGGCGCAAGTACTGAGTAGAGAGAGTTGGATTTCACCAGTGATGTACTTCTTCCAGGAGAGTATGATTAAGAGGAGTACGAGGGTAAGCACAGGGCAGTGACTATGATGATTGACTGGAACACGAATTATGTAAAAAGTAAACATAAGAGTGGAGAGGATGAAGGACAGTGGAAAATGATAGGATCTGGATTGAAGGTCCCTTTTGAGTCAAAAGATTGTTGGAGTTGAAGTATTAGAGTGAGCTAGAAAGATAAGAGGTGGTGGTCAATGAGTAGGATATTTAAAATTGAGATTATGAGGTGTTGCAATTATTGGTAATGATAAGGTTAAGGAGACCACACAAGTGGATTGTCCAGAGTATTAGGATATCTAGGAGTATAATGACATCACCAAGAATTATGACAGGATTAGTGTTAGAGAGTGTGTCAGTTAGCAAGGAACTAAAATCTTCAGAGACTGAGGGTCAGTGACGGTGGGTGGCGGGTGCATAAGAAGGGACGTGGTGGGTGGCTGATGATGTGTTTCAAAGCTCACAGTTTGCAGAAAGAGGAAGAGTGATCTAAGATTGACCACTAGAAGCAAAGAGAACATTTACCCCACCTGCAAGATCTACCATTTGAGAGGGTTGTAATGTAAGATAGGTAGTGTCATCAAGGGGAAAAGTAAGGTTTCAGCTAGAGCAGGAAGGTGAAAGGAATGGTCATAAAGAAGTTCAAGATAATAATTGAATTGCATATCTATGAATAATACTAACATAAATACCTACTTTCTTGCTTTACTAAGTGTAACTTATTTAATCTTAGATAATTGTATCACCAGTGTTTGAGGGCAGACTCTTACCTGTGTAAGGTTTTATGACAGAACCATTAGAGGAATCAAATTGAATTTGAAGAATTCTGTACTTAAGGAATTTACAGCTAATAGATGTGATAAGCACTGTGTAGGAATAACTGTTGTAAGTAGAAAGTGACATGTTCATTGAAGAACATGTAATATGTCAAATTTCAAAAGATGGGAAATTTTTATCCTGGCATATCAAGGAGGGCTTCATGGAAATAAACTGCATTTGAGCTGGTCTTGAAGCAGAGATAAGATTTGGCAAGTAGAGATGATCATGAAGAACATTTTCTTATGCTTAGCACTCAGTCGTGGTACATGGTTGCCCCTTGACGAATGATTAGTAAGTGTTGAATGTTCTGTGGTGAAAGACTGATATAAGCCAAGTTATGAGGGTAGAAAGATCAGTGTGAAAGGTTAAAGTTTTGTTGGTCTGGGCTATGCTCTCGAATAGAGATATAATGTGAGTCAAATATAAAATTAAATTTTTCTGGTAGTCATATTTAAAAAAATAGAAAGGTGAAATTAATTTTAATAATGTATTTAACCCAGTATAACCCAAATATTATTTTAACATGTAAAAAATATTAAAAAATATTAATGAGATATTTTACATTCTTATTTTGGTACTAAGTCTTTGAAATCCAGTGTGTATTTTATAGTTACAGCATATCTCAAGTTGGGCTATCGCATTTCAAGTGCTCAATGGCCACCCCGTAGCCAGTGGCTTCTGTATTGGACAGTACAGATCTAGAGCAAATATGAGTGAAGAATAGTAGAACAATGGGAAGTAAGATTGCAGAAGGTTGGTGGGGCCAGATGGCACAGAAGTTTGAATGCTAGTTAAGGGTTTTCTTTTCTAAGCATTTGTAAGCTGTCAAATAATTTTAAGGAGAGCATGAAATGTACAGATTTAAATTTCAAGAAGATTGACTACTTAATAGTAGGCTGGAGATGGGCTGGAGCAGTGGGTGGTTAAAGGCAAGGAAACAAGTTAGTAGGTAATAAATAATCAGAATCTGAGCAAAGCATAATGGGGAATGGAGTAGAGAAGGAAGCACCTGTGAGACCTTAGAGGAAGTATCAGCAGTACAGAGGGAATGACTTGATGTAAAGGACAAAGAAAAGGATTTCTGAATCTGACTTACATAAAATGGCACTGCTTATTAGATATAGAGTAGGTAAGATTTGAATGAGAAAATATGAATTGTTTTGGATATGTTGATGCCAAGATGCTGGCTGAATATTTATTTACCCAACAGTCTTGGGGCATATATTCGCTACTTTAAATATGAAAAATAAAAATGTTTACCTTTAAGGATAATAAAAAATTCATTACATTTAAGGAATTTGTGATCTCCAAACTATTACTCTTGTATTCCATCAATAAAAGAGTTTTGAAATATCTTCAAATAGACATGTCTTATTTATAATTTGTGTACATCTATTAAAATACTGTGTACGTTATAAAATACACATAAAACAGGAGTTCAAAAGTATAAGCTAAATCTATAAACATATTTTTGAGATATTTATGACACCAGAAAAACATTTCTCATTAAATTAAATATGCTTAATTGCTTTTAAAAGTTTTGGCTTCATGTTGTTACAGTGAATTGAAGATCAGGTTTGAAGTTCAGTTTATTTTGCTACTGCGTTTTAAGGACTATCAGGATTTTTTTTTTTTTTTAATTTCACAAAGATACATGGATACAAGTGGAAGAAGCACAGTATATCAGTGGCTGCAGTTATTAATCACAACACTCATTCTCCAGTTCCGTCCACTAGTTATACAACTTTTTTGCGTGGTTGTTGAAATTCGGTTAGTAAATTGCTGTTTTCTCTGAGGCCAGTTCTTGAAAGCAAATCAGAAATAATTTATTTTTATATTTTAACATATGGCTGAACATCTTTAACTGGGTCAGAAAATTATGTTTTCAAATTTTAAAAACATGGATGTGAAAGTTAAAAAACAATTTTAATAGGCCAAGCATCTTATTATCTGCAAAATTCACATATGGATGGAAACATTTCCAGACACACCCTTTTCAAAAATATTCCTTCCATAGCAAGAATTTCTTCTAAAGAGAAAGTTTTTCTTTTCTTTTCTCACTTGTTGTTAACATATTACCTTTACTGAGACAAAATCTATTAATTTTTCCTCCAAATGTTGGCCAGCATACTATAATAAGTACTCATTATCATAGGCAAGATCAGATTTGGAACACTTGCCTTTTTATAGAGTAGAAGAAAAATGGTAATTCATCTCTAAGTTCAATAGCTTTTAAAAGTTCATCGTGACAAGATAGCTAGAAAACTTTTATGTGAAATTAAAATTTTTGATGGTCGTTCTTCATCTCACTACAAAGAATTGAAAAATTCTGTTACACTTTAACAGTCTTATTTTTATAAATTTTACAGTGTTGATGACATAGCACTTTGTGCTCTTACGGGCTTAATTTCTTAGTTGTAAAAGCTGTTCAGTGAATGAATTGCATGTATATACTATATGTAATGTTCTAGAGGCAGTTTTGTATTTCAGCTGAAGTATCAGTTCTCTCAATGGTTACTGTTACAGAGGTTTTTCCTTCAAATATAGTTTTTTTTTTTTTTATTTTATTTATTTATTTATTTATTTTTGGCTGTGTTGGGTCTTCGTTTCTGTGCGAGGGCTTTCTCTAGTTGCGGCAAGCGAGGGCCACTTTTCATCGCGGTGCGCGGGCCCCTCACCATCGAGGCCTCTCTTGTTGCGGAGCACAGGCTCCAGACGCGCAGGCTCAGTAATTGTGGCTCACGGGCCTAGCTGCTCTGCGGCATGTGGGATCTTCCCAGACCAGGGCTCGAATCCGTGTCCCCTGCATTGGCAGGCAGATTCTCAACCACTGCGCCACCAGGGAAGCCCCAAATATAGTTTTATTAAAGAAGTAATTTACTATTGAGAATACAGTATATTTTCATTACAACAGTATCCAACCATATTTTAACTGATGAGGTTAGAAAAAGTGTGTACTTTCTTCCAATTGTGTAGTAACCCTCTCTTATGGAGTAATTTATTTTGTTGCTTATTACATCAACTTTTCAATTCTTTTTTTCTGTGTGCGTTCCAAAGATACTTGGTCTCAAGAAAATGTATTTTAGTTTTTTACCATATTGTTTTTCATAACATTTCAGCCATTAGAAAAATCTAGTGTTTCCCAATGATGTCTGAATTAAAAACAAAAAAACGAAACCTTTTTTTGATGTTAAAGAAACAAACAAGTTTTATTTTTTTATTTTAATAAAAAATAAATTAAAAATAAAAATAATTTAAAAAAAGAAACAAAACTAAAACACAAGGCTTTCAAACATTTATCATTAAGCTCAATGAAAATTTGTAAAATTCTGGGTAGCATACAGGCATTAAATATGATGCAAATAATTATAGAGATTCTTTTTCATGTTCCTGTTGTTTAGGTTTTAAATTGTGATGGCTTCAGTCATTAACATGAAATATGAATTTCTGAAAAGCTTTGTGTTCTGCAAAAATCATGTACCATAAATAACACGGCTTATGAGAATAATAGAGTAGGAACAGACTGTGCAAAACCTATACAAATTTTAACCATAACACTAACAAAAACAATAATTCAAATAAAAATAGCAACAAAGTTAAATCTCTGCTGGCATTTGTACCCAGCATCACAGACATTTGAATATCTGTAGCCTTAAACCCTGAGGCTTGAGCTTTTTTCTTTGAGATTTAGGCCTATGAAGGCCTTTATTTCTATAGCCTTCTTTATCAGGTTTTTGTTTGTTTTTAACAAAAGAAAAATATCTTCTCAGCTTTTTCATCTGCACTTGTAACCTTACTAGATAGCTTAATGTCATGAACAGTGTAGGGGTTTTTGAAGCTACTATTTGTACTTTAGTAAGGCATTTCTGCGTTATATTTGGCTTTTTTCTTAATGTTATCCTATATTGCTAAGGCTTTCTCTTTGACTTGAGAAAGCTTGCCCATTATTTAAAAACATTAACAAGCTGGAAAAAATCACATATTTTACTTAATTGAATTATTCCCTTACTTTCCAGTTACATGTGGGATAATTTGTGTTACAGAAATCCAGATTATAGCAGTACATCATTAATGATTATGGATGTAATTCCATATTTCAAATAGGCTTTAGGTAATTTTTAATTTGGGGGGCAGTGATGTGATTGGCTTGCCATTGTTTTTAGCCCCATAGTTTGGGCAATAAGAGCTTATATAAGGAGTATGTTAAGAGTTAATACTGCCATTTTCTTTCTGTTTGTACTAATTGCATTTTGGTATTATCTTAAATCTGTGATTATATACATTACATTCACTTTAAAAATAGCTTTATTGAGGTGTAATTGACATAAAATAAATTGTACATAATGAAATTGTACAGTTTGGTAAGCCTTGGCATATGTCTGCACCCCAAAATGGAATGCTTTTTAATCTGCTTGGTAATCTTTCTACTAGTAAAGTTTTAAAAATCTGGGTACATGTAAGCTGTAGTATGTCACAATTCAATGAAAGCTAACAAGAGTGAGATGTTGCTGAAAACCTCTATGTTAAACTTACAATTTTTTAAGCTTAAATGTGTAAAATTGTAATATTTTCTTCTTGCACCTCAGTGGATCATCTTATACATTCCCATTGAGTACATTTACCCAACTTGGGAGATTTCTGAGGTCCGTTGGATATTTGTTGGACACTTGGAAATATGGTACTGAGTCCCAGGGTAGAAGTCAATAGAGCTATCAGCCATAGAAGATGGTTCTCAGAATAAAGTTCACATATGTGTTTGTTTCGCTAACTACTCCCTTTGAGTGTAGGAGAAATTATGGCTATTTGTGAGTTCCAATTAAGGATGATTTTATGTTCAGTGTTTTTAAGTAATTTTCTTTTAAACCAGTGATACTAACGTGTCTCTAAATTGACAAGAAATTGTTCCTACTTGAAGTACTGTTATTGCCAGAAATTGATCAATAAGCAGAGGAATTGTGTATGAAATGATGGTAATCAGCCTTTAGAAACTTTAGATTGCCTAAACTATTAGTTTTCAAATTGTTTTAGCAATGAGACCTTTTCTCTGCCAAATAAAAATTTATAGACTACCAAAATGTAAAACAGACCAAAATATAGTGCATTAGATTCCCTTACCAAGACTTGCTCACTTCTTCTATTTGTAGGGAAGTGCACATACAGTGGACAAAAGAGAGATGGGACAGATATTGAATCTAAAAGGTTTTAATTTTTTTTCTAATTTTTAGAAGTGTTACTAAAAAAAAAAAAATTCCCTCAGATGTGTAGAAGAAATACTGCTTCCTGGGTAAGGAAGAGGTACACCTTGCTTCTGTAGTTCTACTGAGAAGAATATTTTGCTTTTTCACTAAAAGTAGGTGGGCCAGGGACTTCCCTTGTAGTGCAGTGGTTAAGAATCCGCCTGCCAGTGCAGGGGACACAGGTTCGAGCCCTGGTCCGGGAAGATCCCACATGCCGCGGAGCAACTAAGCGCATGTGCCACAACTACTGAGCCTGCGCTCTAGAGCCCGCGAGCCACAACTACTGAGCTCGTGTGCCACAACTACAGAAGCTTGTGCGCCTAGAGCCCGTGCTCCACAACAAGAGAAACCACCGCAGTGAGAAGCCCGCGCACCGCAACGAAGAGTAGACCCCACTCGCCGCAACTAGAGAAAGCCCGCGCGCAGCAACGAAGACCCAACGCAGCCATAAATAGATAGATAGATAGGTGGGCCATTGAGTCTGTACAGCTACATAAGTAGTCAGAGGGAGAAAAGAGCATGTTCTTTAAAAACAACCACCAACAACTATTTTTGTTTTGCTGAAATGTTCTTCACTGTTCCTAGTGGTAGTTGTATGGGTAGCAGAAAGAGCTACTTCTGATTACAACTTTTGCTTTTGTTATGTACCAAAATGGCTCTGTCCCAAAACACTTTTCCATTTCCTAATACATTCCTTTTCCAGTGGGGGTTTTTATGAGAATTAAATGAGAAAGTGATTCTACTCTCTCTGGCACGAAGTAGCTGCTTAATGAATGTTGATTTTCTAGTGTGATTTGTGGGTATATATTTTTGCCCTTTAATTTTCCTGTGAACTTGGTTTGTAAAGTACTTGGTTGTGCCTTAAGAAGTTCATTGTTTAGATTTGATTAATATTTGACTGGAAAACTGAGGATATTATGTTTGTGAGTATAATGGATGTGATACTGAAATATTTTCAGTGATTGTTTTTATGTGGGATATAAAATGAAAGAGTTAAATCTCTGTAGTTTTAAAAAATATTAGTGAGAACTGTAGTGACATATCAAATAATAGTGACATGTCTAATAATAGGGAAGGACAGTTTTGTGTTTGAAATTCTTTTAATTCCATCTCAGATTCACTCAGCAGTGCAGTTCCACTTCTCCTTTACAATTGCTGGATTGGTTTTAAAAATTACAAGAAACGTATTTTTCTTTACTTGGAAGATGGGATACAGAATATAAGGTTGTATGACTCCACAAGACCCCTTCCCTCCCAGCACTTCAAACACAAATAAGGATTTAAAAGTGTTTGGAGGATAAGTCTCTATAATAGAAAACCTTCGTTGAAATTTAGCAAACTTGGGGAGTTTTTAACTAATTTTTGTCTCATACTTCCTCTCTGATGAAGTAGACAGTATATTAGATAAGGTATGTGAAGATGCCTGAGAATAGTGATGGCATACAGGTTTTTAAATGTTTTACTGTTTATTTGCCCCTGTGATGTTTTTATCTTGTCAGTTAATTGATTGTTGTCCAGTACATCCAAAACAATTTTAATGATGTATAACACACACACACACACACACACACACACACAAAGTATATATACTATATGTATTGATATATAGCATGAAAGGCTTAAGATCAGTGGGAACTGTATTCTTTGTTCAGATGTTCCCCTTCCCCACAATTCAGAGTTCAGGTTTTAAACAAGTTTTTGTTATAATATTCCCTTAACTGTTCTAAATATGAATTTTACTCTCTTAGACACCTATTACTTCATTAATGTACCACCTATATTGTTTTGTAGAGAGCTTTAAGAGCTGATTTTACTATAGCTATAGGTAAAGATTCATAAAAGCAAACCAGAAAACAGTTCTTACGCTTTGTTAAATTAGCTACTCAAGCTTATGGTGAAGTTAACTTATATCACACAAAATATGTACAGGACACTTTCACCCAGTACTCTTTAATTTCATATTTTCCTAGATAACTTTTTTTTCCTTCAAATATTCTTTTTTGATAGGGGACAGGATAAATTTAGTTTGTCATTAATTTGGTTGACAGACCTTAAACTAATGTACTTACAAAGCTATATTGTAAAATAAGCATTACGTATTTTATTCATCTGATGTTGATAAATGATAGCAGATTAGTTAATATTACTTAGATTTTTCTAGGTGAAATAGAAAGTGTACTATAAAAAATAATATGGCATATACATAAGATTCAGAATGTTTTCTGCATGCATATAGGGGGCTTTAAAATCTATATTTTACACGCTAGCGATGGATTTGTTTGGCCCCACTGTTTTTACTTTTGTGTTTGTATTTGGAGTTGTAATAACAGAAGGCGAAAATGTAAATATTACAAATTCATTTACATGACACTTCCTGGTCACTTATCTGTACAGCAGATACACAGAAATATGTTTCCTATTTTGTTGTCTTAACTTTAAAATGTGGATATTGTTCAGTACTCTGTTAGAGGAATAACTTTATTAACTTTAATTTCAGTAATAAAGTATAAATGTATCATAAAATTCTAATTCTGTCACTTATAAAATGTATTGGCTGGGGCAGGTTTTTTAACCTCTGTAAACTTCAGTTTCTGTGCCTACTAAATGTGAGTATAATAAGAGTACCTAGTTTATACATTGTTGTGAGGATTAAAATGTTGATTGCTTGAGCTGTGCTCAGCACATGGTACAAAGTAGTCAAGAAAAGTTCCTATTATTAATAATAAATACTGTATTGACCTGTGTAATTTAGTTATAGTTTTTGGTAGATAGACTGTAAGGTATCACATAACTTATGGTCAAGTTGAATGCTTGGTATTATTTAGGGTCTATGAATGTGAACTCACAGTAACATTTTTTTTTTTTTAATTTGGCCGCGCACTGCGGCTTGTGGGATCTCAGTTCCCCAACCAGGGATTGAACCTGCGCCCTCATCAGTGAAAGTGCGGAGTCCTAACCACTGGACCACCAGGGAATTCCCAGTAACATCTTAAAGGAGGTTTTTGTTTTGTTTTTTAAACATGCAGCAATTATAGAAAAACAAGTGCTAAGAAAGTGGTGAACGGTGGTTTGGAAATAACAAATTTATGATCTAAATAGCTTTTATAGAAGTCACTGATGACCTCAAAGTGTCTAATGTCTCAGTCTTGATTTACTTGACTTACCAGTCATATTGATTTTGTGGATCACTCTCTCCCTCTTTGCTACATGCTTCACCTGGCTTCCAAGATACCACAGCAGTCTTGATTTTCTCCCTCCTTTACTGCTTGCTTCTCAGTCTCCTGTACTCCACAGTCTCTTAATAAGTGGTGTATCCCAGGACTCAGTCCTTGGTCCTTTTTTATTTGTCTACACTCACTCCTTTAGTGATCTTATCCAGTTTTATGGCTTTAAATACCACCCATATACTCACAACTCATAACATTATGAAACTTTCAGCTAAAAGATAATTCGCTGCATTTAACAATTGAAATTCCTAGAAGGATGTCTCCATCATTTTGCTTATCACTTTAGACATTCCAGGTTGGTGAAGTCTTTCCAACCTCCTTCCTTTTTTTTCTGTTTCTTTTTCTTTTTTTTCTCGGTGGATGTATTTTATTTGGAGATTTAAAAACAATTAGATATTTAGAAGCAGTTTATAGTGAGAGTAAAATCAAGTCCAATACTTCATTCCTTCATGGCAACTAAAGTATAAAAGGCTCTGTGTTCAGGAAAAGTTAGGAAAATAGGCCATTCTATACATACTTTTTTCCACCATGATGATTGTAATGGGAAAAATTGGGTGTTGGCTTGTACCTGTTTATTCAGAAAGAGAGTAGGATAAATCACTTTTCTCTCTGCTGTCCTCTGGTGCTAATTTTTTACATACAGGCAACCCAAGTCAGTTCCAGTATTACAGCTGATTCACATATTTTAAACCAGTGATATTAGAGATGCAGGAGATCTGGTAACTGGGCAAGCTCTGGGGGCTTAGCTTAAGATTTTCTTGAAAGCTGTGTCTGATCTACCTCTTTATGCAGTTTCATATGAAACTTGGGCAATAAGATTTTTTTTTTAGTGTCTTTTTAGGAGCTGGGATTTTCACTCCAGCTACCGTTTTCCCAGTAATCAGTCTGGTTTTCGCCCATTACCACATTTCGGTTCTTTTAATTCTCAATTATTGGTCTTACAGCTTTCTGCCCTGAAATCCAGTGGATCTTTGTGACTTTAGCTCCTACTTTAGCTCCTACATTGCTTAGCATTTTTCTTTCTCGTTCTTGAATGTTTTGTGGTGGTGGTGTTTTTTTCCTTTCAGTGGGGCTATGACTTTTAAATATTCTCCTGTCATTTCTGTGCATTTGAAAGTAGGGAAAGGGACAAATAGTGTTAATTTTCTTCATTGCTTTGAAGTTTTGGTTGTAGGCTTTTCTTTAATATAAGTTTTATTCTTTTAAAAGTTTCTTTATCTTAGCTTTAGTATCACTTTCTATGAAAAGAATCACAGTTGAAATCACAAGACACTGAAAAAAAATCTTACCTCCTAAGGTTTATATGAAACTGCTTAACGAGGATGGTCATAGACATAGGCTTTCATTCAAGTCTTGAGGTAATCCAGCAACTGTAACTCAGTATCAATTTTGTGTACTGAAAATTCTAGTATCTTTTAAAAATTCAGAATTTGTTTCTTAAAAAGTGGTACTGGGGCTTCCCTGGTGGCGCAGTGGTTGAGAGTCTGCCTGCCAATGCAGGGGACACGGGTTCGAGCCCTGGTCTGGGAAGATCCCACATGCCACGGAGCAGGTGGGCCCGTGAGCCGCAATTGCTGAGCCTGTGCGTCTGGAGCCTGTGCTCCGCAACAAGAGAGGCTGCGATAGTGAGAGGCCCGTGCACCGCGATGAAGAGTGGCCCCCGCTTGCCACAACTAGAGAAAGCCCTCGGACAGAAATGAAGACCTAACGCAGTCATAAATAAATTAATTAAAAAAAAAAAAAAAAAAAAAGTGGTACTAAATAGAATAAGTTTCAAATGTAAAAATTTATAAACATAGAACCTTAAGTATAAATGTAAATATATAGGTATGTATTTACCCCTACATTATCTTCTGATGTAAATTATTAGCAAATTAAGGTATTTTTTAGTATTATTCAAAAATAAATATTACCAAAAAAACTTACTGCACAAATGAAATAGTATGTGATCTTTAAGAAATGGTTTAAAAAAAACAAAATAGTATTATTGTTGAGCAACTGTTCAAATGTTCCAACTGCTGAAAAAGCTCTCTGACTCTACACTAGTGGGGTATATTATGGGAAAATATTTATAAACTGATTCCAGTTTTTTCCTGTTTATTTCATCTTTGTGTAACTTCATTTCTCTGTGATAACTTTCAGTTCTTCTAGAATTAGTAAATTAAAAACTCAAGTTACCTTTCTAAGTTTTGTGTCTAATTTTCCCCACATTTTCTCCCTACCCAGATCCTCAAAAGTTCTCTTTATTACTGTTTTGTTTTCTGCAATCCTCCAGGTTCCTTCTTTCCCCTTCCAAGCTTCTACTGGTGGTTAAGATGAGGGAGATGAGTTAAGTATATTGAACCTCTAAGATTTAGGTAGTATTTTGCTACATCATTTTCTAATAGCAAGACCTTGGGCATGCCAAAGTCACTTAATCTCTCTGAACTTTAGTTTGTTTATTTTTTTAAATGAGAATATGTCCTTCTGCCCTCCTCAGTTACTTGGGGATGAAACAATATATGCACTAGTGTTTTAAAAATACTGTTTTCTTCACAAGCATATCCATTGAGTAATTTGAGACTTGGTTTGTTTCTTACTAGTTTTTTTCACTCCCACCAACTTATATGTATGTACTTTTTCATATTTTGATTATAAATTTAATGCATGCTTGTTGTAGAAAGTCTGGAAAATACAGAAAACTTACAGAAGAAAATAGAAACCTGAACAGTGCATCATCCTGTTTTCATGTTTTTAGGGGAAATTTAGTTTTGAGCCTGAATTTCCTGAGGGTAAAGATAGTGTCTCACTTGTTTTTAGAGTTTCTATTCTTTGTATACACTAGGCACAAAATTAATGCTTGTTGAATGAATGGGAACTTAGTCTGGGTGTATTTCTTAAAGTAAAAAGCTAGGTAAAATTTTACTGGACATTGGAAGAGAGAAAAGACATCTGACTAGCAAAAATAATAGTGGATGCATATTTTAAAATGACATTTTTCTCTTGGCTAAAACTACAGTGAAAAACATGATAGGGTCAACCCTAATATTCTCTGGCAGAAGTTAGGAAACTATTTAAAGCTATTGGATATGGTGCCACTGGGGGCAATTTCAAATCAAGGTGGATTAACATTAACTCAGTGAGAGCAAAACAATAAAATTTAAAGGCTTTTTATCTTGAATGCTTGAAAATTGTAACAACTTTCTTTTTTCTCTTTTTATTTTTTTGTTAAACAGGATGGCTTAAATTCCTTGGTCCTTGATTTGGATTTCCCTGCTTTGAGGAAAAACAAAAATATAGATAATTTCTTAAATAGATGTAAGTATGTGTAAACTTCATATTTGATCATATGACTCTACTTTTGATAAGAGATTTATGTTTAATATTATTACAGTCCACAAACTTATAACTTAACTTACTAAATTTAAATTGTTTTTAGTTTGCCATTTGATTTATTTAAATACTAATATTCTTTATTTCAAAGCAGAATTGCCAAATCAATTAAAGTACGTAAAGTAGGTAAAGTTCAAGGTTTTGATTAAAATAAGATTGCTTAGAATTTCAGGACAGGTCATTTATGGCAGTTCCAAGAGAAGTTTTCAATTAATGTTAACAACTCTAAGACTTAGCTTTACATTACCCAGAAGACTTAATGAGCTTTATGTTTGTATAAATGTAGACATTTCAGTCTAGTTAATGAAAGATAATATGATAACAGATATTGCCATAAACGTAGTAACTATTAATATATGCCAGTA
Organism: Balaenoptera ricei; assembly: GCF_028023285.1. NCBI lineage: Eukaryota > Metazoa > Chordata > Mammalia > Artiodactyla > Balaenopteridae > Balaenoptera > Balaenoptera ricei. The sequence continues at coordinate 95,079,323 of NC_082651.1, forward strand.
TTGATGTTGCAATGAAGTTGTAAATGAAGTTGAATTCTGAGAATAAGAAATTCTCAAAATAATTGTATACACTTTATGTGAACACAGTATGCTCTTTAATTTGGAATTAATCAGAGACTAGGCTGTTTTCCTAATTAAAAAATCTTATCTATAGTTATCAAATCTACAATATGTGATTACTGTTTTTCAAAGAAGTAAGCTGCCAACATTCATGATTGAGATTAGCCTTGCGTACTTTCATAGCAGCTTTCTGCAGTGATTCAGAGTGTATTCCAGGATCGCCTGGGTCGTCACAGTTTCAGCTGTCATACAACTTGCCAAGCAACAGAGTCAGAAACAGAATAGTTTAACTGCTACTTTTTGGTAGTCATTAATGTGTTTATATGTGTTAAACCAGAGAGTTTTTGTCCTTTGATGTAAAGTATATGTGTCTTAGAGTTTTAAATAGCAACATTTAAAAACTGACGGATTTAGCTGGAAACAAAGCCCAGTTTCTTGAAATAAAAATTTGTTTACAAATATGGTGATTATTTTAAAAGGTTGCTTATAAACGTGATTGATATTATGGTGATCTTTTTACTGTAGATGAGAAAATTGTGAAAAAGATCAGAGGTCTACAGATGAAGGCAGAAGACTACGATGTTGTAAAAGTTATTGGAAGAGGTGCTTTTGGTGAAGTCCAGTTGGTAAGAAAGAATTTGTTTTGTTCTTTTTATTATTTCTTTTAATGACATGGTTTTGTGAAACATTATCAGTGGCCCTTGAGTAAATCTAATTTCTGTGTCCAACCATGCCAGAAAATTAGTTTTATGAGCTTGGTCAAGTCATTCCATCTCTTGAGAGCCTCAGTATCTTCATCTATAAAAAGAGATAATTGTGCTGTAAATACCAGGTCTTTTCCAGCTCTGAAACACTGGGATTTAGAATAAGGCCAACTTGGCTTCACTCATGATCTGCCTAGCAGTTAATATTCTTCCAGAACTACTGTGTTTTTATTTAGTATGTTCAGATTAATAACATCTCTGCTTAATTAACTGAGATTTATTTAGATATACGAGAAACCCAACAAAGGCATTTTAATAACTGAAAGTAAATATAAAATTTACCTTTGTAGGCCAAAGTGGTAGCACTGGAAATACTTCTAAATGTTTGCAAATATTTCAAATATTTTATTTATATTATTATTATATGAAGAACTATAATGTAATACTCCTATTTGCATCACCCGAATATGAAACTCTTCTTTTTTTTTTTTTTCTTCTTACAGTTAAACTATGGAGTCAAATTCTGTTTTTAACTTAATAGTGCTTTACTCTTTTTGATGGAGCACCAAGAAAAACTGACTATGTGCCAGCATGGGTTTCTCTAGGAACAAGTCATGACAGACTAACCTTTTGTCTTTTTCTCTTTCGTTCTTTCTTTCTTTGATAGGTTTATTGAACTTGTAGATCAGGATAGTGCAATAGGTGTAATATATATCCATAAGATATTTGAAAAAGTCTGACATACTTAGGATGATACGGAGAAGTGTCAACGAATAAGCATATGGATAGGGAGCTTTATAACTACGTTAATAGCTGTATTCTAAGGAGCCCGATGAAGGCATGAATGGTTCCTTGGACAGAGATCCCCAAGGTCAGGTTTTAGGATTCTTTCCTCTCCTATTAAACATTTTATTAATGACTTGTATGGAGGCAATGGTGGCATGTTGAATAACTTTGCAAATGAGTTAAAACTGAAGTATGAAGATGAGCCAAAACCCAGAAATCATCAAATGGGGAGGTCATTAGCCAAATAGAAGAAGTGAAATTTAACCAGGATAATAACCTGTACTTGGGTGTGAAGAACTCAAGGAATAGATTGCTTAACAGTGATTATGAATTAAAGAACAGTTTTCCTGAATGTAAACCAGGCAAAAGTCATTGGTGATGTGGCTACCCAAAATAGTAAAGTTTGGACTGCTGTAATAAATTTCTAAGATAATAGAGATAGGTTTTTCTCTAATTTGAGATGACTGGGCCATACCTGGCATATTCAGTCCACTCTAGATGCCCTGTTGCCCTGTTTTAAAAGGGACGAATAATGCTCAAGCACTTGAAATAATGCCATCTGAGGTATGGTTGAAGGAATTGAGCCGTTGATTGGGAGTAGATTTGAAGAATGGGCTGCCTTCGAAAGTAATGAGGTTTTGTTTTTGTTTTACTTTTGTTCTTAGTCAGTGAAAGTGCTGAAGCTTCAGCTGGTAGAATGCTCTAGTGGGTAGGGTGGGAGATTAGATTACATGACAGTTGATATGAAAGTTTCTGTAAGATAGGGAAATTATAAAGTAGTTGAATCCTAGCTCTGCCATGGTCAAACTCAAAAGATCATGGTGAGTTCAGACAGATTTCTCAATCTCTCTGAGTTCCAACCTGTAGAATACAGATAATAACAACTATGTTATGGGGGTTGTTATAGGAAACTAAATGAATTAACAAAATAAGTAAGCCTGGTTGTAGTGTTCTCTGACTGTTAACCATTATTATTATTTAGTATTTGATATAGGAGTCATACTATTGTGTGCATGTTTCAAATACAATACATGTATTTGAAACAGGCACATTGTTTCTTCATACTTATATCTTTGTGGTTAGGGAATAAACACTAGAATTTGAAGTTGTATTTTTGGAGGGAAATATGACAGACGTTGACTTGTCATGTTTTTGCGTCAGGGTAGTCATTGTTCTGTGTTAGATTAATTTGATCATTAAAGTTCAATATGTTAAAGGAAAGGAAAACAGAAACAGAGGCTTTTATTTTTGTTGTTAATTTCCATCCCGTATTTCATTTTGGCCACAGGATATGCAGAAACAAAGTCATATGTTTTTAAAAATGAAAAATATTTCAACGTTCCACTAATTCGATGACCTGACCTGAGAGCTTGTACATGTTTGTTTTGGCTTTAGTTCTTGGTTGTTACCTTAGGCAGGGACTCTTAAAAAGAAGAATGAGATTGAAAAGGGAAAGCCCAAGTGCTTCTCCCATAGCCTTTTGAAGTTGATTCGTATGTGGAAGATAAGTTAGTTAGGCAGATATGTAGGGAATGTTCCATATTTGGCACATCTTTATGATTATTTTTTCTAGTCCTCTGAAGAAAGTGTTACAGTAGTAGGTACAAATGTGTCTTCCCTTGTGAAATGCTTTTTCTGGTCAAGTAAAGATATGTTGTCACAGAGGACCTACCAATCAATTTCCACGTAGAAAATTCTCATTGTAAAAGTAACTTCGGTATGTCACAGCAACTATACCACAGTATAAGAGCTAGGGTCCAGACTACCTACGGTTGAATTCTGACTCTTTTGCTGTCTAGCTGTGACTTCAGAAAAGTTAACTTAATCTCTCTGTGCTTAGTTTCTTATCTGTTAATGAAGATAACAATAGTGTTTATACCTCATGAGATTACTGAAAGAATTAAATGTGACAATATATATAAAGCATTTGGAACAGTTCCTGGAATATATTCAATAGTAAGTGTTTAGTAAATGTTAGCAATTAATTGTCAGACATAAAACAGCGCATTTATCTATATCCATCAGTGAAATAGTTAATCAGGATCTGTTATGTTCCAGGAGCTGTGCTAGCCTCTAAAGATACAGTAATATAGCCTCTATCTTGCTGAAAGTGGTAGTTTTGTGGAGGAGAGGAAGAATTTTACTTTAAACAAGTAAAGTTTTTTCAGATTACAATAAATGCTATGAAGGAAAAGATCTGGATGCTCTGAGAGAGAATAATGGAGGAATGTGCCTTACTCAGACTGGGCAGTTAGGAAAGGTCTTGCTGTGAGAAAGTGACATTTGAGTTAAGTTAAAGGAGTTGGCCACATGAAGAAGTGGGGATAGAGTGGGAGTTAAAATACAGAGGGAATACATGTGAAAATGTCATGAGTCAGGAAAGTGACAAGTCATTTAATTTATTTGGGTGTAGATTTCCTCATCAGAAAAGGCATTTCTCGTGGATTGAAAAGTTCTATAATCCCAGGAGGGCAAAATTTGTTCAGCTTGTTGTCTTTTGTCTTTTTTTCCCCTATCTACAGAGGAGATGTACATTTATGTTTTTATATCATGAAAGGTCCACAACAATGGATGGTTTTATCTAATATCCCTCTTGTTTTTGGATTCTACTCTTTTGGAATATTTTATCACATCTCATTTTGATGGAACATAGTACGAGTCAGTATAGTATATTGATTAAGAGCATGTACTCTGGTGACTTCCATGGTGGTCCAGTGATTAAGACTCTGCGCCTCCACTGCAGGGGTGCAGGTTCCATCCCTGGTCGGGGAGCTAACATCCCACATGCTGTGAGGTGTGGCCAAAAAAAAAAAAGGTGAATCAAGGATTTTGAAATGAATTTATAAATAAATGTGAAACTGGCTTTAAAAAAAAAAAGAGCATGTACTCTGGAGCTAGACCTCTCAACTACCTAACTTCTTTGTTGACTTAGTGTCCTCATTTGTAAAGTGAAGATAATAATAGTTCATTATTCATAGGTTGCTATGAGTGTGAAATGAGCTAATATATGGAAAATATCTAGAATAGTATCTGACACATAGTGAATAGGTAATAAATTGTAGGCTAAAATTGGAGCCTGCTGGAAAAGCAGTTAAGGTCCTTCTAAAGACTCATTTACTAATTTCACATATTGGCTTAACAAAACATGTTTTTATAGTTAAGGTAGTAATGTTCAACTTTTAATAGATATTTTTGCAAAAAGTACTCTGGTACTGTGGAAAAACAGTCAAAGCCATCTACTTTTGTTTCTGTTCTGTGGTATGCAGATGTCCTGTCATCAAAGGTTTCATTTCTTTATCTTGGAGTGGCACTAATAATAGAACTTTTATAAGAGGTTTTGTGAGGACTAAATTATGTTATACATATGTGGTACTTATCATGGACGTGGCACATTGCAGGTATCAAGTAAATACTAGCTGTTGTCACTATTGTCAGTTTCTGTGGATTTATGGCATTAAATGAGTTTTAATTTGGAATAAATAATCAGAAGTTTTGTTCTTACTTTCATATATATTTATGTATGTTAATTTGCTAGGGCTGCCATAGCAAAATACCACAGACTGTGCTTAAACAACAGAAATTTATTTCCTTACAGTTCTGGAGGCTAGAAGTTCAAGATCAAAGTGTTAGCATGTTTAGTTTCTTCCAAGGTCTCTCTCCATGGCTTGCAGATGGCCACCTTCTCACTGTGTCCTCACATGGTCTTTCCTCTGTGCATGCACATCCCTGGTGTGTCGCTCTGTATGTCCTTCATCACCTCTTCTCGTAAGGACTCCAGTCAGGTTGGATTAGCACCATCCCTAACTGCCTCTTTTTAACTTAATCATGTCTTTAAAGGCTCTGTCTCCAAATACAGTCACATTCTGAGGTACTAGAGGTTAGAGCTTCAAAATGTGAATTGTGGGTGAGGGGGACACATGATTCACCCCACTACAGTATGTATGTATGTATGTATGTTAGGATGAACTTTTCAGTGAGATAACCTTTTGACCATGGTATGCATGCTTACTTTTTTTGTTTATGTTTATTAACTTTTCTTGGACACTAATTCTCTTTTCTTCGAAAAAGAAAGTTATAAATTCTAGCCTTGCAAATGTCTTCTTAAGGTAAAAATACAGTCTTCCTCTCTATTAGTAGAATATACATTGTTCTTCAGATATTCCTTTGGTTAGTTGATTAGCAAATGTTTATTAAATGTCAAGTATCATCATAAACATATAACTATCGTCAACACATTAAACAGGTAAACTACTCAGACAAGGCACCTTTACATTCATGGAGCTTTTGTTTTGAAACTGTTATAGTTTCAGAAAGAAATTGTGGTCTGGGTTCTAAAAGTAGAGTTATAAATTAATCTTCTTAAATGTAATGCGTGTATGTTAGGAATTACTTATATATGATTCTTTACTCGGGGGAGATGTATAAAAACAAGTTTTCATGGTAGCAGTGGAAATATTTTTATTTTGAAGTTATATCTTATTATTTTGGAGTTTGGAAACCTTTAATTGGTTTTGCGATATTGTCTACTCATTCTCCTTAAGAAAATGTGACATTAAATTTTTTCTTGGTGGTTTTATTTAAAGCTACACAGATTAGTATATGAATGTATTCTCATTCTCAAAGGTCTAAGTTACTTAGAATTAGGTAAAATATGAAAATCTCTATCATGTCTTCTCTCGATTCCCATTTTCAAACATAAAGGTAACCAGCCTGTTGGTAATCTTTTAGTGCTTTGATGATTAGAAATATTTGGGGACTGTTGCAAAACTAGTGTCAAATTATTTTCAGTGGATATTTATATTTTATTCTAATTATTTTCATTCTAGGAAAGTTGAAACCTTTCTGTATTGAGTTATAAAAATTGCATCAATGCTAATTATTCTCCCTTGAAATTAAAAATTATTTTATTTATACATCAAATATGTTCATAGTAGAATAATAAAATAAGCCAACATTATACTTTTTAAAATCACCTGCAGTCCCACTACTGAGAGATAACTACTTTTATTACTTTGATGTATAGCTTTCCAACTTTTCTGTTTCTAAAGATATGTGTAATATATGTATATTAAGGGACCATATTATGTACATGGTTTTACAACCTGTGTTTTTTTATGCAACAGTAAATAGTAACACACGCTTGTATAACAGTTACAACATGCCAGGCAGGCTGCTAAGCAATTGGTATATAGTAACCAGTCTTTACAACAGTCTTTCTAGATGGTATAACTACTGTTATTCCCATTTTACAGATGGGGAAATTCAGGTAGATAAGATAAATGACTTGCGAGAGTTCACACAGCTGCTAAATGGTTGAACTGAGATTTGAACTTAGGCAGAGGACTCCAGAGTCCATTCTCTTTGCTCTATGGCCATAACCAGTTTTCTTTGCCAATATAGACTTTGTATGTAATTTTATTGGCTACATGGTGTTTCACTATCATCTTAACCTCTTACAAGTATTCAGTTCTCCTTTCTTGAAACACCATTTTTTCTACATTACTGGCTCTTCCTTCTCAGTTTCCTTAGTGGTTCATTCTCCACCTGACTTGTAAGTATTGTAGTTCCCAAAGGCTAGGCTCTTATTTTTTTTGATCTGCATTTTCTCCCAAGGCAAGTTCATGCAGTCCTCTAACTTCAAATACGATCCATGTGATGTCAAGGCTCAAATTTATAGTTACTGCTCAGAACTTTTACTTTGCTTTCCAAACTCATATTCATGGTAGCTTATTTGACAACTCCATTAAGATGTATCACAGACATCTAAAACATGTGAAATTAGAATGCTTGATTCCCTCTCTAACTTTGCTCTTCCTCCACAAATCTGTTCCTTCTCTTATTTTCCCATCTTAATAAATAAATGACTCTAGCATCAACCCAGTTGATGCTCAAGCCAAAAAATTGGGAGTCATTATTGATTTCTCTTCCCCTCATTTCTTATATTTAATTTTTCAGTAAGTCCTGCTCATAATATTTCTCTAGTCTCTCCACTTTTTGGGGGGTATTCACTGCCACCGCCTTTCTCCAAGATACCCTTTCATTCCCAGTCAGGTATGAGGGCCTACTTTGTGTCCTGCTTTGTTTTCTACTTCTGCTAACAGTTTCACCATTGTACTATTGGTTTTGGATTGGGAGTGCTGATGGAGAAAATACCAAGACTGGATTTATTAAATCTTCTGCAGATTCATGCTCTCCAAGCTCAGCTGAACCCACATTACTATTTGGCAAACTTCTTTCCCCATACTTCATAGCCTTGTATTTTCACATACCACTCCTACGCCAATAAGGGTATAATAGAATCAACTATGGGGCTTTTCTAACATACATGCTTTGTTTCATTTTGTTTTCTTTATTTCCCCACTTCTCTACAATGAGATACATGAAGATGGGAAGTATAGATCTATCTAATACAGACTGCTGCCAAATTGACCCTTCTGAAATACAGTCATTGTATCTCTCCTTTGCATTTTATGGCTCCCTTGCCTACTAAATGAAGCATGAAGTCTTCATCCCGGCCTTCTAGGCCCTCTTATTTAAGATATCACCAATTAATCTTTTTAACCCTTATTTTCCATCATGCTATCCTTTCTGAGCAGGCTACTTATTTCAGCGCATGCTCTTGTTTACTTGTCTGTTCCTCCAAAAATGTTGTTTCACTCACTCTCAGTACTTATTTTAAAAGAGAAGTTTCCTGATTCCTTTTGCTTTCCTTCCTACCCTTTGAGTGTGCCCTCTCTCGTCTGCATCTTTTAATTATGATTGCTTTATTTAATTTCTCATATTATGCCTTGTGCTGTAGTTTATATGTATACTTCTTTGAATCTTTTTATATTGTAAATTTTTTGAGGGCAGGAACTGTGTCTTTTCAGTACTTTTGGCATTCCCATCAGGAGCTCATAGCTGTGTGTCTGAAAATAGTTCACCTATATCTGGGAAGATGATCTTCTTTAGTCAAGTACACAGTTTAGTAGGAATGTCTGTAGAGCAACAGGGAGAAAGGGGGGAACCCTCACCATGGAGCCATTTGTTAATTCAGTCTTGAACATTGGTAAAGGACGTGTTTGTGCAGCTAGATCATATCTGTGATTGGATTTTTCTTGTCTTTTTATGTCCTGTACAACACAGAACCTGAAATGTAGAAAGTTTTCATTGATGTGAATTGACTGTGATTAGTCCTGTTCTCTGGGCTCAGGTGCTCCCTGGGGATCCAGAATGCTAAGGGGATACAGATTCTCAGTGATAGAACTCAAGGCTGATATGAGATGAGGATCTTGTTCTTTGTTTTTTTTTAAAATCTCCTGCTGGCTTGCTCTTAATTTAAATGGTTTTAAACTAAGGTTTTAAAGTGGAACCAACCAGAAGGAAAGAGTGTATGGGAAATGATTCTCTAACACTTGTCATGTAAACTCAGGTTTTTTTAGTCCTCTTTGGAGTAAAACAGTCTCCTTGCTGGTTACAGGGTTATTTCTGATTTGTAAAAATTATCTCCCTTCCTCCATGTTTTGGTAATTCCTGTATTCCCCCGTTCAATCTTAGCTGCCACAACCAGACCTGGCAGAAAGCAGGAGGACATGCTTTTCTTGTGTCTTTAGTGGAAACCCCAGCAGCACACAATAACTGCTCCAGATCTGTCAAATAGATGCATTGGTTCTTTTTGTAAAAATAATCTATTGTCATTTTTGATATCAAAAATAAATTTTAGGGCTTCCCTGGTGGCGCAGTGGTTGAGAATCTGCCTGCCAATGCAGGGGACACGGGTTCGAGCCCTGGTCTGGGAGGATCCCACATGCCACGGAGCAACTAGGCCTGTGTGCCACAACTACTGAGCCTGCGCGTCTAGAGCCTGTGCTCCGCAACAAGAGAGGCCGCGACAGTGAGAGGCCCGCGCACCGCGATGAAGAGTGGCCCCCGCTCGCCGCAACTAGAGAAAGCCCTCGCACAGAAACAAAGACCCAACACAGCCATAAATAAATAAATAAATAAATAAAATTTAAAAAAAAAAAAAGTAAAAATTAAAAATAAATAAATAAATAAAATTTAAAGCCTGAAATGGGGCATTTTGGTTAGAATGATTTTCAAAAGTTTTTGTCCACAAGTGTTCTAGGAGATCTAGGTCCATTTTAGGACTTTTTCAAACATGTCTCTAGCTACACTTAGGAATGTTTCATCTACTTTAAAAAAAATTTTTTTTAAAGAAGTACATATTAGCTATAAAAAACACAAACAAATCTAAGAAAATAAAAATCCCTCAGAATTCCATCAGCTGAGATAAAACTGTTAACTGTTTTGACCCTTATTATCTTTTTTTTTTTTCCACATACATATAGTCAATTAGCTGGTACTTTTGCATTCATCCACTTTTAAAATTAGAAACTAGGAATATAGCAATTTTTTCTCTAACAGATAGAGACATTGGAAGAGAAGCAATGTTTTTGTCCTTTAGGTAATCATGGACTAGTGACATAGGGGAGACACATGTAAAGTTTCATAACAGAATGAACTGAGTTCCATTTGTCTATGGTGGAATTAGCTAACATTTTCATTGACTATATTCTGTGTGCTAAGTATTTATATTCATTATCTTGTTTTATCTTTTCAACAATTCTGTGAGATTCTTAAGTAGATGAATTCACTGAAATTTAGAGAGATTAAGTGAATTGGCCACATAATTCATAAATAGTTAGGACTTTTGCCCAGGTTTGTTGACATCTACATCCATGCTTTTAAGCAGTACTCTCTGCATTGTTGTAATGAATCGCTACTATATCTATTTATCCATCCATATTGAATAAAGGAGAAAGAGCTAGAGAACAAAGGGGAACGTACAGAGATGCTGAGGAAGATTATAATAGAATCATTCAGAAGGAGATATCCTCACAAGGAAGGTCAGTGGAAACCAGCTTTCCTGAAATAACAGTGCTTTACTGTAGTACTTTGTAATACTAGTACTAATGTATTTTAAGGTATGAGGCAGACGTTTGGCATGAATACAACTATTGCCTCAATGTTTGTTCTGTAGATAAAGTCAAAGACTACAAGCTGGTGGTTCCTGACTCTTGTGTTATGAGCCTGTAAAGTGTTCTATTACAGTAGTTTAAATGAAATTCAGGCCTCATTAACTAGAACATCTAACCAAAATTGTCTTTATTTATTAAAAGTTTTATAGATCTCATAGCTATAATTTTGCTGAATTTGTTAAATTGGATAATTCAGCATTGTGCCAACCACTAGGCAGCCTCACAAATGAAAGTTTGTATTGTATTCTGTTCTTAAAGGAGCTTATGAAGCAGACATGTACACAACTAATTTTGATATTAGATTATTGTAAGCATTTTGGAAACACAGAAAGGGAAACCGTTTTGCATAAAGAATCACCAAGAATAAAGCACCAAGAACAGGCATTTTTCTCATGTTCAGAAAATCATCTTATGCCTGTGTTGTTGTTTATTTGAATGAACGGCTCTTTTCTCTAGGTTTGTTTTTGTTTAGTTAATTCATATATAAAAGATTAAACATAAATAAATGTTTAACTATTTCCTACTAGCTGACAAATATCTTTTAGTTTCTGTTCATAGCTGTTCTTTATAGCAGAATTCTTAAAACTCTTGTCATGGTCTGAGTCAAACATAAATAATATTATGGTATAAATTAATTGGCTCTTACTGTTATATGATTGCTTTTTCTAATGAAGTTAAGATAACATTCAAATCTGATTTATTCTTAGAATAAGTGAACATTTGAAGAATGGCATAAATACAGAAGCGAGAGTACCTTAGCTGTTTCTTTTTAGTAATGTTTTAAACTTTAAAAAAAAACCCACAACATTTTATTAAAAGCATTGCTGGACTGAGCATTTGCTTTGAGATAATTTGCTAAGTAAGAATCTGGTCTATCTACTGTGGAAGGGATTTCTACTTTTAAGACTAGGGTCCTTCATCCTCTAATCCCCCACCCTCCCACCCATGTTTTCGTATTGCTTTCCCATATATTTATCTTCAGCATTCTATAAATGGCATAACACCATACAAATCAAAGGAATTGTTTTTCCAGTTTAGTAATTTAATATAGAAGATGGATATAATCTGTGACCCTCATCATAACTTATTTGGCCCTTGGCATATAGGAATCTTTTCATGTAAAGTTACAGTATATCAAAACACTTTAAATTTCAAAATATTTTAAAATACTTTAAATTTCAAAGTATTTCAAAATAATAAGTGATATAAACCATTGATATAATAACCTTTCTAATTATAATTTGATTAGGCAGTTTTCATCCTGGGCTGTATTTTCTTTCTATCCATATGGATGTTTTATTTATTTGTTATATAAAGTACTGAGAAGGGATGTTAAAATTTCCAGCTGAAATTAGGATTTGCCTGTTTCTGTCTTTAGTTCTGTCAATTTTTGCTTCATGAGTTTTTAAGCTTATTTATTAGATACAAACATATTTAAAATTTTTAATGCCTTCCTGATGAATTATTACTCCTTTTATCTGAATTATCCTTTTTTTCTCTTTGCCTTGAAGTCTACTTTGTTATTAATATTGCTCTGTCTACTTTCTTATCCTTGCTGTTTGCATGGTGTATCTTTTCCTATCTTTTTTTTTTTAACCTGTTTGATCTTATATTTAAAATATATGAGGTTAGGTTTTGCTTTTTAATTCTCATAATCTCTGCCTGTGAATTGTGTGTTTAGTCCGTTTATATTTACACATATTTCAGACTGTTTAAAATTGTCTTGTAGGCCCTTAAGTCTCTATTCATTTTCATTTATTCATCTTTCTCTTTATTCTCTAGATTGATTTGTGTTCAGGTTCACTGAATGTCCTTCTATCTCTATTCTCTGTTAAGCCCTTCCAAAGAATTTTCCATTTTAGTTATTTTTCAGTTATAGAATTTCCAATTGGTTCTTTTTTTAGTTTCCATTTCTCTGTTGGTATTTACTTCTGTTCATTCATTGAGACTATTTTTTCCTTTTTTTCTTTAACATACTGTCTTTTAGGTCTTTGGACATATTTATAAGAAATATTTAAAGTATTTGTTAGCTAAATCCAACATCTTTTGGGGATGTTTGCTATTGACTGCTTTTTTCTTGATGATGAGTCACATTTTCCTCTTTGCCTGTCAGGTAATTTTTAAATTATGTACAGGTCCTTTTTGATATGTGATAGAGACTGAATTTTGTTATTTTTCTTTGACAAGTGTTGATTTTCATTTTAATAAGCTGTCCAGTTACTTGCTGATAACCCTTAACTTTTGGAGCCTTAGTTTTTTACTTTGTAAATGTAGATGTGTTTAAAGACCAAGTTGTTTCCCAAGTCCTTTTAAGGACTCCAGACTCTACTCCCCTTTTGATCTTTTAGGGTTTGGTATTATAAGGCTTTGTTAGGTAGTGCTAGAGTAGGCCTTGCTTTAGAGCATGATTCTTTCTCCTAAGATGTCTCACCTTGATGTCCAGGAAATCATCAAGGTTTCTCCACTCTTTTTTTTGGCTGGAAATCGAATGTGCCTGCCATGCTGTTTAACATCTGGTGACTCTGTTTTGTTATCAACCCCATTGCAGTTGCTCTCTGGTATACCTTTGCTATTTCCTCTTTGGATAATCCCTACCTTTGTTGAGCTTACATTCTAATATGGGACTCAGACAGTACAATGAAACAGCATCAAAAAATTGCAAGTTATGATGTCTTCTCAGAAGAAAACAAATCGAGTTGTGGGGTAGAGAACAATGAGTCTGTTTCCCCCACATCTGCAGTAACTTCCTTCACTGTAGTCTTGAACCCCTCAAAATCGTCCATGAGGGTTGGAATCAACTTCTTCCAAACTCCGTTAATGTTGGTATTTTGACCTCTTCCCTTGAGTAACGAATGTCCTTCTGGCATCTAGAGTAGTGAATGCTTTCCAGAAAGTTTTTAGTTGACTATGCCCAGATCCATCAGGGGAATTGCTGTCTATGGCAGCTATAGCCTTACAAAATGTATTTCTTAAATAATAAGTCTTGAAAGTCGAAATGACTCTTTGGTCCATGGGCAGCAGAATGGATGTTGTGTTAGCAAGCATGAAAACAACATTAATATCATCGTACATCTCCATCAGAGCTCTTGGGTGACCAGGTGCATTGTTAATGAGAAATAATAATTTGAAAGGAATCTTTATTCTGAGCATAGGTCTCACCAGTGGGCTTAAAATATTTAGTAAACTATGTTGTTAACAGATGTGCTGTCATCTAGACTTCATTGTTCCATTTATAAGGCATAGACAGTAGATTGGCATAATTCTTACAGGCCCTAGGATTTTCGGAATGGTAAAGGAACATTGGCTTCAACTTAAAAGCCACCAGCTGCATTAGCTCCTAACATGAGAGTCAGCCTGTACTTTGAAGCTTTGAAGACAGATATTGACTTCTCCTTTCTAACTATGAAAGTCCTAGATGGCTTCTTCTTCCAGTATAAGGCTATTTCATGTACAGGGAAGATCTCTTGGTTAGCGTAGCCACCTTCATTAATTATCTCAGCTAGATCTTTTGGATAACTTGCTGCATCTCCTACATTAGCGCTTGCTGATTCACCTTGCTCTTTGACATTATGGGGAAAGTTCACTGGCAACCAACTTCTGCTAGCTTCAGACTTCTCTTCTGCAGCTTCCTCACCTTTCTCAGCCTTCATAGAATTGAAGAGAGTTAGAGCCTTGCTCTGGATTACACTTTGGCTTATGGGAATGTTGTGGCTGGTTTGATCTTCTATTCAGACCACCTAAACTTTCTCCATATCAGCAATAAGGCTGTTTTGCATTCTTATCATTTGTGTGTTCACTGGGGTAGCACTTTTAATTTCCTTCAAGAACTTTTTCTTTGCATTCACAACTTGGCTAACTGGCGCAAGAGGCCTAGCTTTCAACTTCTCTTGGCTTTCATCATGCCTTTCTTACTAAGTCTAATCATTTCTAGCTTTTGCTTTAAATTGAGAGATGTGGGACTCTTCCTTTCATCTGAACACCTACAGGCCATTGCAGGATCATTAATTGGCCTAATTTCGATATTGTTGTGTCTCAGAGAATAAGGAGGCCCAAGATGAGGGAAAGAGACAGGGGAACAGCAGGTCAATGGAGCAGTCAGAGCGCATAAAACATTTATTGATTAAGTTTGCTGTCTTATATGAGCATGGTTTGGGGCACCCCAGAACAGTTACTGATCACAGATCACCATAACAAATATAATAATGACAATGAAAAAGTCTGAAGTATTGTGAGAATTACCAAAATGTGAGACAGAGACATGAAGTAAGCAAATGCTATTGGAAAAATGGCACCAACAGACTTGCTCGACACAGTGTTGCCACAAACCTTCAATTTGTAAAAAATGTAATATTTACAAAGTACAGTAAGTCAAAGTGCAATAAAACAACGTATGCCTGTAAAAAATGTCGGACCAGGGTGGTATCAGTGGAGGTAGTTAGAAATGGTTGGGTTCTGAAACTGTTTGAAGGTAGGACTGACGTGATTTGCTGATGAGTTTTTATGAGCTATATGAGAAAAAGAGGAGCCAGAGGTTTATAGCCAGAGCAGTTAGAAGAATGAAGATGCCATTTACTAAAATAGGGAAGACTATAGGAGAAATAAACTCAGGGGTGAAGATTTGGAGTTCAGTTTTGGTCATCCTACTAGATATCCAAGTATAAATGTTAGCAGTTATTATTTATTATTAATTATCCAGTAGATGTTAACTTTTATAATCATTCATTAAATATTTATTGGCTCTGTGGTAGAGTTTGCTATGTTATATTCTAGGATTTAAATGATGGTCAAAAATGGACACTGTCCTTGCCCTTACGGAATTAGCAGTCTAATGAAGAAGATAAGAATTGATCAAATAACCATATTATTGGTAGTTTTTCCCTTAAAAAAAAATAAGCTTTTAAATAGGATACCTAGGAAGAAATAAGGATGACTTAACAAAATCACAAATAACCCTTGATATCTAAATTTACTAGGTTCTTATGGTCAGATCGTGATGGATACATGTACATATCTTACAAGTTTCTCATTTAACAACATCTTATTCTTAAAATTGGTTAGCTTAATTAACAGGGAATGAAGCTTCATGAATTCAGTTTTATTTAGATGAAATGAGGTAGTTATATATTGAATCTAGCATTTAAAGGTATTGTATATTTCATGAAATATTTAGGCTGTGGGGAATTTTCTCCTCTCTTTCATTAAAAATGTTATGTTTTTACTTTTTATTAGTTAGCTAAGGATCATTTTGTGTTTGTAACTAAAGTCTTTTAAGAACAGCATTATAGTATGATCTGTTGTTCACCATTTTCTCATAAAATTAAAGAATTAATTCTTGTGTTTTAAAAAATCAACAGGTTCGTCATAAGGCATCACAGAAAGTTTATGCTATGAAGCTTCTTAGTAAGTTTGAAATGATAAAAAGGTCAGATTCTGCTTTTTTCTGGGAGGAAAGAGATATTATGGCCTTTGCCAACAGTCCCTGGGTGGTTCAGGTAAGCATACTAACTTTTATAAGTTTATTTCCCCTTTTTATAAGTGCTTATTTTTAAGAATTGATTTTGCATGCTGAAAGTCCTATATCTCATTCACATAATGACAGTGCAGTTATTTTTTAATAAGATCTGATTCATTACACTTGTTTAATCTTCCTAAATAGTGTGTTATATAGAAATGACATGTAATACTTAATTGTTGTATAAAAGCAAGTATTACTTGCAACTTTCTCTTTTTTAATTCCTTTATAAAGAATTGGATTGATTACCAATATGCCATTGTTCTCCACCTACTCTTTCTCATGATTTACATAATAGGAACAATAATCAGCTTATCTTGAAGAGGGGGAAAAATTCTACATTAAAATTTTTGAAAATTCTCTTATTACCTATAATGTAAGACATTCTTGGGATTCCTAATTCAGCCTTTTATTTGACTGTGAAGTAAGGAATTTACTTGGTTACCCAGTAGTACAGGTCACAGAGGAAGGACAGGATAAATACTTTATTCTTTCCCTGTATTTACCAGTTTTCAAAATAAGGGATTAGTTTACTTTTATCCTCAAAGGTGACCAATTTGGGAGAAGTATCAGTTTAAACTCATGGACTTAAAACCTATTTGATGTGTTTCAGTCCTTTATCTTATTCATACTCAAATTGTGACACCTTTGGCAGTGATCATGTTCAGGTTGGCTCTGAGTCCTTTTGACAGAGCCTTAGTTAGTCTTCGATAGCTAGCTTGCCGTCTTGATACATAACAGAGTGTTCCAGACCTGTCTTGTACATTTTCTGTCCTTCACATGGAGTTAACCTTGCTTGTAGGTCCATCTTTTGTACATGTGTGAATATTTCTTTAGAATAGATTCCTAGCATTGGAATTGCTAGGACATATGGTGTGCACATTGGGCATTTTGTTTGATATTGCCAAGTTGCCTTGTAAAGAAAGGTTTTTTACAAGTTTATATTACACTCTAATTGTCCAATAGATGTTTTATTTCACTAAATTTTTAGCAAATGCTGCATATTGTAATTATTTTAAATTTTTATTAGTTGCATCCTTGAGAAATAAGATGTTATTGTGTTAAGTTGCATTTTTTTATGAGGTTCAGCATATTTCGTATGCTTATTAGTAATTTGTATTCCTTCTCCACTGCTTATCCCATTTTCTAATGTGTTGTTTTGCTTTTTAAAAATTGGTTTGTTAGCATGTTAATACATTATGGATATTAATCCTTTGTTATATATGTTGGAAATATATTCTCTTGGACTATTGTCTGTTGTTTATTGAATTTTTAAATTTAGATGTAGTCAAATCTGTAGATTGTATATTTTAATTTTTGCTGGCAACACCTTCCCCATCCCTAAGATGAGGAGTTTATAATCCCCAAGATTATAAAAATATTCTCTTATACTTTCTTTAACTTTTTATATTTTTATTTTTTTGGGGGGGTTCTATTTCTAAGGCACTAGGAATTTATTATTTTTATTATGAAGTAGGATTTGTTTTTCCCAAATGGGTAGCCAGTTTCCCCAGTACCATTTGTGGAAAAGCCCATGTTTTCCCCATGAAGTAAATGAAAGGTCCTGTATATCATTCATGTGTATTCATGTATACACATGAATTTCTCTTTTGACCGTTTGCCATTACTTTGATTTGTTATTGGTTTATACACTAAAATCATTGTTTTAATTTCTGTAGTTTTTCATTTATTTTGGTATCTGGTAGGGCATGTCTCCTCTCATTATTCTCCTTTTATAATAGTTTTTTGGCGGTTCTTAAAAATTTTTCTCTATAAAGTTAGAATCAGCCTTTCATTCTGTTAAAAAATACAGTTAAAATTTTGACTTGCATTGCTTTAATTGGTAGGCTTTTTTTGGGGGGGTGGGTTGTTTTTATTATTTTGAACTATTAGGTCTTCCCATAACAATAATAGTATATCTCTTTGTATAGAGATTGCTCTTCAGTAAAGCCATATTACTTTTTCCCCCAAAATAGGATCAGAAGAAACTTATGTATAAGAAAATAATTTTTAAAATATGTAGATATTCAACATACGAAAGAAAAATAGAATTGGCTCAGTCTTTCAGTGTAGCATTGAATAGTAGAAATTTTTCATCCTTATCTTTTTTATTTTAAACTTCAGTGGGTAGAGCTCTGATGGTTAACTATTAAATCTGATGTTTGCTGAAGCTTTCTGGTTAAGACAGTAAAGGATTTGGCCTGCCCATCTGTTCTTAGCTTATCAAATATTTTTTATCAGGAGTAATGTTAAAGTATTTGAAATGTTTCCTTCATCATCTTTTGAGATGGTTTTCTTGCTTAAGCTGTTATTATAGTACACACAAAAAATAAATTTCAGGGTAGTGTAAAATCTAAAGTAAGTGCTATTTGCTATAGTATGATATTTTCAATAGAATACCAAATTTGACTTACTTACATTTTAAGTAATTATCCATCTATTTGCATAAGTGACATATGACCTTTAATTTAATTTATTTTTAACATAGGCTCTTCTGGTTGGTTTTCATATCATAGTGAGATCACCCTAACAGACACAGTTGAAAAGCACACCACTTTCTTCTGAGCTTTGGTACAGTTTATATAAAGTAGAAACTATTCATTCCATGAGGCTTGTTTGAACTTGCTTGCAAATCTTTCAAGGAAAAATTTCAGTGTATTTAATGATATAATTTTTAAAATTTATCATGATACATTTCAAACATATCCCAAAGAAGAAAGAAAGTATATTGAATCCCCATGTATTGTTCACTCAGCTTCAACAGCAGTCATGGCGAGTCTTGTTTCAGTCACACCAGAAATTGGCAAACTTTTTTTTGTAAAGAACTAGATAGTAAATATTTTCGGCTTTGTGGCCCAAGAGGCAAAATCAAAGATATTATGTAGGTACTTACATAACAAGCAAACAAATTTGTACAAATTTTTTATTGATGAAATTCAAGATATAATAATACAATTGAAAAAATACAGGTCTATTAGGGAGAAGAGTGAAATTATTTTCTGAGGCAATAACAGTTTGCAAAATTGGGGTTCACAATTAGTGTTTCCTATCAAAATCGATTGTAGATGTTCTATTAATACTGATGTATAAAAAGATTTTACATATTTATCTTATCAGAAAATATATTTTCACACAGCTAGTTACTGCTAAATACTATCATCCACCAGCATATGATTTATTTTTTATCAGTAGGCTTTAGTTTTAGACAGTTTTAAAAATTTACAGAAAAATTGAGCAGATGGTAGAGAACTCCCGTATACCCCCTGTACCGTTTCCCCTATTACTAACATCTTGCTTTAGTAAGGTACATTGTTACAATGAATGAACCAATATTGATACATTATTAGTAACTAAAGTCCATAATTTATTCAGATTTTTCCTAGTTTTTGCCAAATGTGCTTTTTCTGTTCCAGGATCAACCAAGATAGCATGTTACATTTAGTTATCATATCTTCTTAGGCTCCTCTTGGCTGTGACAGTTTCTGACTTTTCTTGTTTTTGATGACCTTTATAGCTTTGAGAATACTTCTCAGTTTTATTGTAGGATGTGTATGCTCTGTTACTGGAATTCGATGTTTTCCTCATTATTTAGACCAGGGTTATGGGTTTTTGAGAGAAAAACTACAGAGGTAAAGTGCCATTTTCATCACATCATATCAAGGGTACATACTACTCTATCATTTGTGACTCTTGGTGTTGACCTTGAGTACGTAGTTTTGATTGAGCGTATCTATCACTTGGAAGGCGTTTACAGAATTCTGTTAAATTCTTCTCTTGATGTTTACCTTTTAGCACTGTCATTACATTGCAGGTTAATCAATTCCAATTGAAGGTTGGGTAGAAGCTTCTCAGTTGCAAAGTTCAAATGGATTTTTTAATGGATATTTCCTTTGCACTTACATTCATGTCCAAAAAATGCTGCTGGAACTGTGAGACTGTAGTCTGAGATCAGAAAGTATATCCACTGCAAATTTGTGTAGGAATGGAGATCTCATGTATTGTTTTGATTTTGATAGCATGGGAAAGTATATACAGTAGCTTGATGTTAGTTGTCATAAAAATGATTGTGTCACAGAATAAGTTTTGCATATAGCGCTGTTTTGCCTTGCCATTTTAGGTCATTTAGGTATTAAGAAACATTATCAAGTTGCAGCTAAAGCTAATTTCCAAAGCTATTCAGTTCAGTCATAGTGGTTGAGGGTGGTTCTTGATCAGACAAATTTCAGTCTCACCTCTGAGCTCAAATAATTGCAGTAAAACTTTACCACTGCTAAGCCATTGAACTGCTGTGTAGCAGGGTTAGTCAGGATATTCAGCTTCTATTTCTGGCAAAAATTCACAGAACTGATGGTGATGGTTAAGTCAACAAGGGCAAATAACACCATCAATACTACTTATTTATTAACACATGAGATTCAAATATATTTTCCACACTGTACCTGTTGATCAATATTACGAAAAATAACCATAGACTTTGAAGAGCATACATTTTCACAAGCTTTGTAAATTTGTCCAACTAAGCCTTATTCTGTTCCACATATATTTTTACCAGCATCTGTTGTAACACATCTTACCAGGTATTACTTCAGATTGTACTGAATTAATGTTTGCTCAACTTCTTTTAAGGTATTTTTGTCTGTAGTTGATCTATGCGGACTGTTCATAGAGGCTAATTCTGTATTCAACTTCAAACTTGGCACTCCTCCAATAAATAGTAACTACTGAATAGTATTAATAATATCTGTTGACTCATCAAGAGTCAAGGAAAAACACTTGAAATCATTTGTCTTGTTTTTAAATTGATGATTAATATTGCTCCCAGTGTTTTCAACTCTTTGAGCAACTATTGTTGCTGAAAGATTTAGTCTTAAAGTTGATTTTCTCTAGACACATTTTTTCAGCTGATGCAAAACCAAACACAATTTAAGTATTCACCATTGGTAAATAGCTTTTCTTGCTTGTCTAACAAATAAGGCATCTTGAAACTTTCTTTGGTTTCAGTCTTACACACATTTAGCAAATTTCACACACATTTAGCAAATTTTACCATACTTAATTTTAATCTTTTAATTTTGAAGTACTAAACATTACAAGAACTGTTGAAATACTTTTAAAAAATATTTATTTTATTGAAATATAGTTGATTTACAATGTTGTGTTAGTTTCTACTGTACAGCAAAGTGATTGAAATACTTTTTGTTCTCCGGCCCAATCTTTTTTCCCTGCCTTTCTTCTGAGAGATAGCTGCTATCCTAAAATTAATTTATGCCATTTCTGTGTTTAAATTTCTCCCTCCCTCCTTCCCAACTGGATCGTCTACCAACCTTTTAATTTTTCATATGATTGTTGACTGATTCAGGTTTTTAAATTTCTTGAGTCTGTTTATATTTTCTGTGACTCTGTCTTCTCTTTCACTTTTCTGTTGAATGGCATATTTGTAAACTTTTTGGTCGTAACGTGTTTTTCGTTTTATTTACAAAATATACTTTTTGGCTTTCTTTTTAGTTATTTCCTGCTTTAAAAAATTTTTTTTTCTAGCTACTGTTTTCTTTGGGTTTATATTGTTCTTTTCTAGTTTCTTTACCTTCCTGACTTTTATTGTCAGTCCTTATTTTCCAATACAGATATCTCTGTTTGAATATTGGATAATGGGAGGATAAGGAGAGATACCTATAAACTCATTTGAAGTTATAAGTTTCTCTTTGAGTTCTGCTTATTTTTTTAAAATGGTTTTATTTGTAACATGCATAGAAAAGTACATAAAAAAGCAGCAGAATGATTTATTGCAAAGCAAACACCCATGTATTCACAACTCAGGTCAAAAATAAACATTCCAGTATGTACTCGGTTAAGTCCCCTTGTGCTCTTTCCCAATCACTACCTCCATGTGTTCCCCCCAAAATAAACGTTCTTCTGGCTTTATTAGTAATTGTTTCATTGTTTTCTTTCCAGTATACCACCTAAACAAGCACTCAGAAACTATATTTTTCCTGTTTATTGAACTTTATATAAGTGAAACCATTGAATATCTCTTATCCAGGTTACTCCAGTTTATTGGTGAGATTTATTACGTTTTCATAGTTGAATATTCTCTTTTGTGAAATGCCTGTTTAAGTCTCTTGCTCGTTTTCCCATTAGGTTGTCTGTCAATTGAAAAAAAAGATTTGTAGGAATTGTTTTTATTTTGGATATGAACCCTGACTGGCTTCTTAGACCTCTGGGTTTACAGATTTTACCAAGTTTGAGAAAATTGTGACCACTATTTTCTCAAATATTTTTTCTGTCTCACTTTCCATCCATTTACCCCTCAACCCCTTTCTCAGACTACAGTTACACATATGTAATTTGCTTGATGTTGTCCCACAGGTAACTGATACTGTTTTTTTTCTTTCCCCAGTCTGTTTTTGTTTTTGTTTTTGTTTTTCAGGTGTGCTTCATTTTGTATAGTTTTTATGCTGTGTCTCAGCAGTCCCCAACCTTTTAGGCACCAGGGACCGGTTTCATGGAAAATAGTTTTTCCACGGATGGGGTGGGGGTGGAGGGGATGGTTCAGGCGGTGCTGTCAGCAGCAGGTGAAGCTTCGCTCACTCACCGGCCCGCCGTTCACCTCCTGCTGTTTGGCCTGGTTCCTAACAGGCCGTGGACTGGTACCAGTCAGTGGCCTGGTGTGGGGGGACGGGGGGACCCCTGCTGTGTCTTTAAGTTCACTGATCTTTTTTTCTGCAGTGTTCAATCAAACTTTAATCCCATCGCATCTGGCTTTCTTCAACAAAATTGTTTTGAGATTTATCCGTGATGCAATATATCAATAGTTCATTTCTTTTTATTGCGGAATAGTATTCCATTGTGTGGATGTATGACAGTTTGTTTATCTGTTCATCTGTTCATAGACATTTGGGTTGTTTCCAGTTTTCGTATCTTACAAATAATTAAATTGTTTGCGATCAACTTGTACAATTAAATGATTTTTAGGAAATTTATGGAGTTGTGAACCCATCACTAAAACCTGATTTTTAGAACATTTCATCATCCCCAAATGATCACTTATACCTACTTACAGTCATTTCCCATTCCCCTCCAGCCCCAGGTAACCACAAGTGTGCTTTCTGTCTCCAGAATTTGCCTTTTCTGGACATTTCCGAAAAATGGAATCATACAACATGTTGTCTCTTGCCCTTAGTATACTATTTTTGAAGTTCATGCACATTGCAGAATGTCTTGTATTTCATTTCTTTTTAATGCTGAATAGCATAGCCAAGCTATGCTATGTGGTTTAATCAAGAATGTATTTGGTGTTTGTTCTCAGTTCTTAGCACAAGAGCTTCAAAAGCTCTTGGATTTCCTGAGTGTTAAGAGTGTCTTTGTTATGCTAATGAGACAACTTCTGGTGGCCTTTTGATAACTTTTGGATGAGATGAGGACTGATCATTAGAAAGAATGAGCACGTGATTAGAGGATTGGGACTTTCAGCCTTCCATCCTTCGGGGTACTGGAAGGGGGTTGGAAATTGAGTTTAATCACATGGCCCATGATGTAATTAATCATGCCTATATAATGAGACCCTAATAAAAGCTGTGGACATTGACACTCAATGGAGCTTCCTGGTTGGTGAAGACATTGGTGTACTGGGATGGTGATTCACCCTGATTCCACAAGGAGAAGTTGCAGGAGCTCTGTTCCCTCCCAGACCTCATCTTATGTGTATCCTTTACAGTAAGACTTTGATCATATGTATGGTGCTCTCCTGAATTCTTTGAGTCAACCCAGTGAATTATCGAACCTGAGTGGGTCATGGGAACTCCAGAATTTGTAGTTAGTTAATCAGAAATGCTGGTGGCTTGGGGACTTCCAAAGTACAGAAGGACAGCTGATGTCTGAAGTGAGGGGCTTGTGAAGGACTGGCCTCTTAGCCTGTGGCATGTGATGCTAACCCTAGGTGCCTGGCACCAGAGTTGTGTTGCAGTACACGCAGCTGCGCTGGAGAGAGTACGTGGACACACCCCGTTATGTCTGTCCCTCTGCCATTTGAGGGACATTTGAATTGTTTCCACTTGGGGCTATTATAAATAGTGAATAGTGCTGCTATGAACATTTGCATACAAGTCTTTTGTGGACATATTTCATTTCTCTTGGGTAGGTACCTGAGAGTGGAATTCTTAGTTATGTGGGAAATTTACGTTTAACTTTTTAAGAAATTGCCAAACTGTTTCCCAAAGTGGCTGTGCCATTTTACGTTCTTACCAGCATAGATGAGGTTCCAGTTTCTCCATATTCTTGCCAACAGTTGATGTTTTCTGTTGTTTTTATTATGGCCATTCTGGTGGGTATAAAGTGGGATCTCATTGTGGTTTTAATTAGAATTTCCCCGATGACTAACATCTTTTCATGTGCTTATTGACCACTCATATATCTTTGGTGAAATGTCTATTCACATTTTTGCCCTTTAAAAAATTATGTACTTGCCTTATTGTTGAGTTGTAGGAGTCCTTTATGTAGTCTAGATACTTTATCATATATATCACTTGTTAGTATTTTTTCCAACCTGTGATTTGTCTTTTCATTTTTTAATAGGATTTTTTTGAAGCCAGAAAATTTTTATTTTGATCAAATCTTATGTGTCAGTTTTTCATTTTGTCAATTGTGTTTTTGGTGTTAGAAGAAATCTTTGCCTAATCCAAGGTGATAAAATATTTTTCTCCTTTGTTTTTTCATAAGGTTTTTCTAGTTTTAACTCTTAAATTTAGTCCTGTGATCTATTTTGAGTTAATTTTTGAGTATGATGTGAAGTAGGGGTCTAAAAATGTTCATATTTTTGTCTTTGAATATCCAATTGTTCAAGCACCATTTATTGAAAAGACTGTTCTTTCACCACTAAATTACTCTGGCACCTTTGTTTAAAAAAAAAATCTCTTGACCTATAAATATAAGGGTTATTTCTAGGCTGTCACTTCTGTTCCATCGATCTATATGTCTGTCCTTATACCATACCAATACTGTCCTGAAAACATTAGTTTAGTTTTGTTTTGAGTTTTGAAACTGGGAAGTATAAGTGCTCCTGCTTTATTCTGTTGTAAGATAGTTTTGGCTCCTCTGGGTTATTTGCATTTCCATAGAAATTTTATTATCAATTTGTTAATTTCTGGAAAAAAAACTTGCTGGGATTTAGAGTTTGCATTGATTCTGTGGATCAATTTGGAGAGAATTGCCATCTTTATACTATTGTCTTTCTATCCAGGAACATGAGTGTCTCTCCATTTATATACATCTTTCCTTTTGTCATTTAGAGTTAATAGCATCACACACACACACACACACACACACACACACACACACACTTTCTCAATTTGGTAACCAGCCTTATGCCTTTTTATCGCTTTCTTCCCTGCATCTCACTACCTTCCATTTTAAAATTATTCTGATTTTGGCTTGACTCTCTCAAATAAATATTTAATTTTATGTCAGTAATAAGCTTTTCTGGATTCTTTATTTGTCCCTTTTTCTTAGGTCTCATGTAATTCTCTTACTTGGATTTATTCATTGTATCAAACTATATCCTTGAACAGTTCTTTCAGAAGTGGTTTGTTATCAGATTTCTAAGAATATGAATGATGTAATACATATTTATTTTGCCATCTTATTGATTTTTTTAAACTGCCGTATTCTAGGATCAAAATTATTTTCCTTGAAAGTTTCGACGATACAGCTCTGTTTTTTGTATTCTGTGTTGGCTGAGATGTTTGTTGACAATATGATTTATGTTTTTGTACATAAGGTACTTTTTGTCTTTGGAAACTCTTAGAATTTTTCTGGTGGATTTCTGAGAGTTTAGCACTGACTGTCTTAGTTTCTCTCTTGTTTCATTTGAGATCTTTCAATCTTAGATTTTTGACTTTATTCATTTCTAGAAGTTTTTGTTTGCTATTTCTTTTTTTTCTTTTTCTTCTGGTCTATTTTCTCTCTTCCAGACTGCTTTTAGATGTCGGAGCTTTGCTAACATTGCTCTGTTTTTCATCTCTGAATCCTTCAGTGTCTTCAGAGAAAGTTACTTTGCTCAATTTTCAAGCTCTGTAATTTGTTTTTCACGTATCATCAGTTGTATATTTAATTCCAAAGCTTCAGATTTTTTCCCCATATCATCCTATTGTTTAATTGATGTTACTCTTTTGAGGGTATTGATTTTTACATTTTTAAAGCTGTTCTTAGTTTGTCCTATTTTAAGCATTTCCTTGACTGTTAACTTTCTGTTTCTTGAATTGCTTTGCCTCTATTTCATGATACTGATTTTTTCTGAAATGTTGATTCTTGGTTTTGTTCTTTTTCCTATTTGTGGAAATCTTTTCTGTTTATATTGGTTGCTTTCAGGAGGGGTGGGACGTGTCGTTGGGTGAAATGTACAGATACCTTTCCTTCTGAATTTGTGGTTTCTCTTGTCTCTCCAGGGGATCAGTAGCAACCTAGCTTGGTGTCCTATTTCTCTGGTCCCAGTGCCACTGCTTTAGTCTGAGTACAGGTATCACTGCCACTTGCTGTTGATTATGAGCAAGATGATGGGGAAGGGAAGAGAGGAGAAGGCCCAGTTCCAAATGTGGCTACAAATTACTCTTCCCAGTGGTCTGGGACTTACTCCCTCTTCTTATATCTATTGAATCTGGTATTTTAGGTTTTTCTAAACCTCTCCTGCTTCCTCAGCTCTCTTCTTTGTGAGTTATGTGCAGTAATTTGTTTTGTTTTCAGAAAGCTGGGCATTTTTTTATTATCTATTCTTTTGTCATTCTTTCACCTTTTATGTTCCTCATTCTTAATCTGTTTCTCTTTTAAAATATTTCTATTTAAGTAGATTCCTGTATTCTCCAAGAGGGAAAATGATACATTTATGCATATTTTGTTAGTAAGCATGAAGAAGATACCCATATAAAAGTTTTATTTGATAATGTTTTTTCCATTAAAGATGTCCAAATCTAAAATCACAGATTTCCTAAAGTTTAACTCTGTTTTGGTTATACAATAATTTATCTTTTTCAATAGCAGTAATAGTTTTGGGGTTTTGTTCTCTTAATGGTTTTGGTTTTCTTTCTTTCTCTCTTTCGTTCTTTCATTTCTTTTCTTTTTTTAAATTAAAAAAATTTTTTTTTCCTTCTTGTTTTGTTTTCCAGCTCTTTTGTGCCTTTCAAGATGATAAGTATCTGTACATGGTAATGGAGTACATGCCTGGTGGAGACCTTGTAAACCTTATGAGTAACTATGATGTACCTGAAAAATGGGCCAAATTTTATACTGCTGAAGTTGTTCTTGCTTTGGATGCCATACACTCCATGGGTTTAATTCACAGAGATGTGAAGCCTGACAACATGCTCTTGGATAAACATGGACATCTGAAATTAGCAGATTTTGGCACATGTATGAAGATGGATGAAGTAAGTAACAAGCAAGTAAAAAAAAAAATGCTAGTTTTTTGAGAGACAAAAATAAAGGAACACTTGAAATCTGGACTTCATAGTTTTAAACAAAGATAAATTTAGTTTTGCTAACTGTGTAATGACTCAGGCAAGGTAATAAAATATCCAAATCAAAACATTTACTTACTAATCATTCATATAGTTGTAGAGTACTTTGTTTGTAGATTTGGTGAATCCAAGAGAAATAAGAACTCAAATAACTAGTTATCAGATAAATAGTTATCTTCCTCATAGAATCTTGACAAACATTTGCTACCAATCAAAACTAGTTCATGTATATAATGATCTAGGTGAAGAAGTAGGACACAAAATATAAATTAAGGTACATGGGTATTTCTATCATCATTATTATTTCTGTATTTTTCCTTTAAAAAAAGAGGTAAGGTAGAAATTTACCAACTCCTACCAACCCCATCTGTATCAACCACATAGAATAAACTTGGGGGCAAGTTTATTGTTGTGCTTTACCTGTTGAACAATTCATATTATGATTAATTGATTCAGTAGCATTAACTTCATAGCTAACTATGGTGTTGATTTATTTTTGTTGCAAAATTTATATCCCTTGTCTTTTTCTCTGTAAGTGTACTGTAATTCCTGGCAGTAATTCCTGATGGGGAGGGATCATGTTTTATTTCCTATGTATTCTTGTTAATTATCTTGTCAATATGTTTATTTTGAATTAAGCTGATTTTCTTTTCTCTTTACTTCTTAACTTATTTATGCCTCCTGTGTGATATTCACTTTTATTCATTGTCCTACCATCATCAGTGATCCACAGTCTTCCAAGCTCAGCTCAGACTTTTACCTCATATAGAAAGTGCTGCCTGATAACCCTGACCTGACTGATCACTCTCTGTCATAATTTCCATAACGTTACTTATTTAGAATTTGTGCTGTACTTCACAGGCCACTTTTATCTATCTAGGATTGTACGCCCTGTCTGCCCAGCTAAAATGTAACGTCCCTTTGGTTCTTTGGTCTTCTTCATAGAGTATTACTATGTTTGTGTTCTGCGTACATTAATGTTTAGTAGGTAGAGTATTTGATTGTACCCAAAGCTCCCTCTTGTGGTATTTATCATTCTACAGTATGAAGTGATTAACAGTGAAAATCGTATTTAATGAAAATAAAGTAGAAATAATTTTCTAATGGAATGCTAAACTTTTTAATGTCTGTTATACATAACGAATGATGTTTATGTGCTGCACATCTATGAGTGTATTCTGATTTTCATTAAACCGAAAACTTTTGGGAGGGTGCAGAGAAATCTCACCACGTGTTTTTAGGATAGGTAAAGGTGGTTAAGGAAAGAAGGTGTAGAGAGTGAGAGTAGAAGAACAGGACAGAATATGTTGTTTACAAGATAATTTTATAAGCATGTAAGTGAATACTAAATTCAGCTATTTAAATATCTTAAATTGTCTCTTTATAAGGCAAAATAAAAATATGGTATATATAATTTTGTTTACTATTTTTAATTCAGGTACGTATAGTTCCGTTAATTATGCTCCTTGGCTCACAGCTTACTGTCATTAGTAGTATACACAAAGGCCCCATCTTGTTTTGTTTTTCTTAAATTGTTTTTCCCCTTTCAGTTTTTGTCTTATTCTCTTTTCCCCTAATACACAGCCATTGTAATGTGTTTATAAGCTCTTAGAGACTATTAGTATAGTGTACATATGTATAAATAGTATAACGGATTGTTGTCATTTTGTTGTTAACTTTTTTCATGCAACATTGTTTTATGTCTATTCCTGATATATGTAAAGTAGCTCACTGCTTTTTGGTATTCCATAGTATCTCTTAATTTTACTTATTATTCCCCCTCATGTTGGATTCCTAAGTCACATCCAGCTCCCTGTTACCAACAGTACCATGTTGAACATTTTCATACGTGTCTCGTGTCTGTCTATTTGGACAAGGGTTTCCTCTAAATATAAACCCTAGAAGTGAGACTACGATCTCAGAGGATACATGAAGTATTACCTGGTCTGCAGAATGGCTGTAAATGTTATCACCTCTTGCTAATAGTGCATGAGAGATCCTGTCTCCCCGTATCCTCACTCACCTTTCCTTTTATTCACTCTCTAAATCTTACTAAATTCCATTGGTGTGTAAAGTAGTATCTTTTAAACTTTTTATTAATCTTAACAGTTGATGTCAAACCTTTCTCCATATACTTCTCAGTCTCCTTTGTGAATTAACCTGTGTTGTGTATCTTTTGACCCTTTAAAAATTGGTGGTTTGTTGATGTGCAAGGATTCCTTATATAATCTAGATACTGGTTCAACAGATATCACTGATAATCATCTTCCAGTGTGCTACTCATCTGTATCTTTGAACAGAAATCCTTAATTATGATGTAGTCAAATATATTTGTTAATATTGAACTTTTAGAATGTTGTTTTACGCCAAACCCCCGTTCCTCCAGTAATATTAATAGTGAGAGTAATTATGTAATGTTGAAGAACAAAGGAATTTTTAATTAAAACTATAGTACGTAGAATTTATAATTTTGTTATGTTAGTTGTTAATGTGAATAGTGTTATTGCAAGTTTCAGCTTCATCACTTTGTTTGCCTTTGATTATTATTATGGTCTTAGAGCCATTAGAAATGTTCATAGTTTCATTCTTATTCATCTATGTATCTATAGAAGGGATTGGCAAACTAGAGCACAGGGCCAAATCTGGCCTGTGGCTTGGTTTTGTATAGTTTCTGTGCTAAAAATGTTTTTTCCATTTTTAAAAAATTGTTTTTAAAAAGAAGATTATGCGATAGAGACCCTATGTGTCTCATAAAGCCTAAAATATTTACTATCTGGCTCTTTATAGAAAAAGTTTGCCAACCCTTTATCTGTAATAAAGACAGAGATGCTGGAATTATTTTTTAGCTCTTCTGGCTTCATGTAAAACATTATTCCATGGATAAAGGCAAAATAGAATACAACTATAAAATTATAACCTTATATAAGGACTAAAATTGTTACTATCACTAATAAGAGTAATGCTGTTTCATTAAATTCTGTCATTGATAGATTGCAGATTACATAATTTTCTGGGTGTTGTTATTCTTTTTCTCCCTGAAATAAATATCTGGGTGTGAGTGAAAGTCACAGTTAGTATATTTACATCTAGATTATCTCAGTGACAGTCAAGGAGTACTGCTATTTAAAATTACCTGCATTGATCAGACAAGTTGACTTCCCTCTATGTCTGTCATTATGCATTTCATAGCAACCTTTACCTCCTTTTAAGGCACAATTTTACATTAATATTTTAAATTACTGAAAATAGTATAAGATTTTATCCATTAATATTCTAGTGTATACCATTGGATTAGATTGAAGCTATAAATTTTTAAAAGCTAGCAGGTAAAATGTTAGTGTTCTTAACCCTTCTACAAGTGACATCAATTTTTAAGATACAGGCATTTCTACTCATGTTTCTGAAAAGCCCTGTTTTCTGTAAAATTATACATTTAAAAGGACAGGTTTATGGGAGCAATAGGGACCGACCATTCAAAAGCTATGCAGCTTTGTAACCAGAGCCCAAAGGAAATTATAACTGGTATCCAGGAAGATGATTGGAATAACAGGCAGCTTTGCGCCTGTGTGTGCTGCAAAGTGCAAATGGAAATGGAGTTCTGAAGCAACTGGGCTGTCTTCTAGATAGAGCACAAGAAGCAGGACCTTACACTAGCCAGCAGTCTTACAAGGCAGGGAGGGGACACGCCTCTCTGAGAAAGTAGCCCCTGGTTCAAGTGCTCATTTTTTTTTTTTTTAATAAATTTATTTATTTATTTATTTATTTATTTTTGGCTGCGTTGGGTCTTCGTTTCTGTGCGAGGGCTTTCTGTAGTTGCGGCGAGCGGGGGCCACTCTTCATCGCGGTGCGTGGGCCTCTCACTGTCGCGGCCTCTCTTGTTGCGGAGCGCAGGCTCCAGACGCGCAGGCTCAGTAGTTGTGGCTCACGGGCCCAGTTGCTCCGCGGCATGTGGGATCCTCCCAGACCAGGGCTCGAACCCGTGTCCCCTGCATTGGCAGGCGGATTCTCAACCACTGCGCCACCAGGGAAGCCCCAAGTGCTCATTTTTTTGTTAAAATGGACTGAATACGCTCCGGACTATGTAGTAGTCAAGCTGAAGCTTTCAGTGCTTCTGATAATTAAGAATTTCACTTACAGGAGTAAGTGAAATGCCTCACCGGAGGCTTTTTTTTTTTTTTCTTCTATAACTCAAAAAAAAACTAATTTATTTTTAGCTGCGTTGGGTCTTTGTTGCTGCGGGGGCTTTCTCTAGTTGCAGCGAGCAGGGGCTACTCTTCTTTGTGGTGCGCGGGCTTCCCATTGCGGTGGCTTCTCTTGTTGCAGAGCACGGGCTCTAGGCGCGCAGGCTTCAGTAGTTGTGGCACAAGGGCTCAGTACTTGTGGCTCGTGGGCTCTAGAGCACAGGCTCAGTAGTTGTGGCGCACAGGCTTAGTTGCTCCGCAGCATGTGGGATCTTCCCAGACTGCGGCTCGAACCCATGTCTCCTGCATTGGCAGGCAGATTCTTAAGCACTGCGCCACCAGGGAAGTCTGGACGGCAGGCATTTTGAATAGTTTCTTAGACTAACTCCAAGATTTATGATTGACCGATTTTGTGTTTTCAGTAAATCTCGCGACTTATGATATTTTGTCAGTTATAAAACACTCATGTATTTAGCAAACACACACTATCTGATCCATTTAAGATAAAGTACTTCTGAAGAAGCTTTTGAAAATGCATACCTGTTTATGTTGCTCTCCAGCTTGAAACCCTTTAGTAGATTTCTTTTTTTTTTTTTTTTTTTTTTTTTTCTACTTTATTTATTTATTTTATTTTATTTTTGGCTGTGTTGGGTCTTCGGTTCATGCAAGGGCTTTCTCTAGT
The DNA here is from genome assembly GCF_028023285.1 of Balaenoptera ricei. Classification (NCBI taxonomy): domain Eukaryota; kingdom Metazoa; phylum Chordata; class Mammalia; order Artiodactyla; family Balaenopteridae; genus Balaenoptera; species Balaenoptera ricei. Next base: position 95,111,769 of record NC_082651.1, read on the forward strand.
TGAGGCAAGTGGGGGCCACTCTTCATCGCGGTGCGGGGACCGCTCTTCATCGCGGTGCGCGGGCCTTTCACTATCGCGGCCCCTCCCGTCGCGGGGCACAGGCTCCAGACGCGCAGGCTCAGTAGTTGTGGCTCACGGGCCCAGCTGCTCCGTGGCATGTGGGATCTTCCCAGACCAGGGCTCGAACCCGTGTCCCCTGCATTAGCAGGCGGATTCTCAACCACTGCGCCACCAGGGAAGCCCCCCTTTAGTAGATTTCTGTCACCTACTGAATAAAGTTCAAATTCCTTAGGTAGTCATCTGAAGCCTCTTACGGTGATATGATCCCTGCCTACTTTTTCACCCTCATTCTGTATCATTTGACCTCTTGTACCTTGTGGTTCAGAGGTCTTAAATTACATACAGTTCTTTTTATACCATGGTATGTTAGGATTCCTGGCCTTCATATATCCTGTTGAATATACTCTGCTTGGCAAATTCCTACTCACACATTGAAACTCAGTCCAGAGTTTGCTTACCTTGTGAAGGCTTTTTAAATTGACTTCTATGTCTTTCCCCAAATGTACCCTTTAGGGAGCATTTCTTTTCTTTATTTCTTTTTTCCTCCCTCCCTCCCTCCCTCCCTTCCTTCCTTCCATCTGTTGAACACTTATCTTATATTTTCTCTGTCCCAGGCCTGGAATCAAACACTTCTCCAAGAAGCTCTAATTCCTTTTATTTAAGAATGGTATTTAAAAATCAGTATTTGGGTGCTGGATGTACTCATTGCTCCTGGAGTGTCATTATTTCTAGGCTCTGTCAGTGGATGTGTGTATATTGTATATACTGTGTCTACTAACTCACATGCACACACATGTTCATATTTAATTCTGTACCTATCTGTCTGTATATAAAGTGTATTAAAAATTATGAGTTCATATGATACTTCTGATTCTAGTCCTGCACCACAGGGTTCATTCTAGTCTTCCTCCTTTCTGTTTCGTGATTACTTCTTTGGATAGTGAGAAAACTGGCTCTCATTATCTACACTACAACTGTTTTCCAAAGTAACCTAGGTCAGTTCTTTTCCTCTCTACCCTCTTTGGTGTGGTTATGTTATTAATTTATGAAACAGGTCCATTTCTTTTTTTTTTTTTTTTTTCACTTTTATTTGCATCTATTTTTTGCAGCATTTATTCCCAGGCCATAAGTTTTTGTTTCTTCAATTTCTTCTGGGATATCTTTTTCTTCTGGGCAACCTCCTCTTCTGGTTTAGGAACAGTCTGTTCTTTTTCAGTAAGGATCATCTCAGTGTGGCAGGGAGAGCTCATGTATGGGTTAATCCAACCATGAGCTCTGTAAGTCCTGCGCCGCATCTTGGGGGCTTTATTCACCTGGATATGCTCAATGACCAGAGAATCTACATCTAAGCCCTTAAGTTCAGCATTACTCTCTGCATTTTTGAGCATGTACAGTAAAAATTCAGCACTCTTTTTGGGCCACCGACCCTGCGTCCAGCCCCACTGTTTGGCCTGGGCACACCTACCAACTCCACCATTGTAACGACGGAATGGCACACATTGCTTCTTTAAAGTGACATCCTTCAGATATTTGGTGGCTTTTCGGATATGCATACCCTTAATGGCCTGGACCGTTTCACGAGTGTTCTTAAAGTGAACGCGAAGATTTGAACCTCTCGACTTGCATGATTTTGTGGGGTTTTCTGGGTCAAGTGAATAGCGAACCATTTTTAGAGGTTACCTCAGGCCACTTACTGGAAAAGCCAGGTCCATTCCTTACTGTTTGTATTCCATTTAGAGTTGTACCACATCTGGTTGATTTTGTTTATTTGTTTTTTGGATATGTGAAGCATATCTTCTGGTTTAAGAGTCAGAACTATACAAATTGCATGCTCAGAGAAGGATCACCCCCTCCTTATCCCACCATCCCATTCCTGTACTTGCTTCTTTCTACCCTTTTCCCACTCACCCCCTGTAGGTAAACCAATCTCTTTAGTTTGTGGTTTAGGCTTCCTTTATTTCTGTATTTTAACCTTCCTGTATTTCCTACATTTGTCATAAATGTAGATTTTATATTTATATAATCTGAGAACTTCCCCATGAGATAGTTTTTAAATATCTTTCCCAAATGTTTATTTAAAAAATTTTTAACTCTCAATAGGTGGTTGCCAAAGATGGTGGTTAGAATATTAATTTTTCAAAAACAGAGTACCAGTAACACGGTTTACCTAGTAAAAATTCTTTTCTCCTACCGAAGTATTTATTCTACAAGTAATCGGTTATTCAAACTGATCTCCATCTTACCTTTCCCAACTTCATCAGTGTGAAACTTTACATTTAGCTGATTTGGACTTCACTGCATTTCTTGAACCTGTTTTATATAAAGTATTCTTGTTCCTTTGTTTTTGCTCTTTTTTCTGTCTAAGCTACCATACCAACCCTCTCTCTGAAGTCTAACTTGTCCGCCAATTCTTTTTTGTATCTTATTCTTTGCTCTCCTTCTTCTGAACCTTTGAATGCTAAATAATTTTTCTTTTAGTGGCACTTTTGTGTCTGGCCAGGTTTTAGCTCTTTTTTTTTTTTTTTAACATCTTTATTGAAGTATAATTGCTTTACAATGGTGTGTTAGTTTCTGCTTTAAAACAAAGTGAATCAGTTATACATATACATATGTTCCCATATCTCTTCCCTCTTGCATCTCCCTCCCTCCCACCCTCCCTATCCCACCCTCTAGGTGGTCACAAAGCACCGAGCTGATCTCCCTGTGCTATGCGGCTGCTTCCCACTAGCTATCTGTTTTACATTTGGTAGTGTATATATGTCCATGACACTCTCTCACCCTGTCACATCTCACCCCTCCCCCTCCCCATATCCTCAAGTCCATTCTTTAGTAGGTCTGTGTCTTTATTCCCATCTTGCCACTAGTTTCTTCATGACCTTTTTTTTTTTTTTTTCCCCTTAGATTCCATATATATGTGTTAACATTCTGTATTTGTTTTTCTCTTTCTGACTTACTTCACTCTGTATGACAGACTCTAACTCCATCCACCTCATTACAAATACCTCCATTTCATTTCTTTTTATGGCTGAGTAATATTCCATTGTATATATGTGCCACATCTTCTTTATCCATTCATCTGATGATGGACACTTTGGTTGCTTCCATGTCCTGGCTATTGTAAATAGAGCTGCAATGAACATTTTGGTACATGACTCTTTTTGAATTATGGCTTTCTCAGGGTATATGCCCAGTAGTGGGATTGCTGGGTCGTATGGTAGTCCTATTTTTAGTTTTTTAAGGAACCTCCATAGTGGCTGTATCAATTTACATTCCCACCAACAGTGCAAGAGTGTTCCCTTTTCTCCGCACCCTCTCCAGCATTTATTGTTTCTAGATTTTTTGATGATGGCCATTCTGACCGGTGTGAGATGATACCTCATTGTAGTTTTGATTTGCATTTCTCTAATGATTAAGGATGTTGAGCATTCTTTCATGTGTCTGTTGGCCATCTGTATATATTCTTTGGAGAAATGTCTATTTAGGTCTTCTGCCCATTTTTGGATTGGGTTGTTTGTTTTTTTGTTATTGAGCTGCATGAGCTGCTTGTAAATCTTGGAGATTAATCCTTTGTCAGTTGCTTCATTTGCAAATATTTTCTCCCATTCTGAGGGTTGTCTTTTGGTATTGTTTATGGTTTCCTTTGCTGTGCAAAAGCTTTTAAGTTTCATTAGGTCCCATTTGTTTATTTGTGTTTTTATCTCCATTTCTCTAGGAGCTGGGTCAAAAAGGATCTTGCTGCGATTTATGTCATAGAGTGTTCTGCCTATGTTTTCCTCTAAGAGTTTGATAGTGTCTGGCTTTACACTTAGGTCTTTAATCCATTTTGAGTTTATTTTTGTGTATGGTGTCAGGGAGTGTTCTAATTTCATACTTTTACATGTACCTGTCCAATTTTCCCAGCACCACTTATTGAAGAGACTGTCTTTTCTCCACTGTATATGCTTGCCTCCTTTATCGAAGATAAGGTGACCATATGTGCGTGGGTTTATCTCTGGGCTTTCTGTCCTGTTCCATTGATTTATATTTCTGTTTTTGTGCCAGTACCAAACTGTCTTGATTACTGTAGCTTTGTAATATAGTCTGAAGTCAGGGAGCCTGATTCCTCCAGCTCCATTTTTCGTTCTCAAGATTGCTTTGGCTATTCGGGATCTTTTGTGTCTCCATACAAATTGTGAAGTTTTTTGTTCTAGTTCTGTGAAAAATGCCTGTGGTAGTTTGATAGGGATTGCATTGAATCTGTAGATTGCTTTGGGTAGTAGAGTCATTTTCACAATGTTGATTCTTCCAATCCAAGAACATGGTATATATCTCTCCATCTATTTGTATCATCTTTAATTTCTTTCATCAGTGTCCTATCAGGTTTTAGCTCTTAAGTCTCACAAGATTCATTTTTTTGAAGTCTAATTTATATGGATACATGTGAAATAAAGAGATTTTACTTATCCTAGTAAGTCTCTATGAATTTTTCCTTCAGTAGAAGTCTAAAATGTAGGATAGCTAATGATAAAAATTAATTTTATAACCTGCCTTTTGTAGTCAGGCACTGTCATCTTCATTTTTTATCCTAAGTAATAACCCTTACAGAGTATTACCATCATAATTTGCTCAATTATTTCCAAATTTTTTATTTTATTAATTTACATTCAAACTAAAATGACCTCTATTTGCTGAATACTTGGGAAAATAAAATCATTGAGTTATTTCTGCTGATTTGAGGAAAGAAAAGATTGCTTCTAAAATTAATCTCTCATGTTTAACATACATTTTATTGCATTTAAATAAAAGCATTTATATAAATCATGTTTATAAAATACATTGAACTTCCTTTTTCCAAGGGGGTCATAATGCTTAGTATTTTGGTAGTTGTATAGCTTCCTTATAAGGAACGTAGGTGACACACTTTTTAACCAGGCAGGTAAAGGAAATGAAGGGCATTTAAGTTAATCTATAAAGTCTTTGCGTGTTTGTACATAGCTGGAGGTGAACAGGTACTGTTTAGCAGCACACTACTATATACTGTCGTGATTTAATCTTGCAGCATATACACAAACATACACACACACATACATGCTGCAAAATACACACACGTAGATAATATCTACAGTGGTTCTTGTCCTTGTCAAAAAGACATAAGATAGGGATTATCTAACTACCCACTGAAACTAAACACAGAAAAAGGTGTTTTTAATCATTTTGCCAAATATCTTGATACCACAGCTCCACATTTCTAAACATGCAGCTTGGAGGTGTAGCTTTCAAACTATTAAGATCTTTTGATTTAAACATTTGATCTATTTCCCCCCATTTTTTTCTTGGTATAATAAGAACCATTTTTTAATACAACCTCCAAAACTGGGGCCTTAGTAATTTTCATTACTGCAGTTTCTTTGGAAACATCAAAGTTTCCTTTCTCTAAAGATTCTCTTCTTTTCCCCGGGTCAGGTGCCTTAAGACCACATTTTGTACTTCTCTTGTAACTCCTTCATGGTGTAAGAAAAAGAAACAAAAGATGTTGATTTGCATGGAATTCCCATGGAATTAACCACCTTTTTCTTCTTCCATTGATGAAGCCTCCTGTATTTTAGAGTTGGAAAATTATCCCTGATCTCCCATAATCCAGACATTTTTATGCATTTCATAATGCATTTATCCCCTGTCCTCCCAAAGCCATGTCAGCAGTGAAGGTCTATTGGTAGCCATGTGTAGTCACTGTATATGTAATAATAAATGAATTAGTTGCGCTTATGTGTGTGTGTGTTTACAGACATTTTATACACATTTTTTTTTCTCTCTGCACTTTACCCAGACAGGCATGGTGCATTGTGATACAGCAGTTGGAACACCTGATTATATATCACCTGAGGTCCTGAAATCACAAGGGGGTGATGGTTACTATGGGCGAGAATGTGATTGGTGGTCTGTGGGTGTTTTCCTTTTTGAGATGCTGGTGGGTAAGTAAATTGTTCTTTTTTCAAAACTCATCTCATAAACACTTTAGTTCTAAGTCAAGAATGTGAGACTATAAAAAAATGAATTGCTTGTGTTCTAGGGAAAAAGTAGTAGTTCTGAAAACTGAATTAGTAGTGTCTGATATGACAGATTATTGATTGGAAAATTAAAACCAAGCCTCATTCTAGCACAGTAATTGAGTAGAATATGAAAGGAATTGAAAGTCTACTGCTAGGAAATATTCCTCCAATAGACCTTTTGTATTAAGAAAATATTAGAACAAGAAGCAAGTTTATAGTTGCAGTGGGTCTTCATTCTAAGATTTTCTTAATCAGGAGTATTTGTTGTAAATATTTTAATTATAAGGCTGTTATTAGTTCTAATAATAATAAGGAACTGAAAGTACTCTTAGTTTATGTAATTGTTATGTAATTAATTTTGTGCACTGTGTTTCTCATATTGATTTCTTGTATATGTGTTTGGTTTGTAATTCTAGTCAAATAAATCATAAATATAGTTATTGACCATTTGACTATCAAGATAAATATATTTTATAATAATATTTCAATCTTAGAAAACTCAGAGGCAAATTAAATAATTTCTTTTACTTTGACCAGATCAAAATTTGAAAGGCTCAAGTGTTTCAAAACTTTTCTTTACATCATTGATTTCATTTTTAAGATTTCCTATTCCTAAGTACTAGGGTCACAAAAATATCTTCTGGCCAAGGAAGCCAGTGGCTGACTCCCTGGTTTCAGGTTGAGGGAGATGTAGCAAAATTCTACTTTAAGAGGCAAATGTGTTAAGGCTAATAGCATTATATGAAATGACTTTAGAATTGAAAATATAGTTTTAGAAGTTGGGGAATTTATTTTCTAGAAGATGACTAAAAGAAATTAGTAGTGGAAATCTGTAAAATCTGTATAGTAACTGAGTCTGTTTACTGCTAAAAAAAAAAATCAGTACAAATTTAAATAACAATTAGTCATGGAACTTTTTTGTGGTTAAAGTGCCTTCTCTTGATGACCATATGTGTATGTGTAGCACTGATCTTGCTATGCGTAGTCTCATGTCCTTCTATGACCTACTTTGTTTTGGGCCTTTGTCTTTGTAGTGGGTCTCTTTGTACACACTATGTGTCCTCAGGTAGCTATCTATTCTCCCCACCTCTAGGCCCTATCTGATGATTCATTAGGTGTGTCTTGTAATCTTTTGAAAGTAGAATATATTCCATCATTTGCCTAGACTCTCCCAGGGGTTTAAAAAATAATATACTTTGGAGGAAGTCACCTGGGTTTGAAGAGACCATTTAAATTCCTGCTGCTGTTTTCAGCCTGAGAGCTGAATTTAATGAGTTTGAATGGCACTGCTTTGCAGTATTCTGAGCCTACTCTGGTGCTTGCTCATCAGGTTGGTTGACTGGACTTCATTTAAAGGAGTCTGCTGCAGTTAAAAGTTGCACTAGAAAAATCTTGAATTCAAAACTCTCCTCTGCCTCCCTTGGAAAACAAAAACTAACTACCTAAACAGTCCTTTTTGACTGATTTGGGAAAGTCTGATTTGTACTAAGGTGGCTTGTGGTTGAGGCATACTGGCAGGGCCTTTAACTCTTGTGGCTTTAGATGAATACTGGCCAAGATGATGCCGTGAACTTTTTCTGTCTTTACACTTGCTTCAATGCCTATTTATCACAGTCATCAGTCAGCAGGAACACTGCATTAGGAGGCTGTTTCTGCCGTTTTCAACTCTAGCTATGTGTCATCTTAGGCAAATCACATGTCATCTGTCTGAGTCTGGCTTCTTCATGTGTAAAATAATAGGGCTGATCTAACTCTTAGAGCTGCACTGTCCAGTCTATCATGATGAACGTGGTTTATGTTTGCACTGTTTAGTATGGTAGGCACCTGCCATATCGAGCACTTGAAATATGGCTAGTGTGACTAGGGAACTGAATTTTTCATTTTATTTAATTGTAATTAATTAAACTTTGAAGTGCCAATTGTAGCTAGTGACTACTGTATTGTATAACATAAAAGGTTGATTTAGCTTAAGCACTAACTGATCTGACCCCACCTAGTAATCTTTTAAATTATCCAGTAAATTGGTTTTTTTCCCCATTATGTATTTAAAAACCCAACAAATTCTACAGTTAGTATTGATTTTATTTTGCTCTTAAAAGTTCATGGTTCATTGGTATGATTATAATTTAAATATATTCTTGGTGTGCGCCTGTTTGTTTTGACCGAGATTCCTGGCCCATAGACCTTTTCGTTCTTCCATGCATGTGACAAATTTAAACTTAACATATTTAAATATTAGGTGAAAAATGTTTAATTTGCATTCTCTGTTACACTGTGTCTTTTTTCTTGGAACTTTAGGGGATACTCCATTTTATGCAGATTCACTGGTAGGAACATATAGCAAAATTATGGATCATAAAAACTCACTATGTTTCCCCGAAGATGCAGAAATTTCTAAACATGCGAAGAATCTCATCTGTGCCTTCTTAACAGATAGGTAATATACATTGAATTTCTTTATAGAGAATCCTTTTAACTTTTGGATTTGTAGAAATGAAAGCATACCTAACTCTTATGTACATATAAAATCAATCTTTTTATCCAAATTGCATTTAATTCTGGTTTAGCCTTTTCCTACTGCTAAGCCTGGTGTTGGGTTACCCTTGTCATTTTGTATGTGCAGCCTAATGGTAATCTAACTCTAATCTTAACCCTCATGTCTAAAAAGGAAAAAAATAGAACTTGGTAAAATAATGCATTTGAGAGAAATAAAACTTCTGTATTATTCATATTTTATCCTCTAAGGTGATTAAGCCGTACTGCTCTTGATTGTACAACTTTTGAGAAGAGAACATTTTTGTGCAGATAAATACTCAAAAGTTAATAATCTTAAAAACTATCTGTGTTTGATTTGGGAGTGCCTCCTTCCCAACCCTTTTTAATTTGCATTTGAATATGAGCAAGTCCATCCTGGAAATTCTATATTTCTTGAAACAAACTAGATGAACATTGTTGTGAAAACCTGCCTTAAAAAGAGAAGCTAGAAAGCTATTTGAGGTTTCTTCCTTGCCCTCTCTATTCTATTCTTTTCTGGTTTCCCATTTTATATTTGTAATAGGAGTCATCCTATTAAAGGACTAACACATATAAGTGGGTGCTTCCACCTCAGTCCAGACTTACCTCACTAGCTTTATGATTTTAGGAAAATTATTTTACTTGTTGGGCAAATAATTTTACTCATCCTTAAATGATGGGATCAGATTAGGTGATAACTAAGAACATTTCTTGCCCTAAGATGCTATGATTCCTCAGCACACCTTATTATTGCCTGTTAGCCAGTTGCTGTTACAACCAGTACTGCAGTGACTATCCTTATACATTTATCTTTGCATACTTTTTGTAGGATAAAATCTTAAAGGTGGAATTCTAGGAGATACATTTTAAAATTGACCTACTTGAGTTACAAATTTGACCCCCAGAGAAGAAGTCACATCAGGGTATATTTCCATTATTAATAATTGTTTCCCTCATTCTTGCCAAACTAAGTATTATGAATTATTTCTTTTCCATACAAAGCAAGAAAATCATATTTTTCCTCATTAGACAGCTTAATCATTTTTATATGTTTATCAATCATTTGTAAAATAAAACTTTGATTATTAATTACATGATTAATGAATAATACATGGTGATAAACTCAAAATAGTGTTTGATTTGAGGACTAGATGGAGTTGATGGGAATGACCATAATTTGTGCTGAAGGGTAAAATATAAAACAGGATACAGCATATGCTAATGAAAGGAGTACCATTAATGAAATATTTGCCTTAGCAATTTATGGGGGGAGTGGTTGCAGTCTAAGGAATGATTGTAGGTGGAGAAAAGATAGTTTGAAAAGAATTTAATGCCATCAGTGTGGCTAAGAGCACTTCCTTCTAAACTTTACAGGTTTTCTTGTTTATATTAAACATAGCTCCAGGGACATATAAAAAATGTTTTTTATTTCCATATAGTCTTCACTGAAGACTCAACAGGTCAAAGAATGAAATTATTAGTAACATTTTTTGGTATTCAGAATGATAATTTTAATATAAATGTAATATATATTTATATTTAACAATTTATATTTAATATAGATGTAGATATATCCAGAGTAAACATGGATAGCTTCAAACATAATATGTGAGTTCTTTTTAAGAAAGGAGGGGGCTTCCCTGGTGGCGCAGTGGTTTAGAATCTGCCTGCCAATGCAGGGGACACGGGTTCGAGCCCTGGTCTGGGAAGATCCCACATGCCACAGAGCAACTGGGCCCGTGAGCCACAATTACTGAGCCTGCGCGTCTGGAGCCTGTGCTCCGCAACAAGAGAGGCCGTGATAGTGAGAGGCCCGCGCACCACGATGAAGAGTGGCCCCCGCTTTCCACAACTAGAGAAAGTCCTCACAGAGAAACGAAGACCCAACACAGCCATAAATAAAATAAATAAATAAATTAAAAAAAAAAAAAAGAAAGGAGGAGGATTTTTTAAAACATTTATTAGAAAGGTTTTAAAAAACTCTTCTATGCCAAAAGTTAAACCTCCATCCATTTTAGCCCCTAAAGTTGGTCATGTGGTTTTGGCACACGCAGATGATTTTTTTCATTGAAAAATCTCGTACTTTCATTTGACACAAAACAGGTGGAAACATATTTCCCTTTCCATGGCGTTTACTATCTAGAGCAATCATATACTATAAAATTAGATTGCTTATTTTTGAGCAACATTTAAGCTGAAGCTTTTAATAAAGATATCTTAAACTCATTTCTGATCCTTATTTTGATCCTTGTTGAGATAAGAGTTAATATTTTTGTATTTATATAATGTTACTCTTTATAATACAGTTTTTAACTGCATTGTTTAGGGAGGTACGACTTGGAAGAAATGGAGTAGAAGAAATCAAACAACATCCTTTCTTTAAGAATGATCAATGGAATTGGGATAACATAAGAGAGAGTAAGTCAATAAATTTAAATATTTCCATTTCATCACATTTTAAATCTCATAAATTCATTCCTCTTCTGAATTAACAAGCATGTCTGTACACTTAATGCTAACTAATTTTTAAATTGAGAGGTTTCATTTCAATTTGTTCTGAAGCAGTATTTATAACTAAATTAATATTACCTCACTATCTTAGCAAACTAATATGTCTTTATTTCCCAGTGCTTTTATGATAAACATAGATTTCTTAATTTGTCAAGCTAAGTTTTATGGACCTCAGTAATTTTCAGAATTGGGGAAATACAATTCTTTAATTCAGATGTTTGAATTAATAAATCAGTAATTAGTTACTTATGGAGACCATACTCTGGCGAATACTAGAGTAAGCATAGTAATTCATTTAAACTTCATGTATATTTAACATTAATTCATTTGAAGAGTAAGAAATATTTCTACTTAAAGAAGGTAGAAAACTGAAGACTAAAGAACGTATATGCAAGTTATTGCTGCTTGTAACTTTAGCACCTAGAATAATATCATCCTGCTTTCCTTGTTTGATTGATTTATCTATATTTAAAGCCAATCTAATATAATAATAAAACACATAAAATTTCAGTTCTTTGAAATGATAAAACAAAATCTGTTACTAAAATATTCTATAGTAAATCATAATAATATAGTATTGTTAATGAATCAAATATCAATATGTAATATGTTTATATCACATATTATTAATAATATATAATTACTAATATAAAACAAAACAGGGGTCGTTTATATAATTTTAAATCAGATATATTATTATTAAATAATTTGTTTCTTTTCTTTTAATAGCGGCAGCTCCTGTGGTACCTGAACTCAGCAGTGACATAGACAGCAGCAATTTTGATGACATTGAAGATGATAAAGGAGATGTAGAAACCTTCCCAATTCCTAAAGCTTTTGTGGGAAATCAGCTGCCTTTTATAGGATTTACCTACTATAGAGAAAATTTGTATGTGATTTGTTTGTTACATTTTTATTGTTTTCAGCATCTGGCTATAAAGAGTTGTCTTACTTCGAGACTCTGAATTATAGAAGATAAAGTGTTAATTTGTTTTAAACTGAGTTTTTTCATAGAATTTTATATGATATTAATTTACAAATGAATGTAAGGCAATGTTCTGTGTTCTTTGGGGGATGTAGAGTAAGACCAAACACCTACTTTTGAAGGAGCTTGTCAACTAATAAGGGATATAGGAGAATGATATAGTCATAATGAAGGGTAAAATTTGATATTTGCCTTAAGAAAGGTACCAAAAAGATATGAGATGGTTCAGAAGAAAAATAAAAGTCACGTCTCTTTGGGACGAGGGTAGGGGGAAGTCAGGTAAGACCTCAGGGAAGAGGTAGCATCTTAGCCAAGTCTAAAGTTAAGAAAGGGTTTTGAGTGGCTGAGATGCAAGGAGGTTAGGTGAGTATAGTGGGGAGGTGAATAGTGGAAGCAAAAGTTTGGAATGTAAGCATACTTTGGGAGCAGAGTGGTATAGTCCAGTAGGGTTCAAACATAGGGCATATATATATCACTGTATCATGACCATTTGGAGGATTTAATGGGACGGTGATTTTCTTGCCTGTAATCCCTCCATGTAGTGCAGAGCCTGGCACAAGATCATTCAATACATATTGGTCAACTGGAGTGAGTATTGGGTATAAAATTAGAAAACAGACTAGAGTTGGAGTTTAGGGGAAGCATAATGCAACAGATGATTGTTGTGTGCTGTGCTAAGGGACTTTTGACTTTGACAGGCAGTGAAGAGCCACTGAAAACTGTTAAACAGTTGAATGAAGTGTTAAAGACGTTTGAGAGACATATATTTGAGAAATTTTTGGTATTTCCATGTGTGTAATGGTCGGGGTGATCAACCATTATGGTTTCCCCAGGACTGAGGGGTTTCCTGGGATGTGGTGTGGGACCAAGAAAATCCCAGGCGAACCAGCATGAGTTATTCACCCTGCTAAGGACAGTGTTCTGAAAACTACTGTAGTGCTGACTAAACTGAGGACATCAGTGCCAGGAGAAGCCCAAGCATGTTTATACACAGTGAGGAAGGACCCAGCTAAGCGAGAAATTGGCAGTTCGATAGAAGTGATGATTTGTGTATTAAGACCTGGAGATCAAGAGATGTTATTTTTGAAAAGGAGGAGAGCTGTCTCTTTCTAGAAGATTCCTAGAAAAAAAAGAATAAGCTGGTTACAGGAACTCAAAATGAGATGAATAGGGAGAAAAGTGTAGTTCTATTTAGTGACTCCAGTCTCAACGATGTTAAAGACTAGAACATCCGCTTAAGAGCGAGAGGCAAGAAATATTTATCATTTTAAATGATTGAAAATGTTATACATCTCTAGAGGGGAAAATATTACTTCATTTTAAATATGTTGAAGTGAAAAGAAAGAGAATCTGTGGTTGGAATTTAATTCTGAGAATAACTTGGTATTAGAAAATGAGTTAAAATGACATGCAAAAGAATTTATTTCCTGCCTTTCCTTCTAGGTTATTAAGTGACTCTCCATCTTGTAAAGAAAATGATTCAATACAGTCAAGGAAAAACGAAGTATGTATAAATTTTTACTACTCTATACGTGTTCAAATATTTTAGTAATATCCCTGTAGTTTTAAAGTTCACTTGATGCTACTTTTAGATGGCATTCCTTCTTGCAATCCAGTTCAGCATAACATTGAAGTGATTCATTTATTTGACAAGTATCACTGTGTGAGATCCAATGGCTAGTGAAAAGATGACTTATACATGGCTTTAGGTTTAGTTTTAGTAGCAAAAGTGATAGAATTAGGTTTACAAACAGCTGTATTTTCTACCAGTTAGAAAATTTTATGATCTTAGTACTATAAAAGAGTACAGATAATAAGCTGTAAGGATATAGAAATAGTAGATAATTTAAATTTTGACTATTTAGCAATGAATTCATGTAAAGGATAATTTTATCAAAATGTTACAATATTTTGTGACCTCTATACAAAGCTAAATCATGAACACACATACACATAAATGAGGATGCTAAACATTTTTCTCTTCAAAACCTATAAAAGCTAAAAAAAATTAGTTGGGTAATTTTGGTATGATTTGTGTTTTAGGAATTTTACAAAGCATAACAAGCATTTTAATGTTTTTGTTTTGTTTTAAATAGGAGAGTCAAGAGGTATGTTGATGTCAAATATGTTGAAAAACAGGAAAATCTCATCACTCTAGCGATGTTTTGTTATAATCATATTCCACCTAGCATTTGGAGTACTACACCTACCCAAGAGAGAAGTTCTCAACCTTTTTTCTACCAAGTATTCTTTTTATTATTGCACCTATGGATCTGTTGTTTAAAATATATATTATGTAATTTTCTTGTTTTTATTTATTAAGGATATATAAGTAGCAGCAAGGACTTTTGATTAGCATGTGATAACTAGTGTGATCAAATTATACTAATATAGTAGCAGCCAAAAGCTGTTAAACTTGACTAGTTCATTGGCCTGTATTTTCTTACTAGGGAAGTATACAGTTTTGCTTAAGGTATATGAAATATTTAAGAAATCATGGAGAACTTAATCACTAGAAAGAATAGTGGAAAGAACATTGGCCATGGAATCTAATAGATCAGGATCTTTTGGGGCACTGCCACTTATTAGCTATGCTATCTTGGCCTAGCTGTTCACCTTTTTTGGATTTCAGTTTCTTTATTGAATAGATATAATACTACCCATCTTTTTAGGGGTTTTGTTAGGATTAATGAGACAGTATTTGTAAAGTGCCTGCCACTGTACCTAAAACACAAAAGGAACTTGAAAAGTTAAATCCTTTATAAAGGCAGTAAGCCTCCCAAAATGAATTATTTAATACTTTCGATAATTTTAGTTTGTTTAAAGCCCGACATATCTGGCCTTATGGCAAGATGACTTGTAATTAATTAGTTGTCATTTATCCAAAAGAGTTATTGTTGACAACTTTTCACAGTATTGTGCCTGGCACAGTGTAGGAAGATATAAAGAAGAGCTTTTATATATCTTTTTTTGAGGGAAAATTGGTATGTAACATTACATAAGTTTCAGGTGTACAACATTATGATTCTCCTTCTGTATTCATTGCAAAGTGATCATTATCAAAAGTCTAGTAATCATCCATCACCATACACTTGACCCCATTCACTCACTTCATCCAGCCCTAACCACCTTTTCCTCTGGTAATGACCAGTCTGTTCCCTGTCTTTGAGTTTGTCTTTGTTTTTGTTTTATTTTCTTTCCTTTTCTGTGTGTGTGTGTTTGTTTCCGCATGAGTGATACCATATGGTTTTTGTCTTTCACTTTTTGACTTATTTCTAATACCCTCAAGGTTCATCCATGTTGCAAATGGCAAGATTTCACTTTTTTTTTATGGCTGAGTAGTGGTTTCCACTGTGTATATATACCACATCTTCTTTATTCATTGATCCACCAGTGGATACTCAGGTTGTTTCCATAACTTGGGTGCATATATCTTTTTGAATTAGTGTTTTCATATTCTTCAGATAAATACTCAGAAGTGGAATAGCTGGATTGTATGGGAGTTCTATCCTTATCTTTTGAAGAATCTCCATACTGTTCTCCATAGTGGCTGTACCAATTTACATCCCCACCAACACTGCACCAGGGTTCCCTTTTCTCCACATGCTCTCCACTATTTGTTATTTTTGTCTTTTTGATGATAGCCATTCTGTCAGGTGTGAGGTGATATCTCATTATGGTTTTCATTTGCATTTCCCTAATAATTAGTGATGTTGAACATCTTTTCATAGATCTCTTGGCTATCTGCATGTCTCCTTTGGAAAAATGGGAAGAGCTTTTATTATTTTTAAGGAAAGTAATATGTTTTTGAGCGTGTTCAGTCAAATATTCCAAATATTTGTTTCAGATGTAGACCTTTTATCTTTATAAGCACAAATGGTGACAGTATTTTCGAATAAATAATCTACAAAAGAACGATGGAGGGTATCAAAGGATGTCCTTTGTTCATAATGAATGAGAAACTTGGTGTCATAGAAGAATTCTACCAAGATTGGAGCTTTTTATTCTTATGTTTACATAGTGTGTTCATACATACATGTGTACTGTAATAGAAAGCAAGAGATGGAGGATTTTTTCTCTCTGTCAATAAAAATCACATTAAGAAGGTACAAAAACTGTACCTATATTAAGTTGAAAGGAAAAAGATTATCATTGTTTTCTTTAAGCCTCTCATCTTTTAAATATGATCAGACTTTATAATTATAGTTTTTTATTTTCTGACAGATTCAGAAAAAACTATACACATTAGAAGAACACCTTAGCAGTGAGATACAAGCCAAAGAGGAACTAGAGCAGAAGTGCAAGTATGTTTTGTAGATAATTAAGTGTTATATTTTAAAATGTAAGTTTAAACATTTTACTAAAAAAGAAGAGCTACAAAGTAATTATATGATAATTTTATAATTTATGGTAAATGTCTTTATTGTAAACTAGGAGAGAATTATTTACTGTTGCCTTTGAAATTCTTTAGATCTGTTAATACTCGCCTGGAGAAAGTAGCAAAGGAGCTAGAAGAAGAGGTAAAGTCGCTCTGTGCTTTTATTAACATTTTTGTTCATAAAAAGTTTTGATGCCTGACTTATCTACAGAGTTCTTTTAGTGCCATATTAATACATACCTTGTTATATAGTAAAATCTACCTTGTAGCATTGGTGGACAGGACTCTCAGATTATAGGGTAACCATGATAATAGGCTTCATTTTGTTATGTTTTTGCAAATGAGTCAATTTAGTATGTGTAGATATTTCCAGTAAAAAGAAAATTGCACTCATATTACTTATATGGCTTAAAAATAGAAATTGACAATTGTTTCTTTTTTTATTCAGACCCATAGTTTGTATTAAGTAAAGATGGTTCAGTGGTGATGGAATGTTACAGAAATTTTGACTTTCAGTAGTAAACAAAACACTTGTGGTCTTGATTATTTAAGAATAGTGTGCTATTTAAAAAATATGGAAAACATTGTAGTTTTAACAAAAGGGCAGTTAATAGCTTTTTTAAAGGTCTTTTTTATTTGCTTGATGTAACTGAAATATTTTTTGTTTTCGTTTGATTTTTATACATACTTTCCTTTGATAATAACTTCAAGCATTATTTCAGATTACCTTAAGGAAAAATGTGGAATCAGCATTAAGACAATTAGAAAGAGAAAAGGCGCTTCTTCAGCACAAAAATGCAGAATATCAGCGGAAAGCTGATCAAGAAGCAGACAAGAAGCGAAATTTGGAGAATGATGGTTTGTGGTGTAGAATATTAAATACTAAGAGAAGAAGTTTGTGTGTATGTGTGTGTTGTGTTGAAGCTTACCATTAAAATGCTTTTTATCACAGTTAACAGTTTAAAAGATCAACTTGAAGATTTGAAAAAAAGGAATCAGAACTCTCAAATATCCACTGAGAAAGTGAATCAACTCCAGAGACAAGTAGGTTGATCCCAATTTATAAGGATATTGAATTTTATTTATGACTGTTAACATTTGTTTTAATTGGCAGTGTTACAAAAAGGAAATCATTAGGAAGATATTTTTAGGTTTTTGTTTATTTTAAATAGTTTGTAATGGGGTAATAAATTGAAGGTATTTTCATCATATATACCTGTGTTTGTTTGGTTTTGAATGGAATAACAGCTGGATGAAACCAATGCTTTGCTGCGAACAGAATCTGATACTGCAGCCCGGCTAAGAAAAACCCAGGCAGAAAGTTCAAAACAGATTCAACAGCTGGAATCTAACAATAGAGATCTACAAGATAAAAATTGCCTGCTGGAGACTGCCAAGTTAAAACTTGAAAAGGAATTTATCAATCTTCAGTCAGTGCTAGAATCTGAAAGGAGGGACCGAACCCATGGATCAGAGATTATTAATGATTTACAAGGTATTAAAGTAGATATTGCACTTAAGTTCATCTTAATGATTTGTGTTTTGGGAATAACCTTAGATGATGGATAATGTGCTAGAATGGTACATGTCTGAATATACTACTCTGTTATGTAAGGTTAGCATATTAGAAATACATTGTTACAAAATTTTATGAATGAAAGATTTACTTTCAAATAGTATGAAGTATTTTAAGTAACAAACCACTTCTAAAGGTGGTAGATTGGATTCCAGTCGAATTAACTCTAAAGCACTATACCAACAATTATAGAAGTTCTGCTCATAAATAACAACTTTAAGGAATGAGGTGAATTCCAAATTTTTTACTCTAAGTTTAATATATATACTATATGAGTTTATTGTTTTTAAAAATGTTTCAATTTTAGGTAGAATATCTGGCCTAGAAGAAGATTTAAAGAATGGCAAAATCTTATTAGCAAAAGTAGAGATTGAGAAGAGACAACTACAGGAGAGACTTACTGATTTGGAAAAGGTAAAACATGTTAAGTTTTACATTTGTGTAAGTAAATGACTAGACAGTTTGGGGTTGAAAAACTTACTCTAAAATAAGGAAAATTAGTAACTGAAATATTTCCAACACTCATGTACTTTCCTATATTCACACTTGGTTATGTAGATTAGGGATGTGTATTTTAAGGCTTACCATAACACTATACAAGCAGCCCTTTAGATGTTAGATGCTTATGAAGGGAGAATCTCTCGTGGGGTGTATAATGAGGATGCTTCTTCCTGGGCATCCAAGGAAAACGCAAATTTTGACTTACAATATATCTTTTTTTTAAAAAAGTAAATTTATTTTATTTATTTATTTTTGGCTGCATTGGTTCTTTGTTGCTGTGTGCGGGGGCTACTCTTCGTTGTGGTGAGCGGGCTTCTCATTGCAGTGGCTTCTCTTGTTGTGGAGCACGGGCTCGGTGAGCGGGCTTCTCATTGCAGTGGCTTCTCTTGTTGTGGAGCATGGGCTCTAGGCGCGCAGGCTTCAGTAGTTCTGGCTCGTGGGCTGTAGAGCGCAGGCTCAGTAGTTGTGGCTCGCGAGCTTAGTTGCTCCACGGCATGCGGGATCTTCCTAGACCAGGGATCGAACCCGTGTCCCCTGCATTGTCAGGTGGATTCTTAACCACTGCGCCACCAGGGAAGCCCATCTTACAATATGTCTTTAAAACGACGTAAAGTTATCGCGACTTTTCATTTAGCAGTTTACCAAAAAGTACTATAAGCCAGGGATAATTTTTAGGCTCTGTGCAGTTAATATTTTATTTTCATTCACTTATTTATTCATTCATTTAAGTATTTAATGTATCATATGTGGTAGAAATATCAGGATGCAGTTCTTCCCCTTAACAATCTCACAGTCTAATGGGTAATTTCTAAAGTAATAATAAAGTACACAGATAATTCTAATGCAGTGTGGTAAGTAGAATGAGAGGTATGGGCAGGGTATATTGGGCGCACAGAATGAATTCCCAATCTGACAGGGCAGGATTGGTTGACAGGGTAAAGTTGGGGAGGACAGCATGGGCAAAAGGCACAGAGGATAGAAAATAAAAAAGTCATAGTCAGTTTATTTAAATGCAAACCATTCAGTATTTCTGGAGTAAAGAGCAGGGGTCAACAAATTTTAATCTTTTAAGGGAAAGACAGTAAATACTTTAGACTTTGCAGGCCATATGGTCTCTGCTGCAGTAAAAGGAATGGGCATGGCTATGATCTAATGAAATTTTACAAAAATAGACGTCAGGTTAAAATTGGCCTGAAAACCTAATGTTAAAGTGTGATGAATTCACTGGCCTGAGTGAGGCTACAGAGCCAGGCATGAGCCAGGCCATGCAAGATGTTGAATACTCTATTAACAACACTTAGTTGCTCTAAGTAATGGACTAGCCACTGAAGGGCTTTTAAGTTGGATGATTTTATTAGAGGAACATTTAAGATAGATCATTATGTACCATGTGGAAACTAGGTTTGAGGAGGACACGATGACGTAGGTAGATTAGTCAGAGGCTTTTTCAGTAACCTAGATAATGGAGACTTAACTAGTACAGTAGTTCAAAGGATGGAAAATAAGGATGAATCTGAGAAATATTTGGAGGAGGAATATTTGAGAACACTTAGTGATTGATTAGATATGGCATGTGAATAGTACTCAAGAATGAGTTTTGGGTTCCTAGTTTGTGACGAAGTCTATAGTGGTACCATTAATTAATAAAGAATAAAGGAAAAATAGCTGTTTTAGAGGAGACAGTGATAAATCCATTTTAGTCCTAAGTTGAGGTGCCTGTGAGACAGCCAAATTAGGATGTCTACAAAGAAGTCAGCTATGGTAGTAGCAGCTAGAAATATTTGAGAGTCATCGATATAGAAGTAACTCAAACCATGTGACTGGAAGAGCCCATCTGCAAAGAGATTGCTTAGAGCATTGGTTTTTCAGAGCAGAGTAAATTACTCTGTTGGTGGATTGTGTAGTTTGAAAAAAATCATTTTTATTCTTGAAAAACAAAAGAAATACCTATATTTACAATATAAATTGTAGAAAACAAAGAATTAGAAAATCTTTTGAGGATATATCGAAAATAGACTGACTTCTATTAAAGATTCTCAACTTAAAACAAGTCTCCTATGTGGAAAATAAGGGTGAATAGTAGAGGATCCTGAGATTTCTTTTTTTTTTTTTTTTTTAGATATAGCAAAGGGAAACATTAGGTATGTTTTAAAAGTTTGAGAAGTAATAATGTAGGAAGAGGAGAAGCATTATGGCTAAAGAACACTACTCCAGAGAACACCCAACATTTCAGGGGCAGCTGGGAGAAAACTTCACATGCAACAGAAAAGATGAGAGCAGGATGGGGAGAGCCAAGTGAGTTCAGTGTCAGGTATGTCAAGGAAATAGTTTCAAGGACAACAGTGAGTTCAAATGAAATAAAGACTATAAATGTCTGTTGAATTTGATATTGAGATATCATTTGTCACTTTACTGAGCTCAAGCAATCTCAATGAAGATCTCAAAACAGTAGAGCGGAGATGTGGGAGATGGGTACAGAGGGAAGTGAACAGGTAGAGTACATCGATTACTTTTACAAGAAGTTTGAAGATCGGAGAGAACACGTTGAACATTATTAGTAAACCTGTTTAAAAAAAAGACTGTTTTTGAAATTGCAAGCCAGTCTTTTTTGTTGATAGCTGCCATTTAAAATCTTTAATAGGAGAAGAACAACATGGAAATAGATATGACATACCAACTAAAAGTTATACAGCAGAGCTTAGAACAAGAAGAGGCTGAACATAAGGCTACAAAAGCACGGCTGGCAGATAAAAATAAGATTTATGAATCCATTGAAGAAGCTAAATCAGAAGCCATGAAAGGTACGCATTTTCATAAGAGGGTTTTCAGCAACATTTTACAGAATTGATTTTGTATTCAACTCTGATTTTGAAAAATATTTTAAAAAGTATTAGGGAAGCTTTACATATATGTTTTTCCTTGAAGGCAGCAGCCATTTCTAAGGTAGTAAGCCCCCAACACAGAATTACTCAACCAAATTTCTAGATCAGATAGAAGTTAATAGTTCAGTGCTATCAACAGTGGCAGGCATGCAGAGTGCGAAGCTCTAGATACATCTATTCAGATTTGGGGGATATGCTCTTTTTATAATATTTAGTTTGACATTTCACCAGCTGGTGTTACAAAAGTCTTGCGAGTTTATAGAATATAAGTTCACTGAATATTTTGAAATCTGGCATGATAAAGATACTAGCTAGATTTGGTCAAAGTCACACAATACTAATGAGTGTAGGGTAAGATAACAAAGTGAACTTTTCCACAAACCAAGCCCGTATCTTGGAATTAATTGTCTTTTAGATAATTTCTTGTCTTCCAAACTGACTGTTCATATATGATGGATTTGAAATTCCAAAGGAAATAAAGTGTTCTTGTCAAAGATTTATAAAACTCTTAAACAGAAATTTCACTTCATATTAAAGCATAACATTTATTAATAACTTAGCAATAAATAGCCTTTAAACTATTGAATGTAATTAAAATTGGAGATTTTTTTTTTAAACAGTTTAGTTTAAGGCATTGATTCTAGATGATAAAAGATGAAATGAGTGCTTTATTTAGAAATATCTAACAAGAAAGTTAGTGGGCCATGTTTCCCTGTCCATGGCCTAAAAAGACAAAGTTGAATTTCTTTTGAGGTCATAATTTAGATGCAATAAAATGCAAACATTTTTCACATTTGTAACACACACATATAATCACTACCCAAAACAAGATACAGAATCTTTATTTTCCTCATCTCAGTGAGTTCACTCATGCCTCTTTCTATTCTCTGTGCCCACATTAGGGTGATTAGTTTTTAAAATGAGTACATTTGTTTATAGATTATTCTCTGAAGTGTTGAAAATAAACCAATTTAGCATAATAATAACTCATTTTTTAAAATTCCTTTTTACAGCTGTAACGTAAGATACAGATGACTTTCATATTTTGTATGAATACACAAAACTTACATTTTATAGATGGTACTCACATCTGGTATAAAGCCTTTGGTCTTTCCAATGCATGTCATTGCATTGCATTCTTTGTTTAAGAATATGGCTTAGCAATGAATTACTAGTTACGTGACTTTCTCTAGTTACTTATCCTTTTTGTGCCTTGTTTCCTGTAAAGGGACAATTACTGTATTAGGTTGTTGTGAAAACCAAGTATAATGATACCTGAAAAGTGCTTAGAAATGCTAGCTATTTTTAGTAGTGTGTAAAAAATGGTTTCATTTTTCTACACTTTTGAAGACAGTTCATTAAAAACTGAAAATTCATAAGGTTTAATTTTTACCCAATATAACTTTGTAATAAATGATCATTAGAGGTTGAACATTAGGTATGAAGGAGCAGAAGAATCTATTGAATTTGAACAGATTTTCTAATCAGTACATCAGTAATCCTTTACATGTAATAACTTGCAGTTAATATGAAATCACTTGATTAGACATAAACTTTGCTCTTCACTTTGAGATTGAAAAAAGGTCTTTAGAAGTCTTTTCTGATTAATAAAACAAATTAAAAGTTTGTTGCAAATCATTTAGAAAATATAGGAAAATTAAAAGTAAAGATTAACCAGAATGCTACTAAATCAGGATGATATTTTGTATATTTTCTCAATTTCCTCTACTGTTTTGGTTTTTTTCCTTTTAAAAAATATTGTGAACATTTTCTTAGGTCACTGAAAATTCTCCTGTGTGAGCACTTATCAAGTGCTTGCCGTATCCAGGCAGCATTTAAGTACTACACATATGTTAATGCAGAATCTTTGCAAAATCCCTATGGGTGTAGGTGCTATTATCACCATTCTAGAGATAAGAAAACTGAGCCTCAGAGAGGTTAATTAAGTTGGCTAGTCAAATAATTAGGAAGTGTCAGAATAAACTCAGGAAGTTTGGTTCTAGAGTCCTGTCCTCTGCCAACTCCCTAAAACATATATTTTCATCCTCTGCATAGTAATATGCTAATATAGAAAGAGCCATTGAAGTCATAGGATCTACCTCTATAATGATTAGGATCTTGCTTAATGTTTTTAGGCAGGAAGAGTAACACTGAGAAGCACAGAGTAGCAGAAAAATAAATCTTTATTTAAAAAGATGTAAATGTCTTTTAGAAACACAAGTAAAGGCAGAATTATTTTGCTTTCATTAAAATGGATGTAATATTGTGGAGTGTGGTAGAATTTTATACCCTGCAAATGAAACACCTAATTTTCAAGCATGAAATTGTTGACATTTCAATTATATTAAGAGGAGAGATGAAAATATTAAATCGGAAATTTAAAAAATTATTAAGGCAGCATCATGTACTGTAATTTTTATTAGCACTGTGTCATGTATTTGATATGCTTCTTTTGTTTGATTCATGATTATGTCCATTTTTGTGGCAATAGAAATGGAGAAAAAGCTCTTGGAGGAAAGAACTTTAAAACAGAAAGTAGAGAACTTGTTGCTGGAGGCTGAGAAAAGATGCTCTATATTAGACTGTGACCTCAAACAGTCACAGCAGAAAATAAACGAACTCCTCAAACAGAAAGATGTGCTAAATGAGGATGTAAGTGTGAAGTTTACTAATAAATAATAGTAAACTATTTAATGAATTAATAGTAAACTAGGTTTATTTATAAAGTTTCAGTGATGGTTTTATAATTTAAAATTTTTTCTTGTAAAATAATATTCCATAATCTTTAAATTTTACCGAATTTGGATGATATACTAAATGAATCATGATTAAAACATTTTTAAAGACCATATTTTATTTTAAAAATATGTCATTATGGAAAATCCAAGAAATATTTTATTTTGAAGTGAATTAACTGTTTAAGGGGAAAAATCTGTTTTATATCATCATATTTACTGCCAGCTTCATTGATAAGAAAGTCAAAATAATTTACTTACATACCAATAACACTATTTTTTAGGTTAGAAACTTGACATTAAAAATAGAGCAGGAAACTCAGAAGCGCTGCCTTACACAAAATGACTTGAAGATGCAAACACAGCAAGTTAACACACTAAAAATGTCAGAAAAGCAGTTGAAACAAGAGAATAATCATCTCCTAGAAATGAAAATGAGCTTGGAAAAACAGAATGCTGAACTTCGAAAGTAAGTTAATTGTTTGAGACAAAATTTACTAATATGCACAACTATCCACATGTAAATTATCTTAATTTTGATTTATCTGGGGATTTTCTTTTGACCCTTTTATTTTCTTGACCACATTTTCTCTTTCTTTCTGTTTTAAGTAATGTGTTAAGTGCCACTGTTGTCCTTTAAAAAGATTTTATTTGCTTCCCCGACAGTTTTTTATTACTGCCACCTTATAATATAATATATAGAGTGTTGGTGTTGAAGAAGAAGAAAATGTCTGGGATTTGTACTCCATGCTCTTAGGATTTTTCCTCAGGATTATCCCTCAAGCATAAGTGCTTTTTGTTTGTTTCTTTAGTTTCTGGGACTTGGAAATGTTTGACTGTTAAACAAACACCATATAAAATTTTTAATCATTTTTTAGGATACACTCTAGTGCTATATTTAATTTACTTAGAAAATAGAAAACATTGGTAAAATACTTTTAAAGTATACAGTAATATACTGTTAAAATTTACCCCATCAGTCATTAGTAGTATAATTAGTTCTTCCCAATCATGACCAAAGGTCATATTGGATTCCAGTTATTTGATAGGAGGCAGAGTGAAAAGAAAATAAGCTTCGGGGCCAGACAGATCAAGGTGTGAATCCCATTTCCACTACTTACTAGCTGATCACCTTTGGGCAAAATATTTTAACCTCTCCGAACCTTTTGTCACACCTACAGAAGGGGGGCAGTAATAGCTTCCTTGTTAGGGATCTTGTAAAGCAGGGGTCCCCAACCCCCAGGCCACGGACTAGTACCAGTCCGCAGCCTGTTAGGAACCGGGCCGCACAGCAGGAGGGGAGCGGCAGGAGTGAGTGAGCGAAGAAGCTTCGTCTGCTGCTCCCCATCGCCCCCCGTCGCTGGCGTTACCGCCTGAACCATCCCCCCACCCCGTCCTGGTCCGTGGAAAAATTGTCTTCCAGGAAACCAGTTCCTGGTGGCAAAAAGGTTGGGGCCACTGTTGTAAAGGATAACAATGACTTATTTACAGCATCTAGCACATAGTAAATGGTAGGGACCATTATTACTACAACTGTTACTGTTACTATTACTAGTATGTCTACTATAGGACTATTACTTTGTTCCTATCACTTTTGCTAATTGCCTGCTTTTTATATACCTGTGACAGGTCAGTAAGATTGACACTGCTTAGGAAAGGATGGTCAAATATTCAAATATTGACACTTCCTAGGAAAGGATGGTCAAAAAGAGTTTGTTCTTTTTGCTGATCTATTGCCTGGGTAAACCTAGACTCTTAAACTTCATGAGATTTTAACTTTTAAAAATTGGAACTAGAAACTTGAACAGTATTCAGGCATCTTTGTCCAATATTTTTTTGTTCTTTGTTTTTTCCCCTGTGTGTTAGCTTTATTCTTCCCTCTCATTTTTTTATTTAACAGAAAACTTGGTCCTTCAAGAAGGACAAACTCTAGAGATATGTCTTATAGCTTCATTTATGTGGAGCGACCCTGATTTGGCTTTTCTGGATCTCTAAGTCCTGAGATGGAACTCATTTGCCTGGCTTTGGTCAGGAGCCTAAACTGTGGATCCTCAGTTTTAGGGAACACAGTCTTTAAAACTATTTGACTGCACAGCTATTCTCCATAGTATTTATTCTAACAGCAATGTTTATATGAATACAAGAGCTAGTTAAATATCTAGACTGTGTTTCTTCTCCTGTTCTAATTACTCTTTGTTTATACCTAATTTATGCTACTTAGTATATATGCCTATTATTTTCTTCATAAGTGCACTTGGATCTATTGTTTCTTAATCCCTCAGTTCCTAACCCCTCCTCGCCAAAGATACCCACATCTGCTGTCTTAATCACCTAACAGAGTATAAATTCATTGAATGGCAAAAAAAAAAAAAAGAAAAACCACACTTATATTTTGCTATCTCCAACCCTTGATTAATTTCTTGCACATAAGACATCCTCAATAAGTATTGCATGAATGAATGCATATCTATCATGTGTAAGGCACTGATAACCACTATGGGAGATTCAAAGATGAGTCAGATGTATTTCCTACCCTTAAGCTTACTAGCATTTTATCAGAAATTATTCCTTAGGAAGAGGTAAGGCAAGTACATAAATAATTGGAATACAAAGTTAAATATATATATATGCAATGAGAATTTACATATGAAGTGCTTTGTAGGCTTGCACTTGAAAATGGCCAACGTAGACTTCTTTTCTTCCTTCCAAGATTCCAGTAAAACTCTAGTAGAGGAATTTTTTAAATGTGTAAACCCACATCATGTCATTCCAGTGGATTGGAGGACAGGAAATTAGTTAATGAGATAGTGGCAGGTGGGTGGAAACCTTCTGCCTAATGAAGTAGAGCAGCGGAAGCAAGAGCCAGGAGTATATATGAAGTGGGATATAGGTGAAGAAGAAAAATGTTTCATTATTCAAAGCAGATACCTTGGAGGGCTGGAGTAAGATGTGATGTTATAAATGGAGCAATCTGCTGTTCATACTCTGCCACTACCCCTTGCAGAAATGTCTGTATTCAGGCATTGCCACCACTAGGGTTCCTACAGAGCATTCCCTCTGAAGAAATGGGGCATACCCTCTGTGGATAATTGGAACAGCTAGTATGGGGTCAGCAGCTCAGAGAAAAGCCTTTCTCATTCTGGCATTTAGTGGTCTTCCTGTTTATGACTGACTTCCTAAGCCTCTCATTTTAAACTGAAGTTTGCTATTTAGAAAACCCCTCCCCTGTACCCAGAGATTAAAATTTCTGATGCCTCCTGGTTACTCATCACTAGGCATTTGAGGAAAGCCTGCAGTATGAAAGAGAAAGACTATGATAAAGAAGAAGAAAAAGTGCCACCAGATGAAACATATATCAAAGAATAGAAGAGAACTTAACAAAAAGAAAGCACAAATTTTAAAAACCTGCTGGTAATAATTAGTACTGATCAAAGATTCTAGGAGATACTACTTCCATTAAACAAGAACCTGACATAATAAAGGACAGCCAGAATAGGAAGGAGCTCTTGAAGATGAAAAATTATTGCCAATGTAAACTTATTAGAAGGGTTCGAAGAAAAAAATCAAAGAAATTTCACAAAACATAGAACAAGAAGGAATAACTAGAAGATATGAGAGAAAAGCTAAGACACAGACAGACTGTTCCAGGAGTTCTAGCACCAAAGAATTCCAGAGAAACCCAGGGGAAGAAATTATTAAAGAAATAATAGAGAAGAATTTCCTATAGCTGGAAAAGAAGTCTTTAAATTGAAAGGACCCAGCAAAGATACATGAAAAAAGACTCACATTTAGACATGTTCTTATGGCAATAGGAAATGGAGGTTTGATTATGTCACTTAGACCAGTGATACAACTACATTAGGGATGGTAAGAGCTAAATTCTCACATCTGGCAGCAGGGAATTGGTAAATAATTAAAATGTATGTCAAGAAATAAGCTGAGATGTGGCGGTAACCACCAAAAAGAACAATACACAGAAATGAAACAAAGTGATTTTCTCTAGGGGAATAGGGTTAGCCCATGGATGGATATGGATAGGAGACTTAGAATTTTTTCTGTGCTAGTCTGTACTATCTAATTGTAACCATGTGCATATTATGTGGTTACTTTCTGAAAAATATTTTTTCTTAAATACCTAATGAATGTTGAGCTTTAAAAGTTACATATAATGAATGGTAGCTCTTCAAGAAGATCATGATATTAAAATTACACTGGGGTTTGCTGCAAGCGGGCTTAGCTGGTGATGATGATTTTAAATTTTTAAAACTTGTTCTTTCATATGTTATTAATTAGTATCTTTCACATTTTCCGCTCAGAGAAATAAAAATCATGATTCTTTAATAATACACTCATCAATAATAAAATAGAGAATTTACACAATTAAGTGACATTGAGTGATAATTTCCCTTTTATCCAGAAGTTGAAGGGCCAAGTAAGTAAACAAAGTGACCAAATTATATTAAATGCAAATAAGGATGAAAGTCCTAAGTAATATTAAATTGAAGATGGTGTGATTAAATCATTTAATCTTTCTGAGTTTTTTCTTGCTATCTACATTTTTATTTTATTTTATTTTATTTTTTTGGCCCTGCAGCATGTGGGATCTTAGTTCCCCAACCAGGGATCAAACCCATGTCTCCTGCAGTGGGAGCGTGGAGTCTTAACCACTGGACTGCCGGGGAAGTCCAGCTGTATACATTTTTTAAATATCTAATAGGTAGTAAAATATTTTCTCACTATAAAATATTCAGAACTATATTAAAAGATAAAGAGAAAACAATATAAGGTCTCCTTTATGAATGCAGACATAGTTAATCTCTACAGAGGTAATATATCTTAACAGTCTGTTACTTGAAAAATCCTTCCACACCCTTTTCTGTGCTTGTACCTGTACATGTATACCATATTTATAGGGTTGAGTTTTTTGTAGATTTTATTTTGTGTTTTTTGTTTTTTAATTGTATCGTATGTTGTGTTGTTCTCCAACTTTTTTTTTTCCCCCTTAGCTTTGACTTGGAATAACTGTAATACATATATTTTGTTAATAAGCCTAGACTTTAACTTATTTCAACCCAACCTCTTAAATGCATTGTTAGGCTCATTTTTTATTTTATTTATTTTTTTATTTAATTTTTTTCTTTATTGAAGATTAAAATATGTACAGAAAAAGTAAACAAATGGTAAGTGTAGAACTCAGTAATTTTTACAAAGTGTTCAAATCTGTGCAGTTAACCATTTACATTTAGATATAAAAACCTATACTCTTTACCTCCTTGCAGGCCCCCTCCCAGTCATTTCTTCACTCATTCTAAGATAATCAATTTTCAGGTGCTCTTTTAATTCTGCTACTTGGTTGACATAAATGGCTGATCACAAATGCATGCCTGAGAATATGTGATTTAGTGTTATTGGTTTAATATAGCACTATTTGGTCTCAGAATCCCTTTATACTCTTAAAAATTATTGAGGACCCCAAAGAGTTTTTGTTCCTGTGAGTTATATCTAATGTTATTTTTTGTGTTAGAAATTGAAACTGAGAAAATTTTAAAACACAAGAGCATACAAGCACACATTTCATTAGCTGTTGGAGTGATGAAATCATCATATGTCATACAGCCTCAAGAAAAGCCCATATACACTGAGATAATTAAAGCTTTAAAAATAGCAATGATTCTTAGTATTATGAAAATAATTTTACCTCATGAATTCTCTGAAAGGGTCTCAGTACTCCCACGGGTTTCCTAGACCACATTTTAAGAGTTGCTGGCTTAATATGTGTCTAACTTATTTAAACCTTTGATTCAACGTCCCCACAGAGAACGTCAAGATGCAGATGGGCAAATGAAAGAGCTCCAAGATCAGCTTGAAGCAGAGCAGTATTTCTCAGTAAGTTCCAGACGTGTTACTTTGAAAATTGTTGTATTTGTAGAATTTTTAAAAAATTTTTGCTGCAAAACCAGGAGACTGATCTTGTCTTTAGAATAGATTCTTATAGCAACTCCAGACAGAATTTTGGATGAATGTTTTGTACCACACACATACAAAAGGAACACCTGGGCAAGAGACTGTAGATAGTTTAACAGAAATCCATTGTCATTGCTAAAAAAATGGTTCTAGGCACATACTCATACCCTATGAAGTTGATTAAAAGCATTGATTTTTGAGGAAGAATATATTTTCATAATGAAAGAAAGAAAATTGTCATTTTAACCTTTGTACTTTTTGAGATCAGTTTTAAAATATGAAGTAGTAACTGTCACCTCTGTTTCATTGATTTTAAGCCAATAAAATTTTCTTGTCTAAATTAGTAATATTTTTTTTTGCCTCTTCATCCTATCAATCTGTGTCATTTAATGAGAAATCTCACTGTGATATCCAGTTGAAAATCATGCTTCTAAATTATTAGCTGAATTTTTATTAGTTAATTGGTTGATTACCAGAAAATAGAAAAGCTCATTAAACTGTTAATTTGCTCATGGGCTCAACATTACTGTTTTGTGAGCATATTTGTATGTGCTCAACTGGACTTTTTGTCTGGATAGCTTTTGAATGTAGAAATAATATTCCTGATGATGATGATGATGATGATACATATTTCTATTATATTTTGCTATTTAGACCCTCTATAAAACACAGGTTAGGGAACTTAAAGAAGAATGTGAAGAAAAGACCAAACTTTGTAAAGAATTACAGCAGAAGAAACAGGAATTACAGGATGAAAGGTAAGGATAAGATCCTTGTCCCTTTTGTTCATAGCCATGAACCCTACTCCTAGAACAGTACCTGCTCTATACTCCAAATAAAAATTTGTTGATGAAGTGAATTAGACAAAAATTTGACTTTGTAGTAAAAAATTGAACATTCAAATTTTATCCCTCTAAAATGTAGGGACTCCTTGGCTGCTCAACTGGAGATTACCTTAACCAAAGCAGATTCTGAGCAACTGGCTCGCTCAATTGCTGAAGAACAATATTCTGATTTGGAAAAAGAGAAAATCATGAAAGAGCTGGAGATCAAAGAGATGATGGCTAGACACAAACAGGAACTCACTGAAAAAGATGCTACAATTGCGTCTGTAAGTAAAATGCTTGGTTCTTTTTTGGTTCTAATTAAATTACTGTATCATAAATCTTCCTTAGGAATACTAAGAAAGTAACATAGATCTAAATGAAAAAGTGTATATGCTGGCTACAAGATATTTGACCTAGTGAACCATCAGCTTCTCAGTGTTTGGCAGAGAGAGGCTCAAAAAAAAACTACTTCCAATGGCTTCACCTGTTGGTAAATTCAGAGTTAAAGGACTAAAGTGAAAGGGAAATACCAAAAAGAAAACAGTTTGTCTTTTTTTCCTTGTTAAACCAGTCTTAGTTTAAAAGAACCTTAAAACTGATCATGAAGATTAGTTTAATCATGAAGGATAGTCATATGTAGGTTGAAAAAACTGCAAGAAAAATTTCAAATGGAAGTAAAATATCAAGTAGTTGAGTTTGCCTTATCAATTATCCAGACCTATTAAAATGCTACAGTAATTTAAAAGTTTGGCACTAGAACAGGGATATTTAATCCTGTTCGGTGGAAATGAGTAGGGGGGCCAGAAATAGATTCATCATGCACATACAGGAACTTGGCATACGGTGTCAGTGGCAGTATACAAATCAATGGGAAAGGATACAGATTTAATAAATGGTTTTGGAATAACTACATTTTTATGTGGAAAGGAATAAAATTAGTTTCTTGTTATCATTTACCATATACAGTGGTAAATTCTAGCTATCTTAAGAACTTTAAATATGAAAAATAAAATTTTTTAAATATTAAAATGTAATCCAAAATTTACTTATAACAGAAGATAACAAATAAATGACAGGGAAAAGATATTTGTAATGTATTTATTGAACAAGGGATTAGTATCTAGAATATAAGTGGAACTCCTACAATTCAACACGAAAAAGTTAAATAATCCAAAGGAAAAATTGGCCAAAAAAGAAAACCTAAAAATATGAGCAGATGTTTAACCTCACTAATTTTTAGGTAAAGACTGGATAAAATAACTTTGAAATACCATTCCATACCCATCATTTTGGCAAAAATTCAGTATCTGACTACTTTCAAATGTTTGAAGGATGTCTGGAAAATGGCATTCTTATTTACTGCTATCCAGAGTGTAAATTTAATATGGCACACTATAGTATAGTAAATTGTATGGCAATTTCCAGTAAATTTTAAATATTCATATAATCCAAAGAAAGTCCATAATAAGATAAATGTGCTAGAGGAATTCAGACACAATACTACTAGCAGCATAAATGTTTGTAATAGCAAAAAAATCAAATGTTATATTAATAGATGAATGAATGGATAAATGAAATGTGGTAGAAGATAGAACTACTATATCAGTTAAAATGAATTAATTAGGTCTTTATGTATATCAACAATTTAATTCTTAATATAATGTTGAGTGAAAGCAATTACAGAAAGATAAATGCAGTATGATGCTATTTATGGACAGTTTAAAATCACATAAGACCTCACTATATTATTTCACATATATGTAATAAAAGTATACAATCATGGATGGGAAGGATGAACACATAATTCACAATAAAATGTCCTTCAGGAAGGAAGAAGAGGAATAGGATTTGAAGTGAATACCAAAGAATGTCAACTTCTTTAGTAAAATTTTATTTTGTTTTAAAGCAATGTTCGGTAAGAAATTAAATTATGATTTTAAAATTTATTCTGCATGATGGAATGCAGAGCTTTGTTATAGTATTTGCTTTTTTTAGTTTACTAAATTGTTTTTCATTTAACATACTGCTAAGGATTTTTGAAAGAGGGCAATTTTTTGGCTTCCTTGGGTGCATATGAAGGTCGGTATGGTTAGCAAAATTTTCATCAAGGGCGAAGTTTGGTAAGGTAGGACAAAGGCAGGAAGTGTAGAGATAGATGTACTTAGAAAAACAAGAGTTTTAGCAACATTCTAGGATATTTTCATTTTGAAGTACTGCTTTAAAACTTAACATTTTATAAATTAGGATATGATTTTTGTTCTACTTTCATTTCTTAGCTCGAAGAAACTAATAGGACACTGACTAGTGATGTTGCCAATCTTGCAAATGAGAAAGAAGAATTAAATAACAAATGGAAAGATGCCCAAGAGCGTATGTACTAATAAGAATAACATTTAGTTTCAGTATGCTTAATGCTTGTCAGTTGCTGAATTATCAGTATAATTTTTACATTTTTCTGTTTCAGAACTATCAAGGTTGAAGGATGAAGAGATAAGTGCCGCAGCTATTAAAGCACAGTTTGAGAAGCAGCTGTTAACAGAGAGAACACTCAAAACTCAGGTGTGTATAATATGCTCTAAATATGATTTTGAAATTTTTCTTAGTTTACCTTTTTTACATTTTACTTCTAACATTACAGATTGGCTGTAGCAGTCATTGTTGGTATCAGTACTTGTGAACTGTCAGGATTATGTGATTTTTACCAGGTTGGGAGAAGCTAGATTTGATTAACATTGTTGAGTTCAGTGTTTATTAAAGTTTTTCTTAATTTTTCCATATGGAATCACAGTCCATCCTAATTTTTTATTGTAATCTGATAAATTTTTCTGCTTTTAAGAAACGGTAGAGAATGACCATTTGCTGACAGCCTGAAAAAGGGTCACTCTGAAAAGGCACCATGATTATTAACTCTTCTTTTTCTCAGCTCTCATGATTGTATATACAGCATGAATACTTGTGGGGTCCGAGATGCTCTGCTCTGTGGTTGGACACATGTTGTATTTTATTAGTGTGATGCCAATGCACAACTCTCTTCTAGGGTAAAAGAAGATCTGCCTTGTAGAAGTCTCTCTTGGAACTAAAAACCCAAAGTGGTAGAAGGTGACATTAGAGTGAACCTATACACATTTAAAATTACGGTTCTCAGAAAATATGAGAGTGAAAAAGTAATAGAGTATTGGTTGGAAAAGGATGATGAGTAATGAAGAGGGTGTATTTTTTAATATAGAAAGTGTTTCTTTGTGGCCCTGTGTGTAGGGAAGGTTTTGTAACTTGCTATTGGTGAATGACCAAGAAATCATCAACATAATTTATTTTATTTATTTACATACTTATCTTTATGTTTTTAAGGCTGTGAATAAGTTGGCCGAGATCATGAATCGGAAAGAACCTGTCAAGCGTGGTAGTGACACAGATGTGCGGAGAAAAGAAAAGGAGAATAGAAAGCTACATATGGAGCTTAAATCTGAACGTGAAAAACTGACCCAGCAGATGATCAAGTATCAGAAAGAACTGAATGAAATGCAGGCTGTAAGAATACTTTTTGAAGACTTCTTTTTAAGAAGTAGAATTATTTTCATGTCTGTATATATTTTATAGCTTATGGAGCATTTCTATTAATAATTACAGTGGTCACCCCTTATGCAAGGGAGATATGTTCCAGGACCCCCAGTGGGTACCTGAAACCACAGATAGTACTGAACTCTATACGTACTATATTTTTTCCTATACTATAAGGGGGTGGGTAGCATATACAGTGTGAATAAGCTGGACAAAGGGATGATTAACATCCCAGGCAAGCAGAGCCAAGCAATGTGAGATTTCATCACACTACTCAGAAATGGCATGTAATTTAAAATTTATGAATTGTTTATTTCCGGAATTTTCCATTTAATATTTTCAGACTGCATTTGACCTTGGATAACTGAAACCACAGAAAGTGAAACCTTGGATTAGGAGAGACTACTGTGTTATTGAACTAGGAAGCAAAATTATAAGATGTATAACATCCAGTTAATTTAACGTAATTTGATTTCTTGTAGCAAATAGCTGAAGAGAGTCAGATTCGAATTGAACTACAGATGACACTGGACAGTAAAGACAGTGACATTGAGCAGTTGCGGTCCCAGCTCCAGGCCTTGCATATTGGTCTGGATAGTTCCAGTATAGGCAGCGGACCGGGGGATGCTGAAGCAGATGATGGGTTTCCAGGTACAGATTTGTTTCCAGCCCTTATGTTTACTTTTGTCTTAAGTTAAATCAATTGATTGTTTTAAGACATTGACTGACTGCTCTTGAGGAAAAATATTTGTCATTTCTTTAAGGGAAAACCTACTCCTTAGATTGGAGGTTCCAGTGACAATTTAAACTATTTTATTTATTTATTTTTCACAAAATTTTTTATTTAAAAATACAAATGTAAATTTCACATATTTAGTTATTTAAATTAACTCTTTATATATTGTACATAGCTCTCTTTTAAGGCTTTCATTTTATTTTTTCTTAACTTCTTTCTGCATTCTTACTTCCTTTTATGTTGGGTGTTCAGTTCATATCACTCAGTCACACACTATGGAATCCATGTCATTCACCTACCAACGTTCCTCTACTTCTCTCAATATTGCCACTAAGCCTTCCAGTTCTCATATGCTTCTTGACTCTGATTCTGACTCAGAAGAAGAATCTGTGCCTTACTTACCTATTTCATCGGAACCTAATGGTACAGGTGATATCCTGAAAGTCTTTCGCCTCTGGGTTTTTTTTCCACTACCCATAATTTTAGTCCTTTTGAAAAATTGTTGTAACATTAACTAATATTCACTAACTCTAACAAGTTGCTCAGTTAACAAGTCTCAGTTAAAAAGAAACTGCTGCATGAACAAAGAATTTGTTTTTTAAAGTATTTTCACATGGCATTGCTATTACAATTGATAGATTTATTTTTTCAGCTTACAAGAAATAGAGCGGTACTTTATATCATTTAAGAACATACGGTTTCACTGTCTGTTTCTTCCATTTTTAACCAAGAAGAAATTCTTTCTGAAGTTTCATATCAAGAATGACAGTACAGAAAAAGCACGTGTAGACTGTTTTAGAGGATGTGTTTAGGTTTTCCTTGCGTCAACATTGTGCTAGGCCTTAAGAAAAGCATAAGACAATTTGACCTGATCCTTGTGCTGAAAAGATTTATAGTTTAAGTGAAGAAACCAGATGGAAAACCCTTAAACTGTTATGTTTAACACAAAGTTAGTGTGAGTACAAAAAACGTTTAAAGTAAATGCCACAGGAAAGTAGTGTATAAGCAGTTGAACGTAAAGTAAAATTTAATCTATTAGTTGAATTCAAAGTAAACTAGCTATATTTATTTACATTGTTGTCACATTTCCCAGGTATATATCAGTATAAATCATAGGTGATTATACTGAAGTTGTTTCAGATCTTAGCAATAAAATTATTTCAGTCTTACCCATATTGTTAGAGGTCATCTGATTAGTCCCTTGAATTGGCATAGGACCATGTCCAGACAGTTGAGAATATGGCTGTTTTTAATGACAGCATTTCTGTTCATGGAGTCTGGAAGGTTATTGATGTGAGAGAGAGAGTATAAGCCTTGGAGTCAGAGACGTGTCCCCATGTGACCTTCTGTGGGGTTGTTGTGAGGGTTAACAAAGATTTATGTAAAGTGTCTAGCACAGTTCAGACACATAGTCGATGTTAAGTGATAGGCACTTTTATTATTAGCATAACCTCCAAAAATGCTTATTTCACTTAATTATTTCACTAAAATAAACTGATCAAATACCATTAGAACAAATTCTAAGGGTTCAGAGAGTTTCCTTGGTTGAACTAGAACTTTATTGATTTTAATATTTTGGAATTTAGGAATCTTTTGGTTTATTGCTGCTTATTAGCCATATTTGATCTGTAATTTACACAGTTTTATTTCATTATATTATAGCCATTCTAAAAGTCCATTTTCTCTGAACACGTAATTACTCACTTAAAATGTTTTCTCTTCAAAGAAGATGTGCACTATACCTGTAATTAGGCCTTCTTCCAAAGGAAAAATAGAGGATTCTAATTCAGGTGTACTGGTGAGAATAGAGAGCTGCTTTTCTTTTTTGCAACTTTTCTGTGGAACTTTGCAAATGCATGAATTTAATTAACAGGGCATTTGACATTATAAACTACAGGATATGTATTTCCAGTGTGATATAACCTGGATTTTGTTTTGCATTGTATAACTTGCTTATACTGATCCTGCATTATTATTATATTTTAGATGATGTATAATGGTAAATTCTGAACGGCATATTTCATTTGTGACTTTCATATTAAAAGTTTATTAAATTCCTCATTTTCTTAAGAGACTTGTTATATTTATTCTCATATCTTGTGCTTATTTATAGAATCAAGACTAGAAGGATGGCTTTCATTGCCTGTGCGAAACAACACTAAGAAATTTGGATGGGTTAAAAAGGTATTTGAAAATGGTTCTTTTGTTTTGCTTTTGGTTTAGCTACAGCCATTTCACTTTTGTGGTTGTAAGATATATATAACTAGAACTTTTAGACACATAAAACTTGTTTTCACTTTCTGATTTGGAATAATATAACTTTATGTATCTTTTTTTTTAACTTTATGTATCTTTGTGGAAAAAAAAAACGTTTTCATCACTACCGTGTTGTTAATAATAAAATAGTTTTTGGTGTTAGGAAAATAGAAGCCTGTTGACCTTGGTGCTTTTGTTGTTTCAGTGGGAAAACAACTCTGGATATGACAGAAAGTCCCATTTGTTTCTTTTCCTCTGGTACTATGATTATCGATATTATGTTCATTTTTGATAAGTGTCTTATTAGCCTTAGGCTGTTATAACAAAATGCCACAGACTGAGTAGCTTGTCAACAACAGAAATTAATTTCTCATGGTTCTGAAGGCTGGAAGTTCAAGATCAAGGTGCCAGCCAGCATGGCTGGGTTCTGGTGAAGGTCCTCTTCCAGGCTGCAGACTTCTTGCTCTGTCCTCATGGTGGAAGGTGTAGGAATTTCTCTGGAACCCCTTTTATAACGGCACTAATCCCATTCATGAGGGCTCTGGTGTCATGGACCTAATCAACTTCCAGAGACCCCTCTTCCTAATACCATCCCATTAGGTGTTAGGATTTAACATATGAATTTGGGGGAATACAAACATTCAAACCATAGCAATAAGGTTACTTATGCTATTGGATCTTGAAGTGAAATCAGTCCAAAAAATATTTGAATTTATTCCCCCCCGCCCCCCCAATTTGCTTGTTTAAAGTATGTACATTTATTGTTATTTTGAGGAAGACTTTTTTAAGGATACATTAAGATAACTTTTTAGGTATTTAATTTATATTTTCTATGATTTTTATTGCTAATATAGAATTTATTTTCAAAGAAAAATGAATAAGATATATATTAACTTCAATCATTAATTCCTTTCCTCTTTCTTTTTAACAGTATGTGATTGTAAGCAGTAAGAAGATCCTTTTCTATGACAGTGAACAGGATAAAGAACAATCTAATCCTTACATGGTTTTAGATATAGAGTAAGTATTTTTATTAGAATATTTAGGAACTTTATCTTTTAAAGTTTAAGAGTAACGTGACCTTTTCATCAAGTTAGTGTAATTTATTAGTCATATAGTACAATGTATATACTCCTATAGTATAGCTGCTAGCATACTGTTGTTACATTTTCTTATTTTGCTTCATACAGATGAAAGTCTGGGATATAGAGTTGGCTAAAACGTCTTTATTTCATGGGTCTTTAATATGTTGTTTTCTGAAACTAATTAGAAAATTTCTGACTTACTGGAAATTTCTCAAAAAGCAAGGAGTGATTGAATTTATAGAGCAGGATATTCTCTGACCTTCTAACAAGGGTCAAAGTAGTCAGTTGTAATTTCTGACATAAGTATAGGATAACTAATATAATTTGATCCGTTGGTAATACTTTACTCCTTTATTAAAAATCTTTTATAGCAAGTTATTTCATGTCCGACCAGTTACACAGACAGATGTATATAGAGCAGATGCTAAAGAAATTCCAAGGATATTCCAGGTAAACCGTTTTATTTTGTGGTTTGTTTGTTTTGTTTTTTCACCTTTATACATTCTCAGCATGACATGACATAACAAATTTCTTTATTCTTGGGGCTTTTTCAGATTATCTTTCAATTTTAGTCCCATTTAAAGGTGGTTTGTTCCTTTGTGACTTTCATGCTTATGCTATTTAGATACATCTTAATTCTTCTCTCCATTTTACTTGTTAAACTCTGTAGTGTGTTTATATCATGTTTCTAGCCTTTGCTGTGTATCCTTTTGTTCAAGGTTGGTTATGATATTTTTTGAGCATGAATGTTCTCCTGTTTTTAGTTTTATGCTCAGCTCTCTAGAAAGTTAAAAAAATTGCTTGTGAAGTTAAATTTTGCCCCCAGGAGCCCTTTTACTTCCAATTTAAGGTGAAGACAAATTCTCCCCTTTATTACTTCCATTTTAAAATTAGTCAAACCAACAATTACTGAGTTCCTTCTGTGTAAAAGCCATTGTGCTTGGTGTACTGTGGGAAAGTTGGCTGCTTACTTTCTGAATGCTTAGAATGTTTATTTGGAGTATATTATACATCCTTTCCTCTTTTCCTTTCTTCCTCAACTCTCCAAATACAAATCTTTTCAATTAAAGCTATATTTGCAGTTATCACCAAGTTGTCTATTTTTGAGAATCACAGAGCCTCAATTCATACAATTGCCACATCTCTTCAGGTGTTTTGAACATTCCCTCCCAGAAAAACTTTCTAACACTAATCAAGTGCAGATTTACCTTTTGCTAGCCTATTCTGATAAAATTGCTGAAACATAGGAAGATAACATGGAGAAAATAAGGAGGCATCATTTGAACAGGATTGATTCTTTTGAAATGTGAACCAAAGTGACTGGCTAATGACTTTTCTCATCTGAGCTCTTGATTTGAACCTACTAGCATTAGAACATCAAATGCATTTTCTTCTCATTGAATAGTTTAGGCTAATTTTATTTACACTATAAGAATCATTATTACATAAAAAATAACCTATGTTTGAAGATCATTCATTGTTCTTTTTGGTGTTTATAGATTCTGTATGCCAATGAAGGGGAAAGTAAGAAGGAACAAGAATTTCCAGTGGAGCCGGTGGGAGAAAAATCAAATTATATTTGCCACAAGGGACATGAATTTATTCCTACTCTGTATCATTTCCCAACCAATTGTGAGGCATGTATGAAGCCATTGTGGCATATGTTTAAACCTCCTCCTGCTTTAGAGTGCCGTCGCTGTCACATTAAATGTCATAAAGATCACATGGATAAAAAGGAGGAAATTATAGCACCTTGCAAAGGTAAATAGTAAATTATTTGCTCCATCAATATTATTTATGTTCAGATCATTTTAAACATATTAATCTTTTTCAAATATTTCTTTATAGTGTATTATGATATTTCATCGGCAAAGAATCTATTGTTATTAGCAAATTCTACAGAAGAGCAGCAGAAGTGGGTTAGTCGGTTAGTGAAAAAGATACCTAAAAAGCCTCCAGCTCCAGACCCTTTTGCACGGTCATCTCCTAGAACTTCAATGAAAATACAACAAAACCAGTCTATTAGGCGGCCAAGTCGACAGCTTGCCCCAAACAAACCAAGGTAATAAATTAAAGTGTGGTAAAACTTAAAGTGTTTAAAAAAATATTTTGCTATTTATACTCAAATTACAGACTTTCCTAATTGCAATTTTTCTTTGGTATTTTCATGATCTATGGAATACCAAATGTTTGAAACTATTTCATTGTGCATGTCTCATTCATTTATTCAGCTGGATGTAATAAATTTACTTACTAAATCACACACATATATTAAATTCAACCAAAAATATATGAAGGGCTCATTTTTGTCATGTATATGTATTGGGTTGGCCAAAAAGTTCATTCGGGTTTTCCCATAAGAATGAACTTTTTGGCTAACCCAATACATAATCATAATATTTTAGTATTTTATAAGCACATTGACTTAACTTATTGATTTAGTAGACAGGATGCACACACAGACCTTTAAGTGTCAGGTACACACATTGTTTTTATTATTGCAAACCTCTTAAACCTCTTTTATGTTAGAGACTTGTGGGGGCAGGACTGAAATCTTAATTCAGATCTATAAGTTTAAAATAATAACTTGTCTCAGATTTAAAGAGTAATACAGATCAGCTTTAAAAATGCAAAGATTAACTAATGAATATAGTGGGCATTTTTTATAATTGAAGTGGAGTTGGGAATATGGAGTAATGATAGAGATTATTATTGCACAAAAACATTTTGATGGAGCCATTTTCATATAGCTGCATTATAGTAATTTTTGATTCAGAATAACCATTTCTTGACTTACTAGCTAATACAGTATTTATAAATAAATACTGCTATTCATTGAAATGAACATGAAGATTTGTTTAGCTAAAGGATAAAGTATATACTTAGATCATGTATCTGATTTCAAGTGTCCTTTTTGTTCCCTAACACAGGACCTTCAGTATATGAATAATGATGTGCATTGGCTGTATTATCAGAAATATTTTCATTCTAGCCACAACATCATGTATGAAACTGTTCTTGACACTAATATCTCAAGGAAATAATTTAGAATGGCAAAGGTAGAATTGGTGTTTCAGCAGTGAAAATGTTGAATTTTTGTGTGAGATATGATAAAACTAAATATTGTAGAATTAGCGATTATATGATAGTAATTGACCTGAAGAAACTCAAAAGAATTCAGAGACACTGAAGGTCATTCCATGTACCCTGTGCAAAACATCTAAAAATTAAATTTCTGTTATTAATATTGTAGAACCATTAATGCATAAATGCCAAGCTATTTTAATACCTGACAATATATAGTGCTTTATAGCTTTCAATGTGCTTCCATATGTTGGGTTGGCCAAAAAGTTCGTTCGGGTTTTTCCGTAAGATGTTATGGAAAAACTCGAACGAACTTTTTGGCCAACCCAATATATTCTCTTAACTTTCTATATATTCTTTCATTTGATCTTTAAAATACTCATGGAGTAGAATAGGTATTACTCTTTTTCTTTTTGAGACTCTAGAAAGGAAGATAATTTGTTAGATTCAAGACTATAAGAGCTATAGTTTTTTTAGTATATTTTATTCTTTTGTGCTATTTGACAAGTTAATGATTTCACTACATGTGTTAAGACATAAGTTTACGAAGCAGTTTTCAGACCAAGTGAGGCATGTTTTCAATTATGTAAGTTTTCATGTTCGCTGACTTATAATTTTCTTGCCCCCCAGTTCAGCATTATGATTTATTTTAAAGCACATTTACTTTTGATTTTTGTTACTTTTTTTTTAGTTCTGGCCCTGCCCTTCGAATCATTCTTCACTGATTTTTTTTAATACATTTTACATAGCAACAGTAAGTAATAGGGATTTCTTTCTCTCACAACTATGCATGTAGATAAAACTAATACCAAAACTGACTGTAAAATGTACAGGGTTTTTTTTTGGAATTTTAAAATCTAATACGCTCTTTAAAATTTTAAATGTAAAGATGGGCAAATTTAAAATACAGTTTTGCATTTTATTATGCCTCTGCAACATTATTTCTATTGCTTTTAACATCTGTGCCTCCATTGCTTCATTAACTCATAAAATTGTATCTGTGTCTATCCTTAGGTGAATAACCCTACATTTTGCATTCCATTTTGGGTGTCACATTTTATGAGTAGCATACACAAATTGGAAGGTATACAGAAGAGAATTACTGAGGGAGTAGTGGGTCATTTGAAGGTGTTACATACACATGTAGCAAGTGAAGGAACTAAGGATATTTTAGTCTTCTGAGGAAGTGTTTTGAAAGGATGGGAGATCATAAATAACAATAAAGAGTTAAAGGATTTTTCCTTGGAAGAACCAAGCAGAGGGGCATATTTTTCAGTCAGCTGGGAAGAACTATCAAGCAGTCAGATTTGCAAAATTGAAAGAATTGGCTTGCTCTAGAATAGTGAGTGCCCTGTCTCCACAGGTGTGCACCTGATTTAGATGACTGCTTGGCAGAACTGTGAGGGAGCAGCGCTCCTTGATCCGTCCTGTGTATGCAGTCTGATGTCGCATAGCGTGGCTCTCGGGGAGTTAAGCACTGGACTGGATGGTCTGCAGTACCCTACTAATTTATAACTAACTCCTGTGGACGAACGGGTAGAGCTTTAAACGATTATCCAAGAAAACCTAGGAACAGAATTTCTGGTGTGTATCACCAGTAATTTAATATCTAGCTCTTCATTTGTGTTTATTTAATATTAGTCTTAGCACTAGTCAGTCTAGCTTTAGTTGAACTAACTCACATGCTGTCTTTCTTAAAACAAATGTTTGGCTTCATTAGACATCATCAAATATATATATTTCTATACACACTAAAACATAGTACCCATAAATATTCATCTGATCTTTTTTTTTTTATTCCTTTGTTAACAACTGCATCATTATATTTTTTTCCTTTGGCTTCTGTGACGTTCTTTGTTCTGATTCTCCTTTTACCTCTCTTTGCAGCACTTCCCTTTTTCTGTAGTGAAGTGCTTTAAAGTAATAAATGTTAGCTACTATTATTATATAAAATAACAATTTTATTATATAAAATAATTTTTGAGGGCATATTATAATATGCTAGGCACTCTTCTGAGAGCTTTAACTGTACTAACCCATTCATTCTCATAACCACCCTGTGATTTAGCTATTTATGTCTATATTTTACAGATGAGGAAACTAAGGCACAGAAACATTGTGTGCCCAAGGTCACACAGCTAATAAGTAGCAGAGCCATGAGTTTAGATCCAGATAGTCTAGTTCCAGATCCTGCATTCTCAACTGTAATACTTCACTGCCTCACAGTGATTCAAGTAGACTTGAATTAATTGACAGTTTATAAAGCAACGTATAGAAATGCTATTCTAGAAGAATGTTTCCTCGGTAATTTTGAGTTAAAATACTATGCTGGAAAAGTAAGAAATTTGTGAATAAAATGCCTACTTTTGATGAAGACAGTTTGGAGAGATCTTAATTTGTTCCAGTGCAAGACACAAAATACTGGTCCCTGCTGAGGGCATTTCTCTTTAATTATCTTTTTCTTTAAAGATTTTTAAAAATTATTTAAGCCACATAGAAAAGTATAAAGCAAAAATGCAACCAATACTAGTTTATTCAGTTTTTAAGAAATAAAGCATTGCCAGTACAGTTAAAACTTAAGGGTGGGGGGAGCTATTATTTTGTCATTATCTCATCTTTATCTTTTCCAGTTCTAAATATTAGCACATTAATAGACTAATTGGGAAAAAATATAATAAAGTTATATACAACTTGGTGTCAAAAATAAATCCATAAATGAAGTAGAAGGAAATAGGGGAATATGTATCTGATCTTGGATTAGAGAAGAACTTCCTAATAATAAAAGCAAAGAAAGAAAATAAAAAGATTGACTAACCAAAAATTAAAGCCTTGTAGATTTAAAAACACCACATATTTTACAATACATCTGCGAAAGATGGGTTAGTATCTTTGTGCATGGAGTTCTTATATAAGTCATTTAGAAAAAGGGAATTGACTCTTCCCAATATAA
This sequence comes from Balaenoptera ricei, assembly GCF_028023285.1. Classification (NCBI taxonomy): domain Eukaryota; kingdom Metazoa; phylum Chordata; class Mammalia; order Artiodactyla; family Balaenopteridae; genus Balaenoptera; species Balaenoptera ricei. Next base: position 95,156,400 of record NC_082651.1, read on the forward strand.
AAATTAGTGAGGAACATATAGGCATTACCATGAATATGAAAAAGTGATCAACCTGATTACTAAGCAAAGAAATTAAAATTAAAACTATATTGTAAAACTATTCTCACCTGCCAAAGTAGTAAGGATTAAGAAACTTAGTATTGGTAAGATGTAAAGAAACAAGCCCAGTCATGTGCTGCTAAGTAGAACTCAAAACTAAATGCTAGTAGAACTCAAAACTAAAACCCTTCTGAAGCAGTCTTTGGCAATAAGTTTTACAGGCCTGAAGTGTATACCCATTGATCAATTAATGGATGAGCATAGACAATCAAACAGATAATTACAATACTGTTTAACATGTTGTTTATTATGGAGGCATGAACAAGTGTTATGGGAGAACAAAGGAAAGCATAGAGAATTCTGCCATTAAAACATCAAGAACGGTCTCAAAAAAATGGCGGATAAGTAACTTCCCAGGCAAAGAAATAAGGTAAAAGACAGCTTTAGGCAAAATGTTATGTGTAGAGGCACTAGTTGTCAGAATTACCTATGTGTTTGTAATGTTGTATTGGGTTAGGGTGGGGAGAGGGTAATAACAGGAAGTGGTAGAAGATGACACTGGAGAGAAAGCTCTGAGCCAGATTGAAAAGGACCATGTTCACTATGCTATAGGAGTTTTGATTTTGTTCTGATAGAAGGCTTTCAACAAGAGATGAGTATGTTTTGACTTAATGAGATCCTGAACTAAAGTATTGACAGTGAAAATGGAGAGAAGAAACCAAGTTAAAGAAAGATTCTTTTTTTGGGGGGGGGGGGAACTATTAATGCTTTTATTACCAGAATGTATGAAACATTGATCCTTTTATAATTCTGCAATACAGCCTCAGATTCCCATAGTTTCAAAACAACTCATCTTTTAAATTTCCATAACATCCATTTAGAATAAATGATTTTGTTGCTGTTCACAGTAAAAGACAGTCTTTAGCTTTGATGGTTCAGACCTAATTAAACAGAAATGGCTAACTTTGGGCCTAAGATAAATGTGGTATAGAGAGAAGAGCACAGAACCCTACCAATAACCCTACACATAAACCATACTCCATTCAAATAGTCCTGGGACCTCACTGAACGGACTTTCAAATAAGTAATTAAGCCTCCAATTAAAAAACATTTTAAAATGTACTATCTGATAAACTTAAAATACAAAAAATGCAGTATCACCAATTATGTGCATTTTCTAGGATTCATTTTAAAATTCAGACTAATGTTTAACAATAGTATTTCAATTAAATTATGACATTTGAAAAAGGTTATACTTCTGGGGAAAGATCACATAAACATGCTTTTTGGGAGAAGATATGTTTGGAAAACAACAGTAATGGATAATTAATATTGCTTTAACATTTCTAAAATCACATAAAGATGATTATCTCTGATTGCCATTTCAGTAAGTTTCGATGCAGGGTGTGTTACTGTCCACTTACTAGTAACCAAAGCACACATAGAACAGACTTGTAACAAATACTCAGAATCAGTTCTTTTCATGAGCTAAACATTTCTGAGACTTTAAGATTCATGTTTGAACATACAGTACTCCAATGTTGGCTACATAAAATAAAATAAACAGAAGATCTTTTTCAGAGGAGGCTCAATCATCAGAGGCTGTATTGCATTTAAGGATTTAACACTGGCTATATACAGAAGGGAAAGCATTTCACTTAGAAATACTTCACATTAGTGAAGCTCTCTTTTTAATATGGCAACATAGAGCAGCTAACCATTCTGACACTTAAAAATCAACAGGAATAGTGCTACTCTTTTATCCTTTGGTTCCCAGTGACAAATAATGCAGTAATAACACCTCTGGTCTTCATTTCCTCTCGAATGACATTTATTAACAGAGAGAAACCCGATGCTTAGCTGAAATTTGGCAGCCCAAGAAGTGTACCAACTGCTCCAGAATACCCCTCATGCTCTAGAAACAGTGCTTTCAGTTGACCTTTTGACAGTAATCCAGTGCATATGCCAAAAGTTTCATCGAGAGAGTATTGACACGTAAAGTTTCCAACAAAGACAACTCTGTTTATTTTCTCATTAACAGCCCACATTCGTGCCACAGAACCAATGTTATTGGTGATAGTAACTAATGTAGCTCTTGCTAGATGTTGTTTACTAACATATTCTCGCTTCTCCTTATAAATCATATTCCCAAAACTAGATGCTACAGCCCAACCAGGCAGACCAAATCTTTCATAATCTCTTCTGTAAATATCACGGACCAGCTTGTCAGCTTTGTGCTGTCACCTTTGGATGCCATTTCAAGAGCCTCTTCAAAACTTTCACAGCCAGTCAATAAACTACATAAACCCAGAAAGGTGCCCCCTCCAAGGCTTGTCCCAGTTGCTCGTTCCTAGTTGTCTTTGGAATGGACTGCTAAAATACTGACTCCAGAACCAGTGTTTACTACCAGCAGCGGGTAGGGGTCAGCCAGGTTGAAAGGCATCTTTTGGCATCTCTCAGGTTCTGAGGCATTAGCAAAATAATAGCACTCTGCTTGTCCATTGAAACTGACAGGATCTATATACAGCAAGCCCTTTACAAGGCAGTCAGCTTCATCCAGTTTGTGCAGGTGGAGCTTTCCAACTGTGTGAAAATCGTTTTCAGACTTGTCACCACCACCTCCTGTAGCACATAGCACCGTGTGTAATGTTGAGAAGTTTTCCTCTCTTCCCCTTTGGATAAAAGTAGGCAGGTCCTGGGTTGGAAATCTGATAAAGTGCAAGTTCCTTCTCCAGCCAAAAAGTGTTAAATCTTTCAGTTCAAGGTGTGCATCCCGAATACCAGTGGATCCATAGGCTACATTAGGAGTCACGTATTTCCGGATACTTTTTAAGCTCTCAGCTTCTTCTTCTTCCTCTGCTGTGATATCGATAGGTTCAAAATATGAGCGCTTTACCAGAGTTCCCCCGATGTCCATGACAAACCATGGGAAAGAGGGTGTCTTGGCATCCTTGATCTTCATGGTGTCGGCCCGAGGGGCAAGAGGCGGCCTCGGTCCGGAGCGCAGAGGGCTGTGGCGGCGACTCCGGCGGTGGCAGGGCCACTTCCTCCCCTCGGGCCGGGCGGGGCGGGGGCGCCTGAGACGAGGCCCCGGCCCAGGGGTCGGCCCCCCACCCCCGCGAGGGGCGGCCGGGACCGAGCGAGCAGGGGAAGCCGCAGGCCTCGCCGCTCCGGGGCCCCCGCCACCCCAAACAAAAGGCCCCGGCCCCCGAGCCGCCGCCGCAGTACTCTAAAGAAAGATTCTTAAATTGAAATGACAAGAATTAGATGACTGAGTGGGAGGGGAGGAGGGAGAGGTTTTAAGGGAAGTCTTGTCGTGCATTACACTGATAGCCTAGTGATGAGACTTTTAAAATTTGAAGATTGCGACATGGGCACACACTCCACACGTTCTTCAAAGGTTTCGGAAGGATATGAAATGCAGATTTTTCATAAAGTATGCTAAAACGGGGGCTTGGATACCCAGGAAGGCTTACTGATCTCAGTCTCCCAAGTAGTAGAGTTGAAACCATAGCTATAAGTTACTTTACATGTAAGCCTAAAAAAATGAGTATGAGTATATACTAGGCTGTGATATATTTTAAGTGAATAAATAACTATATCTAAGTTTGTGTGCTTATTAATCAAATATTCTGCGTTTAGCACATATTGGAGTAATTTGAGTCGGGTAATCATCCATCAACCTACTCTGTCAATGATTCTCAAAGTCAACCAGCTGCATCAGAATTCATCTCAGAATTCATCTTAAAATGCAAATACTTCCCCCACCCCCCCACCCCCGGTTTAACTAGATCAGGATCTCTTGAGATGAAGCCTGGGAATATGCATTATACATAGCACTGGGTCAATCATACACACTAAAGTTTAAGAACCACTGACATAGTGACCATAGATGGGTTCTTGGCACAAATGTATTCATGAACGTCACAGTTATAAACAATGAGAAAGTTACTCCTATTTTTAAAAATAAAAATGATTGCACTATTAGATGGTTGGGTTGGGTTGGAAAGAAAAGACCACATATACCCCTGTTCTAAGTCCAGTTTATTTGGCCAAGATAAGTTGCTAATGCTGCTTATCTACCTGTGTTTTTCCCTTTATCTGTAGTTTTTTTATGGAAGGCGTAACTTTTGGTGACCTGTTGAAAAAGTAGGGTCCTGCTGGAATTGAGAAAGCTACATTCTTAATATTACTCACCTTTCATACTAGGGCTTATGGTACAATTCTGCGAACATGTGAGCTAACTGGGCACTTTTGTGAAGGGAACATTGACACATACTGAGCTTTCAGTTCTTAAATCAAACTGGGCATCAGGGTGGTTACGTCTTCATGTGGGCCCAGTGGAAAGAAGATTGTGTCTTACCCCTAAACATTATCTCTGTCCTCAGTCCTCTGGTAGTTTGGAAAGCATACCTGGTCAACATGATTATATGCATTTGCATGTAAAGAGAAAGAAGATTTCCCTGTGTGCTTCCGTCTTAATTTTAAACATGTTGTTATCAATGAAGGGAAAGTTAAAATGCTTACAGCACAAAGTATGATTTTTTGATCATAGCATATTAAACTGTCGTTTCTAAAGAGTGTTAGAGTATAAATTTGCAAACCTCCTGTTGCAGATTGCTTGATTTGGCATTTAAAGACTGGGATTGGTCATTTGATGACGTTGATGGTGGTGATGATGACGATGTTTTTGATTTCTGAAGAAGTAAATGGGGTAAATCGAAACATGAGAGATGAGTTGTTCTAGTATTTCCAAGTAGTGCATGTGGTTTGCACTTTGGGTTTTCATTATTTTTGACCAGTTTGAAATTTTATTAAGTTATTTTTGATAGTACTTATTTGAAAAGTAGTTTTCAGACAAGTTTCTAACTGAAATTTCCATGTTAAGTATAAAAGTGAAATGCTATGTTCAGATTCTTTATTGGCTATATATTTTCAATGCAGTTGGAATTGTAATTTTTTATCTTAGGAATGAAACGTAGAAATAACAAATGGAGCTAATTCTGGTACTTTCTGTTCATTCCAAAGAAGCCATATGCAGAGAAGTAAAATTTACAGTGTTTTCAAGTTCCTACAACTGTATTAGTTTGTGAACATAGCATGGGATTCCTTTCTCCCTCCACCCCTCTCTCCTTCCCTCCTCTTTCCTTCTTTCTAACTTGCAAGAATTAAAACCATAAAAACTTTGTAAGTCTAATAAATGCTGTGAACTAGCTGTTTCTGATCTGGCTTTTTTTGTGATGTGAAATGTTTACTTTTTGAAAATTTAATGTTACTCTTGCTGAGGAATGCTAATGGTATATGCTGTGAAAGCTCTTGTGCTTTTAGAAAATGTGGTTTGGTTAATAGTGGCTAACAGAGATTTGAATGAAAATTGAAACTCGTGAGTTAAACCTTTTATATGCAATGAATTTAAAAGAAGTAATGTCTATCTTAACCTAAGCAACATGTTGCAAAATACATACTTAAATCACACATTATTGGGATCTGTTTATAACCAGGATTTACAGAGTATTTTTTACATATATTTACTACAACGTGTTTGTTCCCATTTCATAGATTTAAAAAATGTGGCATAGGGTCAAACAGTCAAGTAGAACCTGGTCCATAAGTGCACTCTTCTTTCAGCTACATGAGGCAGCTAACAGTTAAACCCCAAGTCAAACTTGACATTCACTTGAATTATTCAGTGACATATTGTCTCACCCTAATATTCAGTTAACCATATTAAAACTTGTGTGTCATGTTTGTGGCCAGTGTGAGAAAATATGAGGAAGAATATAATTGCATGTACCTAAAAAATAAGAAAAGTAATACAGTAAATATGTTTTATGCATGATTCAGGTGTTAAAAGTACAGTAGTTGGAAGACTATATTGTTTGATGTAAATGGAATGCCTTTTCAAAGAACTGATAACAATCTCTTAAATTATTTCACTGTATCAACTAACTTTATTTTCCTTTTCTTTCCAGCTAACTGCCTTCTGTGAATGCAGTCATTATTCAAGGTGATCATATTCTTACAGTTGAAACAAGACTGAAATATGATGGCCCAAAATTTATTAAAAAGCTATATTTTCCTGAGAGACCGACACACACATATATGTTCCCTTTATTCCTGCAATATAAATTCTAAATGTTGGATAGATTTTTCTGGGCTCCTTTGGAGCAACAAGTTGAACCAACAGTGATTGGTTAATAGAGTAAGAGGATCATGTGCAACTCTTCCAAACTTGTTCCATAAAGCTCTCTCAGCATCACTCACACTACATTGCATAAAAGGACTGAGAAGAGTTAAAGAAATCATCTTTTCAGCTTCAGCAGAGAGATTTCACCAGCACATTTGCCAGAAGAATCTGGGAATGGATTCCACTACAGTGATATAGACTGCATCTTTAAGAAGTGACCATTATACTGTGTATGTGTGTGTGTGTGTGTGTGTAGATGTATATATACACATGCGTGCACACACACACACACACACACACACATACATCTATATAGTACTGTAATACTGCAAGAGGGTTTTTTTAACTTCCCACTTTATTTTTTTATAAACATTAATCAGATATCATTACTTACTGCAGTTGCAACTATGCATTTGTATAAAGCCATAATGTTGGAGTTTATATCACTCATTTGTGTGTACCTGATGGAAGCTGCATGTTCATGTTTAAGCAATTACTGTAACAAGAAGTTTGAAGTTAATTATATCAGTTTCCTAATGCTTCATAATAGGCAACTTTACCCATTTTGAATGCCTTAATTTAATTTTTTTCAAAATCTCCACCCTTTTCTGTATTAAAAAAAAAAAAAAAGAACAAGTGTTTACCAGCTCTTAGGATGCAAATTTGCTTTGCAGAAGAAAAATAGTGCACTATTTTTACACATAATAGTTAACAATGTCAGCCTATTTTGATTGTATAAGAGAATTTTTTTTTTAAAGTATTGGTGATAGAAACAGTAATGGATAGTATTGGAACTAATATATCTTTTATGTATATCTATTATTCATCCAACCCTTTTTACAGACCTCAGTATTAGTGTGTGACTATGAAATGTTTTCTTTTAATTTCCTGGCTACCCTAGGTATGCTTTTATTTCTGATAAAGATATTTGTGACTATTTTTACATTTTCACACTCAAGATTCAAAAATTATCTCAAATACAAAGAAAACTAGGACATACTGTAGATATATTTTAAATATTTAAATGTGATCCCTTAAACACACAACTGTGTATGGCAGTATTTCAGTATTGGGTTAAGAAAACTGGTGACTGGGAAGAAGTTGCCTCAAAGGCACTTAACTTGATTTTTATTTTTTTAAATGCTGTTAAAGTTACAGTTTATGCAGGACTATTCCTGCTTTATTTCTCATTATCCCAGAAAAGTGTATGTTTTATACTGCTACAGTGTACATCAGTAAGAATCAAGTTAAAAAAAATTACGTAGTCTTTTATCAGTCTTTCTTTATATACATACGCATACACAGAGTTTGGTGTGATATTGAAATACATCATCTAATATTTCTATGAAGGAAGTAGACATTCTTCATTGATTCCTTCTGGGGTCAGTGTAGGGTGTTTAAAGAGTTAGATCCCCAATTATAGATACTATTGTGGAAATTGAAGAGTGGCCTTTGGCTACTGATGTATTGAAACTGAATCTTGTTATTACATTATCCAGGCTGCACTCTTTCATGCTGTCTGTGCTAAAACTAGATATGCATGCCATTTCCCTTGCAGATATGTTCTGGTTTGGGGACACAGCTCTTTCTTTTTTTTAAGTAAGATTAAAAAATGAAAAATATATAAAATTTATATAGAATAAATATTTCCATTCATTAGACTTGTTAAAAGGAGACTGAATTAATATTTTATATAAAGATTTTGTTACACTATGGGAGGCTCTATCATATTATTCTGAATTGGAGAGTATATATATATATATATATTTTTAATAAACTTTATTAAGGTGAAATAATTTGAAGTTTACACATGAGTAATTGAAATATTTGAGTAAAAATGGCAAAAGTTTAAATTTTGAATGCTGTATATATTAAAGAATATGGAGAATCATGGTGTGATGCAACTATACGAGGAAAATTAATGTGAAGTTTTTTTGGGGGGAAAAAGATATCCTAAGGGGCGAAAAAAATCTCTCCATGAAGAGTCTTCACATTATATGGTTTGACATAAGGATTTATAAGGTTGTTTGTTCAACTAATGGAAATGTGCTTAATAAAAAATTCTGACCTTGGGTAAGAATTTGCTTTATACCCTGTTGCTGGTTTCATGTACATACATGAGTGCATACACCCATCCAAATGCTCTCTTCCCAACACTCATTAAATATGACATTGACTTGGTTTAACAGCCTGATTTTGTGCCAGCTTCTCTTTTTCTTGAGGCTCCAAAACTTCCAAGATAAATTTAAGACCAAAAGTTGCTTATTTCGTCACACCTTGATTTCTCCTAGAGCCATAAATACCTCCTTTTGAGAACTAAGAAGTAGTGAATACTGGGATTTTCTTAGTTGGATTTTTTTACTTTTGTGGGAATAGTGAGACAAAGTAGAAGGAAAACTGATGCCAGGATTACTGTTGAGGATTACTGTATAGTGCATTTTTGAAAAAATTAAAAAAATGCTATCTAGAAGCAACATTTTAAAAAATCTGTCTGAAAGTTTAAAATGCTCTGGAGCTAACTAAAGGATAAGTATACCAATAAATCTAAAATAAAGGTTAGTGTTTTTAAAACTAACCTATGCTAGAGTTACACCATTCTGGCTCTGAAGGAGCTCCTTTATCCCAGTTTATGTGCAGATCCTCAAGAAGAAATACTCTAGGTTGCCAAACCACAATTTAAGAAGTTATGCTGCTGCTGTTAATCTATTCTTACAGGATTTGGGTGGTAAAATAGAGAAACTTGGACACTATATTACCTTATTGAAACATACTTTAAATAACATGTTTTAAAAATCCGATGAAAGCAAGTCATTTCTGAGCTTCTCAGTCTCTGTTGACACTGCTACTGACTCACCGCTCCTCCCCTGGGATAAGATGTCAGTTTCCCTATATTGTGAAGATACCGTAGCTGGTTTGTAAAGCACTTTGAAGATAAGCACTGTGTGACAGTGCTGAATATTATGCTTGGGGGGCCTCTCCTTGATTCCCTTCCCCATAATAGTTGTGTTTGGAATTGTAATAAGTTATGAACTGCATGGTTTAGATAATCATGAATATTTGATCAGCTGTCCCTTGAACAAAAATCATACCCCCCTGATATTTTTTAATTTTGTTGCATCTTTGTAGTAATGTAATTGTATTTTATGCCTGCTTTTTATATTAAAAAATTAAATAAAAGAAATTAAGACATAAGCATTTTCATACTTTTCCTGTGAGATAGCCCTGGAATGCTGCAACCTTCTAAAATTTATCCCCCAAAATTACCTACCCTGAAAGATGGGTATAGCAAAGAAGTCTCAACTAAGGTTACCGACTTGGGAATCTTCAGCCCTATCATTTAATCCATGGAGAATACAAAATCGAATTTCAACTAGGCGTTTGTGTCTGACTTAATGTCAGTATTTTAAGGGGCATGCAAACTTGAGAATCTCATTTGAGTGTCGAGGATAAGGAAAAGCGGCAGGGAGCCTGTTTTGTTAGGAATACTGTGCTGACAGGTGCTTTCCTAGAAAGCACTTTTTTGGGGTCTTTTCTAGGATACTTGCTAACTATCTGATCTGGCACAGGTTATTCAGTCTGGGCTTCAGTGTTTTCATCTGTAAAACGGAGATTGTTTACTTATAGGATTGTTGCGGGATTAAGTATGATGATGTGTATAGAATATCGGGTAGCTCTAATGTTTGTTCCTTTCCCTCCCAAAGGGGAGAAATGGAGAACTCTTCACCTAGGATAGTATATTTTCTTCAAGGAGTTGCTTTAAGCATTGATAAAGTATATCTAAATAAAATATGTTGGACTAAAAATCACATAATTTATACTAATGGTCAGATTATAACTGCATATGAGAAAAGACTCATTTGAATTTTTTTAAATGATAACTATGATTTTTAAAACTACAGAATGATTTATTATTTACTTTTAGATGCCATGTTTCTCTTCCTGCTGGTCCCAAGCAGTAGTTCTAAAAGGATTAACCACAGTTTATATTTTTTAAAACTGCACTTTACATAACCTAAAACTAATCACATTTAAACAATTGAGTTTTAAGACTCAGAAGAGTTCAAAATAAAGTTTATTTTACATAGGAAACAAACATTTTCTAGGAAGCATCATTTACTTACTGCATATAATAGAATAATGCCATTCAATTATTAGGGGAAAGTTCTTAAAATGTTAGAGTTGATAAGCTTTTACAGGAAAACACAGTGTACAGTAATCTTAACATCATGTTCAGAGTATACTATAATGAGAATAAAATCTAAGAACTTGGTAGACCCCAGCAATACCCTGCACTGCATGTACTTTCAATAGGCAAAACCTGGTCGAGGTCAGCTGTATTTTGTACCAAATTCCAGTAATGGTATTGTGTAGGTGTGATCCTTTTAAAAACAGCAGCATTGTGCTTGAATCAGTATATTGGGATTGCCTCTTCATGAGTAGAGACTGCAGGTACCTTTTGTTACAAATTACTTGAAGGCACAGTATGAAGTTAAAGGATTACTTTGGTATATGAATTCAAGCCAGTTACATTTTTGCTTGCCTTCAGATCCTTGCTGTAACCTAAGGAGGTATTACACGGTAATATGATACAATAAGGCCATCCTGTTATGTCTATATTACAATTAAACATTAGTCCCAGAAAGTGAACTCTGGTAATGTATTACAATTCCACTTGAGCAAAATCCCACTCCATTCATGTTCGTCTGTGTTGCGGAGAGGATTTATTTTTTAAAAGATTGTGAAAGCTGAGAAGTAGATGTAGTTAGCTCTTCGGAGGGAACTTAATCATGACTTGAAGAATAACGGTCAACGCTGTCTCCTCAAAATGGGCTTCTTGGGAGGTTTCCATCAATCACCAGCCTTATCAGAACTGCAGATGTCTGAGCCCTACCTTAACCTAATGAAGTGGGGACAGGGATTTTAAAAATCGATGTTTTTAAACAAGTGTTTAAGCGGGCTCTTCCAAGTCTAAAATACCTTTGGCACAGTTGGCTAAATTTATAAAAGACCTGGTTTAGCAATGAGCTTTTTTTTCCTTTGGTTCAGTTATTCAAAATCCACTTTGTGTGTGGGAATAATATATCCATCATTCAGATTTCACATCGGTCTTGCGGTAGTGAAGTATTGTAGCTGCTACCCATATATTTAAGGCCAGCATGATCACAAAACGTATAAGAACTGAAATCAGTCAAAAAGAAGTATGTGTTAAAAAATACTGTTTTCACATAAAACAAAATCACCACCTCTAAGGAGGAGCCCACCCCCCCCCCGCCCCCCGCCAAATGAAACAGAACTATGGATCATGCAGACTTTTGAACAACTTTGGTTCCAAATATTTCTGGAAAAATGATCTTCCTATCATGACTACCTTTGCTCACTTGGCCTGATTTCATGAATAATTTCATCCTAAATGCTTAATTTGGAGGAATCTGACTCTGGTTGGTAAATACTACAACTTTTTAAAACCCTGTTACTCATTTTTCAAGTCTTGAGGATGGTGGTGTCTCAGAACATTCCATGTTAATTAAGCAAAGGTGGTACACCGCACTCAGTTAAGGTAATTGTGAAAAACTAGCCCAAACGTCAAAGCATGTTTTATATTGAGGTAACCATGAAAATGTGGCTCTTTGTTAAAAAGAAAAAAATAACCTTAGTGACTTGACAAACACTCTCCTGATAAATAAGGTTTATGAGATTTAATGTATCTTTGGGGTTGTAAAACACTTTTAAGATAGCTAAACTGTTTTTAAAAGATTATTCTCAGATATATTGATCACTTTCAGGAACAGCTGTCACCTTAGATACAGAACAAATCACAATTAACATGAGGTTTGTTTTGTTGTTTAATTATGGTTTGACTCTCCTTTCCAAGCAGAGAATTCTTGAAGTCCTGTAGGGAAGACTCAGGTCTCTCTTTTCCCTTCCCCACTTGACCAAGTTTATGCTTTGGCCAGAACACTTTTACTCCTCTCAGAGCTGATGGAAAGCATTTGAACCAAAGATAAAAACCTCCAGGAAGGGACTAGCAAATGCATCATTCTGTTCCATAGCGATATTTCTCAGACAATGATTAGCTTATTTAAAAGGTCTACACACAAGGGACATATTTCTAGTCTTCATAGAATGGGTGACACCACCTGTTTTAATCATTTTTCCAAAAATTTATATGCTTAATTTGGGAGTTGAAAACTCAACCTAAGGAATTAATGAAATTCTCTTTAGGTTAACCCAGGAATATTTTATTTCCTCCTCCATCACAGTATTCCTTTAAAAAGAACAGAACAAGGACATGGAGTCGAATGATTACATCACTCCCTTTCCTGCTGCTTGTGGGCAATTCTCTGAGGCTCTGGACCATCCGGCCACTACCACCTCCTTCCCTCTCATTAGACTCACCCCCGTGCTCTCACGCCAGCCCTACTGGTGCTCTCTCCATCCTCTTTGCTCATGACCTCCACACATGCTGCTCCTTGTAACAGTCTCTTCCCTCCTCCCGATCTCTCTCTCCTTCAAATTAATCTCCCCAGCTCCCTCCAACCAGGTCAGGTTCCCATGTCAGGTGCTCATCCTGTCCTACTCTTTCAAAAAATGTTTCACAATATTTTTCAATAGTCAATTGTGTGATTACTTCACTGTTCATTTCCACTGCTGGTGTGGAAGCTTCACGAAGATAGGAATCTACTATCTTGTGCATATTCTATCCCAGGTACAGCAAGTAGATGCTTAATACTATACATGGTGACTGATGAGGACCAGGAATATATTGTCGCTGGCCTCCAGCGGGGCTAAGTGGCTCCGTTAAACCCTAAGACAATTTACAAGTGAAGGAGGCACAGATGGCATAAAATTCAAAAAGGAAGTGGGCAGAAAAATATTTTGCTTACTTGTAAGATCACTGGTGGTCATTAAAGTTGTCATTATTCTTGCTGTAAAAGCAAAATTTCAGCAATAAATATCAACTTCTCAGACATTTTGGTATTTAGCTAATATCTTTCCGTTTTAAATGCAGGAATATATGCTAACTGTTCTTGAAAGATTTGGGTAGAAGAGAACCCTCGATGGAGAAACTGGTCCTTTAAGATACAGACGCAACATGAAGAAGTATAATTCAAATATCTAAAACTAGTAAATCTAATTAATGTAATAGCTCTGAATTTTTTAAATGTTCCTATCTAAATATAGCATATATTCATTTTAGGTAGTTCCTGCAAGAATCCAAATGAACAGTGGAAATTCTAAAGTTGAGACCGAACACTATGGCTCCAGAAAAACTCCACTGCTGCAAATCATATTCATTCGCAAAAGGCAATGCATGATTCTCATCTCTTTAATCTGTTACATCATAAACATTCACATTTTTAAAACAAGCTAGTGGATTCAATACAACCAAACTCATGATGCTTTTCAAACAACAAGAGAGGACTGTTAATATTAGGCCAGATTTTTGGAGAAAAGTGTGCTTTCACTTTTTTTTAGCAACTTGCAGACAACGGAGAGTGGTGTGCATTAAATCAGCCTTGTAAATATGGATACACAGGAGGGTCTATCTGAATAGTTACTTGCAAAGGATTTAAGCTCAAGGGTCTGTGACATACCGCACTCCTCCGGGTAGACACCCCACGCCGACCAAGGACACCCCACCAATTAGAGGCTTGTTCTCACCCGCACAGGTATATGAAGCGAGGCTCCACGTGAGAGCACTCACGGCTCCTGAGTCCCTGCTTTTCCACAGGTACTGGAGCTGTGCACACTTACTGGCTGCACTGATGAAAGTACAGAAATTCTGTTTGAAGATAAAACAGGAGGAAGTTAGGAGTTCCTTAGTTTCACCAGAAACTAGATACACCAGATACTTAAAGCATTCTTTTTCTTTCTGGCTGCGTCGTGTGGCTTGCGGAAAAGCACTGAGTCCTAACCACTGGACCACCAGGGAATTCCCTGAAATCGCTTTTGAAGCCAAATTTTCATGTCAAGTGATAACCAACTTGCACAAGGACAAAACCCAAGTTTCCCGATAAAGAATGGACGCAGCAGTGGGACATTTATGTATAACCCACCAATTCCACTGCTTAGTGAGTAACTGATGGGCAGCAGGTCGTTGGAAGCTGAGAGTTAAGAAAGAATCTGCAATGACTACAAAGGCTTATCTGTCCCCACCTGCCAAAAACAAACAGATGTATAGATAGTATGGTGTTTTTAGAGCCTGTGGGGAACCATGCTGCGTTGCACTGACAGACTCATCCACTCAAAGCAGCAAGCTGGAGCGCTTCGGCTCTGAGTTTCTGGCTGTTCTGATGAGCTACGTGGTGAGGCTCCTGCCCTCTGGTCCCCAGCGAGGCAAGAGTATAGCACCCTCCACCCTAAGCCGGGCCCAGGCTGCCATTCACCAGGCTTTCCATCAGCTGAAACACCCCGTCAACTGGTTTCCAGGAGAAAACGCCATCTTTAGAATCATGAAGTGGTCTTGCTTGGGGGCATAACCAAGGCCTGCACAATCTTATGATACACATTCAACTGCAGATTATTAGGTTTTCCCGTAACACAGAGTCTAGCAGAGAACAGGACGGGAGAGAAGAAGTGTGCTCAGGCTGTTGCGCCGGTCACTTTTAAGTACTTGGATCATGTCTTTGTGAATGAACTAAGAGGAGGTGACGTCTCAATTTATCTAACCACGAAAGCACAGTGTAGGACTTCCGTGGAAACCATCTGTCGGTCTGAAATGGGACTCGCTCTTGAAAGCCATAGAACCGTAAACCTTCTATAACTTGGCTTTTTCATGAATTCAAACAGCATCCCTCCCCTACAGGATCCTAGGGTTTGCTGCCCCGCGGGAGCTCTGAAACCCAAGCGCTTTCTCCTCTCTGGGG
The DNA here is from genome assembly GCF_028023285.1 of Balaenoptera ricei. Taxonomy (NCBI): domain Eukaryota; kingdom Metazoa; phylum Chordata; class Mammalia; order Artiodactyla; family Balaenopteridae; genus Balaenoptera; species Balaenoptera ricei. The sequence goes on from NC_082651.1 coordinate 95,171,493, forward strand.
CTCCAGGACCCTCAAGCCAGCCACCCTGTGCCGAGGCCCCAGTGGCTGCTGTCGAGTTGGCACCCAGGAAACACGTGTTGTGGACAGTCCCTGCTTGACAAGGGAAAAAGGAAACTACAGTTTATGAACTATTAGAGCATCACCATGTGGTCAGAATAGAGCATTCGCTGAGAAGGGAACAGAAGAAACAGAAAAACCCGAAGCCTTCGGCCTCTGGGCCTGACTCCTGACGAGCCTGTAGCAGCATATTCCCGGGATGATGTTCCTGGGGGTGAAGGGACACCCTCCCACAAACAACCAGACCTGCACCCACGTGACCACAGTGGCAGCTCCGGAGAGCCTAGAGATGCCCTATTTGTAGGGTGGCCAGATTTAGCAAACATACAGGACACCCAGTTAAATTTGAATTTCAAATCAACGACAAATAATTTTTTAGCACAAGTTTGTCCCACGGAATATTTGGGACATAATTATACTAAAGAATTCTTCGTTGTCAGCATGGTAACCCTACTAATCTGCTTTCCGTACGTCATGAGGTTGAGAGCCAAGTCCACTTTCCGACTAGATGCTGGAGGGAGAATGGGTGGAAGTTCAGGAGTCTGGGTGTGGCAGGCGGTGACCACGATTAGTTCTGCTCCTTCTTTTCCCACTGGGTGGAAAAGTTCACGTCAGCCACCGTTTGATCTGTGGTCAAATGCTTCCGGACCCACTGCCAGAATCCTATTCTCACAGCAGGGAATTTCTGGCCCTTAACCAAGGAAGGAAAAAGAGTATAGGGCTTACCCTTTTCCAAGGAAGAAAAAAAAAAGTGTTTGGGGGGGGGGGCAAAGTTAGAAAAATAATGAGTACGTGGCCCATGTGTAATTATTAACCTGATAATAACCTGAAACTCTTTAATTTATGTTCAGTTCTTCATTCTACTAGTACCTACCCGATCCCAATCTGGTTCTCTAGGGCCCCAAAAAAGGGAAGTAAAAAAATTGTGCCGTACATTTAAGTGAGAATAATGTTTTTAATATTTGGATAGCACTAGGCTTTCATCCCACTATCCTTTGGTACAGCTGAAAAATGAGCAGGTTGAACATTTGATCTGTAAAGTTTTTTGCAGGGTAGGTGGCGTGGAGAGAAGAGGTAGACAGACTGCTGTGAACACACTTTCTTCTCCAGGGGCAATTTACTCACCATGGCCAGATCTATGATCCACTTCTGCAGGGTGAGGAGGAACCAAGCAGACACATAGCTTACCACGTGCTAAGGGACACAGCAGTGGCTCGGCCGGCAGCTCCACTCCCCTCCCAACCCCGTGTGTGTGGAAACAAACCAAGGCCAGAGAGGTTACATACCTAAGCTAAGTGTGGAACTGGGAACAACAGCTCTGCTAGACCTCGTCAGATTCAGAAAAGACAAAAATGATCCAAGTGAACACCTTCTAGGAGTTCAAAAGCACAGAAGCAGATTCTGGAAGAAAATTACAAAGAACCCTGTGTTCTCGGACCGATCCTAGGGCTGGGAACGTCCCAGATGATTTTAACTGCCGGTTTAACTCCTGAGCATGCAGACCTCTCCAACGTAACGTCAACAGTGAAGCACTTAGGTTCAAATGATATAGCAGGCGTCTTCTGCAAAACTGGTGTCACGTGAAGCTGTTTCCTGATTTCCTCTTTCCCACTAACTCCAGTGTAAAAATGACGCGGCTGGGGTGAGCAATGCTAGGAGATGGGAGGAATGATAATGGCTTTTCATCAAGCTCAGTGATGCTGCAGGAAGAGAGCCCGGCTAGAGAAGCAGAAGCAAACACAGGGAGGTGGTGCCCAGGCCAGGGAGGGGACGGCCAGGAGCCTCTGCTGTGAGCTTGGGCAAGTCATTTTCCTTCTCTGGGCCTTGGTTTGCTTATCTGCAAAATGGACTTAACATTCCTTGCCCTATCTACCTCCTCATGGCTTTGTGGCACATCGTAGGGACCCAACAGGCAGCTGTGATTATAATTAATAACATTATTTAAATGAAGAGATTGAAACAGACAATGCCCTGTGCTCAAAGTCAGTAGAACTAGATACTAGTCAACACCAGAAAGGCAGCCTGAATCTAGGTGGATGGAATCCTGCTTTCTGAACACTCTCTAATTCAAGTCTTAAACTAATGTTGCCCAATTTTGTACCATTGCACCTCATTCCATTCATTCCAACTATACATTTTATAAAACTTCAGCAGTAGTACCAGCAATTGAGATCCTAGAGATTTGTAGAGTGGCCAGATTGAGCAAATAAAAATACAGGACACCAAGTTAAATTTGAATTGCAGATCAACAACAAATACTTTTTTAGCATACGTATGTCCTGTGTAATATCTGGGACATACTATTACTTTTTAAAAAAATGCATTGTTAATATGGCTGCCCTGCTTATCGGCTCTCTGTAAGTCACAACTGGCAGAAGGAGGCCATAAAACATCTTGCTGATACTACAGAGTTGCCATCAGTACCTAAGTTTTCTAATCTACAGCCTCACCATTTGCACAAAGATAAGCTGTTGCATTTTATTTAAAAAGTAAATCACACAATGCTTTTCATTTCTTCAAAGTACTCTGTTTTCAAAAACCTTTAACCAGCTGGGGCTGACCTTGAAGTGTTGAGGGGCAGTAGAGCCACACGATCCCTCTTTTTTGCAGAGGGAAACTGAGTCAGGGGGCTTACAACTCCATTGAACAGCAGAGGGTCAGGACTCAGTCCGCACCCATCTCCCCTCTGCAGACAGGCTTTTAGCACGAGAGCCACCACGACCCTGCCACCTCCTCAGCTTGTCCTGTGCTCCTGGTATTTTCCTTCTGGAAACAACCCTAAAAGGTAGGCATTATGATCCCTCTTCACAGATGGGGCGACTGCAGCTTAGAGGCCAGTGCCCAAGGCCACCCAGATGGCAGTGGCACTGGGAGTTCCCACCACTCCACACCCACCTCCTCACATGCTCAGCGCACCTGGCCGTCCCCTCCCTCTTTCCTCCACCCTGAAGACATATAAATAAACAGCTCAGATCATTTCACAGATGTGGCAGGATTAACTGACTGCCATTTAAAAGGCTTTCTTGGCCTTTTAAGGAGAGTGAAGTTCAACAAGAGAATAAAAGAGTTTTTACAAGGAGAGTGAAGATGGAAGGCTGGCCCTCGTTCACAGAAGATGCTGAGTGACGTTAGCAGGGATAGGTCTGTGTGTCTGACCAGAATCCACGGAGACCTTCCTAATGTCTTGACTTTCACTTTGAACCAGCCATCAGGAGCCCAGACCCACCAAGAGGCAGTAAGAAGCCAAGCTGACCAGGTGTGTTAGTGGCAGCGTGTTACACGCCAGACATGCTCGTTATTACATGGGGACATTTTTGGGGAAGGAAGAAATATCTCCCTTCCCCTAAAGAATACATTTGGACAATGTCGCTCTTAGCAGGAGTGCTTCTGCAGCTCAGCAGTGAGGTACTAAGTCTACCTGGTGGGTCAGGGCACCATGGGGCTCCCTGGTCTCAGAGGGGTGGCCCTTGGGCAGGGACTGTTCTAGAGCATCTCTAGGCTGTGGAGATATTTACTCACATGGAATCTTGCATTGGGGATTTTTTTTTTTTTTTTTTTTAGTTTAACCAAAAGAATACATATCTGGTAAAGGACCCTGCTTAATAACATCCTGTTAGCAAGGAACACCCCCAGTTCCATCTCGGATTCTCAGATGCTGAAAGGATACAGGACGATGTACGGTGCTGCCCGTTTCACATCCCCCTTGAAATGGAAGACACACAGCAGGAGGATGAGATCTGGAAAAGAAAGGCTCTGAGTGAGAGGGAGGAGGGGCCCCGAGGGCCGAGGCTGGGCACAGGGGCATCGGTTACCTTGTGCGATGAGGATGGGGTACTCCAGGTAGGTCAGCAGTGGGTACTCGTAGTAACACTGGTACCGGAGAAAGACCAGGAACCTGGGGAGAGGGAGGGCGCATCTGAGCTCGGACCAACCTGACCCACAGCCCGGAGGCCTGGCCGCCACCCAGGAGCACAGGTTCGTCTGCAAAACCCTAGAACTGGTGGCGGGAGTCTGCAAATGTCAAGGAGGGAAGTACAGAATAAGAAGGGTGAAACATCCATTTTTAATCATCTCCCTGATTTCTGAAGCTGGGCACTGGTGTCTGTCAAGTCCCTTGGATGGTCAGTTACAGACAAATTTTATGAATTTTACAGAACCACCGACCAGGATGAGAAGAGACAGGGTTTTCTGGACCCGGGCCTGCCTGTCTCTGAGGCTGGGCTCTTTCGAGGCCCCAGGGAGATCCCTCAGAAGGTCGCACCCAAGAAGCCGCACAGGCCGAGGAAGATATCTGAGGGGGGCCGAGAGCCATCCCTGGGTGGGGTTCCTGGGCAGGGCTTCTAAGTGACTGAGCACGTAGGGCCCAGCAGCGAGCTGGGGAGGCCGTGTTTTGAAGACGAAGGACATCCCTAGATGAGCCTGGTGGCCTCCCAGAGTGCTGCTCAGGCTGGCGGTGGGGACAGAAGGGACAACTCTTCAGTTCCTCAAGAAAATTCGAGCTCTGGAGAGGCTTCGGCTTGGAAGGGTGGGAGACACAGACACCAGAGTCCCACTCCTCTCAGAAGAAGAGGCCCCAGCTTCCTGCCTTCCCAGCTCACACCCTGGCCAGCCAACTCCCTCAGAATCGAAATGCCCACACTGTCCCCTCAGGGTCTGTCTCCGTCCCCGCACCCAGGCTGTGAGGACCCCTCAGGCCCCCTGCTCCCCCAGGGTGAGCCAGAACCCACAGACCACGTGGACGTAATGGCTCACACCTTTCAGGCCAGGATGTGGCGTTAACAAAGCCCCACGCCCTCACCCAGGCGGCACTCTGGGTGACCCCAGCCAGCGCTTGCCCCTCCACTGCCTGCTGAGCCCCCTTCCCGAGGCTGCCAGGCCTGCTCCCGCAGGCATCACCTGCTGAGTGTGGAGCCCTAAGTGGAGTGCAGACTCCAGGGCTAGGGTGCTGGGCTCACAATCCCCGGCTGTTACTAACCTCTGGGGCCTCGGCTTCCCCATCTGTGAAATGGGGACAACATGCGCTGTATCTGCACACACGGATGCTTTAAGCATGTTACCTAAGGTCATGTCTTCTGCCTCTTTCTCTGGCCTCACTGCTTCCAGTTCAGCCTCCAGGCTTCTGATCACAGGCCCCCTGCCTGGAGGGCCCCTTTCTCTACGTGGCTACCTCCTCTCCTTCCTGAGGACGCCAAGGTGGCTCCCCTCCTGGGGCGCAGATCAGGACCTCCCCTGCCCCGAATGGGGAACTTCTCCTCCTAGTAATTATCTGCTTTCCTCAGAGGACTGGGGTCGCTCTGAGGCAGGATGTGCTTCCCCAAGGGGCCTGTGGCTCAAATACATCCTACGGTTGACCCCTCAGATGGGGGTGTCCCAGGCGGGACCCCGCAGGTCCACGGGTGGCCCCTCACCCCTTGTGCCCTGGAGGTCTCCTGTTTCTCCCTCTCTCCCCCCTGCCTTCCTTCTGGCCCAGGGAAACCGGGGTCCTCAAGCCCGGGAAACCGGGGTCCACTGCCCCTCCGAGGAGTGCTTCCGCTGAGGACCGGCCCTCAGAGCCGCCGGAGGGTAACTGGAGTCCCCGGGCTGTCGAGGAGCAGAGGGGAGGGGGCCCGGCCTTGCAGGGCGAGGAGCTAGACTGCTGGGTTCACGTCTTCCCCACCAAGTCTTACAACTCTGTTTTTCACCGTTCAGGTCTTTATTATTATTATTACTTTGCTTATTTAGAAGAGTACTTTAAAATTTTTTTTTAATTGAGGTATATTTGACGTACAAGATTATATTAGTTTCAGGTGTACAACATAACGATTCAATATTTGTACATATTGTGAAATGATCACCACAATAAATCTAGTTAACATCCGTCACGTTCAGGTTTTTAAATACTGGATCAGGGCACCCATTCCCGATTTTGATAGAAAAACCGGCTCTTGGAGCAGTCTCGGCTCCCGCTTTTCAAGCGCCAGTTAAAGCCCAAGTCCCGGTCAAGTCCTCCTCTCCCTCCAAAAAGCTCTACGTTCTCTGACACCCCGCGCCCCCCGCCCGCAAAGGTGTAACTTTTAAAAGCCAGAGGGTCCAACCCCTCATTTTACAAGCGAGGAAACCGAGACCCGAGAACGGAGCGGGGGATGGTGGGGGGTGGCTTTAGGGAGGATGCAGATGAGAGAGCCTCGACGTGCAAGCGGCCTTGCTCTAAGCTGGATGGTTAGTTTTGTCACTGATGGTTGGAGTGATGATTTCCTTGAGTGTCGGTTTTCTCATCTGTAAAATGGGCGTGCGCCGTCTTTCGTTACCGCGCAAGGCTGGGGGAAGCAGCAAATTCAGAGAGGAAGTGAGCGGCCCGGGCAGGCGCTACTCCCGGCGGCCCGCGCTTTCGGCTCCGCTTCCCCCGCCCCTACTGTATTAGAGTCGAGGGTCTCCCGGGCTCCCGTCGGCTCCAGATCGCCCCGGCCTTACCCAGCCAGCTCCAGAAGTAGGCTCGGGAGGCTGATGCCCCGCGCGCTGCGCGCCCCCAGCACGGCGAAGATCTGCGGCAGCTTGAGCGTCGCGCACACGCCCAACACGCTCCAGTTGCAGAACCACAGCAACCGCGTCTCCATGGCGCCGGCGGGGCTGGGACTCCGGGACTCAGCGGATCCGGCCGCCGCGCGAAGGGGTTGCCGCTCAGCACTCGGCCGCCGGGCTCGCCCGGTCCTTCCGCCTTCCCTTCTCCCCTCCCCGGGCCGCCCAGTCGGGGTCCGCCCCTCCGCCCCGATCTCCGCCCCGAACCCCGCCCAGGGTCCCCTCTCCCGCCCCTTTGTCCGCTCGGCGCCTGTCTCGCCCCGACGCCTCCCCAGGTCCGCCCCGTCCCCGCAGTCGCTCCGCCCCTCCCCGCTGGCCCGGCCCATCCCCCGGGAGCGCTGCGCCTGGAGCCGCCCCTCACGGGTCCAGACGGTCGGGGTCCGCTCCGCTTACCTCCCAGTCGTCCGTCCCCGACCTCGCCCCGACCCCTCCCCAGGCCCTCTCCCTCCGCCCCGGGGTCCGCCCCTTGCCCGAGAGGCAGGTCAACGCTGACCTTTGCGTGATCTGACCGCTGCTGATTCACTTTTCCGTGTTAAACCAACTCGTGCAGTTCTGAGCCTGCGGGCGATGTCTCCCGCTTTCCCACGGGTTGGATGGGCAGAAATTGAACCGCAGGAGGGCAAAGGGGCACCCCTCACGGGGGAATGGGCCATTTTGTTGGGATTTTTCACTCCTGAAAAGTGTTTTCCTTTCTTTTTCTCACTAAGCATTTCAGAGGTAAAAACTTAAAACGACCCAACTTAGTTTCTGTGCGTCCACCTCGATTTACAGACGGAGAAACAGTCCTTGCGGGACCGCGCTTTCCTCCAGCCGAGAGTGGGGACGTGTCCTCCCCAAGGGCAGGAGGCTTCCTTCCTGAGGGCTTGGTCCTTAACCCCAAAGACTCCCCTCCAGAGACGTGCACTTAAGAGTGAAATTTTTTCTTAAGGAGGTAAAAATAGATTTCTATTGACAAAAGAAGGTAACTTAGACTGCGGGGCTGGGGGTGCATTTTCAGGCTCAAAATGGTATAGGTACTGAGTCAAGGTTACAACGAAACAGAAAAGTCACAAAAATGCAATGCCAGAAACCACTGTAAAGAAAAAAATGCTGCCTGCCTTTCCAGTTCTATAGGATCAAGCCTGTTAGCCACTGCACTTGCCCACCACCAGTGTGCCCTGAGGGGAATTCAGGATGGAGAAAACCAGGAAGCATTCTGTGCGTTAGATTTACTGACCTTTTAGCTAGTTAAGATGCATGTTTAAGGAAAAACGTCTAATGACCCCAGATTCTTGCATCTTCCTGTACAGAGAAAAGCCCTAAAATCATTAACTTGAGACATCTGTTCTTTGTGCTTGGCAGTCATCTTGTGATGCTTGACTACATGTTTTTCCCAGCAAAAAAGTTCATATATATCCTGGCTCTCCCTTATCTCTTCTGAGCAGTTCCTTAGAGCTATGTGAGAAGTTGTCTCCCAGGCTATGGTCCTCAATAAGGTCCCCAAATAAAACTTAACTCACGTCTCTTTTTGAATTATGGTTTTCTCAGAGTATATACCCAGTAGTGGGATTGCTGTGTCATATGGTAATTCTATTTTTAGTTTTTTAAGGAACCTCCATACTGTTCTCCATAGTGGTTGCATCATTTTGCATTCCCACCAACAGTGCAGGAGGGTTCCCTTTTCACCACACCCTCTCCCCCAGCATTTATTGTTTCTAGATTTTTCGATAATGCCCATTCTGACTGGTGTGAGGTGATACCTCACTGTAGTTTTGGTTTGCATTTCTCTAATAATTAGTGATGTTGAGCATCTTTTCATGTGCCTCTTGGCCATCTGTATGTCATCTCTGGTGAAATGCCTATTTAGGTCTTCTGCCTATTTTTGGATTGGGTTGTTTGTTTTTTTGATATTGAGATGAACCTAGTGGCAGGGCAGGAATAAAGACGCAGACATAGAGAATGGACTTGAGGACATGGGGAGGGGGAAGGGTAAGCTGGGATGAAGTGAGGGAGTAGCATGGACATATATACACTACCAAATGTAAAATAGACAGCTAGTGGGAAGCAGCCGCATAGCACAGGGAGATCAGCTCGGTGCTTTGTGACCACCTAGAGGGGTGGGATAGGGAGGGTGGGAGGGAGGCTCAAGTGGGAGGGGATATGGGGATATATGTATGCATATGGCTGGTTCACTTTGTTGTACAACAGAAACTAACACAGTATTGTGAAGCAATTATACTCCAATAAAGATCTATTTTAAAAAATAAAATCATTTCAAAAACCAAGAAAAAAAACACTTAACTCACAACTTTTACCGTGTGTGTTTTTCTTTCAGTGGACACCATGATTGCTGGTTTTGTGCTGTGAACCTCAGCAGGGCATTTGAGGCTTTCCCTCTGTCTGCCCCACCTTCCGTCCCTGATCCTCCAGCCCACACTTGGCCGTCATCCCCACCCGCTGGGAAAACCCAGAAGGTATTGAGTTCTTTCTCCATGGCTAAGGGAGAATGGGATGCATTAGAAAGAACTCTTTCAGAGGAAAACAAAGAGTGTGTGTGTCAGTGGGTCTAGTCCTTGTCTTCTAGAGATCCTGAAATATTTACAGATGAAATAATATGTCTGGAACATGCCTCAAAATATTGGGGTTTTGGGTCGTAGGGTGGGGATGTAGATGAAACGAGAAGAGCAGTGAGCTGATAATTTTTGAAGTTGGTGATGGGTATATGGGGGATTATTATACTAGACTCTCTACTTCTGCATAGGTTTGATATGTTCCATATTAAAAAGTTTAAAAACAAAAGAGAGGATGTGCATGAAGTGCTGTGACTCTGAATGTGCGGATTCTGAGCTCCAGAAAGGTGAGGGAGCCCGAGTTCCGGGATTAGATCTAGTCCTGGTGTAACTGATCTGGGTTCTGGGACTCCTGAAGCAATAGAAATCAATAAGAAGCCAGACGAGAAGTTCAGGCGAGGCTTTACTGGGACATGGGTCCCAGCAGATTGGTGGGTCGATCCAGAAGGGTGGCTTAGGTGGTCTGCCCACCCCCTTGGCGGTGCCGTGTGCAGGGGTCATGCGTGAAACCCTGCTTTTGCCCCCAGCACCTCAGAAGTGGCAGTTGAATTTTGGCCTTTTTGTATCTTATTGTTCATACTCTGCCCCAACTGCACAAGCATGCAGTTATTTTTGGTCCCTTAAAGTGTCTTTGTATTTTGTTGCTCAAGGAGACGTTTGTCCAGGTGCAAGCTCTCCAATAAAGGGTCCCAGGTCCCACCCTGTCTCACTGGGACTGGATGTGCTTATTGCTCTTGAGATGACATTGCTTTTGCCCTCTCAGGAGACTCTTTGTGTGTGTGTGTGTGTGTGTGTGTGTGTGTGTGTGTGTGTGTTTATTATATTTGTCTGCTTGGGCTGCCTTAACAAAATACCACAGACTGGGTGAGTTAAACAACAGGAATTTATTTTCTCACAGTTCTGGAGGCTGGAAGTCCAAGATCAAGGTGCCAGCAGGACTGGTTTCTGATGAGACCTGTCTCCTCGGCTTGTAGATGGCTGCCTTCTCGCTGTGGCCTCACGTGGCCTTTCCTCTGTGTGTATATCCCTGGTGTCTCTCTCTCTTCTTATAAGGACACCCATCCTATTGGATTAGGGCTCCACACTTATGACCTCACTTAATCTTAATTACCTCTTTAAAGGCCTTGCCTCCAATTTTATCACATTGTGGGTTAAGGCTTCAACATGTGAGTTTTGGGGGAACACAATTCAGTCCACAATAGACATATATATATATGTTCATATGCACTCTGTACATACCCACATACCCGCATACATTTATATATATATAAAATGCACACTGAGCTGAGAAGCACTGGCTAGAGCACTGAGGATGGAGACTGCCCTCCCTGTAGGACTCCGTCATAAACATTGATTCCTTGGCCAAACTTCTGCTACGTGCATAACGGACCCAGTGACTTCAAAATGCCACTCCCTGACATCCATTTTTTTTTCGAATCTTTGAATTTTATTTTATTTATTTTTTTATACAGCAGGTTCTTATTAGTTATCCATTTGATACGTATCAGTGTCTACATGTCAATCCCAATCTCCCAATTCATCCCACCACCACCTCCCCCCACTTTCCCACCTGGGTGTCCATACGTTTGTTCTCTACATCTGTGCCTCTGTATTACTCAGCCCTAAAAAGGAACGAAATTGGGTCATTTGTAGAGACGTGGATGGATCTAGAGACTGTCATAAAGAGTGAAGTAAGTCAGAAAGAGAGAAACAAATATGGTATATTATCGCATATATGTGGAACCTAGAAGAATGGTACAGATGGACCGGTTTGCAGGCCTGACATCCATTTAAAGCGCAGCTCACCTTCAAAGACAGCCAAGTGACTCAGTACAGGAGCGGCTTCCTTCCGGCAGGCGGCATGGAAGACGCTGTTGCACCAGCTTATAAAATCAAGTAACCTTGAGAGCAGCCCACCCGCTCTCACCGCAGCCTTTGGGAACGAAAGAGTCAACATCACTCTTCTTCGAGTCACAGATTCGCGTGCCTGGGAGCTCACTCTCCGTGGCAAATTCAAAATGAGTCCCATGAGCCACCCGGACAGAGTCCCGGGAGATGACAGAATGTTCTGGAACTTTGAGGGGTCCAGAAGGGGTCTCTGCCGAGAAGAGTCTGTCAGTGAGGGTTCGACTACAGACCACAGACTCTTCCTCCTTAGGCAGCTGGTCATATTTGGAGGCGCTAAGCGGAGTGCGGGGTCACTGGGAGGACGAGGTGCAGGTGTGAGGAAGAGTCCCTCAGGAACAGCTTCCAGAACCTCCTGCCAGCCTTCCCCTTTGGGAACCATAAGTTTGTTTTCTTTATCTGTGAGTCTGTCTCTGTTTTGTAGATAAGTTCATTTGTACTAGTTTTTAGATCCCACATATAAGTGATATCATATAGTATTTGTCTTTGTCTGACTTAATTCACTTAGTATGATCATGTCTAGGTCCATCCATGTTGCTGCAAATGGCATTATTTCATTCTTTTTTATGGCCAAGTAGTATTCCATCATATATATATGCATGCGACATCTTCTTTATCCATTCATCTGCCGACGGACACTTAGGTTCCTTCTTTGCGTTGGCTATTATAAATAGTGCTGCTATGAACACTGGGGTGCATTTATCTTTTCGAATTAGAGTTTTCATCTTTTCCGGATATATGCCCAGGAGTAGGGCTGCTGGATCATATGGCAACTCTATTTTTAGTTTTTTGAGGAACCTCCACACTGTTTTCCACGGTGGCTGCACCAATTTACATTCTTACCAGCAGTGTAGAAGGGTTCCCTTTTCTCCACACCCTCTCCAGCATTTATTATTTGTAGACTTTTTGATGATGACCATTCTGACCAGTGTGAGGTGATACCTCATTGTAGTTTTGGTTTGCGTTTCTCTAATAATTAGAAATGTTGAGCATCTTTTCATGTGCTTTTTGGCCATCTGTAGGTCTCCTTTGGAGAAATGTCTATTTAGGTCTTCTGTCCATTTTTTCGATTGGGTTGTTTGTTGTTTTGCTATTGAGTTGTATGAGCTGTTTGTACATTTTGGAAATTAAGCCCTTGTCAGTTGCATCATTTGCAAATATTTTCTCCCAATCAGCAGGCTGTCTTGTCGTTTTGTTTATGGTTTCCTTTGCCGGGCAAAAGCTTATAAGTTTGATTAGGTCCCATTTGTTTATTTTGAAGCAAAGAGCTTTCTTACAAGCATCAGAGGCTTATCAACAGCAGCAGTGACAACTATAGACGTGGCTAGAATCTGTTGAGTGCCTGCTGTGTGCCAGGTGTTTGACTTTCGTTAAGTTGTTCCACTTATCTGTCGAAGCAAGGAGGCTGTCCCCATGTCGAGGTGGTCCTGGCTGGGAGTTCCTAGTCCTGCCACACGGCTGTGGCTCCTTCTTCTCCCTCCTCCCGTCTTGGACTCTGTTTATCTTGTTGCCCCAGGACCAGCATAGGAGAGCTGCTTCAGCCTGGGGCCCAGCCCACCCCTGCTGTTCTGGGAGTGCTGGCTGCCTGAGGGCTGTCTCTGAAACCCGGGACTTGGCTGTAGGACTTGGGTGTCACATACACCTCTACTGTCCCCCCAGCATGGCCCTCACAGGCTGTATGATCTTGGGCAAGCCCTTGACTCTCCTTGGCCTCAGTTTCTTCATTTTAAAATAGGGGAAACCATACCCACCTCATAAGGTTATTGAGAGATACACAGTTGGTGCTCAAAATATGGTAGTTCCCTACCACGTGCAAACTAGCAAAACGTTTTGGGGATTTGTGGGCACTGGCTTTGCTCCTGAAGCAGCGGGGGAGAGTGGCCCGAGGTGGAGTCAGGTGTGGGCCCCGTAGGAAGGTGTGCGGGTCCCAGCCCCCATGTCCCAGCTGGGACATCCCACTAGCACGATGGCTGATCTTCAGGGCTTCTCTGTATCCTCAGGAAGGTGGGGAGTGCTAGGATTGGGGTGGGGGGAGGTTCTTCAGTGCACACCCACTGGGATATCTCTGCAGCCCATAATAAGTGTCCTCATCTGAAAGAAACGTTGCCTCTTCCCCTCTACATGGTTACATGGACGCAGCCTGTCACATGAACCTGACCCCATTCCCAGGGCCACAGCTGACTGGACCAGGGCAACTCCCTGACTGAAGTAGGCCTGGAAATACCTTCCCAGGGACCTTGGCATCAAGTACTAACTGACTCCGTTCTCACCCTGGCTCTTCAATAGGGAAGCCGTCAACTCAGGGGCCATTGGTCATGGCCATTCCCCTCACCCCTGCTTTTATTTGAAGATTCCCAAACCCGTAGAAAGGTTACAAGAATAGTTCAATGAATACCCATATGCTCTTCACTTAAGTGTATCAGTTGCTAACATTTTTATCCACCTTTGCTTCACCTGTCTTTCGACTTACACACCACCCACATTTTGTTGTTGTCGTTCAACCATATTCGAGTTAGTAACAGACATGTGGCTTTACCCGTAAATACTTCCGCATACATCTTGCAGGGACGAGGGTGTTCTTCTACCTAACCCAGGTATAATTATCACCCTGTGCAAATTTAACCCTGATACAGTGCTATTAGCTAATACTTAGCTCATGTTATCTGATATTTAGTCCATTATCTGATATTTAGTCTCACAGTGTCCTTTAGAGCTGGTCACAACCTTAAACGCAGGTCACCTTTGATCTGGATCACGTCCTCAATTGTCCTTTGTCTTTTATGACATTGATGTCTTGTAGGGAATCTGGTGTTTCTTCAGTTACCCTCAGGTTGGGTGAGGCGGCTGGGAGTACTCCCCGGGCAAGTCTCCCCACTGTGGGTCCCACCAGGAGACTCATGATGTCAGCAGCCTATGATGGGGAGGTTACATTTAATAAGTATTTGGTTAAGGTGGAATCTCGCAGATTTCACCACCTGCCGCTCCCTAAGACTCTCTGACCCAGTGGTTACAGCATCTTTTATGGATTCTTGTTTAAATCAATTAGTTATAAAATGGTAACTTTCTGTTTATATCATTTCTTCTGTATTCTTCAGTTGAGAAGAGCTTTTCTTCTTCTACTTAAAATTTTAAAAATTATTGGTATGAACTTGTGGATTCTTTATTAGTAGCATTGTTCTCGGGTGGGATTTGTGGGCACTGGCTTTGCTCTCACAGGTGCAGTCAGGGATGAACGTCATTTAGATGCTCAAATTATCCCAAATTTAGCCCGTGGGAGCCCATTCAGGTGGGCACTTATGTCCCTTTGACATTTCTCCCTCCTGTTTTGAACACTTCCTTACTTTCTGGCATAGGAAGGCGCCCTGGGCTGGTGTTCCCTGGGCAGTGGTCATTTTTTAATCACGTGGAAGCAGGGATGCTGGTTTGGCCATGGAGAGGAGAGTGAGGCAGGCGTGCTCAGAGAAGCAGTGATAAAAGTTGACGAAAGAAGCCTTCAGGCTTCGCTCTGGCTCATCAGCCCCGATTCCAGTCCTTCCCAGAACCTGCTGCTTCCTAGCCCCTGGGTTCTGAGATGCCCCCATTTACCTGTTGATAGTGCCCCTTCTTGCCTTGGCTGGTGCTGACCCTGCAGGCTTGGTGCACCCAGCCTCCTTTGCTCTGGCCCAAACGAGGCATGAGGCTGGCGTCGGGGCCACAGACAGACATCAGTGTGCACCTAGTGTCTAAGCCCCCACAGGCTGAGAGGGCCAGGGTCCCCAGCCCCAGGGTGGGGTCAGGCATAAGCTGGAGCAGGAACAGGACCAGGTGCTTGGCTCTAGAAGGGCTCGTCCAAGTCTGGACAGACCAGGTCTGGGATCCTTTCAGTCCAAGGACTTTGCACGCAGCCGGAGACCCAGGGCTCTATTTCAGATGTTGTTGTTGTTTTTTTTAAAACTCATATTGGCACCTCTCTTTATGCCCTTTTAAAAAAATTATTTATTTATTTATTTATTTATTTTTGGCTGTGTTGGGCCTTCGTTTCTGCGCAAGGGCTTTCTCCAGTTGCGGCGAGCGGGGGCCACTCTTCATCGCGGTGCGCGGGCCTCTCACTATCACGGCCCCTCCCATTGCAGGGCACAAGCTCCAGACGCGCAGGCTCAGTAGCTGTGGCTCACGGGCCTAGTTGCTCCGCGGCATGTGGGATCTTCCCAGACCAGGGCTCGAACCCGCGTCCCCTGCACCGGCAGTCAGACTCTCAACCACTGCGCCACCAGGGAAGCCCCTCAGATGTTGTTTTAAGTGTCTTACAGAACACTCTTGTCCAAAGCTTGTGGACTCGGTCAGGTGTTTGCCCTCTGACCCTCCTGCTGGGGGTGAAGTATGCTTTCTTGTCCTAGTGAGGCTGGGGCTGGCCACGTGACTTCTTTGGCCAATAAAGGTTATCGGATGGGGTGTACGGAAGCCTTGCCTGGTCTGGCTCTTGGGCTCTAGTGACGTGCCATGAGAAGAGCACTCCCAGGAAGCTGCTGGTCCGAGAGCACGAGAGACACGTGCATGGACGTGAACCCCGTCCGAAGCTTGGAGCCAAGTCCAGCTGAGCCCCAGCCCCATGTGGACCTGTGAGCAAGAAATGGGCTGGTGTGTCCCACTGCATGAGTGTACCAACTCTCTAAAAGAGCTCCCAAAGCTCTGTGATTCAGGGCTCACCGAATGCTCAGAGCACGGAGCCATTAGCTGGGGATGTCCTAGGAATCTGTCTCCCCTCCCCCATCGACATAGAGACTGAGGCCTGGAGAGGAGAGGGCGTGAGATGGGATCCCAACTCTTTGCTAGCTGTGGGACCCGGACCAGCTTGAATGAAGTCTTTGGCTTAGTTTCCAAATCTCTCAGATGGTGACAATAATACTTAGAAAGGAGGCGATTTGGGTGATGCGCCAGGCACAGCGTCTGTGCGCAATACACCGCACCGTCTCCGGGTGGCCGTGCTCCAGGAAGTGTGAGCCAGCCGGCCTCTTGCCTTCCCTCCTGGAGCAGGCATCTGCATCCATATTTAACCTCGCTTTCTCTCACTTCCTGGGAGTTCCCAGAATACCTCTTGCTTACATGAAATTTCTAAAAATCTTATATTTGTACTTGTATGGAAATATGTATGGAAATATGTTAATATAAATGTTTCAGACATTAAAAAAAAAAAAAAGACAAAAAAAAAAAAAAATAAAAAAATAAAGTCCATTTTGTCTCATATGAAAAAAAAAAAAAAAAAAAAAAATACCTCTTGCTTTGACCCTCTGTCTCTAATGGAAATAACTTTATTGTGTTGTTTTTATTTTCTGGGCATAAACATAAAATGGAGCATCCTTATGGCAAAAATGCAGATAGAGTCTTTAAGGAGCCACCAGCAGCTGTCTTTGACCAGCCCAGTCCAAGGGGGGACACTTGTCCGTCCTGTGATGCTGCCACGATGTGACCTTGACCCTGACTGTGCTGACCACTGACTTTTGCCCAGGCATGTGATCTCAGATTGGACAGGGAACCCAGCTTCTGTCTCAGACTCTGAAAAAGAAGGCTGCAGCCTCCAGGTCCAAGTGCAAAGGGCTGTGTCCTGTTGTGGGTGACCTTGTCTCTTCCCAGCTGGGTCAGAATCAGGCCTGGTTTGTTCCATTACACTTTGCAGGAGTCAAGGGTTGACAGTGAAGTGGGGTGGGCTTTATGTTGTGTGGAAATAGTGCGTCCTGAGTAACTTCTGATAACATTGAGGGCCTATTCTTGGTGGTGATCAAGGATTCTGCAGATTGGAAAACAGTTCCTATGTAAAGTTTACTCGGGCTAACACGACCCTTGGGAGGGGAAGGAGACCAGCACTTAGCAAGTGTCCCCTTCCTTCCAGGCCCTGGGCCAGCACTGCTCACGTGAGCGTCACCTGGACCCCAGGCTCCCTGCTTCCCTTTCTGGCCCGAGCCCAGGTCCAGGTGCCTCTCTGTCTGCCCCACAGCACAGAGGATGTGGGATGGATCCAGGGAACCTGTGACAGCGGCCAGCACCACCTCGACTCAGGTCCCCTGTAGGCAGGCTCCCCCCCTCGGCTCTAGCTTCGCTCTGACCCCCCTGACCCTTACACGGGTAACAAAGGAGATGGAGACCCTGACCAGAGAGCCGACCCTCTCAGCAGCCCCTGTCTGAGGACCCGCATCCTCCCCGGGTGACCGCACCAGGATGGTGCTCTCCCCCCCAAGAGAGGGCCGTCCTCTGCAAACACATCCTCGTACCGTGTTGCAGGCACTGCTCTAAACAATTACACAGGATAACTCATTCAATCCTCACAACAACCTTACAAAATCTACCATTTTATCCCTATACATGGTAGGCAGAAAAGTGGCTCCTCCAAGATGTCCATGGGACCACGCATATGTCACCTTGCACACAAAAGGGATTTTGCAGATGTGATTAAATTAAGGACCATGAGCTGGAGAGATTGTCTTGGATGATCAGGGCGAGTCAGTGTAATCACAGGGTCCTTAAAAGATGGGGGAGGGAGAGAGAAAGAGAGATTTGAAGCTACCACGCTGCTGCCCTTGAGGATGAAGGAGCCACGGGCCAAGGAATGTCAGCAGCTTCCAGAAGTTGGAAAATGTGAGGAATCAGATTCCTCCAGCCTCCAGAAAGGAATGCAGCCCTGCCAACGCCTTGAGTTCAGTCCAGTGAGACCCACTTTGGATTTCTGACCTCCAGGACTGCAAGATAACATGTATGTGTTGTTTTGAGCCTCTCAGTTTGTGGTCACTGGTTACAGCAGTGACAGGAAACGAACACACCATGCTACAGGTGGGGAAACGGTGGTTGGTGCAGAGGCTCCAGCAACGTGCCCAAGGCTGCAGCTGCTCAGAGTCAGGAGCAGGACCCGAAGCCAGTGGACGGTGCTCCTGACCACACGCAGGGCCCCCTCTCATGGGGCCCTGACCCTTCGGGAAGCCCCCTTGTTGCCGGTTATATGGCCTTGGGCAGGTTCTTGAGTCCTCTCCATGCCAGGTGCGAAGATGAGCCAGGAGCCCTCTTAAGGCTCGCGTGGGACTCAGGGATAACGACCCCTGGCTGTACGCAGGGTGCTGTCCGGGGCACAGGTGCCGGACCCACAGCGGTGTCCCCGCCGCCCCACACCCACCGGGGGCAGGTCCGCCCGGCCCTCCTCCTGGATGGGCTGCAGCTCGTCTTCAGCTCCTTCTTCCGGATTCCTTCCACAAAGAAGAAGTCCAGGCTGATGAGGGCTTTCCCCAGGGGCGTGTCCACCCTGCTGCCCACAGCCTGGCTCGTGGAACTGGGGACTGTGTCAGAGAAGAGAGGCACGTACCCCAGCAGCTTCACGGGCCCCTTCTTGTTGCCCTGAGGAGAGGGGACAGTTAGGGTCACCGGCTGCGGGAAAACAGGAGGGGCCTGAGCGGGGAAGAGAAGGGAGCTGGGAGAAGATGGCCTCTGCAGGAAGCATCCCCTGGGTGATCCGATCCCAGATTCCGCTCTGGACCCAGAACTCAACTCTCCAGCCGAGAGAGGCTCGCTTCCTCCTCCTCACACCCAGGGCTCCTTACACAGGTGCTTCCAGGACCCCCTCACCGGGATGCTTGAGCAGCCGAGGGAGGGACCACGTCCTAACCCCTCCTCCACCCCACCCCCCAGGCCTAAGACGCTGCCTCACACGTGGTGGGGACGCCACGGGGTGGTGTTGGTTTTTGGTTGAGTTTTACTGGAAATCTAACACACACACAGAAAAGTCCACCAGTCACAAGTGTACAGCTCAGCCAGCGCCCACGCGGTGAGTGCCATGCCGTCCCGCCTGGACCAGGAAATAGGACGCGGCCCGCCTCAGATGCCGCCTTTAGCCCCTCCGTCACTGCCCCGACCGCCAAGGCGACCTGGTCTTGACTTGTGGGTTTGCCTGGCGTTGAACTTTACCTGAGAGGTCTTCCCTCTGGCTCCTTTCTCTCAAGAACGTGTTCCTGAGGTTCCCCTGTGTTCCCGCGTGTGGTGGCAGCTGCTTGGCTCTCAGTGCTGAACGGTGTTCCGCCGTGTGATTTGGGCGAATACTCCGCAAGTTACTTATCTGCTCTGCCACGGGGGCATTTGGGTTTGTTTCCAGTTTTGGGGTCTTAGGCGCGGTGCTGCCCTGGACATGCTTTCTGGTGACTTCTGACACTGATGGATGGAGGAGTGAGTAAATGTCTGAGTCATGACTAATCTGATAAGCCTTCCCTGCCCTTGTTTATAGTTAACTTCGTGCTGCCCCGTGTCAAACAGAAGAGACAGGACCAGTCTTAAGAAATAGGATCCGGGCTCTCAGCTGGCAAAGTCCATGCCGAGGTGGCCCCATCGTCTGGGCGGGCCGAGGGTTTCAGGGGTCAGGTTGCTCATACACAGCCCGGGGCAGGGAGAGGCTCTGTAGCCTGCGAGCCTGGGCCAGGGGCTCAGGGTAGGAACTCAGGCCCCATGAACTAAATCTTCGATCGCAGGGCAGACAGCAACCCCTCAAGGCCAGCCGTACAGATGTCAAAGCTTCCCTAAACCCCACAAGGGCCATGCCAGTGTGGCCACCACCTTGGTTGGCTTGTTACACTGCTTGGCTTCCAATTTGGTTCTCTAACCATGCTTTATACAGCCAGATTCCTTCTCCCATTTGTTCATTCCTCCAACATGAACTGAGTGCTAAATAGTTACTGGGTGCTGGGGGTGTTTGTGCAGTAATGAAGCCATCTTTATTCTTTCGCCAAGGGAGCCCACGGCCAGGTGAGATTGCTCGTTGCACAATTACACGATGTTCCCAAGGAACGGGTTAGATGTGCCAGTGAGTGAAGACCACAGTGGTCCGGTCATGCTTGCTCAGGAGGGGGAGATTTCTCAGAAGGAGCCACTTGGGCGGGGTCTTGAAGGATGAATAGGAGGCCATCAGGCTGACAAAGTAGGAAGGGAATTTCAGGCAGGGGAACTGCATGCACAGAGGCATGGATAAAAGAGAGTCTGTGGGTCACCGTGGGGTGAGCAAGGAGGACGGGGAGGGAAGCAAGGTTGGATCATGGGAAGTGTAAACCATCCTGAAAAATGCAGATTTACTGAAGGATTTTAAGCCAGGGAGAGATATAGTCAGTTCTGCAGTTTAGGAAAATCGCTCTGGTGGAGGATGGACTGTCGGTGGTGATATTAGACACAGGGAATTAGTTTACAAAGTGTGTTCACCCAAACTCATTCTCCTTGTGGCGCCAACCCCACTCACTCTACAATGCTGACATCCTCAGGCAGAGGAAAACATTTCAGCAGCTGATGCCTGTCGTTTCCAATGGGTTCGTCTTAACTAAAATCAAGAAACATTGGGGAAAAGTAATTTCTAAATACTCTACGTAAGTCTTTTCTTTCCCACCAGACCCCGAGTTTCTTGACACAAGGTTGTGTTTTATTGGTCTCTGTACATTTCAGCATCAAGCACACAGTAGGTCCTCAATAAACATTAGATGAATAAATAAACATTCTAAGTGCAAGTATGTCGGACAGGAATGTGGTTTGTCTTACCATGGGGTCATAGCCTTTCAGGAAACTCCAATTCTGAGCCCTGGAAAGAAACACGGTGGCAGTGTGAGCCTTCCCTGTGACATTTTGACCATGATTGTCCCCGGGTCACAGGAATCAGTTGCTGCCACGGATGCATGGATTACATCATGGAGGAACTAAAATCAGTAAGTGGAACAGACGCCAAGGATCAACAAGTGTTTATGGTGGAGCCTGTAAAATGAACACACATTTCAATGGAGCGGAAACTCTGATGCCAGAGGGTGTAGCAGGTGCGTCAGGAACCCGGATGCCGTCTCACCCTGTGCCGGGGTCTGCTGGGGTATCTGCCAGTATTTTGTGAAGAAAAACCAGTTTTCACTTCCCCAAAGCCTGGTAACCTTCCAGCGTGTGTGGCAGAGGAAGGTAGGGCGGGGGAGGGAAAGTGACAATGAGAAAAATGGCGTCAGCTCTGCTGGTAGTTTAATTTTTAATCTATTTTTTGAAAGTCAAACAATTCTCTAAGACTTGGAAGAAAAGCAGGTTTCTCTGCCCCAATCCTCAGAGCCCGCGAGATCCACAACCTAGAGTCAGTTTCTTAGCTGTCTCTTCAAGCCTTTCACGTCCATATTCTGAAAGAATAAACCTGCACTGCCATTTCTTGAGGTCCTAAAAATGTAAGCTTATCTATTGGCTTTCTACTATGGGAGATTATGAATTAGCATTCTTGACCCTTTCTTCTTCCCCATTTCTTCCAAAATCATTGCATTATAGATTTTGGTTCACTTGATATGTATTGTTTATATCCTTCTAGTTATATAAATACTGTTCATTGATGAACTAATTATACTACTTACTGCATAATATGACCCCAGTTCCTTTCTTTGTACAGCTTAGAATTTTTTCTAGCGTTAATAATGATATTTTCCCTGATTATCTTAGGTTTCTATGTACTGATCATTGATTCCAAACTCTCCAAATAAATTGTAAGGCTCCCTCTCAATATTATTTTCCACACAATCAAATGCATCAGGTCATGAACAATTTCTTTTAAATGTTTTCTCCAGGGAATTCCCTGGCAGTCCTGTGGTTGGAACTTGGCGCTCTCACTGCCAGGACCCTGGTTTCGATCCCTGGTCTGGGAACTAGGCCACGCAGCGTGGCCAAAAAAAAAAAAAAAATTTTCTCCAGAGCCCGAGCCCTGGGACCCTGGGTCCTCCCCCTCCCTGGGGCTGGCTGCTCTCCAGGACCACCATGCTGGGACTCCCCTCATTGTGGACCCTGGGCCTTCCTTGCTTGTTTTCCCTCCTGTGGTTGTGAAGCACATCCTCCAGTATCTGTGCATTCATGTATTTCTGTGGTTCTGGAAAATTCTCATTTTCTCTTCAAGTAGTTCATGTCCCCCATTCTCTCCTTGGGGAGCTCAGTTTGAAGGTATGTTGGACCTTCTTGCCCTGTTCTCTAGATTTTAGCTCTTCTTTCATGGTTTCCATTGTACTGTTCTTCTGAGTAATTTATTTTTCTTTTTCCTTTTTTCAAAAAGAAAACTTCCTTTATTCTGTTATTAGCTGGAAAAATTAAATGGCACTAGACGGTCCTGTCTTTGTAAACGTCCCCTATACCCCAACACACATGCACACACACACACACACACACACGCACACTGTCTCTCTCTCCAATCCATCAGCAATACTTGCGATTCTACCACCAAAACATTCCTTGCATTCTTCCACGGACCTCCAGCTACACTTCGCCAGCACTCAGGCCGCCACGGACTCGCCCTGCTGCCCCCAGCTTCTTAACCGTCATTCTGCTCCTCACCCCTGCCCACCATTTCAATTCCTTCTAAGCATAGCGGCCAGATTGGTCATTTAAACTGTAAATTGGTCACATCAGGCTCTTGCTTAAGACCCTCCAGGGCGTCTCATGACATTTGAGGAAAAGTACCTGGACTTTAATAAGTGCGTGGGCGTTTCCTTCTCCTCATCCCCAGGCTCTTGTCCCCTCATCACCGCCTTGGCCACATGCACGTTCTTTATGTGGTGGTGGTTTTTTTCTTTTTTAAATACACCGGACTCCTCCGCGGCCCCTTCTCGTGCCCCAGGTCTCAGCCTGGTTGCCACCTGCTCGGAGGGGCCTCCGTGAGCTCCTGGGGAAGCAAGGCGTGCGCTCTGCCCAGCCCGTTTCCTCCCGACACCAGCCACACTTGGCTCCTGCTTGTGCCTCCGTTGCTTTTTGGCTGCCGTGTCCTGAGCGTGAGGGCTCCGCGCCGCCAGGACCGGGCCCGTCTTGCCCCCCACGGCAGCCTGACAGGGCGGCTCTCCTAGGAACTTCCGGGCTGAGCGATGCTTGAAGGCGCGTCCTTTGCTGGGTCGGAGGGCCAGCATTCCTCCCCAGGCTGCAGCCACGGCTTCACGGCTGCCCCTACCCACAGGCGCACTGTATCCCTTGAGCTCCAGCTGGGGGGCTTGCTGCAGAGGGCTGATGGGCTCCCGGGATGCACCGCCCCCCTTGCCGGGCCCTGCTCTTCCCTCTGTTGAGTCTGGCCGAGGCTGGGCTCCCTCACCTCCCCCGGCCCAGGTTCTCCCCCCTCAGCCCACGCGCTTTCCCACCGCCGCCCTTTGGCTTACTCCCTCTCACCCCTGTCTCTTGTCTCTCTTTCTCCAGAAGCTTCCTAGACCCTGAGTTAGGTGCGGGGTGCCTCTGGGGGGGGGGGCAGGGCACTCACCAGCGCCGCTGGCTCCTCTTCTCGGCCTCTAGACGCCCCTCCACAGCTGGTCCCGCTGCACACCGTCAGCTCCCGGGGTCGCCCGCTCGGCCGTCGGGGCCTGGGGGACGCCAGCAGGGCTCCTGCCCACCGCAGGGCCGCCCCGGGCAGCGGAGGAGACAAAGGCTGGCAGCCTGGTTGAAGGCTGTCGGTACCCAGCTGATGTGGTTCTCTGGAGCTCGGGGCGGGGGTGGCTTCCCATGGGTGCAGGGGTGTGTGTGTGTGTGTGTGTGTGTGTGTGCGTGTGACCTCTCCCACGCCTCCCCTCCCTCCTAACCCCAGGACAGCCTGTGCAGGAGTCCTCCTCACCGCGCCCCGGACCCGAGCTCAGCATGGCTGATGGGACCAGACCCTCCAGGCTGGAGAAAGCATTCGAGCCCTGCTGTGTTTGAGCTTCTGCCTGTGTTGACTGTTGCCCTGGGAATCGGCAGCTCCCCAGGGTACGAAGGAAGGGGCGGGCCCTGTGTGTGTGTGTGTGTGTGTGTGTGTGTGTGAGAGAGACACCTGAGCCCCAGGGTTGGGTGGAGAGAGTTCCTGGTCTGTGCCATGCCCAGCTCAGCTGCCCCTCAGCTCTGCCCCCTGCTCCCCCCATCCCCCTGCTGGAGACCTCAGTACAGCATGGGGGAGTGGAGAGGGACCAAAGCCCTGACCTCTGGACAGTAAGAAAAGACATGGGGTTCTAGACAGAACATGTGGGTTTGGGCCCAGGCACATGACCTTGGGCAGCCCTGGCCCATTCGGGGGTGTGTGAAGGGGCAACAATAATCCTGATCCGCCCCCTGGTGGAAGCCGTGGGGCTCGCAGGAGAAGATGGACGGGAGGCGCTTTGTGAACTAGAGTGTGGCGCTTTGCTTCCCTCTTGGAATCATGCAAGCGGTTACGAGTACACGCCAGGCAAGGGACAATTAGTGATGCTGCACCGTTAACACCTGCTCTTCTGCATCAACCTGGAGGGTTTACATAGTGTTGCCCTTGATCTTGCTTAACCCCTCCAATCATGCAAGGCAGGAGTTTCCAACCCCATTCTACAGATGAGGGAACCGAGGCCCTCACCAGCAAGGTAAGTGACTGCCCAAGGTCACTCCGTTACTAACTGAAGCCGGGCCTTAAGGTTGACTCCTCAGAAGGAAACAAGGAGAGCGCCGGGTGGGGACTCCCATTCGGAACCTTGCGCCCCGCTTCCGCTCTGACGCATGCAGCCCGGTGCGCCCCGAGCTCCCGGCCCTCTCTTGCTCGGATCTCCTCAGCCGCCGCCCCCCGTGGCTTCTGCCCTGGGCACACCACACTTCTGGGGCTCTCGGCTCCTTCCTACCCCCTGTGTGTTGGCAGAGTCACAGTTCTTTCCATGAAACTTTTCTGTGGGCTGACCCAGCTGGGCATGGTGCGCCCACCTCTGCATGACTGGGAAGCAGACGCTGGGGCGGATGGCCACACACACACACACACACACACGGAGCCCTGCTACGTGGAGGGTGCATGTAGCGCCCCAGCGTGCGGGCACAGGTGCAGCCAACATACCAACCCTCCTCCGTGTGCCCCGCCCTGGGCACCTCTTCTGGATTCTGCTCTCATGAAGGAGGTGCCAAGGAGTTGGGTCTTCATGGGTGAAAAGGATTTACCAGCTGGAAAAACTGGGGCAAATGCAAAAGCTTGGATGCAAGAGAGAACACTGGTATTTGAGCAGTGGCATTGGGGCTGGAGGGGGGCCCCGGGCCCCGGGCTGTTTGGAGCTGTGTCGAGAGCTCGTGCACAACAGGGACATTGCTGCCTTCAAGCCACAGGGCAAAGAAGATCAGGAGAGGACAAGCAGGTGAGGTGACATGGCCGTGGTCCAGGTGAGAGGAGGTGGTGGAGCCCATGCTGGCCTTGGTAGAGGTCTGGAGCGGAGGAGACGGGGTGAGAGCCGCCGGGCCACAAAGAGCCGCCAGCACTTGTATGAGGAAGGAACTGAGCGGGTGTGACCTGCTGGGACATCAGTGTAAAAGCAGAGGCTGTGGGGCTGGGACCCTGTCTCTCTTCCTCCCTCTGTTCTTCCTCCAGAGCTGGGATGAGAACGGCTGGCATTTGGTGACTTTGAAGTTTTTCTCCAAAAAACATGAACTGAAAACCCCTGGGGCCCAGGAACAGGCTTCCCTGGTGGTTGTTCTCGCTTGGGTGTTTGTGACCCCAGCACAGCCAGGACAGGCCCCTGCTGCGCCTGAGGAGTGGCGGCTCTGACCTCCTGGAACCTCTGGAAGGGGTCCCGTGAGTGCCTTTGGAGAGCACAGTGCCTGCTACGTGGAAAACCACTCATAAGGCTGACTGCGGACTGTGGTCCAGAGTAGCTTGGAACAGCCTGGAACAGCTGTGCAGTTTGCTCAGGTACCTTGGCCTGGGTCCCCCGGCCACATGCTCCAGAGCTAAGGAACAGGACCAAAAAGGCCAGCAGGGACATCCACGGTGACCAAGTGCCTGATGCATGGAGAGGCTGAATATTTCCATGGGACTGATCGATGGTAGAGGGATGGACCGATATCAACAGAGCACGTACAATAGGTGTTAATTGTAAATCTAGGGGATGGGTATATGGACGTTCACTGTACCAGTCTTTCAACTTTTTTATGTTTAGAAATTTCCAAAATAAAACGTTGATGGGAAAAAGGATTGCACCTGCCAGTCTAGCTTGAACACATTTTCTTTCCACAGTCACTGCCCTGGAAAAGCGTCCAGATTCAGTCTGGGCGGGTCTCACTGAGCCCCAGCCCGGGACGACCCTCCACCCAACCTCCCCAGCCCCGTGGGATCAGGACACCGGCTCCGGTCCCAGCTCTGCCAGTGACTTGCCAGGTGTCCCAGAGCAAGTCATTGCCCCCTGCACACCTCACGACTTGGGATATAACTTTACACATGACTTTCTGAGAGAGGACAAAAATCCCTGGATTTGGGGGGTTGCTGGAGCTGTATTTTATCGGGTTTATCTCAACCCCAAGAAGGACCTTAACCGCAGTGCTGGTGGATCCGTACAGCCTGGGCTCAGGTGTGCAGTGACAGGCACTGCGGACTCGGCCAGGTGGGAGCAGCACCCGGCGAGGTCCCCAAAGCTGGGGGAGGCCCCGCCGGGCCGGGCAGGTGGGGGCGGGGCTTGCTCCAGGAGCCCCGCCCGCTTCGTGTAGACTCCGCCCCTTCCATGTTGGCCGTCTAGAGAGAGTCCTTAACTGTAGTTCTCCACTGCGGGGAAGGGCAGAGGGCCCCCGAGAGCCTCGGTGGGAGCCCTTGCAGCAGGTTTAAAGAGCTGAGCAAGCGTCGGGAGGGAGCAGAAATGAGGGTCAGCGGAGGAGAGGGCGGGGATGGGGGAAGAAGCAGGGCTCGGGGAAGGCAGGGGCGCTGCCAGGAAATGTTTGTCTGCATCTTTCAGGCCTCCTTCTTCTCCGCTACCCCTCCCTTTCCCGGATAAAAATTTTGGCTCAACACTAATCCCCTTTTCCCTGCGTGCACACACACCTTGAAGTCTTTATAAAAGGCGGTGAAAATAAAGAAAGGATTCAGGGCCACCGTTCACACCTTTCCAGCTGCTCCTACCAAGTCCCCAGAAAGTTTCTTAGTTTACTAGGACAGCATCATGAAAGGTAATTTATCTGCAGCTAAATCGACACTCCTTTGTCATCCAACCCAGCCCAACCACTTTCACTTTTGAAAACTCACTTTCCATCTTACTGCTTGTTATATACTTGCTGTCAATGTCCCAACCATTTTGTACGCTGCTTAAAAAAAGGTAACCTATTGGAAACATCTTTTCGTGTTTCTCTTTTCATACCTCTCCCTTTAATCCGTTTCTTAGAGTTGATATACCTTAATTTACTTAGCCATTTTTTCTGTTCTTGGGCATTTATTTTGTTTTCAGGTGTGGCATTAGCTGTGATGAATATCTTCCTGCCTCTGTTTCTTTCTGTTGCATTGTTTCAACAGGACACATTCCCCGAATGGGATTGTGGGTCAAAGCACACAGACATTTTAATGACTTTCAGTGTATAGAGCAGTGTTGCTCTCCAGCAAGGCCTGAATGTGTCGGCTTTACTGGTCTTGCCAGAACTGTGAGCTGGGTGGTGTGTCGGGGTCTCCAAGGCCACCCCAGGTTGATGATTGGCTAGGAGGACTCACAGGGCTCAGCCTATGGTGATACTCACGGCTGTGATTTATTATGGCAAAAGGAAACAAAGCAAAAATCAGCAAAGGGAAAAGGCACGTGATTTGAAGTCCAGAGGAAACCAGGCACAAGCTTCCAGAACCCTCATCCGGTAGAGTCACACGGATGAGCTCGATTCCCCGGCAGCGAGTTGTGACAACACATGTGAAACGTTGTCCACCAGAGAGGCCCCTTGGAGACTCAGCTCCCAGGGGGCTGGTCACGCAGGCACCCTCTGCCTAGCACATACCAAAATCCCAGACTCCCGGAAGGAAAGCAAGGGCTCCGCTTAAACCGTATTGGGGCACAAACTGGTTATGCACAGTGAGCCGTTCTTTTCAGGGGATGGAGGGGACCCTCCCGAAATCCAGGGTCCCAGACACCAGCGAAGGGCCGGTCTTATGAGCAGCCCTTCTGAGGACAGCAGTCTCAGGCCTGCTGTGTCAAGTCTTCTGTGCTTGTGCCACGTGGGTGCCTAACACTACCTCCCCCCCCCCACCCCGTTTTCCCCAGGAGTGTCCTTGAAAATTTCCAGCAATTAGGCGCTCTACATTTTCAATACCAATCTAGGCTCTGGGAGATAATTTAAATATTCCCTGATAGGTAATTACATTAAAAATAGCACTTGTGTAGCACTTCAGGACTGAGAGTGTGCCCGCCTGCATTTCTCCCTGACACATCACGACAGCCTTGTGCGGAGGGCTGATCATGGCTGGATTTGGGCGCAGAGCCTGGGGACTCAGAAAAATCACCACCCTCGCTGCTTACACGGGCAGGAGATGCGGTGCCAGGACCAGAGCCCCTGCTGACTGCCATTTTTGGTCTCTTCTTAAATTGTTATTTGCAGAGGAAAAGCATCCCTCATAAACGGTCTTACTTTGGCTACGCAAAAAAGAAACTCAGTGGTTGATACTCTGGAGGCTCTGGATTCCTGGAAGTTGGGAGCATTGGAAAAAATATTCTGGGCCATTGTCTTTATTTTCTTTATTGTTTTCTATGTTCTGTAACTTCCCACTAATAGGCAGCTGAGTGCGTTTCAGGAGAAAGAAGTTGAATTGGGGATGATTGCAATACTTATCTGGGGCAGCAGGGGGCAGCCTGTAGCTTTGCATCCTCTGTCGGGCCTAGAAACACCAGGTATCTCTCCAACAGTCTTCCCAGGGCTCCCAAAAGAAGCCAGGCGTCTTTCAGGTTTGAGGCACTGTGAGAATGAGTGTGACGTCCAGAGAAGGTGTCCGTGATGGAACCCAGCAGCGGGCCTGAGGGAAGACGTGCCAGGCACAGAGCCCTCGGTGAACAGTGGCTCAGGGCTGGGGTGAGGCTTTAACAACAGGTAGGGGCCTGGCCCGGCCAATCGGAAAGGACCGGAGGCCTCCCGCTTGCAGGTGTGCAGAGGTGAGGGGGTGGAGGAGCAGGGCCAGCTCTTTTCCGGTTGGTATGGGGGGATATCAATATTTTAACAACTGCACCAGTACTTACAGTCGGAATATTAGCCCAGGTGCCTTCCAGCCCAAGTGCTGTGGTGTCAGTGGCTCATAGGATTGGTTTTTTTCCCAAGACAAGGGGACAAACTACACTATAATAGTGGACCAGACCGCCTTGGCTTTGGCCTTCTGAGCCCCCATCTGAGTCCTCATGGCTTATCCCCCTGCCCCCCACTGACTCATGCAGGTCGGGGTCCCCAGGAGCCCGGGCTGGCAGACCTCACGCCTGCTCCAGGCTTGGCTCCCACGTGGTCTCTGACCTGGGCTGTGCTGGAGCTGGAGCGGTTGGGCAGGTTGGGGGAGGGGGTGTGGAAGAGAGCACCTGGCCAGGTACAGAGCGCAGGATTTGTGTCAGGCCGACTCCATCCTAGCTCCGGCCTCACCCTCAGTGTGACCTTGGCTGAGCCACTTCATCTGTCTTCCTCCCCTGTAGTCCCTGTGCTGGGTGACTTCGTGCTGGTGTCTGATTTGTCTTCACCCCAACTTACAGATGAAGAAACAGAGGCTCCGAGAGCTTGCCTGCGCTCTTGAAGCCAGAAAGTTGTGCAACTTGGGGTCAATCTCACATCAGCTTCTCCCAGGACCCGTGTTCTCTGACCTCTCTTTACTCCCTCTCCAAGTGGGAATCTTCTGTTCTTTTCTAAAGGAAGGAGTCAGGGAAGCCTTGTTAAAGGAAAACATCTAAAAAAAAAAAAAGGAAAACATCTGACAGTGATTTTTGAGGAAGAAGGAATATTTGAAGCAAATGCTGGGGGATACAAGAGTTAGCTTTCGGGCTGCACAACCAAATTGGGTGAAAAAATATTTTGTTTACTGATGGAACTTTCACGATTTCCTGCTTATTGTTTTGCCAATATTAGCCTTGTTTTGATTACTGCAAAGGCCAACAGCTGCCTCAGACACATTGGTTCTACAAATTAGCGGGGAATCTGTAAATCAGAAGGGGTCCCTGGGAGACTCCACAAACTCAGCCCGGGCCCAGGAAAGCCCCTTAAAATGCTGCAGCTGCTTGTGGAAGAAAGGTGCTTTGCTCCAGGTTATCAACTCTCACGGCGTCTGGTGTCTGAATTATGGGTGATTAGTGCCTCCCGGGAGAGAGGATGTGTTTGCATTTGCATCTTGTAAATTCTCCCGGGAACAAGGGCAGTAGAACGGGATGCCTCCTGCATTTTGCATCGGGTCTGAAATCCACTTAGTGACTTTACCTGCAGAAAGGTGGTAAAATAATGGTGGTTATGAGCAAGCACTTAGGGGTCAGACCTGGATGCGAGCGCTAGCTCCTGCCTTTGCTAGCACTCAGAATGCTGAGAGCAGCTCTGCTGGTGAAGGCCCTGGTTTGCAGATAGCTGTTGGACAAGATTCTTTATGGGGCAGACTCTGTCTCAATCCCCTTTCTGCTACTTATAGTTTTCCTGTCTCAATCCCTGTCTTACCCCCTCGGAGGAAGGTGGTAATAACAGTAGTCACCCCAGAGGGTCACGGCAACATGCAATGTCCCAAAGCATGTGTAAAGCTCTTAGCAAACTGCCTGGCAGCTGTTAAGAGTAATGCTGGCTAATACTGTCGTGATTCCGTGGCAGCCTCCGAGTAGAGTAGCCCCAAGAGCATTCCTGCAGCCCCAATGTCGGCTTTACGGGGCTTGCTGCAGCCAGGAACCCAAGGCCATCTTGGAAAAGAGCCTCGTGATTGGCCTTGTGCTGGGGTATTCTAGGGAGAGTGTTAGTCATTTTGAAGCTGCAGGATGGCCTTGCCTAGGTTTCTTTGTTGTTGTTCTGTTAGCTTCATCCGTGTCCTGTTGGAAACCTCGTTTACCTCGGTTTGCCTGCCAGCAGGGCGAATTTTCACTTTCTCAATGATTATACGGATCTTAGCTATCAAAGCCTTGGGTCTCATTGAAGCCAACACATGATCATTCTTCCCAATAGAAACTGGAGCGAAACCTTCCCACAGCCTTATGACTGCACCTGGGCTCCAGCTGCACCAGGCTGACCCTACCCTACATCTCCGTGCTTCTTGCACCCTGGAACTCTCTCTGTGGTTGGCTCTTACGTGACATTCAGGTCTCAGCTCAAACCCCATCCCTTTCATGACTTCCTAATAACGAGCTCCCATCCGGCTCTCTGCCAGCCTGTCTCATCACTATTTTCTTCTTAGCATTATTATCTCAAATTATTTTGTTCACTGTCTGTTTCCTTCACTAGAGACAAAACACCATAAATGAATCTCTAGCTAGAATGGTGCCTGGCATGTAGTAGGTACTCAGTAAACAGTTGTGGAAGGAAGGAAGGAGGAAGGAATATCCCTACACATGATCCTTCCCTGTTTGATCCATAGGATTCTAAGGGGTTGGAAGAGGAGCTTGACGTCCTGGGTCTGGCATCCCTCTCAAGCCAGTGGTCCCTTTTTTAAAAAATTTATTTATTTATTTATTTATTTATTTTTGGCTGTGTTGGGTCTTCGTTTCTGTGCGAGGGCTTTCTGTAGTTGCGGCAAGCGGGGGCCACTCCTCATCGCAGTGCGCAGGCCTTTCACTGTCGTGGCCTCTCCTGTTACGGAGCACAGGCTCCAGACGCACAGGCTCAGTAGTTGTGGCTCACGGGCGTAGTTGCTCCACGGCATGTGGGATCCTCCCAGAGCAGGGCTCGAACCCGTGTCCCCTGCATTGGCAGGCGGATTCTCAACTACTGCGCCACCAGGGAAGCCCGCCAGTGGTCCCTCTTGCAGTATCCTTCCCGTGCCTCTGTTGAGCCATATCCACTGCAGAGAGCTCTCCATTGTGACATGCCTGGTGCTCTCCCGTTAGAAATGGCTTTCTTAGAGAGGGTCTGAACTTCTCCATTCTGCCCCTAGAACTGCTGAGAACAAGATTCAAGATGGCCTTCTAAGTAACTGAGGGTGTCTCTCAGACCTCCAGTGAGTCAGCTTTTCTCCAAGCCAAGCCCCCAGTCTCTTTAAACATTCCTCCTATGACATGGGTGTTTCTAAGTGCTTCAACGTCATCTCTATCAGGGACCCTGAAAAATTTGAAGGATGTCCTTCAGAGGTACAATAATAAGGAAAATACCTACCATCAAAAGGATGTTGTGAGTATTAAGTGGGATAATACACGTAAAGGATTTAAGTACAAGGTAAGTACTCAATAAAGGTTCATCTTATGACACATGGCTGGGATTTAGCTTGGAAATCCTATATTCCTTGGGCTGAGGGCATGTCACTCCAAAGAGAATTTGCTCTTGTTTCTGCACGTGGGGAACCATCAACACAAGGCCACTCATAGATACTTTCTTGACTTTGGTTTTCAGGCCAAACTGTCAATTCAAACCCCAAACCCAATGAGGGCAGGTAAGTAGATATGGATTCTCATGGGGGCCTCTCTTTCCCCCTTAGCAAGTGGGAGTTGAGACATAAGTTTCCTTGTCATCTTGCTTTGTTAAGTTTTTCATTACACCTTGTCACTGAGGGTATGACCTCCAAGGATCCTGCGTTTCTAAGGAGTCTCATTTCCAAGTCCCTACCTCGTGCAGGTCCATGGTTTTGTTCTGGTTTCTAAACAGCGTGAACATCAAGCCTCCTTGTTTCCAAACTTGGCAAATGTCCCCAAAGGGCAGGAGCTTGAGTTCTCAGCTTCGCTTCTGTTTTTGGCTCCTGGGGATTTCTTTTACTTGATTGCATGCATGGCTATGCGTTTAAGAGGATATTTATCATATATTACCCAGGATTTGTAGGTGTTTTGTGGCAATAGGCTTTTCAGATAATGGAGATTTCTGTGTCGCTGGAGACAAAAAGATCTAGATAGATTTTATGACTAACTCAAACCCACGCAGCCTGAACAGAGCTAGACCACAGCCCCCTCTGTTACACCCTGCTAACATACAGGCTGACCTGTGGGTAAAAGCATGCTTCCCATTAGGCCTTTGGAGATACCACATCTGGCTCAGAGACCCTACCAGCACCTTCATGGGCCTGTAGGTATGTGGACAACTTGGGCTGGGAAGTGTGGTTTGGTGACACCAGCCTCCCTTGTTGTCACACAGAGGCCACCAATTACCATATGTCATTGTTCATCTCTAGATTCTGGTGCTTCTTTTGTTTTTACAAAGAATTGTGGAATGAGGTGGACAATTTTTCTTGCTAAAATAAAGATGATTTAGCTCCTTGCCTTCCCCAGGGCTGTCATCCTAACAACCTCATTAAAGTGAAATGAGATTGGTTCCCAGTGACTGTTCACCAGCTCCCAGAAATTAGCTTTTTTTTTTCCTCTAATCATTTAAAAAGTACACCATTCTGCAGGAAGAAATATTTGCAAATGATGCGACAGTCAAGGGCTTAATCTCCAAAATATACAAACAGCTCATACAACTCAACAACAAAAAAACGAACAACCCAATCGAAAAATGGGCAGAAAACCTTAACAGACATTTCTCCAAAGAAGACATACAGATGGCCAGTAGGCACAAGAAAAGATGCTCAATATCACTAATTATTAGAGGAATTCAAATCAAAACTACAGTGAGGTACCACCCACACCAGTCAGAATGGCCAGCATTAAAAAGTCTAGAAATAACAAACGCTGGAGAAGGTGTGGAGAAAAGGGAACCCTCCTACACTGTTGGTGGGAATGTAAGTTGGTGCAGCCACTGCGGAAAACAGTATGGAGGTTCCTTAGAAAACTAAAAGTAGAATTACCATATGACCCAGCAATCCCACTCCTGGGCATATATCCAGACAAAACTATAATTCAAAAAGATAAAAGCACCCTATGTTCATAGCAGCACTATTCACAATAGCCAAGACATGGAAGCAACCTAAATGTCCATTGACAGATGAATGGATAAAGAAGATGTGGTATATATATACAATGGAATACTACTCAGCCATAAAAAAAGAACAAAATAATGCCATTTGCAGCAACACGGATGCAACTAGAGATTATCATACTAAGTGAAGTAAGTCAGAAAGAGAAAGACAAATACCATATTATATCACTTATATGTGGAATCTATAATATGGCACAAATGGACCTACCTACAAAACAGAAACAGACTTACAGACATAGAGAACAGACTTGTGGTTATCAAGGCGGGGGAGGGAGAGGGAAGGATTGGGAGTTTGGGGTGAGTAGATGCAAACTATTACATTTAGAATGGATAAACAACAAGGTCCTACTGTATAGCACAGGGAACTATATTCAATATCCTGGGATAAACCATAATGGAAAAGAATATTAAAAAGGAAGGTTTCTATGTGTATAACTGAGTCACTTTGCTGTATAGCAGAAATTAGCACAACATTGTAAATCAACTATACTTCAATAAAAAAACTAGAACTGAAAAAAAATTTTTTTAATTACATCATTCTGGAATTTTGCTCAAAACAGGTCAGTCTTGCTAGTTTGTTTCTAGATTGCACCGTTTCTCCATTCTTGAAAACTGGATCACATTTTCCTGTCCTCAGTGTACCGCACCCTTTCTTCCTCTCTTGATTTGCTAAGTGTTCTTGCATTTGATCTGTAATGAGGGCTCAAACTCTTTCACTTTCCTGGGCTACGAACTGTCTAGTTCTGAAACTGTGAAATTAGTTAATGTGACCAGAAACATTTTTTTTTTTTACCATCTCTCTCTTATCTGGAATGATGATAACGCAATGCCTACGATGTGAGAAGTCTGGTAACAGAGTGTGTGGATCAGAGTTGAAGTTGCATCAGTAGGCCAGATTAAGGACTAAGCTATTAAAAAAAAAAAAAGCCCCCCACGTGGAACGAGTAGGATTCAGGTTAAACCTCAGGACCGGGAAAGGGAAGGGGGTGGGGACTAACAGTTATTATTTAACTCCTTTCTTTCCCAGGCCACATGCCAGACCCTTCCACAAATCCTACAGCCACTGGAAGCCTCAGACATTGCTGTGTGGCCTGACTAGGATGGTGGAGAGCTGCATACAGCTGGTTTTGTAACCTGTGGAATTTAATTATTTGTTCATTGTACATTCATGTATGGACCCATCAATCTTTTAAATATATTTTATTTTATTTTTATTTCTTGGTATATACAAAGTAACTGCCCCCTCTGGTTTAGTTTTCCAATCTGTAAGCCGAGGTGAAGGGGTGGGCTAAATAGTATCTTGGGGACCTTCTAACTCCAAGTTATATCTCCAGCTACTGCAATGTGGAAAAACTAAGGTCGGACAGAAAGGGGGCCCAGGTCAGCAAGGGGTCTGACTTCTGTCCTCGGTGGAGACACGGCAAGCACTGGTGCTGATTTTCCCCACTGTCATGTCTGTGTTGGGCTCATGGGCACTTTTTCTTTTAAACTGGGAAGGTGATTTTAGGATGGCAGAGTTGAGCGGACAGGTAGCTTGGTTGTTGGTGTGTAAGTCGGCAGTGCTGCCCTGGTCCTTCCCTACCCTCTCTTTCTGTGCTGTTCCTTAGCCTTCCAAGGAGCCCAGAAAATCATTGCAAATGTACAGCAAGATTCTAGTAAAGCAGAGAAATTCTGTTAACCAAAATATTTCTTTTAATATTTTAATTGGGAATGCAGGCAGCTGTTAGAGGCTCTGAAGCTGAATTCCAAAAGTAAGGCAGAGTGACTGACAATCTGGGCACATTTTGACATGGAATTTCCCTTTACTGTTCACAGATGGGAGTTGGCTCGGGGGTGGGGGTGGTGACCGTGAAACAATGTGGTGCATCGGAGGGTCCCCGTAAGGCAGTGTGGTCCTCCCAGGAGCTCACCCCCTGCGAGGGGCACGAGGGCTGCATGAGGACCATCCTCAGAGCTGGGCCAAGTTCGCAGGCACATCTTCTTCTGCGTGAGCCCATAATGTTCATTACGATCTTCATCCCGTTCATCCACTCCCCGCCCACTGCGCCCAGCGAGCCTTCCAGCTGCCGCCAACCTGAGCATCGCACACAGCTTCTAAGAGTCACTCCTCTGCCCATACTTCAAGCCCCTTCGAGACTTGGCCCCTGCCCTCCCTCTCCACCCCCTACTGCTTCCCCATCGTCCTCCCTTTGCTCCAGACACACTAAACCTCTTGTCATTCCCAAGATGTGTCAGGAGCACCTGCAGTGTCATCTTCCCGGAAGATCATCCTCCCACAGGACTCACCGTCTGGTACCCCAGCCCCAATCCGGGTTCCATCCTCTCCTTTCTGGACAGCCCCTCTCCCCCGCAGCCTGGGACTTCCCCTGTCTCACGCCCCCCTATATTGCAGGCACTTGCTTGCCTCTCTCTCTGGGTTTGAGCAGCTTGAGGGCAGGGAGCTGCAATCCCGAGTTCCTGGGTGTCGCTGGCACGTAGCATGAGCCTGGCCTAGAGCAGAGGCCCAACGAATCTCTCTCAAGTGGAGGAATGAATAAAAACTGAAAAGAGCTAAAAGTCACCCAAGCCAAGGCTTATACACCAGGAGGTCACCAAAGTGGGATGAACTATCAGCGGGAGGAAGTTCCCACATCTGCTCATAAAAGGAATCAGGGGCGGTTTCTGGAAGCTTCTGAGCAAGGGCATCATCCTTGGGGCAAGTGTGTCCTTTCGCTATGTGACCGTAGGGGGGACCCTCCTTTGGCTGCCATGTATGGTGTGTTGGGGGCCCATCTCCCCACGCAGGGTGGGTCCCCCAGGAAGCTCACTCTGAGACAGAGAATGAGTTCAGGCAGGTTAATGAGGGCAGTGCTCTGGGATCATCGTCCGTGGGAGGAGAGAGCGCCGCCCTGCTGGCCAGACGGAGAAGGTCGGCAGCGATGCCTAACAGTGGGCGCGGGGGATCTCAGCTACTCCCCGGGGGTGCTCTGCAGCCCTTCCAAGTTCCCTAAGTTGGAGCAGGGGCCAGGCCTTTACACCCCCATGATGACCATCATGGGATGCAGGCTGCCCCCACCCGCAAGGAGGGGCATGTTATGGGTTCAGCTGTGTCCCTCCAAAAAGATGTGTTGAATTCCTAAGGTCCCGGCACCT
Organism: Balaenoptera ricei; assembly: GCF_028023285.1. NCBI lineage: Eukaryota > Metazoa > Chordata > Mammalia > Artiodactyla > Balaenopteridae > Balaenoptera > Balaenoptera ricei. Next base: position 95,208,425 of record NC_082651.1, read on the forward strand.
CTGAATATGCAAGAATCTGCTACAGAAAAATAGGGCTCACAGGGATCTTATGACTGTGGGGCAGTGTAGGTAAGAGACGTGCTGTCAGAAATGAAATCCAAAGTAGGCTGAGTGCTTTTCATTCATTAATTCATTTATTCACACAGTTCCGTCATTTTACAAATATTTATTGAGCACCTGCTATGTGCTGTATTAGCGGCACACCTGAGGCACACAAAGGAGGTGTCATGAGCCCCTCAGCCAGGCGCTAAATGGCTTTTCTGGGGTTACCAGCCAGTCAGGGCAGGGCAAGGACCAGAACTGGGGTCTCCCGGCTCCTGCCTTTCTATGCTTCTATGGATGAACCTGCTTTCTTTTCCCATAGATCTAGACTAGCAGCTTCATTCCCCGCGTGCCTGCCATGGCCCTGGCCACACCCACTAGATGTAATGTGATGGCATAATTATAGAAATGGATAACACCCTGAGCTTCCTTAACCCCCCTGCTCTAATCATACACAACCCCAGAACACATTGTAATAATTTGTCATCCATTTTCCAAGGTAGAAGGCACTAACTCTTAATTATAAGCCAAGGCTAGAGATGAGTAAATAAATATGCATGCCAGTCTGAATGCTATAATTAGAACTACCATTTGACTAAAGAAAAGTGGAGACGTTTTAATTCCAGGCCTCTGCTTGAATGTTGAGTTGCTGCTAGGGAATAGCCCATGTGTGTTAACACTTTAAGTTCTGAGCAGGCGGTAGCAGAGTAAGAAGGCAGCTTTGTGTAAGTGGGGCTGGGATGTACCCTACATGGCACTAGATACTTCACTTCTGTGTTTATTTCCCGAAGCCAAGTTAACATGATGATTAGTATTTTTCAGACATTTCTGACAGATACTTTGAATGATAATTTTGCATAAAAATGTCTAACACTATTTGTATAACAGGTTGGCATCATTTATTGGCAACAATGAGTTGGGTGAGAATGGGGTGGACACACACAATCTATTCATTTAATATTTTTTCTCAAGTACCCACTCTATGCCAGACACTGTTCTAGGCAGTGATGAACACAAATGACTTGGACCTAGAGATTGTCATACTGAGTGAAGTAAGTCAGACAGAGAAAGACAAATAACCTATGATACCACTTATATGTAGAATCTGAAAAAATGGTACAAATGAACCTATTTACAAAACAGAAATTGAGTCACAGATGTAGAAAACAAACTTATGGTTACCAAGGGGGAAAGATGGGGGAGGGATAAATTGGGAGATTGGGATTGACATACACACACTACTATATATGAAATAGATAACTAATAAGGACCTACTGTACAGCACAGGGAACTCTATTTAGTACTCTGTAATGAGCTATATGGGAAAAGAATCTAAAAAAGAGTGGCTATATGTATATGTATAACTGATTCACTTTGCTGTACAGCAGAAACTAACAAAACATTGTAAATCAACTATACTCCAATAAAAATTGATTTAAAAAAACCACAAACGACTTGCTTTCATGGAGCTTACTTTTTAGTGAATGGAGACATACAAGAAAACAATAAACAAGTATGTAGCTAAGTACATAATACATATAAAATGTTGCCTTGTGATAAGTGCTGCAAAGAAATATAAGTCAGGAGCAGGGGATAGAGAGCAAAGGAGGTGGGTGCTGTCTTAGGTAGGGTGACTGGGGAAGATTCGGATGAAGTGCCATTGCAGCGGAGACCTGAATGAAACGAGGGAGCGATGGGGATACACGGAGAAGGAGTGTTCAAGCAGAGGAAACAGCAAGTGCAAAGGCCCTGAGGCAGCTGAGGCTGGAGTCTGCCAGGTGTGTCCCAAGACCAGCAAGAAGGCCAGTGTGCCTGGAGAAGAGTGAACCAGGGGAGGAGGTCAGGAAATAAGATCAGAGAGGAAGCAGGGGACAGATCAGTAGCCTGCGGGCCACAGCGCGGATGTGGATTTTACTGTGAGCACGATGGGAGACATCGAAGGGTTTTGGGCAAAGGAGTGATGTGATTCAACTTCAGTTTGAAAAGGCTCCTTCTGGCTTTGTGTGGAGGATGGATTTCGGCGGGGAGGCGGGTAAGGAGGCCGCCGCCAGGGGACGCTGCTGCGCCTCTTCTTGTTGGGGCGCCGCAGCACGTGGTTCAGGAGCAGGTCAGGAGCCAGGTTGTCGGCCCCAGTCACGGCTGTTTGGTCCTGGACAAGCTGCTGAACCTCTTTGCGCCCCATTTGCTCACCTGTAAAATGGGGATAGTACTGTCACCTTCCTCGGTGGTTCTCAAAGTGTGGCCCTCAGGCCAGCCACAACATCTTCACCCAGGAAATTACCGGAAGTGCACATTATCAAGCCCCACCCTAGACCTGCTGTTTCAGAAACCCGGGGGGTGGGATTGCCAAATAAATTACAGGACATCCAGGTAGACTTGAATTTTAGATAGACGATGGATATTACCTATGCAGTATTTGGGGCATACTTATCTACATCTGGGGGGACCCAGCAATCAGTGTTTTAAGAGGTCCTCCAGGTGATCCTGATGGACCCTGACATCGAACACTGATGTTCCTCACGGTGGTTCTGGAGGCTTCTGGAAGCTTAGCACAGTGCCTGGCACCGGGCTGGCATGCGGTAGCTGTCACTATGAGCCCCGAGTACTGGCTGATGCCAGGGACTTTGGAGCCTCGAGATGGAGTGACTTGGCTGAGGGCACAGCAGGTGGGATCTCTTCCCTCGGAGGACTCTTCTGCAGCTCGGGTGCTGGAACGCGTGGAGACGTGCAAAGTGCCCTCACCCGGTTGCCTGAAATCGTTCTTCTCCCTCCCTCTGTCGGGCTGATGATGGGATCTGAAGGGGGTGCACACCCTCCCCCTAGGCTCAGGGATTTGGAACTGTGTGAGGTCTCCTTATTTTGCAATGACAATTTTCCTAATTCAGTGACCAAAAGGTACACAGTCTAAAAGTCAGCTTGCTAATGACAACGCTGGTGAGAATAAGCTCTGCCCAGCTCTTAGACTGAGGAGTCAGTGCGGGGGGCCTGAAAGAATTACCCTCATAAATGTTAACTTAAGTGGGTCAGAAAATAGGGGTGACGTTTGTTCCCGAAGACAGTGAAGAAAATGCACTTCTTGGTCTCATTGGGAATAACAGACATGTATATCCTAATTAGGTTCTGGGAGAAGATGGCAGCTGATGTGTCCAGTGTGCAATTGATAAATTCCACTTAGGTGGGTTTGGAAAGAAAGATTTCAGTTATGAGGGATAATCACCTGTTAGTTAAATTTTCTTTTCTCCTGGCTCCTCAGTGGCTAAGTGCACCATTAGACCCGATAAGTGCTGCTATTTGTTCACGGACTTGCAGCCATCTGAAAATCTGGTGCCATAGCTGCTTGCACAGAGGGTTTGTATGGGGAAGGTATTAAGATAGTAATGTGTGGGAAAGCCCCTCCCTGAGCCTGGCACTTAACAAGTACTTAATAAGCATTGTCTTCACAAATCATTAATCTGGACAGCCATTCATTTGAGAACTGCTTTTCTCTGTAGAGGAAAGAATGGATGCTAGGTTATTGTCTGTGAAGACCTTGTGTTGCCCAGAAGCATTGCTTGTGGTAATACAATGCTATGCATTGGAATAAATCGGAAATTAAGGCTTTTTTTAAAATTGCAGGAATATATATGTTTAAGCTTCTCAAACTTTAATGTCCATAGGAATCAGCAGATCTCGGTGGGGCTTGAGATTCTGCATTTCTAACAAGGTCCAGATGATTCCGGGGCTTCTAGTCTGGACCCACACTTCCAGATGGGGAGATGTCCGGCTACCAGCATCACAAGGGCATGACTGGTGTTAGTACAGCGGTGAGCTCTGGAGGGCAAGGCCTATCTGAAACGTCGCATGCTCTGGGGTGATGGGGGTGATGGATACGAAGTGATGGAATGAAGAAGCTTGATGTCTGGCACTCAGTGTGCAATTAATAATTGTTCATTACTTTACATGACTAAACCAGGAGGAACCGGGTATACCTTAAACCCTATAATAAAAAGTTAGTTTTATCCCACAGAAAGATCATAGTTGACTCTGATTTATAACCCAATCTCTTCCACGATAGGATTCCCTTTAAGTAGTCAGCTCTTCTAAACACATTTCAAGCAGGATGCACTGATCGATTTTTCAGATTCTAGGAATCCACTCATTGCTTATGTGTGCGTGCACCTCCGCGGGCTCAGGAGCGTGTCCTGGTGTTTCCCCCGGGCGTGGGCTCATCAGCTCTGCTGACGCGGGTGCTGCTTATGGCAGGATAACTTGTCCTCTCTCATTTCCTAGGCCCCACGGGTACCTGTCTGCTTGGGCCCCTCCCGTGTTCTGATCCTTTCTCCCAGAGACACTGATTTGAGGGAACTGCCTGCAGTTTGATGCACAGCACTTTCCCGTCTCCTCCTTGGCTCCCCTTTACCTGGACAGCTTTTCCCAGCCTGTGTGAGCAGGCATGGGGCTGAGGGAGGCAGCAATGGATGCCTTTTTAAAAAAAATTTAGCTATAATGTACATACCATAACATTCACCTGTTTCAAGTATACAGTTCAGTGGTTTTAAGGATATTGATTAAGTTGGGCAACCATCACCACTGCCTACTTTCAGGACATTTTCTTCGCCTCCAAAAGAACCCTGTCCCTATTAGCAGTCATTCCCCATCTTCCCTCCCCCCAGCGCCCAGGACCCCCTAATCTTTCTGTCTGTATGCATTGCCTAGTTTGATCATTTCTTATAACTGGAATTCATACAATATGTGGCTCTTTGTTTCTGGCTTCTCTCCCTTAGCATAATGTTTTCAAGGCTCATCCATGTTGCAGCCTATGTCAATACCTCATTATTTTTTTATTTTAATAAATTTATTTATTTATTTATTTATTTATTTATTTTTGGCTGCGTTGGGTCTTCATTGCTGCACACGGGCTTCTCATCGCGGTGGCTTCTCCTGTTGTGGAGCATGGGCTCTAGGCGCGCAGGCTTCAGTAGTTGTGGCTCACGGGCTCAGTAGTTGTGGCTCGTGGACTCTAGAGCACGGGCTCAGTAGTTGCGGTGCACGGGCTTAGTTGCTCTGTGGCATGTGGGATCTTCCTGAACTAGGGCTGGAACCTGTGTCCCCTGCATTGGCAAGTGGATTCTTAACCACTGCACCACCAGGGAAATCCCCAGTACTTCATTGCTTTTTATGGATGAAAACTTCCCATTATATGGATCTAAACCCATGCTCGTAGCAGCATTATTCACAATAGCTAAAACGTGGACGCAATCCAAGTATCCACTGACAGATGAATAGACAAACAAAATACGGTCTATACATACAATGGGATATTATTCAGCCATAAAAGTGAAGGAAATTCTGCCATATGCTACAACATGGATGAATCTTGAGGACATTATGCTACATGAAGTGTCAGTCATAAAAAGACAAACAGTGAATGATTTTATTTATCTGAGGTACTTAGGGTAGTCAAATCATAGCAACAGAAAGTAGAATGGTGTTTGCCAGGGACCACAAGGGTGAGAGATGGAGAGTTATTGTTAAATGGAGACAGAGTTTCACTTTATAAGACAAAAATCTGGAGATGGATGGTGGTGATGGTTGCAGAACATTGTGAATGTACTTAATACTACTGAGCTGTACAATTAAAAATGGTTAAGATGGTAAACTTTGTGTTATGTGTATTTTACCACAATAAAAAAATTTTGAAAAAAAAAATTGAGGGGAAGTTGGCAGAGTTTCCAGAAGTCAAGCAAGGAAAAGACACGGTAATGTTGAACTTGTTGGAATTTGCAGTATTACTTTTTTGGCCAAACTATAGACAACGGATGTTTTAAGAAAGAAAGACAGGGAGGAATGGTGAAATCTTGTTTTCTGCATAATTTCTGTTATGAAAATTAAAATGAATCTGCAGAGCTTATCTGTTACAAGTGCAATTTTGCAGTCTTTTTCTAAGGGAGAGATTCACACTGTAGTTATACTGGGGGAAATGTGCTTTAAAATTCATTGTTATTAATCCTTTGGAATTCACTCTTGCTCCCTTCAAAAGCCAGCATTCTGTTTGCTCTGGCATACCCAGTGCTTTTGTAGCAGGGATTCTGTGCTGTGTGAAAAGCAGCTGATTCTTTCCTATATGTCCAGCTCCAAAGAAAGCTGGCTGGACTCGTGGTAAATTGGATTCATTTCTTTGGTAATTGTGGAAGCAAGCCCTGGGAATATTGAATTTATTATCATGCTGCCTTACACATGTACAGATCTGAAAAACCATTACTGAAAAAATACAAGCTTGTAATTTCCTTAATTACCCATCTGAGAGACTCTTCTGCACCTGGACAGTTTTTAAAAATACTTGTAGGGAAATGGTGAGCGAGGTGCCGATGTATTACTGAGGTGAGTTATAATGATCCAGAGACAAGCGGAGAGGTAATAAAGGAGAAGTGAAACAAATGTGGCAGATCCATTGGGCTAATAGCTACCATCTACCCAGCCCATTTGGGGGACCCACTGTGTACTAAGATATGTTTTTAAGATTGTGGAATCCATAAATTTCTACAAAGCAATTGGGAAAAAACAGGAAACAGAGAGGAACCTTTGGGTTTTGCCAACACCAAAATGCCTCTCTGTTCATCATGCATTTCAAGAGTTGCCCAGATAGAGACAATCTAGTTTGATATCTGTACCTTTTTTCTTAAACAATGAGCCCTCTCTCTTGCACAAAGTTCTGGATTTTAAGCAGGCTAACTGAAATTGTGAACATTTTGCAACTTCATTAGCAAGTTTTTAAAAGGGTCTTGAGGAAATAAAATCGTAGTCAATAAATGTAGACAAAGCTTTTTTGCCTAGGCATGATGCGACAGATCTCAGATACCTTGGGAGAATTTTTAGGGATTAAAAGAGGATCCAACTTACACATGAGAGTGAGCACTTAGCAAAAATGATTCAAAAGCCCAGTGACTTTATAGACTGAAAGTTTATGTCCCCTTAGATTCAAATGTTGAAATCCTAAGCCCCAGTGTGATGGTATTGGGAGGTGGGGCCTTTGGGAGGTGATTAGGTTGTACCATGGGTTTAATCTGTGTAAGACCAACATCCAAGTTGTATGGAGTCTATTACACTTTCTCATCACAGAGCTGGGGTGTTCCTGAGCCCCTGCCTGTAATTCCAGGTTTGTGTACGGTGAGTGCTGTACTTGTCTGCTCTCCCCACCCCCAGGTGACTCCCCAGCTACATCTGTCATCAGCAGCACTATTTTAATGACGGAGTGCTTTTAGTTTAGCATCTCAGAACCTTTTCAGTGAAGGTTCCAGAACTGACTGTCTTAATGGAAATAGCAAGTCTGCATCCCAGTAAAAATGGAGAACAGAAGATGACAGGGCTAGGCAAATGGAGGGACTGGGAGAACATTTCCCAGATTATCAGGAGCTAGACCCCAACTCCTCATGTAGAAAAACCCTGATCCTTGTCTGGCCCTGTCTCCCGGCAGGGGGCCCTGGGGGAAGGGTGGTGGATCAACTAAGCCTCTGACTGCTTGGTGGAGCGAGGTTGCTGAAGGAAGTGGCAGCTCACAGGGATGTGGGGTTTGGAAACCACGAAGATGTGAAACTAAGAGAGCAGGTGTCAGGGAGCGGGGAGGATGGAGGCCTCTGGGCCAGGAGGTTGGTGGATGCTGCAGAAACTCCTAGTTGCCCATCTTGAAAGCTCTCTCCCCTTCTTCCTTAACACCTGAAGTCTTATTTTAGGGGATGAGGTGTAACCGAACTCAGGTTTGGCTGCTCACCTCTCAGAAGCCAATAATTGAGAGGCAAAGGTTGGTAGAAAGGAAAGTTGCTTTCATCAGAAAGCCGGCAATCTGGGGTGACGTTGGACTCGTGTCCAGAGACCAACTCTGAAGATTCTGCTCAGCCATGACAATTTTTAAAGGGGAAACAATCTCAGTTAATCATTAAGGTAGGAGGTCAGATGCTTTGTCATTTTCCCATTGTGCGCAGACCTGCTGACTTCTCCTGATCTTCCTTTGGATGCTATCTTGCCTGCGTGGTCCACTTGCAAATTTGCTAAGGGGGAAGCCAAGGGTAGAGAGGCAATCATTCTTTTTTTTTTTTTCTTAACATTTTTATTGGAGTATAATTGCTTTACAATGGTGTGTTAGTTTCTGCTTTATAACAAAGTGAATCAATTATACATATACATATATCCCCATATCTCTTCCATCTTGAGTCTCCCTCCCACCCTCCCTATCCCACCCTTCTAGCTGGTCCCAAAGCACCGAGCTGATCTCCCTGTGCTATGCAACTGCTTCCCACTAGCTATCTATTTTACATTTGGTAGTGTATATAAGTCCATGCCACTCTCACACATTGTCCCAGCTTACCCTTCCCCCTCCCTGTGTCCTCAAGTCCATTCTCTAGTAGGTCTATGTCTTTATTCCCATCTTGCCCCTAGGTTCTTCATGACCATTTTTTTTTTTTTTTAGATTCCATATATATGTGTTAGCATACGGTATTTGTTTTTCTCTTTCTGACTTACTTCACTCTGTATGACAGTCTCTAGGTCCATCCACCTCACTACAAATAACTCAATTTCGTTTCTTTTTATGGCTGAGTAATATTCCATTGTATATATGTGCCACATCTTCTTTATCCATTCATCTATCGATGGACACTTAGGGTGCTTCCATGTCCTGGCTATTGTAAATAGTGCTGCAATGAACATTGTGGTACATGACTCTTTATGAATTATGGTTTTCTCAGGGTATATGCCCAGTAGTGGGAGGCAATCATTCTTTAACTACTTAATTCTTCATTCTTACTCCTTTTGATCCAGGAAAGGGACAAACAGGTTAGGCAAGGCATTGCATACATTTAGTAGAGCAGATGTCAGGAGTTAGGTTAAATGTTACCTAGTGATTTCATTTTTATAATTAAGGTTTAAGGGCAACAGAAATAGGCAAGCAGGAAAGGGGCAAAAGAGCTGCTTACAGCTCTTTTGGGCTGGGTCTAGCAGAGAGAGGGTACTTCCCAGACTCATTTGTAGATGGGTGGCTGTGTGATGGAGTTATGGCGGTGTCTAGGTGGTATGTAGTGGAAGTTTTGCAGTGGGGCTTCAGGTAAAGCTTCAGGTGAAGAGGGGGTTGACTCTGCTGGCTGACACCATTTGAGATCCATGTCCCCCTTTTTCTACCTGCAATACAGACAAGATGCTTGAGTGGCAGCAGCCGCCTCTCCTGGGACTCCTTGAGGATAGTTGAAGGATGATAAGCCCCTAAGAGAGAAGGGCTCTAAGGAATTGATAACCTTGGGGCGCTCACTGTGCCGGCCTCAGGCTGCCCACCACTGGACTTTTCATGAGAGGAAAAGAAAACAGTATTTTGCTTGAGCCACTATTATCTGGGCTTTTCTGAGAGTGAAGAGAACCAGTGATCTGAGAGCTCCTTCTATCTCCTGGGCTCTCAAATCCCAGGGGCGTGAAGTGGGAAGGCCAGAGGGTAGTTGGCTCTGATACCAGAGTTGGGGTGTTATCACATCCCGCATCATAAGTATGGGAGGGACCTCAGAAAGGACGGAGCAGAAGCAGGTGTGGTTTCAGTGTGGGTGGGTGCTTACTAAACAGTTGTACTGTCTATTCCTCCTTCCGACTGATACGTGATTTTACGAAAATAATCTCTCTTTGTCACATGGCCACACGCCCTGCCAAGCCAGTTACTCTGCTGTCACCTCCTTACAGCAATGAGTTAGGAATGGGCCCGTTGTGAACTTCTTCCCAATGAAGTATGGGAGAGGTTGTCTCCCATGGGCCTCAGTGGAAGTCTTACTCACCGAAAGAAATGTATAGAAAGACGTGCTCTTCTTGCCCTGTTCCGCGGGACATGATGGTGTGTCCTTGAGGTACCAGCACTGCATCAGCTATCTTGTCACTTTGAGGGGAGCCAAGCCAATGTGGCGAGCTGCACACAGCAGAGAGCAGAGCAGGAAGATGGGGGAGAACCTGGGTTAGCCAGCCCTGGAGCTGTCCTAGCCTGTCCTAGCCTGTATTTATCTTTATGTTAGGTCATAAATCTCCCTTACTTCTAAGCCAGTGGAGTCAGGGTTTTCTATTACTTGTAGTCAAAAATTCCCTGATGAGTGTTGTTTTTTTTTTATTGAGGTATAGTTGATTTACAGTATTATATTAGTTTCAGGTGTACAACAGAGTGATTCAATATTTTTACAGATTATGCTTCTTTTAAATTTATAATATTACAAAACAATAGCTATATTTCACTGTGCTGTATAATATATCCTGTTGCTTATCTATTTTACACACAGTGGTTTGAATTGCTTAATCCCATACCCCTCCCCTGCCCCTCCCTCCTTCCCTCTCCCCACTGGTAACCACTAGTGTGTTCTCTATATCTGTGAGTCTGTTTCTGTTTTGTCATATACATTCATTTGTTTTCTTTTTTAGAGTCCACATATAAGTGATAACACAGAGTATTTGTCTTTGTCTGACTTGTTTCACTAAGCATAATGCTCTCAAAATCCATCCACGTTGTTGCAAATGGCAGAATTTCATTCTTTTTTTTTTATGGCTAATAGTCCATTGTGTGTATGCATATATATATATACAAGTATATCACATCTTCTTTATTCGTTCATCTGTTGATGGGCACTTAGGTTGCTTCCATCTCTTGGCTATTGTAAATAACGCTGCAGTGAACATCGGAATGCACTGATATGTGTTTTAAAAGGGGGTATGATAATAACTGCCATAGATGTATGAAATAAACTTATGTCAAAGATTTTCCTTAATTCATTTATTAATGGGGGAACCAGCAAGACGTTACAATAGTTCAAAGGAAAATTCAGAGACAAACACAAACAAGTAATGCTAAAAAAGAATTTATAGGTAGATTCAAACTTGCCTTTTTACAGGAAAGGGAGGGGGGGAAAGCCATTGTCCTTCTAGATAGAGTTAATTGGCATATCTATGGACAAGAAACATTTGGATTGCTGATGTTAGTTATAATTTACAGAACTGTAAAACAGCTTAAATAAAATGAAAGGTGTAAACCCCACAGAATGAGAAAATCCAGGATAGACCATGCTTACTTTTCCCTTGAAGACACCCAGTGATCATTTTGGTCTATTTCAAAGTTTTTCACATATGAGTCATATCTGTCAAATCTAAAACATGCATTACCCGTGTTCCCCAATCCTTTTTCCTAGTCTGAATGCCCTGATGATTTTAGTTACTTCTCAGGCTGTTTTATGATTTATCTTTTTGTGGCTCTTAGCCTCCAAGAAAGCAGTACTACTGTCAATTCCTCTTTTAAGCATAGTTGCATGCCAGTGTCTGAGCTTTACAAGCAGGGGCTGTAAATAAGTCATGATGGACAGTCCTTCCTTCCTTCTTGACGGAGAAGATGTTTATGGATTAAAGATGGATTTCTACTTGGCTTCTGTGTTCTGTGTTGGATGCATTTTTGGCCATAGATCAATCATTTCTGTTTCTAATATTTTCAAGTAATCACCCAGGCTAATGATTTCCAAATTCTTGCTTGATGTGATACTGAATCATAGGTTTAGTGTGACAAGAACTTTCTATCTTATGTCCACACTGCCTCTAATAAAAGTTATGAATAACATCTATCTTTAAAGTGGCTTAAGATCAGTTTTGCCTCTTTGCAGACATTCCTAATGGTGATGGAGGCCCCTCACAGACCCCCCAAGTGCAGCGATCAGTGGCAGAGAGGACTGAATAATCCTGCTACAGCTCCCAGATGGCACTGATTTCCTCTTGGCCTTGACTCCATTGTCCAGACAGACCCAACTGTTACTCTCCTCCACTGACAGATAAAGTATTTATTCTTCCCCAGTCAGGTTTTTAATTCAACAAAGATTTAGGGAGCACCTACTGTGTGACAGGCCAAGTCCCAGGTGTTTATTCACCATGGTGACTGAGAGAATCGTGGTTCCTGCCCTTGGGAAACCTACCTGTTATTATAAAAAGAGAAGAAGCTGGGCAGATGATTCAGAGGAGCCTGTCAGGAAGCAGTTTAGGTACAGGAAAGAGGGTTAGGACGGGCTTTAGCCTGGGAGACACAGCGGGATTGGAGAGAAAGGGAAGGATGAGGGTATTTAGGAAGTAGAATTGATAGAACTTTTTATAGCCTTTATCTAGGAAATTCCATAATTTACCTTTAGAAAAGATGCTGACATCATGTATTTGTTGGTCTGTAAAGGATTATATGGGCATGGAGGAAAATATGAATGTGTACATGCTAAATTCTCTTTTTTTTTTAATGGCTTTCATTCTTTTTTTTTTTTTTAATCTTTACGAACTCTTTATTTATTTATTTATTTATTTATTTATTTATTTATTTATGGCTGTGTTGGGTCTTCATTTCTCTGCGAGGACTTTCTCTAGTTGTGGCAAGCGGGGGCCACTCTTCATCGCGGTGCGCGGGCCTCTCACTATCACGGCCTCTCTTGTTGCGGAGCACAGGCTCCAGACGTGCAGGCTCAGTAATTGTGGCTCACGGGCCCAGCTGCTCCGCGGCATGTAGGATCTTCCCAGACCAGGGCTCGAACCCGTGCCCCCTGCATTGGCAGGCAGATTCTCAACCACTGCGCCACCAGGGAAGCCCCATGCTAAATTCTTAATTTGGGTTTTGTGGGTATAATATTAGCCTGGGTTCTCAAATCTGTATTACTCTGGGTTTTCCGGAGAAACAGACCAAGAGGATACAGTTGTGGGGGGACAGGGGAGCCATAAGCCAAAAAGAAAAAAAGACCAGTAAAACAACAGTATGGTTCATAGATTGATATGTTCCCACTTAAGCATTTTTGTAAAAATTTGATGTGTATATATGCACAAGAGAAAGTTAAAAAATAGGTTTAAAAGGACTTTGGGACCACTTATCCCATCTCGTGATTAATTTATGTCATTGCTGAGACAAATGGGCGATGGCTTGATAAAGACCTGAAATGGCTAACTGGATATCTAGGATGGGTATTTGATTCCCTACTGGTAGGAGTTCAAGAGTGCTTAGTCTTCCTGTGTCTGCTCACTTGAACCACATGTTTGTGTCCCTCCCTGCACCCCCATTCCCATTAGAATGGAGGTGGGACCTGCAAATTACTCCTTGGAAGAGTAGCTCTGGGACTTGAATTAGACTAAAGTGTACATGACTACTATCAGATCTGTGTACTGATTTTGGGTGGAGGAGTGGAAAGAGCACCAGGGATGAAAGGCTTAGAAGAGAGTCTGTCATTCAGTGGGTTGAAGGGTCAAGAAGAGAGGTTATAGAGAAACTCCTGGCTTTGCCAGCTTTGCTAAGGGAGGCAGCTGCGTGCAGTAAGGAAAACAAGTACCGATGTGGGTTCAAGTCTCACTGTGTCACTTATTTGCTGAGTAACCTTGGGCAGGTGACTTAACCTCTCTGGGGATAAAGGTGCCTACCTCACACGGCCATTTAGAGTTAAATGTGATAACATATGTCGTCCAGCCACAGAGGAGGTGGTGGGCTGGTGTCATGCAGGAGTTTTTCCTGTTCCTCCTGTTCGGGTGCTCTGAGAGTCGATGGCAGCTTCTTCTTTCTCGTTCTAGATGAACCCACAGTCAGACAGGGGTTCACTGGCAGATCTGATCACTTGCTGGCCGCACTTTCCTCAGCCTGCAGGAACCTGATGGGAGCCTGTCTGGTGCTGTTTCTGCCTCAGACACCCCAAGCAGCTGGGAGAGGGCAAGCAGAGCTGAGTATCAGAGTGTGTGTGTGTGTGTGTGTGTGTGTGTGTGAGAGAGAGAGGGAGAGAGAGTGTGCTTGTGAAGCCCTCACCACAGTGCTTAGCCCTGGTAGGCGCCCAGTGAGTGGTCACTGATAATCATGACGGCGATGATGCTGGAAGGGGTCTGGGAGTGGGGAGTGAATTTGGATCATCCCTTTGACCCACCACCTGTCTGGAGAGGGGCTCAGCAGGCTTTCTTCCACAGGCAGGTCCTCTGCAGAGCTTCAGGACCCTGTGTAATCAGCCCACCTCTCTCAGCGACCAGGCCCCCAGCAGCGCCTCTGGTCTGGCCCCGGGTCCCCTCCCTGTCCCAGGGCCGGGCCACAGTTCTCCTTGCCTGGCCCCTGTTTCTCGGGTCTGGACCAACCTTCCGGCTCCCAGCACTCCCCCCACCCCGCGCTGTCCTTCCCAGCCCCCGCCAGCACCACCGCCTCACCTCGTCCGGCATCTCCTATGCTCCTTCCTCCCTCGCAGCTCTATCCTGCCTTCCACGCGTCGCAGGAGATGCTGTGCTCCAGATGAGGGTCACCACGAGCCTGCAAACAGGAGGCAGGGAAACAGTTCTGCTTCTGAACGGTGGCTCCGTGTCTTTGTGATAAAGGACCGACAGTTGAGTGTTGACCTCACCTGCTATTGTGTCCCTGTGGTTGGAGCTGACGGTGGCGGTGAGTGCAACACAGACACGTGGTTTCATCTGATTTCGAGGAAGAGTGAGGGGCGAGGCGGTCCCGCTGCCCTCGCAGCTCCGAGAGCTGCTGCCACATCGCTGCAGCTCTGCTTGCCCGCTGTGGTTTGTTGACTGTTTTCAATATTTATTGCCTAATGAAATGACAAACTGCATTGGATGCAGCTGTCTTGTCAAGGAGGAAGCAAAGTAATTAAGCGCTAACACACCATTGTAAAGCAATTATACTCCAATAAAGATGTTAAAAAAAATAAATCAATAAAATAAAATGGATAGACTAAATTATGTTAAATTGAAAAAAAAAATTATATTGCTTCAATCCCCCAGGCTGTGCTCGCTCCTTGTAAATTGAATGACTATAAAAGATCCCAGAGCCGGCCTGATAAATGGCCCGTCACATCCTACAGGAAGGGAACTCCACGGTCACCAAGACCTTCTGGGCTTCTAACGTCAAAAGTGACAAAGGGACCACGCTTTCCTCCTTAATCATAATCACTTGTCACCCACTGGTGGCAGAGGGTCCGGGTGGGGCTGCTCATTTGCCTAATCTGCTAAAGATGCCTGGGTCAGGGTGGCCGTAAACTCCCGCGGGGCAGGGGCCCCTGGAGGCCAGGTTTGGGAAACGGCAAAACCCAGGGCACAGCCTCTCCAGGTCTCCTCCAGACCCTGGCCCAGCCCAGGTGTCTGCGCCCTGTTGTGTGACAGGCCAGACGTGACCTTCCCAAGCTGGCACCCCTCCCCCAGCACACCCACCTTTCTCCTCATTTCTGGCGCCATAACCCAGCCCATTCCTGGCTCATTAGGTCAGTTTTAGTTCTTGTTTTTGAATGTGGTACAATACACATAACATGATAGTTATCAGTTTAACCATTTGTCAAGGGCACAATTCAGTGGCATTGAATATATTCACAATGTTATGCAACCATCAACATTAACTATACCCCAAACCTTATCATCCCAACATGAACTCTGTGCCCAACAAACAATAACTCTCCCTTCCCCTTCCTCCCAGCCTCTGGCAACCACCATTCGACTCTCTGTCTCTATGATTTGACTGCTCCGAGGACCTCTTATAAGTGGAATCATGCAATATCTGTCTTTTGGTGACTCATTTATTTCACTTAGCGTCGTGTCCTCAAGGTTCGTCCATGTTGTAGCATGGGTCAGAATTTCCTTCCTTTTTCAGGCTGACTAGTGTCCCACTGTATGTATAGATCACATTTTGTTTGTCCATCCACCTGTCGCTCAGGCTGTGGGGAGTGGCACCCTGGCCCGGTGAAGGGGACTGCAGGGTGGGCTTTGTTTCTTGCCTTTGGGCAGCTGCTCCCGGCACTTAGCCCCCTGCATTGGTTTCCCCTCCTGCCCTTCACGTCCCCACCTACTCCGGCTTTCCCTTCAATCCGTCTCCCTTCCTCTGTCTTCCATGTTCGTCCCAGGACTTGCCTGCCCCATCCGTTCCTCTGGAGCTCTCACCTGGCCACCTCTGATGCCCTCTCTCACCAACACTCACACCCTTTCTTCTTCTGGCTGCGTGACCCTGCCCACTCCAGCTCAGTCCCTCGGAGAAGGGAGGTGGATCCTCAAAGACATTATCCCAAGTCACCCTGCTGGCAGCTGTTCTGGGACTCCAGCCCCGGTCACTGTGGGCCCCTTACAGGTGAGAAGTCTTACAGGTGAGGCCGCGAGGGGCTGAGTGACCCAGCAGGGCCATGGGCCAGCTCGAGGCAGAGAGGTGGCCATGGCACCTCTGTTCCTGGATAAGACAGCAGGAATTCTTCCCATGGCTCCATGGGCTGTCTCCAAACTATATACTTCCAGGGGCACGATCACCCATTATTGCTGCCATTTTAAATTTTACACCGGGTTAGAGTGAGACAAATGGAAAGGAAAGCAGCTGGGCTATTTATTAGAAAAGAGAGCGTGCCAGCTGCAGACAATAGCCGAGAGTGACACTGGCCTCTGAATAAAAACCAGCCTCACCACACACTTCCACTGGCATGAAGAGCACAGTGGGTGACATAATTAAACCTGCCTGCATCTGACTAGGCTTTTTTTGCTCTGGTTTCTTCTTTGTTTTTCGTTTTGGGAAGGGGTGCTGGGGGGAGTGCTCTCTGAGCTGAACAGCTGTGCAGAGAAAGTCACAAGATGATCAAATGGGTCTTATGCTGAACATGCTTGGGCTTCTCTCCACGTGGCATATGAAGGAGAAGCAAAGCAGGCCTGAAACTTATCCTTTCTTCCTTTTATTTCTTTTGGCTTTTGAGTCATTGCTAAGAAAGTTCTTCCCACTCCCAGAGTATGGAGGAGTTTACCCATATTTTCTTCTAGTACTTGAAGGTTTTTATGTTTTGCATTTATGTCTCTTTTCGATTTGGTGTCTATCCTGGTGTTGATTAATGAGAAAGGGACCCAGTTTTATCATTTTTTCTTGTTTACCCAGTTATTCCTCTTGTTAAAAAGTTCATCTTTTCCCCACTGACTTGGGAGGCTGCCTTTATTTTATACCATGTCTGGATCTATAATTTAATTTTTCTATTCTGTTCCGTTGGTCCATCTTCATTCACTAATATCATACTATTTTGGTTGAAGAGATTATAACTGGTACATATATAGTGACCCTTGAACAAGTTGGAGGTTAAAGGCACTGACTTTTCTCAAAGTCAAAACTCCAAGTCCTGCTTTTTCTGCCTCAAAAACAGAGGGATTGATAAATGACTCACCCAAGGGCGGGAAGCTGAAACAGTTTGGATAGAATCAAGATTCAAACTCCAGTTCTTTTGATTCCACTTATTGCGATCTCTAATCGAGCACAAAGTTTTCTCCCCACACTTAATTTAAAGATCTGTCTAATGAAAATATGGATACTACATTGAAAAAAATCCACCTATAAAGTGGACCCACACAGTTCAAACTGTGTTGTTCAAGATCAAGTGTGACTCTTTTTTGTTGTTCTTCTTTTTAAAAAATTTTCCTGGCTGCTCTCACTTACTTCTTCTTCCAAATGAACTTCAGAATCAACTCGTGCATTTACATCTATAACTTAATTTAGGGAGAACTAACATCTTTACGAAGCTGAGTTTCCCTGTCAAAGGACATAGGATGTCCTTCTGTTTGTTTATGTTTCCCTTTGTCTTCTCAATGGTACTTTCTAGTCTTTTTCTTATACAGGTTTTGGACTTTGTGAAGACAGAGAAACTGCTGCTCAGATAGATCTTCAGTTAGGAACAGGTGGTTAGTCGACAGCCTCCAGCAGGTAGCTTTGCCCAGGGTAAGAGTCTGTACCCAATTCCAATGCGTGTGTGAGTCTTCCCACACCAGTGAGCAATTCTCCGACACCAGCTGGGTGTCCTATAATTCAACCCAGTTCTGACACTACCTTCCTGGGGAGAGCGTCCCATCCCATAGATTGAGGGCTCGGTCCTGCAGACTGCTCCCCCGTCTTCAACATGGACGCAGATGCCAGGCAAGAGTCCAGGTTATCACCTGTGCTTTTGAATGGCTATAGATCGGAGGTTCCAACCACCTTCTCCTAGGGTTGGATTAATTTGCTAGACCAGGTCATAGAACTAAGAGACACATTTTACTTACTAGATCATCAGTTTATTATAAAAGGAAATAACTCAGGAACAGCCAGATAGAAGAGATGCACGGGGCGAGGGAAAGGGCCCAGAGCTTCCATGCCCGCTCCAGGCGCACCATTCTCCCTGCATCTCTGTATTCACCAACCCGGAAGCTCTCTGAACCCAGTTCTTTCGGGATTTTATGGAGCCTTCATTAAAAAGGCATGATTGATTCAATTATTGGCCATTGGCAATTGATTCAACCTTGAGTCCCTTTCCTCTCCCTGGGGGGGGGCCGTGGGAAGTGGTGTAGGACCAGACCCTCTAATGACAGATTCGTTCTCCTGGCAACCAGCCCCATCCTTGAGTGTTTTCCAAAAGTGCCTTCGTTGACATAACAAAAGACACCTTTGTTGCTCTCATCACTTAGGAAATTCCAAGGGTTTTAGGGGCTCTTCCAGAAAGGGGAACTGACGAGACCAAATACATATTTCTTATTATAAATCACAAAATAGCACACAGGATCCGTCTCAGCTTTTGTGCCAATTACAGTGTTCTCAGGACACCCCGAGGCAATCAGCTGAGCAAGGCCAGGATGAGAGCCTGGCCATTTCTGCCCAACACAGGACAACTCTAACTCCGGGTCTGTGGGTTTTCCCTGTCCCATCTGCCTCGTCTGCTTTCAGCTTTTTGCTCTTGACACTATCTTGGCATCTGCTTTCCAGAGAACCCACACTGCAATGAACATTTATTTTTAAATGTTCAAGTTTACACTTGAGTATATCTTCTTTCCTTTTTTATTATGTGAATGGAATGCCATTTAAAGTGGACTTTGTTTTAACATATGGAAGTTACTGATTTTTCTATACAGTATTCATTTTATAACCTACTTTTTCTAAATTCTTATTGTTTGTAGTTTTCCCACTGGTGTTTTGGGGTTTTTCCACACACACACACACACACAAATCATTAGTGGACAGAGTTTTACCTCTTCCTTTCTAAATCTTATGCCTCTTCTTGTTTCCTCTTGCCTAATTGCATTGGCTAATACTCCAACACAATGCTAAATAGTAATGGTAGTAAAAGGCATCCTTGTCTTACTCTTAACTTTAGCGAAAATCTTCTAGTGTTTTCCATTTAATGTAATGTTGGATTTTACATGTATATATATTTTCCATATATATGTATATATGAAATCATATTAAGAAAATATTCTTGAATTCCTATTTTACTGATTATTTAACATGAATGAGTTTTGGATTTTGCCAACTGCCTCTTCAGTAATTTTGCTTCTTAGCACTATTAATATTATGGATTACATTAATGAATTTCCTAATATTGAATCAACCTTGCGTTTCTGGGATAAACTGCATTTGATCATAATGTATCATTTTTTAACAAGCTGTTGGGTTCTGTCTGCTAATATTCTAGTTAAGATTTTTATACTGGTGTTCATGAGCGAGATGGGTCTGTGTGGGGTTTTTTTTAAACAAGTGCATCAGGTGTATGGATTAATATTATGCTCATTTCACATCATTTGGAATAATCCTTTCTTTTTCTATATTCTAGAGTAATGTAAGTAACATTGGGATTATCTGAGCATAAAAGGTTTGGTAGAATTTGCCCGTGAAACCATCTGGGCCTGGTTTGTTTTGAGGGAAAGGGGAGGTGGTGTGGGGCTCATGAACTACTTTGTATTTTCAGAATTGTCTCCTCTCCCATCAATTTTGGTAAATTGTAATTTTTGTAGACTATTATCCATTTTATAAAAGTCTTCCTGAGGCCTGCGTGCCTGGAGCCTGCGCTCCGCAACAAGAGAAGCCACCGCAACGAGAAGACCGTGCACCACAACGAAGAGTAGCCCCCGCTCGCCGCAACTAGAGAAAGACTGCACGCAGCAATGAAGACCCAATGCAGCCAAAAATAAATAGACAAAATAAATAAATTTATTTTAAAAAAAAGTCTTCAAATTTATTTGCATAGAATTTTGCGAAGTCATCTCACCTTTTGTATCTGTTGTGATGTTTATATCCTTCTTGTCATTTCTGATTTTTCATATTTGTGTTTTCTTTCCTGATTATGTTACCTAGTGGTTTGTCTATTTTCTCGTCTATTTTTTCCCTAATGTACCAGATTTTTGATTATTATAACTACTGCTTTATTCTAACTCTTTAAATCATGTTTTATCTTTAAGCAATTTCTCCCGTTTTCTTTTAGTTTACTCTGTTTTCAAGCCTTTTGAATTTGTATTTAATTCATTGTCTTTATTTTCCCCATTTATATTATTATTATAATTTAATATATACATTTTTTCTGACAATTGCTTTTGCAATATCCCATTGATTCTGATATATCATGTTTTCATTCCATTATTTTCAAGATATTGTGTAAACTCCTTTTGTAGCTCCCATTTGTCCTAAGAATTGTTTAATAGTATGTATTTTAATTCCAGGTAGCAGGGCTTTTTTGTTTATTTTATTACTAATGTTACAACTCTTGTGTTATGATCAGAGGGTGTTGTTTATACAATTTCCATTCTGAGAGATTCACTAAGATTTTCTTTGTGGCCTAAGAGAGTTAATTTATAGAAATGTGCTATCACACTATTATTTATCATTGTTGGATAGCTGATGCCAATTAGATGAGAAAGAAAAATGAAGCATACAGATTAGATAAACAGCGGTAAAACTATCACTACTGTGAGACGTTATCATTATTTAGCTGAAAAACCCAAAAGAACCAACAAAAAAACTATATAAATCAATACCCTTCAAATATATATATATAAACATAGTGTAGGACTAGTTATATAGTTTGTAAGCATTTGTGTATAAAAAATATGCATCTACCGGATATGTTTAGCCATGCAAAGATTCTCTCTGGAGGGACACCCAAGAAGGGGAACCACTGGTTGCTTCTGCAGGGAGAAATGGGGTCTGATTTAGAGCAGGGGTCCCACCCCTGGGCCGCGGAGTGGTACCGGTTGGTGTCCTGTTAGGAACCGGGCCACACAGCAGGAGGTGAGGGGTGGGCGAGCGAGCAAAGCTTCATCTGTACTTACAGCCGCTCCCCATCCCTCGAATTACCGCCTGAGCTCCGTCTCCTGTCGGATCAGCGGGGGCATTAGATTCTTATAGGAGCGCGAACCCTACTGTGAACTCCGCATGCGAGGGATCTAGGTTGCGTGCTCCTTATGAGAATCTAATGCCTGATGATCTAAGGTGGAGCTGAGGCGGTGATGTTAGCACTGGGGAGTGGCTGCAAATACAGATTATCATCAGCAGAGAGGTGTGACTGCACAGAGACCGTGATAAATCAATTGCTTGAAGACTCATATCAAAACCCCATCAGTGAGTGGCAAGTGACAATTAAGCTGCAACTAGTGGCAGGCTTTATAGTGGCAAGTGAGCTGATGTACTTCAACTGTACAGCTGCATCTGGTGGCAGGCTTTAAGTCAGAATACGACACTTATTTTAGTCCCCGTGTAGCCCGCCCATTATTTTATTCACCACTTCCATCCGTGCCTCTTTCCCACACTGCACACTTGTCTCAGTCACAGTTTTGGTAAGCTCACAAGCTAACCCTAGCAAAATGAGTAAAAAACGAATGTCGCTGGAGAGCTTCTGTGAAAAGGGGGAAAGACCCAATGATGAGACAGCAGAAGACTCTAAGACTGCCAATAAAAGAAAGCTGCATTTAAAAGAAAATACCAAGATTCCTACTTAAATTATGGGTTCGTTGCAACAGGTGATTCACATTCTCCAAGCCCGCTTTGTATAATATGTGGCGACTGGCTATCCAACGAAGCCATGAAATCTTCAAAACTACTTCGCCACATGGAGACCAAGCACCCTGCGTTAAAAGACAAGCCTTTGGAGTTTTTCAAAAAAAAAAAAAAAAGTAAACACGAAGAACAGAAGCAATTATTGAAGGCCACCACTTCATCAAATGTGTCTGCACTGACAGCCTGATTCTTAGTGGCTAACCGCATTGCTAAAACTAAGAAGCCCCTTACTATTGGTGAAGAGTTGATCCTGCCTGCTGCTAAGGACATTTGTTGTGAAATTTTAGGAGAGACTGCAGTTCAAAAGGTGGCACGTGTTCCTCTTTCGGCTAGCACCATAACTAGATGAATTGACGAAATAGCAGGGGATATTGAAGCACAATTGTTAGAGAGGATTAATGAGTCACCGTGGTACGCAATCCAGGTTGACGAGTCTACCGATGTTGACAACAAGGCAACAATGCTTGTTTCTGTTCGATATATTTTTCAGGAGGATGTACATGAGGATGTGTTATGTGCACTTTTGTTGCCAACCAACACCACAGCTGCAGAACTATTCAAGTCTTTGAATGATTACACATCAGGAAAACTGAATTGGTCACTTTGTGTCGGTATATGCACAGACAGAGTGGCTGCCATGACTGGACGGCTTTGTGGTTTCACTACTCGGGGCAAAGAGGTGGCTTATAACGTGGGTCCACACACTGTGTCATCCATAGAGAAATGCTGGCTGGCCGAAAAATGTCACCTGAACTTAACAACTTTTTGCAGGATGTGATTAAAATTATCAACCACATTAAAGTACATGCCCTTAACTCACATCTGTTTGCGCAGCTCTGTGAGGAGATGGACACAGAGCACATACGTCTTCTCTGATACACACAAGTGAGATGGCTTTCTAAAGGTAGATCACTGGCCAGAGTTTCTGAGTTAGGAGAGTCGCTCCAGAGATTTCTTTTAGAAAAACAGTCACCACTGGCAGCACATTTCAGTGACACAGAATGGGTCACAAAACTTGCTCACTGGTGTGACATATTCAACCTGCTGAAGGAACTCAGTCTGTCACTTCAGAGGAGAACGACAACTGTATTCAAATCGGCAGAGAAAGTGGCTGCATTCAAAGCCAAACTGGAATTATGGGAGCCACGGGTGAACATTGGGATTTTTGTCATGTTTCAAACATTAGTAGAGATTTTGAAAGAGACTGAGCCAGGGCCTTCTTTCTCCCAGCTGGTGCATGATCACCTATCTCAGCTTTCAAAAGAGTTTGAGCATTACGTCCCAACCACAAAAGACCCCCGAACTGGGAAGGAATGGATCCACTACCCATTTGTGAATAAGCCAGGTGAATTGACTTTGTCTGTATTAGAAGAGGATCCACTGCTTGAGATGGCAAATGACGGTGCCCTCAAAAGTATGTTTGAGACAACTTCAAATCTCCTTACGTTCCGGATTAAAGTCAAGGCGGAATAGCCTGAGATTGCCACAGAAGCACTGAAAAGCCTGCTTCCATTTCCAGCATCCTATCCTTGTGAAGCAGGGTTTTCTGCAGTGACAGCAACCAAAACGAGATTACGGAGTAGACGGGACATAAAGCAACACGCTTCGGGTGTCACTGTCTCCCATCACCCCCAGATGGGACCATCTAGTTGCAGGAAAACAAGCTCAGGGCTCCCACTGATTCTGCATTTTGGTGAGCTGTATAATTATTTCATTATATATTACCATGTAATAATAATAAAGTGCACAATAAATGTAATGCTTTTGAATCATCCCGAAACCATGTCCCCACCAGTCCGTGGAAAAATTGTCTCCCACGAAACCAGGCCCTGGTGCCAAAAATGTTGGGGACCGCTACTTTAGAGCTAAAACCTAGTCATGGTAGCCTTTCCCTGTGGCCCACAGAAATATTAGTGTGACCAGGAAATCTAGGCATCTAGGAAGAAAAGAGGTCCAAGAAAAATTGTGAAGAATAGGAAGAGAGGTGCTCTGTGCTTAGACTGCAGAACAGGGGCTCTCACTGTGGGAGGAGAGGCTTCAGGCTTCTGCCCAGGAGAGGAGACCAGGAGATGAGACGGAAGTGGGGTGAGTCCTGAGTTCCTTCTGCTGTAAAGAAGAGGCGACTTGAGATTGGATGATAGCAATCCCTTATAGCAGATTTCATCTCTCCAGTTGTCTTTGAACAGATGGTGTTTGCTCACTCGTTTTCCTGAAGGAACTGTGGAAAACAAGCTGATGTGTTTATGACTGCGGACTTAATGGCAAAAAAAAAAAACCCCATCATTTGGGGACCATTCTAAGGGCAGAGCTTTTGTTTGGGAACTTTTCTTTTTAAAGAGAGAAAAGTCAGGTGTTTGCTCTTGAAGCTTTGAAAGCTTTTTTATGCTCTTGCTTTAAACAGTGTTGTTAATGGAAGGAGAGCTTTTTTTCCTCCAATAATGGTCTATTATTGCTTCAGAAACCCACGTCTTTAGAAATGCCATGGTTTCTCTTTGCCAGCCCCGATTCCATCATTGATGGGGCCACCTGAATTTCTAAGCGCTAATGCCAGACTTTCTCTTAAATGTTGAAAATGCACAGCCGCTTGGAATTATCCTGACAAATTATCCTTTCTTTGAAGAGAAAGCTAAGCCATAAACCTTTCAGGTAACACTGTGAGAGCTGACATAATTCCTCAGGCCGGCCATTTGCTGGCGCTCCCGTGGAAGGCCCCTGGGCTTGGAGCCGGAAGTCTTTTTATCAAGCCCTGGATTCACCATGAGCTTGTTCTGTGAACTTGAGTGAATCACCCGACCCTCTCATCTTAGTTTGTTCATCTGTTGGAGAGGAGAATACACATCCTGCCTCATAGGACTGCTGGAAAGTTTGAAAACAAAATTACATGTACAATTAAATGGTACAGTGCTTGGCAGGTGATAAAGGTCCTGTGTCCATTTCTAGTTTAGGGCAAAGGTGTCCACACAAAGACCCGTGGAATCATCTTGGAAACTCAAAACAAAACAAAGACACACAAAATCCTGACCAGCACAGGTCCCTGTGCCCGCCCCGCACCGATTCTCGCGCTTCTGTACGGTCTCTCCGTGCGCTGGCGTTTGAGATCCACGGGCCCAGAGTGTTTAAAGTTACAAAACGGTGACCACCAGACACGTCTCCTGCTGTGCACATTCCCCACGCCAATATTCAGCCCCTAGCCACAGCACTGCCAGAAAAGCCTCCTTGGAATTTATCATGGCAGAAGAAATTTCCTCAAAAAGGAATATAATCTCAAAAACGGAAACATCGGTATTCCCAGGAGGTAAAATTCAAACAGGAACAATTTATGTTAAACACAAGACAGGCTGGAACTCACGCTTTGTAATACCTTGTCAACACCTGAAGAAGTTCTCCAGAAAAGCTTCCTGGGGAGGCTTGGTGTCCCTGCTCTGACGGCCCCCACGAGGTAATGGTTACCCTGGCCAGTCCCCCAAAGTCTGGAGGGGGAACCACACTAACTCCACTCTGGGACACCAGACACCGCACACCACGCACGCGACTGGACCGTCCCCAGACCTGCGCCTAAGCCGGAGTGTTAGTGGAGGCCCACAGTCCCTGACCTAGTACCAACTGTTCAATAGAACATTCCCTAGTCTCCTTCCCTGACACCTGTGCCTGGAAGGCAAGGTTTGCTTTTCTATTTCTTGGGCGATTCTCACGGGTTTCATGAGAAAAGTGGCTGTGCTATGACTGCTGGTCCCAGGCCTCGCCCGCCTCTGATGTCCGCCCTTCTCTCCTCTCCCCGCATCAGGAGAGACCGGAGCCTGTGAATGAGAAGCCTCAGCTGTCACAGCCTCCCAGGGGCCACCACTAAGCTTCCCCTGGGTCTGGCAGTGTGCACGCCCAGTGCCCCCTTCGGGAGGGTGGGCCTGCAGCAGACTTGGGGTCATTTGGGTGGGAATTCCGGGACCCTGGGCACCTGGCACTTGGTCCGGGAGAGGGGAGGCACGGGCTCCAGGTGGGCACAGCATTGGCTTGAGCCATGGTGAAGGTCAGAGCGGCACCGCTGAAACATGGGGCCAAGGGCAGCGTCCACAGGCAAAGCTCACTTGACTTCAGGTGCAATAAGGGGTCATCCAGGACGTGGAGGGGTCGCCAAGGGCCCCTACACACAGTCGATGGCCGGGGGGGGGGGGCGGGAATTAGGGACCTGTTCTTGGCAGGTAAGAAGCAGGATTTGAAAGAGGGCTTCAAAGATGAGTCAGGATCATCCAGGCCAAGAGGGAGTGTTGATGGGGAGGGTATTTTAGACAGAGGGAAAACCTCCTTCAAAGGAACGGAGGTGTGAGAAAATATACAACGTTCAGAGAAACCACATCCGATTCTTGTGAACAAGATGAGTGCTGGGGTGGGCTGTTGAGGGGAGGGGGAGTGATCGCTTCACGGACATCACCACGAAGGGGACGGGGAGCCGCTGAATTAAAAGCAACACTGAGAAATAGGAGAAGAGGTCAGAGCATCCTTGGGTAATGTATATTTTCACACACACACAAAGTGCTCTTACAACGTGGGCAGTTGTCATTGTATTTGCAAATTCTGTGAAGCAACATCTTATGCCCGAGCATGGATACTAAAACCATCTGAGGCTTAAAGTTTAGATACTACATTAATTTTTATGTTAGTGGTTTTTTTTAAGCTACAGAATAACAAAGAAACAGTTCCTGCAAGAATTTTGTTTTCAAGAACTGCGTTTATTAGAAGATTTTATAGCACTGGAAGTTTTCACAGGCTTCATAAGCCACAATATTGTTCCAAATAAGTAAATCCAAGTCCTGCCCCAGGATATTAAGAATAAATAGAACAGAAATCTTTCTTTTTCTCATTTTCATTTATATTACTCAACAGGCTTTTAGAAGTGCTTATTGGTGGAATGAATCTGAACAGAGGAGGCCACCGGAGTGGAGGAAAATGTGAGTTGTGAATATGACTTTTCTACCAAACAAAATGAAATGGAATTTAAATCCAATATAATAAACTCCATAGGGCACACCTATTGTCTTGGTGCAGCAGAATTCCTCTGTAATGGCTGTGCTGTTGGCATTCACACTCCTTGCTTATAGTGACTAAAAATGAAATGGTACAGAAGGCAAAAAGAAGTGCTTGGAACCCAGTAGGGGAAAGTGGGCAGCTGGCTCCTGATTCAAAATCCATCTCTCCTTCATCTTGGCTGATTTTGTCTAGGTATCCACTTCACCCCATGGGATTCAGAGAAGGTCATTCTCCTTTTCTGTGACTGGTTTAGGTATGAAATTGAGAAACAACTCGTCTTCTAGCCCTTGTTAGATTTGGATGTGATGGCTAGACAGCTGCAGCCATCTTGCAACCATGAGGAGAACTAGCCCAAAGATAGGTCAACAAAGGGGAAGGTGCAAAGAACTGGGGTCTTTGAAGATGTTACCGAGTCACTGAATTAAACAATCCTGGACCCATCTTGCCTTGGAAAGCTTTATTAGGTAAGATAATACATTTTTTCCCCCTGCAACTGACAGCATCCTTACCAACAGAGAAGGAAATGAACTCTTCTAATCTCCCCATATCTCTCTTCTTGTATCTTTATGCAGGTAGTAAGTTCATTAACGTGAAAGTTCTGGTGGGATCTTTGGAGACTGGTGGATGTCTTTGCCTTAGAGAGGATAAGGGAAATTCTGTAACTAATGACAACTGAAAAAAGCAAGAGAGGTCAGCTCAGATAGCTTATAATCTCACCCAATATAATGTTTATGTACATACCTATATTCTTCATACCAGGAGCTAGAGTGGTCATATAAAAAGAGCACTGGACTTTAAGTCCAAAGACTAAATTCTAGATTCTGCTTTTCACTAGCTCTATGAGAGATCTTGTGAAGGGTGTTTTGCCTTCTCTGGGCCTCAGTCTTCTCTTTTTAGAAAGAGAGGTTTGTATAACACTATCTCTGGGGTCCCTTCTGGCTCTCACAGTCAGTGACTCTAGAACCCTTTACCCACTTTTGTCTTCTGAGAGTGTGACAGCATCACCTGCCCCCTCTAGAGCAGGGGACAGATTTCTCCCCTCTATTTGTTGCTGTGCTAATGGAGGCACATGACCTAGAATATTTGGACCAGGATTAAGTCCTAATGATATTCATCCCTTGGATTTTATTTTATTTTTAAAAAATTTTTAAATTTTTGGCTGCGTTGGGTCTTTGTTGCTGCGTGCAGGCTTTCTCTAGTTGCGGCGAGCGGGGGCTACTCTTCGTTGCGGTGCGCGGGCTTCTCATTGGAGTGGCTTCTCTTGTTGTGGAGTACAGGCTCTAGGCATGCAGACTTCAGTGGTTGCAGCACGCAGGCTCAGTAGGCTTGCAGGCTCTAGAGCGCGAGCTCAGTAATTGTGCCGCGTGGGCTTCAGTAGTTGTGGTGTGCGGGCTCTAGAGCACAGGCTCAGTAGTTGTGGCACACGGGTTTAGTTGCTCACAGGCTCAGTAGTTGTGGCACACGGGTTTAGTTGCTCCGCGGCAAGTGGGATCTTCCCAGACTAGGGATCGAACCCATGTCCCCTGCATTGGCAGGCGGATTCTTAACCACTGCACCACCAGGGAAGTCCCTTCCCTTGGATTTTAAATCTGTGTCTTTCTGGGGGTTTGAGGTAATGCTGACTTGAGAAACTCAAGAGGGCTGAGACGTGCTGTATAAATAATGGCAGGTATATAGAGCGGTGCTCAAAACTATCATTAGTATTAGTCTTTCTCGTTTATCTGTGCAAATATTCTGCCTGGTACCTTGACACAGGAATTTCCTACTTCCTGAGCATTTTGAATAAAGGCAGCAAAACCCTTGCGGGCAGGCCCAAATTGATTGATCTCTGTTCATATCTAGCAACTGTACTGTAAGAATTAAATATGTGCTAGTGGAACTGATCAAAATGAGGGGAACTGAACAGGTTCACTGTCAATTCTTGGTTCTGGAAATGAGAAAAGAGCTTGATGCCCTGATGCCTTCCTCACCTCATCTCCCCTATCGTCTGCACTTGCTCTCTGCCTACCAGCCACGCTGAGCTTTCTTCCTTAGCTCAAAATAGTCATTCTCCCTTCTGCCTCAGGACATTTGCACAAGCCTTTGCCTCTTCCTGGACCACTCTTCTCTCTGCCCCACATACCCTAGCCCAGTTAACTCCCACTTGTGTTTCAGGACTCAGATCTAACATCCATCCATTCAATATTTATTGTCTTGGTCAGTTTGAGCTGCTATAACAAAGTACCATAGACTGGAGCTTAAACAACAAACACTTTTTTCACACAGTTCTGGAGGCTGGAAGGTCCAAGATCAAGGTACTGGCAAATTAGGTGTGTGGTGAGGACCTGCTTCCTGGTTCATAGATGGTTGTCTTTTCACCCTGGCCTCACATGATGGAAAGAGAGGGCGAGAGAGCTCTCTGGGTTCCCTTTTATAAGGACACTAATCCCGTTCATGAGGGTGGAAACTCCCAAAGGCCCCGCCTCCTAATAGCATCACACCGGGGTTAGGATTTCAACACATGAATTTTTTTGAGGGGGACACAAACATTCAGTCCGTTGTGTTTATTGAGCACGTACTATGTGCAAGACCCAGGGCTCGTGGCCGTGAATCCTCCCTTGCCATCCTCACCTTCATCCTCATGCGAGTCCTGGCCCCTTCCTTCACTGACTTCATCATAGTTTGAAATAACACCATTTGTGCAATTATTTGATTTGTATCTGAGTCTGGCAGGCTGGACCGTCACATCTCTGCTGGCAGCACCCTGTCCCTGTGTTCTACACTGGGCTGTTGGCACGTGCTCAGGGCCTGGCACATCATAGGTACTCGACACTTTTTTTGAATGAATAAATTTTTGAAGAGATTTTGTCGTAACCTAGTCAATGCACAGGACATGAATGGGCTTGCCTTCCTCAGAACCTCTTTCCACAGGGACTTTTGAGGGTAGAGGGAACCCACCCTGTGTACAGATGTGTGTCTGAGGACTTGTATGTTCTTTCATGGTCCGGGGCAGAGATCCTGATCTAAAATATCAGGGATCTGTGTGTTTTAAATGCAAATTTCTTCAATCTTTCCTCGGTATTTTGACCTTAAAAAAAGCACCGGCACAAATGTCAGGTTTTTGTTTGTTGGAGAGACTGTGGGTGGTCCAGGTTTGGGACTGAGCCTGTGTAGTCCCTGCCTGGGAAGAAGCATGCCAGTTGGCTTTGTTCTCCGCAGGTAGATTGTTCTGGAACCTGAAGAGGAGACAGACAGGTATTCGATAGAATAATCTCAAAAACGTCTCTGTCACAAAGTTTCTTCCTGTGATTGTTCACAGGAATCTTCCCTGTTTGAAAAGGATGAGTGAAAGAAGACATTCATATTATTTGATTGAATGGAAGCTGTTGGAGCTTCCTGGGTAAAGCAGTCATTGATAACTTTTTTAGATTTTAGGGGGAAAATGAGGACGTATTTCAATTAAATGGTGATGATCAACAAACTTCCTGGCCAACGTTACACTGGAGACACCATTTCTTTTTACCTTGCTCAGCCAGGACCATGTGGCTGCCTTTCTCTGTGTGGCTCTTTCTTCCTTTCAAATTGCCAAGGATGAGTACCTATTTTACAGATGAGGCAATGGAGGTAGAAGGACAAGAGGTGACTTGTCTGAAGTCCCACACCTGCAAAGTGGTACAGCTAAGAATCTAAGCCTCAGGCCTCTTTCTTCTGCCTCCAGATGCTTTTCATTTGAAACCAGCGTGAGTCACGATGAGAGAGCTGGCAGGAGGGATGGGATGGATAAACCTAGGAGGATAGCTCAGCTCAGGTCGCAGGAGACCAGCACCCGGGAGAGCAGCTGTTGAGAGCGAACTTCAGGTGATTGGACCCTGACTTTTGGGAAAACAAAACCACCAGCACCTTGGAAATCTATACACGGTTCAGAGCAGGAGGCGGGGTTAACATGGGGACAAAGGTGTTTGCGACTCATCCAGCAGGGGTCAGAGCCTTGTTTTAAATGTGCTTTTGATTGTGAAAGTATTTCTACCGATTTCAATTTTAACGATTCTTATAGCACAGGGAACTATATTCTATATCCTGTAATAAACCATAATGGAAAAGAACATGAAAAAGAATAGAAATATGTATAACTGAATCACTTTGCTGTATAGTAGAAATTAACATTGGAAATCAACTATACTTCAATAAAAATAAATGTAAAAAATTAAAATAAAAATTCTTCTCCTAAAAGCTTTGCATCCTGTCCAGGTGGGCTTTTAGGTATATAATTCATATTCATCCATTCATTTGGCAAACTGATGTTCTACTATATTCACGCTGCCTTGGTAAACCCTATAGGACTGAGCCCTGTAGTTAATCTGTATCTCTACTCGACTTCTTCTCCCCAGATGGATACCTCCTCTACCCATTCCACCCAGGAAAGGTCAGCTTTTGGTTTGCCGACTCCATTTTAAATTTTAAGAGTAAAAGTTACAGTGAATGACATATTCCATGCACTTTATGTGAATTATCTTCTTTAATGTATTTTGCTTCATGGTCTCCCTTAATTTCATTCTTACAACCCTGTGATTTTCTCTTATTCCCATTCACAGATAAGGAAACCAACACTCGAAAAGACCAAACCGTTCGCACAAGGTCTCAGGGTCCTCTTAGGGCAGAGGCGGATCCAGAATGCAGGTCAGGTCTGCTTTTTTCCAAGCCTCTGCTCTTAACCACCACACTATACAGGCAGACCTCATTTTATTGCACTTTGAAGATACTGTGTTTTTTGCAGATTGAATGTTTGTGGCAATCCTGCATCGAGCAAGTCTATTGGTGCCATTTTTCCAAAAGCATTTGCTCACTTCCTGCCCCTCTGTCACATTTTGGTAATTTTTGAAATATTTCAAACCCTCCATCAGCAAAAAGATTATGACTTTCTGAAGGCTCAGGTGTTGGTTAGAATTTTCTTCGCAATAAAGTAGTTTTTAATTACTGGATGTACATTTTTATTTCAGACATAACGCTATCGCACACTTAATAGACTACAGTATAGTGTAAACATAAATTTTCTATGCACTGGGAAACCAGAAAATTCGTGTGGCTCCTTTTATTGCAATATTTGCTTTGTTGTGCTGGTCGGGAACGAAACCTCAATGTCTCCGAGGTGTGCTTGTTCTATCTCCCACAGTGACAAAGCTCAGAATATGAGCCCTTATCAGTAATGTGTACCTCACAAAGTATTAGTTCAATAATACTAGCAATTCTACATCTCTTAAGCATTTTACAATTTGCAAAGCATTTTGAAGTATGCTATGTGTCTGGGTGCTCGTAACGACCCTACAGAATAGGTCTTATCTTCTCCAGTTTATAAAAGAGGAAATTGGAGGTATTTGTTCCACGACATCTAGCTCGTGGGTGGCGGGGTGATGGTTTGAACTCAGGTCCTCCACCTGTTGAGCCTGTGGTTTCTCCGATACCACAAGCAGAGTCTCCTTGACACCCAATGAGAGCAGGGCGTTGGGGAACAAGGACATGGGGACACATACACGCACACACGCGCCCTCAGAGCACCAGGGCCTGTTACTGCATGTTACTGCCTGTCCTTGGAGTCCTTTTTCAGACATTTCAGTGTGAAAAGGGAAGATCCTAAGATGTTATGGCATTAAACGCTACAAACAGTAAAAGTTGCTAATTATCTGAAAAGTTTATGTGTGATGGATTTTTTAATCTTATTTAATTAAAGTTCATCTTGTTTTTGGATAGCCAGATAAAAATGCTTTGTTATTCCATCTAAATCTCAAACGCACACTGAAAAACCTCAAACTCACACATTAAGGACCAATACTGCTTCTCCAGGTAACTCAGCAAACATTACAAAATCCACTTGCACAAGAATCTACTGCCCCACGTCTACACACCTCTCCATGGGTCTGCCCATTATGTGGGAAAAAAATACCTATTGGCACTTTTAATGCTTTCCCCCAAAGAACACCTCTAACCAAGCAGAAGCAGTCTGATCCCCCAGCTGGAATGATCTAAGTGGAATTTAATATTTTTAAATGATGTCTTGATAGTTGTCGAAATTCCTGGGCTTCTGCTGTGACTTGACAGCTTGGTAATTGCTAATTCGCCTTTATGCTAATTTAACTCGATCCTATTTGATGGTTTTCCTGTTAAACTCTAAGATTCGTTGATTGAGTCAGGGCTCCTCCTCCAGCCTGACTGGATGGAGGGTGTGGAGGTCAGGGGCTCCTGCAGCACCTGCAGCCCTGGCACCTCACACAGGAAGATGCTCAGTACATATGCATTTTGTGGGTAAAGGCTGTAAAAGGGTGTGTGATTTTCCAAAAGGGAAATCGGTGATTCTTCAGCCCTGCAAGCATTCATTTACAGCTGTCACAGGCAGACGATTTAATTGAAAGAATATAAGTTTTAGAGTAAGACAGAGCTGGGTTCAAATCATTTCTCTGCCATTTTACTAGCTGAGTGACTTTGGGAAAATTACTTAACCTCTCTGGGTGTGTTTCCTCATCTATGATATGCAAATAATGTATCTACCTTAGGGTGTTGTGTGTATTTAAAGAATTAAGATATTTTGGGACTTCCCTGGTGGTGTAGTGGTTGGGAATCCGCCTGCCAATGCAGGGGACACGGGTTCCAGCCCTGGTCCAGGAAGATCTCACATGCTGTGGAGCAACTAAGCCCGCGAGCCACAACTACTGAGCCCGTGTGCCACAACTACTGAAGCCCACGCGCCTAGAGCCCGTGATCTGCAACAAGAGAAGCCACTGCAATGAGAAGCCCGTACACTGCAGCGAAGAGTAGCCCCCGCTCGTTGCAACTAGAGAAGCCCGCACGCAGCAGTGAAGACCCAATGCAGTCAAAAATAAATAAATAAATTTATAAAGAATTAATACACTTAAATACCCATGGCAGTGTAACTATGGCACGTGGTATTCAAGAAACACTGGCTTCATTCTTCTTTTCTCCTTTTAAGCAATTGGGATGCTGTTTTCTGCTGTTTCGTTACATTCCTTCCTTTTCCCCAAAGCGCAAGGAGATGAGCAAGCACAGCTTCCATCCTCAAAGGTCTAATGGGCGATGGAGGCACAGAAGTGACACGGGGGCTCCAGGGGGCGGCGAGGTTGAGTCCAGACTTCCTGCAGAGCCCTTGGCACTTGGGTGGCACGTAGGAAGAGACCAGAAAGCATCCATGGACCTCCCACCCAACGTGCACCCCTCTTTTATTCTAGAAACAATTCCTCTCCTTAGCTCCAACTCTCAATTCTGGACCCATGAGCGAGGATCTATGTCACCTTCCTTCTTTCCAAGTGTACAGTGAAAACAGTAGGACTTTAGAATAAAAATCTGTTGCATGAAATGAAGCGTAGCAGCAAATGGTATACAAGAAATAAAGACTTCCTTTATATCCTGTTATTCATGATTTTTATTTAGAGTTGCCATTCTCCTGAGGCGGTAGAAACTTAATTTTGGTCAAACAGGGGTCTCCTCTTTCTCCTTGGGTAGCATCTAGGTACCGAGGGGCTTAGGTCAAAGCACCACGTGTCCACACAGACGCCCGCGGTCCGCTGCTCCTGCGGCCGCTGCCGAGTCCTCCGTCCTCCCAAGTGTCAGAGCCCACAGGTCGACATCACTCTCTCATCCACGCTCGCTCAGGCCACGCCTGCCCGGTAATTGCCCCCCTCCCCCCGCAGGCTCCCCCCATCACCTGCAGGGCCATGCTACTTTTTGGGGTCCTCTTTGACTGTGTCGTCCTTGGCGGCCAGGCAGCTGCCCCCCTCTGGGTCTTCCTGCCTCCTGGACACCCTTGAGGAACCAGCCTCAGGCTTCCTTTGCTTGGGGTCCCGCCTCTCTATCTGGGATTTTGCTCAGATCCTGGCCTCTTTGATTGTGCGTACTAGGTTGCACTTTGGATGTCTCCTAACTCGGGACAAAAACAGACTCTACCCCTCTCCGCAAGGCCAGGCTGGAGAATTACTTCGAGACAAAATGTAGAAAACAAAGGTCTTCTCTTCACACCCTCCTCCTTTCACAGCTGGTTCCACCAGCAATACGTGTGTTCTAAACACAAGAGGAGGGCTTTCTGGCCAGTCCCCGAGCTCCAGGTGGGTGTTCTTTGTAGACAGGTATGAGCACTGTATCTTGGGTGTGTGGGTTTGGGGCAGGATGAAGGGGAGACCCCAGAACTTGCCTCCAACCCTCCCTGTGTTCTAAAGCAGGACACACACTGGTTTCACATTTTTAACTTCTCTGGCCATTTGTTTCTTCTCGTTTTCTATTTTTAACAGGTTTTAAAAATGCCTGGGATGGTTCTTTTTTTAAGATGGAAATATAAATCTTCTTGACATGACGTGGAATTTTAACCACAGAAAAGAGCACAAGGTCTTCCCAGAACATATTTTGAGAAGGTACTTTGCCTTTTCAATCACCATATTCCTGGGGAGCTCTTCCCTCCAGTCCTTCCTGACCCCCACCTCTCAGCTAAGGCTCTCCTCCTCCAGGGAGCTTTCCCTGGTTGCCCGGTCAGCAGCGGGGGCTCGTGGCTGTGAGTCTGTGCAGCACCCCCTCTATATCACCGTCTTAGTCTGATCAGGCTGCCATAACAAAATACCACAGACTGGGTGGGTGGCTTACACAACAGACATTTATTTCTCACAGTTCTGGAGGCTGAAGTTCAAGATCAAGGTGCTGGTGGATTCTGTTTCTGGTGAGCACATTCTACCTGGCTTGCAGATGGCGACCTTCTCCCTGTATCTTCACCTGGCCTTTCTTTGGTGGTGGCAGAAAGAGAGAGAGCGAGAGGGAGAGGGAGGGAGAGAGAAATCTCTCTCCCTCCCTCTTATAAAGCCATCAGTCCTTTCGGATTAGGACTCCACCCTTATGACCTCATTTCACCTTAATTACCTCCTAAAAGCCCAATCCCCAAGTACAATCACTTTGGGAGTTAGAGCTGCGACACACGAATCTGGGGGGGACACATCTTGGTCCATAGCAATGGCTCTCACATCTCCTCTGCCTTGGGGATTAGCTCCTTAGCAATACACAGGCCTTTCCTGTGAGCTCAGTGGTGTTGGAGGGCCCAGCAGACAAGTGTCTATCTTGGCCATCTTGACCTCCGTCCCATGTCTGGCCTCTCTGGGGTCTGCCCTCAGTGCTGACCCAGGCTCTTGGGTTGGGCTCAGCCCTCTGGCCCTGGCGCCTCTTCCTGTCTTTGGTAAGGATCCCCCCCATCTCCCCATCAATTGGCTGTGGACAGTAAAGCCCATCCTCCTTCCAAACAGCTGGGCTCCCCTCTCCTCCAGCCCCCTTCCCCGCAGGTGGCGTTTAGGGCGTGGAGGGGGTTCTCACAACCTAGCATCTCAATTAGCACCGTGGGCTTGGGGGGCTAGCAGGCCTTCCCCCGGGGCCCGACTGTGAAGCCACTGGCTCAGCACACACCCCAGCTGCCCCTTCAAGCTGGGTCTCCTCTTCAGGAAGTGGGTGATGCCCCAGCTCACAAGGTCTGGGGGCACCGACCGTGAGGATATACGGCACGTACTCTGGGTGAGGTAACTCTTAACTACCTGTGTACACGTGCTTGAAGACATCCGTGTCCCGCTGCTGACAGTCTCCACGGTAGCGGTCTGTCTCTGTCACCTCCTTGCAGGCTCTCCTAAAATACCCGTTTCCTGCAGGCCTTTCATTTTAAGCTTTGGTGAGCAGGGAGGTAATCCCATCATCTCTTGACCCCCTTCTGTACTCTCACTGTTTTTACATATTATCTGCAAACAATCTGGAAATTGTTCCAAGTTTATCCATCAGGAGAGGGACGAGATGGCTGCTGGTCCGCCTGCAGTGGCACTGTTAACGTCACACCTGGTCTCGCAGTTTCTGGGCTGCTGTGTTTCCTGGCTGAGCAGATAACCAGGTCAGGCCCAGCTGCTTGCCCTGCTCCAGGGATTTAATGGAAGTTAAGAAAGAATGTCAGGTTTCCCCAGTCCCTTGTCATTGGAAGCAGGAACAATACTGGGGTTTCCATCCTGGAGATTTTCCTTGGGAGGTGTGTTCATTTGTGCAGGGCTGAGGATTTACAGACACCTGTTTTTAATTTTTTTTTTTCATAAATTTGTTTTGGAATAATTTGGGGATTTACAGAAGAGTTGCCAAGATACAGCACAGAGAGTTTCTGTATACCCCTCCCTGGTTCCCCTATGAATATCTTACACAACCATAGTTCCTGTGTCGCAGCTAAGAAACTGACATTGGTACATTACTGTTAATGAACCCCTGCCTTTATTTGGATTGCACCAATTTTTCTATTAAAGTTCTCTTTCTGTTCCAGGATCCAATCCCGGACACATGTTGCAGTTTGTTGTCACTCTGTCCCTGTCTTTTCTGGTCTGTGACAATTTCTCAGTCTTTCCTTCTCACTGCCCCCCTCCTCACTTTCCTTTCTTTTTTCTTTTTTTAACTTTAGTAAAATATATATAGCATAAAATTTATCATTTCAGCTATTTTAAGCACACAATTCACTGGCATTAATACATTCACAGTGTTGTGCAAACATCACCGTTGTCTATTTCCTGAACTTTTTTTTTTAAATCATCCTGAATAGAAACCCTGTACCCATTAAACAATAACCCCCAGTTCTCTTCCCCCCCACCCTATAACCTCTATTCTACTTTCTGTCTCTGTGAATCTGTCTCTAGGCACCTCATGTAAGTGGAATCATAGAACAGTTCTCTTTCTGTGTCTGGCTTATTTCGCTTATCATAATGTTTTTAAGGTTCATTTACATTGTATCACCTATCAAAAGGAATTTTTAGAGCTGAACAGTATTCCATTGTATGCATATAGCACATTTTGTTTATCCATTCATCTGTTGAGGGACACCTGGGCTATTGTGAATAATGCCACTATGAACATGGGTGCACAAGCATCCATTTGAGTCCCTGCCCTCAGTTCTTTTGGGTTTATACCTAGCAATGGGATTGCTGGATCTTATGATAATTCTACGTTTAACTTTTTGAGGAACCGCCATACTGTTTTGCACACTTTCCTTCTTTTCTAGGACCTTGATCACCTTGAGTAACTGGCTAAGTATTCTGTAATACGTTCCCCCAATCTAGGTTTGTGTAACGTTTTTCTCATGATTAGACTGGGGTTTTGTTATTTTGGAAAGAATACGACAGAGGTGAAGTGCCTTTCTCCTCACAGCACATCTGGGGCTGCATGAGATGCACATGACGTCACTGGTGATATTAACCTCCATCACGTGGTTGAGATAGTGTCTGCCAGGTTTCTCCACTGTAAAGGTACCATTTCCCTTCCCTTGATCTGCTCTTGAAGGGGGGTCACTAAGTCCAGAGGCTCTCAAGGGGAGGAGGGTAAGTTCCACCTCTTAGATGGGTAGTTTGTACTTATATTACTTGGAATTCTTCCATAAGGGAGATTAGTCTCTTCTCCCATTTATTTACTAACTCAAGTGTTTTTTTTATATCAGTATGGACCCATGCCTATTTATTTTATACTTTGGATGGTAATCCAGGACTACATTATAAATTTTGTTGCTCAAATCGTTCCAGCTTTTGGCTCTTTAAAGTTGCCTCTGTGTTCCTTGGACATGCCCCATTCTTTTTTTGCTGTTTTTCATTTTTGAACACTGCATTACTTTCTGATACTATAGGATACTTCAGGCTTATCTTGTGTTTTCCCCTGCTTCATCTCTAGAATCAGTGATTTCTCCAAGGAACCCTGTTTCCTTTTTTTTGAAGAATCATATTTAGAAATGAGGCTCTTGGCTCTGGATGGGAGACACCTGCATTTTGAAGGAAGTTTAGTTAATATTTATTGACTGCCCTTATCACCAGCAGATGTAGCCTGAGACCCCAAAAAACAGAGGTCAGCAACGATGAGCACGGACCAAAAATGTTATTACCTAAAGGAATAGGTGCTGGGTGCAAGGCTTGTCTCATTTTGGGGGATAGGCATCTAAAAGCCTCACTTTTCAAAGCTGTCTTTGTGGGTCAGGGCACAAGGTGAGGGCTTGGATGTCAGAGCCCACATTGTAGAGATCTGCTGCCAGTTAAGTTGAGTTCTTTCAGCCCATGTAGGTAGGTCACAAACACCCAAAGTTAAGCCATCCTGAGATGTGGGCAGCAGGAAGGTGGAACTTCCCGTAACATGTCAGGTCAGGGTTGAGGGTACAGAAAGGTAGACAGGCTGGAAGGAGAGATGACCAAACTCAAATCCCAAACAATGACCCTTCAGTGAGCGTCCTTGTAGGACTATGGGCCACAGAACTGGAAACTGGGATCTTCCCCAAAGATCTAGGCTGTTGGGTGTCAGGTACAAGTGGGACCTGGCAGGTGGGTGGTAGATCAGACCTGGTGTGTCAGCTCAGGTGAGAAAGGTGTGCCATCTGATCTCGCTCGTGTTTTCTGTCAGGTGTGGGCTGAGGCAGGTGATGCTGCATGAGACGGTGGATCCATGTCCTGCAGGGAAAACCCTGCAGGAAACTGGGGTTCCAGATCTCCCGGCAGCTCCAATTTCCCCTCTGAGGAGCTACCCCCTCTTAGAAGATAGGATCTAGAGCATACGCCATCCCCAGTGCATCATGATATAAAACTCATGGAGGT
The DNA here is from genome assembly GCF_028023285.1 of Balaenoptera ricei. Classification (NCBI taxonomy): domain Eukaryota; kingdom Metazoa; phylum Chordata; class Mammalia; order Artiodactyla; family Balaenopteridae; genus Balaenoptera; species Balaenoptera ricei. The sequence goes on from NC_082651.1 coordinate 95,247,854, forward strand.
GCCCACATACATCAATGGCAGGAAGAGGGGTGGGGTTTGTTTTATGACCTGGTAAATCTGGATCATTTATTTTGATTCGCCTTACATCTAACTCTACCCGATGTTAGTATATGTGCTGCCAAAGCGAGCGCTAACTCTACCCAATAATGAGAGATGTGTATGCATAAATTTGGCTGGCTTAAGCCCTAGGAATTTTCTAGTGCAATTTTAAAAGTTTCTTATTACCTCCCTAGAGTCATTGCCTTTATTTTATAAGTCTGGTCAGAAAATCTTGGACAGTTGAAAGATTTTTTTCTTGGCCTGAAAAACAGCTTTCAGTATTGGAATGGGGTGGAATCTCCCTGGCATTGTTCATGCCTGGGCTATGGCACAGCTTCCGGAAGGGTCTGTCAATTATTTCTCAGCAGGGCTGGCTGGAGCTTGTGCAGACTGCGCTGTGGGACTGAGATAAGAAAAAACCCCAATTTTTCATAATTAAAAATACTCCCTCCTTGATTTTCAAATGAGGAAGAAAAAGGAAGTCTTCTGTCCAATATATTTACAGATGCATTCTTAACATCTGACTATAAGGTTAATATTAACCCATTTGTTCAGTCATTCAACAAATATTCATTTACAGAAAGCCATCCCTGCCTTTTGCAGAACAGCTGCTGGAGGCCATGCCCTGTGCTTGGCACTGGGAAGAGAGAACGTGGTTCCTGCCTTCACTGGCTGAGAGCCCCGTGGGGCAGGTGCTACCCAGAGGGAGAGAAGAGAGGAAAGAGGGATGGAGCATGAAAGAAGGGAGACTCGTGATGCTTTTATGATGGGCTCCTTGGATGACTTACTAGACATTAACAATATGGCTGGGTTCTGATTCAAAACGGTAAACCTAGCATATATATTTATGTCTCCTGCCTCCAAAATCACCACTGGAATAATATTAAAGAAATGTAAAATTAACAACAAAGGGGAGAGTGTGTGCAGAAAAACTACCAGAAGGCAAGAGAGTTTTATGGGTTTCAAGAAAATGGATAGCAGACAGCACTGGGTAAAGCAGAGTGGAGAAAGTTGCTCCCAGAATAGCCCAGGAAAGGGCTGCAGTGGAAATGGCAGCTGTTCTTGCCCTCCGAGTCTGGATGGGGATAGAGGGTTAAATGCAGGGCACGTACAGACATACAGACAGCGTGCCAGCTGGCAGTAAAAGAAGAGAAACACTTACTAAAAAGCTGAACTATCGACCAGGGCAGGGCTGGATCTTGTAGCCTGAGCTCTGCACACCAGAATAAAAGCATCCTAGCCTGGGTGTGAGAGTGGGCACTGCCACATTTGTCTGCTTCTCACCCTTGAATCTCAAAATAAAGTCTGCCATACATATGCTTTCACCCAGATCTCATATATCTAGTGCCCAGGCACCCAGGGAAAACAGAGCCACACAGAAGAGGAAGAAATTCAGGATAGTGATTTCCATAATTCAACCAAGTCCTTCATTTATAAATATAAGTAGACAACTAAATATCACTAGGCATTTAAAAAAACAAACAGTATAATAGAAGGGCACCAACAGGAACAAATACGAGAGGAAACAGAAGTGAACAAAAGATAACTTCAAAAAAATATTTGGCATCTCAGTGTGATTTAATAAAATACTGTTTCCATAAAATAAGAACCAGAGGCCATGAAAAAGAACAGAAAGGAGATGGCGGAACTTCTGGGGAATCCAGACCAAGGCCATTCTTTCCCTTTTCCTCTGGGAGAAAACTCCAGAAGAAAGTGTGGATTATGTTAGGACTCACCAATAGACTCTATTCTGGGATAGTCCAACCTCAGCAGCACAAGGATTGAAATCTAACGAGAGAGATTTCAGATTTTTTAAATGAGGTATAATTGGCATATTATAAATTATATCCACTGAAGTGTATGATTCAAAAGCTTTTAGTATGTTTATGAACATGAGCAACCAACACCCCTTCTAGACAGTTTCATTACTGCTGAAAGAGACCCTGTACCCGCTGACTGTCACTCCCTGTTCCCCTGCCCCCCTAGTCTCTGGCAACAACTGATCTTCACACTGAGTTTAAGCAAAAGATTTTTTTTTAAAGATTATTATTATTTTAAAAATTTATTTATTTATTTTTGGCTGTGTTGGGTCTTCGTTTCTGTGCGAGGGCTTTCTCTAGTTGCGGCAAGTGGGGGCCACTCTTCATCGCGGTGCGCGGGCCTCTCACTGTCGCGGCCTCTCTTGTTGCGGAGCACAGGCTCCAGACGTGCAGGCTCAGTAGTTGTGGCTCACGGGCCCAGTCGCTCCATGGCATGTGGGATCTTCCCAGACCAGAGCCCGAACCCGTGTCCCCTGCACTGGCAGGCAGATTCCCAACCACTGCACCACAAGGGAAGCCCCAGGTTTTTATTTATAGCCTTTATTTGGAAAATATCCTTATTAAAAATTTTTTAATTTTTATGTAATTATTAAAAGTCACTTTCAATTTACAGTTTTTACAAAATATTGGCCACATTCCCCATATGGTACAATACATCCTTGTAGCCTATCTCACACCCACTAGTTGCCCCTCTCCCTTCCCCACGCCATATTGCATCCCACCCCCCACTGGTCATCACTAGATTGTTCTCTATATCTGTGAGTCTGCTTCTTTTTTGTTATATTCACTAGTTTGTTGTATTTTTAATATTCCACATATAAGTGATATCATAGAGTATTTGTCTTTCTCTGTCTGGCTTATTTCACCTAGCATAATGCCTTCTAAGTCCATCCATGTTGCTTCAAATGGTAAAATCTCATTCTTCTTTTATGGCTGAGTAGTATTCCATTCTCTCTGTGTGTGTGTGTGTGTGTGTGTGTGTGTGTGCGTGTATATCTGTATATCTATCTATCTATCCTCTATCTATCCATCTATCTATTTATCTATCTATCTCACATCTTTATCCATTCATCCGTTGAAGGACACTTAGGTTGCTTCCATATCTTGGCAATTGTAAATAAGGCTGCTACGAACATTGGGGTGCATGTATTTTTTTGAATTAGTTTTTTTTGGGTTTTTTTTTTTCAGATATATACTCAGGAGTGAAATTGCTGGGTCATATGGTAGTTCTATTTTTGGTTTTTTGAGAAACCTCCATACTGTTTTCCACAGTGGATGCACCAATTTACACTTCCACCAATAGTGCACAAGCGTTCCCTTTTCTCCACATCCTTGCTAACATTTGTTATTTGTGTTCGTTTTGATGATAGGCATTCTGACAGGTGTGAGGTGATATGTCATTGTGGTTTTGATTTGCATTTCCCTGGCCATTAGTGATGTTGAGCAGCTTTTCATGTGCCTGTTGGCCATCTGCATTTCCTCTTTGGGAAAATGTTTATTCAGTTCTTCTGCCCATTTTTAAATTGGGTTGTTTGTTTTTTTAGATGTTGAGTTGTATGAGCTGTTTATATATTTTGGATATTAATCCCTTGTCAGTCATATCATTTGCAAACATTTTCTCCTATTCAGTAGGTTGTCTTTTCATTTTGTCTATGGTTTCCTTTGCTGTGCAAAAGCTTTTAAGTTTGATTAGGTCCCATTTGTTTATTGATTATTTTTGCTTTTATTTCCTTTACTTTAGGAGACAGATCCAAAAAAATATTGCTTCGACTTATGTCGAAGAGTGTTCTACCTATGTTTTCCTCTAGGAGTTTTAGAGTATCTAGTTTACATTTAGGTCTTTACTCCATTTTGAGTTAATTTTTCTGTATGGCGTTAGAGAATGTTCTAATTTCATTCTTTCACATGTAGCTGTCCAGTTTTCCCAACACCACTTATTGAAGAGACTGTCTTTTCTCCACTGGATATTCTTGCCTCCTTTGTCGTAGATTAATTGACCTTAAATTAATGCGTGGATTATTTTTTAAATTAAAAAACTGTATTTCGTTAGACCATACATCAGACAGCTATAAAACGTCACTTAAAACAGAATACCATTTAGGATAGCTATAAAAACAAACAAAAGTAAACCCAGCAACCTAGAAATAAATCTAAAAAAAGATATGCATGATTTTTGTGGAGAAAATGGTAACATTTACTGAGTGACATTTTTTAAAACCTAGAGATATGTCATGTTCATTGATAGACTCAATATCATAAAGATATGAATTCTCCCAAAACTGATCCATAGATTAAATATAATTTTCATTTTTTAGATTAAAAAAATGTAAAACTCCAATAGGATTTTAAAGTTAAACTCAGTGAGATTATTCTAAAATCTACATAGAAGAATAATAGACTAAGAACACTCAAGAACTCGTTGGGGAAAAACCAGATCGGGCGGGGGCAGTGGGATGTGGGGCGGAGCTTGCCCTCTGGATCGCCAAGCATGTCACACAGCAAGGGCTACTAAGGCAGTTTTGTGTTGACTCGGAGGTGGCCATGCAGAGCTCAGGGAGCAGAACAGAGAGGGTCCAACAAGTCTTGCCCATGTGTGGGAATGTGATGTCGGCAGAGCTGGCACTGAAGGTCAGTGAAGGAAGGATGAACTATCTAATGAATAGAGTTGGGGTAATTCTGACTCCCCAGGACTTTAAGATAATAAATCTGTGTTTTTCAAAGCCGCTGGTTTGTGGAGAGGTGTTACAGCAGCCATAGGAAAAAAAATACGGTGGCCTTGCCCCTCCATGTGGAATGTGGTATCTGTTTTCTTTGGGTCTCAGTCAAAACTTCCATTTCAAATAATTCTGAAACCAGAATTCTATATCCAGCCAAATGATCATGAAGCTTATGGGAAAATGAAGACATTTTCCTACACGGAAGGCGTTAAAAACATTTATCTCCTGTACATTAAGAGAAACACACACAGACACACAGCTACATAAGGATGAACTCTAGCAAACTTAAAGAAGGGATCTACTAAAATCAAAGCACGAGCTCCAGGAAACTGGATCTAATTCAGGTGTATGAGGGAAATAAATGTCAGGAACACAGCTTTGCAGTGGGCCTGGAAAACAGGAAAGAAAGGAAGAGATTAAAGAATGACTTTAAGAACACAGCAGTTTCGTGTTGAGGTGTCAAATCATCAAGCAGGGAGCAAGAGGAAGTGTCGGTGGCCGGGTTAGGTACCGTCAGGTCGTAGCTATGCAAAGATGGTTAAAGCTGATGTGCTACTGCTCTCCCAGTAGCTGGAGTAAAACACAGGGCCAAGAGGATTTGAAGTAATGCAAAACCATGTCTGATAAAAACGTTAAATCAACAGTGGCTTAAACCCAACTTTGTTACTATGTATCTATCTTTTAAACATACTTCTGAGTTCTGTTTCTTTGTTCACGATTTTGCATGTCTCTTCATGAGTGAAATTTTTTTCACGTGTTAGTAGGTAGTAGCAAGGTTATTCTGACATAAAATCAATTGGGGACAGTATCATGTTTTCCGAATCTCTAGAAGAGTTTTAGATTGGAACTATTTCTTCTGGAATGATAGATAGAACTCACTGGTGAATCTGTATGATGGGGAATTTTCTTTGGCTTTAATTATGGATTCGATTCCTTTCATCATTAAATAACTATTTATGTTTTTTACTTCTTTTGTCTATTTTGATAAGTTCCTTTTTTAATAGAAAGTTTTTCATTTTTCTAAATTTTCCAAGTTATTGACATATAAAGTTGTTCACACTTTTTTCTCATTAACCTTTTAAGAACTGGAGGATCTATGGTTATGTCCCTTTTACCATTTTTGATACTGGTTATTTATGCTTTCTCCCTTTGGAAGAAGCTGGTGAGATTGGTCATGAAACAAAGAAATAAATAAGGAATTTTTTTAAAAAAAGAACAAAGTAGTTTCTGTTCAGCAAGCTCTCTGATAAAGAACCAGGAATATCCTACTGATAAAGAAACACAGTTATTTTTCTCTCAAAAGTAAAAAAGAACTAGAGGGCTTCCCTGGTGGCGCAGTGGTTAAGAATCCGCCTGCCAATGTAGGGGACACGGGTTCGAGCCCTGGTCTGGGAAGATCCCACATGCCGCGGAGCAACTAAGTCCGTGCACCACAACTACTGAGCCCACGTGCCACAGCTACTGGAGCCTGCACGCCTAGAACCTGTGCTCCGCAGCAAGAGAAGCCACTGCAATGAGAGGCCTGTGCACCGTAACGAAGAGTAGCCCCCGCTCGCTGCGACTAAAAAGAAAGCTCGCCCGCAGCAACGAAACCCAATGCAGCCAAAAAACAAATAAATTAATTAATTAATTAATTTTAAAAAAAAGAACTAGAAACCCAAGAAAAACAAAAAACGGTACAAGAAAGTTGTGGCAGATACTGAATCCACTTGATCTGTGGACACAGAATACTCCCTTCTTCCATCATGGGAAATCATACACAAGAATTCTTGTGTACAGACATGAATCCTGCCACGTTCACTTTACAAATTTCAGGCTGTACATGACAGTCAACATTCTTTGATTAGATGAATTAAAAGAGAAAGTAAAATGAGGATTTTATGACCCACTTTGTGTTGACAGCTGAAGAATTTCCTACCAGAATGTGACGGGAGGGGGGGGAGCAGCCGGAAATGCTGTGCAGGGCGAGTCACCTGGCAAACAGAATTGTCCCTGCCATTTGTACCTGACAGCGTAGCATCCCTGCTACCAAGATGTGGGCTTTGAGTCCAGCTGATTTTGTTGTGGGAACTTGGCCTCTGTTCACCAGTGCCGAATAGAAACGTGGAGACAGAGTTTTGGGTGAAGTAGCAAAGAATAGGTTTACTGCTTTGCCAGGCAAAGGGGGCCACAGCGGGCTAATGCCCTCAAGAGTGTGTCCCGTTCTGGAGAGGGTAGTGAGGAGTCAAGGAGCGGGGAGGGATCAGCTTATGGCCATTCTTCTGATTGGTTGGTGATGAGGTAATAGGGAGTCAGCATTATCCACCTTCTGGTTCCAAACGGTCTGGGGTCTACGTGCTTATGGGCAGCATACAGTTCACTCCTCCCACTTAATGGGGGTTTCAGTATCTGCAAAACAGCTCAGAGGAGATGGCTCAGTATATTATCTACAGTCCTTGAGGAGGAACTAAAGGTCCTTGACTTTGTTTAATGGCTAAAGTATTATTATTTTGTCTTGCTTGACTGTTTTCCTTTCTTTCTGCATTTTGTCACTTCTCCGATTAAATTTATTCTTTGACTAAAGTTTTTCTATAGACAAAAGGCAGGCGGAGGACATGGGTGGGAGTCAATTTTGGGAAAGTCTCATAGGGTCCTGCTCGGTTACAATTTCAGAAATCCACAGGGAACACGCCCATTGCAGTTGGTTGCTGTGGAGTATTAATCATTTTATATATCAGATTTGACCCATGTTATAAGCTTCTTTGCTTCCTTTCAGAAGACAGGGATGGCCACACAGACAGACATGGGGCGACCATGAACCTGGTGTGCAGGATGGCAGGGGCAGGGATCCAAGGATACAGACCTGCCAGAGGTAGCACCACCTCATGGGGAGGAAGCTTCTAATAACATGGAATTATGCTTCCTTCTCTATGTATTGAATCACCCTTCTTTACCGATGATAATATTTGTATAATTATAATATCAACTCTTTTGACTTTAGTTTTTTAAAATGAACCTATAGGCAATTAAGTTGTTGATACAGGGTTAATTATAGATACATAATTATCTAGATATAGATAATTAATAAACATAGTAATATTATAAGGCCTGAAAAATTCAAAGTAATGATAGTGCTGACAAAACAGGGAGCCTGGAAGATGGAGCAGGGGAGGGTAGCGTCGGAGAAACATTTCCTTCACCTTACGTAGTAGAAAACTGAGGAACACTGTCTATAGTTGTTGAAACAAGAGATAGAGGTTTCTGTTTATTTTTAGAGTCAAATGCATTAAATTAATCCAACAAAAACTATTGTTATAACTAAGAAAATTCTGGAAGATAAGAGAGGTAAAAGACAGTGTGAGCTAAATATTTCATCTGTAGAGTCAGGAGTCGAATTGCAAAACAATGATATTTGTATATTGTCAGGGGAACCAAGGCTAGGTGATGGGGAGAGATAGGGGACATTTCATCTTTTAAATATCATGCTTGGTTTTTTAATTTTTTTAACCATGTGTGAATATTTTTTTTTCTCTTGCTCTGTCTCTCTCCCTTTTTCTTTTTCTCACAGATCCAAACACTCTGTGAATGTTAAAAAATAAAAAGCAGCTGTTCTCTTTCAAAACGTGGCCTCTTGAAATGTGAAGATGTGTGAATGGGGCCTGCAGGGAAACAGGCAGCACAGCAGGTGATAAAGCAAAGGACCTGCCAGGTGGGCGGTGGGCGCGGTCCCGCAGGAGGCTACAGGATGCCTCTTACTGAGGATGCGTGTGGGATAGACAGCTGGGTCAGGAATCACGTCTGTCTCTGGTTCTGTGCACCTGTCTCACCCCGTCTGAGCGCTGAGGGCGGGGTCCCAGCTTGGGGCCACTCACAGCTCATCTGGCGTGCGAGCTTTCTCCCACGCCTTATAGGCCGCTCTGGAACCTTCTTCTCTGACTCGGAGGCCAGCTCCTCCATCAGAGGGGATGCAGGATCATCAGTCCCATGTCTGAAAGCTTTGGGGAAAGGTTCACTCTGATCCATCCTGGTTGTTTGCTTTGTTCCTGTGCCCCCCCACCTCACCCCACCCCTGCCCCAGAAGCCACGAAGTCATCCCTGGGAGGTCCCAGTGTGACCAGAGGCCTGAGGGGAGGGAGGAGGCAGAAGGGCCAGCTTGGAACATCTTCTCAGGGACTGGATGCTGGGGTAGTGGAGCGACCAGGTCTGATTTCTACTTGAGAGAGACCACAGCATCCCAGGGGAGCAGAGCCTGGCAGGACCCACTGGAGGAGGGAAGACCAGCTTGCCCCTTCCCAGTGACACGGGCAGGAGGTGATGGGGCCCGCAGAGGCAGAGCTGTCATGAGGCCGAAGGACGAATCAAGTTTCCCTGGATCGGGGAGGACCGACTTCACCTCCTCCCGGACCCTCACGGCTGCCTTGTGAGAGGTGCGTTTACAACTGCGGTTCTGGGGTCAGGTGTAAACATGGGCTCGTGTCCGGCCACGCACACCTTTGTCCAGAGAATAGCGACCGAGAGGTAGTGCGGACGGCAGGACACACCAGGTGCGCGAGACCTTGACCGGGTCCAAAGCTGGAGTCCAGCCCAACCCTCACTGGGCTCTGTGCTCTGACCTCTTGGATGAGTTCCCGCTCCATCACTGGAGATTTTCAGAAGTTAAATTCAAAGTTGCTGGTGGTTTTGAGTCACCTTTTCTTCTTCTTCTTTTTTTTTTTCAATAACGACTCCTGAGTGAAAATTAGGCTGCTGTGTGGGTAGCTGTTAAGGGTGCCTCACTTCCACTCCGGAGAGCTGCCCACACGGCAGATTTTAGTAGCACTTGAAGTGGGACCTGATTTTGCCTCTCAGCTGCTGTATTAAAATAAAAAGCCCTTAAGCTGATTATAAGGATACTAATTTAAATGTACGGATACCACTTCCGTGACGGGAGAAACGTCTTCATTGATTCTCTGAGACCTCATGTCCTCTATGGGGATGCACGTCACATCCACCTTCTGACGCTTTCTGGCACAGAATGGTCTGGGGTGGGGAAGGGCAGCTGTGGAAAGAACACTGGGTGGAGAGTCAGGAGCCTGGGGGTCGAGCCCGGCTCTGATGCTGACTTGCTGTGTGAGTTGTTTTCTTTTTTTTTAATATTTATTTATCTATTTATTTGGCTGCGTGGGGTCTTAGTTGCGGCATGCGGGACCTTTAGTTGCGGCACGCGGGATCTTTAGTTGTGGCACGCGGGATCTTTTGTTGCGGCACGCAGGATCTTTAGTTGCGGCACACGGGATCTAGTTCCCTGACCAGGGATCGAACCCGGGGCCCCTGCATTGGGAGCGTGCAGTCTTAGCCACTGAACCACCAGGGAAGTCCCAGCTGTGTGACCTAAGGGGCATCCCAGCTCTGTTCTCGTGGGGACATTCACATCTGCTTGTTATCCTGAGGCCACGTTACCCCGAGGACTGGATGAGTTAACGGAGGACAAAACTTTGTCCCCTCACTGAGCCCTGGTTTATCACCATTCCTCACCCTTGATGCCTTTTGGGGGTGGGGGGCTCCTGCTTTTGCCCCATCCCAAGTTTCTTCGGGCTCCTTTGGAAGATTTCTATGCCTTCAACTCCTGTCAATCAGCCTGTCGTAACAGCCTCTCAGCTAGTCTTGTTTCTCTTTGGTCCACCTTCAGGTGACGGCCTGAGCGATCTCTCTAGCATGCAGGTCTGAGAGTATGACTCCCTTGCTTAAAAGAGAAGTCTTCAGGCTTCGCTTGGAGCTCCAGTTTGGCGTTCAAGGCTCTCCTTGCTCTTCCAAACTGCCTGCAAGCTTCTTCTCACCCTCTGGGTGGAAGCCTTCAAGTCTCCTCCGGGCGACAGAAGCACTCAGACCTCTCCAGGCAGGTGGAAGTGTGAAGTCCCTCAGCTCCTGGGGGCACCGGGGCACCGCACGAAGCCTCCATCTTATTCCCTTTCGTACTGAATAACTGTGACCCACCCTCTCTGTGCCAGGCTGTGAGGCTCGGGGTGTCGGTGACGGGGCTAAGCCATCGCGGTAGCCTTGTAGGCACACAGAGGCGTTTGTTGAGTGAATGAATGAACGAATAATCTAAGGAGCCCCTTTTGTTGAGAATATTCTTTTCCTTCTACTGAGCTTTCTAGATTTAGCTGTGAGCCACACCTTCTGGGGGTGATTCCCGGGAACCCCGGCAGGGAGATGTGAGTCCCCTCTAGGTCCCTGGGTAGACTCCTGTCTCAGCACCAGCAAAGGTTGATTTCACTGACTTGCTCGTACAATCCTGGTGTTTCCCCACCTACTCACGTTCCTGTGGCATAGGGTGAGCCCGGGAACCTGGTGGGGCAATCATGATGCCGGTCTTTTTATCTCTAGAACCTGGGCTTTAACCAGGGGCTCGGGGGAGTGTCCTCAGCGGCTGCCTGTAGCAGAAGGTGACCCACACAACCTGTAGAGGGCTGGCGGGGGGGGGGCGGCCAATGCCCCACCAGTCTGTTCTCTGTTCAGGTTGGCAAAGGATGACAGGGCACGGGAGGTGCTCCTTCCTGAGGTCACCTGCCCTCCGCGCCCATCAGCCTGTACCAGACCGGCCCCTCTGGATGGCAAGGTGAGGGCGTGCTCTTCTTTCCAAGGGGGCGCGGCAAAGTGCAGAGGGTATTACGGGGTCAGAGCCCAAACGCTGTGCTGTCCCCGTAGCCGCTCCCTTGAACTGCCTCTGGATACAGCTCATTCCACTTCTGACCTGTCTCTCTCGCCTCCAGGTCTTCTGCTCACCTGGAGACCCAGGTGTGACGGGTGGGGCGATGGACTCTAGGCCCACGTGTAGGAGGACATGTCAGTGCTAACGTCAGCACGCCTTGCCCAGGGCGAGCATCTATGTTTCTTAGCTGCATCACGGTCTAACCTCATATTGAGGAAAGGCCGTGTCTCCTCTTGCCTCTGGGGTTGCGCCCTTGGGGAATAACATAATAATAATAATGTTATGGTGCCAAGGAGGTTCGGCTCTTTCCTGCCCTCCCTGGCCTGGCTGCCTTTCCAGAGAAATAACATTAGTCGTCCGTGCTTTTCCTCCTTGCCACGTGGGTGACATGGTCCCATCTCTGGAGCATCTGTTCTGATGAAATTCTATTGGCTTCCCTTTCTCCTTCTAATGGTGGTGGGAGGGGACAATTTGCTGGTTTACTCTGTACCTAGTTGTTGCCTCTCCTAAACTTGAGGGTTGGTGCCTTGCTTACTGGCCCCTCTATTCCCAGGGACCAACACAGGACTTGATTCCGAGTATGTACTCAGTAGATGTCTGTGGAGTGAGTGAACGAATGAACCGATGAATGCAGGGGAACGGGGGTCAATTATCAGTGAGGAAAAAGAAAACGGAGGTGGGTCTGTGAAGGTGGGATTCCTTGCCCAGCCCAGGCGGCCGGGAAAGGAAGGAGACTGAAAGAGAGCCGGTGTGGCTGCAGAGAGAAGGGAGGGCCGGGTACACGGAGGGTCCTTCGCAGCCTCCTGGAGGCAGACAGGCAGCCTTTTCTGGCCAGCGTCTCCCCTCCCTCTGGTTGTTTCCCGAGGTGCGTGGCAGACGGCCGGAAGAGGAGCAACGCTGGCTGAGTTGGGGCAGGGTTGCCCCAGGCAGACCGTAAGCGCAGACTTTACGCTCCCCGAGGTTCCCCAGGCAGCCAGTTAGCTGCCTTCTCGGTGAGGTGAGAGCTATTCTCCTTCCCCCAGTCAAGAGCAGGGGCTCTACGAGAACCACTTGTAAATACGAGGGGCACCTGCAAGAAGGGGGGCTGCATTCCACCCCTGGCTGGGGGTCTGCTTGGACAGTGACTGCTGACCTGGTGCGATGCTGGGAGCAGGAGCCAAGGAAGGAGGGAGAACAGCAGGGTGAGAAGGCGACGGGGTGACGCGGCCTGTGTCCCCACCACCGGGTAAGGACGCTTGAGCCTCCTGGGAGCTGAGCAGACTTGGAGGAAGGTGGCGGCCCCTGATCCATCTGCCAGTGTCCTGCCCAAGAGAGCTGCCTGCTGGGGCACGGGTCCCCCAGCAAGACTGTCCTGGGGGTGGAAAAGGAGGCTGGAGACTGAGCTGGAGCCACCAGCGCCGTGTAGGGCGGGAAGGTCTTCATGGGAACCCAGGCATGTGCTGGCGAGAGGGCCCTTTGGACACCAGAGGCACAGAGGGTAAGGCTGGGCATTCAGGGTAGGCAGAGAAACTGCGGAGAGGCCACAGCCCTCTGTCCCTCTGTCCCCACCCCTTCCATCCCAGAGAGGTGAGTTGGGTCAGTGGTGGAGGAAGCCTGTGGGACCCTGTGCCCGGCTCTTCTCTGCCAGAGACCCTAGGACCACCTTGGGGTGGGGTGAGGACCGGGGGTGAGAGACCAAGGTAAAAAATGGACAGTGGGGCTTCCCTGGTGGCACAGTGGTTAAGAATCCGCCTGCCAATGCAGGGGACATGGGTGCGAGCCCAGGTCCGGGAGGATCCCACATGCCGCGGAGCAACTGGGCCCGTGCGCCACAACTACTGAGCCTGCGCTCTGGAGCCCGCGAGCCACAACTACTGAGCCCGCGTGCCATAACTACTGAAGCCTGCGCACCTAGAGCCCGTGCTCCGCAACAAGGGAAGCCACTGCAATGAGAAGCCCGTGCACTGCAAGGAAGAGCAGCCCCCGCTCGCCGCAACTAGAGAAAGCCTGCGCGCAGCAACGAAGACCCAACGCGGCCAAAAATAAATAAATTTAAAAAAAAAAAAACAAAACTACAGACGGGATTTGGTCCCTTTAGTGGACTTTTCCAATCACCAAGAGTGGCTGAAATGTTCTGAGATTTGGTCAGGCTGTGATTAAGGGAGCAGGAAAAGGAGGATTTGACCCAACACTGTTGGTGGGAGATTATGAAGAAAAGTAGAACCGGTCCATGTTGATTCCTTTCTCCACACGCGGCTGCACGCTGCTCATCAGAATGCAGAGATGCTGCATCCCCTCGCTGACCCCCCAGGGGCCTCGTGAGTTGGAGATTGTTGGCCCTATTGTCACAGGGGTAAGCACTGAGGTCCAGAGAGGTCAGGACCTTGGCCAGAGCTGCACAGCATGGGAGGAGCCAAGCAGAGATTAAACACAGAGCTGTCAGACTCCAAAGCCCAGCGCACGGGAATGTCATTTACTGAGCATCTGTTAGGTACCTTTTGCTTTTCCTGGGTTCTCTTCCAACTGGGAGGCCAGCCTTGTTTCATTTTACCAGGAAAGATATTGAGTCTCAGACAGGTAGGTAACCACCCAGGAGTACTGTGCAGGCAAGTATGAGGCTGCAGTTTGCACCCCAGTTGGTCTACCTGCAGATCCAGGTCTTCCCCCTGTATTCCCAGCTGCTCCATCCAGGGTCCTGCAGGACGCTTAGCATCGCCCAGCTTGGAAGCCTCGGTCTAATCCCAAAAGTGCCTGATTGCTTTGACCTTCAGGCTCAGCTATTTCTTCTGATTTTGGAAATTGCTCTCAACCCCAGAACTTTGCGGTTGGGTCTGAAACCACAGGGTGCCGTGATTGGAGACAGAGAGCCTGGACCCAATCAGACAAGTGCTGACCCTCCCGCGCCCATGAGCAAGCCCTCTCCGCAGGACCTTCCCGCCTGCCTGCCTTCTGAAGGTGGATTGGGGGTAGCATGGTTAAAAAGAAGAAACAGTTAGTCCAAAGAATGCCACTTGAAAGTCTGTTAAAAATAAACGCTGAGGCTCTTTCCTTTTGTAAGTGCCCTCATTTGAAATCTCTGTCACTTCGGGGTGTGTTGCCTCAGCGACCCTGCCTCGTCTGGGACGGGGGAGATGGATGCGTTCCTGGCTGAAGTGGAGTGCACTCATGGATACTTGCTGATATGGGCTTTAATTACAAGTCTCCCGACATAAAGTTTTGCTTTTAAAAACTGGAAGCATGCCAGCAAATACATAATATTTGCCTCAAAGTACTAAATTCCCAGAATTAGTCTTCAGCTGTATCTTGGTCGACGTCTGGAGATTCTTGGAGTCCTTCTGGGTCCTCTGAGGTTCTACCTTCACTTCCTGACTTCACCTTTTCCCTGCTTTTAATTTTGAACAGAGTATCTGTGAAGCCAAAGAAATTGTCTCGTATCTGAAGTCAGAAAGGCTGGGTCTGTGTCCCAGCTCTGTCGTTCTCTGACCATGTGACCTTGGGCAAACCTACTCATTTTTTGGAGGCTTGTCCTCGCCCTCTCTAAGGATTCAGGGCAGCTTGGCAGAGTTGTGGGAAGACGAAAAGGCTCAACTGGCAATCGTGCAGTACTTGGAGCCCATTAAATGCTTGTTCATTCATACAATCTGATTTCTTTTGAATTTTCTTTTGAAGTTCTTCTTGCTTGTTCTATTCCAAGTCTTTGTTATCTGTTGGGGATGTTTTGGGGTGCTGATTATTTTTTCTCTCTCTCAGGTGGCAAAAACCCCTTACATCCTTCCTCCTCTACCTCTGTCTTTGCAAGTTTCCCTTTCAGTTCATCTGCTGCCCCTGTTTATTTCCCACTGTCTTCCTGAGCAATACTTATTCCTCCTAGCAGCCTTTGTAAATTACATGGTTTCTATTATTTCTCTGTAACCAGCATTTATCATTAGCCTCAATCTAACAGGCACATCTGAGATGTTTTCTCATTTTGGTACAACTATGTTTTTCTTCCTCCTACTTCCTTTCATCCAGAATATATTGAAATGTTCCAAAGAAGGAATTGACATTGATGAGATAGGAAAAGGTGGGCTGGAGGTTGTTTTCCTGACAAAGGTCTTAGTAATTTCTACTTCCTCTCTTCCATCTTGGTATTTGGCTTAAGAGTGGGCGGTGGTGGTAAGGAGGGGCCTGGGTGAAAGAGCCAAAAAGATTTAACTTGTCATCACAAAATATGGAGGCCTGTAGGGAAAAATCCCTTTATCATAACATCAGGGAGACACAGGGTTCGAAATCAGAAAACCCTCATTTTGAACCTTACTGGTGCTTTGGCGCTTTTTTTTTTTTTTTTTTAAAGATTATTACATTTCTTTCCAGATCTAAAGACATACGTTTAGATATCTAATGCACCCAGAATTTATGTGCAAGATGTGCGGTAGGGCACCATCTTAATTTTTTTCTAAATGGACAGCCCATTGTAACAGTACCATCTGTTGACTTATCTGCCTTTTTCCTTCTGATTTGAAATAATCATCTTTATCATATGCTAAATAGATAATACATAGGTCTGTTTCTGGATCTGCTATTCTTTTCCATAAATTTTTCCATCCACGTGCCAGTATCACATATTTTAATTATCATTGGAAAGCTTGAGTTTCTGAGCCAGCATATCCATGCATACTCGTAATTCACTTTTTTACAATAATAAAAAGGTAGTTGCAGAATCCATTGTTCTTACAAGCCATCTGGTATTCCCCAACACTTGTAAAAATAATGTAAAACAATAATTTAGACTTCTATTTGATTATTTTAGGAATTATTTTGAGTATCCAAGTTAATAAGACATTCACTAAATCTTTGAAGTGAAGTAGAATTCCAAATGATTAAGTTATTAGATGTTTGTTCCATGGAGACTAGTTTATTTTCAGGTCTGGGAAAACAAGAGAAACTTGGGCAAATTTTCTCTTGTTCTGCAGCCCTGGCACTGGTAAATAGTTTATACCCACCCCGCCTTGTACCACACTGAGTTTAAGCTGGGACGCTGTGTTCTCCCATTCCTGGCCTGGAAGCCTCCTTCCAAATTCATGACTAGTGCCCTACAGCCACGGTGAAAGCCAAGTAGTCACGGCTTTCCTGGGGTCTGAAGTGGGCATCACAGGCCATTGGCCATCACGTCGGTAACTTTCACTAACGTCTGGGATCTGTCTACCCTCCGAGAATTATTCTAGAGCGCATCTGTCAGCTTTCATGAATTTTTAAAAAGTCTCCAGCTTTGAAGAGTAAATAGAGTTTGGGTGCTATCTGGGGGAGGGGGGCGGGGGAGGGCATTTATTGAGTACCTGGTCTATTCCTCGACACTGAGATGCTTTACTTGTGCTATTTAATTTGATTCTTAGGAGTCATGGAAGTGGCTGTGACATCCTGTGAGAGAAAACCCAGGCTGAGGGTTTCTGCAACTCACCAAAGCCAACACCATACGACCCTTATGTAATGAGAGGGGATCCAGCCCCCGACACACACTTTAAACCTTGTGCTTTCTACCCACCTTGTTCTGTCTGAGCCTCTGTTACAGGTCCAGATTCTGCTTGGTTCCAGGCCCAAGTGCCCACAACAGGCTGTGATTGTTTTGTACCTTATCAGTAGGAGAACCAAGGCCAAGGCCGATGCCCATTATTATTTCTGACATTTTTTTTACAACTGTTTTAAGGTAGTGAAATTGACTTGTCATTTTAGGCACAATTAGATAGCTGATGTCCCAGATTCGACAGCTCCCGTATCTTCCCACCTGCGTTACAGCCCCACCTCCCAGCCTGCCTGGCCTCCGGTAAATCAGGGAGAGAATGGAGCAGGCCTCTCTGTGAGCCATTCCAGCTAAGGCAGCCACATCCAGAGAAGCGGCCTTGCGTGTGCTGGGTAGGAACAAGCCCTGGGGTTGGAAGGCTCAGACAATGACCCTCACAGAACCGGCAAGGGAGAACTGCAGCCACCTTTGAATGGAGGAAGGGAAGCTGGGGGAGAGGGGCAGGGAAGGGGCAGATTTTCCACTGCAGGAGTTGCAGCAGGAGGGAAGGAGGAAGGAGAGAGGCAGAAAGCAGAAACCCGGGCTCCTGTGCCAGGCAGCAGGGACGTCTGTCATCTAAGCCAGTGTTGGTGGCATTGAATAAACCCAGCGGGCTCCATCTGGACGTCTAATATCTGTCAATAGACAGTTAAGAGCTTTCAGACCTGCTCACCTGTTTGCTGGTTGAGTACACATCACACCCGAGGAGAGATTTACAAAGATATTTTCCTGACAGTTATTTAATTAGGGCTCAGCTATAAATATGCAATCAAATGATGGCTGAAATTGCATGTCCCATCAGAGCTTAATGACATCATTTCATTTCTATTTCATTACAAACAAGGGTATAAACTCTGACAGCAGCCATCACTGGCAACAAATCAGAAGTACTGATTAGAAACCTCCAGTTTGACAGATAGCAGATCGTGGTTCCCCGGAGACAGGGATGAAGAGGAGGAATGACAAAGGGGCCCTGAAACTATTGGGGTGACAGATGCTGGTCATCCTGATTGGGGGGTAGTCTCGGGATCACACACGTCTGACACATCCAGGTGTGCGTGCCAAACACGTGAACTTCATGCTCGCTCCGTCGAGTTGAAGGCCGCCTGCCAGTTGTCATGAGGGCTGAGGCTTCTTCCTGCCTGCTCTTCAGTAAGTTATCTTCAAATATTTTGTGAACCCAAATAAACCCTAGAGTTCTAGGGTCTTAAAAATTTATGTTCTTTAAAACTTATATTAACGTAAAAGTCAGGGAGAGGAAAGGGAGCCATGTTTCCTGAGCTTTCCAAAGCCACAGCTTTGCCAACATCCTCTGATTTGACAGTCACAGCAGCTTGGGAGCCCACGGGTGTCTTCTTCCCATTTTACAGATGACTCATGACAGTACTGAGAAGTGACAGAGCCAAGTGGTGTCTGCTGGAACCAGTCTGACAAATTTCCCCTGTTTTTGCAA
The DNA here is from genome assembly GCF_028023285.1 of Balaenoptera ricei. NCBI lineage: Eukaryota > Metazoa > Chordata > Mammalia > Artiodactyla > Balaenopteridae > Balaenoptera > Balaenoptera ricei. Next base: position 95,266,068 of record NC_082651.1, read on the forward strand.
CATCCCATTTTTGGAACTCCTTATTTTAAGGAGCTACAAAAGGTCACATTGGCCCCTCATTCCTCCCAGCTATTAAGTTCTCTATTTCTTGTTTACCTCGTCAAGGCTTTGGCATATTGCCATCGTGGGGTAAGTATAATTCTGCGTTCTGCTGTTGGCGTTTCAGGTTGTTTGTAGATATTTCCCCATGTTGCTCATACTTACCATTTTGAAAACCTCCCTAAATCCTATTGAGTTGCTGCCCCATCATTTACTTAACCCTATTGTTATGCAAGGAGATGGTTTCCAGTATTTTGCTACTGTATTTGCAACCAGTTTATCATGCCTAAGACAGTATCAGGGAGTGGGTGAGAATACAGCCCTGTGGTCACACTGCCTGGGCTTGAATCCCAGAACTGCCACAAAATAGCTGTGTGAATTTAGGTAGGTTGCTTAACCTCTCTGTGTCGCCATTTCTTAATTTATAGCGACAATAATGGCACCTTTCTTGGAGGCTCTGGGTCACTAGAACCGCGAGGCCTGGCTCTGTTCACAGAGTCCTGGGCCCACTGCTTTCCCCTTTCAAGCCAAAACACTTTTGGTGATTTAGAACGTTCCTCTGAGATGGGAAAGTGCATTTGATTTCCATAGCTGCTGTGACAAATTAGCACAGACCTAGAGGCTTAGAACAACACAAACTTACTATTCACAGTGCTGTAGATTAGGAGTCCAACATGGGTCTCCGTGGGCTCAAAGGAAGTCACGTTCCCTCCCTGGAGGCCCAGGGGAGAAGCTGGCCCCTTGCTCTTTGCAGCTTTTAGAGGCCGCCTGCTTGGCTCCCGGCCCCTCCTCCATCTTCAGAGCCAACGATGCTAAACGGGCCCTTCTCACGTTGCCCCCCCTCTCTGCTTCTCTTCCGATTCCCTCTCCCATTTGTAAGGGCTCTGGACTCGCTCGGATAATCCAGGATCTTTTTAAATTTATTTATTTATTATTTTAATTAATTAATTATTATTTATTAATATATTTATTTTTTTATTTATATTTTATTTATTTATTTATTTATTTATTTATTTATCTATATTTATTTATTTATTTTTGGCTGTGTTGGGTCTTCGTTTCTGTGCGAGGTCTTTCTCTAGCTGCGGCAAGCGGGGGCCACTCTTCATCGCGGTGCGCGGGCCTCTCACTGTCGCGGCCTCTCTTGTTGCAGAGCACAGGCTCCAGACCCGCAGGCTCAGTAGTTGTGGCTCACGGGCCTAACTGCTCTGCGGCATGTGGGATCTTCCCAGATCAGGGCTCGAACCCGTGTCCCCTGCGTTGGCAGGCAGATTCTCAATCACTGAGCCACCAGGGAAGCCCCATCTCCCTATTTTAAAGCCAGTTGATTAGAACCTTCATTTCATCTGCAACCTCAATTCCTCTTCCCCACATCACCTAGTGGATTCACAGGTTCTGGGGCTTAAGACGGAGCTCTCTCTGGGGACATCATTCTGTCTACACACGGATGGGGCTGGAAGCCTGTTGACCGCACGTCCCGGGCTCCCTCGCCTGGGTTCCATCTGGAGTTGGCCAACAGGAGGCCCTGGGGCCAGATCAGGAGGTGGGCAAAGGCGGAAACCCTCAGGCTCCTGGTGGCGGCTCTGGGGCAGCAGCAGCCCCGGTCCAGCAGCATCGGGGTGAGTTCGGTGGTGGCCCCAACCCAGGGTGCTCATGGCTTCCTCATCTCTGCCTATAGCACCCCCTGGCCGCTCTGCATCTCCACCTGGAAGTGGTAGCGGCTCCCCGGTCTCTAGGTCACACCCTCTCCTCCGACACCTTTGTTATCAGCTCTTGTCCGCACGGCTGGGAACGATGCAGCCTCCCCGTCGCTGGTTAAGCAAAGGTAGACATGCTCGTCACGGGGCTGTCACAAGGATGAAACGGGGTGGCGTGTAAGTGCCTCGCGCAGGACCTGATGCTTAATACGTGCTGAACACGTTATTGCCAGATGTGGTTTTAGATTTTAGGTTGTTGTTGGCTTTTGCTGTACTAAGGATTTCAATTTTCAATGAGAGTCAAATGCCCTTTTCCGTTGAAATGTCTTCTGTGGACTCCATTTTGAAGAAGCTAGCCTCTCTCTGAAGTTGAGATAAATATTCAAATCTATCTTTAGCAGGTTTCCCTCGGATTTTACATATTTAAAATTATTTAACTCCTTGAAGCATGTGGAGTCTATTTTGGGAACATGATATCGGATGCAGGTCTAAATTAAATTCCACATCCCTGTGCAATTAGCCTAACTTCATTTAATAAATAGCCTTTTATTTCCCCAGTGTTTGGTGTTGCTTATTCTGGTGTGTAATAGGTTCTCGTATGTACTGGGGGCTCTGGGGGTTCTGGTCTGCGGATCCACACAGCCATATAAGGACATTCTGCAGATCTGAGAGTGTCATTCTGCAGCCTCAGATATGAATGACAACTTGTTTGGGTAACTAATTCTCAGAGCACATCATTTTCTGCAGAGCTGGGTCTTATAGATCTATTTCTTTTGTTGCTGGGAAGTTAGATTATTGGAGAAATCAAAGGCAGATGTGATTCGTACCCTTTCATTGTAACCTGCATTTTCTGCTTGGGTAATTGCTGAATTCTATCTTTCCCCTTGTCTTTTAAATTCTTCATGAGACACAGTCTTGGTGACCGTCTCTGATTGTAAATTTCCTCTCAGACCCTGTGAACCTTCTCCATTTGCAGCCTCGGTCCTTGTTTTTCCAATATCATCCCCCCAACTAGACTCTTGATTTTCTTTTCTAATTTGATTATTCTTATGTTTTCTCAAGTGACTTCACTTGCTCAATTGTGATTTTTACTGCATGGCTTTCTTTTAAATAATAACAATTGTCCTGGTTTATTCTTACTTACTTGCAGTGATGCCCTCTTTTATTTCTTAGAGAAGAGAAGCCGGCAGCTGTCCAAATTCTTACCATCCTGTCTGATGGAAACGTCAGGATGTGCGACTTTGGAAATCTTACTGCCATGTACCTCGGTGGGGTAGACACTTCACTGGCAGCCATCATGTCTGTCTGCCCTGCTGTCCTTTGCATATTGGTTTGGTTCCCATGCTTGCCTCATTCGTGCTTGTACCTCAGGCCACATGTCCTGTACCAGGTGGGAAGGGCGAGGGAGCAGGAGCTTTCCCTTTCCACAAGGGAAGGGACAAAGAGATTTTTGCTTCTATTTCATTGTTCAATACTGCACTTGTTTCCTAGGGCTGTCACAACAAAATATTCAATACCACAATCCGAGCAGCTTAATACAACAGAAATCTATTCTATCACAGTTCTGGCTGAAAGTCTGAAATCGAGGAGTCCACAGGGCCATTCTCCCTCTGGAGGCTCTAGGGGAGGGTGCTTCCTTGTCTCTTTTAGCTTCTGGTGTTGCTGGAAATCCTTGCCTTCCTTGCCTTGTAGATGCGTCACTCCAGCCTCTGTCTCCGTCTTCACATGATGTTCTCCCTGTGTGTTTTGATCTCTGTGTCTCTTCTTTTCTTATAAGGATGCCAATCATACTACTCCCAATGACCTCATCTTAAGTAAATACATCTTCAAAGACCCTAATAAGGGTCTAAATAAGATCATATTCACAGGTACCTGGGGTTAGGACTTCAGCATATATTTTGGGGAAACACGATTCAACCCACAGTAAGTCCCATGTCATGTGGCCACCCCCAGCTGCAAGGAAGCCTAGAAGACTGAAAATCAAGTCTACTTAGCTAGACACACTGACATGACCCCCAACTGGGATTCTTCAAGTAAGTAAAATGAGGGATCTTGTGTCTAGTGGGTAACTCGTGGTATCTGCACAGCGGTTTAGTCACCCAGGAAGGCTGAGTGCTCGGTTCTGCAACCTCTTGTTTCCCCAGAAATCAGACTCCTCTGGCTCTGCAGCTTTCTGATTATGGACGCGAACCCAAGAAGATCTCCGAGCAAACCTCGATGCCCTGAGACACTGTTCCATAGGATAACCTCTCTGGCCCTCACTCCTAGACTACCTTATCTTTCATATATTTTTTAACAGGCTTGATCTCTTGATTTCTGATGTTGCAACCTACATGAGCAGCCAACAAATCCCAGAAAGTAGTAACAATTGGCAACAGCAAGAACAGCCTATTGTTTCTTGGTGACAGCAGTGGGGGAATAAAATGGAGAGCCTGGGGGGAAGGCAGGTGTGTGTCTGAAGTCCTTTTTCTAAGTGATCCAGGGAAAGCAGGACAGTCGGGGCCCCTGAGCACAGGGTAGACCCCCGACACTCAGGAGACCCTGGAATGCATCCTTCCCCCAAGGCTGTACCATGTTGATTACCGCTGAGAGCGCGGGTCACCCGTGAGGTCACAGGAAATGTCAAGCTCCTCTGTGATTTGTTCTATGCAAAAAATTCCCATTGAAGTTGTTAAAGCAAGTGTTTCACTTCTTAAAAGGGAAAACCAGTAATTTGAAAACCTTAATTATGCAAAATTGTTCATTTTCTAAGTTGATTAGAAGTAGGAATGGGTTCAAACACAAGCTCTACCATATATTGTGGCAAGTTACTCGACCCTACACCTCTCTGACCCTCCTCCCCGCATGGAGGGAGCGGAGGCTTAACCGGCCCTCTCTTAGAAGCTTCAGGCATTATGTTCCCAACAGTCTGCCTGACATCCCTGCTCCGATTCTCAGCAGCTCCCACACCCGTTTCTCTCCCAGCCGTCTTTGCCTTTGTGATGTCAACGTCCACCCAGAGCCCTGGGTAGGAGTCTGGACATGACTCTTTATTTTTCTTTCCCTCTTTTCATCCACCCAACCCATCAGCAAGCCCTGTGGAGAGGCCATTCTCCTTCTAAAACATGACTTTTCTCCATATTGACTGCCATGAGCTTACCCTTAGTTATTAGTTGTTACCTTAAATAAGGTAATTGATCAATTAAGGAGTATCTTAACCTCTCCCCCGGTCTCTGCGAGAGCCTCTTCACTGGTCTTCCTGATCCTTTGTCCACATGGCTGCAAAAGTGATCTTTTAAATGGTTAGCAGACCCAATCTAACCCTTGCTTAATCATCTGAGATCTAGCCCCTTCCTTCCTCTCCCCCCAATCCCCTCCATGACTGCACTCCCATCACATTGGTTCTTGAGCACACCAAGTTCATCCTGGCTTCAGACCTGTGCACTGGTCTTCCCGCTGCCCTGATCTCTCTGAGCTGAGCTCAGTAGGGAAGGGATGATGAGGACGGTGACGCCTGTGACGTGATGAGTCATCAGGCCTGTTCTGGTGCTCCCTGCTCACAGTTAGTCATGAAATTAATGAGCAAATTAACTGGGAACTGATTATTCCAAAAATAAATTATAGATTCAGCTTCTTTCTTTTGGCTTCACGCCTTTGAAGTCCCACAACTTTTCCTGAGGAGAATGAAATGAAAAGAGACATTTGCAATTTTAATTTTTTATGTCACTTTTATAGAAAACTACAAAAGAAAGAAGAGCTATCAACATGATCAAAGGAAATAGGAAAATTACAAAGAGGGGGAACAGTACTATTTTGCCATTTTTTTAACAGACTCTTTAGAAGGACATGAATAATACATAAGAAATCCTACAGACTAGTTCAGGAAAACAGAAAGTTGGTACTTAATTATTGAGAATGCAGAATGTAGGTGGGATGGGAGTCCAGAGAAAGAGGTGCTTAATCAGTGCAAAGAAGACAGTTCATGGGAAGCGGCTAATCTACTGTGAACTAGGAAACCATGAAACCAAGCTGGTCAGATTGTGTAGGAAGGAGCGTCTCCTCTCTGGGGTGAAGTTTATGGGCGTCATGACAGATATTCCAGCTCTCCACACTCTTCTTTGCTTCCTTTTGGCTTTCTGATGGTATTCCAGAGGCTTGAGGTTGCTAGAATCTCATCTAGAGCCCCAGAATCCCAGAATTTTGGCTCTCCTTTCTCTTTCCCCTTTCTCACGTAGCGCATTTCATTCTCAGACTTTTCCCCTCTTCCTTTCTGCTCAGGGAAAGAAATGACCCCTCTCTCTGAAAATGAGACAGAGACATCCAAGATTTATAGAAAGAGAAGCGTAGCAGAATGTGTGCAGAATGCACTAGAGAGAAAAGAGATCCCTGTGGACACAGGACCAGCTGGACTTTGAGGCTGTCTTCAGAGAAGTCTGTACATTCCATGTCACATGCATAGCCTCATGGCAGGGGCCTCTCAGGAGGATGGTGGGTCACCACCTTCTGGGAGAGACGTCAGATCCTGTAGGACGATGCCAGAAATAACAGTAGATCAAGACCCCAGCAGAGCAGATGACTCACTCTACAGCTCTCCTGTAATAGAGAAGAACAAATCTGACTCCATATTGGATCTGTTTCTTTTACTTTCACCTCTGTATTCTATTGCTGTTGCTGTAAGTTAGTCACTAAAGGGATGTTGCCTATAAGCTCAAATTATACATAATGGCCCACTTTTGGGAACCCTGCCTCCCCACCTGTGAATGACTATAGGAAGAAAGAAAGAACACATCCCCTCTGGAGGCTGAGTGGAACCAGGAAATGTTTGACTTTAACTCCCCCCCCCCCCACAATGACGCCTCCTTTTTAGTATAAAAGGAGCCTGAATTCTAACTCAGGCAAGATGGTTCTTTGGGACACGAGTCCACCATCTTCTCTGTCTGCCAGCTCTCCAAATCAAGTCTCGACTCTTTTCCCTAACAACTTGTCTCTCGATCTATTGGTCTGTCAAGCAGTGAGCAATATGATCTTGACTCAGTAACAGTCTCTCTGTCCATCCACCCACCCATCCATCCTTCCTTTCTTCCATTATTTACCTCCCTCTAGAAAAGAGGAGAAATCTTGTAAAGATACAAATAATACTTTAAGATAGATATGTCACGTTCGTAATAAGAAAGATACGGAAAGGGTAAAATAAGTATAGGAAAGGAAGCTGAAGCCAGGAGTGGGACTGTCACACAAAATACAGGCCTCTACGTCCTAAGCACCTACTAGGGATAAGCTACATCCTGTCTCTGAGCTTTCTAGCAGCCAATGGGAACAGGGAAACATGATAACATGATCGTTCCCTTAACTCTCAGTGTCTGTAAGGTAAAAATAAACCCGTTGCCAAGGAAAAGCATGGCTCTGACTGATTCCAAGCCCAGTGAGAGTTTTCCTGAGGCTTTTGTAGAAGAGGAGGGTTGAGGTTGAGCCAGAAACAGACTCCTGGGCTAGTGACTGATGCCAAATACCCCGTTGAGGAGAGATGGTGGTGTTAAATTAATTAAACAAGGAGGCGATTAGATCGGGGTCAGTAGGGAAGGGCCGATGCTGAGGATGGGGATGGCTCTGACTTGATGGGTCACCAGACTGGCTCTGGTGCTCTGGACAGTAAGGGGGAGGTCTGGGAGTGTGAAGTTGCCCAGCACCCCGAGGTCATGCTCTCAGCATGATGGCCTTCTTTGGGGTTCACCAGCAGGACCATGGCAAGAGGCTGTATCACCTTAGTAGACCATGTAAGAAACCCAAACTAAGCCTCAAGGTTAAGAAATCGAAATTTAAGGACAACCCATCACAAAGAGCCAAGGAGTCCTTTCTAAATAAGGCGGCCGCTTAAGCTATAGCCAATCAGACAACAAAAGTCCCAAGAAAAGCTGCTCTTTCGAGCCAGAGGACAAGGAAAGGGGCAGCCTGGCAGGACAGACGATGTGAGACAATAATCCTCCTACTCTAGCAGACACCATAGAAGACACCAGCCGGATCCTACCCAAGCCAGCAACGACCCCTGAGGCACCAGACTCCCCCCCCTCGCGGCTGTAATGGGCGCCTTCCCTTCCGTGTGGGGAGAAGGACACAGAGGTCGTGGTAGGTGTGGGATGGGAGAGGGAAGAGCAGCGACACAAGGGGAAGCGAATGGGGAGCAGGGGGCTTGCGGCTGCCTGGGGCAGGGGAGGAGGGGTGAGTGGAAGCGGAAAGGACCTGGGGTGGGCTTTTCCCTCCGACCTCCCACCCTGACACCATAGGGCAGGGAGGAGGAGTCAGGCCGGGGGAGTCAGTTCCTGGGCTTCACCCGCCCCTCCTGCTCAGGGTTCCCACACACATCCCCTGCCGGGGGGTGGCGGGCACGCTCAGTAGGGGGTGTATCCGTGGGAGGGGGCTGCAGTCCTGGGGAAACAGCCCTGCTTAGGGAGCCCAGATGTCCTCAAGGCCTCCATCCTAGGGGGTTTCCCTTTATTTAACATTCAGATAAAATGGCCTGAGTCCTCCTCCAAGCCCAGTGCCCTCTCCTTACGTCCAGGGATTCTTGGGGTCATCACCCATGTGACTATTCCAGTCTTCACTTGCCCTCTTGCCTTCTGGGACCACTGCCCTCTCCCTGCCCATCATCACCCGGAAGATGAATGCCACCCTTTCCCCTTCACTCCCTGGTGGATTAAGATCACGGTGTTTATCGCCGATGTCGCTCAAGATTCAGGGGAAGGGAGGTGTTTAGAACTTCAGATGGAAGCTCAGGTGTCTCTGTTTGTACAGATGGACCAGTCACCCCCTCACAAGGGGAACTTCTCGCTGGCTTGGGTCCCCCTTTGGATCTTGGCTTCCCTTATGTTTCTAGGCCTCTCTTTCCCCCAGATTTCTCATTCGGAGCCCAAGTCTCTTCTCTGGTCACTAAGATGCTGACAGTAGACAATCCCCAAATTCCTAGTACTTTGTAATACAGAACAATTTAGCCCTCTCTCTGCCTCACTCCTCACCCATCTGGTCTGGGAGGGCTTCCCTGGTGGCGCAGTTGTTAAGAATCCGCCTGCCAATGCAGGGGACACGGGTTCCAGCCCTGGTCCAGGAAGATGCCGCAGAGCAACTGAGCCCATGTGCCACAACTACTGAGCCCGTGAGCCACAACTACTGAGCCCGCACTCTAGAGCCTGAGAGCCACAACTACTGAGCCCACGCACCCTAGAGCCCGTGCTCCTCAACAAGAAAAGCCACCTCAGTGAGAAGTCTGTGCACCAAAACGAAGAGTAGCCCCCGCTCGCCGCAACTAGAGAAAGCCTGTGCGCAGCAACGAAGACCCAACGCAGCCAAAAATAAATAAATAAATAAATAAATAAATTTTTTTAAAAAAGTGATGTCCTGCCTCACAAACCCAAACAGCCTTCTGGATATTTTCTCCAACAAAAGAGTGAAATGCTCTCCCTTCCTTACGACACGGAAACATGGCCGTCACCACTTTCTTTTTCTTTTTATTAGCATATTTTTTTGTCTCTTATATTCATAAAATAGAGTGTGCTGCCAGGTTGACTAGTGAAGTATAGCAACAAGAAGCCTCCAGAATTTCTCAAAAGAACTTGGCTCATGGATCTCAGGAATCAAGAAAGGAGGAAGGAACCAGGAATTGAGAGGTGAAGACAGAGCAAGATGGAGTTGAATCTGAGGACAAGAGACCTGTTTCTTGGAGAGGCAGGGGGGCATCTAGGCTGGACAGAGGGGTAAGAAGCTTAAATCAGCCGACACTGCTGCCCTGGGCTGGACCTTCCGTGGGAAACCTCTGTGAGGAAATAGGAAGGCTCCTTTTCTTGAGGGAGAGATGGCAGGATCTGAGCTGGAAAAACTCCACTTTACCTCTGGGCAAGATGTTCTGGAAACGGAGATCCTTAAGATCGAGCTCTTACTTTGGGCCAGAGCTGCCTGAGGGCCAGCTCCGTCCCTCTGACTGCAGCCCAGAGCATCTTTGTGCCCTGACCCACTCCCACCCCTGCCACATTAGGGTCTGCTGTGCCCAAGGGAACCAGTTTGAGAACTTGAACGTGGAGAGGAGATTGGGCGGAGGGCACATGTCTTCCAGAGGAGGGGTCAGCCGGGGGGCCAGGCCCACTCGGCTCTGAGTGGATGTTGTGAGCACCTTCCCTCTGCCCCAGTTTTGCTATATTGAACCTTTCTGCGGCACACGCTTCTCGAGCACTGCTGCGGGAAAGAGGCAGGTGTGTATTGACACAACATGTGAGCTTGGAGACGGTTCTGAAGGACGTCCATCAACAAAAAGGCTTTCTGAGTTTTGTTTTATTTTTCTTGTTTGCTTTCAAATAAGAGAACAAATCAACAGATGCATCAGGCAGATGATGCCTTCCTAGCATTTAGCAAAATGCCAAGCAGCGCTTAGATGCCCAACAGATTCCCTGTTTTTGCAGGCGGCCTGCAGGGATGCAGCTCCTTGAACCGTGGGAAGAATGGGAGCTTTGTCCTTCTCTCCACCAAGGGCCCCCCAGGAGCATCTGGTTCACCGCCTGCTCCAGACCACCTGCCACTGAAGCATCTTGGCCTCATCCTAGAGACACGCTAGTGTCTTCACGTGGACGACTGGGATAGGAACCAACGATCTCCAAAAGTCAGTGAAAGTCTTTCGGGTATGCGCCTGCAATATAGTTCTACGTTGAAATATTTATATATTCAGTCTACTTTAGTAATATATTGTGTACAAAAATATAAATTAAAAATGAATGAGATAAAAATCAAGTTTAAGTGTCCTGGGTTGGATAATGTCCCCTCAAAATTCACCTCCTTCCCGGAACCTCAGAATGTGACTTTATTTGGAAATAGGGTCTTTGCAGATGTAATTAGTTAAGAAGTAGTCACTGGAGTCAAGTGGGACCTTAATTCAATAGGACTGGTGTCTTCAAAAGAAGAGGAGAAAATACACACACAGAGACACACACACACACACACACACACACACAGTACCATGTGACCACAGACACAGAGGCTGGAGCGATGCATCTACAAACCAAGGACCACCAAGGATTGGGGGCAGCACCAGGAGCTGGGAGAGGTAAGGCAGCATCCTCTCCTAGAGCCTCAGGGAGAGAGTGCGGGGCCCTGTCGACACCTTGGTTTCCGACTTCCAGCCTCACGGAGGGCCTTGTGTCCTTTGTCAGCTTGTCCTCCTCAGTCCTGACTGTGGTCGGCGCTGATACCATTCATGAAGGTTCCCAAGTCAGAAATCTAGGGATCCCTTGATGTTTCCGTCCCCCCGACCTCAGCAAGTCCTGTTGCTGGCTCCTCTCACTCGTTCCCCCCAGACCCCAAGCCTCTGGCTGCACTGACAGTCACTTCCCTGGATGACAGTAGCATCCATCTCTCTGGCCTCCAGTCGTGTCCTCCTGCAGTCCATTCCACAGTGGCCATAGGCATTAGTGGGATAGACCTGTCACTTTCCAGAATACATGGGATGAAGTTCAACTTCCTAGCTCAGCAAGAGACTATGGCAGACACTGTGGATTGGCCACACAAAAGCTCTTCCCAACTCCTTGTTGTGTTTTGCTTGTTTGTGTGGTTTTTTTTTTTTGCATTCTTCTTCTCTAGAGCCTGGGAAGCTAAAAACAATTTTTCTAGTCACCTCCCGTCAGAGGTGGCCATATGACCCTGTTGTGGCCAATAAGATATAAGTAGAAAACTACTGGGGAGGGCTTTCACTCCAAATGAAAAAGACAAAGCCTTGAAAGAATGAAGGGATTTTGCTATCTTCCTAAGTGGGAAACAAATGTGATGTCTGGAAGTGCAGCAGCCATTTTGTAACCAGGAGGGCAAAGTCTCCCCCATGCCCCCCATTGTAAGGATTGCGGAGGAGAAATACAGAGAAGAGACTAGATCCCTCTTGGCTTTGTGGAGCAGGCCCACTGCCCCTGGATAGCCTACCCTGAGTTACACAAGGAAGAGATACCCTTGCTTGTTACCCACTCTTGTCATGTTTTCTCTTGTTCTAAAATAAGCTTTCTCAACCAGTACTGGGACATTGTAGCTACTCAGTAAATGTGAGTTCCTTTCCCCTTCGTCGCCTTGCTTGCTGCCTGACTTATTCATCCTCTCTGCTTTCTCAGGAATTTTCTAGAATTCTGGGGGGAAAGTTTATTATGATGGCAGACAACTGCATGGTAAACAGTAAGTTGTTTTTTTTTTTTTTACTTTTTTTAATTAAAAATTTTTTATTCTTTTTTTTTATTGGAGTACAGTTGTTTTACAATGTTGTGTTAGTTTCTACTGTATAGCGAAGTGGAGTTCCCTGTATTATACCTCAGGTTCTCATTAGTTATCTATTTTATACATATTAGTGTATATATGTCAACAGTAAGTTCTTTGTAGGCAAGACAATCCCTCTTTGAAACACCCTGTGTCTGACTCCTGATAAGGGCTCAGTAATGTTTGTGGATGCAAAAATCCCAAGCTATTTTCTCCCCTCTTTGGCAGAAGTCATGAACAGCAAAGCCTTGGGCAGATGTTTGCCTTTCATGAGTCCCCCACCCCCTCTCCAAGGAGTAACTGGGCCGTCTCACCAGCTCAGGACCCCTTGCCCTTCAGCTGTGTGCTCTCTAGCTGCCTCTGTGGGATGCCAACCAGAATTTAAGCTCCTTCCTTCCCCGTTTCCTGGCCCATTGTTCTGCTGCCTCTTAGCCTTCATCCCTGAATTCCCACATCTAATAGGTGCTCAAGACCTGTTGACTGGACCTCCCACGTGGCTCTGGGGTCTGCGGTGCCACTGCCCCTACCTTAGCTCAGGCCTTTGCCCTGTCCCACCTGCAGTACCTGCTACTCCTTTCCCTTCTCTCTGAGTTTGCTTTCTGTCACCCATTGTCAGCTCTGCAGCCTTTCAAACAGGTGGCCTACAGGTCAAGTATGTTCTGGAGACAGACTTTGATCTATGAAGCTGCTTTCATAGTGCATTACATATTTTAAAATATTATTTGCTAACATTAAAAAAAACAGATCTTTCACAAAAATATTCCAATTTCCAGGTTCTTTTGACAAATCAGAGGCTCTGCCAACGATGGGCCGACCTTTCTTCACAGGAGAGCGGTTGGAGCCGAGAAGGAGCTGCCGCCTTAGAAGGAGCTGCCCCCTTAGAAGGAGCATGCGTCCTCTGGTTCCAATGGCCCACCACTCCCGGTCACAGACACAGGCCTGCTCTGATATGGAAGTCACCCCAATGGGCTCTGCTAGCCTTCGGGGTTTGCAAACCCTGCTTTACAGCCTTCTAATACAACCAGCTGATAAGGCAATCCGACTCGCCAGGGCTTTCACACTAAATGATCTTAATTTTCTCCAGTCCCTGCCCTTATTCAGTCTCTATCGTGGCAGATTTCATAACTTCCCAGGAACTTTCATTCTTTAAAAGATCAGTCCGGTCCAGTGTTTTTCACATTGCATGTCGTGACCCATTAGAGGCTCACGAAATCTATTTAGTAGATCACAGCCCATATTTTTTAAAATGAAAGAGAATAGGATAGAAAATATCAAGCTGTATTGCATGTAGCAAGGTTAAGTATTATTTTGTGAAACTTTCAATTTAGTTATTTATATGCCTATGCCTGTGTGTACTGGGTTGCAATGTAAACGTATTTCTTACTCTGGATCCTAGTCTCCTGGTTTCTCTTTAAAATGACCCCCAATTCCAAAGAGATGGAGAAGGGAAGGGGGAGGGCACAGGGGAGTCAGCAGGGGTGTGGGCTTGCCCTGCTGTCAGCAATACCCCAGCACCTTGGAGGTGGGCAGCTACTGTGGTCTTGTCCAGGAATGGCTCCTCCCCCGATTCTTAAGGGCTAATTCCTCTGGGGTTGCAATGAATAAAAATTCTTGTTTTAAAAACTGAGGTCTTCCACAGTCTGGGCTGGATTTTCACCAACCTTCTCCACTAGAGCCATCTTATCCCATGCGTTGCATCACTTTATTTTGGATGCTAGTGGTTATTACTTGAAAGAAGTCTTGGGCTGTAGCAAGTTTGGGCAACGCTGGACTTAACCAATAAATGGGATTCTTGTCTGTAGGTCTTCTCAGTCTAAGAAATCTTGACGGAGTAATCTCTAGAAAATGCTATGGGAAATGCACGATTAGAGGTTAAACTCCAAGGTTCTTAAAATCTGAAAGAAGTTTGAATTCGACTCTTGAAAGGAGCCTGCAGATAACTTGGTTTCACTCTTTCCCACCCACCCAGTGAACAATCCCTCTTTATTGTCTTCATTCAGCAAATACACAGGATAATTAGACACCGATTCTGCCAAGACAAGCTCACAGGCTACAGATGTTACTGGATGAAGGTGAGTTAGAGAGAGTCCTGTCTCAAAGGAGAGGGGAGGTCAAACGCCAGAGGCTCTGCACTCAGGAAGGGCTCCTGCCAGCAGAGGGGACCCGTCGTTTATCTGGAGGCGGCTCGGTTAGGCCCTGAAGGCCGTTTGAGAGTGCCACGCGTGCAGACAGGGTGGGTGGCTGGGAGGCTTGGCGGACAGAGAACCTGGTCAAATACAAAGGAACAGCGCCTGGGCCATAGTTGTCTCTCCCAATGAACCGCTGAATGAATGCTTCCAGTGCAGAGTCTGAATAGAAGATAGGAACTACGGCCCGGGCCAGATGTCGGGGAGCCTCAAATAAGGGCCTCGAGGCTTCCGCCTTTACGCTGTTGGGCAAAAGGGGCCACGGAAGGTTTGGGGCAGTGACGAGGGACTGTAAGAATTTGACCAGCCTTGTGCAGGCGGGAGGCCCTGTCCCATGGCCGGATAACGTGGGGACGGCTCCTTGCAGTGGGCCCCAGACTGCTGTCCTGCATCTTGGTTCCCTGCGACATGGCAGGGGTGGGAACAAGCCCCTGTGGGCCTTTGGGGGTCTCCAGCTCCCCAGCTCCCCAGCACTGGCCCCTGGACACCGGCAACACCGGAACTGCGGCTTTCTTTCTGAGGCTGACCCGCCAAGATGTGCAGAACCCGGGGATGCTCTTCCCCTATGAATGGACGCAGCTCCGGGCACAGTCACCGGACGCCTGGCACCAACCTGTCTTGGTGACCGCGTGGAGGCTGCTTCCCTTCCTGCCAGCGGGCCAAGCAGCACGTTCTCCGGGAAGTGGATTCGTGTCAGCAGGCTGAGCACACCACCGTGCCTGGGACCGGCTCGCACCGCCCTGTGAAGTGGGCGTCTCTGTTTCGGGGGCTGAGCGCTCACGATGTTTGGGCCCAAGAGCACAGTCCAGAGAGGCAGCTGACGGGGACCATCTCCCAGCCTGAGCGCCAAGTCCTTCCCCCGAGACCCTCAGGGGAGCAGATGCTCCAGCTAGACTCGCCTCTCAGGAGAGAATCCTTCTCGTTTCTTGGATTCCTGGTCCTCCACAGCTGGAAAGGTCCCCCAGAGATCTTTCAGTCTGGCTCCTTGTCTCCAGCAAGAAAACAGCTAAGCCCCCAGCTGGTGCCGAATGTCAGTCCACAGCCAAGTGGGAAGCCAGGGGGAGGAGCCTGGGGAGGTGAGAAGACAGCCTTGATCCCCCGCCGAGCTGAGCCCCTGCTGGGAGGTGCAGGCAGCAGGAGCCAGAGCTCAGTGCCAGGTTACATTGGTCTATTTTTAAGAGGAAGCCAGTGTGAGGAGCCCACATTGTAGAAGGACCCCGGGATTTGAAATCTGCTTGAATCTCTGAGACGTTTGTACCCCTAAGCCATAAACTCCTTTAAGAGGAGCCTACTGAAAATCCCAGCGTTGTTTCAGATTATTATTTCAATCAGAAGGCATTAGACTCCATAGATAAGAGCAATATTCTGGAATTTGATCCTTTATTGGTGAAATGATTATTTGGTTGCAAAATCTCATAAGGCCAGTAATAACTGTGAAATCACCATGTGTATTTTATCACTGAGCTGTCCCCTCACTCTGCATCTACTGAGAAATAAAATAGGACCCGAAATTTGTTGTTCATATTATTTTATCCATAAATGGGTCCTGGCTTAGAAAAACAATTACATCATTCTAATGAGACAGCAGCAAGGTTTATCAGCATACGGAAAAAGCAAAGCAAGGAAAAGAAACCCCTAAAGTGGAAACTGAGGTCGCCTGATCCGAGGCTCAGCAGACATTCCTGATGGAAGGATCCTGTTCCCTGTGGATACCAAGCTGCCTGCCTGGCCGGGTCTCCCAGGGGCCTGGGGCCCACGTGCAGGCCACCAGACTCACACACCCAGACTCACAGGAGGCTGGTTGGAAAACCCAAACCACCGGCTGCGTTTAGGATTGGCTAATGGTGTTACCCCTCCTGGCATCAGACACCCTGGTGCGTTTGTCACATGAAAGCTGCCCCTTCCTCCCAGCCGGGATCTACAGAACCTGGCAGTGAGAGGTCCTCGGGGACTGTTGGAACAGGGCATGCACCGACGCATCTCCAACTTGGAGGCCAGGCCGTTCCTTCTCTGTGAGCTGCAGTGGTAACTGCCGGCTTCCAACAGACACAGTGGGAAGAACTCAAGTTTTGGCGTCTTGTCTGGATTCAAACCTTGGCTTCTCCATTTACCAGATGGATGAGCTCAAACATGCAATTATGCCCACTGGGCCTCAGTGTTTTCACTCGTAAAATGGGGTTAATATGTGAGACCCATGCATAGAACATGCCGAGAGCAGGCGCACCTCACAGGCCCTCAATACAAGGAAG
Source organism: Balaenoptera ricei (assembly GCF_028023285.1). Lineage (NCBI taxonomy): Eukaryota > Metazoa > Chordata > Mammalia > Artiodactyla > Balaenopteridae > Balaenoptera > Balaenoptera ricei. Next base: position 95,282,487 of record NC_082651.1, read on the forward strand.
TATCATTCAGGCTCTAAGCTCGAGGAGCCAGCTTCCACAGCACTGAGAGAAGGATGCCGGGACTTTCTTTGGTGTCCACCAGACATGCGTCGTGGCTGCTGTCCGTTCGTCCTTCTGGGTTTCTTCCCTGTGTCTCATCTATGCAGAAATTCAAAGCAAAGAGACTTGATAGACTCCTGAAACCCCTGTTAGGCACCAGTAACAGAGGCACCCTTCCACCACCCTTACACATCTGAACCTTTTCTTGAATGCTTCCAGCTGTCACAATGGGTACTGGGAGCCACCGGTCTGGGGATGCGCCAGAGTGGGAAGCCCTGGCCCTGGTGATGGATGTGACTTCTCAGATGGGGCAGAAGCCTGCAGGTGGACCCAAGGCCAGGAGCTGGGGGTAGATGGGTGGGTTGGTCGGGAGGATGAGTGCAAGCAGGGGTTCTCAGTCTTGACCTCACACTGGAACCACCTGGAAGGCTTTCAAAACTCTTGCTGCCTGGGTCCTGTCCCCAGGGCTTATGATTTAATTGGTCTGAGGTACGGTCTTTGTAGCGGAGTTTTTAAAGTTTTCCAGATGATTCTAATGGGTAGTCAGCGTGAGACAGCGATGCAGAGAGCAGGGCACCTGGGGATAAAAATGTGGGCGGGGGGGTGGCAGCATGTCAGCCTCTAGATGTGAGAACACCCAGATGTGCACAGGACAAATAAGACCAGCTTCTAGGCTGGAATACAAAACCTTAGCCAGAGAAGACTGGCAGGCACCCCACTTCCTGGGATTTGGTCCAAAATTAAAGGGAAATTTTTCTTCATCCTCTGGGCTCCCCAAGTACCCTGTATGGTGTCTGAGCCCTGACCTCCCCACACTGTAGTTATCTGATTATGTCTCTCCCAGGCTGTAAGGAGATTTCAGAAGGCAGAGGTGCTGCCATTTATGTATTATTAAGTCTAAGCATCCCCAGTAATAAGCACCATGCCCAGCCCCTGGTAACGGAGCAGACACCATCATGGTGACTTATTTGATGCTAACTTAATGCTTCTAGATCCCCCTAGACAGAGGCTGTGTTGGTCCTGCTGCCTGGGCTGAAACTGAGCCTCTATCAAGAATCAAGTTATTTCATTATGAGAAGAAGAGGAGCCTGGGGCCCCAGAGGACCTGATACCCTCTCTGATTATTTGCCTAAAGGAAGATTTTCTATAATAAAAAGTAGGATTTCTGGTCGCCACAGACTGTTTTAGTTTTAAGGAGGACATTAAGCAGCTATTACATTTTACTGAGTAGTTCCTTAATCTGGTTTATTTTTTATTTTTTGGCTTGTGCTTATGAGCCATTAATTGCTGTGCTAGGGTGACGTTAGCAGCCTTCCATTTGCGGGGGGAGGTGGTAGGAATAAAAGGAACTTCGAACTGCTTTTCTGATTATGAGTCTAGTCTGTCAGCTTTGACCTTTCCATTCCAACTCAATGCCTATTCAACAAAAACCTTGACATTTAAAAAGGCAGCACATCCAGCCCACATCTTTATCGTATAAACCGACCACTTTTCAGATCCTTCTTTTCTCAGAGCCCAGCCAAAAAAGTAGTTTGGCATTTCTGCTTCTTCTGTTCCCTAGATATCTGAAAAATACAGGGGAGACAGGAGGTTGAAAGATAAAAGTGTCTGTTAGCCAATGTCCGTTCCCTAAATGCGCTTGCCTTCGCTGGTGGGTGTCTGCGTGTCTGCACGCAGTTTTATTTTGCTTTGAAAAGGATAAGACTGCAGGTGTCAGGAAGCAAGATGAGACAGGTGGAAACCCACTTCAGTACACCTATTTTTAGTTCAGATTCTATTTAAGTGGAAGTGATAACTCCAAGGTAACTGGCAAGAGAAAGTGACTCTGTTTGCACAGTAATTGTTTTGCCCAAAAAAGGAGTGAACACCCTTCAGGTATTCCAAAGGCTGAGTGAAGGGAAAAACCGAAGCAGGTTACTTAGAGAAGAACCTTTAAAGAAAAAGGAGGCTCTTTAAAGAAATCAGTGGAGTCAGAAAAAGATCCAGTGATGAATAATGAAACCTCTGATTGACTCAGGACCAGCTGTAGGACTGCTGTGTTATCTTCCTCTCTCCTGTGTCCCCTCTTGGGATTCTAAGCGCCCCAGCAGGGAAACGTCACTAGTTACGGAGTCTGGTCAGTGCTGGAACTTACCACCACCCAGAGGCATACCTCCCCCGAAATCCTGAAGCCTAGGGTCCACCCTGACCACAGTCGCTAACTCCCTGATCCCTCTTTCTCACTGCTGGCACACCTGCACGTGGACCTTTTGGAGACCTCGCCCCTCTCTCCCTTCTGTACTCTCCACCCTCATCTTGACTTCCTTCCCTCACTGGCATGTTTCCATGGAACAGTGCTCAACCAAATTCTTGCCAAGACTCTCAACTCCCTTGTCCCCTGGGTCATTCCAACCACCTCCCTTCCGGTGGAAAACTCCCCTCACGGTACAGGCTGGTGTCCACAGGGCACACTCTGTCCAGCTCTCTCTCTTTTTCTCCTGGGTGTAGGATGACAAGGTAGCAGGGGTCTGTCTTGCCCGCCCCGGGGAACTCCCTCAGCCTAGTCCAGTGCCTGGCATAGAGCACATGCTGGTAAATATGTGTGGAGAAGCATTTCCCTTTTCATAGTAAGTGGACACCAGGGCAGAATTGAAGAGTTCTTTTGTCTCTGCCGATGTTTGCTGTATGGTCTGGGATAATTCACCAGTGTGTCTTCCCAGTTTGCCTGAGTACATCTGGGAAGGAAACAATGGCACACGGGTGGGTTGATGGTGTTTTTTCATTTTAATTATTTATTTATTTATTTATTTATTTATTTATTTATTTATGATCTTCGTTGCTGCATGCAGGCTTTCTCTAGTTGCGGTGAGCAGGGGTACTCTCCGTTGCGGTGCACGGGCTTCTCATTGCTGTGGCTTCTCTTGTTGCGGAGCACGGTCTCTAAGCGCATGGACTTCAGTAGCTGTGGCACGTGGGCTCAGTAGTTGTGCCTCGCAGGCTCTAGAGTGCAGGCTCAGTAGTTGTGGCGCATGGGCTTAGTTGCTCCGCAGCATGTGGGATCTTCCCGGACCAGGGCTCGAACCCGTGTCCCCTGCATTGGCAACCGGATTCTTAACCACTGCACCACCAGGGAAGTCCCGGGTTAATGGTGTTAATGGTGACACAGGATGAGCAAAGACAGAGCATTGACCACTCGAGACAGTGGTTGATTGTAAGTGTGGATTGAATACCTGCCATAGACAAGATGCTCTCGTGGGTTCCAAAGAGGATAAAACCCCAGCCTGTCTCCAGGGTTCATCATGTGTTGGAGGGAAGAGTATGAGGGAGAGGGATGGAAGGAGACAAGCAGACGGCCGCTCTAGAGGGGAGGGCATGGCAAAGGATGAAGTGAGAACACGGAGCTGGGAGGAGGGGGCCTGGGCTCCCATCTTGGCTCTGCCAATGCTCTGGGCAACTCCAACAAGTCACTTCCCTTCCTTCAACTTCTGTTTTTTCCCAATAAACTATGGAGTCGCTCTGGTCCCTTTTGGCTCTGACCCTCCACGAGTGAAGTCCCATCAAGCTGAGGGGTGGCCAGAACTTCTTCCGGGGAATCAGAATATGTCTGGACCACACGGCTTTCCCTGGCTTTTTCTCCCAGAAAAGAAACATTCCAGGGTCTGAGGGGAGAGTAGTGAAGAGAGCATTAAATTGACCTTAGCACATGTTCTGCACCGGCTCTGCATCGAGTGAGGATGCGGGAGGGCAGCCTTTTGAGAACGGAAATCCGGAGATCTGAGGCCGAGCAAAGCAAGATGAATCTTATTTTTCTATTTGGGATTTTCTTTCTGACAGAAACAGATGTTCTCTCCATCCCTCATTTGTAAAATGGACCTAATAATCGTGTCCTTGAGTTGTTGCGTGCATTATGAGATGACACCTGGAAAACTCTGGAACATGCTAGTCTCAGTGGAGACTGTTATTCACTTCATCATCATCCTTCCTGCCATTTAACTTTCCCATCTCCACGGGGGCTGAGAAAAGTCCCCTAGGGCTTTCTAGTTCCTAGCTTTTCTCCGGGAAAAAGCCATTTTCATTATTTTTGCTTTGAATTCAATTGAATTAGAAAAAAATTTATTTCCTGTTATTTCTACTGAATTTCAAAGAATTTCACACAAGTGAATGCAACCTTGACAGCCATGTAATATCTCAAGAAAATTAAAAAGAAGAAATGTTATTTGAAAATTATAGAAAATTGGCAGGTAATGGGGCGCAGCTCTGATTCACATTCAAAATAGATTTCCTATCTGGCTGGAATAGGCTTGGGTGGGAGAGGGCAGGCAGAAGGATCTGAAAGACAGAGAAATGCCTAGAAATGCGTCTTGCTTTCCCCTTCTCATCTACCTTTTGGGACAATTGATAACGTCTTTCTTTCTTTTTTAGGGAAAACATAATATTAAAATAGTATGCCTCCTTCTTAGGAATGTTCTAAAGCCCTTGGAATAGCACATTCTCTTTTGAAATGACCTGCACTTAATACCATGAAAAGAACAAAAATGGAAACCTCCAATTTTCAAAAGATAAACGGTAATCGCTCATTATGAAAGCATTGGCTGTTTTCAGCAAACAAGCAATCAGTTTGGGAATAGTTGTCGTTTGTGAACATAATCATAAAGTTAAACTTCAAACTTTTCAGTGAATCACAGGAAAAGAATACTTTAGCCCACATGGAATATTTTAAGGAATTTCTCTCAACCTGGAGTGAGGATCAGATTTGCCTAAATGCATGAATTAGGTCCAGAAGGATAGAAAGATCAGGCCCGCCAGTGAGCAGGGGAGATTTTTTGTTTTCTGTCACTTGATATTGGATGGTGGCTCTTGGCCTCCTTCCATGGGGAGGAAAGGCAGTGTTGGATTCTCCTCCTCCGGGCATATTTTGTTTCGCCATCAATTTTAGGTTTTGAGGCCAACCCTTCAAAGCTTGGTTATTTGCTCGCAGGCACCACGTCAACAATTCTTGTACTTGTCACTTGGGGATGATGGAAAAAAGATGGGGCTTCTGGCCCCAAACCAGCTTTCTAAAGGTCATTTAGCACACAGCTAACTTTCTCTGACAATCATGAACTTTCTAACTAAATACTCTTTGCACTAAAATGACGTCATAACGTGAACAATTTTTAGAGTTTCTGATATATCTTTAAATAACTTCCTATTGTTTCTTTCTCTGTTTGTTTACTTTGTACTGCAAAGGTAATATAATGTTTTAAGTATTGTTTAGCAAATGCAAATTTAAAAACGAAGAAAGTAGAAACTGCTGCAAATTTTTCTACCTACGGATAAGTGGTATTAATATTTTGGTGGATGCTTTGTGTGTGTGTGTGTGTGTGTGTGTGTGTCTGTGAATATACACATATTAGCCATTAGGTCATCTATTCATTTGATAAGTATTTATTAGGACACATTTATCATACGCTTAACCTATTAACAAAACCCTGCATGGAACATAGTGCTGTGAAACATAATATTTTCACTTACCATCCTTCCATAAGAGTAAACAACCTCTTTCAAAATCATTTTTAATGGCCTCATAGCATCCCATTGGTGCAGGCATACCTATTGGTTTCGAAGCAGTATGTTTCTTGAACTAATAAATGAATACATACAAATTTGTAACTTCAGTATGGCTTAATACCCTTTCCCACTCTAACAATATCTTATTATTTGTTTTAATAGTACTATAATTCTAACAATAGTAAGATCAACAATGAACATTTATTTGGTGCTTACTATGTGTCAGACACTGTTTAATGCTTTACATTAAATATTGTATTTAATTTACACAATAATCCTATGAGGTATCTGCTATTATGAATATTATCCATCTGATCATAACATTCAGCCTAAATTCTCAGTCCCTCTGTGCACTGGGAAAACTGGACTTTTTTCTCCGTGTCTTTTAACTCTAGCTCGGATTCTTCAAATTCTGGCTTTCTAAAGCCAGAGAGAGAAGATAAAATACCTATCATTTTAAAAAGCAATAAATGTACAAGGAAATACAGTTTCAAGCAGTACATAATAGTATACATTTCAGAAGTAAAAACAAAAAATTGCCTGTTTTTGTTTTGTTTTATCTTAATAATACATTTAGCCTGCTCTTTTGCTATACTAGTTTGAAGCAGTATTAATAGACTCGCATACATGAAGGCTAATAAGTCTGGATTACTTTCACTACCCTCCCCCTCCTTACCTCAACTCCTCCTTGCAGTTTTAAAGTAATATTTGTACTTCGTCTGTGGTTACCTGAGAACCTAATGGTTACCTACATAAGTTTAAATAGTACACGTAAATCTTTATTCATTGTTCCGTCAATTAGAGGAAGTGTCTCTTCCTCTCCCACCGTGTGAGACGGATAATTAGTGTCCCTGCGTTTCTACCCACCTCTGCTTGCTGCACCCACACCCCAGCTTTTTCCTCTACCATGGCTTTATATTGTCATTCTTCAAACATGGGTATTCTGTCTTGTACTTCTAATTTTTTCAGTCTTCCCCGATTTTCCTACATGTTGAACATTGAAGTCAAACAAACAATGCCTGTAACATGATGATTGTGTAAATGATATTCAGCGTAGAACCGGTTAATAGGGAAGGAAGTAACAACGATGTTGCTAATTCTGTGATGCTGGAAAGGAAATATTCTAATAAATGAATTCTCTTTTCTCAAATTCTCTCAGTTGCTCAAAATCACGTTTTGTTTCATTATTGCTTCTGCCTCACAAGATGGCTCACAGTGAGCCCCACTTTCCGGTTCTCATGCCCCGTGTAGTCCCCCAGCCCTCACTCAACCACAGTTGACCCCTGTGACCAAGAAAATGCCATGGAAGTGACAGCGTGTTTTCTCTGAGGCTAAGCCGTAGAAGACACGGCGGTTTCCTCCTCGACTTCTCCTGGATCACTTGTTCTAGGGGAAGCCAGCTGCCATGTTGTGAGGATGTTCAAGCAGCCCTGTGGCAAGGCCCACAGGGAAGGGAACTGAGGGCTTCCACCAGCAGCCAGCACCAACTTGCCAATCATAAGAGAGGGGCACCTTGGAAGCTGCTCCTCCAGCCCCAGAAAAGCCTTCAGATGACTGCAGCCCAGGCTGACACTGAAATGCAATCTCCTGGGAGACACTGAACCAGAACCAACTCGCCAAGCCACTGATTTCCTGACCTGCAGAAACTATAAGAGAAAAAGAAATGTTCATGATTGTATTAAGCATCTAAGTTTTAGGGTAACTTATTCTGTTAATAGAGACTTTAGTACTCGGAGAAAGAGTATGGTCATAACAAAGAAACTAAAAATATAGTGAGATGAGACTTTGGGGCAGCCTTAAGAGGGGTGAATATATTTTGAGTGTGGGAATAACCTGGATCACTGGGGGCAGGAGAGCAGACTGTGGTAGTCAGCCTCCCAAGGACCCCCAGTGATCTTCACTTCTTGATGTCATGTCCTTGTGTAATCTCCCCCCACGGTGAATCATGGCTGGGCTCTGTGACCAGTATGATACTGCAGAAGTGACAGTGTGTGACTTTCAAAGCCTCTCTTGGGTCACTTGCTCTGGAGGAAGTTACAATGTCATGAAGATGCTCAAGCTACCCTTTGGAGAGAACCACATGAAGAGGAACTGAGTCCTTCTACCAAGAGCCAACATTGATCTCCCAGCTGGGCGAGTGAGCCACGTGGGAAGTGGGTTCCCCAGCCTGAGGCAAACCTTCAGAGGCCAACATTTTGCCTGCAACCTCCTGGGAACCTGCCAACCAGAACCACCAGCAAAACTGCCCTGACCGGCAGAAACTTGTGAGTGACAATAAATGTTCATTGTTGCTTTAAGCCACTAATTTTGTGTCATTTGTTAGGCAGCATAGATCAACAATACACCTTTCTATTTAGGTCATGGCTTTTTCGTGAAGTGTATTGTTTTTGCTGGCGTTTATAAAATACTCTTCATTTGACGTTAACAGGAGAAACATGCTTTCTTCACTATCATGTTTTGGCTTCTTTGTCAAATTCTTTTTGGAATGATCAGTTCTGGACTCTTTAGTCCTGCTGCATAGCTATTGCCATTCAGTAATTTACCCAAGAAATATTTATAAATTCTAAGTGTCAGGCCTTACGAATACAATAGTGCACGTGATGCCTGACACATCAGGAAGTGCTCAGTTAATGATGGTTTCATGGCCAGGGGGCAAGATAAAGTGTGCCCGAGGAAGCGATGAAGCTGAGTGGGTATGAATGATAGGAAGAGCAGAGGGGGGGATTCCCAACAAAAGATAGAGCTTGTGAAACCCCCTATAAGGGATTTTGAGTAGCAGCAAGGAGGCCGGAACAAGTGACAAGGGCGAGGGGAGAACAGTAGGTGGCAGGGCAGAGGGATGGGTGGCGGGCAGATCAAGCTGAGCTGCAGAGACCACCTTAGGACTTGAGCAGTGAGAACAGGCACTTTTGCTGTACTTTGTTCAGGACTCCTGGAACAGTGCATACAACAGGTGCTGGTTAATGTTTGTTAAATGACTGAAAAACCGGATATATTATGAATCTTTACTAATCCCCGCAGCACTCAACCTCACTTCTAACCTCACTTCCAATCCTTCTTTAAGAAAAAAGGAGGGGGAAGGTGTGGTCATCAGGCTCCTCTCCCTCGAGCCCAGCATTTCCTAGAATCATCTTCGTTATCGTCCCCCAAGGGCTTTTTAGACTTTTTAGATTTTCCTATTTGCACCAACCCCCATGAAACTTTAATACCACAGATATACCGCATATCTGTTTATGCTCTGTATGGCTTCACTCTGTGCTTTATACGTAAAAAGAGGAAAAAATGTTCACCCTGAGAACCAATTTTGGCCCTCTTGGGGGTCATATCACTCATGTTGGGAATTTGTGATCTAATGCAGCAGAATATTCCAGAACAATTTTAAAAGAATATAAGTAGGTTTCAAAAAACAGAGCTATGCAGCAGTGTTGTGCTAGAAAGGGGAACTTAGTCATCTGAGGACAAGTCTGAATTCTGTGCCATTAACCTTACAGTCGCCCTTCTACCATTAGCCCCCTCCAGATAGCTAAGCTGAGCAGAGAGGAGTACTCCTGCGGATCTCAGGGAAGCTTTGTCCCACGATCGCACCCTGGGAGCGTGGAGGCGAGACCAGTGCTTGGCATCTGCTCAGCCCTGGGCCTCCTGGACCACACTGTGAGCTGGGAAGCCAGGGTCCCACCCCAGGCAGGAGCCAGTTCACAGATACGGGTGGCCAGTACCTCAGAGCACAGTGACTTCACACAGAGATGAGGGTCAACCAGGAGAGCACGGATCCTTCAACCTAAAAACACCCCGTCCACCTCCCCTGAGGTCCCCTTGATGCCCCAGCTGGAGGCGACGCCGAATCCTGAGCTCCAGTGTCGCCCCCGACCACGGCATCCAGCACGGGCATCGCCTTATGAAGCACTGACCCTTTCGTGCATGTGTTTCTCCTTGTTTCTCCAGCGTGAGCTGCCCTCCCCTGCCCGGCCTAGCGCTCTGAGCACAGTGGGCTGTCAGCTCACGTCTGAAGCAGGAACCATGGGGCCTGGGCCGGTGCGCTGCAGTTAATGACCTCGTCTGCTTCCAGGAGAAGGTGCTAATTAGATACGTGGCGATGCAGGGAAAGAACACCCACCCAGATTGAATCAGGTTTAGATGATCTAAGTATTATTAAGGAACAGCTGGACAGCTAATTGTCCAGGGAATAGCGGTTGTATCAAATTACGTGCTAATTTGAAGGAACTGATAGTGGCTCATTACTGAGGTCTCCCTGCAGGAGGTGAGGGACTCTCGCTGTGTCTTTTAAGTGACTTTCAGAGGCTCTGTACAAGCTGCTTGGCTCAGTCACCAAGGTTGTCCCTGCAGCCTCGAGTACCCAGTCCCACCCGGCATCCCAGGAAGCCCACCCGGGAGTCTGAGGGAGAGGGAGGTGGGGAGAGCGTGCTTTCTTCCCATCGCCGAGCTCTCCCAGTGGATCTGAAGCCTTTGACAGGTGGTCTTGGCCTTCTGGACCCACCACTTGAGATGGGGCCTCCCCTTCCGCTCCCCATGAAGAAAAGCATAGGCACAGCCTTGAGCAACAAGACGCATAAGGAGTAAGGCTGGCGCGTCTGGGCCTGAGGATTACAACTGCGGCAGAGCCTCCGTGGGCCAGAGGAGCTCGCGTGGACCGGAGCAGAGCTGGGTGCGTGAGGGCTGCCGGGCCGGACTCCTGGGCCGCTGGGGTCCGGAAAGAGCAGGCAGAACCGCTCTGGTGCCTGGGAGCCTGGCCCTGTCATCTGGCCCTCACCTTCCCCAGCGTCTCACTCTCAATCCAAAGTCACAGAGGAGCCGGGATGGGGGCAGCCCGGGGGCCTACGCAGTCCTGCCACACGTGCTGTGGTGCAGGTCCAACCTTCAGACTGGGGGGGGGGCCCTCATACCATGTGTCTAAATATTACCGAGCTAACAAATTCTTAGATAAAATACATCCCGTTCCATTACCTTGACCAATACCTTTATAATCTCAAAATGAAAAAATAGGTGTACAGCTTACACACCTGGAATTTGATACAACATGAAGATGTCAGAATTTAATTTATTCTGTGTGTCTGGCTGTTGATGGGGTGAACCCATTCTCCCTGAGGCCCCCCATACATGCTCGGCTCTCTGCCTGAGATTCTGTCTCATGGTCTTTTCTGGGCTAGGTCCCCCTCATCTTGAAGCCTCACCCTGATCACCCCACCCTACCTCACCCCATCATCTTTGGTCCAGTGACCTCACTTCTTTTCTTCTTAGAACTATTGGAAATAATAGTCATATATGTATTTGTTTACTTGTTTGTTGTCTGCCTTCTCCACTAGAAGGAAAGATCAAGGAACAGGGACTTGTAGCTGAACACCCAGCAGCAAATACGGGGCCTGGCTAGTACTTGTAAACATGCGTTGAACAAATGAATGAATGAATGATGTACAGTGGTATGAAGACCTTAGAAATTGCTAGGTAAACAGAAAACTGGTCCAGATGAAAAACATGAGAAACTTACAGGCAAATGTAAACTGCTTAAAACAGGTTTTGTTCGTGCACTCAAAATAAGAAGTGTGGGAAAAAGAACATTTCATTGCACTTCTCATTCATTCATTCATTGCATGGTGGATAACCTGGGGACAAGAAGGGGGTGACATCCCAATGACCACTATTTCAGCTTCTCTGAGAAAGACCCCAGCATCCTCAGATAGGCTCCCTGTAGCTATATGGTGAAGGTGTATGCCCCTGCCTTCCAGACAGAATGACGGGCCCAGGGATGTACACCTGTCCCAAGCTGGGCCGCTCACAGCACCTGCCCCTAGGCCACAGGTAATTAATTGGTCCCAGGGCATGTGACCCACCAAGAAAAATTGTGAAACTCTGAAATGGGCAAAAACTGATTGGATATCCTTTCAGTGGGCTGCTAGATGTGGCCTAGGGAACATTTTTGGGGTTATCTGATTCTACACAGGTCTGTGTCTTTCATTGTCGTTGATTATTATTCAGCTTTTTAAAGATTAAAGCTCACTGTGGAGAGATGATGTTGATGCCAGTTATTTCTGTTCATAGAAATGCAGTAATTTTGCCCTGCCAAGTTGCAATTGATTACCACCCCCTGTGGAAGAAGACAGTTTTACATCTATTAGCAAATTCATTTCTGCCTTCCTGATTGCATACACACACATATATACACAGATATGTCTTCTTTGGATTTTTTTTAAAAATAAATTTATTTATTTATTTATGTTTGGCTGCGTTGGGTCTTTGTTGCTGCACACAGGCTTTCTTTAGTTGTGTCGAGCGGGAGCTACTCTTCGTTGCGGTGCACGGGCTTCTCATTGCAGCAGCTTCTCTTGTTGCGGAGCAGGGCTCTAGGCACGCGGGCTTCCGTAGTTGTGGCACGCGGGCTCAGTAGTTGTGGCACACGGGCTTAGTTGCTCCACGGCATGTGGGATCTTCCCGGACCAGGGCTCGAACCCGTGTCCCCGGCATTGGCAGGCGGATTCTTAACCACTGCGCCACCAGGGAAGCCTTGGATTCTTTTTTAAATTTGTTTTTTTTTTCATCTTACTGATCTTTCATTAATTAATTAGTTAAATAAAATCTTTGGCCTGTATTGATTCCATATTTTTAGGAGAGTCACTATTTTACTCGTAAAAAATACTAATCCTTTGACAAACCCAAGCAGGACCAACTGGAATTTGGGAATGTTGGTTGCCATATTGTTCTGAGGCAGAAGTCAATCTACAGTTAGAAGGAAATAAAACCGGCATTTCAGGAGAGTCAGAGATGAGAGAGAGAAAATTTTGGAGGCTCTTGGCATCTGTGAGGTTTGGCTGTAGCCCCACTTCGCTGACTGCCTGAGTCTCACCATCAACTCGATTCTCATCTAACCGACTTCAAGTTGGGTTTCCACCAACTGCAACCAAAAGGGGGCTTGTTGATATAGCTCTCACACTGAGAGACTGATTTAAGAAGCCAGGTGGTGTTTTAAAAATCCACCTTGAGCTGCTTGAAAGTAATAGGCAAAGGAAGCAAAGCCAGGTCCCGCCACATAAGGAAAGGGCGAGGAGAAGGGGTGCTTCCGCTGGCATTGAAGGGGCAAAAATCACTCAGAGTCTGGGAATTCAAAACCTGGTGGCTGGCAAGTTTGAGGAGGGAGCTCAGAGCCAAGGGCAAGATGGTCACTGATGTCCTGAGGGCAAAGGCCTTAGAAGTGCAGCCCCAGCAGCTCTGCAGAAGCACGATGAAGTCCATCCTCTAGCTGTGCCTGAAGGATAGACCCCTCTCCTGGGGACTGGAATTCCTGGGTGAGAGGAACTCCCAGCCAGGACAGACCACAGCCAGCACAACTGCCCTGCCCAGGACGTAACCACGGGGGCTTTATTGACAACTAATCATTTATACCCAGTGTTTAAATATAAAATTAAAGAATGAAAGCCACTATGAGGAAAACAAGAGGAACACTGCCAGGCTCGTACCATCCTGTTGTTCTTAGAGCAACTGTGAATCTTTAAGAAGGTTCATCTTTTCCCCTTATAAAGACACCAAGTGGTTCATGTGTCCGAGTTACTTTTTTTTCTTTTTTTGGCCACGTGGCATGCGGGGATCTTAGTTCCCCAACCAGGGATGGAACCCGTGTCCCCTGCAGTGGAAGTGTGGAGCTGGACAGCCAGGGAAGTCCCGTCCAAGTTACTTTTAAAAACACTTTTTATTGTGCTTCAACATGCTGCTCCTAATGCTGTCATAATGGAAACCCGCAGTGTAACGACAAGCCAGTGGACCCCAAGTCCAAGAAACTTGGATTTGAACCCTGATTCTGCCATTAATCAGCCAGTGACCTTAGCTGAGTCCTGTGATCTCCCCGAGCCTCAGTTTCTTCATCCAGAAGATGGGATGCCATGCAGTTATGATGAAGCACGCCAGGGCCCGGTGGGGACGAGGGTCTCCGTGTAAAGTAGAGGAAGAATACTGGGGTCTCTGCAAGGAAACGGGGGTCTCTAAATACTCAGTCTTTTCCTGATAGTCCCCTCTCACTTCAAACTTCCAATCCTGGGGGGCAGGAAGGAGGATGCAATTCTTCAGACATATCCTTTTTGATATTTTAACTCAGTGTAAACTGACTTCAGTCTAGAACAGGACCAGCTGGAAATCTATTCCAAGGGCTGGTCCCACGCAGCTGTGAACAGGAAACAGCCCATGCGAGGTGATTTCAGAGGCGCCTTGGGAAGGCTGCCCCTGTCCCACTCCTGCTTCCAGAAATTCCACCTTCCTGCTTCATCCCTCTGTTCTAAGCTCGCTCCGTCCCCACCCCAGTCAGGGACGAGGGCTCACCTGAAGCTGTAGCAGTCAATTACAGCTCAGAATGGATTCATTTCAGAAACAGCAGGAGCTTTAGAGCCAGACATCCAGGGAGAGGGTGCCAGCTTCACGCAGCAGCTCCGAGCCGAGGGCAGGAATCAGCCACAGAAGGAGGAAACGGTTGCTGTGAGGGTTCGGTGAGATACTGCACGTAAACGCCTGCCCTGTCGTTGTTTCTATTATTATTATTTAGGTGCTGTTTCCCTGACTGAACCAGAGTGACAGGGGCAGAGGACAAGGACCCCGTGCATAGGTGGAAAGGCCTAGAACACGGCGCCTGGCATTCTGGGGAGGTCTGGCCCTGCCAGGGCCACGCAACCTGGCATTCCGTGGGCCCTCTGGCTTAGGTCTCCCTCGTCGGGGGTCCCAGCCTGGTGTTCGTCACCTGCCCGTGAGCCTTGGGGTGGGGGCCAGCCATGGCACAAGCCCTGTGAGTAGGTGCCCACTTCCCCCTGGTGCGCCCAAGCGATCTTCCTCCCCAGGACCCCCCCCCCCCCCAAGCTCCAGCTGCTGCTATGGCACCTCGTTCGCCGAGCCCGGCCACCCCGCCCAGGAACTGAGCTGTGTGGGTTTGAATGACTCAAGAAGCAGGCTGAGCAGGGAATGAGCACCAGCTCAAAGGGAGATTCGACCTGAAAACAATTTATAACCATCCCGCCCCCCAGACTCAACACTCGTCACGAATGGAGGAATGGCATTTACTTGCTCTTACACCTGAGAGGTGACATCTTTGAGATACAGTCTCCACAGGAAAGTAGCCATTACCTGTGTGTCCTGGAACTACTTTCTCCTGTCGGGATGCCCTTCCCTGGTGCGTCCGCGGGATGCAGCTCCGAGGACCAGCTTCAGGTGCCTTCCCTGGGCTCGAGGGCTGCTGAACTCTGCTTCCATGACCCGCTACAAAGACCCAAGCATGTCCTCACCTGTCTGCCCCCCTCCAGGCCATGAGCTCTAGGCAGACAGACCCCAGGCTCACACAGGTCGCGTGCTGAGAAAGGGCAAGTATAGGGCAAGCACCCAGCACACCTGTCTCTATCTTTTCTTTCCTCCATCCTTCCCTCTCTCTCTCTCTCTACCTCTTTCTCTCTCTTTCCTCCAAAGTAACAGATACCTACTAGCCACACCTGTGACGGAGGGATGAATACACGTGGACCAATGGAGAACAGCTGGGAGCCTGCGCCCTGCGCAGAGGTGGGCGGGGCTCCGGCTTCCCGCTCATCCCGGTTCGACCCCGGCCCTTTCGCCGACTAGCAGCACCACTTACAACAAGTGTTCAGTCTCCCCGAGCCTCAGTTTCTGTGTAGAATTGAGTATAACAGCATCTACCTGTGCTCGCGTGAGGATTAAATAAGATGCTGTGGGAAAAGGTGCAGCGACACGCGTGGGTCGTGTAACAGGCATCTTCACGCTTCTGCTCACACCGCCTCCTACACTCACACCTGCTTCTGAGGATGATAGCGTTATGGGTGCACATGGCGTCAGGGCCACGACTTCCATGAGGAGGTCACGGCCTCCTTCTCCCAGTGGCTCTCTTCCCCACCCCCCACCGTCTAAGGCCCCTCCCTGTAAGCAGCATGTCGGGTGACAGTGGGCAGGTCATCTCAGCAGCCAAAGGTCCCCCAGAGCAGAGAGGGTCCTCACTGACCGTGGCAGGCCACAGCTCTCCTGGCCTCGGGGCCTCACCGTAAACTGAGGACATCAGATCAAATGGAGGCCAGTGTGTGCGTCAGGCTCTTGCGGACCGAGCAGGAATGTAAAGAGGTGACATCCTCAAGCCTGGGTTGCGGTGGCCCGGAGGAGGGCCCCCACTACACCATAGTGCTGACGGGGGGTGGGAAATCAGGGCAAACTCACCTGTCTATAGGCTCCTCTCTTCCTTTTATCATGCAGCTATCCTAAGAAGAAGCCCTTCACACCTCTGCTTTCTATCCCCATGTTCGTGGATATTAATTGACCATTGAAGGACAGAAGGAGACTCTGGCCCAGGCTGAGGTCGGAACCTGTCTGGCTATGGTCAGAATCTGGCTTTCTCCTACGCTTTACCTGAATTGAACTTAGCTCTCTCCCTGCCCCCAACTGCCACATCCCTGCTGACCAATCAGAGGTACCACCCCGGGAGACCTGTGGGTAGTGTCACACCCTGCTGTGACCACAGGACCTTCCTCCTGAAAACTCTGATCGAGATCAGGGTAAAACTAAAATAATAATCATGAGAGCTGTCTTTTGGGAAGAACCGCCCCAGGCAGCTCCTGAGCTTGAGGGCGTCTGAGTGTGGGCAGACGGCTGGGCTGTGGGCACGCAGTGGTTAACTCTGGGTATCCAGTGAAATGTGTTCTGAGGGCGGCTGTGTAATGTTTAAGCGCCTGTTGATTTTCCATGTCTAGACACGCCACACCTCAGACAACACTGCTGGACTCTGTGACTTGGCGAGCTGGCCTCTTTCCCTCTCTCGCATCATGTCTATCCTGCAGTCTCCCCCAACCTGCGGTGATCTTCAGAAACCTCAGATCTGTGCAGGGCGTCTCTGGGGTGCCCCATCCCACCATGTGATATTGTCCGAATCTCTCACCTGAGTGTTCCAGGCCCTTCTCTGTCTGGTCGGTGTCAGCTCACAGCACATCCTCCTGCATCCTAGGGTCTTCTGCGTGGTTTGCAGTCCCCTCTCCTCGGCTCTGACCATCCATCTGGTTTAGGAGGCCCTTCCGCTCAGCCTCATTCTGGAACGAGGGTGCCAGAATCAAAACCCTGTTCTTCCACTTCCAAGTCATGTGACCTTTGTCAAATGGTGTCACATTCTGTGCCCCAGTTTCCTCATCTGTCAAATGATAGCTAATATCAGCATCCACCTGATAGGGTGATGGGGGTTAAATGACTTAAAAGTGTTAAGTGCTTGGAACAGTTCTGGGCACAAACGTGAGGTATTGCTGTTGTTATTAGTCTCGACAACTGTTACCATGGTTCTTCTTCGTCAAGGACCAGCCCGAATTCCACCTCCTCCGAAACACCTTTACAGATGTCCTGGCCAGGCTCCCGACCATGGTTTGTCTCCCTCTCTCGGATCCCATGGTCTGTGAGCCTCTATTTTCGCCTCATCACCATCTGGCTGGTCCTCGGTTATTTTGGTGAATCTGACACCCTCAGACAGAGCTTCCTGAAGGCTGGACCAAAGCTTATCCCCCAGCGCCTGGTGCAGAGCGGGCAGCCCCAGCAGGCAGCCCAGAGGGTAGAAACAAGCCAGGCTGAACCGGACAGGGCAGATTGCAGCTGCAGACATCTGGGCTCCTAGGAGTTAGGTGTCTGAGTACCTGACACATAAAGAAGGTGTCAGTGTCTCTAGGGTCTAGTGAAAGCGCTCTACGGGACCACTAAGCAGAGCGCCAGATGCTCAGTAAGGCATGACGGCTATTTCCTTCTTCTCTTCTTCTCTCCCATTAAAACAGCCATGAGATTTGCGGCTTTTCCCTCTTTACTTTTTTTTTTTTTTTAACCAAATTCAGTGTCAAGCACAATGTATCTCAGGACTCTGAGTTGGCTCCTGGGCAATGTCTCAGGAGAGTGATGGGGGCTGGAGTTCATCTAAGGAACCCAACCCCCAAAGGGGGCAACTGAAGGGGCTTCCAAGGCCCAGACTGCAGGGGATCCAGGAGGCCTTTCCCCCAATACTTGAAGGCTGTCTATTCCTGGGTGTTGGAGGGGTGGCCAGGCCCAGTGGGAAGAAGTCTCGGGCAGGTTTGGGCTTTGTCCTTGTCTGGAATCTTCAGAAGTGACCCTGAGACAAGGCTCAATTTGAGTGACTCATTAGGGAAGCGATCCCAGGAAACGGAAAGCCAGCGTGGACTGGAGAAGGGAGGCATGTTACCCAGTGCAGCACCACTGTGGGCGACGATGGGCGTCCTGGACCCTGGAGCCTTGCAGAACACACGTCTGAGCTCTCCCAGCCGGGGAGGGAGTGGGGGTATTTATCCCACTCCTATCAGTCATTGGTTGGGGCCCAGGGAGCCTGGGGTGTTAATTTGCCTGCATTCCTGGAAGCTAGCCATGGGAGTCAGCAGAGTGCAGTGCCCCGGTAAGACCTGCGGGCCGGGGACAGGACCGGAGACCGCTAGCAACTGCTCCAGGTCCCATGTGAATAAGACTGTCGAAGCCCTTAGGGTCGCTGTGAGGGAGTGAGCTCCCAGGGGCTAGAACTGTTCTCGCGACAGCAGACAGTCTGTTGCTTCGTGGAGACATCCGGGTCTCTCCCGTCCTGATTCTCAAGACAGGTACATTCTGATTCAACATTCTGATTCTCAAGAGTAAGGTAAGCCCCGCCTCTATTCCCCAACATCCACTCCCTGGATGTCATCTTCCTCCTCTGCCCTCTTTTTATCCCTTCTTTCACTTTTAGACACCATTCCTGCTGTTGGGTATCCTCTTCTAATAAGAATAAGACTATGAATATAGCAAATATCAGCACATACAGCTCTATGAGGTAGGTACAAAAATTGCCCCATTTTCACAGTTGAGGGCACTCAGGCACAGAGGGTGAGTGACCAGCCCAAAGTCACACAGCATGTCCACCTGTAGAGCCTCAACTCCCGTGTGCTCATCTCTGATAGTCAAGCCACAGCACCTGGAAGTTTCCCCTTCCTCTGGGCTCCGTGTCGGGCCCTCCAGGCAGAGGAAGCAGAAGCTGAGGCTGACGGAAATCCAGGACCAAACAGTCATGTGGCTCATTCCCACCATCTCAGGACTTTGGGGCTTAGTCCTGATCTGAACTGCAATGGAAGCTTCTAGATTTTATTTCTTCTTTTCCAAAATCTACCATAGCTGGGAGATATACTCATGTTTTTACTTATTTTTATACCAGCAAAAAGACAGAACGAATGAGGTAATAAGCAATTTGATGCATTCCATTTCACTGGAAGATGCTGCCGGCCCCCAGCAGAGGGAGAGGGTTGGTGGTCTTTCAGCACCTGCAGGATCTTGGGTGGTCGTGCTGAAAAGCCTTCCTTGCAATATTTTGTCAGAAGAAATCACATGTTCTCCATGTTTGCCAAAAACACAATGTTGTCTGGACCACAATCTGAATGTTGTGTTTTTTGTTTTGTTTTGTTTTTTTGAGATGCTGAAAGTCGCCAAAGTGCAAAAATTCACTGTGTTAGGCTTAGGAAGAAAGGGACTTACTTCTTCGGGTCTAGTGTCCTGTTTTCTTCTGTGACTTTGCCTCAAACAGGAAGTGCCATCAACGGCCCCTCACTGCTGAGGTTCTTAATGAATCCATGGCTCAGTGAGGCAAATGGCTTGCTTCCCTCCTGAATGGGGAGGAAGTCTCAGAATTATGCTACCTGTCTAAGGTTTAATGGATACATTAAAAAATAGTCTCAAATATCAAATGAGCCAGAACAGTGCTGCCCAAAGGGAAGTATGTGGATGGGGTGACGTTACCCAAAATAAAAGCCCAAAGCAGAAACTAGCAACTTTGGAGAGGGTTAGAAAGAAGGAGATGGAAATGGTAAAAGGCTTAATATCTGTGTTCTTTTGGAGGTGAAAGACAAGAAGACTTGCTCATGCTGGCTGAGGGGCAGCCTGTGGGGAGGTTCTGGATGGGGGAATAAGGGGGATGAAATCTTGCAGACATCCAAAGTTGGGGGTACAACTCAACAACAAAAAAAACGACAAACAGTCAGTTAACAAATGGGCAAAGAGTCTGATAGATGCTTCTCCAAAGAAGATCTACAAATGGCCAATAAGCACATGAAAAAATGCTCAACGTCATTAGTCATCGGGAAATGTAAATCAAAGCACTAGGATGTATGCTATAATCAAAACAATGGAAAATAAGTGTTGGTGAGGATGTGGAGAAATGGGAACCCTCGCATATTGCCGGTGGGGATTAAAATGGTGCAGAAAACAGCACGGAGGTTCCACAAAAAGTTAAGCACACAGTTTCCGTGTGACCCAGCAATTCCACTCCTCGCATAAACTTAAGAGAAATGAAAACATATGTCCAAACAAAAACTTGTATACAAAGGTTTGTAGCCGTGTTCTTCATAATAGCCAAAAAGTAAACATAATCAGCAGATGCATGAATTAACAAAATGTGGTGGATCCATGCAGTGGAATATTATTCAGCTGTAAAAAGGAATAAAGTCCTGACATAAGCTACAGCAAGGATGAACCTTGAAAACAAAAGTGAAAACAAATGAATAGTAAATGCAAAAAAATAATTGTTACTGAGTACGAAAAAAAGAAAAAGAAAACAAATTGAAAAAAAGCCACACAAAAGACCACATATCGTATGATGTCATCTATATGAAATGCTCAGAATAGGCAAATCCAGAAAATAGATGAGGGCCTCGGGGGAGGGAGGAATATGGAGCAAATACTTAATGGAGCGGAGTTTCTTTCTGAGGTGAAGAAGATGTTCTGGAATTGGATAGTAATAATGGTGGCATAATATGGTGATTGTACTAAAAGCCACAGAATTGTATACTTTAAAATAGTTGAAATGGTGAATTTTATGTTATAAAAATTTTACCTCAATAATAATTAAAAAACAGGGGCTGTCTTCATGATTTATCATTTACAGGGCCCAGTGCAAAATGAAAAAACGAGGACGGATTTCAAGATGGCAGCAGCAGAGCGGTCATCCGAGCGTGGGGTCCCGTGTGACTGCACAGGTCACGCCTGCAGAGGCAGAAGCAGGCACCCGTCCTGGGAGCGCCTGGGGCCTCTGCACAGGAGCCAGGATCCAAGTTCCTCAGGACACGGCTACCTGGTGGTGCAGGTCTGCCCTTCTGGGGGCCCCTCCTGCTGCTGTTACGGCCCCAGCTCTGTCCCATGGCTTGTCTCCCCTTGGTTCCTTTCACCATCACTTCCCACTGCTAACTGTGGATTCTCTTTACACGACCACATGCACATTCCTAAGAGAGGGATCTAATGGGCCAGCTCATTTGTGTGTGGCAATGTTCCCAGGGACTGTGTCATACATCGCTCGTACCTTCCTCACCTGTTGCTGACATGGGGATGGTACGGTCCAAAGCCTGAGGCTCCTGCAGCAGAGGGTGGAGTGGGACCATATCCCATAGACGAGACAGGGACTCCATTGGAAATGTCTGCTGTTCCCAAGACATCACTCTAATGTTTAGTTTTATCCCCCTAAGAAAAGACACCCCCTTCTCTTGGATTCCAAGCATCTCCTTGCTGTGGTTCAATCTGGAAATCCAATCATATCCCCAGTGGATGGCAGGAGAATCACCATCAGAGCGACTACCTCCCTGGACCTGGTGCTCAATGACCAGCTCCCCAACCCATTTTCATCTCCAGTGCAAAGCATCTCTTCTCACATCCAGCTCTCCCAGTGCTGCCGTGGGGCTGAGTCTATGGTCTCTCCGAGGGGATCCAGCAGGATTAAGTGAGCTCTGGGGGCCCTGGGGAGGAAGCCAAGCCATCTGCCTTCCCTGGAGAGGCTGCAGGATGCAGTGAACAGAGCCCAAGCCCTCACTGTGACTCTTCCCTTTCCTCTGAGATCAACAGCTCTTCCTGGGCTGGCTTCCCTTTCTTCGCCATTTCTGCCCCCTGTCAGCTCCCACCCAACCCACCAAGCCTGGACCGTGGCCACCAGACACTTTCACTCTGTGACTGCCCATCTGGATGTTGACCACAGCCAACAAAGCCACAGCTGGGGAGAAGGCAGAGAACCTGAGATTTTACACCCCAATGGGACTTTGAAGACCATCCGGCCCTTTACTGTAAAATATGTCCCCCTGTTTCACGCATTTTTTCCAGAGTAGAGATTTTGTTACTGATGCTTTGCTTTAGCAACTTCTGTAGGAGGTACTTTCATCCATAAACTGGCATTCCCTTTGTATCTATTACCTTTATGAACCGACATTTCGGAGATAACCTCAGGGCAGTAGAATCAGCAGTAGTCAAAGTGGAGCATTCTTTTCTTTAAATAAACATTTCTTAAAATAGAAATTTTGTCTTGTTGCAAAGTAATAAATATTCATTTCAGAGAAAAAAATAGAAAATGCTGAGAACCAAACAGTAGAAAATAAAAATGATCCACTTGAGATTACTGCTCTCGACATACATATGGTGTTTCTTTCTATGCATATATGTACTAAAAAAAAAAAAGAATCAAGGCTTATAATGAATACATTGCTAATTTGTAACCTGCTTTTTAAGCTAACAATATACAATAACTTCTATGTCACTGAATATTCACCTATATATTATTCACATATTATGAATGTATGAATATATATTTATTCAGCTATATGACTCATATAGATATACGTGTATTCTCCTATATATTATCTCTCTACTATACTTTTTAATAATCATACAATATTCAAGATAGTATTAAAGCAATCCTCTATTTTATCTACTTTTTTGCTTTGAGGAACAATGTTGCTATGAATGTCCATGTAACTAAGTCTCTGTATATATTCATGATTATTTCCTTGGAATAAATTCCTGAAGATGGAATTACTGGGTCAAAGAGTATGCAAAAATTAAGATTTTTGAAACGTGTCACTAAAATGCTTCCATAAAAGTTATACCCATTTATAGACTCAAGAGTAGTATATGAGAATGCCAATTTATCTGCACCTTTGCTCGTCAATTATTACCAACTGAAGAATAAGGCAAAATAAGGCTTCATTTAGCATATAGCTGACTAATATGCAGTTGAACGTTTATTCACATATTGACCAGTTACCTTTCTTTTTTGTGATAACTTTCCTTGTTCTTTTACCATTTTTTACTGGAGTATTTTTCTCTTTTCTATCGATTTTTAACAGCTACTTACATATTATGGTTGTTGAAACTCTTACCAGACATATATATGATAAATATATTTTCCAAGGTTGTCGATTGCCTTTGGTTGTATTTATGACTGGTTTGGGAAGTAGAGCTGTTCTCTTTTTATGATCAAATCTATCAGTTTATATTTTGACTTATGATCGAATATATCAATCTTATCTATCAATTATTTATTTTATTTTTGATAGTTTCTACTTTGGTATGGTAGGTTCCAGTTTTTTCATCGATGATTGTTTTTTTTTAAAAGAGCTCCTGACTTATTTATTTATTTATTTATTTATTTATTTATTTATTTATTTATTTTGGCTGTGTTGGGTCTTCGTTTCTATGCGAGGGCTTTCTCTAGTTGCGGCAAGTGGGGGCCACTCTTCATCGCGGTGCGCGGGCCTTTCACTGTCGTGGCCTCTCCTGTTACGGAGCACAGGCTCCAGACGCGCAGGCTCAGTAGTTGTGGCTCACGGACCCAGTTGCTCCGTGGCATGTGGGATCTTCCCAGACCAGGGCTCGAACCCGTGTCCCCTGCATTGGCAGGCAGACTCTCAACCACTGCGCCACCAGGGAAGCCCCCGATGGTTGTTTTGAAGATAGTTGTGATCTCGGTGTGCTCGTGAGAGGAGGTAAGCTCAGGGTCTTTTTATTCTGCCATCTTGGCCGCTTTCTTTTTATTTGTGGTAGTTTCTACCACTGGCATCACGTTTTAAAGGTCTTTTTTCACCTTCACGATATATAGATCATAAACGATGCTTTCTCCTAGTACTTTAAGCGCTTTTTTTACACTTAATGTTTAACCCAACTTGAATTTATTTAGTTCTATGGTATGAGTTTACTTTGTTCTACCACTTATTTGAAACAAAAATAGCATATTTGGGGTTATGTATCTTTTTCACCCCCTGGCTGTCAGGTATCTTCTGCTCTGACTGCATATCCAATTATCTGTTATTGTTTGAAAATCAGCTGTGGTTTATGCAGCTGAATCCCCTTCCTCAGCAACCTCCTGGCCCCTGCTCCAGTCCTGATGTGAACCACGGCCCATGTTTGGAGCTACACCCAGATGGGCATGAAAGGGGAGAAGCTGCACGGTTTTGTTTTGTTTTTTTAACATCTTTATTGGAGTATAATTGCTTTACAATGGTGTGTTAGTTTCTGCTTTATAACAAAGTGAATCAGTTATACATATACATATGTTCCCATATCTCTTCCCTCTTACATCTCCCTCCCTCCCACCCTCCCTATCCCACCCCTCTAGGTGGTCACAAAGCACAGAGCTGATCTCCCTGTGCTATGCGGCTGCTTCCCACTAGCTATCTACTTTACGTTTGGTAGTGTATATATGTCCATGCCACTCTCTCACTTTGTCACAGCTTACCCTTCCCCCTCCCCGAAGCTACACGGTTTATTGCATACTATCTATGGGTTAGCCCCAATGCTTTGGGTCATTTCGGGGTTTCAATCCTCAGACAGCCCAGAAAAGTGTTATTATTCCATTTTATGCAGAGGAAGCATTGGGCTCGGCAGGATTGCATAACTCACCACAACATCACTTCACGTAAAGGGCAGAACTGAAGTTCAAATCCAGTCCTCCTCACTCTGAAACCCACGACTTCACAGCCCACCCAGTGCCCTCAGGGGGAGGGGAGCAGGCAGAGTCTCCACCTCGTGGGGAGACCCCCAGAAGGCTCCTTCCTGCCAGGAAGAAGGGGCCCATCTGACCCCAGAAACTGACATGGGCTGAGTGATCCTCAAGACAGAGACAGGCCCCGCAGAAGCAGGAAATGTCATACGAAGGATGCAGTTTGCTCCTCAGACCTGATTTTCCTCTGCAGGAAAGGAAGATGTCTATAAATTCTGTATCATTGCAAGGTGACAGAGAGAAATGGCATTCCAGCGGGGAAGTGAGAAAGGATCTGGGAGGCCATCTGCTTGGTGATTTTGTATCTGTTTCATTCTCCCGGAGTCAGAAAGTTTCTACATTCACTTTGCAATCTTCTTGGCGAATCCTACCAGGGACACATTCCTAATGTGAAATGTCTGCACGTCCCCGTGGACCTGGCGATTAGCTGCTTCGATTATCTCTGATCTCACAGTGGTCCTTCCTTGTCCCCGAGGTGGAGCACACAACAGGATCCCCTTGCACTGGGGAGGGTGAGCACAGGGGCTCGAAACAGGTGAGATGCAGGAGCGCCCTACACATTCGTGAAAGGTTGCCCTCAGAGCCGTCTCTGCAGCACCGCTGCACGTTTCCATGTTTCTGCAGTGAAGATGACTGAGGATCCCTATAAATAAAGAATGTCCTTCTCAAAAAAAAGGGGGGCTTGTGGATTTCAAGTTAGTAAAATCCAGTGCTTTTCCTTTTGGTCATTCAGTCAGTCAACAAACACCTACCAACCTCTATTCTGGACCTGGCTGTGGTCAGAGACAAATATACATGACTTTTGTCCTCAAGGAGCTCACAGGCCAGTTACTCGTGTACACAGAGGTGCTGCCAAAGGCCAGGGGACAGGTAAGCAGGGGGGACTAGGGGTGGGTGGCAGAGGGCACCCGAGGCAGCCTGGGGAGATGGCCAGCAATCAGGGAAGGCTTTCTCAAGAGGTGGCCTGTAGGAGCCCCCCAGTGACTGTGCATTGGGCCCGACTGAGGAAAGGCCCAGAAAGAGGAGGAAGGGCGGGCAGGGTGGGTGGAGAGCCCTGTGCATAAGAGCGAGGAGGCCAGTGGGGAGGGTGTGGTGAGCTGGAGAACAGCCTGGATCCGTGGGGCCGGAGCCCGGGGCCAAGAGAGGGAGCAGTGGAGGCGAGGCTTGTCTGGTCCCTGGGGGCGACCCTCAGACGGGACTGAGGCCAAGTGCATCGGAGCACAGCGGGGAAAATCGAAGGTGCCCCAGTGGAGAGAGGGCCTTGGGAGAGGCTGGGGAGGGTGGGAGGATACCTGACAGGAAGAATCAGGTCTGGCCAGCTCCTGAGGGAAGGAGGTGGACATGGGGACATTGAGAGAGCCCAGATGGTAACCCTAGTGACAGTGGCTGGCCACACCACTCCTCCTGCCTTTTCCCCAACGCCCCGATAAGACGGCCCCAGCCTCCATCCCAGGGCAGTGGGTATCTCCGCAAGGACGTCCTCGGACTCCCAGGAGGCTTGGACGGGCTCAGCATGACTCCTTGGCCTGAATCCCTAGCCATCCTGCCCATCAGCCCTTTCCTGTAACCCTGCCTGCACCCTCCCTGCTTCCTCCATGTGGGGCGGCCCCTCCTCCCCACTCCCCAAAGCTCTGCTAGTTCAAGGGTGGTGAGCAGGCTTTTCAAACTCTCTTTTTCATACCTTGAGAAAGATCATATACGCAGAGGAGAGAGAGGCATCACCTCCCAGATCCCCTCTACACTCTCCAAGTCACTCATTCAACCATTGTTGAGTGAACACCCATAAAAGCTTGACACCGGCAGTAAAACAGACACAGCCTGTGCCCTTGGGAAGTTCCTGGCCTACGTGTGGAGACAGAGAAGCACACGTGTCCATGGCACCGTGGAGGAATATACGAAACGCACCTGGGTCAGCAGAGGGAGTGGCAGTTTGGAGTCGGTGCAGGAGCCGTTCACGGGGAACTCTTCACTAATCTTTCAGAAGACACTTAGAGGAGTGTCAGGCAGTCCAGGCAGGAGAAGCTGCAGACCTAGAGGCACACGGGAACCCGGCGAGTTTGGGATCAGAGGGTGTCCTCTGAGCCCATGTCCAGGGCCTGAGGGGCGGGCAGCCAGCCAGCCAGGGGGCAGGTCCTGGGGAACCTTGTTTGCCAACCTGTTGGCAATGGCTCTACAGCTGAGAGGACAGGTAGGGATTCGCCCTGGGGAAACTGAAGCCCAGAGCATAACGTTTTCATGGTCAGTGGCTGGTGGAGGTTGGGCGGGGCTAAGCGACGGTCCCACTGGGCAGTGGGGAGACCCTGCCTACCTGTTCTCCCCAGGTGAGCCGCTGAAGGCGGAGGTGCAGGCGGGCTGCGAACAGGACCAGAGCTCTCTTGCTGACAGATTTTCCAGGGGGGTTCTGAGCACAGATGGGAGGAGACAAGAAGTCTGGCGGCTAGAGCCAGGAGCACAGTACATCCCTGCCTGTCGGTGGGAGGGAGAATGTGTCATGCAACAGGGATCCTTTTGGAAATTACAGGTGGCAGGAGAGGAAGGAAAACCACAGCCATCTCTACCCTGCCGGCTCTGAGATAAGCCCACGGAGGCCGCTCCCTGGGCAACAAGCAGAGAGCAGCTTAGCAGAGCTCTGATTGGCAGGTGGGAGAGGCGGCTGAGGGGGTATCGTGAGGGAGCAGGATGGGGAGTAGGGCTTTTCTGCCACCTGAGTGCAGCCTCAGGACCCATCTGCCCAGGCCTTCTCCACCACCTCTGGCTGCTTGACCTCAAAGAGATTCTGGGTTCCGAGTTCTCCTGCTGACTGCCAAGCCCCGGCTGCTGCAGCTCAGGAAATGCTGTTTTGGTGATGTCGCTCCTGCTGTTCAAATCCTTCAGTGACTCTCTTATTCGACCTCAAATAAGAGTCATTAGGGGGCTTCCCTGGTGGCGCAGTGGTTGAGAGTCTGCCTGCCAATGCAGGGGACACGGGTTCGAGCCCTGGTCTGGGAAGATCCCACATGCCGCGGAGCAACTAGGCCCGTGAGCCACAACTACTGAGCCTGCGCGTCTGGAGCCTGTGCTCCGCAACAGGAGAGGCCGCGATAGTGAGAGGCCTGCGCACCGCGATGAAGAGTGGCCCCCACTTGCCACAACTGGAGAAAGCCCTCGCACAGAAACGAAGACCCAACACAGCCATAAATAATAAATAAATAAATAAAAATTTAAAAAAAATAAAAAATAAAAAATAAAAAAAAAAAAGAGTCATTAGATGTTCAAGGCCCTCTGTCTTAATCCGGGTTCCCCCAGCAGGCCCAGAAACATGGACTAAAATGCAGTAGCTTATTGGGACGGTGAAGGGAACACTCGTAAGAAAGGGGGATGAGACAGGGAGGGGAGAGGCTGGACCCTAACCCCGCCCTGGGAAAACCCGCAAGCGGCAGAGACATCTGATCCGAGCGCAAGGGAGCTGGGGCACAAGTACACCCAGGAACGGAGGGCTGCTCCCACACAGGGTTAATTCCTGGAAGCTGCGACCTTCCCTCTGAGTGGTAAGTGCACCCCAACGGGCAGAGAGAGCCCGAGGCCAAGAGGGGCAGGTGTTGGCAGGGTGCCTTGAGCCCCTGCCCTGAAGCCTACAGGGGAGACGTGGGGGGGGAGCGCCAAGAAGAGTCGACACTCACGTGCTGTGGGGTGACATTTCTGTCAACAAACCCTGGTCCCCACTGAGAGTGGTCCCCCTCCCTCTGGACCAGATCCCAACACCCTCACCCCCAGGAAACCCACTATAATCTGTCCTGTCTTTGAACTGACATAGTACTTTTTGTACCATTTTTTGTCTTGTTATTTAATTAAAAGACAGACATTGAGGGACTTCCCTGGTGGTCCAGTGGTTAAGACTCCACGCTCCCAATGCAGGGGGCCTGGGTTCGATCCCTGGTCGGGGAACTAAGATCCCACATACCTCAACTAAGCCTGCGTGCTGCAACTACTGAGCCCACACACTCTAGAGCCCGCACGCTGCAACTAGAGAAGCCCGCACGCCCAACGCAGCCTAAATAAATAAATAAATAAATAATAAATCAACTTATTAAAAACAAAGACATGGAGGAGCAAGAGAGAGAGTATGGGCAGCCAGTCAACCAGATTTAGTTATGAATACTGGCTCCACCCCCTTTTAGCTGTGCAATCAAGTTACTCATCCACTTAGAGTCTCAGTTTCCTCACCTGTGAAATGGGGACAATCTTACCCGATTTGCATGATTGTTGTAAGGATGACAGATGATGTATTCGAAGCCCTAAGCATCGCGTGGCACATGGCACACACACACACGTACATCCTCACGTGTTTTGTCTTCCTCAACAGGACACTCCTGTGGGGTGAAGACCACCCATTTGGCTTCCTTAGACTTCCTTCTCGCCACCCCTAGAGCTTGTAGGGCTGGGCACTGGGCGGGAACTTCGTGAACATTCGGCAGATACTCCCACACCTCTGTCTCCAGCTTCTCCCTCTCTCCTGTGCTCCAGGGCTGTAGGAAGCGCAGCCCAGATGTACCACTAATATCTCAAGTCCAAGGTGACTGAGATGGAACTTGCATCCTCCTGCCTGTGGCTTCTCCTTCCGCCCCTGGCACACCACACCCACGCAGTTCCCCCTGACCATTTCTGGAGGCTACACTGCTGCCGAAAGCTGTGTGTCCCGACCAGCACTGAGTGGCCAGCCATCGTGGGTATCAGAAGGACTGCTGGCTTGGTTTCTAGAACCCTGATGTGCAGTATGGTGCTGTCATATGATAGACTATTGTCAGGCCATCACTAAAAGTAATGTTCCTGAAGAATTTTCTATGACCCAAGAAAATACAGTGTTCAAAATAATGCCTCTAATATGTCAATTATGGATGTTTTTATACATAGGGATATATTATATACATATTCTGTGTTTATGCAAAATATATATAAGAATATTGTATAGATAATGATAACGTTAAAAGCCACCTGTGAACAGCAATTGTCTAGTTGGTCCTACTTTCTTCCTTCTTTTATTAAATGTGAATTACTTTTATAATCAGAAAAATAGGTTTTAAAAATATTTTTTTTCGGTGGTTCTCCAGATGGCACACAGGGGCAGGGCCGGGAGACGGGAGAGGGCCAGGCTGGGAGCAGGAGCCCTGAGTCAGAGTGCATGTGTGAACTCCCTTGTCAGGACTCCAGGAAAGGAAGGGGCTGTTGAGAGGGTCCCTAAGTCCTTCCAGCAACGTGGGTGGTCCCGTCTATACCAGGCCTGGAGGAGTCTTTACATAATTGAGCAATAGTCAGTGACCATCTGGATTTATATCCACCCAACACACATATAATCACATGTATATGCAACAGACAAACATTTCCTGATTGTCCATGAAAATACAGACTGGTCTGCCGCTCTGCTGTGCAAACCTTTCTCTGCCGCCAGCACCGCTGTAGAGAGAGAAAGCCCCCAGCCCGGCGGCCGGCTGCTGGCTCGGGGCTCACAGCCACCGGCTCCAGGCAACTTCTCAGCATGGTCGCCCACCTCCTGCCTGGAGATGCTCAGAAAGGGGAGGGCTGGAGCGGACAGAGCGCTCACGTCCTCCTGGAGCTGCAGGGCGGCTGGGAGGGCTAGAGCAGGGACCAGGGGCAGGGACAGGACCTGGGCACTTTCCCAGCACAGAAGCTGGCTGCAATTCTACCTTGTTTGTGTGCCCTCACTTTCCGGAGGTGGACCCCACCCTGGAGACGTCCTCCAGCCTGCCTTCCCTCCCAACCCGGGTCTCCCTCTCTTGTGTGTGCCGCTTGCTCCTCTGAACCAGATTCTGTACCTTGGAGGGTGGGGACTGCAGGGTGTGTCCTCAGCTCCCTTCCAAACAGTGGGCAAGTGGGCTTGTCGGGCTTCGACGCCGGTGCCCCGTGCTGCCAACGGATATGCGCTGTGTCGGTGGCCAGCCCCGGGCAGCTGTGAGCTCTTAGCAAGAGCCCAGGGCTGGAATCACGTGTCCTGGGGTCCCGCCGGCTTCTTTCACTCGCTCTGGTCTTGGCTAAGCTACCTTCCACCTCTGAGCCTCGCTCCCCGTTTCCCTGTTTGTAAAATTCCCACCCTGCAGAGTGGCTGGGCAGCTAATGAGGTGGCAGGAATGCACCTGCCCCCAGGGGTGTTGATTAAGAGCGATTCTCCCCGCCTTTTTCCTTCAAACATCTAGGTCTGAAGCAGGCACCTGTGACCCTGCCATCCCTAAACTCACGTAACTGTGAGAAGGACTTCCTGAAGCAGTGGTTTTTCTCTTTCCACTTTCTGTGTGTGACGGTGGGATCCCACGGTTTTCCTTTGGGAAGATTTTGGGTTATTGAGACGGAAACGCAGAGGCAGGAAGGCAATATCCAGCTCTGATACCCAGTGTAAGATTCTGAGTCAGCAGCAAGACAACACTACCGAAACCCAGGATTTGTCCAGAAAGAAAGACTTTCTCAACCCTAAGCTCTTACCAACAAACACATCAAGAGCTAGACCTGGCCGATGATCTGGGAAGAGAAGTGGTAACTGGGAAGTTACTGTGCTGGGGTCCTGGGAACAGACACATTCCCCTCTGGCCTGGAGCATCGTGAGCTAGAGGAGGGAGGAGGGAGAGGGGTGAGGTGTGCCCCCCCCGCCTCCCCCCACCGTGCGTAGCTCAGGTGAGGGAGGTATGCAGACACCAAGGAAGCCGTGGGGAACCCTGTGCCCAGCAGAGTCCCCTGGCCCGCACCCCTGGCCTCGGAGAGGAGCCACCTTCCTCCTGGTGTGCAGGAGCCAGAGTGTGACCCTGGGGACGGAGGGGTCCAGGTTAACGACAATGGAGCTGACTGACACCAGTGAGCTCTGCAGAGGATCTGGAAGCTCCTGGGCTCCCTGGGGAGGGGACACCCCGGTGCCAAGGAGGCCGGTGGATCAGAGAAGGCCAGAATGGAGAGGCTGCTAGGGCAAGACTGTGTGGCCAGAATCCAGTGGTCAGCATCGGGCACACTGGAAGGTCAAGCGGTCAGACACAAAGCCAGGGCCTAGCAAGAGCTACCGGGGCACCAACACCAGAAGAAGCAAGGGAGCCCTCCCCATCCCCACGAGGCCACGTGAGCCTGCACACACTCACACACCCCCACTCACAGGCACACACTCGCAGACTCACACACTCACAGACACACTCGCAGACACACACTCACACTCTCAGACACACACACTCACACACACACACACAATTGCACCCATGCCCCCACGTCTCAGAGGAGGAGAAGGCTGGGAGAGGATAGCTGGAAATCTGAGAATTCACCCAAAGAGAACAAATGAAGAAATCAGGCCGGAAGAGGTGAGAACTGTTTATTGGCAAACTCGGGTTTCTTTCTCCTGCTGCCCTCAGGGCGGGGCTCCTGAGGAGGAAGCTTCCATCCCAGCCGGTGGGTTGAGTGCTGTACAATCTGCACTCCCCAGTCCCCCAGGTCTCCCCTCACTGCTGTGGCCTTTCTCCAGTTCAGTCCAGTTGCCAGCAGGGCCTACCTTTCACACCCCACTTACCCAGCAGCCACCACAGAAGACCCTGCCAGGAGCTGTCAGGGACAAAGGGATATGAGACAGAACCTCCCCCACCCATCCCCCAGGAGCGCACAGTCCAGCATGGGAAGCAAGACTCCAACTGGGCCGGGATGTTATGAGAGCAGCTATAGGTCTGCTGTGAGAGGCGTGTGCTATAGAAGAGAGGGTCATCCTATGCGGAGACATTTTTGTGGGACAGGAGAGTGAGGAAGGGCTTCCTGGAAGAGGGGGCACCTCTGAGAATTAGATGATGGAGTTAGATGATGGAAAGAAGAGACAGAGGGTATCCCATGTATCCATCCACCCATCCATTTATCCATCCATCCGCTCACCCAACCATCCATCTGCCCAGCCAGCCAGCCAACCAGCCACCAGTGGCCCTCTGCCCACGGTACACCTGTTGCAGCGATGCTCGTGTATAGGAGAAAGAGCCGAGGCTGGGGCCAGGCAGGTGTGACTAGAAGCCTGGCATTGCCACTTACTACTGCGTAGCCTTGGGCATGTTTTCCCCGAGCCCCACTTTACTCACTTATGAAATGTGGACAGTTATGCCTTCCTAGATGAGATGTAACAAGGACCCCTCTGCCCCAGGCCCTCTGCATTCAGAGACCATTCCACTGAGGGTGGGCTGTAGACCGTGGAGTCATGGAGAGCCAGCTCTGGAAGCTGGAGCCCAGAGAGCAGATGCAAGTCGCCCGAAGTCCAATAGTGAGTTGATGCCAGGACCGGGAGCAGACCGAGTCCTCCCTGCATCTCTGCCTCCTCCCTGCCTCTATCCAGGTTCACCTGAGACAAGGTGCATCATTTCTCCGGCCCTGCCGACTCCTCCAGCCAGGACGGGCCCCACCACCTCTCCCCACCCGCTGTGTGGTCAGGACTGCCTCTTCCCTGCAGCCCCCCTTGCCCAGGGCCCTCCCTCCTTTGACAACGCATGAGAAGACCCCCCACCCCGGGGAGGGTGCATTCCCTCCGGTTACCTGCCTCCACTTTTCAACCTCCACTCAATCCCCATCCCCAGCCTGGCAATGGTCCCCGCCAGCCCCACCACAGGCACCCCAACAAGTCCTCAAAGTCTTCGTGTATCTCGTGTCCCTTCTGCACTTGACACTTCCCATGACCCCGCCCTCCTGGTCCTGCTCACACAGCTCTGATGGCTCCTCCTGGTCTCCGTGGCTGGTGCCCCTCTCCTTCCGGTCCCAGGAATCCCCTCTGCTCAGTCTTCCCACTCTTTCCGGGAAGGCCATCCATCGCTGGGGCTCCACTTACCATCCTTGGTCCCCTCAAGATGGAGTGAGTTCTGGGGGGTGGGAGACAGAGATGTCAGGTCACCCAAAAATCACATGGAAACAAAACCCATACAGCTCTCCGTTATCCATCCTTCTGCTGAGCGCCACCAGGAAGGTCAGCGGAGGTCTGTGACTTGTCTGTCCCCCTGGCAGACCTCGGACAGTCCCTCCCCCCCATCAGTGGCATGGCCTCCTAAATGGTCTCCCTGCCTGCATCTCTGCCACTTTCCAGGGCATTGTCACCCTATCTTGAAAATTCTTCTTCTAACCAACAATCCGATCTTGCTGCTTCCTTGGTTTAGACTCCCCAGTCACTCCCTATGGCCTTGGAGATGGAGTTCATCCTGGCAGGAGATCCTAGCTCCTTCATGACATGGTCCCTGCTGGTGCAGCCCCATCTCAGGCCCCTTCCCCACACATGCTCCCCGTGCCCGGGCTGTCTTCCGCTTGCAGAGCCCTCGCTGTTCATCTCAACCATCCCCCATTCGTGATGCACCCCAATATCCCCTCCCCCACCCCCAGACATTGGCAAGGGTGCAACCATGCACAGCTGGACATGAAGTGGGGTGACCGAGGTGAAAATGGGATCGCTACCTGATGGACGAGGAAAATGAGTCTCAAAGAGATTGATGTACTTGGTGAGCAGCCGAGCCCTGGGCCATTGGCTCCAGGATTTAAAATGGTCCAGAGAAATCCCGGGGGGCTGGTATTTCTTTTTTGCAGAAAATAGCTGGAAGGGCTGGCTCCAGTAATTACCATTTCTTCTGCTCTCTGAGGGGCTGCTATCTTTGGCAAACTAATTACTAATAAGATTTGCTCAACGGCTAGGGTAATTGCTAGAGAAAACTGTCTTTAAGGACTTATTCTGCCCAATTTGAGGCTTGATGTCACAAGCTAGTGTTCTGAGAAAACCATTCTGAGATGCAGAGGGTCAGTGCAGGGTGCCTCCTGGGCTGGGCAAGCCTCTTTGCGCCTGTCAAGCAGCCTCCTGCGGTCCATTCCTCCCTGGGGAGCCTACGTGGCCAGAGAGGGCTGAGGGGGGCATGAAAGTGGCCAGAGCCACCACCATCACCTCTAACAGGGCAGTTTTCCTCCCTTTGGGGCTGTTTCTGAATTTTCTTTTTCATGAACCCTTCACCTAATAGCAAAAGAGGCATCCTGGTTTAAATCCCACATCTGCCACAAACCCTAACTTCTTGATATGTAAGATTAGGACAGTAATCCATGCCTTTGAGGCTGTGTGAGAACAAATAAGCCCATGGATGCAAAGTAGTTGGCACCATGCTGGGCACACGGTAGGCTACCAATAAGGGTTTCCCCCTGTCATGGACTGAATATTTGCATCCCACCCCTGCAAATTCCTGTGTTGCAACCTTAACCCCAAAGTGATGGTATTTGGAGACAGGGACCTTTGGGAGGTAATTAGGGTTAGATGAGGTCATGAGGGTGGGGCCCTCATGATGGAGTTAGTGCCCTTATCAGAAGAGACATGGGAGAGCCCACTCTCTCTTTCCCCACTTGCACACATGCAGGAAAGACCATGAGAGCACATGGTGGGAAGGTGGCCATCCACAACCCATGAAAAGAGCCTGACACCAGACAGCAAGCCTGCTGGCACCTTATCTCAGACTTCCAGCCTCTAGAGCTGGGAGAAAACTAAATTTGTTGTTTAAGCCACTCAGTCTATGTTATGTTGTTGTGGAAGCTGTAGCTGACTAATGCACCTCCCTCCATCCCCCTTCCTTTGGGAGACAGCAGCTCAGCTGTGCCTGCTTCTTTTCTCAGCTCACAGGTGGAGAGAACTGTATGCTCCCCTGTGTGTAAAACTGTACGCGCCTGAAGAAGGATCTGGAAGGTAGTTCACTGCAACATGAACCACAGCTAACTGTCTCTGTGTGGTTGGACTTTAATTTATACTTTTACTTTGTACCTTTATGAATTATTTTAAATTTTTATAATAAGCATGTATCATATTTATAATAAAAGAAAAGCTCAGAAAGTTCTTTTTGAGTGAGCTACCCAGAGACTTCTCCCAGCTCCCCTGCTTCTTTGTGCCGAGGGGCCCATCACAGTCTACCCTAGGCTGGAGAAAGTCACCAGGGTAGGCTGGCGCTCCACCCGATAGCTCAAGAGGTGGAGAAAAAAGACACACGTACAGGTGTCCAGAAGGTGATGGTTCCCAGCTGCCTGTGGGCAACCAGCTTCTATCATTTTTATTAAAACATGTTCTGCTCTCCTTGGTACATTAGAGTATTCAGAACTGAACGTCGGGCTGATGGATTGTGCCTTCTGCATCGCTGGTCACAGGCAATCGGTGCAGCCATCACGTGTTTTTCTTGTCAAATGCTCAGAACCAGATGGAGATGACTTACTTTTTGTAATATGTTCCTATTTCTTCCCCCAAATCAGTTCCATTGATCTGTTTCAAACAGTTGGTGTAAATATTCTTTTTTAGTTGCTAGTGCAAATCGTAAATACGTATTTGAGTTTTTTTTTTAAAAGACTCGGAAATATTTCTACGTCCCCAAAGCTCCCCTGATGGAAGAAAGGTCAACCGTCTTCCTGTCCAGCTTTGTCTCCCGTGGGGCTCAGAGCTGCAGACGGCCCAGACTCTGGGGCCATGCGCCCTCTGCTCTGGGCGACCTGGGAGGATTCCTTGTCCTCTGGACCTCAGTGTCCCCAAATGCAAGAAAAGCAGTGAGCGGAATGAGCTCTCTGCCCACCCCTTGTCCGGAGCCCGAGCATCCATGGCTGTGGGGAAAGTCACTGGTCAGCCCTGCTCAGCCAAGAGACCTGGTGGGCAGACACGCACGGACCCTAATCAGGGAGGGTAGGGGCGTGCTGGTTCCCGTGTGGCTCCAGGGACAGACCTATAAGGTTGGAGAACTGCTGTCCTCTAATAAGCTATAGGACAACATTGTGCGTCCAGGTTCCCATCTGCAAAGCAAGGAGGGGTCAAAATAATACTGCCTTGGGGGTGTTGTCAGAACAGGAGTGATGGGGGCTGGAGAGGGAGGCGGGGGGGGGTGGGGCGTGGGTGGGGGGGTGGGGGTTGGGGGGGGGGTTGATGCACATACACTCCCTGTCTGGGCTCACTGGTGTTAGCTGTTAGTGTCCCGGGAAGGGCCTGGGGCAGGGGCGGGGCTGCAGGAGGCCCACCTCCGCATCACCTCTGCCTGTCCTGTCTTGGTCACATGGTCAGTTCCTCCAATATCTTTGCATCAGAGGCTTAAGATCCACCCCAACACTTCACCTTTCAAGACGCTGGAAAGGCAGTGCCTCCAGAGGATGTGCTGAGAGAGGGTAGCTCTTTCTGGCTTCTTCCCCTCAGTGCCACTCGGGACCCGAGCAACCAGAGCCCCCAGCCCAGGCCCCCGCGTGGCCCTGCTCTGC
Source organism: Balaenoptera ricei (assembly GCF_028023285.1). Lineage (NCBI taxonomy): Eukaryota > Metazoa > Chordata > Mammalia > Artiodactyla > Balaenopteridae > Balaenoptera > Balaenoptera ricei. The sequence continues at coordinate 95,319,070 of NC_082651.1, forward strand.
CTCACTGTCTGTCCAGCCTGGAACTCTGCTCCTTCTCGCCGCTGGCTTCCGGTCTTCGGCTCCACATAGCGCCCTTAGCTTCCTGCCTGAGGCTGGGGGGCCTCTCATTCCACCAGTGACTCCTTAGTCAGGGGTAAGCGGAGTCCACAGACATTTCTGTTGGGCCTGCAATGTAGTCCAGGAGGGGAGAGGGCAGGGAAGGGGCCAGAAGGCAGGCGCGAAGTGACCATCTATGGAGTGGCCACCTCCCCAGCCTCGGACGTGAGGCCTTGTTAACTCTAATTCACACCAACACCGGGAGAGGGGTGTTACTTCCCAGCTCAGGGAGATCAAGCAATCCCTTCAGCCTAACAGAATCAGTAACAGTGGGAACCGAGGTCGGCTGACTCTGATGGCCTTGTGCTTTCCTCCAGACTGGGTTTCATCCAGTAACCCAGAGAACGCTGGTTCAAAGAGCTGGGTACTCAGCCTCAGGGCACGGCTTTGTTTCGTAGCAGGAAGCTTTGTGGGTACAAAGATCAGACAGCTGGCAATTTCTAGGGCAGTCGTTATTTCAAACGATCTGTCTCATTGTCCTCATAATCTGTGAGGGTGTCTTGGAAATCCCAGTCTCTGTGTGCTCAGACGGCTTCTGGGTTCCCTTCTGCGCTCAGAAGTCACAGAGGTTTATCCCCAGCCCTGGGCCCCACCCTTTGGCTTAGGGCTCTGAGCATCTTGAGAGTCAGGGGTCTTTTTTGACACCCTCCCTTGGGATGAAGTGGCACCCCACCCATGTGATGCTTCTCTCCCACCTTCCTAAGGGCAGGGCTCTGGCCTCATTCATCTCAGAACCCCCAGAACAGGGCAGGGTTGCCCAAGGTGTGCTTCATTAGCATAAAACATGCTCCCATCACTCCAGAAACTACAAGGGTTTTAGGAGCGCTGGGTCAGAAACTGAGGGCACAGACCCAATATACATTTCTTAGTTTGTCACAGCCTCCATCCTCCTTGGAGGCCCTATCCTCTCAAGGAGAGTCCATAAGGCTAAATGGCTGCTCTCTGGTCTCCGGGCTTAGTTCTATAAGTCACTGTTTGCTGACCGTCAGAGCCGGTGGATTGATGGGTCCCACAGCCGAGTGGCCAGGAGCCCCGTCCTGACCCTGGTCCAGGCTCCCACTGCCCTAAGCCAGTGGTTCTCAAAGTGTGGCACCCAATAGCAGCGTCAGCATCACCTGGAAAACTATTCAAAATGCAAATTCTCAGGCTCCACCGCACACTACTGAACCTGAGGCTCTGGGTGGGACCAGTGGCCGGTGTTTTAACACACCCTCAGGGGACTGCGACACAGGCTCACGCGTGAGGACGCTGCCCTACGCTGCCCCTTTACACACGTGGCCAGAGCACAATCTCCATCCCCAGAGGCGCTGAGGGGACCACACTCATCCAGGCGCTCTGGACAGCCACGTGGCCCACGACACGTGACCTGAGACACGCCCTGCCTCCCCGATATTCCTCTCCGGATGTCCCGTCATCTATAGAGAGGATGATTAGCAAGGACCAGACACTGGGTCTGGTTTTTCTTTCTTTCAAAAGAAAAACAGAAACCCGGACGATGGAAAGGGCTCCCACAACCCAGCCACTTAGTCCCCGTGAGGCTGGAGGGCGGAAGTGCATCCGCGTGTTGATCTCCTTTGGCCTAAACAGGTTGTGCGGGAGCGGAGGAGGCCCGGAGACAACTGCAGACTGGGGCGATGCGGCTATATTAAGATCAGTTACACTGTGCAGCAAACATTTGAATCATTCCCAGAACCCTAACTGCTTGGATTTGAATATGCATGAGAAGCTGCCCAGAAATGACTAAAATACATACATACATATATGTAGTCAAAAAGCCAAACAGCTCTGGGGTGAAGAGTAACAAAAGGCAATTTTCCACTCTGGTGAAAGGGTGTGGGTAGAGCACAGGCCTCGTGTTGCATTAATTGATGAAGACTCATTCACAACCAAGGTGCAGATCCAGGGGCCCACAGGAGGCCTTTCATCCGCACTGCAAGCCTGCAAGGTAGGAAGTGCTTTCCCCATTTACAGATAGGGAAGCCCATGCTGTCAGAGTTAAGCTCATACCGCTGGTCAGTGCTGCAGGGGGAGTTTGAGCTCTGTCTCTGGGCCCAAAGCCCCGCCCTTTCCATGCAGAATCTGTCTCAGACACTGAAAAGATCCCACTCTTATCCACTGTGGTCCTTCAGGTTCAGGCTTTACAAAAATAATATCGACTTTTGCTTCCTGAACTTATGCGCACGAGGAGTCAGATGGGACCATGAGCAGATGTTGAACAGGAGCAATCAGGAAAGAAAGATTTCTTGGAAATTCAGTGATAACTCCGAAAAACATCAGACAACTAGAAGAATGATAAAACGGGCATAGGCGAACACCAAATCAATAATATAGACGATAAAACCAAGGAAATCTTCAAACACAGGGCAGAAAGGCAAGAGAAAACAAAATACACACACACAGAGCAAAGTTACTCTTAATACACATGAAAAATGGGTCCTCCATTTCTTTTTTTTAATTTTTATTTATTTATTTATTTTTGGCTGCGTTGGGTCTTCGTTGCTGCGCGTGGGCTTTCTCTAGTTGCAGCAAGCAGGGCGGTGCCCGGGCTTCTCATTGCGGTGGCTTCTCTTGTTGCGGAGCACGGGCTCTAGGCGCACGGGCTTCAGTAGTTGTGGCTTGCGGGCTGTAGAGCACAGGCTCAGTAGTTGTGGCGCACGGGCTTAGTTGCTCTGCGGCCTGTGGGATCTTCCCTGACCAGGGGTCAAACCCGTGTCCCCTGCATTGGCAGGCGGATTCTTAATCACTGTGCCACCAGGGAAGTCCCTGAGCTCCCCCCACTTTGAAGTGAGGCTTCCCCAGGAGAAACAGAAACAGTGAGGCCTGCAGGCAGGGCTGTGGAATCCGTCTCTTCTGCCAGGCCCTGCTTGGGCGAAGTCGGCTGTAAATCTCTCCCTGTTTACACCACCCAGAGCAGGCACTGGCTGCCCTCTCAGAAGACCCCCAGCGTTAGGCCTCGGAGCTCATCCAGGATGCCGTGGACACGGCCCGTGTCTGCATGGACTGGGCAGGGGGTCGGGAACAAGAGTGGGACTTGATGGAGGGAGGTCCCAGCTTCCCTGTAAACACCTAGGGAGCACACACATCTCTGTGCCCGCAGGCATGATGCGAGGCACTGCTACAGAGGGAGGGCGTGGTCCCCACCGCCAAGAGACCAGAAAGCCCTTCACAAAATGTAAAGAAAAGAAGCTCTAGGTCTGGCCAGGAGTCAGGCTGCCCATGGCACAGTGACACGCACATAGTGGGTGACAATAAGTTCATCCCATAATATTTTCTGTGGCCCCGCAGTGGACCAGGCACTGCTCTAGGTACCAAGAGACATAGCTGTGACCCAGGTGCAAACCTAACCTCAGGGGACTCACAGTCCCGGTCACTGTCCCACACCAGCAGCACTGAGAAGAGGCCAAGGGAGGCTGGGAGAGCAAAGGCCTCCAGCCCCAGGGAGGGGCTCTGTCCTGGCCCGCCGGCCCGCCCCGTTAGAAGGAAATCGTGGACAAGTTGATGAAGCTCTCCAAGCCTCGGTTTTCTAGAAATGTGCGAAAGGGCCAATTCTCAGGAGAGACTGGTCCCTGCCTGCACACCCCCTTCCTGTGCTCCGGGCAGCTAGCTACGAAGGATGTTCGGGGCTCCTGTCTCCCACGTGCCATGCCTGTCTGATCCAGGAGCAGAGCGCGGCTGGTGCTCCTGGGGACAGAACGTAGATCTGCCTGCGGTCCCTGCCTTGGTTGGCTGTGAACCAGGTTCAGGGAAAGACAGGAAATTAGAGCGGGAAGGAGCGGCTTCGGGGTGCGCCAACGGGCCTAGCATCTCCCGCCTTTCATCTAGAAGGCAGGCGTTGATTTGTTTTTGCATGTGTGTGCGCGCGCACACACACACACACACTCACACACACACACACATGTCCTGCACTTTCACTGTGTGCTTTATGAGAAGCAGAATGAGATGGACCCCTCATTCTGAATGTGAACTTCAAGGCTTTAAAAGGCCAAAAGGTTTTAACACAGGTTTGAAAGGACGTCTGCTAAGTACTTTCAGGCAGTCAGCCCTGGGCTCTGCTACCACACCCTGCCAAACCACCTGTGTAAGTAATGCGGGCGCTGTTAGTGGGGCCGGTTTTCAGTCTAATTCCTAAAACGTCAGCGCCAACCCTTGGTTCAAACCTGTAGCCAGGAGTGGGTGAGGGTGGGTGAGGAGTGGACAGAGAGGGGAGGTGAGCACAGAGATGGGACCAGGGGTCTGATTCTGACTGCTGCCAACCCCGTGTGACTTTAGGCCGTCACGTGATCTGCCCCAGGGGCCGCTTCCCCGAGGACAGCGTGGGGCGGCTGACTCCGCCGTCTCTCCTGCACGGTTTCTGCCCCCACGGGGCCAGCATGCCCCTCTCCAGACCCTGCAGGAGGCGACCTCACCTCTGAGAAGGGAAGATGGCATCACAGCCGGGTGTGGACGCAGGGGTAGAAGCCGACAGTGGGAAAGCGGGAGAAGGGCAGTAGGGATGCTGGGAGGCCCCCGTGCACAGGCGGGGGGCACAGACTCTCCAGCGTGTGGGGCGGGAAGAGCCACGTGGTCCGGTGTGGTGTTGGGGGCGGTGGGAGAGAAAGCTGGAGGGATATGGGGAGCCGTGCCATGGAGGCCTTGAGGGCCCAGCTCAGCAGTCTGAACTTGGCCTTGGGCTGGGGAGACACGGAAGGGAGGGAGAGCCGGGTTCTGGCTCACACCTCCCACTCCCACTCAGGTGCAAGGTGTGGACAGCGGCCGGCGCTCCCGGGGGCTCCAGTTTACCTGCGATCTGGCTAGGCCTCCCTGGGGCCTGTGCTCCAAGGCCAGGGCAGATGCTCCCCGCCAAATCTCGCAAAGAGCCAGACAAGTCGAATATGGCAGAGACAAGGCCCTTGGCTTCAAGCAACAGCTCCCAACCTCTTAGTCAACGTGTGCAGCAGCAGAAACCAGCTGGTGTGTTAATATTTGCACCTTCTCCCCAATCTGGGCTGCCACCATAGCAGGACAGGTCCCATTTTCCCAGCCAAGCCCTTGTCAACGGCATGATGTTTTGCATTTGGGGACAAGACGTGGCTGCTGGCAGCTCCCGTTCAGGGCGAGTCTTTTGCCCTGAAGGAACCCAGAGGCTAAGCTGGTTCCTTGGGATGGGACGCTGCCCTACCAGGTGGTGGGCACCAGGTCCAAGCTGGAGTTCCACACGGACCTCTCTTTAGCTGTGTGACCACAGGCCACGGGTCACACCCGAAGCCAGAGCAGTCATTCCCTTCTGGCTTGTTGTCGACAGAGGGAAATAAAGTCGTGGCTGCAGCAGCCCCAGCTCCAAGTATGGCTGAGAGCGTCAAAAACAATGAAATGATGGAGCATCAAGTCTCCTAATTCTCGTTTTCATGTTTTTCCCCTTTGGATCCCCACAGCATCCCTGCAGCTACGTCTTAGGCCGCTACAAGTGGAGAAAGGCATTTACGGGGAGCTTCCTCCTCAGATTACGGCTACGGCTGAAACCTCCTTGCAAATCTGCTGCCCGACGCAGTCCCACGAGCACAGTGCACGGAGCTGTCTTCTCACGGGCGGAAAGGTGGGAGGCCTCTCTGGAAACACCTGTCTCTCGTCTCCCTGGGAGATGTCAAGAGACTGGTGAGACATTGAATTATCCTCTTGTGGGGGACCAGGGAGGACCAGGCAGCCCCTTCCCAGACAGGGGGAGGCAGGGGCCCCTGCCTCGAAACCATTCCCCACGCTGGCCTGTCATCTGCTGAAATTGCCCCATTAGCGGGACCCCTCTAAATCAGGCAATGTGCACCCCTTACTGTAACCTCCGGCAATTGCTAGGCTCTTACCTGCCTCTGTCAGGTTTCCTCAGGGAGCGTGGGTGAAATAATTCCAGGTCTTGCCATTTTCACGGATTTTTTTTTTTTACCCATTTTCTGGGTATTTCATTTCGTTGTTGTGTGTGGTACCTCCAGACCCCAGATGGTAAGTTTTAATCTCCAGACACCTCCTACCATTGCCAAGATGGATCCTGAGCTCAGCATGGCCTGAGCATCTGGTCCAAGGCTGCTTGCCCAAGAAAATGTTTTCCTTTTCCTTCTTTTTCTTTCCTTAAAAGCACCACCGCCAGAGCCAGTCCATCTGCAGAGATGCCTTCCCGGGGGATCAGATGATGGCATCCTGCACCTTATTAGGAAGCTCAGGGTAAACATTAAGTGGAGGCCGTGGGGCGTGTCACCGTCTGGCCCCAGATGAGCGTGGCCTGCAGGCTCCGGGCTCAGGTCCTGCTTCTGCCACCAAGGAGCAGTATGGCCACCGGCCTGTTGCTTCTGCTCTCCGGGCCTCAGTTTCCCCATCTGTAAAACAGGCTGACTAGCTCACCGCATGATTTGTTTACACACACACACACACACACACACACACACACACACACCCCCACACTCCCAATTCTCTATTTTCAAAATGAGTTCATTATGTGCTCCCAATGTTATGAGATGCAGAACAAGCTGGACCCCTCAATCTAGCTGTGACCTTCAGGACTTAATTAAACCCCTGTCACTCAGCTGTGCGTGCTCTGAAGCCACAGTTTTTCTGTCAGTACGATGCAGGGGGCCGGGGGCAGGGGAGGTTGGACTAGATGATGCCTATTTTCCTTTTAACTTGGATATTCTGTGATTCCAAGAACCATAGCTTTCTTTCTCTCTCTCCCTCTTTCAATAGAAATTAACAGGTCACAGGAGGTTTGTCAGATCCTCCTGAGTCAGAGAAGAGGGTGTTAGGTGATGGTCCTAGGATGGGGGCGGAGGATGTGATAAGAGGAAAGGTCAGGAAAGGAGGGAGAGAAGCCATCTCCCAGAGCAGGAGCTGGGACCACAGAACCTCATGCAGGAAACCAGGAGTCGGGGCTTCTTGGGGGAAAGAAGGAGGGGGTGCTGAGACCCCGAGGCTCTGCAGGATGGGCACGGACTTGCCTCCTCTGAGGTGGTCCCACACTCCATGTCTTTGCTCATGTGGCTCCCCTGCTTCTGCTTCTCCCCACTCATCATTCAAGGCCTGACATAGTGCTTGTTTCCTGTAGCCCAGGGTTGGCACACTTTTAATGTAAAGGGCCAGTAATAAGCATTTTTGGCTCTGAGGGCCATGTGATCTCCACCACAGCTCTTCAACTTTGTCCTTGTCGCTCGAGAGCAGCCAGAGATAACCTGTGAGCAAAGGGCGTGACTCTATTCCTAAAGAATTTATTTGAATTTCAGGTACTTTTCACCTGTCACAAAATGTTATTCTTCCTTTGATTTTTTTTTTATCATTAAAAAATGTAGAAACCATTCTTAACTTGTGGACTGTACAAACACGGGCAGGGGTCCACAGTTCGCCAGCTCCTGCTCTGGCCTCTTGCTACGCAAAGTGCAGTCCACGGACCAGCAGTATCGGCCTCACCCGGCAGCTTGCTGGAAATGCAGAAGCTCAGGGGCCCACCCCGAGTGACTGATTCAAAGTCTGCCTGTTAGCAAAATCTCTGGATGACCCCTGTGCACTTTAAAAAATACTGATGCCTGGGTGTCACCCGGGGATTCTAATGTAATAAGTGTGGACGCAGCCTGAACACTGAGATTTTGTAAAGCTCCCCAGCTGATTTTGTTGTGCCCCAGGAAGATCCCTAGGGAGAGAGGGCAGCCCCTCCACCTGGCTCCAAAAGCTCTCTGGTCACTCATCCACGGCAAAGCATGTCACTCTATATGCGTGTCACGCTCTGAGCTCCTCTGGGACCAGGACCCTGTGTAAGCCTGATTCACGGAAGAGCTCAGACAAACTTCTCACCCTCTTGGGAGTCGGTCTCCTCCTAAGGGTGGATGAGATGGGCTCTGAGTGTTTTTGTAGCAATAAAGACACTCTCCCCAGGGAATTCCTTGGTGATCCAGTGGTTAGGACTCAGCACTTTCACTGCCGAGGGCCTGGGTTCAATCCCTGGTCAGGGAACTAAGATCCCATAAGAAGTCACCGGGCGTGGAAAAAAAAAAAAAAAAAGACACTGTCCCCCGACCCCAGGTGAATAGTAGGGAAGGTGCCTCACCTCCTGGGCTCTCTCCAACCCCGAACTTCTTCCCTGCTCTGGGCTCAGAGTTCTCAGGCCAGCACAGGCTTGGGGCTTCCCAAGGACTCTGGGGGCAGGGGGACAAAGAGAGGCAATCCCACCCAACTCAGTCACATTCAGCAGGCCCCACTGAGCCCCAGGGATGCCAAACAATCGCCTCTTCCCGAGCCTCTCCTCCGTCCCACTGAGTCCCACAGCCCTGGGCCCACCTCTTCCTCTGCCTTCCATGGTCACCTGACCCAGTATTCCCTGGAGAAACGTGTGAGGGAGGGGTGCACAACATTGGCTCAGGGCCCCGCACCTCACACGGACGGCTCTCTCTCCTCCCTTCAAGGCCCCTACAACATGGCAGCCTCCCACCCCCTGGAGTCCCCAACCCAACACGTCCGCAGCCCTAGTCTTGCAAATCCTGGACGGGGCCCCGAGAAAACATCCCTCTTTATACATATGGGAAAACCAGGACCCAGAGAAGGAAAGACCTGCCCAGGATGGTGCAGACCAGGGACTACCTCCCCTTCCCCTCCTCCTAGACCTCCCCCTCCCCTCAGAGGGCTCCTGCGCCCGCTGCCCCAGGAGGGGAAGGAGGAACAGAGCTCTGGGGTTTGTGGAAGGTGGAAAGCCAGAGAGAGGGGCCTGCTGGGACCAACTCCGTGCCAAGGGGACTGCCTTTGACTAAGAACAGTGTGACAGTGCCCTGTGGCCACCGCTCCCCCATCTGCATACCAGCCCAGCCCTGGGGAGGCCAGAGTGGGAAGCTGTGCCCCTCACTCCTCTCCCAGCACACAGTAATGGAAACACCTGCCGTTTACTGAGTAGCTACTATGTGCCAGGCACTGTGCTAAGCACTGTGATTCCCTGAAGTAATTCTTCCATTTAATAAATGATCAGAATGAGGATCAGAGAGGTTAAGCAACAGGCCTAAGGTCACACAGCAAGTAAGGGAGTGGTAAGGGAGGGATGGTAGAGAACAGTGTTTAAGCTAGAAGGCATCTCAGAGATCACCTCCTCATTCCCTGGACTTCAAATCTAGGTCTGTCTGTGTCTGTTCCCCGGGGGCTCGCAGACTAGGCTGGCAGCGGGCCACCCGGAGCGTGCTCAGGTTTGCCCATTCAGCTGATACCTCAGAAGTGCTGGTTCTAGGAGAAAGGATGAGCTGGAAGACAGGCACGTCCACCCCGAGGACGCTCAACCCCTCTCCTGGTCTGCAGACCCTCCCCTCATGGCCCAAGCACACGCCTCTGTCCCAAGACCTCCTCACATCAAAGAGAATGAATGTGCTTTGGGGGTCATCAGACCTGGGACTGAATTCCTGCTCTGTGTGCCCTGGGGCCTCAGTTTCTTCTTCTCTAAAGGGGGGGGGGGGCGGCTACCTAGCTAGCAGGGTTGCTGGAAGGAATGGAAAGAAGTTGTGAAAAGGGCCTTGCTCAGGTGATTAAGAAACGGTAACCCCACTGCTTGGTGCTCTCCGTTCTGTGAATTCTTCCTCTCCTGGGAGTAAGCTTTTCCTCAGAAGGAAACAGGAGGCACAGAGCCTCCTGGATTGTGGCAAAGCTCCCTGGGCTGAACCTTATGTAGGAGCCCTTCTTTAACTAGCTCTCAGCTAAAAATAAACGCTTTGGGCTGCACACCTACCTCCCAGGAGGGGCTGAGTCACATCTGGGAGTGGGGGTGGGGTGCGGCGGGGGACAGGGCAGGGAGCGGCCAGCCTGTGACAGAACCTACAACACAGGCGGGCGCAGAGAGCAGGAGGCTTTATTGAAGGAGATACAGAACCGGGCGAGGGCGCCTGCCGTCAGCCAGACCACAGCCCTCATCACCCCAAACTGTCAGTGATCCCTGGACGCCCCTCCCCGCCCCCGTCCCCGCCCCCGGGACCCTGGACAGCCGGAAACACAAAGGGATCTTACCCGGCCTCATCAGAGGTGCCCAAGAGGGCCTTCAGAGTTCTGTTCTGGAGAGGGCTGGGGGACAAAGGACAGCCCCTCCCGGGCAGTCACTGGCAGGCCTGTCACACCCGTCCGTCCATCCATCCACCAGCCCAGTCCGTCTGTGCCCAGGTCGTCCCTCGTCACTTGCAGCTCTGGAGCCGGGTCCTGTGGTGCTTCTCCTCGGTCAGCAGGGGGATGAAGGTGTCGCTGTGGGAGATCTTCAGCCGGCTGCTCCAGCTCAGCCCCTCCTTCCCGGCGGGCTCTGGCGGGAGGTTGTCCAGGTCGCCGCGGGAGCCCCCTGTCTTGCCCTCGCCCACACTGCTGGAGTTGAGCTCCATCAACTCCAGCTCGTGCTTGGCTGCCGTTTCCAGGACTCGCTGCTTGTTGTAGTATCTGACAAAGTTGTTGATGATGGGGTGGATGGGCAGGGCAATGGCAATGACCCCACACAGGAAGCTGATGGCTGCATTGAGCTTGCCCAGGGTGGTCTTGGGGTAGATGTCACCATAGCCAACCGTGGTCATGGTGATGATGGCCCACCAGAAGGACTGGGGGATGCTCTTAAACAAGGTCTCCGGGTGGCTCTGCTCCATGGTGTAGCCCAGGGCCGAGAAGACGAAGATGCCCACGGCCAGGTACATGAGCAGCAGCCCCAGTTCCTTGAAGCTGCGCTTGAGGGCGTAGGTGAGGGTCTGCAGCCCCGAGGAGTGGCGCGCCAGCTTGAAGATGCGGGCGATGCGCATGATCCGCAGGGCCTGCACCGCCTGCTGCACGTTGGTCAGCTCCATCATGCGGGCGCCCAGGTGCGTGAGCGTGAAGCTCACGTAGAAGGGGAGGATGGCCAGCACGTCCACGATGTTCATGAAGGACAGGGCGAAGTGCAGCTTGTTGGGCGAGGAGAACAGGCGCAGCAGGTACTCCAGCGTGAACCAGCCGATGCACGCCGTCTCCACGTTCTCCAGCGTCGGGTGCTCCACGCGGTTGCCCTCGGCGTCCAGCACCTGCAGCTCGGGGATGGTGCCCATGCACATGACCACCGACGAGACGAGGATGAGCAGGAAGGACAGGACGGCCACCACCCGCGCCGGACACGAAGACTCGGGCTTCTCCAGGAACTTCCAGACGCACTTCTGGCAGCGCTGCCAGCGGCCCTCGGCCGTGTCCACGCCCAGGTCGTCCAGAATGAGCTGCACGCGGCGAGCAATCTCCTCCAGCTCCTCGCGCTTCTCGCTCAGGTGGCTCTTGCAGCAGTCGTCCAGGAACTTGAGGTCCACCTTCCAGAAGTCCATCTCGTTCTTGAAGCAGATGGGGCAGATGCCCTTCTTCATGTGGACCTCCCCAAAATAGTACACCTCAATGACACACTTGAACGCGTCCGGGTCCCTGTCGAAGTAGAACTCGCGCTTCCCGGGGTCGTAGTCGTCGCACAGGGAGAAGATGGTGTCGTAGCCCCCGGCCAAGCAGTCGATGAGCTCCGCCAGCCGGGTCTCGGGGTACCGGCTGAGGAGGTCTCCGTACAGCACCCGCCGCACGCCTCCCACGTTGACGACGATCTCCATGTCGTCTCCCGCCCGGGAGCCCCGGCTGCCCGGCTCCGGGAGGCTGCGCTCCCCGGCCCCGTCCATTCTCCCGGCGAGGGCCCGCGCGGCCTCGGCTCCGCGCCCTGCCGCCGCCGCCGCCGGGGGTCCGGCGGGTGCCGCCGGTGCGCGGCCCTCGGGGAAGCCCGGCCGGCGCCCGCCTGCCTGGAAGCGCGGTCACAGCGGGCGGCAGCGGGCCGGGGCGCGCCGCGGGGGAGGCAGGCGCCTGGCGGCGGGGCTCCGGGCGGGCATCCGGGCGCTGGGGCGCGCCGGCGGGGGGGGCTCTCGCGGCCACCGGCCTCGCCCCGAGCGCTCACCCCGGCTCCCGGGTGGCGCGATCCGCCGCTTCGGCCCGGCCTCCGGCGGGAGTGGGGTCCCCTCGTGGGCGGCAGGCACCGTCCTCCGTCCCCGGGCGCGCGGGTCCCCGCGTGCGACCCCGGCGCGAGACGTGCCCCGCGGCCGCCGGCCCCACGCAGCCCGCCGAGGTGTGCGGAGAGCAACTTGGGCTTGCCGTGCCCGAGCCGTTTCCAAACACAGTAGGAATTCCAGCCTGACGTCAGGAGCTTTTCAAACTGTACCCTCTTCTGGTGAAATCCTGTAAGGCACGCGCGGCAGCGGAACGGGTTAACCCTTGGGCAGGCGGGCACAGCTGCGCGCCGGCCACCGCCGCTGCCGCGCGACTGCCCGCCGCTCCCGGCGCCGCAGGTCACCCAGGGGCCCGGGACCGCCGGGCTTGACAGCGGCAGGCCGGCCGGCGCTGGCTGGAAAGTTTCTCTCTCCCTGCTGTGTGCAGAAGATCGATGGCGAGAGAGCACGGCCGCCTGTTGCTCCGCCGCAAAGCGTGCCCAAGAAAGCCCTTCAGACGCGGCTCCCGCGTCCGGGCCGGCCGATCCTGCCTGGTCCTGGCGGGTGCCCTAACTCCCCTAACGCCGCCCTGCCGTGGGCGGCACTTTGGCCTTCACCCGAGCTCTGTCCAGCGGGGATAGCCAGTCCAGCCCCGGGTAGCAGAGGAGGGACGGCCCAAGGTCGCACCGTGAAATGGGAGTAGAGCCCCAGCGTGGCCTCCTCTTCATCCGGAGCTTCCCGCCGTCCTGGCTGATTGACACGCGCCGCTCAGCGGATTGAAATTCTGCCTCGAAGTCCTCGCTGTCCGCCGCTTCCCATTTCTCTGCAGACCAGCACCACCACCACCGGCCTCCAGAGCCTTGAGCCCCCAAGCTCCCACCTCCCCAGCCCCCGCTCTGCCCTTCCCACACAAGGCTCCACACCCTCCCCTGTCTTCCAGACCTGCAGCCACTGCCTGAGCCATCGCAACAGCTCCCAGCAGCGTCTTCTGCACTGCGAACTACTCAGCATCATCTGTGACCCGGGGACTGTGTTAAAAAAAACATCCTCGAGAGAGGCATGACGAGGCAGAGCACAGAGGATTTTTAGGGCAGTGAAACTACTCTGTGTGATACTCTAATGGTGGATACCTGTCATCACACATTTGTCCAAACCGGTGGAACGTACAACACCAAGAGTGAACACCGGTGTAAACTATGGGCTCCGGATGATAATGATGTGTCAGTGGAGGTTCAATGATTGTAATGGAGGTACCTCTGGTGGGGGAGGCTGAAGGAATGGGGGGGACGGGCGGGAGTATGTGGGAACTCTGCACTCACTGTTCACTTTTGCTATGAACCTAAAACTGCTCTATGCCGCAACTAAGAAGTCCGCATGCCACAACTAAAAAATGACCCCGCCTGATGCAACTGAAGATCTCGCATGCCGCAATGAGGACCCTGCATGCTGCAACTAAGACCCCCCCACAAAAAAAAAGAAAAGAAAAAAATACATATATTCTGTAGGCTGGGTCACTGACAGTACTCTTTTTTTCTTTAATGAGATGGTATAAAACTGAATATGTTAGAGTACATCACATGAAGATAGTTTGGAGAAACTTCTTTTTACAGATTTTATTTTGTTTCCATTTAAAATCAACCTCTGATGTGTTACTACAGAATAAGAAATTGAGATCCAGAAAGGTTGAGTAAAAATAATAGTTATTATAAGTGCACCCCGAGCCAAGCACTTTCTGAACGCATGCACTTTTCTCATTTCATCTTCACAACATCTCTCTGAGGAAGCAAGATGTCAGGTAACCTACCAAGATCACTCAGCCAGCAGATGGCAAAGCTGGGGTCGGAACCCTGAGAGCCTGCTGTCCCAGCCTACACGCTTCGCCTCCCCTGTCCTGGTCACATAGCTGAAGAGGTGGAGCCGGGATTTGACCCCAGGCCAATTCTTCTGTCTGATATAGTGCGGCATGCGACCCCCTGCACACACCCCATATCCATCTTCCAGGCCTTACTCATATTTCTTCACTTCTCAGTTGTCTTCGGTTGCTCCCTAGTACTTTCAGGATCAAATTCAAATTGCATCTTAGTCTAAGCTTAATGGCCAATAGTTGGTTGGTTGTGCAATCGATTTATTGAGTACTGACCAGCATTTTTATTGAGATAGTATAGAACAGAAAACATCAGAGTACGTCAGACATGGTAAACATAAGTATGGCTTAAATCTCTTCCAGCACGCCGTCCATTCAGCGAATCCCAGACCGCTGCAGGGAAGAAAGCTAGTCGTGAGCGACAGTGGGAAAGGAGGGGGCTGCACATGCAAAATACAGCAGAGAAAATGTCCCCCAGTTGCCCAGGGCGGAGCAAGAGCCTGCTGACGACCGGGGCGTGAGAGAGGAACAGCTGTAAATCACAGGTCAAGGCAAGATGGAGGGCTGGTAACCAAAACAAGGCAGGGAGGAAGGCTCCTGCTGGAGACAAGAGACCAGCCTGAAGCCAGAAGGCAGAGGAGAAGGTGGGAGCGTAAACTCCTGCTCCGTGTGGAGCAAGCCAGCATCACGGAGTGAGGGGAGCTGGCTGGCACTCATTTGCCCTTCCAAACCTGCGTGCCCCACGCCCCAGACTCCTAGACTCCTTCTCAAACCCTTGAAAGCCTCAGAACCTTGGCGACTGCCATGCCTGAGCCCCAGATGCCCTTCCCCTTCATCCCACCAAGCCTCCCTCATCCTCCTGGGCCGCCTCCACTCACCTGGCCAGAGCAGCTCTTACAGGTCAGGTCTGGGGCTCCTCTTCAGCCAGTGCTCTCCCCAGGCCGCTACGGCCTTCTCTGTATGGACTGAGTCACGTCCCTCCAAAAGTCATATGTTGAAGCCATAACCCCCAACGTGACTGTATTTGGAGACTGGGATTTTAAGGAGATGATTAAGGTTAAAACAAGTGAGGCCCTAATCTAATAGGATCAGTGTCCTTATAAGAAGAGACACGAGAGATTTCTGTCTCTCTCTGCACTCACTCACAGAGGAAAGGCCATGTGAAGACATAGCAAGAAGGTGGCCATCTACGATCCAGGATCTGGTGATGCTGCCTCACCAGAAACCCTAGTAGGAACTTGATCTTGGACTTCCAGCTGCCAGGAGTATTTTGTTATGGCAGCCTGAGCAGACGAATACATCCCCCTTCTTCCCTCACACCTGCCAGGTCTCCCCTAGACCTCCCCCTCCTCAAGGCTCTGGATACAGCCCTTCATCATCTGAACCCTAGACCCTGTCTGAATTTTGTGACGGCTTAGACTGCGATACTATAGGTTTAAAAAAATCTAGTTGTGCCTTTTCATTGAAGGTCACTGATGTGTAGAAATTTGAGCCAGGAGCGTAGATCCATTGAGAATTTCCTGCAGGATTAAACCAGGGGGCAAAAGTCTGGACTTTTTGGCTAAAGATGGAAAGTTTCTTGCTGTGCTTTATTCAGTCTTGCATAGGACTCCTATTAGAACTGTACATTTTGTAATAACATGGGGGACTGGGGGAGCACAAAACCTTCTATTAGACACAAGATGAAGCAGCAGTTTGATTCATGTGGGTTTTTCATTTAAACAGGGAAGGGAAAAAAACACAGAATCTATTTAGGCATTATGGGGAGTAATTGTTTGAGTTGTATTTTTCTTTATTAAATAAGTATTTTTTTATTTGTTCAACAATAACATTTCAGGCTACAGAATGCTTAATTTCCATGGCGCTAATTAAAACCAGCACATGTGTATCTAAGTGATTTGTCTAGACAACGAAAGAGGCAAGCTGCAATCTATTACCTTTTAATGGAATAATCAGTTCTGCTCAGTTAAAATTTCTTTGTGTTTTGCTGAATTTAATAATGTCTTTCATTAAGATTCAGTTCTGTACTCTATCAAAAATTTACATTTCATTATTGCTGTGCACCCGGCTGAGGAGTTGATTGACCAGAAGGCTCAGCTCTCCTCCTCCTCCTGCCTGAATAAACTGTGCCAGGAAGGCAAGTGCAGGAGGCCAGGGGGGTGGGAGGGGGTGTTAGATGGAGAATGGGGTAGAGAAGAGAATGATGTAAAACGGACTCATCAGGAAATTTTTTTCTTTCTTTTTTCTTTTTTTTTTTTTTGCCCCAGCTTCTGAGCTTCTTTTTTTCTTTTCTATGCCTCAGTTTTTCCACCTGCAAAATGGAATTAGTGACCTTTCCTTCCTGAGTACAAGATCTTATGAGGAACAAATAAAATAATGGGGATGAATAGGCTTTACAGACTATAAGATGCTGAAAATGTGAACGAGGAAGGAGGGAAGGAGCAAGGAAGGGGAGTTTGACTTCCTGGGTCCATTCCTGCTGTGGGCATGTCCCTTTGGGTCTGAAGACCCCTTCCCCATGCCCCGGCTCTGTTCAGCTGTGACTTATCCAGCTCAGGTCGTGGGTGGGAAGACTGCATGTGTGACAGAGCCGCTGCATGTCCCAGGTGTGTAGAAAGATGTCAAAGACTTTGGATGCACGATGCTGCCCTGGAGGCTAGGGTAGGACCACCTCTGGGCCTGAGATGAAGTTGCTTTGACTTTCTTAGGAAAGAAAAATGCAGTGAGAACACAAAGGGGGACTCTCAGGCTTCAGGCCTCGCTGTGTGGAGTGGAGCAGTCACGGGGTGGGGGGGGGGAGATGCTGTCTGCTTTTGCGCTTGCTTTTTAAAAGGAGTGTAAAAGGAGAAGAAAATTCTTTTAAAAACAAGTCCTTTAGCATTGTCCTTTTCTTTAACTGCAAAATTAATATATATTCATTGTAAAAATTCAAAAAATGTGAAAGCCTCATATTTGCACACCCAGCTTCCCTATTTCTCAAACGTTAGTGCTATACATAGTGTATTTGTTCTGCTGCTGTGTAATGGAGTACCACAAATTCAGCAAACATTTGTTATCTCACAGTTTCCATGAGTCAGGAATCTGGCCAAGGCTTAGCTGGGTCCTCTGCTCAAGATCTCACAAGGCTGTAGTTAAAGTGTTGGCTGGGGCTGGGGTCTCATCTCAGGACCCTCTTCCCTGCTCATGTGGCAGAATTAATTTTTTTGCATCTATAGAACTCATGGAGGTTTAATCTTCTTTGAGGCCAGCATTAGAGCCTCTCTGATCTCAGTGAAGGCCTAAGTCTTCTTTTAAGAGGCCTACCTGAATAGGCCAGACCAGCCCGGAAGAATCTTCCCTTTGATTAACTTAAACGTACACTATTATATTACTATTTAAATTAGCACCCCCAAAATGAAAAACTTAGGTATAAATCTGACAAATATTTGTACAAGATCTATATGAGGACAACTATAAAGTTCTGATGAAAGAGATCAAAGAAGAACTAAGTAATTGCAAAGGTAGTTCATGTTCATGGATAGGAAGACTCATTTTGTCAAGATGTCAGCTCTTCCTAACTTGGTCTGTAAGTCAGTGCAATCCCAATCAAAATCCCACCAAGTGGCTTGAACAGAAACCTCACTAGGGCTTCCCTGGTGGTGCAGTGGTTAAGAATCCACCTGCCAACACAGGGGACACAGGTTCGAGCCCTGGTCCAGGAAGATCCCACATGCTGCGGAGCAACTAAGCCCGTGAGCCACAACTACTGAGCCCATACGCCACAACTACTGAAGCCCGCACGCCTAGAGCCCGTGCTCTGCAACAAGAGAAGCCATCGCAATGAGACACTCACGCACCACAACAGAGAGTAGCCCCTGCTCGCCGCAACTAGACAAAGCCCGCGCAGCAATGAAGACCCAACACAGCCAAAAATAAATAAATTAAATAAATTAAAGAAAAAAAAAAAAGAAAAAAAAGAAACCTCACTAAAGAAGATATACAGATGGCAAGTAAATACATGAAAAGATGTTCCACAGCCCAGATCATTAGAGACTTGTGAATTAAAACCACAGTGAAATACCACTACACACCTAGAAGAACGACCAAAATCCAAAACACCGACACCACCAAACGTTGACAAGGACGTGGAGCAATGTTCATTGCTGGTGGGAATGCAAAGTGGTACAGTCACTTTGGAAGATAGTTTGCCCGTTTCTTACAAAATTGCTCCTTGGTATTTACCCAAATGAGTTGAAAACTTATATCCACATGAAAACCTGCACACAGATGTTTATAGCAAATTTATTTATAACTGCCAAAACTTGGACTCAACCAAAGTGTCCTTCAATAGGTGAGTGGATGAATAAACTATGGTACATCCAGACAATGGAATATTATTCATTGCTAAAAAGAAATGAGCTCTCAAGCCACGAAAAGACATGGGAGAAACTCAAATGCATATTACTAAGTGAAAGAAGCCAATCTGAAAAGACTAATCCTGTACGATTCCAACTCTATGACATTCTGGAAAAAGACAAAATTATGGAGACAGTAAAGAAAATCAGTGGTTGCCAAGGGTTGGAGAGGAGAAGGATGAATCAGCAGAGCTCAGAGGTTTTCCAGGGCAGTGAATCTCTTGTGTATGATACTATAACGGTGGCTACATATCATTACACATTTGTCCAAACCCATAGGGTGTATAACACCAAGAGTGAACCCTAATGTAAACTTTGGACTTTGAGTGATAACGATGTATCAGTGTATCAGGTTCATTTTTAGTAACAAACGTGCCCTCTAGTGAGGATCTTGACAGTGGGAGTCTGTGCCTGTGTAGGGGCAGGGGGTATGTGGGAACTCTCTATATTTTCCCCTCAATTTTGCTACAAGCCTAAAACTGCTCTCAAAAAATAAAGCGTATTAAATTTTTAAAAAGTAAATAGCTAGTGATTTTAAAACAAATCTATCTGGGTGTGCATGTCCAAGCCAGTGCTTTTCGCTGAACTTGGCTGCCGTGTAGGAAATATGATCTCCAGCACAGCGCAGGGGAAAGGGAACCTCAGGCACGGAGACAGCCTGCCTCTCCTTACACCCCCCTCTCCCACCGTGGAATTCAGCAAAGGGCCACGGACCTCGGCTCAGCTCTTGACATTAACACGTATTCGAGCTGCTCAGGGCCCTGCCCTGGAAACATCTGACAAATGTTTGTCTCTTGGTGCCCCTGGCTCGATATCTGCTCCTGGCCAGAGACTGGGAAGGAAAGGGGACATTATGGGGTCAAATGAGGAGAGAAAGGGCATGATGTGGGAAGTGGAAAGTGGTGTGGGCTGAATGTGAACTGGGAACAGAGTGGGAAGAGGGATGGAGAGGGGCATGGAAGGGGGATGGGAGTAAGGAGAAAAAATTCAGGAACATCTCACGTTTTGAAGAAAATGTCATGACAGGCAGGACTTGATAATTACTGTCATTTGTGGGATGTTTCAGTACAAGAGAACCAAATAATCATGATGTCATGAGCTCAGTGCCTTCCTCCAAATCAGCATGCAGTCACCAAATGTGTATGGTTTGAGTGTCCTCTGGAGCTTCCTGTGCCTTAGTCACACCATGGGCTGCACACCAGGGCCCTTTGGGGAATAGAAAGTTCTTCTTCATGGGGTTATGACAAGCAAATAGGACCTCACGTGTGTACAGATGGACCCTGGGAGGTGCCAGGTTTCCAGAGAGCTTGGAGCCCCAGAACCTCAGAACTGGAAGGAAACTCAAATTGTTTAGGTCAACCTTCCATCCACTGTATCCCTCCAAGCAGGCGCTCAGTCTCGGCTTGGATGCCTCCAGTGGTGGGGGGCTCATGACCTGCAGGGAACAGGGCGGGTGTGGTGCAACAGGAAAACTCTCAGGAAGAAAAGAGGCCTTTTTCCACTTCCTGATAGTGAAGTCATTCCACATCCCGAGACCATGAGGGCAGTATCTCTCTAGGTAAGAGGTTGGATCTCTCGCAGAAAACTAAGCTTTGAGTCCCACCTCTGCCATCTGGTAGCTGTGTGAACTTGGACATGTCACTTTGCCTTCTGGAGTCTCAGCTGCCTCTTCTACAAAATAGAGAAAATGCCCGGTAGACCTCCAGTAGGTGGTCACGTAGAGCAATAAGAAAAGCACATTGTGAACCAGGATGTAAAGAGTTGCTATCACCGCACCCGTCTTTCATAATATTGAGATTGAAATGGGACCTAAGAAATCAGATACAAACTGGTTTGCTAGCCAGTGCCGGTATATGAGTTCTCATGTCCTTGTCTATAAAAACGTGCTAACAGTCAGACAGAGAAAGTAGCAGGGAGAGGTCAGGAACTGGGGAGATACTTACGTCCAGATTTTGTTCACATGCCTTCGTAAGTGCCCAACATAACATCACTCACTGCGTTCACTCTCCAGCTCTCATTCCACACCCACCACCAGGAGGTAGTAGCTGTGGAGTCTGGATAGGATGACCCCACCCTCGGCCTCAAAGTGGAGTCCCAGTCATTCTAACCCACTAACATCCCCCCCTTGACACATACATCTCCCTCGTCCCCATTATTGTTTCAGGGGGAAAAAAAAGCGGCCCAGCTCCAAACTGCTCAGCGTATTCCCCTGGCCATGGTGATGAAGACTGGGTGAGACCTAAGTTGCTCCCATCAAGGGGCAGCAAAAGATTTTTGTTTGATTGATGAGGCAAGAGAAGCTCCCCCTCCTTCTGGACATGGATGTGGACGCATGTTCCTCTGCAAGCTGTTGGCATTCACCTTGCAACCATGAGGAGAGCCAGCCTTCAAATGAAACAGACATGGTCAATGGCAGAATGGAGACAGACACAAATGTCCTTGGACGGATGAAGTACTAGATCAAACTGATCCTGAAGCCTGGACCATCTGGATTTTCTAGTCCAGTGAGCCAATCCACTTCTTTATTGCTTAAACCACTTTGGGTTTGCGGGTGACAGAAGAAGTGCCCATGAATGCCGTGTGACCCACAGTTGGGACCACCTGAGATGCCCCATATCTATCTTCTCTGACTCTCTCCAAGGCCAAGGTTTGCTCCAGGATTCTGAGCAAAGTCTGAGAGCAGGGCTGTTGTATATAATTTTGCATTCTGTGCCCAGAACCAAGGTTCCTGGCAGAGGAGCTGAAAGCCAGCCCATACTCCCCTCGCCAAGCCATACTCCCCAGGGCAGAGCTGTCTCTGCCTAGGGAAGGGGGCACCATTTCTTTATTCAAAAGGGCCCTGTACACACCAAGCCTTGTGCCTGCGGGGATGGGTCCATCCAGGTGGGGAGTGGGAAACAGGTGGCACCTTCTCCTAATTTGCATAAATGTTCCCTGTGGCCTAGTGGCAGCTGAGATGCTCTCATCTCTGGCTGACCCCCCTGCAGCCAACAGCACCCAGCACTCCCTCCCCGCCCAGAGCCCCTGACCTCGCTCGTCTGCACTGCTCTTATCACTAACTCGCTCTTTCAACAAGACTGGTGGAGGCCATCACCCCTTGCACATCTGGCTTGTCGCAGGAGGGAGATACAGGACCTGTGACAGCCGTGATGCCTGGTGGGCTCTGCTGGAAGTCCACTGGGGATAGAGGCCTGTGACCCGGGGAAAGGAAAGGGGGCGAGGTCAGCTGCTACGCAGCCCGGAAGAGCCCGGCCAGCCCTAAGGGGAGCTCTGGGGTGTATTTACCCAGCAGGGTTGGGCAGGATGGCCAGACCGTGACGCCCCTTCTTGATCAGTCACTGATCGTGGACGATCCTGCGATGCCCTCGGCTGAAGAGCTCCCTGTAGCTGCAGCAGGCCCAGGAGGAGTGGACAGCTGCGGACGAGCCCTGGCTGGTGGGGGACCAGGGCACTGCTCTTTTCACGGCAGATTCATCTCACCCCGTCTCTGAGCCAAGTAAGGGCAGCTGCACCGTGGCTGTTTCCTCTTAGTGTTTTCAGACTGCAGGTCTGTGCTTCTTCCATTTAAGGAACGGCGAGCACCTACTTGGCACAGACTCTCTCCCATGTGAAACTGGGTGCAGGCCTCGGGAGGGGCTGGTTTCCATCTGAGCTCTTTCCTGGAGCCAAGCGGGAGGGCGCGGCAGGTCTGTGCACCCACCTGGCGGCTGGTATTTCTGATAAGCCCTGAGATCAACTTCGCACTTTCAAAATGTCCACAGACTAATGGCAGCGAGGTGTTAACAGTCCAAGGAAGGGTTTCCAAAACAGAGTCAAGACATTTGGAGACGGAATCGGTCCAGATCTGCTGCTCCGCTTGACCCACCCTCCTGCTCTGGGCCCTTTGCTGGGCTGCACCCAGGGCACCTGCTGGCCCCAGGGAGCCAAACTGGACGGCATCGCGGATGCTCAGCCCCCCAACCTGCAGCGGCGTGGCCCGCAAACGGCCTAGACCACAGGGTCTGGGCTCGTCCTCGACCCCAGTGGCGGCCGAGCCCACGCGGTTACGGCCAAACCAACCTGGCTCCTCCTGCCACTTCTGGGCTCAGATGAAGCACGGTGCCTGGTTCCGTTTTCCCCGGTGGTTGCCCACGGGCTCCACGAGACAACCCACAATTGTGGAGCAGTTAACTGTAACCAGGAGAGACGGGAGACCGGGAAGGGCTGGCTGATGAATTCATTGCCCTTCCTAGAGATCCCCCACCCTGTGGGCTGTTCTTCGATGCAGTGGTTCAGCTTCTCCAGAAACAGCGAGGGGCCTTGAAATCAGCTCCATTTTTCTTAGGGGCTTGGCCTGCCTGGGCTCGTACTGCTTTGTATTTGTTTCCTTCCTTTTTTGTCTCATTTCCTTTTCCTTCCACCCCTTTGCCTCCTGGCACTGCAACATCTCCCTCCCTCTCCCCAAAAATCTTGCCTCAGGGTTGGCTTCCTAGAGAATCTGGGCTGAAACAGAGCTATTCCGAAAGAGCTGAAGGCCTCATCACAGAAACGCCCATAGCCAAGGGCAACAGCGGGTGCGTAATCTGGGACTTCATTTTATTGTCCGCCCATCCTCACGACATAATCGAGACACAGGCTTGCTCCGCTCCATGTCCTGAGGCTGTGTTGCAATCAGTGATTGCACGGTTGTGTTACCCTCCCCAGTATGACGGGTTATAGGACCACCACTGGCATCATAGACCTCATTATTCATAGTGTGTTACGGGTTGAATTGTGCCCCCCCCAAAATATGTTGAAGTCCTAACCCTGTGAACGTGACTGTGAGAATTCCAACGTGTGTGGGTGTGGGTATGCGGTGGTGAGGTTCTCGCCATCAGTAAACAATTCCTTAACGCCAGCTGGGTGTCCTACAGTTCAACTCAGCTCTGACACTATCCCCTCAGAGATAGACAGCATCCGATTCCACAGGTTAAGGGGCTCCATCAGGACTGCCATCCTCCCCACACACTTTGGGGACCAGTCCCAGGTCCAGATTATCACCTGTGCTTCTGACCAACTGGCTATAGATTGAAGGTTCCTATGACCCCCTCCTGGGGTTCGATTAATTTGCTAGAGTGGCTCACAGAACTCAGAGAAACATTGTACTTGATTATTGATTTATAATAAAGAGGAATTAACTCAGGAACAGCCAGACGGAAGAGATGCACAGGGCAAGGTATGAGGGAAGGGGCTCAGAGCTGCCAAGCCCTCTCCAAGCACGCCACTATTCCAGCATGTCCAACTTGGAAGCTCTCTGAGCTGTCTCCTTTGGGGTTTTTATGGAGATTCATTACAAAGGCATGATTGATTAGATCATTGGCCACTGATGATTTTAACTCAATCTCCAGCCCCTGTCTCCTCCCCTGAGGCCTGGGGGGCGGGACTAAAAGTTCCAGGCCTCTAATCTCTTGGTTGGGTCTCCTAGCCTCCAGTCCCTACCCTTAGGGATTTTCCAAAAGTCGTCCCCTCATTAACATAACAAAAGCCACCTTTATCGTCCTCCTCGCTTAGGAAATTCCAAGGGTTTCAGGAGCCCTATGCCAGGAACTGGTCAAAGACCAAATATATGTGACCTTATTTTGAAGGAAGGTCTTTGCAGATGTAATCAATTTAACATGAATTATGAGTTATACCAAACCCTAACCCAATCACTGGTGTCCTTACAAGGCTCACGTCACCATTCCCACCCTCACCTCCCAATGCAGGAGGATGGGGGACTCTTCTCTGGAATAATATATGGCATCTAATACCAGTTCCTCTCTTTCTTCTGTCCAAGTGATTCAACCACTCTGAGTCAGTATGTAAGTCTATAAACTGGACATATCAGAGGGGAAAGTATATCGTAAGGATGTTGTCAGATGCATAGGAGATCATGAATGTGAAAATTCTCAAGACCCAAAAGGTATTGCACAGCGGTCCTCATTATAGCTATCATTATGGCCGTGGCAACCTATCTGTGTATGACCAACTTTGGCATCTCTCAAAATTGAAACAAAACCCTGGTGACATGTACAAGTATGTTCCATAGGACCACAACCTTCTCAGCAATTCATGTGCCACTCGATATTTAATTGATTGCAGAGCTCCCTAAAAATAATTTATCATAAACAGAGCTGCTAAATCTTTCCCTTGTTTTGCTTTGTGCGAAATAACTATGGCGATGAAAGTAACAAATAACCCCTTCTACCCACAGACAATTCTCTGACTCAAGAGGAGCAAAGTAAAATGTCATTCCCAGATTTGGCATGAATGTGTGTGTCTACGGGGCCATTACTGAACAAGTTTCCATAGCTCATCAGGCATCTGTCAGCACGCTTGCTGAAATCAAACATGTAAACTCACAGGCATTAGCCCAGATAAACACCACCTGCCTCTTCATTTTATAAGATGGCTCTTTAATCCCTCCAAGTTGGAAATGTTCTTCCTAGACACCGAATACTTCTTGAGGGACAGTTTTCGTAATGAGAGTGGAATCCCCCTCCCATCGCAGCCCATTGCTTTGACAGGTGTTAATTACACTCTTGATCAGAGAAACATCTGCAGGCTTCAGCCTGGGGGGAGGTGGTAATTTGCAGCTCGGCAGGCAGTGCATGGAAAATTGCTAGAGAGACTGACTTGCTGGCCACGTGGGAGCCATCGCTGGGGTTTCCCTTCACCGTGCCCCATACCCAGTGTCTCTGGAGGGGCAGGTTTCAGAAGGAATCCCCAGACTTGCCAGCTTTCCTCCTCTCCGTATGCTATTTTTCCTTCTCTTTCCGCAAAAAGTCAGGTCTGCTGAATTGTCACACTGCACAATTCATGACTGGCCATTCTATATGTCTTTTCATAGGTTTGTGGCATTGTTATTTGGTGGCAATGCCAGCTCTGACTTCACATGCTGTCTTTATCTATCCCACTTAGATTTCTCCCCAGAAATATTTATGTGTTTGACTCCAGGGTGCTGTCCAGACCTTTAGACCTCCTGGCGATGTTGTTCAATGTACAGAATATAGACTGTATTATGGGTTTTTTTAATTTTGGAAAAAAAAATCTGATTCCAAAATACATCTGGCCCTGAGGAATTGCCCACTTGTACTCAGGTGACACTTGACAAGTGCCTTGACCCTCTCCGCCCAGACTCAGGCGAACACTTACCAGACAAACGAGATTTCCCAATGTCCCCACCTGTTAGCCGTTTCTACCCCAAGCATTGCTCCTTGAGAGCGAGGATGTGGTGGACACAGTTGGCTGCACCTCCCACTGGCTGTGTCACTACCCCAGGGGATTCAGCTTCCCACCTGTCAAGTAGGGCGTCTACTTCCTAACCCCTAGCGCTGTGTGCTCCTGGCTCTGAAACACCAGCTATGAACTATCTCAGTGTTATGGACCCAAATCATATGTTGAATCCTAACCCCCTGTGTGGCTGATTTGGAGATGGGGCGTGTAAGGAAGTAATTAAGGTTAAATTGGGCCTCAGGAGTGGGTCCCTGATGCAATGGGAATTGCGTCCTTACAACAAGAGACACCCGAGAGAAGTGCTGTTCATTCCCTCTCTCTCCGTCTCTCTGTCTCTTAGTCTTTCTGTTTCTGTCTGTCTCTCCCTCCCCCCACCTCCTTCGTGTGTGCACAGAGGAAAAACCAGGTGAGGACACAGCGAGAGGTGGCCATCTGCAAGCCAGGAAGAGGGCCCTCATCAGAAACCAAATCAGCCAGAACCTTCATCGCGGACTTTCTAGCCTCCAGAACTGTGAAAATATAAATTTCTATTGTTTAAGCCACCCAGGATTTTGTTATGGCAGCCCAGACTAACACAGATACTTACTCTAGTTTTACAGATAAGAAATAAGCTCAGAAAGGTGACATGGAGTCTTAAAGGATGAGTGAGAAACTAACAACCAGTTAGGGGAAGGGAACACTTTTCATCCAGAAGTGCGAGGGCTTAGAGGTATAGAGAGAGGCGGGTACGTTCGGAGAGCAGGGTAGTGCCTGGGGGTGAGGACTTGGGGTGCCATCCTAAGGCAACCATATGCTTTGAATAAAAGACGGGGGCATATGGTTTGGCATGAATATGTAAATGGAGTCTAATTCTGGGAAATCCAAGTTTTGAGGGTGCAGCCGGTATGCCAGGAGTGGGTGGCACAAACTCAAAAGACCTCAAACCTGAGAATGTCAGTAGGATCCACCCCGTGAGCAATACCTGAGGCTCTTGTCACTTGAACACATAAAGAACACGTATTATGAAGACAACCAAAGGGGTAGGTGAGAAATGCTGAACCACACGGTAGAATGAATAGAGCTTCCTAAGCCATCAACGCAGTGCACAAAATCAGCTTCTACTATTCAAAGCTAATCTCTCCTCCATGGTAACTGGGATACGCCACATCATTTTCCTCTTTCTTTCTACTGCTTTCTGTGTTAACCGCAAATCTACTTCTTACTCTCAGGAAGATCTACAAGCAACATCCCAAGGTCCCAAGCCGGAAAATGATGAGAGAAGAGTTCTCAGCATCTTTGCCCTCACCTCTCTTCCACTGGCTGATTTTCTTGTTCTCACTGGCCCTGTCTTTTTCTGCCCTTGAATAAATGTCTGAAGGGACAACTTACCTCCCATGCGAATGGCACCTTTATTTCTCTGGGCAGCCACAGTGAGAATCTTGAGTGGGGTTTAGAAGAAAATGACATCTGGGCTGTTTCCCTAGAAGCTTCTCCCCAGTACATAAAGTCCTCGAAATGATAATTGCTGACTTGGTCCTGTTATCAACCTCCCCCTCCACCCCCCAAGCAGCTGGGCTTAAAAATTATCTGCTGATTGCCTCCCTGTGTGTGTGTGGGGAGGGGGGGTGTTGGTTTTTTAACTCTCCCAACCCCGGTAACAGTGCACATTTTTATGTATACAGGCACGTATACACACGCACATGCGCACGCATCTATTTATTTAATGCTATGTGCGAGACAGTGAAGGCCTCGTAGGAAATGATCACTGCCCTCAAGCAGGAAAAGTGTGTGTGCAAATATGTGAAAAACTAATTTGCAAAGCAAGAGTTAAATAATACCAGCACCAATGGAAGAGATAATCCCTCAGACAGAGATAGCTCAATCTTTAATAAAGCTGTCCCCCCACCCGACCTGGATGCTCATGACAGCTCCGAGAAGTGCTCAAGGCAAAGATGGCAGACCAGAGAGGGATGGAGGGGTTAAGCTACTGGGATTCTTAGCATGAAAGGAAGATTGGCCTTTCAAAGCCATCAGCAGGAACAAACGTTTCATTCGTAGTCCTGGCAGCCTGTCTGTACCAAATAAACAGCTTAAATAAATAGACCTTTATTTTGATAGTTTTAAAATGGGAGTGGTGTTGATTTACCCAGTGTCTGACTTTTGCAAAAATCACACCATTTGAGCTCTAGAGCACTCTATTCCCCGTCTCTGGGGTAAATTGACTTTTAAATGAACGTAGCTAAACAACCAAATCTCTGTCAACAGGATGAAGGCTGAGAAGTGCGCCTCCCTCCTACGTGGCCGTGTCAGTTTCTGAAGGCGTTTCTGTGACTGTTTTCAGACCATAGATCCTGAACCCTTTCCTATTCCAGCAGACATGAGAAAGCAAATGGGGACAGATCCTGGCGAGAGCACACTCAAAGCCAAGAAGCCAGATTGGGCATCCTCTGATTCAAGACTCAAGGAATACCAAGAAAGCAATCCTTTTTCCTTTTCACTTACCTTTCACACAAAAAGGAGAGAGGATTGAGCACTCAGAGTGGTGGTCCCAGCCTGTGCCTAGGGACTCTCGGGCGTAAAGGCTGCTGGCCGGACTCTCACAGGGAGGATGTTGGTCACTACATCCATCCATTGCCCATCCGTCATGGAGCCACCAAACCTTTCACAAGCCCCTCCCACCACACGCTTCTTACTATGCTGAATGCTCTCAAGGCGGACGTAGAAATGAATCTGATGAGGTCCCTGCTGTCAAGGACCTCACGCATACACATGTGGGACATTGCTAATGTAACACCCGCAAAGCCGTCTCTTTAAAACTTACGACTCCAAAGCACAATGAAGTCAGACAGACCCAGGTGGAAGCCCAGCTCTGCCACTCACTAGCTTTGTCTTCTTGAGCCTCA
Organism: Balaenoptera ricei; assembly: GCF_028023285.1. Taxonomy (NCBI): domain Eukaryota; kingdom Metazoa; phylum Chordata; class Mammalia; order Artiodactyla; family Balaenopteridae; genus Balaenoptera; species Balaenoptera ricei. The sequence continues at coordinate 95,347,466 of NC_082651.1, forward strand.
GATTTCTCACTGGGAAACTTTCAAGTCAAGTAAATGAAACTGAAAACAATCCTGTGTGTGAAATCTCCGAGCACACAGTAGGTGCTCAGTAAATGTTAGCTCCCGTCCTTCTTCCCATTAGGTGACTACTGCAAGCCTAATACCGGCCTATAAGACTGAAAGTGGAGATGGCAATATAACGGATCCTGATGGGAGTGGGAAAGACCTTTCCCCTTTACCCAAGAATTTCATTCTTCTACTATGTAAAAGATGTTGTTGGCCCCCTCCTGCCCAAAGCATTCAGCTTCCTTGCTCCCTCTGGCTTCTTAGCCACATAACCCCAGCACCTAGACACACAGTGGACATCAGCAAGGGTTCCATTAAACAAGGTCCCTCCAGGATTTTCCAAGTCAATAACAGCTTCTGCATCTTTCTGGTGGCTGTATTGCTGTGTTCCTTTCTCAGCAATCCCAATGTGTTTTTTAGGATATAGGCTCACTTGCTATAAAGATCCAAACATGAGAGAGAAATATATTTCCAACATGTAGACAGTTCAGGGAAGGTAGTGCTTTTTTATTGGGCACTTAATATACTCAAGGCCTCATGCTAACAGTAATATGTGGTATCTAATTTAATCCTCCTAACAAGAGACGATGTTGTGGACTGAATGTGCGTGTCCCTGCCAAATTCATGTGTTGAAGCTCCAACTCCTAGTGTGGCTATATTTGGAGATGGGGCTTTCAAGGAAGTAAATAAGATTAAATAAAGTCATAAGGGTGGGGTCCTGATCCAATAGGATTAGTGTCCTTATAAGAGGAGATACAGAGAGCTCACACTCTCTGCCATACGAAGACACAAGAGAAGGTGGCCACCTACAAGCCAGGAAGAGAACTCTCAGCAGAAACCAAATCAGCAACACCTTGATCTTGGACTTCCAGTCTCCATAACTGTGAGAAAACAAATTTTTGTTGTTTTAGCCACCTGGTCTACAGTATGTTGTTTTGGCAGCCCAAGTAGACCTAAGATGGATGATAGTTATTCTAGTTTTACAGGTAATAAAAATAAACACAGGAAGGTGATTTGACTTGCTGGGGTCACACAGCAAAGCCAGGATTTGGGCCCAGATTTGCCACCCTCCCCAAGGCCACTGCTCCTTGTACTGTCCTCCAGCCACCTCTTTTGATAGCCACATGTTTTGTGGTGAAAGTGTGGTTAGAATCCTGCAGTTTGATGTCTAGGGCAGCATATCCCAAAGAGAACCCTGGGGAGCCCTATCTCTGTGGGATGTACTATGATTCAGTTGTGTCCTCCAAATAAGACATGCTGAAGTCCTAACCCCCAGTACCTTAGAATGTGACCTTATTTAAAAATAGGTCTTTGCAGATTTAACCAAGTTAAAATGAGGTCATCGGCATGGTCCCGAATCCAATATGACTAGTGTCCTTTTAAAAAGGGGAAACTTGGACAGAGACAGACACACCCAGAGGGAAGACAATGTGAAGAGATGCATGGAGAACATTCTATGAAGATGGAGGATTGGAGTGATGCATCAACAAGCCAAGGAACACCTGATGTTCCCAGAAGCTGGGAGAGAGGCTTGCAACACGTCCATCCCTAGCACCTTCAGAGACAGCATGGCCCTGTCAACACCTTGGTCTGCTTTCCAGTCTTTTCTGCTGATGACGGGCAGGCAATGGGGATTCGACTTTAACTTCACCCAGTCACTTCCAATTTTAAATTTTGACTCTTTTGCATATATACTCAAATTTAGATTCTGCCCCTTCCCCTTATCCTCCCTAGGATATCTATGTATGAGGGCAGCTCAAGCCCAGAGGGAGAAGGTGGATACCTGTCCTCCCTAGTCCCTAGCCATGCTGCCTAGTCCTTGAGCATCATGGCCTGGTGTCCATGGGCTCCTCCTGCAACCAGGCCACACAGCACATAGCCTCCTCATCATTGCCCCACCCCCAGGCCTCTTCTGGTCTATGATCCTCACATCAGGTCTGCTGGGCACCAGGGAACTCTTAGTCATAAAGCTTTTAAAATATGTAGTTTTCTGTATGCTGAGAACTACAAAACACTGATAAGAAAAATCAAAGAAGACCTAAATCAGTGGAGAGATATACCATGTTCATGGATCAGAAGCCTCAATATTATTAATAAGTCAGTTCTTCTAAAATTGATCTACTATAGATTCTGAGTGATAGTAATCCAATCCCAGCAGGCTCTTTTTGTAGAAATAAACCACACATTTGTATGGAAATGCAAAAAAAAATTAAAATAATTTTGAAAAAGAAGAACAAAGTGGAAGGATTCACACTATTTGATTTTAAGACAATATAAAGTCACAGTAATCAAGACAGTGTGGTATCAATGAAAGAAAGACATATGGATCAATGGAACAAAACAGAGAATCCAGAAAGAGAACCAAACATGTATGGTCCATTGATGTTTTACTGAGGTGAAAAGATAATTTGTGGAGCAAGGTTAGTCTTTTCAACAAATGGTGCAAGAACAACTGGATATCCATACACAAAATTAAAAGAATCTCAACTCATACCTCACACCATATACAAACTTAACTCAAGATATCAATATATCATAGACCTAAATGTAAAACCAACAACTATAAAACACTGAGAAGAAAAGATAAAAGAAAATCCTTTTGACCTGAGAATTAGGCAAGGTTTTTTTAGATAAGACACAAAAAGTAGTAATCAAAACAGGAAAAAAATTGAACTTTTTCAAGATTAAAAACTGCTCTTTGAAAGACACTTAAGAAAATGAAAAAAAAAACCATAAACTGAAAAAAAAATTTGCAAAACATATACATGATTTTAACAAATCCAAAATATTCCTAAAATCTCAAAATTCACCAAAACAAGCCAATTTTTAAATCAGGCAAAATATTTGAACAGACACTTATGAAGAAACATGGATGGTAAATAGCACATGAAAAGATGCTCAACGTCATTAGTCATTATGGAAATACAAATTAAAACTGTGAGATACTACGACACTCCTATAAAAATGACAAAAATTTATATATATGTGTATATATATATATATATGTATATATATATACACATACACACACACACTTATATGGAGAGAGAGAGAATATTAAGTACTTAGAAAGATACAGAGCAATTGGGACTCACACACTGCTGGGGGGTAGTCACTTTGGAAAACAGTTTGGCAGTTTCTCCAAAAGTTCAACATACCCCTACCATATGATCTAGTCATTCCACATCTAAGTACTGATATTTTCCTAAGAGAAATGAAAGCATATGGCTGTAGAGTTGTACCTGAATGTGCATAGAAGCTGTATTCACAAGAGCTCCAAACTGGAAACAACCCAAATGTTCTTGAATGGGAGAATGGATAAATAAATTGTATTAGGTTCCTACCATGGACTCAGCTATAAAAAAACGAACTACTGACACATTCAACAACACAGATGAATCTTAAAAACATTATGTTAAGAGAAAGAAGTCAAACATGAAAAGCTACCGTATGACTTCATTTATAAGCCATTCAGAAAAAGGCAAAACTCTAAGGACAGAAATCCAGAGGTTGCCAGGGGATGAGGGTGGGAGGAGTGACTGACTTCAAAAGGGACAAGAGGGAACTTTTGAGGGTGAAGGAAATATTCTGTCTGGATCGTGATGATGTTTACACAACTATATACGTTTGGCAAATCTCACAAAACTGTAAACCTAAATTTTATGATATGTCAATTACATCTTACTAAACCTGACTTAACATTTCTTATCATTAATACCATACAGAGATTTTTCTCTCTTTTTAAGCAAAAGTTTATCATTAAAAGAGAAAAGAAGCACTATTTATGCTAATTTCTTCTGATTAGTACATGACTAAATACCATGTTTTTGTATAGAGAGAGCTATAAATAAAGAGCTACATCTCACTCACATGGTACGTTCTGTACATCGCACCTGACAGGAAACTTTTAGAGTCACTGCTTCTAGAATAGTCCCTGCACAGAATCAAGGTGAGGAGAGTGGTCATGAGTGTTAATTCTCTGCTTCTCACCCACGTGCCCCTCACCACAGCTGGGGGAGGAAGGCATGGTCACCGTTATTACTGTTTCCATTACATAAACAGAAAGATGCAAGAATGCAAAGATGAAGTTAGACTTTGCTAAAGGTCACATGGCAGGTTGGTGGCAAACCCTGAACTGGAATCCACATCTTTTTACCCCAGAGAAAATTGTAAATTTTCCTTAATCTTCTCCCCAGAAATAACAAAGTGAAAAAGTGTGGGGGTGGGAGCTATAGACAGAGGTCTAAGCCCAGTTGAGGGGAAATGGATGAGCAGGGAGAAAACCTGTTTACAGGCCAGTGGGCTATTTTGGGTGCTTTCCACAGACCAGCTCAGTCGACGTGACAACGCCACCCACATCTCAGCCCGGAGCCCGTGAGGTGGCGCGGGCCCAGGGGTGACAGGAGCTGGGACACGCCACCTGCTGTGCTTCTGCAGCCTCTTTGCTCTGATGGGCCCTGAAGTGGAAAAAGCTCCTCTGGGGACAGACGACCTGGACCCGAATCCTGCTCCAGCCCACATTCCCTGTGGGGTCCTCGGGGCCCAGGACGGCAGGCAGGCCTGGAGAACCTTCCCGTGTGGATAAGCTGACTCCTGTGTCCCCACCCTGCGGACCTTCCCTTTCCCCACAGGGGGGACCAGAACTCCATTGTCGGCCCCAGGAGGCCTCTCCTATGTCACCCCACCCCTTGGTTGGCTCCACCTTGTTCATCCTAGGCAGGATTTCCCCTAGTGAGCTGCTCTCTCCACCAGCTCTGAGGGGTCATTAAGGGGCATTTTCAAAAGAGTTCTGAGGAAAAAGAATAAGTTCAGTGGGAAATTCTGGGCTAAACCAAAGAGTTATGGGTTGAATTGTCCCCAAAAGATGCATTGAGATCCCAACCCCCAGTGCCTCAGAATGTGACCTTATTTGGAAATAGGCTTGTTGACGCAATTAGTTTAAGATGAGGTCATTCTGGAGCAGGGTAGGGCCTTAATCCAATCCGACTGGTGTCCTTATAAGAAGAGAAGAGAGCTCAGACAGGGAGAAGACGACCATGAGGCAGAGACTGAAGGGCTGCCGCTGCCGAAGACCACCAAGGATGCCAGCAACACCAGAAGCTGGAAGAGGCGGGAAGGGTCCTCCCCTGTGGGTTTCACAGGGAGCGCAGCCCTGCTGACACCTTGATCTGGGACTTCCAGCCTCCAGAACTGGGAGAGAAGACATTTCTGCTGTTCTAAACCACGCAGTTTGTGGTACTTTGTTACGGCAGCTTGGGGAAACTGGTACACCAAGTCGAAAATAATTCTGTACTTCTCAGTGACTTTACTAAGCTGACCTGCAAGAATGTCCAAAAAGGAGGAAATAAGCCTCATTTTCTCAATGGATTTTTACCACAGAACTCTTTGGGAAAGGGGGATCTTCAGGACTCACCTGTGGTCCCCCAGGGAGATGACGTAGAACGAGGGACCAGGGGGCCCACACAGCCCGGGGGCCCCTCCAGGCGTGGTGCTCCCTCCCACAGGTCCACCGCCAGTCCCCACAGAGAGCCCTGCTCCTGGTCAGTGAAAGAAGGAAGGAAGGAGTGAGCGCCCCTGATTGGCAGTGGTGTCATCCTACTGATGGATCACTAACCCTCCACCTCCAGGGGCTCACCCCAAAGGGAGGCACCACAGGACATTTGCTCGCCTCTCTGGCCTCACCTCCCATCCTCCTTACCCCTTGCACACCAGAGCTTTAGTTATACGACACTAAAATGCGCCGTGCTTTCTCTCCTCTGGGCCTTCGCACGTGCTGCCCCCTGCTGTCTAGAATGACCCCCTCTCCCACCCCAACCCACCTTCTGTCTCTGGGTGGGTTACCACTCATTCTTTGAGGCCAAGTTCAGGGCCTAGGGAAGCCCTATCCCAGCACCTTGCGGAGGGCCCTACCGCAGTCCTTACCCCTGGTCTCCAGCGAGGGTTGGCCGCAGCCAGAGTGGGACCCAGTGCAGAGAGATGGGTCTCAGTGTCCTCAGGTCCAGTTCAGTGTGGCCTCCTGGCTCTGACCTTGAGCCCTCACTTTACCTCTCCAACTTACTGTTTTCTCATGTATAAACAATACTCTTTGTCAGACTTTCATGAAAATAAAATAACATATGAAAGGTGCCAGACGTTTAATCAGATAAGTAAGAGAGCACTGTTTTTATTTTGATGTTTGTCCAGGGCATGTCTTGCCAGCTGGACTGTGGACCACTTGAGGGCAGGACAGTGTGTGTCTTTCCTCTTCGAGTCCCAGCCCCTGGCACAGCCCGAATCACAGAAGCCGGTGTTCCCAACCCAGCCAGAGAGCAATCGCTGCCGGGGCACAGCAGGCTGCCGGCTATGTTGTCAGCCCTTCCTCCTCCTGTTTCACAACCTGCCCCCAGGATGCAGGTGCACCAGCAGCATTGCCTGCCTGGCCGCTCCTGAACCACCCTTTACACCTTTCCCCGTGGCCCAGAGCCTGGCGGCTGCAGAGCACAGAATGATGGTGAGTCCCGGGGCATGAATCAGCACTCGGGGGTCAACCCCAGCTCTCCACGTGACATCCACACCCACTTCTCACCCATCAGCAGAGCAGAGCAGGCAGCACTTCCTGTCTCAGAAAGTCCTTGTCATTTACCAAAGCAAGTTGAAAACTGCTATAGCAGATCCCACTGAAAGGACGTGCCAGGGAAGGAGGTGAGTTGAGAAGCTGCACTAACCGCCTCAGGGCTCCACTCTGTGTGGGAAGAGGTGCCCTCCTCTTACATGCTGTAACTCTTTCCATTTTCCAAATTTATATAACATACTGATAAAAAACATACAAAAACGTGCATTCATTAAACAGATATTTGAGCATCTTTTAGTCACCAAGCTCTGCGGAAATCATGGGGACAAAAATTTTAAAGTCCTACACTTAAGAAATATATTAGTTAAGGTACAAGCTAGATGGCTAGAACAAAAATTCTCCAAATACAAGGCCCAAACCATATAGGAGTTTATTTTTCTCTGTTACAAAACTTCAGAGATGAATTCTACTCCACAGGGTCATTCAGGGAACCAGGTTCCTTCTGTGTTTTTTCTGACTGTGGTATAACTTACTTCTAATAAAGCACAGAACTCTTAAGAGGGCAGCTCATTTAATTTTTATATGTGTATACACCTGTGTAACCAGCACCCAGATCAAGATACAGAACATTTCCAGCACCCAAGGCCCTCCTGTCTTACTGCTTTGTCACACTCTAGGGTGTTATCTTCATACTGTGGTCAAAATTCACTCAGATCATCACCTGCACGTTCCAGCCCAGAGGACAGGCAGTAGGAGTATGGGGTGGGGTTGGGGGGAGGCACACAATCTCCTAATAAAAATGTGATCTGGAAATTGTACACATCACTTCTGTGCATACTCCATTGGCTACTTCTTAGTCATATGGTCACATGGGCTGCAAGAGAAGCTGGGGGAAATTGCCTTTATTCGGGTAGCCGCTTGTGCCAAAAAAAACCCTCATGAGGTTCTGTTACTAAGAGGAAGAAATGGAGAATGGATCCCAGGTGTGGAGTAGGCAGATAAATAGCCAGACAGCACACATACCTGGTCCTCTGGAGCCTGTTTATTGAGGGGACTCATGGAGCAGTAGTAGGGCATCAGAATCTGGGGGAGGGAGGGACAGTGGCCCTTGGGCTGTGAGGCTTTTCAGCTGCACAGTTAGAGCGGTGCTGGATCCCTCCCAGCCAGATCAGAGACTAGGATCCAACATCAGTGTGTCACGGTGGGATTTTGGCTCCATCTCAGCATCCATGGTTAGGAGACCACCAGCCCCTCCCATGTCATTATCAGGGGGTGGGGTGGAAGCCCTACCATTACAGTTTTTATGACATGGCCACCTCAGGAATCTACCAGAATTGATTGCCTCAAGCTCTTGGCTTTTGCTAGTCTCCATGAGTTTTTCAGGAGATCAACTTACAGAAAATCAATCTAGGACAAATTTAACTCCTACCTGTAAAGAGGACAATTAGCGGTGAGGGTCACAATAGGCTCACACTCTAATAGAAGCTGTCAACCAGCTAAAGCAAATTCAGCGTGATAGAAGCTCTAATGGAAGTCTAGGAGTGCTCTGTATGGAAGGCTGTCAGTGCAGAGAGAAAACACTTAAAGTGCGTCATAAGGAAAGAGGGGGCTTTTTAGTGCACAGGGGAAAGGACGTGCATGGCAGGGGAATAGCACGGGCAAGGCAGCAAGAGGTGTGACTGTGCGTATAATAAGTCCCTTAACAAACACACATAAAAGCAAAGATTAACTATACATAGGGGAAGAAACACAATAAAAAGAACCTTATGGTAACATAAGTTTATTATAGTAAGCATTAAATTTACCCGGCTCTAACTTTCCTGGAAGTCAAAGCATACAGGAAATTCACCAGATTATATAACTTTGTGCCTGATCTAAGTAAGTACACAAGCTTGTCAAGAATTATGTCTTCCAAAAGTGCTACCTGGCATATACTTGGTTTTAACCTTAAAAGGAATTCAAAATTATAAGCAAGATGGGTAGAATTTGTCCACTGTGATATCTTAGGAAGTCTATGCAACCTACGTATGTTAGGGGTAGAAATAAATAATATAATTTTAAACAGCATCCAGCATAGAACCATATTACAGATAACTAGATGCCTAACCACACCTTAACTCTGCTAACATGGAAATTATTTAGGGTTTAGTCTAAACTGCTGTGTCAGAGGCCCCCAAATACAGGGACTTAAATAGACATGTGTTTCTCTTTCACATAACAGTCTGAATGCGGGCAGTGGGCCAAGACTGGCAGGTATCTCTGCTCAGTGAGGTCACTTAGGGACCCAAATTCCTTGCCTTGTGCTTCGCCATCCCCGAGGCTGTCCTCACTGCCCACGTGGTGAACCCTGGCCCCTCAGAACCCCCTCAACATCCCAGCCCAGGAAAGGTGGAAGGAGTGAGCAGGGCAAGCAGCTTACATACTTAAAAAAGTAAGTTGATCTTCTAGATAATACAAACTATTAATATAAAAATAATAATCTGGTTTCAAAATTATAATAATTTGGAAATGGCATGCACCACTTCCTTTCCCATCCTATTGGCCGAAAGTTAATCATATGGACACAGTTAGCTGCAAGGGAAGCTAGGAAATGTGGTCTGTGGTTAGGGTTAGGGTTAAGGTTGACGTATGCCTGCTTAAAACTCAGGGGCTCCTGTTGCCAAAAGAAAGAAAGGCCGTTCGCAGCCTCTGCCCCAGCGTCTAAATACAGGTGTTCACAGAGATAAAGTAACCGAATAGCAAAGGAGTAGGGAGCTCACTAAGGCAGTGAGCTCACCAGTCCCAAGGCTTTCTATTTCTTTCAAAGAAAAAAATCTGTTTGTTGCTGACCCTCAGTTATGGGTAAGGAGAAGAGAGTATTAGAACAATTCAGGGAGGCCTCCATAAACTCTCCAAGCAACGGTTCAAATTTCTACTCCATTGAGCGCTCTGCCAATATAAAGGCCAACTTAAGCAGGTAGTCAAGGTGACAAACTTATGTCCCCTTTTCTCGCTTTTGCCAAATCTGGCCTCACACCACCTGACCCATCCCTTGCATTCTGCAGACTATGAGACCCTCGGCACCACCAAGAGGGTAGAAACTTGCAATCGTTGTGCATGGGTAGTATAAGCAACCGAGGCTCCTTGGTTCCTGGGAACGTGTTTGTTATAGATGGAATGCTCTTCCCCACTGTGAGCAGGACCGGGGGTTTAGGAGTGGCTCGGTGACTCACGGAGACCCTCAGTGGCTGCCCCGAGGACACAAAAACAGGAGACGATGGAGAGGGCTCGCGTAGCTGCAAGCGGAGCTGGCACGTGATGAGGCGCCGCGGACTTAGGGCAGGAATGCCGCACTCTCCCACCCGAGGCCCCTCCGCTGGAAGGGATGAGCCCGAGGGACCTGAGGGTGACCCCTCTGGAGGACACCGTCTATGCCGCAGCAGGCCCCCGCCAGGTGGGTCTGGACCCAAGACCAGAGACACAAGCTTTTGTGATAATCTGGTTCACATCTCCCTTCTCCGCAAAGACTCTAAGTTCCATAAGAGCAGGGGCCATGCCTGTCTTTTGCACTGTTATGTCCCTAGTGCCTGGCACATAGTAAATGCTCAATAAATCTTTGTGGACTGACATCCTCCCAACTCAGGCCTCACCTGGAGCCACGGTGCAAGAACATTTATTGGGTATCTGCTACCTGCTGAGAACTGAATTAGGTATTTCACCATGTGGTATCTTAGTTCATCTTAACAACCTCGACAGGTATTATTATCCTCATTGGGATGGAACAGAGCCTGGGGCCCCTCCTAGACACTGTGTTCTCGTCTCAGGATTACAGGCTTCCAGAATGGGGAGGAGAGGCAGCTCTAAAGATAGCTCAACTTCTTCAATGTGCAGTCAGTCCCTTGCCTAATCCTTACACAAGCCCTGGGAGGTATGATCCCATTTTCCACATTTTAAAGAAGAGGAAACAGGCTTGGAAGGATTAATAACTTGCCCAAGCCCCTCAGCTACAGGCACCAGGGCTGGGTTTGAACCCAGATCATTCTGACTCCTAAGCCCCAGCTCCTTCCACTTACGTGGACCCAACACTTGTCCTTTGCTGTGGACTGAATTGTGTCCCTCCCCCAGAATTTATGTGTGGAAGCCCATGTAACCGTACTGGAGATGGGGCCTTTAAGGAGGTGATGAAAGTTAAATGAGGTCATAGGGTGGGCCCTGACCAGATAGGACCAGTGCCCTAATAAGAAGAGGAAGAGACACAGGCACCCTCTCTCTATCATGTGAGGACACAGCAGGAGATGGCCATCTGCAAGCCAGGAAAAGGGTCCTCACCAGAAACTGACCATGCTGGCACCCTGATCTCAGATTTTCAACCTCCAGTACTATGAGAAAATAATTTCTGGTGTTTAAACCAGCCAGTTTAGGGTATTTTGTTATGGCAGCCTGAGCAAACTAATACAAGATTTTTCTAACACCAAATAACTCAGAGTTCAATGGAGCAACCTCATAAGGATTCCCTTCCTCATTGTTCAATATTTTAGGGGAAAAAATTGCTTTAATATCTCCCAAGGACATCATAGAGTATATAAAAGAACTGGGAATTGCTGTAGCGCCGGGCCTGCTGGTTAACTTCCTCATAAAGAATTTATGGGGCACAAGTACTCCCCAGGAGCTTCCAGAAACTCTTAAAGCAATTCTTCCCAGTCTGAAGATCCTGCCTTGTAAATGCCTGGCCCTCATCACTCCTCTCCAGGGGGCAACTGCCCTTTCCCTCTGGAAGGCATCTGTTCTACCAAGAATCCCTCATACCTTCCCAGTTAACACAGAGCGTTCAGAACACTGAGGAAGAGGATTGGCATCTCCCCCATTTCCCAGAGAGGGAAGATGGAGTTCGATGGGGGGCAGGTCCCCAGACTTACTGAATAACAGTTCTTGAACTCCATCCAGGGTCTTCCGACATGAAAACCACAGCTCCCATGTCAAAGTACAATGTAAGAAAGTACATCTGAATAAACTGTGTTAAATACGTGAATCGATCCACGGGCAAACAGTTACATTCAACATGACAACTAAATAATTAGAGCTATTTGAACACCATGTCAGCCAGAGAGAGAAGTAACACAAAGATAAAGAGGAGGAGAGAGGGAGGGAAGAAGGAGGAGGTGGAAAAGCGGAGATGTGCATTTTCCTCTCTCTGTTCATCTGAGGCTCCTTCAGTCCCCCTTCCAACTCAGTCCGTCCGGCAGCTCTTGACGGAGGCCACGGGCCAGGCACGGGGCGAGGAAGGGCTGAGACTCAGAAATGACTCCATCGAAGCCCCCTTGAGGCTTATTACACTCTGTCACGTCTCCACTAAATTGTGCCGAGCAAAGCAGCCTCTGGGAGTAGGAGGGTCTTTCCTCTGGGCTAAGCCAGGGGTCTGTCACCATCAACACGTGACATGAGAGTTCAGGGTCCTCCAGTGCTCTGATCGCACCCCCTTGGGGACACAGCAGGTTTGCTAGCAAACTCCAAGTTAGGGCTTCCACTAACTTCCTATGTCTCATTTATGCCTCCTAACATCCTTAAGAAGAAGGTATTGTAACCAGCTCTTTTTTACAGAAAAGGAAAATAAGGCTCAGAGAGGCTAATTAACTTGCCCAAGGTCAAGTATCTAGTGAGTGACCAAGCCAGGTTTGAACTCAGATCTTCCGGCTCCAAATCCATTGCTCCTGCCACCCTTCCAAGTTGCCTCCGGTCCTGTGTCCGATCCCTCATTTATACATGCATACGTAGGTCTAACTTGGCACTTAGAGTCCAGACAAATTTGGAGCTGGGCACAACTCACATTCACCCTGACTCTGAGTGTGTGAGCCATGCATACCCTTGGAAGGAAACTATTTGCACCTGTTTCTGAGGGGGATCTAAAACCAGGGAAGTAATGCCTGAGAATGAGCCTTGTAAATTTCGGAGCCACCCAAATGTGGGTTGATGCCAAGGTCAAGGTCCCTCGCTGTGTGTCTGCCAGCAGGAAACAAGACTGGGAGCCCAAGTTCAAACCACAAGGCCTCCTTGAGCTCTTACCAGACCCTTCCCTGGGGGAGAGTCCCCCACCCTGGTCCCTTCCACATCCCACCATATCCAAAAGCCTCCACTTCTCCATCAACAAAAACATAACTTAAAATACATTTGATGATTCACAGCACAGAATAGAAAGGCACCCCAGTGTCCTAGCGGGTACTGGCTCTGCCAAAGCAAATCCTCATGGCTTTCCGCAGCATCACACGCTTCTTCAAAAGCGAAAAATGATTTTAGCCTTCTCAGTAGATGTTGAACCAGAAATGGAGTTTCAGATCTACATTTTGAAGTGTTTCATAAAGCATTCCTCCGGAAATAGAAATGAGTTTGCTTTTTACCACAATGCATGAACTAGCTCGTTTCTGAGCTCTTTGAGTGATCCAATTTTTTTCATGGATGTGGTACAAGGGGGTAATGCATGAGATTTATATGTAATTCTCTTACAAATGTTTTTCCCCCAATATCTAATTATCCCATTCAAACCCAAGTACATTGTCTTCTAAATTTCTAAGTGGTTTAATAATAGAATTGCTTCATTAACTCTGATACATGCTCAGGAATCAAGCAAAAAAATTACAGAAGAGACAGAAAAACAAGCAGCTGTAGACACGGGCACATCTGGATTCTAAACACTCATGGACCTGGCAGCTGAGGTTGTGCTATCGAAAAGCCATTACTGGGAGTCCTTTGGTTGCCAAGGTCTTAAAAGGATTGTCCTACTGTCTCTGCCTCTCCCCTTCCTTACAGAGGCCATCCTTGGGAGGCCATCCGGTCACTCCCATCCATTCTCTCCTGCTTTCTTCCCACCGTGAAGCAAACTGGGGCTCCACTCTCCTGCACAATAAATGCACAGAACTGGGAAGACGTCTTGGAGCCCTCCCTCCTGCCCCTACATCCAGTCCGTGACTATGACCCATTTAGATTTCTTTTCCATCTCATGCATAGAGGCCCAGGGTGATGGGGATCACTGTGTCTCTCCACTTTGTTTACAATGAGAAAATAACCCGGAGAGGAGAAATGACTTGACTAAGGTGACATCAACTACGGGGCCAAACCAGGACTAGGATCCAGGCACTTCAGCTCCGCACCTCCTTCACTCCCCGGTAGCCCTCACGTGGATGCCCGCAGCCTCCCAACTGGTCTCCCTCTTTCACAACTCCCTCAACTCACCTGTCCCACCACAGCCTCGACAATGATGTCTCAGCCTCCCACTGGAGCCCCTTCAAAGTCTTCCCAGGCCAAATAAAGTCCCCGATCTTTCACCTGGCATTTGGGGACCTGAGGATTCACACTCGCTCTACCCTTCCCACTACTTTGGACACAAACTTCCAAATGGGTGACCCTCCAGCCCACCCTGCTTTGGGCCACCCCTGGTCTCATCCCCTTGCAACTCAAACAACCAGTCAGCATCCTGCCCTCCCCCCCCGCCCTCAGTGGCCCCTCCCCGGCCAAGTCGCCCCGACAGCACAGTGCTGGACACCCCTCACAGCACCTGTGGCCCTCTGCTACCTGACAGAGCCCTCTGTGGGCATGCGTCCCCTCCGCGGGGCTGCCAGAGTGGGGGCCACATCCTAACTATTTTTGTATAACGTTCCCTTTGAGCCCAAAGCTTAGCACAAACCAGACATTTAACAATCAGGCACTTAATAAAGGTGAATAAAGTGCCAGTCCTTTTTAAAATGATAGCTTTCTGCAATATTAACTTCCTCCAAATTGGCATTATGATCATTGTCTATACTGTGAAGGATTTCCAGCTGAAAGAGTTTCTGACACAAGCCTATCCTCCTAAGGTGTTGAGTAAGACAATACTTGTGCTTCAACAGTAAGAGCCAAGCTGAGGACCCAAGCTAAGACCTTTTGCAGAGAGTCACCAGGGAGTCCCCCATGAAAGGGGGTACAGATACCTCCCACTAGGGATCCCCAAGTCAGGAGAAGCAGCCCTGCCCCCAGTGACTTCCCCAGCAGCTCTTCTACTATGTAGAAACTGGACTAGGGGTGGGGGAAGTTGAGGGACAAACGTCCAGGACCAGGGGGCTCACAGCCCAGCAGAACTGGAAGGACACATCTGAAGAGAGCCCAACTGCAGAGCAGGAGGCCGTAGGTGCAGTCAAAGGGATGCAAGATGATCCCTTTGACTGCACCTAGATGAACAAGATGCTACCAGATGGAGGGGGCCTGGCTTCGAGAAGAGGAGACCTCTCAGAGCCAGACCAAGGGCTTTCCACCCTTCCACTCGGCCATCACCAGCAACGTACCTCCTCGTGGCCATCAAATAGTCTCCATCTCATGCAAAGGGACGTAGGCCTAGAGGAGGGGCATTGCCTCCTGGTAATTTCGTTCCTTAAAGAACTACCGCCCTGCAGACTTATCCCACCTCCACTGGCCGAGGCTGGGTCACGTTCTGCATTTCAACAATCACTAGCAAGGGGGATAGAATTATCACCACAACTAATCAACCTCAACTTCCTGGGAGATCCAGGGAAGCATGGAGGCCCCACACCTGAACAAAATTGGGGTTCAGTTGATGAGGAAGAAGGGGGGTAGTGGCAGTATCAGCTACAAAAGTAGAACCTCAGCCCAACATACTCAAACCTTCTCAGCTGACTCGATCTCACAGCCCTCTCCTGTAGGGTAACAGAACTTCAGCCGGGAGAGGCAGCATGTGGGCCATCAATGGCCTCAGAAAAATCTGGACTTTCCATTCAGTTCTGAAACCTGAGAGTCATCTGGCATTGGGCAAGTCACTTAACCTCTCCGAGAATGTTTTGTCGTCTGAAAAATGGGGATTACCCAGCTATGGTAAAGATCTGCTGAGGAACGGTTTGTGCGCTCTGTAAAATCTTATTCCATGTAAAGGGGCCTCCTTGCCTCTCCTCAAAGCAGTGTAAAAGATGATTGTGATACAGGATGCAGTTGGCTGGCTGGCACCAATGGTGCCTATTTTGGGAGGAGTGGTTACCAAGAAACACGAGGCTCTGGTAACCTTGACAACCATAGGTAAGACAGCATGATGGTACATCGACTTTCTGGATTCCATTCTTATCTCCTCCTCACGAAGCTTGGTATCTGGTGATTCGTCTGTCAGATGAAGCATCTGCCAGGGCCGAGCAGGGCCTAGCATCAGCCTGGCTAGGCTACTCTCAGACAGGATGGTCCAGACGGGCTCTGGAAGGACACAGACAACTCCCTGCTTCTAAGGTCTTTGTGGAAAGTGCCCGTTTTCCGCCTCGCTCCTTGCGGTCCTTGACACCATCCCATCCTCACTCCAGAAGTCCAGGCTGCACCAAACACTGTGTGTGGGAGCAGGGATTGTACAGAGTAGACTCTGGTTAGCAATTACAAGCTCAGACAGCAGCTATAAGGTGCAGTCAGGGCTGCCCAAGAAGAGCAACAGTGACACTCCCTTGTAAACTCAAAGCGTTTGAACCGCTGCTTTCATTGAGTAGATACAGAAGATATTAGTAGATATAAATAGACATAGAAGCATATTTATAACCAGTGTGTAGCGTGTAAAGACTACCAGGGCTACAAGCGCCCACATACCCACAACCCACCTTAAGAACCAGAATGTGGCTGGCACCTTGGCCCCCACATGTGCCCTTCCCCATCACGTCCCCGCCTCCAACATCTGGGTACCTCTGTCATGAATTGTCTGTTTACATTTCCTTGCTGTGCTTCATAGTTACCGTGTTTGTATCCCTGAAAATGTACTTAGTTTTGCATATTTTTGAACTTTACATAAATGGAATGATATAGATTAATATAGACTCATTCTTTTCCCACCACTTTATTTCTTTTTTTGCATCCACCATAAATTCCTGAGACTCACCCTTCTTTTTTCTTTTTTTATGATTTTTTTTCCCCTTTTTAAATTAATTAATTAATTAATTTTATTTTTGGCTGCATTGGATCTTCGTTGCTGCACGGGCTTTCTCTACCCGCGGCGAGCGAGGGCTCCTCTTCGTTGCGGTCCGCAAGCTTCTCATTGCGGTGGCTTCTCTTGTTGCGGAGCACGGCTCTAGGCACGTGGGCTTCAGTAGTTGTGGCACACAGGCTTAGTTGCTCTGCGGCACATGGGATCTTCCCGGGCCAGGGCTCGAACCCATGTCCCCTGCATTGGCAGGCAGATTCTTAACCACTGTGCCACCAGGGGAGTCCCGAGACTCACCCTTCTTGAGACACACTTATTTGTAGTGCATTTGTTGTCACTGCAGTATAGTGTTCCATTGCATAAATACACCAGGAACTTATTTATCCCTTCTCCTGACAATGAACACTTAGGTTGTTTCCAATTTTATGCCACTAGGAACAATGCTGCCATGAGCATTCTTGATAAGATTTACTCTAGAACATGTACCTAGGGGGATGACTCCGCTGGGTCCTAAGGTATAGGCATCTTTAGCTTTGCTAGGTAATGCCAACTTGTTTTCCAAAGTACTTGTGCCAATTTACATTCCCACCAGAAATGGACAGATTCATGAATTCTCTTCAAATCTCTTTAATAAACAAAATTTTTTATTTTTAATGTTATCCGATTTATCCATCTTTACCTTTATGATCTGTACATTAAGTCCCCTACATACGAACAAGTTCCGTTCCAAGAGTGCATTCGTAAGTTCAGTTTGTTCATAAGTCCAACAAAGTTAGCCTAGGTACCAAACTAACACAATCAGCTATATAGTACCATACTGTAATAGGTTTATAATACTTCTCACACAAATAATGCATAAAAACAAACACAAAAAATAAAGAAAATATTTTTAACCTTACAGTACAGTACCTTGTAAAGTACAGTAGTACAGCACAACAGCTGGCATACAGGGGCTGGCATCGAGTGAACAGGCAAGAAGAGTTACTGACTGGAAGAGGGAGAGGAGGTGGGAGATGGTAGAGCTGAGGGATCGTCAGCAATAGGAGACGGAGGGCAAGCTGCAATTTCACTCATACCTGACACTGATGGCACAGGTTCTGGCTCCTTGCTGGATTCAATTCTATCTACCCTCTTGAAAAAACGATCCAGTGATGTCTGAGTAGTAGCATGTTCACATCTTTGAAAGTTCTCTACTTGAAGGTTTGTATGTAGGGGACTTACTGTACTTTTTATATCTTGTTACTTCACTTCAGGTCATAAAGATAAATACCATATTATCTTCCTAAAATTTTATAATTTTGACTTTCATAGCTAGGTCTTTAATCTGCCTGGAATTGATTTTTGTAAATGGTGTGACAAAGGATCCCATTTCATTTTTATTCTATATTGCTATTTTTTGCTGAGCACCATTAATGAAAAGTACATTTCCCCCACTAATCTACACTGCCCTGTTTCGTCATAAATCAAGTTTCAATGCACATCTGTTTCTGGGCCTGCATTTTGCTCCACTGGTTTATTTTTATATCCCTGTGCCAATGCCACATCATCTTAATTACTACAACTTTGTATAAGTACTGTTATGTCGTAAGGCTAGTCCCCATCTTGTTCTTCTGGGGTATTTTAGTTATACTTGGCCAATTGCTCTTCTGTATATATTCTGGAATCAACTTGTCAAGGTCCACACACACACACACACAAAATGGTTGGGGCTTTGAGTAGCATAGAATTGAATGTGTAGATTAGTTCACAAAAAATTAGCATCTATATGATTTTGACTCTTTTGTATCAATAAACATGATACATATTCCCATTTCTTTTTTAATGCTTTTCAGTAAAAATTGTATCATTTTTCTCAACCTTGGCATTACACACTTTTAAATTTATTTCTATGCACTTATTATTATTTATACTCTAAGTGCTATTTTTAATATCATTCTCTTTAATAGACTGTTGGAATATTAAAGTGCATTTGACTTTGTCCTGCCTTTCCTCTACAAACTGTATGCCTGGTTGATGAGGACACGTTGATGAGGAAAAGGTTATTTTTACACCCGTATTCTAGCTAATAATTGAGGGAATTATAGAATTAAACTATCACCATTTCACAATTCCTAATGGATTAATGGATATAAGTAATGATCATCAATAGCTACTAACATCCCCCCAAAATAGAGAACCAGTCATTATGTGCCTCTTCATTGAAGAGTACAAGAATACCCTATGAATGAAAAAAAAAATGAAAAAGAAAAAAATAAACAAACAAAAATATAAAAACTTAAAAAAAAAAAAAAGAATACCCTATGAAGTAGCCTTGCCTAAAAAAATTCAGTCTAAAACTGATCAAGCCTTTAGATCCAATTAATAATTTACAGGAAAAACAGAGTATAGAAGAACATGTTAAACACCGTGGGCATGCAATAGGCAAAATCCACAACAAACAACCCAGTTTGTTCAACAAATAAATTGCAAGGAAAAATAAGAAACCACAGAGACGTATCTATAGACTACAAGAGACCCAAGAGACACATTAACAAATCACAGTGTATGAGTCGAACAAACTGTATGCATGAGAATTGGAGAAATTTGAACTCTGAGTACATAATAAGGATTCATTGTTAACATCTGTTTTTAAGTGTGATAATGGTATTATGATTATATTTTTAGACTGTATCTTTTAAAGATACATACTGAAGTACTTATGGGTAAAATTGTAAGCTGTCTGGGATTTGCTTCAAAAATAATCCAGGATAGAGGAGTGGGTGGGGATGGATGAACAGGACTGGTCATGAGTTCATAAATCGTTCAAGCTGGTGATATGCACATAAGAGCTTAATAAGCTATTTTCTCCACTTCCGTACATTTTAAAAATTTTCCATAGTATAAAGCTTTTTTAAAAAAGCTAAAAGAAAATAATGTCATTTATCCATTGGATACAATTTTCTATATATTGATATATATGTTACATCAAGCTTTCTAAATGTATTTTTTTCAAATTTTCTATGTACAAACTGAATTTTTTATCTGCTTTCCCTATCAGTTAATGAGAGAGGTACAGTTAAATCTTCCAATTTGATGGTAGATTCGTCAACTTCCTCTTATAGTTCTTTTCTTAAACCAACTTTTGCTTTATATATTTTAAGGCGATATTACTAGGTAAATACAAGTTTAGAGTTATAATATCTTTCTGATGAATTCTTTTATTAATATGCAATAATCCTCTTTATCTCCAGTAATTCCTTAACCTCTATTAGATTCCTTAACCTGCCTGCAATTAGATTATATTGTATACCTGCAACTTACATAATATTGTACATCAACTATACTTCAATAAGAATAATCAAAAAAAGAAAAACAAACAAAAAATCTAGTACACTAAAAAATGCATACTTAATAAAACCTGAAGATAATAATTTTATCTTCCTTCCAAACAAAAGAACCTTATAATCATATGCTAAATTTTCTAGTATATTTGTTTTACCTCATTTCTTTAATCTTGCAAATTAGTAATTATTATTATTATTGTTGTTGTTGTTTTGGTATAATCAAAGGCTGCTTGGATTTACATACTTACCAACTTCTTTGCCCTCCATCTCTTTTTACATTTCAGATCTTCCATCTAGAACGAGCCCTCTGCTTTTAGAATTTCCTTTAGTGAGATCGTGTTTGTGATAAACTCTCCATTTTTGTCTTGAAATGTCTGTATTTTACCCTTATTCTTGTAAAATAATGTTTCTGCATATAACACTCTAGATTTCCAGTTATATTTCCCAGTTATATATTACAGATATATAGTGCCCTTTGAAAGTACACTCTCTTCTGGCTTCCACTGTTGCTATTAAGAAGTTAGCCGTACTGCCTTTCTACAAATAGTACTGAGAGTGAAAAATGAAACCCCCTACACCTCCAGAAAAGGAAGTTAAAACAAAGCCAAGAAAGCAATACAGAAAAGGTGTCCATAGCCACTAACAACAACAAAAAATGATGAAAGGAATGAAGGAGAACTTGTTCCATGTCACCCACATTCGGGCAGCCCAAGACACTGCAACTCTGAGGTATCCAAGTACCCTGAAAAAACTGCACCCTGAATAATCAGCTTGACCCGGATGCTGTCATCAGGTTTCCCCAGCCACAGAGTCCGCCATGAAGATGGAGAACAGCTGCACACCGGTGTTCTCCATGGACGTCAAGGCCAACAAGCATCAGATCAGATGAGCTGTGAAGAGGCTCTCTGATGCTGGTGTGGCCAAGGCCGTGCCCTCACCTGGTCTGACGGAGAGAAGGCGGCACTGGCCTTGACTTTGGCTTTGGGTGTGGCCAACGAGATTGGGGGATTATGTAAACAGGGCAGAGCTGGTGAGTTCTCAATAGAATAAGTTTTTCCACCATCCACAGAAGGAAGGAGGAGGAGGAGAAAGAAAAGGAGGAGAAAGAGAAGAAATCTCTCAGTATAAATTGTCATTCCTTTGAAAGCAATCTGACTCTCCTCTTGTTGCCTTTAATGTCTTCTTGTCTTTGGTGTCTTATAGATTCAGTTTGACATGATACCAGCTCTTTTTTATTCTTTACAACAGCCCGTTGAGGCAGGCAAGACAGTTACTCGGGAAAAGCCCAAACGGACTTTTTGGCCAGCCCAATATCACTTGAAAGATGCAGAAGCTAAGGCTGAGAGGTCAAGGGTTACAAGGGAGAGAAAGACTAGAAAGTACTTTCAACCATGAAATGTCCTACTCTTTATAATAAAGGATGAAGAAATGGCTAAGTTAGATGTAGGCTCTGTCAGAACTAGAAGCAGAGACCTCAAAGAATGTCAGAAATCTCACTGAGGGAGTCAGGCTGGCCCTTAGGACTGCACATTTGTGACAGGAAGGTCGTGAAAGTAGAGAGGCTAGCTCTCAGCTTCTCAGACCCAGAAGCTCCAGCCTCCTCATCTCCCAACTGCTAACACCCAAGCTCTTGAGAGGCTGATTGGGATGATAAGAAAGGATCTCTGAGAATTAATTTGCAGCTCAAAATAGAATGACCAGAGGGCTCGGACAGTCCAGAACAGTGATCTCCCAATTTCTTTAATGTGCCACCCACCAGTAAAATGTTTAGAGTATGCATCCTCAATAAATGCGCTTTCATCCTTTATAAATTGTTAAGTAGTGAATAAGACTAAACTACCACATTATGTACACTGTAACAAGTAAACTGAAAATAGAATGGGGTTGGAGGTGGTGGGATGAATTGGGAGATTGGGATTGACATACATGCACTAATATGTATAAAACAGATAACTAATAAGAACCTGCTGTATAAAAAAAAATTAAATGTCAAAAAAAAAGAAAATAGAATGTCAGAAAAGGATGAAATATAAATATAAACGGAAGTTCTAATATTTGTCCCCAGTCTCCAGTGAATCATCTTGTCTCTCAAAGCAGCAATAACAAAACAATAACAGCAAGGTTCCTGCTGAAAACCTTATGAGCTACAAATGTTTTCTTTACATCTGAGGAAACCAAGGATAAGTAAGGTCACAACCTTGATCTGCATCACACCAAGTGGGGGACACAGCCAGGACTTGAACTTGGGTCTGCCTGGCTTCAAATCCTGAGTATGATCTTTTCCCCCATTGTCTTTGCCCCAGTTTCAGGGGCGAGTTAGCTAAGACAGGGGCCTTAGCAGGAATGGAATCACCAGTGGTCTCATAGTCAGTAAGTACAAGCTGAAACAGCCATGACTTCAATACCGTATTTAATTTTTGTAAATACTTGGCTTCCTGACTGCATATGAATAAAAATGCCCATTACACTAACCAGATACCCAGAATTAGAAAATAAGCCATTTTTAAACCACCAAAACATCTAGCGGTATATAATTATTCACTGCCTACAGACTATATTTTTAAAAGAGTCGCAAAGAGCAGGAATGATGAAGCTGGCATTATTACTCCATCATTAGATCACCATGGTGTTTTAGTCACGTGATTAACAAATTTCCCTCCTGACTGAAACTGAAATGCCAATCAGGATTAGCTGGATTTCAGGGTCAGTCATGGGAAAGTATAAAATGGAAGTGGCGGTTTTGATTACACAAGCCTAGAAACTGGCAGGGTGCAGCCTCAGACACTGGCCTGCTGTCCTGGACAATCTACCAGGTAACAGTGTGAGCTCCCTTTGATGCCACTGATTTGATGCAGTTGGAAGGAAATTCCTGTCAAGATGGCAAACTGTCACTGCCTGCTGCCCCTTCCCATAAAATCGACCTGGAGAAATGACAAAGCAAGAGAAGCAGGGGTCAGAGGAGCAAACACCAAGAACAATGAGATCAGAAGGTTCAGAAAACCAAAGAACGGCTTAAGCAATGGCCGGCATCAAAGGTGCCTCCCAAACATCACCCACGCAACCTGCTGAGATGACCGAGCTTTGCCCACCACGGCCAAGGGAAGCATCACCCTCCAAAGGTCTGGCAGCGTCTCAGCGAGGGCAGGACACCGTCAGAACTAACTGAGAATTGGAAGCTGGTTTCAGGCGGGTCTTCCGAATGGGGAAAGCTTGACTAGGACCACGCAGGGGCCATGACTCTGATTCTGAGGCCAAGGGTTCAACGAATCTGAGAGCACAAACCAGCTCCTGATGTTTTCCATCGAAAAGTTGATAGTCTTTCTGGAAATTTCTATAAGAACAACCAAGCAATTACCTGGAAAAATAAAGTTAGTGAAGACAGAGAAATAGCACAGGGTCCTACTAGTGTAGGCAGTAGGTGTGGTCCAGGCCTAGTATGCGTAGACTTCTCTGTTCTTACTGGTTGGAGTGGGGCTGGCGCTGGGGTGCTGGAAGACCCCCAGAAGTGGCAGTGAGAGGGAAGGTTAGGGCACTTTTAAGTTCCGCTCTGGCCACCATTCTGCCGTCCTTAGAACAGTCATTGTGGGCCCATCAGGCTAGGCCCCGGCTCCTCGTCTCTGTGAAATAAGCAGAGCACTACGTGATCCTTGCTGGGGTGAAGGTATGAGAAAAACAGGTGAGGACAGATCCCCAGCCTCAGGCATCACCCCCAAGCACCTACAGCATGGGGACCTGGGGAGACTGGCTCTTTCCAAAGCTGCTGAGGGTCAGAGATACAACCTCAACCAGAGCTTCAGGGAGGGAAACAAAAAATGGGAGGATTCTCTGGGATCTGGACCTCAACACCCTGGGTTCTTTCTATAGGCAAGGGAGAATTCTTTTTCCTTCTCTCCTCCTAGGTTCTCCAGCTGCGCCTCTGAACCGGACAGATTGACAAAGAGGAAAACCAACGTAAATTTATTAGCTTGTGCATCACGCATACACATGGGAGTACCCAGAAGTGAACAACTCAAAGGGGGTTAGAATTTGGGGTCTATTCATCTAATTTAGTAGGGGAAAGGGATGGGGAGAAAGGACATTTTGGGAAAAGCAAATGACTTTTTGGAAAGGTAACTGGGCCTTTAGGGGAATAGATGGAGATATGACCGTTTGTGACAGTGTCTGGATGCGTGGTGCAGACTCCGAGAAAAAAAAATCCCGGAGGGGATTTATGACAATTGAGTTCTTTTTGGAGACTCTGCTTTCAGGCAGATAAGGGATTTCAGGAACTCAAATGCCTTCAGCTCAAAATAATTCTTATGTCAACATGGTAGATTTGGTGTGGCAAATCCTGATCCCTTAGGTTCCATCCCTCCCCTCCCATTAGACTCTGGGACTGACACAGGCCTGGTCTTTGACATTCCTATGGGGCCCTGAACCCACAGGCCAAAGTAGCCAGATTCCTGAGAAGGACAGCCATTCTGAAATAAAGACGGCCAAATAAACATCATTTACTCCCTGAAGCAGAATGACTGAAAGAGGAGGACAAAAAATTTTTAAGAGCATAATAATAAAAATACTTAAGATAAAGGAAGAAGTGGCAAAACCATCTGTAAGAATAAGAAAACAGGGACTTCCCTGGTGGCTCAGTGGTTAAGAATCCGCCTGCCAACGCAGGAGACACGGGTTCGAGCCCTGGTCCGGGAAGATCCCACATGCCACAGAGCAACTAAGCCTGTGTGCCACAGCTACTGAGCCTGTGCTCTAGAGCCCACGAGCCACAACTACTGAGCCCACGAGCCACAACTACTAAGCCCATGAGCCACAGCTACTGAGCCCCTGTGCCACAACTACTGAAGCCCACGCACCTAGAGCCCGTGCTCCACAACAAGAGAAGCCACTGCAATGAGAAGCCCGCGCACCGCAACAGAGTAGCCCCACTCGCCACAACTAGAGAAAGCCTGCATGCAGCAATGAAGACCCAACGCAGACAAAAACGAATAATAAATAAATTAATTAATTTAAAAAAAAAGAATAAGAAAACATTTTTTTTAAAGAAGAGGAAGGGCAAAGAACTTGAGGAGACATTTCGCCAAAGAAGATAACACAAACGGCCAATGAGCACATGAGAAAGGGCTCAACACCATTAGTCATTAAGGAAATGCAAATCAAAACCACAATGAGGTACCACTTCACACTCATTAGGATGGCTATTATGAAGGGGGAAAAAAACAGAAAATAACAAAAGTTGAGGAGGTTATGAAGAATTGGAACCCTTGCTGATGGAAATGGGGCAGCTACTATGGAAAACGGTACAGCGGTTCCTCAAAAAGTTAATCATAGAATCACCATTTGACCCAGCAAATGAGTATAAACCCGAAAGAACTGGAATCCAGGACTTGAACAGATATTTGTACACCCATCGTCATAGCAGCATTGTTCACAGCAGCCAAAAGGTGGAAGCAACCCCAGTGTCTACTGACAGATGAATGAACAAACAAAACGTGGTATATACATACAACAGAATATTATTCAGACTTAAAAAGGAAGGAAAGGAGGGATAAATTAGGAATATG
This sequence comes from Balaenoptera ricei, assembly GCF_028023285.1. Classification (NCBI taxonomy): domain Eukaryota; kingdom Metazoa; phylum Chordata; class Mammalia; order Artiodactyla; family Balaenopteridae; genus Balaenoptera; species Balaenoptera ricei. The sequence continues at coordinate 95,372,843 of NC_082651.1, forward strand.
GGATTAACAGATACAAACTACATAAAATAGAAAAGCAACAAGGATTTACGGTGTAGTATAGGGAACTATATTCAATATCGTGTAATAACCTATAATGGAAAATAATCTGAAAAAATATATATAACTGAATCACTTTGCTACACACCTGAAACTAACACAATACTGTAAATCAACTATATTTCAATTACAAAAAAGATAACTAAAAAAAAAAAAGGAAGGAAATTCCAGCACATGTTATAACATGGTTGCCAGAGGAGAGAGGAAATGGGGAGTTATTTTTTCAGTTTGGGATGATGAAAAAGTTCTGGTGGCGGTGGTGATGGTAGCACAAGAATGTACTTAATGCTACTGAACTGTACACTTAAAGTGGTTACAATGGTAAATTTTATGTTATGCATATTTTACTATGATTTTTTTAAAGCTTCCATCCACTTATCTCCATGGAGACAAGACTCTACTCTCCCTGTAATCTAGCATCCCTAGGAAGCAGCAGTGTCCCTGGAGGCTCTGCTCTAGGCCCTCAGACCCTGGGGGATGGGGGAAAGGGAAGGGGCAAAGGGAACGTTGGGAAGTGATGAAAATGTTAAATATCTGATTTTGGTGATGGTGACATGAGTGTCTAAATGTGTCTAGGGACTTCCCTGGCGGTCCAGTGGTTAAGACTCCACGCTTCCACTGCAGGGGGCACAGGGTTCGATCCCTGGTCGGGGAACTATCCCGCAGGCTGTGTGGCACGGCCAAAAATACATAAATAAAGAAGACAAAAAGAAAATTTGTCTAAATTCATCGAAAGGTACTTGTAGGTGCATTATTTGTAGGTTATTTATACCTTAATAAAGTTAAATTTTAAAATGGGGATGGAGGAAACAAGATTGGCCAAATGTGGTTAATTGTTAACAAGGGTGGTGGGTACACGGAAAATTATTGTTCTATTCTGTCTACTTTCATTTGTATTTGAAAATTACCATAATAAAAGTTTTTAAAAATCCAAAGACCCATCATCCAACTGCCCTTATTCCACCATCCACAAAGACACTCCCCAGTGGGACTGAAAAGTAAGGGCCACAACTCCTGACATTTACACATTATTTACAAAATATGTTTCACAAACTTTAACTCATTATTCTCACAAGAATCCAGGGCAGCCATAAATCATCATCCCATTTCCACGTGGGAGCTCAAAGGGACCCGTGGGAAATGACTTTCCCAAGATCTCACAGGCTGGGCAGCGGGGCTGGGACCGGCGCCCGGGGCTCCTGACCAGAGCAGGCGTTTCTCGCACCGCACCTGCTGCACGGCCAGGGCCCCAGGCACAGCCCCCAGGCAGCAACTTCCACCTCTGTCAGGCTCTCCCGGGAAAGTGCAAAAAGAGCCTCCAGCAGGGCAGTTCTAACCCAGGTCAGCAAGTGGGGCTGGAGTTAGCTGCCTGTTCGTTTCCATGGTTACGTCTTACTCTGCTCCCCCTGAGCCCCAAACAGGAGGCTAACACAACGGGAGGGAAACCTCCCAGCAGGGTTGGAAGTGCTCCCTGACTGTGCACAGAACATGTCGGTTGTCTCCAGCTTCTGGGAAAGACTCTACTCGGAAACAGTCACCAACGTGCAAAAGGAACACCATCTCCTGGCATCCTGAGCCTCAAGCCACGTGTCCAGAGGTGCCGCTCTTTAAGGAAGAGACCAACCGCACGCCGGCCCTCTCTCCACACCTGTCTCATAAAGCGGTTTCGAGGATAAAATGAGTAATGCCTCTAACGTGCCTAAAAGCATAGCTGGCTCACAGTAACCCCCCAATATTTTCATTAATATTACGATTTCGAACATCTCCACAGAACTTAAAGTGTTTTAGTTTCTCCTTTAAAGTAGAATTGCAGGTCTTTTGTCTTGGTTCTCCAGAATCGGCCTCATCCGGAACACAGATGAGAACCGTGCTAAGTGAAAGCCCCAGAGCCTCCCCAGAAGCTCCCAAGAAGTTGCCCTTAACCTCTGGTCTTTATGCTTCCCTGGGAATCAGAAACTTTAGCTTACATCCCAGGTCCACATTGTTGGCGCCGTGACCCCAGTCGGGCGAGTGGGTGAGCCTGATGAGGCCTCAGCTCGTGCGCGTGGAGGTGAGCCCCATGGGGCCAGCAGCAGAGCTCTGGGCTCGGATGTGCTGTGGGTCGTGCAGGGCGGGGGTGCCCAGATCAGGGCAGGCGGGCTTGCTCGGGGAAGCATGTGCGCAGGCGCACCGGCAGATGCAGGAGGCCTCGGGCCTCGGGAGGGCTGACCCGGTCATCAGACGGAGCCAGCCTGGGCTCACGCCCGGAGAGCAGCTGGGGGCTCAAGGCCTGAAGAGCTTCTGGCTCCAGCAGGAGGGGCTGCCCGGAGGCCCAGGTGCAGCAGGAAGGTTGTCACACAGCCAGAGGCACCTGGCAGGCCACCAGGCCCCTCGCCTGGGGCTTCACTGGGCCCACTCACTGCCTCTCCATTCCTGGGCGACTTCCTGAGACCAGCCTCCAGGCTTCGAGGGTCCATCTCCAAGCCCTCTGGTCACCTGCTCTCACCACCAGGCCTCCCTCAACCTTCTTTAGCACCCCACCAGCCTTACCACACCACCACCGCTGCCCCCTCCCCAAAGTCTTGCTTTTTCACGGTACACCTTAGTGGTGCAACTGAAATATTGGTTCCTCCTCCTTCCAGGACAGGGACGGCTTAATTTCCTGACTGTGTTATAAGGCAGGGGATGATTACATCCCATTCTTCTAGCACAGAAAAGATAAGACTTTTTTGTTTCCTATTAAAACAGGCTGAATATTTATATTCTGCCATAATTTCAATGCATCACCTTCTAATGAGTGAGCTGTGGCCCCTGCCTTGAGATTCTGGTCAACCAGCAGCAAGGTGTCGAGGAGAGCGCCCTCTGGTGAGAGAACTAGGGGACAGTTAGGGTGGCAGCAAGCAGTGCCAAAAGATGTACGGATAGCAGCCTGGGGGCGGGACTACTGTGTCCTAGGACAGTCACTGGAGAATCAGGGTTTGGGCTGGGCGGAGATGGGACTGCAGAAAGAGTGGAGCATCCTAAGAGCAAGCTGGCAGGAGAGGGGACATCTGGGTGGTCTGGAACCAGCTGGTGCTTCAGGGCCATTTCCCAGGAGCCCTTTGACTGGTCCGAGGGGGCTGGCTTGGAGGACTTGGAAAAAGGCAGGGATAGAAGGGCTACGGTAGTCCTAGGGAGCAGGATTCCCATCAACTGAGGGAGTCAGTCAGTGCTCCCTCGAGGCTCTGAATTCAAGCAATGATACCCAAAATTGGGACAGACCCAGAGCGCCCTGACAAGGAACGTGTAAACGCAAGGCACCCTCCTGGCCAGCAGCAAGCTGCTGCCCAAGTCCGCTGGTAGTGTAAGTGGAGTCTGGGATTTGGGGCACAGAGCAGCTGAAGGACGATGGATGGAACACTCTTGTCGACGGTGGGCAGCTCAGGGCATCCTTTCTTCTCTGTATCCTCAGGGCACAGGTAGGCACCCTCTAGGAGTCTGCTGATTGGAGCAGACTTCTGGCAGTCTGTCTTTGACGCCTGCTCACCTCAAAACAGGCCTTGCCTTCTCTTTTAGTTCCTGCCTCTCAGAGGTCTGGCCTGAGTCCCCACCTGCCAAGCCCGGACAGGAGCTAGCTGTGTGTTCACGTGCTTGCTTGCCTGTGTTTCTTCCTTGCCTCCTTCCAAAAAGGATCTGAGATAACTTTCCACGATATGAACGAGATGGAAAGTGGATACGTGTAAAACTCAGGGTGTTGGATAACAGTTGGTCAGTTTCTTACAAACTAAATATATTCTTACCGGGCTTCCCTGGTGGCGCAGTGGTTGAGAATCTGCCTGCCAATGCAGGGGACACGGGTTCGAGCCCTGGTCTGGGAAGATCCCACATGCCGCGGAGCAACTAGGCCCGTGAGCCACAACTACTGAGCCTGCGCGTCTGGAGCCTGTGCTCTGCAACGGGAGAGGCCGCGACAGTGAGAGGCCCGCGCACCGCGATGAAGAGTGGCCCCCACTTGCCGCAACTGGGGAAAGCCCTCGCACAGAAAGGAAGACCCAACACAGACAAAAATAAATAAATAAATAAATTTAAATATATTCTTACCATATAATCCAGCAATCACAATCCTTGGTATTTACCCAGATGAGTTGGAAACATCCCCACACTAAAACCTGCACGCGGATGTTTATAGCAGCTTTACTCATAATCGCCAAAGGTTGAAAGCAACCAATATCCTTCAGTGGGTAAATGGACAAGCTGGGGTATATCCAGGCAATGGAATATTATTCAGCACTAAAAAGAAATAAGCTATCAAGCCATAAAGTCATGGCAGAAACTTAAATGCATATTGCTAAGTGAAAGAAGCCAATCTGAAAAGGCTACATATTGTATGATTCCAACTACATATATGACATCCTGGAAAAAGCAAAACTATGGAGACAGTAAAAAGATAAGTGGTTGCTAGGGCTTGGGGGGAGGGAGGGATAAGCAGGAGGAGAACAGAGGATTTTTAGGGTAGTGAAAACTACGCTGTATGATGCTATAATGTCAGAGACACGTCATTATTCATTTGTTAAAATTCATAGAATCCACAACAGCAAGAGTAAAGTGTAAACTATGGACTCTGGGTGATGAGGTGTGTGATGTGTGTTCATCATTTGTAACCAATGTACCCTCTGCGGTGGGATGCTGATAGAGGGGAGGCTGTGCATGTGTGGGGCAGGGGGTGTATGACAAACCTCTGTACCCTCCTCTCAGTTCTGCTTTGAACCTAAAACTGCTCTAAAAACAAAAATTGATTTTTTTAAAATCTGGGCAATGAAAAATACTAGTAAAGTGGAAAGGTAATGCCTGGGACATCCCTGGTGGCACAGTGATTACGAATCCGTCTGCCAGTGCAGGGAACATGGGTTCGAGCCCTGGCCCAGGAAGATCCCACATGCCGCGGAGCAACTAAGCCCGTGTGCCACAGCTACTGAGCCTGCACCCTGGAGCCCTCGAGCCACAACTACTGAGCCCGTGAGCCACAACTACTGAAGCCCGTGCGCCTAGAGCCCGTGCTCTGCAACGAGAAGCCACCGCAATGAGAAGCCCACGCACCACAACGAAGAGTAGCCCCCACTCGCCGCAACTAGAGAAAGCCCGCGCACAGCAACAAAGACCCAATGCAGTCAAAAAATAAACAAATAAATAAAAATAAATAATAAGGAAAAAAAGAAAGATAATGCCTGAAGGAAAGTTAATGGGTACGTATTCAGTTACATATTATGGTACATATTCTGTTTCCCTTCCCAGTCCTGTCCCCTTCAGTTACAAAATCAGGGCAAAGATTCCTAGGAGCAGAAATTGAGAAACCCAAGCAGCTAACATGTTTACTATACCAGGTAAAATAAAACAACTAGTCCTATATGCATCTGCATTTACAGATCTCAAAAATACAGAAGGTTGAGAAGAAAAGCAAGTTCGAAACATTGTTAACAAGAGAACAATAAAATATCTAAACACATTCTGTGAGGCTGCATATTGCTTATGGAAGCATGCAGGATAAATTATGAAATCATGGCATGGATGCATGCCGAATACATGACAGCAGTCGCCTCTCAGGAGCGCTGAAGGGGACAGGACTGAGAAGGGAAACAGAAGGGGCTTCAAATATTACCTGCAGTGTTTTATTTCAATAAAACAAGCAAACGAAAATGTCTGAAGTTAAATATCTGTTCCTTTAGGGTGTCAGAAATGTGAGAGTTATTATCCTTTGCACTTTGTATTTTTAAGAATTCAAAATAACTATTGCTAACTTCATCATAAAAAACTTTACCACATCCAAAATGGTAAGATCAAGCCAGCCAGTCAGAAGGCGGCTTTTCCTGGGGAAAATGTGTCCCCAGGCGCTCATAAACAGGGCACGTGGGATGCAGTCAGCAAGGGCCTCGATGACCAAGTGCTTTCAGTAAGCACGATGGCCAGTCCTTCCACATCCCTCGGGACAAACCAAAGGCATAAGAACAAAAGAACTAGAGAGAAAGGACCTGAGCTTGACCCCACCTGAGGCCATTTTAAATTATTTTATATGATACTTAAGAGAACCAGAGGGGTGGCCCTGACATCCATCCTCAAGGATCTGCAGGAACAGTGGCGACACTTCCTTAAAGTTCTCTGGGCCCGCAGGGCTGAGCTGCCCCACCTCCATCAATGGTCTCATCGCACACCCAGGCTCAGAGGCTGCCTTCTGTAACCATGAGGGACAAGGGGACTGCCAGCGACAGGATGATGACACGGCAGTTCACCCTGATTTGCCCAGCAAACGCCCCCTCTCTCTTGCCTAAAGAAAGCCCTTGTCCCCGTCATGTTGTTCTTTGTTCGACAGCAATTGCTAGGTCCACCCCGTGCCAGGCACAAGGCCAGGGACACTACCTTCCTAGACTTTGGGTCCCAGCATTGCCAAAACACTGTACTTGTAGGTGCCCCATGACACGCCACGCCAGCCCACACCTGCGTGTTTTGCAGAGGCTGCTTCAGTGGTCGGAAACATCTTTCCACAACTCCCACCAGGCTGACTCCTTCTCATGTTACATGACCCAGCTCAGGCATCACCGCCTCCAGGAAGTCTCCGGGGATTGCCTAGTGCTGGATTAGGTGCCCCTCATTCTGGTTTCTTCCCTCTAGTTTGTTGCATTTCCTCCAAGGAACCTGTTTACTAGGTTATCTCCTCCACTCAGCTGGACCTCAGGGGAAGAGGCCAGACCTTACTCATCCTGGCATCTCCTGAGCCTGGCACACAGCAGCCCTCAGTACTTACCCATAGAAGGGAACTCCATGAACAGACGCCTGCGCCCAGCCCTGCCTCGGAGAGCAGCTCACTGTCTATCTATTGGGAGATGGTGTTAATAGAACAAATATCAGACATCGGGTGGGCTAAGTGCTCTCCCTGAGGTGTGCGAGGTGCCCAGAGGGAGCACCCGCAGGGGAACGGCAGCCTTGGAGGTCTAATACCCCTCCCCCATTTTCTGCTCATCAGTAAAAGCTGCTGAAAGTGAGCTTTGGGTCGCATCAGCCACCACTGCTGCGGGAGGATCCACAGGGGGAGGGAAAGAAGAGCACCGCCAGTGTCTCAGGAGAGCTTATAGTCCCACAGAGAATTCTTAAGAACACTTAGTGACGTTTAACTCCCTAGGTGACAGAGTCCAACTCGCAGCTCATTTCCCTGCTGGGACCCTGCTCTTATCCTGTTCCCCCCTCAGGTTAACTTTGCATTCAGGGAGGTGACCCTGGCAAAGCATTAAGTTCTATTAGCCTGTAATAGCCTAATAAACGCCTGTCATCCACTACCTGGAAATTTAGAGGAAAGTCGGGGTAATTTTTACCAATCTCTAAGTACCTCTAAGTAGGAAATTGGCTGACAAACCCATGCAGACATTCTAGAACATCGTGTTCTTGTGTAATTTGGTCTCACTTTCTAGAACACTTATTCCTGTTGAGAACACGCTGTTGCTAGGTTACGACCAGTGAGTAAACACCCTGACTTTCTATTATTGTTTCATAGAATCCCAGCCCCTGTCACTTTATTAAAACGGCTCTGCTAAGGGCGCCCGTGACCTCCTAATCGGTCTCTCTAGTGGACACTTTCTAGTCCCTCCCTTGCCAGACCTGTGGCCTACGAACTTGGGTATTTATCTCTGTGGCCTCTGGAACATTCCTTGGGCCTCTCTGCTCCTTCCCCTGTGCCCCTCACTGCAGCCTGCCCCTTAAATGCGGCTGATCCCCAAGCTCCTCCACCACGGCCGGAATAGGGTGAATTGCAATTCTCAAGAGTGCAGGGCCTATGCCCGAGGTGGAGGGCCTCCTGCAATCTGCATCCCAGGCCCCCGGCTGGCCTCTTCCCTCTGATGCTGTCTCCCCAGGTACACTGGTCCAGGCCGCCCCATAAGCACAGGCCTCACCTCCCACATCTACTGGGGCTTCTCCCCGAGCTTTTCCCCAGCCTCAGGCCCACGTGTCCACCTTCCTTCTGACATCTCCACCAGGATGTCCTCGGCTCCCCCAAAGCAACCTCCCTCACCTTCCCAGGAGATTGCATCCCCCATCTCAGTGACTAAGGTCACCTTTCTCCTTCAGTTACCCAAGGTAGGGAAGTGAAAGTCATCCCCCCACCAAAAAAAACACATCTCTATCACCTGGGCACAATGACTTCATGTATTTCTCCAAATCGCCCCCACTGTGACTGCCTTACATCAGACCCTCATCTCTCTCTCCTGGACTGCTGCAAAATTCACCTAGTACTCTCCTTGCCTCCACCTGGATAACCCACCTCGCCCAGCCATCCAAGACTCAGTGCATTCCTGCCGTAATGAATAGCCTCATGCACAGCAATTTGCGTGTAGAATGAATTCCCCTCCAACGGAGGACAATTTGGCAATATTTGTCAAAATTTTAAATGCAAATGCCCTTTGACTTAGCAATCCCACTTCAGGGAATTCATGCTCCGCACACATTCCTATGTATGAGGATATTAATTGCAGCCTTGTTTGTAATAGCGAGACACTGGAAACAACCTCAATGCCCATTCATAGGGTAAATGTTGAGTACAGCATGCTGGGTCCGTGGAACATTTTATAGCCAACAGAAAGACCATGGCAGCTCTATATGTGCTAATACAGGATGACTCACAGTGCAAAGAGTAGAACAGTGTTGTATCATGTGCTACCGCTGTGCTCAAAGGGGGGTATATCCATATACACTCTTATATCTGGATTCTCTCTGGAATAAAGCACCAAAAAGGGACAGTGATTGCTTTTGGGATGAAGACTCGGGGATAAAGGCCAGGGGAGACTTGTCACTACATACTTTTTGCACCGTCAAAAATTCTTTACGCTGACCATGTTTTACCTTTTCAAATAAAAATACGTTCAACCCGTCTTGCACGCTGCAGTCAGCAACCTTTGCAAAGTGCAAATCTGATCACGTCACGCTCCCGCTTCAAACTCTTCAGGGGCTCTCCACGATGGGGTATCTGGGAGGGTCACAGTGGATACCTGTCCTAGAGTAATTAACATCTGTAAGGTATTTTTAGCACCTTTTCACTCTCAAAAGTGTCCTGAGTGGACGATACATTATATCCTTTCTCCATCGGTGACACTAAAGATATAGTCTACCCTCCATAACTGGAGTTGCACCTCTTCCTCATCTGGCCCATCTCCCCAGCCCCACCCGACAGTGGCCCCTGGATAGCTTTTTAAACTCCAGAAACTATTTACTGAACGATTTACTGCTCCCCTGCACACAGGCTATTTTTAGCCCCCTTTGTACCCTCTACTGGGGAAACCTAGGTCCCCACCCAGCCCCAGGCACAGCCAGCCACTCGGGCCCCCAGACTCGGCCCCAGGCACCTCCTCCTGTCACTGCACTGTTCTGAAAGCCACACAGAGCCCGAAGCCTCCAGCACAACATGAAGTTTTTACGTTCCTGATTTCTCTGCTATTCTTGAGGGCTGGAACTGTGTCCTGTTTGAAATTGAAGAAAACGGTAAAGCACTGAATTCCAGCCCAGCTCCAGAGTCAGAAACACTTGATTTGAATCAGGAGTCTGCCACTTAGCTCTACATCCTTGGACCAGTTACTTCAACTCCCTGAGTTTTCCTTTCTTCATCTGTTTTTCCACTCAACCTCCAATTTTTTTTTTGAGATCTAGGAATGTGGATGCATGTAGTGCTAGTTGGTTTATTTCACCTGGTGTAGTAAACACGTTAATTGATCGAGTTTCTCTGTTTTCGCTCTTAGGAATCTCTGCCCTGAATAACTGAATATACACACATTAACTTTCCTGCGGGCATTCTCTTTCTACTTTACCTATTTTTCTTCGTCCGGATTTTTTAACGTATCCACTTTTCATCTCGTTTGTATTTGGGTACGCTGTCTCAAGCCCTTCTGGGGATGAGCAGGAAGGACACATAAGCAAGAAAGCACACTAACAACACCAGGCCAGACCCCCCCCCCCCCCGGGGGAAGACCCAGAAGAAAAGGGGAGCCTGTCATGAGGTGAACAAGCATCAAACAACAGACAGCCAGAAACTGCTAGAATGGAGTCTCCCCACAGCGCTGCTGAGTGGCCCATGAACATACTTGAGCCTCAGTTTCCTCATCTGTAAAATGGGGACAACAAGGGTGCCTACTTCACAGAGTTGTTGTAAAGATGAAATAATTCAGGGAGTTCCCTGGCGGCTTAGTGGTTAGGATTTGGAGCTTTCACTGCAGGGAGCACAGGTTCGATGCCCGGCGGGGGAACTAAGATCCCACATGCTGTGTTGTGCGGCCAAAATAATAATAATAATAATTCATGAAAGACCTTACTACAGTGCCTGGCACATAGTAGGGATAATAAATGTTGGCAACACATGAACTGATACAGGATGTGGAAGCACTCTCAGAGCTCACCTAGAGACATCCAGCCCCCCTCACTCAGGACTCAGAAAGAAGTTACTGGAGCTGTCCTACCATGCTCGCAGGCTTTCCCCATGGAACTCTGACTCCCTCTAGGAAGATCATCTTCCTGCCTGGAAGACAGGACAACTGACCCGAGCTGGCATGTAGCCGGGTCCTGTCCGCATCGGGCAAGCTTGTCCTCACTCGTGCCTGCTATCAAGAACCCAAAGGAGAAGGCATTCTGCAGGAAGAGGAGCTCAGGGATGTCAGAGGTTTTCTCTTCAAAAGAGAAAACCTGCCATTTTTAGAAGGCAGAAAGATTTTTAAGTGGTAGTTGAGAGAGTCCATTGAAAACCAAATTGTGCCCTCTTAGCGATGAGATATCTGCTCTTACATAGCCTGTGTGCACAGGGTCACAGGCTTTCGCAGACCTGATCAAGGCCGGGTTCTAATACTGGCACTTCTGAGGCCAGTGCATCCCTGGGACCTGGGGGTACAGAAGGCAGTGTTTCCATGGCCAGGACCCACGTGGTCAGCAGACGGCTAAGTGGTCAAAGAAGGACGAAGTGAGGGCGAGCACTGAGCTCTGGGAGCAGAATCCAGCAGGGACTCCAGATCTCATGAGGGATGCACTAGAAAGAACGCAAGAGGCAGATGAATACCTCTTACTAGCAGCGGGACTTCAAACGTGGTATTTAACGTCTCTGAGCCTCTTATTTACTTACCTGTGCAGCAGGGGTGATGATAACCGTGTAGATTAAGAATACGGATGACAACGGGGTGGCACAGATTACAGTTACGTAGTACTGGGTTTCATCCCTCTCACAATACTTTTTAAATGCAGTCTTGCAACATCACAGAACTTTGAAAAACTGTGCGGGAGACACACTCTTACCCCTCACACAGCCCGCCATCTTTCTGGCTCCTAACTGTGTCAGTTGTCACTTTATTATCTCTCAGCTCCAAATTCACCCTGTTTGCCCGCCTTGGGGATACGGGAGCTGGACCCTGGAAACATTTCCCCTTGCCAGCTGGTGCAAGGTTAGGCTCTGTCCCTAGAGGGCGCTGGAGGGACACTGCAAGGCCACGTGGGGGGGAAAGGGCTTCTCTCCCGGGCTCCCAGGCCGCCAGGAGGACTGGTGTGCGGCAGTCGTGGTGGCATTCCTTCTCCAGCAAACCTCACCGCCACCCAGCAAGCCGCTTTCACTTTCGAGGACTAGCTCCAGCCTGCTCTCCCAGCCCAACAGCTTGGCCCTGGAGACCACTCTGGTCCCCATTCTGGCAGGTTTTGTGTTCCTGCAGGGGCCACGCCCTCTCCTAAAGGTCTGAGTCCCATCTTGGGGACTCCAAGTCCATAGTCCCTTCCTTGTCTACTCCCCCTCGGCCCCAGCGGGGGCAGCTGCTCCCCGCACCTGCTATTCCTGTGTGTGTGTGCCTTCGAGGACTCTTTTGCCCTTTTAGTGGTTGACCACATGGATTAGTGTCCTAGGGCTGCCATAACCAACTGGTGGCTTTAAACAACAGAAATGTATTCTCTCACGGTTCTGGAGACTGTAAGTCCAAAAGCAAGGTGTCCACCAGGGCTCATTCCTTCTCGAGGCTCTGTGGGGACAGCCACCCAACACCTGTCTCGGCCTCTGGCGTTGCCAGCCATCGTCCGCATCCCTTGGCTTACAGCTGCATCACTCCAATCTCAGCCTCTGTCGTCAGATGGCGTTCTCCTGTGCATCTGCGTCCAAATTTCCCTCCTCCTATAAGGACACGAGCCATATTGGATTAGGGTCCATCCTAATGACCTCATCTTAACTTGATTACATCTGCAAAGACCCTATTTCCAAATAAGGTCAGGCTCACAAGTACCATAGATTACGGCTTCAACACATCTTCTGGGGGGAGATACAATCCAACCGATAACACCCCCTTTTGCTAGCTGATCATTCTTTTTATGACATTTCCCCCGTGCAAATTACTGCTGTGGTCTCTGCTTCCTGACTCATTCAAGTCACCGTGCCTCTCATCTCTACCCCTCCAGCACCCTGACCCGCTCACTGCCTCTGCGCTCACCTGCTTGCAGCCCCATCCAGAAGGCAGCACACAAGACCATGTCACTTTGTTGCTTACAACCCTCCAGAGACTTCTTAGCCAGGATAAAATCCATGTTCTACCCCAGCTTTCTTTTTTTCTTTTTTTTTCTTTTTTTTTTGTTCTGCCCTCACTCATTCTATACCTACAGCTCCCTGCTCACTCACCATGCGCCAAGCCCACTGACCTAGTTTTAGGTCTCGAACCTGCCAACGCCATTCCCATCTCAGGGTCTTAGCTGTGCTGCTCCTTCGGCTGGGCCTGCTGTCACCCCCCCAAGACTTCGCCCACTGCCTCCTGGTTGTTCAGGCCTCTGCTCAGCATCTGCTCCAAGGAGAGGCCCTTTCTGAGCAGCTGGACCGTCCTCCTGGTCACCCTCTGCCACGTGGCCTCATTTGATAATCTTTCCCACATATATCTGTACCTAAGATCACTGTATTTGTTTGTTCTGTGTCTGTAAAATGTAAACCCCTGGGACGAGGACTCTGGCTTTGTCCTTGCCTACTGTCTCCAGCACCAAGTATGTGCCCAGCACATAGTAGGTGCTCAGTAAATATCTGATGACTGACTACTGACATTTTAGAGTTTATTAGGACTGGAGTCTGAAGAATACTGTTATTACTCACCCAATATTTTCAAAAAGCAGACTTTTACAAATAACAACAACCTAAAAGAAACTTTGCATTTTCTGTTTCCTTCTTAAAACTCAGCACCTTTGTCCTCTCTCCTCTGTGTTCTGGAAAACGCCGTATAGTCAGACCTGCAGCTGACTGAGGTCATATTCTGCTTTAGTGACCTTTAGTGACCCTGTGTGACTTCCAGGCAGACAAGGCCCATCCTGCCAAGTAGAAATTCCACACAGGCCTGTCCAGAAGCAAGGCCAGAAACTAGAAGGTTCTCCGAGTACAGGTGCTGGTTTCTGAGAAGCAGCATTTTCAAGTACAGAGAAGATGGACAGTCGGTTGTGGCTAGGGCTTTGTTTCCCAATTTGTCACCTCTGTGTCCTTGGGGCCACACCTTTCACCCCGGTCAATCATAGATCTCCTCCTGGAAATAAGTCCATATTCTCCATCTGGGTCGGGTCAGGAGACCCTGCTTTGAGGGAAATGTACCCTGTCGAGAGATCACCTACAATCTTGCAGTGTTCCAACTGTGATAAATTTACTGTCAATTAAGCTGTTTCCTAATACAAACCAACATAATCATTAAGAGAACAATCTTGATGGAATTAGCATTTGCTTAAACTCCTGGGAACTGTTCACAAGATAAAAACCTACAAATGATTAAAGCAAATTGCCTGGAGGCTGCTTCCTCGGTTGGCGGGCTCCACCCAGATCAGCCTCCTGTATGAAACCTGAGAGGCTTCCAAATGGAGCTGTCTTGCCTGGAGGCTCGGCATGTGTGTCAGATCCCAGCAGACATGGATCCCAAGGAGATTCCACTCCTGCCTTCTCCACTTTGGGAGCTCAAGAGGAGCACATCCAAGTGGTGGGAGAGTGGCCAGTTCCGGGCAAAAGAGCCTCCGTGTGGACCTCGGCACCCACCGTCACATGAACTTTCTGAGCCTCTATTTTTCCTTTGTGAAATGGGGGTTCTAATCCCTACCTTCCTGGAGCATAAGGATTAGCGGTACGATAGGCAAAGTGCCTGGCACAGCGTGGGCTGCTGTCAGTGGCGCTGCTAGATCGGCATCTTTAGGGCCCGCGTAGGGGAGGGATCGAGGCCGCAGTCCAGCGGCCGCCCCGCTGTCCAGTCAGAGCCCCCGCAGCCCCTTGCTCCTCACAACCCCATTCCTGGAACACAAGGTGGGCCGGGCAACCTGTTTGTCCTCAGCCGCCTCCCTGGCACCCAGAACCTGTGTGCGTGCGCTGGGACCTCCATAAACATCTGGAGAATGAACACGTGAGTGAACGAACGAGCAGCAGCTCCCAACACTAACCACCATCTTCACTAACATGCCTCTCACCTCGAGAATTTTCTAGAGGGTCTCAGATGTCATCCCTGGGCCCCTCCGTTCCTGAGATCCATGCCAGTCTATCCAAGTGGCCCCCTTAGCTCTCCAAAGAAGCCCCAGTACAGTCTCTACCCCTCCAAACCCGCAGAGGTGATGACGTCTGTGCCGGTAGAGCAGGTCTGGGCTCCCGGCAAAGACGGTCCACTGACCCCTTGCCCTTCGGTCAGCATCCTTCAGGGTCTCAGGTGAAACTCAGAATAAAAGTCTAATTTTAAACATCCCTTTGCACAGATATAGAAATAGTATGGGGCTTCCCTGGTGGCGCAGTGGTTGAGAGTCTGCCTGCCAATGCAGGGGACACGGGTTCGAGCCCTGGTCTGGGAGGATCCCACATGCCGCAGAGCGGCTGGGCCCGTGAGCCACACTACTGAGCCTGTGCGTCTGGAGCCTGTGCTCCGCAACGAGAGAGGCCATGATAGTGAGAGGCCCGCGCACCGCGATGAAGAGTGGCCCCCACTTGCCGCAACTAGAGAAAGCCCTTGCACAGAAACGAAGACCCAACACAGACAAGAATAAAAATAAATAAATAAGCAAATAAATTAAAAAAAAAAAAAAAGAAATAGTATGAAATAAAACGCAAAATGCACATGATTTCTGAGACAAAATGCAAGTCTTCAAGGATATTCCTTGTTTGTCCTGCTCCAGCTCGGGCAGCTCTGCCCACACCTGTGCGTGCCTGTGACGTCAGGAAGCAGCAGGGGCTGCACGAACTTGCCCACCAGGCTGCCGGTTCAAATCCCAGGTCCGGGGCTTCCCTGGTGGCGCAGTGGTTGAGAATCTGCCTGCCAATGCAGGGGACACGGGTTCGAGCCCTGGTCTGGGAAGATCCCACATGCCGCGGAGCAGCTGGGCCCGTGAGCCACAACTACTGAGCCTGCGCGTCTGGAGCCTGTGCTCCACAACAAGAGAGGCCGCAATGGTGAGAGGCCCGCGCACCGCGATGAAGAGTGGCCCCCACTTGCCGTAGCTGGAGAAAGCCCTCGCACAGAAACGAAGACTCAACACAGTCATAAATAAATAAATAAAAGAACGTGAATTTCTTAAAAAAAAAATCCCAGGTCCGATACCCGGTAGCTGGGAGTCCTTGGGCAAGTTATGTAACCTCCCTGTGCCTGGGCTTCCGTGCCTGTAAGATGAGGATAATAATTGTACCTGCCTCACCAGGTTGTCATGAGGGCTAAATGAGTCTGTATTTGTAAGACACTTCCAAGTGTTCCTTAAATCTTCATCTGTGCTTTCTGTCCCAACCTCACCCTGGCTTCATCTTATTTTTTCCTCTCCTCGTTTTATTTCTCTCCGATTGCCGACTTTTCAAAAATCTTGTCATATTGAATTATCTTTACACACTGCCTCAAATACTTTGGGGAGCTAAGCAGGGCATAAATAAATAATATACGCTCTGTTCTCCTCTCTCTGCTGCGCTCCTCAGATATCTAGTAAGTCTTTATGAGAATGTCAGTCCTGGAGAGGGGGTTGTACCCAGCATGGGGGAAGGGGCAGCGTGCTGGTGGCAGAGCTAATGGAATAGGAGAGGGGGTGGGAGAGTGGTGACAATAAGAACGGAAGCAAGGGGCAGAGCCAGGTCCTTAGCAGGCTGCCTCCAGAAGATTCTTCTTCTCAGCACCAAACCCAGGCAGGTTCGGTGTTCTATTGTTTAAGAGAGGCAGGATTTCCTTGTTGTAAGGGGGACATATCATTATTAACCATTATTAATTTTTAAAGATGGGGAAACAGAGCCTCAGAGAGATGCTATCCTCTCTCCGTGCACACAGCTTGCTAGAGTTGGTGGAGGAGCAGGGCCTGGTGGGCTAGTTAGTCCCAGGTGGGTTTCCCTGGCCCTGCCTGCTACACCGAGGGCTTCTGTGCAAGACACACGTCCCTTTCTTGTTATATAGAGTAAGCCGTTTCTTTCTTTTTTTAATCCCCATAGAACACAAGTGGGAATAAAAAGGCACAATACTGAGAAAATGTGCTGGAATTAGATAGTGGTGATAGCTGTACAACCTTGTGAATATTAAAAAAACAAAACAAAAAAACACTGAATTGGACACTTTTAAAAGGTGGATTTTACGTCATGTGAGTTATATCTTAATTTTTTAAAAGCCTAAAAAAAATTTGTTTGAAATCGCAG
Organism: Balaenoptera ricei; assembly: GCF_028023285.1. Taxonomy (NCBI): domain Eukaryota; kingdom Metazoa; phylum Chordata; class Mammalia; order Artiodactyla; family Balaenopteridae; genus Balaenoptera; species Balaenoptera ricei. The sequence goes on from NC_082651.1 coordinate 95,389,500, forward strand.
AGCCCCAAGGCCCCAGTTCTATTCTAGACAAGCATGCTGCAGGCCTGATGTCAAGATAGTGTCCACAGCTGCAGTTGTAGGATGGGACAGCCTTAAAGGAGTGTGACCATCTGTAACTGAACTACAGGAGCCTTAGCTGATATCTGCTCCCTGGGAGAGAGACCCTCAGAAAAAGAGGGCTAGCTCCCCACTTCCACTCCATTAGTGACCAAAGCAATTTTAATTTATCAAAGAGATATATCAATGAGTTTAATGGTTTATTGAGTTCTTGGTGCTGGGGAAGAGCTAAGGTATTTGGGTACCAAAAAAGATGTAACTTTACCTCCCTGAAGGCAGCAGATGGAGGTGTGTCTTCAGCTGAGCTGGGTAAATGTGTCCTTCTTTCAGGCTCTAATTTGAGTCCCTGGGATACAGGATGACCCAAACACTGGTGAGAGTGGCCGCATCACCCCCCCTCAGAGGGCCCACAGCGCCTGCCCCAGTCCCCCTGGAGGGGATTCCGGTTTGTGGGACAGAAAGCTGGCTGGTCCTATTCAGAGTGGTCTGTTGAATTCGGTGTGGTTGACTGGGCCGGATGTGGTGACATAAATGCCTGGAGGGAAGGGGAACCCGGGCTTGGCCCCAGGTGATGCCGAGGTGCAGGTGAGGGGTAGAGAGAGGAGGAGGGGTGTGGATTGGGGGCTCGCCCTGAGCATCCTTTACCTCTAAGATGAGGGTTTGGGTTTTAGGGCCTCAGAAGTTCCTTCTACAGTAAAAGAAGACGATTTCTCCATCCCCACACACAGAAGGTTCGGGGTCAGGAATCTGGGGACTCCTCCTGAGTCTAGGCTAACTTCTCATCCGGCTGCCACGGTCCTAGATTGAAAGTTTTTTAAAGAGACAGGCCTGTCTCTTCCAGCCCTGAAGGCAAGGTGAGGCCAACAGTGAGGGGCGTCTCCTCACCTCCAGGGTGGACACATCCAGCAGACAGCTCTCCGGGGTGTTAGTTCCTGGGGCCCTGTAACAAAGTACCACAGACTGAGGGGCTTAAACAACAGAGGTTGATGGTCTTGCGCTTCTGGAGCTAGAAGTCCAAGATCAAAGTGTTGGCAGGGTTGGTTGCTTCTGAGGGTCCCTCTTTATAAGGACACCAGTCATACTGAATTAGGAGCTCGCCTCCTCCAGGACGACCTCATCTTAACTAATTACATCTGCAATGACCCTACTTCCTAATAAGGTCACATTCTGATGTGCTGGCGGTTAGGACTTCAACCCATGAATTTGGTGGGGGGGGACATAATTCAACCCGTAACACCTGCTTGTGGGTTTCTGTTCTCAGCCCCCAAGTGTGCAGGCTGGAGAGCAGAGCCCGGCCCTGAGGTCCCCTCTACCATCACTGAGGGTCTCTCCAATCAGTCTCACCTCTGAGGTAAACAGGACCAGAGGGGGACACCTGTTCTCTTCCCTTCGTGAGGAAAAGTCATGCTTACAAGTATCCATATTACTTATAAGGGCTTCGCTGGTGGCACCGTGGTTAAGAATCCGCCTGCCAATGCAGGGGACACGGGTTCGAGCCCTGGTCAGGGAAGATCCCACATGCCACGGAGCAACTAAGCCCGTGCGCCACAACTACTGAGCCTGCGCTCTAGAGCCCGTGACCCACAACTACTGAGCCCACGTGCCGCAACTACTGAAGCTCACGCGCCTAGAGCCCGTGCTCCGCAACAAGAGAAGCCGCCGCAATGAGAAGCCCACGCACCGCAACGAAGAGTAGCCCCCGCTTGCTGCAACTAGAGAAAGCCCGCGTGCAGCAACGAAGACCCAGCGCAGCCAAAAATATAAATAAATTTATTTATTTAAAAAAAAATTACTTATAAGATGGCGGTGTCGCCTCTCTTTCCAAATGCCAGATTTGAGATGCTCCCTCTGTGCGAGAATTCGACCAGGCAATGCAGGAGGCATGACTTTGCTTCAGCTACTGCTGTCACTGTCCACACTGACAAATGGCCACTGTCACCTCATGCAGAACTCGAAGAAGTTCTGTCACAGAGAACCAGCCAAAACGGGAGGAAACAGGCCGAGGATCGAGTAACGCATTTCCCTCACCTGGGTTAATAGGATCATCTCAGGCTGGGACAGCACTTTACAGTTTCCAGGCAAGGTTGCCGCCCTTACTTAACTTGAGGGCTGAGGCTACGGTCCCGAGGAACGGTGACACTCGAGGGTGGAATCCAGGCCAGCGCTCTGCACCAATGTCCTCCCGGGTCCAAGTCAAACTTTGTTTAGTCTTAGTCCAAAACAAAATGGTTTGTTCACGAAAACAATGGCTTGATTTCGCTCCCCCAGAAAGGGATTCCAACGCACTTAGGAGCCCTACTTCCGGTTCCCCGCCCGCCTCCCGGCCTCCCGGGCCGCGGCGCTGCCCCCCGCCCGTCCGCAGCGCCACCTGCTGGGCGACGCCGGCCGCGCGGCTCCCCTCCCGCCGCTTCCGCCCCGGCCTGAGCCGCGGGCATCGAGAGCGCGGAGGACGCGGGGCTGCAAGAAACAAACCCAGGAAGGAAGCCCAGAAGGTGATGGGTGGGAACGTGGAGTCGCATTGATTCACTGCGGGCCTGTAAGGTCAGGAACACGGGCCCTGGAGTCCGACGGTCTTGGGTGTGCCGCCCGCCGCTCTCCCCTTCCAGCCCTGTGACCCTGAACCTCTCTTCGCTTGTCACGTCTAAAAGAAAAATAACGCGTCTCGGCTCACAGACTGCTTGTGAGGCCCGCAGGACCTCAGGCCTGCAGGTAAAATGTGAAGTGGCGGCTGACCCAGAATAAGTGCTCGAGAAACACAGAAGTACTGTTAATTTCATAAACACATGCTGTAAAATCAGTTCATTCGACAGACATTTTCTGAGTGGCCGCTGTGTGCCGGCTGCTCAATGTCCAAAGGGAAGGGAAGAGCCTACCTCTCTGTGTTTATGAAACGAAGGACCCGGCAGACTCCCCTAGGCCACAGGAGCCCTGGTCTTTCATCCAGTCAGAACCTGTTCGCTCAGCACCTGGACCGTCCAGGCCCAAGGAGAGCACATCCCTCAGAGCCCCAGCCCGGAGGGGCCAGGGGCCAGTGGATGCCTGGGGCAGTACCACAGGGTGGTGCCTGCCAGAGGCCTGTGCCCGGACCCCCAGGAGGGAGGGAAGCCTTTCGGAGGAGGAGGCATACAAATCTAGAAGGTTCCAGAATGCTCTCTTTCCACTGAGAGTCTTTTTCTCTCCAAAGCACACAGCTGCGGGCAGCACCCGTGGCCCACATAGAAACAGAGCTTCCCTTTGATCCAGCTTGAGATTTTTACCTTTTTCATCTCTGCTCAGAAGTGGAGCCCGAATGGAAATGGAATTGCTCCCTCCTTTTGAAATCATGCAGCTGCCGCCACCAGAAAAAAACATTAAAATGCACTGGGGATTTTTCTTCAGCTCTGCATTGTGCTTACTGTATAAGCTGTTGGGATTCTGCAACAGTATTGAGAAAATTCATAATGCCGGGTTTAGATCTTCTTCAGACATTTGGGGGTTGCAGGAGGATGAGGAATTTATTTTAGAATTCTGTGTCTCTGTGGCATCATCAAAAGATAAGTGAAATACAGAGAAGCACTGGCGAGGGCTGGGAGAAAGGAACATTCTCTACCACGAGTGCCCGCGGCTTCTGATAACCAGACGGGGGCGGCCGCTCCAGGATCCTGGTACCCAGACTTCCGCTCCGAGACACTTTGTAGCTTCTAGCCCTGAGGACATGGTGTAACCTTTCCAGCCTCGATTTCTTTATCCACTTATTATCCTGGAGGGCCTGCTGTGCATCAGCACTCTGCCCAGGGAATGCTCACGGGCCTGAGTCACTGCCTTACCCTGCAGGAGCTCCAGACCGCCGTCACCGTGAGAAGGCTGCGTCACAATGCAGGGGGTCTGTGCCAAGTACACGGGCATTCGGGAAACTTCTGAGAAGGGGCTCAGGAAAGTTCTGAGCAGACTGCAGTCACCATTTACTTGACAGAAGTCAGGGGGTGAGTCCTCCAAGGGCTCGTGAGGTCCCAGGGCCTTTGCCCTTGTCTGTGACATGTATTACGCACCTGCAGGACTGATTGAAAACCCCCAGTGCGGTGGGATGCATACAAGCTGGAGAAATAACAGCAAAGAAGCCTTGAGAGACTGCCTCCCGGACATCCTGATCCCAGGAATCCCAAAGAGGGACAAGGTGGTGGCAGCTGTGTGGAGCAGGGCAGTGGGGGGGGGGGGGGTGGGGGAGTGGGCGGTAGGCGGGGAGGAGACCCTGAAACTCCCTCAGGCAGGAACCAGCCCGGACCAGATTGGGTCTGGAGGCCAAACTGACATCCATCCCTCCTGTGAAGCTGGCCTGACCACCGGGGCTGGGCTGGGTGGGCTGCAGCCTCAGGTGTGCTCCCAAGGCTGCTTATTGAACCTGGTCAGCACCTGGTGACACATCCCGTCCAGGCTATGAAGAGGGCTGGCAGGGATCTAGCCCTGCCCTGTGTACAGGGCTGGCACATAAAACACCGTATTTGCAGCTGGAAGTGAGAGACTGTGGCCATGCTGCCGGAAGAGGCTTTCAGTCCAGAAGGAATTGGTCACCTTCTCCCCAGGCAGCGTGACTGGTGCAGCATATTCTCAGCACTCCGAGTGACTCTGCAGTGGTGGGAGAGCCCTTGCACATCAGCCAGGCCAGGGGTTTCCACCAGTCAAGAGGGTGCCCTTTACATAGACTACAATATAAACGGGGCCCCTGGAATTGGGCAGAGCTGTGGCCCCGGCCACAAGGGTCAAGGGAAGGCTGGGGGGGGGGGCGGGGCAGAGGGGGGTCACAGAGCAAATCAACTCGAAGCCTCTGTCCCCTCCTCATACTCCTCCTACTGCAGTAAATTCATCTATGGCTCCAAGTATTCAGTTGAAACTAACCCAGACGAACTGTAAGTGAAAGGAATCCCAGAAAGAAAGAAATGGTCGAGGGATTCTTTCAGCAGGGGCCTGAAGCAGAGCGGAGGTCCCCGCACTTCCCCAACGGCCCTCCGAGTTTAACAGGTGGGAAGGACCACCTCGTGGCTCAGGGACAGGGAGAGTCTGGTTGACGCCTGTGCAGGACAGGGTCCTTAGTGACCAGAAGAAGGGAGCTGAGAGGTTAGCTGGGGAGAAATGAGATACTCTCCCGAAGGGCTGCTCTAAGCGGTTCATGCCCGGAGGAGGCCACCCCAGCCCATCCATTTACCTCTTGAAAAATCGGCCGAGGTAACACTGGGGACTGCACCAGAGTTCTAGTCTGCTCTGTGAAGTGTGTCTCTAAACTGAGGCTACTTCCTTGGACTATTTTCCCCATTTAACTGAATTTAGGTATCTTTCACAAATTTCTTTGCCTCCCTGGGCTGGATTTGGGATTTCAGAGTGAGCTCATGGATGCTCCTTCCAGAAAACAATCTGGAATAATCTAGTCTCTCAGGATGTGCTCCCTTGGCCTGCAAAGGAGGACGTGGACGGCACCGCACAGCACGGGCACTTAGCGCCACCTGGTGATCCTTCTAATTATACTGGGGCGCCGCAGACAGGCGGCAGGTGAAGGCATTTGGACTTGATAGTGTAACCACTGGGCCACTGAAGTTTGATTTGTGTCACCGTTTCACCCGGCTTCTAATTCTCACAGGAATCCACAGCCAGGCTTTCGAGGTTACCTCCAAGTGAGATTCAACATTTAGTCACAAGGATGTACTGGCAGGGTAGAAAAAATGAAACATTCATTAAACTGCTTTGGACTTGTGTCATCAAGTCACACCACTTGGGATGTACTAGATAGTATTAATTTTTTTTAATTCTACAAATTATCTTGTGACTAGCCCTCCTGGATAGCATTACATTTTTAAAATTTAAGGCATTGATTCTGTTAAAAGTAAACATGTAAAATCCATCATAACCTTATAACCCTGCTTTGACAAGTCTTTGGGTTTAGTGTGTCCAAGAATAAAATAAGGAAGGGGCCTGGGCCTCTCTCAACCTCTGGAAGTCTCTGGAAAGTTCTGGGGAAGGATGGAATGGAAGAGAACCAGAAGAAGGTGAAACAAGGAGGCACTTGTAATAGTTCAGGCCTGAGATGCTGGAACCTGAGCTGGGCCAGGATCTGTGTGGATGGAGAGGAGAGATGCTGCTTAGGTTTCAGGTGTGGCAGGATTTGGTGATTGATTCTGCGAAAGGAATAAAATGGTTTACAATTCCCTGCCTGCTAATGAGGGCAGATCCTGGTAACCACAGGACCTTTTGTTTGGAGAGCAGAAAGTCAACACCCTTGGTGTTAACGGCTTTTGGCAAAGTTCCTGGCAGTATCAGGCAGGGGAGGTGGGGGAATGAGAACTTGAAGAAACAGGACGGGGCCAAACTGCTCAACCAGGAAAGGGAGCAGGGATGTGAAACGTGGACATTCCAGAGGCTTCAGGAGCCAGTGGTCCTGGGGACCACCCCGGGGAGGGTCTCCACAGGACAGGGCCCTGGGTATCACGGGGCCCAGAAGACCCCTGGAGAGATTTGGTTCAGTCAGATGAGAGGCTTCAGGGAATTCTGAGACCTGCTGAGGTCAGCGCAGTAGTGGGAACGGCCTGGGGACCCAGGCCCAGGACAGGGGAGGGAGGCGTCCGGGATGAACCCCCAGTTTCTCTCTCTGATGACCTGGCCCCTGAAGACCGAATTCTTGAGGAGGAGCCAGCTTGTTGGGGAGGTGATACAATCAGATGTCCCCAGATCACACCAGCCTGTGCGTTTGAATGGACTTGTCCTATTATAACAGCAGAGTGCTGAGAATTCTCCCTGAGAATTTCCCCAGGGTGCCGCCGGTGCTGGGGGGTGGGGACACTGCCTGACCCGCAGAGCCAGAGCGGGAGGTCATTTTGCCTTTGTGCTCGTCCCTGAAGGAGGGATCTCCCAGGAGCATGCTTGTGCCCCCACTTCTCAGAGGTCCCCATAAGAATCAGACCAGGGGAAAAACAGAGCAAGGCTGGGCCATGCCCAGCATCGCCCTCCCCGGCAGTAACCACGTGTAAACGTGGCATTTCGCCTGTCCCCTCTCCTCCCGGGGTGCCGTCTGGATGTACGGGGGAAGCCTCCTGTGTCCTGTGCAAGCGGGGGAGGGAGACGGAGCCTCCGTGATTTCTGCTGGGGGGGGAACCAGCACCTGCCAGTCCCAGCCCAGATTAGAGCAGGCTAACCGAGGACCCTGGAGTATTCTAAGGTCAGCCCCAGACAAGTCCCGGGCAAGCAGGGCATAAAAACAGTCCATGACTGATACTAGAGATCCAGCTGGATATCAGGGAGATTCGGGGAGATTCAGACAGGGGGGCCCTTGTCTCTGTCCTCAGGAAGCTCTCCTGAGACTTGCTAGAACAGCAATACCTAATAACTAAGGCTCAAACTCTGAAGTGACCACCATATTTTTCGGTTTTAGCTTTGCCTAGAAGCCCCACAAATTGTTTAGGAAGGTAAAGCCAGGCCAGAACATTAACCAAATGCCACTGGGTCGATATCCAAGCCTCCTGTTTGACTTGTTACAGGCCATAGAGGGTGGAGCTATTGCCCTGGTATGAAAGGCCTCCTTAGAGGAAAGACTCCCATATGAGGAGCATATGCCCAGCTATCTCTGTTTGCTGAACTACGTTGAAAATCACTGATTATTGCCCTTAGCTAGGATCCTCACGGCCACAGAAACACTTACAATGCTGCAGAGGGAAAGCACTGACTTCTCAAGAAAGGCTTCTGCTTTCTGGATGTTTGCTTAACATCAGTTCAGATATTGCTGAGTAGGAGGTGATACCCAGGTGCACAGCCAGAGGTCTCCCCTCAGGGGAATTGGGGACCTGGCCTTCCCTGATCCCTCTTTCTCTTCTCTCTGCCGCTTCCCAGGTATCATGCATTTATTCAACACTCATTTATTGGGGACTTGCCTTGCAAGGGTTACTCTGTCCAGCCCCATGAGGAGTGATAGTTGATTGACTAAATCTTGCCCTCCACTTCTTACAGGGCAACGGTAGAGACAGAGGGAGCAAGACGAGGTGAGTTGGGAATGCGCTGATACTTCCAACTAAGAGGAAAGGCCAGGGGGAGTAGGCAGATTTCATCAAGGCTGTAAAGGATGGGCAGTATTTCATCAACAGAAAAGTGAGAAAAGGGCATTCCAATCTGTGAATAGATTTCCAACTCTGAATAAAATAAATCTCTGAAGGCTTTTTCAGAACATGGCCCTGAAATGCTTTGCCACTCTTCTCATTCAGAGATGGGTCTAGTCTCCTCCCCTTGGATCTGGGCCCTATGACTGCTCAACTAATGTCAGTTTCCTGGTCCAGGCCTTAAAGTGGCAGCTTCCTCTTCCTAACTCTTAAGGTGCTCACTCTTGAACCCAGCTTCCAGACCAGAAAGGAACCCCCAACTAGCCCATGCGAAAAGACACAGGGAGAGGCACCTGTAGGTGTTCTGGCCAAGAGCCCCGGCGGAGGTCCCAGCCAACAGCCAGGGTCAAGGTCCAGACACTGAGTGAGGCTGCAGGTGCTTCCAGCTCCCAGCCCCCGAGGCACCCTGGCGGCCGCCGTGCAAAGAACTGGCCTCCGGTAAAATGAGAATAGTGATTTCCAACCTGCAAGGTTTGTGTGAGGATTAAATGGAACAAAATATGTGATGTATCCCATCACCAGGGACAAATCAGCAGCAACAAAGTTAGGGTCGGTGGCTTCCTGCAATATGACATGGGCTGGGGGCAGGAGGGACTGCAGAGAAACTGGGAAAACTCTCATCAAAGGGAGAAATAAGATTACTGTATGATTTTGGAGAAGAGTAGAGTTTAGGTAAAACTTAAGTGAAGCAGTGTGTCAATAGGCTCAAAGCAAAACAGGATTTTGTATAAAAGGATCACCATCAGACCAGGGCTACAGAATGGACTCAGGGTCCTATTTCCTTAGAAACAACAAAGTTGAGATAAATATGTTCAATTGTGCCCAGAAAGCCCTGAGTTGGAAATAGAGGTGACTTCTCACTGTCACAATGACTCCGACCCTCCAGGCAAGACAGGGATGTCCCATACTTGCTGTATTGATCTCAGAACAGCAAAGCTTCTGATAAGCTGTGCCTTTAGGGAACTGGATTTTTCAGCACTGCAGCCTTTTGTTGATTAACCAGCTTTTACAGGTTCACATATGTGAATGCCAGGCACACTGCCTACATACAGTGAACGTTCAATAATGGTTTCCCCGTTTCCCCACCTTACCTCCTCTTCTCTCTCACTTTTCAGCCTAAGCTGCTTCTCTGGCCCAACCCCTGTGAGGGAAAAACCCCATAGGTGTCCAACCACCATGGCCATTGCGCCCGATAGGCAGAGGAAACTCCCCACATGAGAGCCTCCATCTGATTCATGATAGCCCAAAGGTGTAAGCATCTCCAGCGCCCACAGATGGATGAAAGGATAAATAAACTGTGGTCTATACATGCGACGGAGTACTACTCAGCCTTGAAAAGGACAGAAATTGCAATATAGGCTATAATATGGATGGATCTTGGGGATGTTCTGTTAAGTGAAATAAGCCAGACACAAAAGAACAAATGTATGTGTGATTCCACTTACATGAGATACCTAGAGTAATCAGATTCTGGGGCAAAATAGAAGGGTGGTTGCCAAGGGCTGGAGGAGAGGGGAATGGGCACAGACTTTCAGTTTGGGAAGATGAAAAAGTTCCAGAGATGGATGGCGGTGATGGTACAACAATGTGAATGTACCTAATGCCATTGATCCATACACCTAAAAGTGGTTAAAATGGTTAATTTTATGTTGTTTATATTTTACTACAATTTTTAAAAAGCCTCTCCCCATTTTTCCTTACTGAGAACAAGACCCTGCTCTGCTATATTCTGAGCCTCAGAATGCATGAGAGGGACTTCCCTGGGGGCGCAGTGGTTAAGAATCCGCCTGCCAATGCAGGGAACATGGGTTCAAGCCCTGGTCCGGGAAGATCCCTCATGCCACGGAGCAACTAAGCCCATGCACCATAACTACTGAACCCACGTGCCTAGAGCCTGTGCTTGGCAACAAAGAGAAGCCACCGCAGTGAGAAGCCCGCGCACTGCAACGAAGACCCAGTGCAGCCAAAAATAAGTAAATAATTTTAAGTAAATAAATACATAAATAAATAACAATTTTTAAAAAAGAATGAATGAGAAATTCAGACAGGAGCATCCCTAGGGAGAAGCCAGTGTACCCTGGAGGGGTCTGCCCCAGTCCTCTCCATTCGTACATTAGTCAAAGCAAAACTAAACTGTGTGACAAATTATTTCAAAATACAGTGGCCTAGAGCTGTAGGGTCTCCTTTGTCTCTAAAATAGCAACCGCGTGGCACTGGTCTTCACAGTCCTTCTGGACTCAGGTTCCTTGCCATCTCTGTTCCACACCCCAAGGGCACTGCGGTGGTCTGCATGGTGGAAGCTGAGGTGCCCCACGGCTAAGCAGCAGCCGGGGAAGAGGGAAGGGAGTGCCAGGCTAGGTCGCTGAGACGTCACCTGCCCTTTCATTCCGTTGGCAAAGGGCGTGGGCAAGTACAGGGCAGCCGGGAAGCCACGTACCCAGCTACAGTTCTACCATGATGAAGGGAGAAGAGGACAGATTTGGGTGCTGCACTAGCGGTCTCTACCGAGAGTGACTCTGAAACAAGAGTCACCCTCAACACTGGTGCTTGAGGAGAGTTCTTTGCTCCAATCCAGAAGGATGACGAGGATGTCTGGAACTCGGAATTAGTGCCTGGAGACCCTTGGACCCAAATGGAGGAGGTTTGCCGCCATAACTCTATCCATTATATCATAACCGTGTCACCATCAGCTGTTAAGGGTGAGGCAAGTGGCTTGTTGCTAATAATAAAGTACACATGTCTGCAAACCGTTTACTATTTTATGTAGAGAGTAACCAGGTTAGCCTTTTAATGGCATCAGTGTCACTCGAGAAAAACCACATGGGCCTCCTGAGTGGGAGGGAAAGGCAGAGTGAGTCCCAGCAGCCTGGAGTTGTGTGACATGTGTTTGCATACGTGAGTTTTACCCCTCAGGAACATCGGCAGGGCACTCCCAGCGTGAAGGGCTGGAAAGGCAAAGAAGTCTAAGAACAGGCAGCAAGATATAGGGGAAAGAGGGCTTCCCTGGTGGCGCAGTGGTTGAGAATCTGCCTGCCAGTGCAGGGGACACAGGTTCGAGCCCTGGTCTGGGAAGATCCCACATGCCGCAGAGCAACTAGGCCCATAAGCCACAACTACTGAGCCTGCGCGTCTGGAGCCTGTGCTCCACAAGAGAGGCCGCGATAGTGAGAGGCCCGCGCACCGCGATGAGGAGTGGCCCCCGCTTGCCGCAACTAGAGAAAGCCCTCGCATAGAAACGAAGACCCAACACAGCCAAAAATAAATAAATAAATTAATTAAAAAAAAAAAAAAAAAAAAAGATATAGGGGAAAGAGCATGAATCTGAGACTCAAGGAACTTGGGTTCTAGTCTTTGATCTACCATTAGCTAAGTCAAATGAGCACATATCCTGAAAGCCTGTAATGTGCCAAGCACATGTGCAGAAATGTCCTTGGGCAGATCACGTGACCTCTCTCCCTGTTGGTCATTTCCACCTCTGCCCCCATAAAATTAAAGGTTGAATTCAGTATCTGCTGAAACCTTCCTCAACTCTATGATATCCGATTCTGTGACATAAAACCTCACCCCCTGTGATCTTGGGGAGCGAAATGAATGGGACAAGAAGAAGAATTCACAGAGAAAAACCTCAGTCACTGACACAGTCACCCTGCCAAGAATGCAGCTTGAATCTAATCACAAGAAAACAACAGATAAGCCCAAATAGGGAAGGTTGTATCAAAATAAAGTGGGTCAGAGGGACTGTATCCTTTCAAAACATCGATGCCATAAAAGGCAAAGAAAAATCGTGGAAATATTCCAGATTAAAAGAGGTTCAAGAGGGATTTCCCTGGTGGTGCAGTGGTTAAGAATCCGCCTGCCAGTGCAGGGGACACGGGTTCGAGCCCTGGTCAGGGAAGATCCCACATGCCACAGAGCAACTAAGCCCGTGCGCCAGAACTACTGAACCTGCGCTCTAGAGCCCATGAGCCACAACTACTGAGCCTGCGTGCCACAACTACTGAAGCCCACGTGCCTAGAGCCCGTGCTCCGCAACAAGAGAAGCCACCGTAGTGAGAAGCCCACGCACCGCAACGAAGAGTAGCCCCCGCTCGCCACAACTAGAGAAAGCCCGCGTGCAGCAACAAAGACCCAATGCAGCCCAAAAATTAATTAATTAATTAATTTTAAAAAAATAGGTTCAAGAGACATCACAACTTAATTAAACACCTGACCTTAGACTGGATCCCATGAGGGGGGGTGATTTTTTTTAAAAAAAGAGACATTAATGGGCCAACTAACAAAATGATATATTAGATGAAGTATTGTATCGATGTTAAATTGACTGAAGTTGGTATCAGTTATTTGGCTGTGTAAGAGAATAACCACACACACACAACACACACATACAAAGAGAACAACTTATAAAGCAAATTGGATAAAAGGTTAATAACAGGTGACTTTGGGAAAAGGGTATACAGGAACCTTTGTACTATTTTTATTCTTTTTATATATATATTTTTTTAAATTTATTTATTTCACTTATTTTTAATTTTTGGCTGCGTTGGGTCTTTGTTGCTACATGCGGGCTTTCTCTAGTTGTGGTGAGCAGGGGCTACTCTTCGTTGTGGTGCACAGGCTTCTTATTGCGGTGGTTTCTCTTGTTGTGGAGCACGGGCTCTAGGTGCACGGGCTTCAGTAGCTGTGGTGCGCGGGCTCAGTAGTTGTAGTGCGCAGGCTCAGTAGTTGCGGGCTAAGCACGGGCTTAGTTGCTCTGTGGCATGTGGGATCTTCCCGGACCAGGGCTTGAACCCGTGTTCCCTGCATTAGCAGGTGGATTCTTAACCACTGCGCCACCAGGGAAGCCCCTATTTTTATTCTTGCAACTTGTCTGTGAGTTTGAAGTTTTTTCCAAAGAAAAAGTTATTTTTAAATTTCTTTCTCAGTCCTTAAATATCCACCCAACTCTGGTCAGTATCAGAAATTCCCACGCTTGGAAATATATTCCTTTGATAACTTTAGAAATGAGTTGTAGCGAGCACTCTCATAGACTGCGGATAGAACTGTAAACTGATTGAGGATCCGTCTGGAAGACAATTTACCGATATAAATCAAGAGCTTTAAAATGATCATGGATGAGTGAATAGTTGTGAGATACAGCAAATACAGTAAAATATTATTGTAGAACTTGGGTGGGTATGTGAGTGTTCACTGGAAAATGCTTTTGACATTTCTGTATGTTTGAAATTTTTAATAATAAAACATTGGGAGGTGGAAGGGCTCATGATTCACTAAGGGTGAAGCCTGAGGGAACAGTCTGGTGATGCAATTTAAAAACCTGTATTGCAGAATGTTTGTGATGGACACCAATGACCTCTCTTTTCCTGGAAGCTGCCCTTCTCTCTCAGTCATGAGAGAGGGTCTCTGTAGCCACGCTCCATTCCTCTGGGCACTGTTGACTTAACTGGGCATTTAACCCACTCCTATCAGGTTTCTGTCTCCAGAAAGTTGGAATTTGGCTTATAAATTTGTGTTCATTCTTGGCTGGTCTGTTAAATGGGAAAAATGTCAGAATTTAAGAGCTATACTGTGGCTGTTATGGGATGAATAACAGCCCCCTCAAAAATATGTTGCAGTTCAAACCAAGGACCTCAGAAATGATCTTATTTAGAAATAGGGTCTTTGCAGGTGTAATTAGTTAAGATGAGGTCATGCTGGAGTAGGGTGAGCCCTTAATCCAACACAACTGGTATCCTTTTAAGAAGAGGAGAAGAGACACAGACAGACAGGGAGAACTCATGTGACGATGGAGGCAGAGGCTGGAGCGATGCATCCCCAAGCCCGGGGACACCAAGGACTGCAGAAAACTTCAGAACTAGAAGATGCGAGGAGGGCTCCCCCTACAGGTCTCAGAGGGAGCACTGCCCTGCTGTCTCCTTGATTTCAGACTTCAAGCCTCAGAACTGTGAAAAGATAAATTTCTCTTGTCTTAAATTTCTGGTCCTTTGTTATGGCGGCCCTCGGTGACTAGCGCAGTGGCCGTCCTCTGCCGTGTGGACTGAATAGAAGAAGGAAGCAGACGCGTTAAGATATAGGGGAGGAGTGAGCTAGCGTCTCAGTCGAGGACATTCACTTTCTGCTTCTAGTCTCTTCCTGAAGACAGGCTACATCCCTCCCTCGGCTCTGAGACCCGCGCCTGCCCTTCACTTACAGAGCCCGTATTCTATTTCAGCCAGCTTGAGTCGCATGTTGCTTGTAACCAAGTTCTAATAACGAGAACCATGGTCAGTGCAGCCTCACTTATAACAGCAAAACAACAAGGGGAGCGGGGGGGAGACCAACAGAATGGCCGACAACAGAGAACCAGTTAAATACATGGCGGTACGTTCATAAGAAAGGCTATTAAGCAGTCCATCAAAAATCACATTACTGAAGCGCATACACTCCTGCACTTTACACCTTTTTTCTTTAAACATTTTTTCTTTACACATTTTCCCCTTAAATGTGCTGCTGCCTCTGAATTACAGTGAGGTCCTTTTCCTCTGGGCGTAGAAAGTCATTCTTTTCATCCCCAGATGTAGGAATTTAATTCCCCTCGTTTCCCTTCACTCTAAGTTCAAGGCCACTGCCCTTTTTTGCCCCCTGGGAGCCCCTGCGGCCATCACAGCTTCCACAAGGAGAGGATGATGGAGTTTGTCGCCTTCCAGGTGCAGAGCTGACACTATGTGTCTGGACAGCAATGGTGCTGAGACGGGCCCTTTTTAAGAAAGATGGCCCTCCATGACCCTTGTGCTCTCCGTTCCAATCTACCTGGTCCTCTTGGAGAAACAGAGGCAAGGTCATCACTCCCTGCTAAATATCGCAGAGCCCTGGCTGTCCTCCTGGGATGTGGAACGGACACAAGGCTCCCCGCAGACACGTGCCCCTCCATGGAACCTGCTGTACCCGAGCAGGCTTCCAAAAACGCACTGGCGTGAGGGTTGCTCATTTCTTTTTTATTAAAATAAAATACATACTAGAGCCCTAATTATGCCAGGTACTGTCCCAGGTGCTGTCACTGGCCCCCAGGAGCACTCGGCTGGCAGAGGGGCCAGACGAGAAAATGGCACATTATACTGTTCTGATCCAGAGAAATCTTCTGGGGCCCAGAAGAATAACTTCTCTTTGTGTTTGTTTGATTATGGTGGTAAAATACATGCAAAATAAAATTTACCATTTTAAGTTCACAATTCAGTGGCATTAAGTACATTCACATTGTTGTGCAACCATCACCACCATCCATCTCCAGAAACTTTTCATCTCCCCAAACAGAAACTCTGTACCCATTAAACAATCCCCATTACTCTGTCCTCTGGAAACCTCTGTTCTGCTTTTTCGTCTTTATGAATTTGACTAATCTAAGTACTTCATTGAAGTGGAATCATATAGCTTGTCTTTTTGTGTCTGGCTTATTTAATACATATAACTACTATACAGGTGTTAGCATAAGTGCTTTCAAGATTCATCCATATTATAGTGTGTATCAGAATTTTGTTCCTTTAGAAGGCTGAATAATACTCCATTGCATGGATATATCACATTTTATGTATCCATTCAACCATCCGTGGACACTTGGGTCATTTCCGCCTTTTGACTACTGAGAATAATGCTGTAGTGAACAGTGGCATACGCTGTTTAAGAACATTGGCGTGTCTGTTTAAGTCTGTTTTCAATTCTTTGGGGTACATACCTAGGAGTGGAATTGCTGGGTCATATGGTAACTCTATGTTTAACTTTTTGAGGAACTGTCATACTAGTTTCCATAGCAGCTGCACCATTTTACATCCCCGCCAGAAGTGCACAAGGATTCCAATTTCTCCATGTTTTTGCCAACACTTGTCATTTTCTGGGTGTTTTTTTTTTTTTTTTTTCACAATAGCCATCCTAACAGAGGTGAAGAATAATGTCTGTGCTGAATTTGGAAGAATGCATAGAACTAATTAAGCAACAGTGGGGGGAGAAGAATGCCCACAGCAGAGCCAGCAGTGTGTGGGATGTCAGAACTGCATGAGAGTTCTAGGGGCTGTGAGTAGAGTGGACAACTGGGGAGACCAGCGGGAGGCTGGGGCTCCAGGGAGAAACCGCACGTGGAGGGCCGGGGGGCTGGGCCCAGGCGACGAGACACTCCCTAGAGCATCCGGAGCCCCAGGATAGCGTGGAGTGCGGTGCAAGGCCTGGAGGCATGCAAGCTCGGCGGGGACCTCCTGGTCCTCTTGTCACCTGTGGGCCTTCAGGCACGGTATTCCACCTACCCGACTTCCATCTCCTCCACTGAAAATGGGGACACAGTTGCGACTTCATCACAGGATGGCTGCCAGGCTGTAACGAGACAATCCAAGTAAAAGAGTCACACAGCCTCTGACGCAGGTTATCCCTGAATGATAACCACTATTATCAAGGGGAGCGAATTATCCTCATAGTAAAATGATGATGGTGCAGACATTTGAGGAAGGCACTGAGCATAACATGGTGTCAGCCCCAGCCGGGCCACCTGGAAGATAAGAGAGGACTAAGCCTCCCTCCTCAGCAAGCTCACGACCCCTTGCAGGAGGCTCTGAGCCAGGCCTCCTTACTGGACTTTGGAGCTGCAGAAGCCGGGTGAGAATCTGTGGTGGACTTTATAAATTTTCTGCCAAATGTTCCACTTACCCTCCCCATTTCCCTATGGGAAAATGATCCGTCGCTGTTACCAAGTGAATTGTGTCCCCTCAAAACTCATATGTTGAAGCCCTGACCCTCAATGTGACTGTATTCGGAGATGCGGTCTTTAAGGAGGTAATTAAGGTTAAATGAAGTCATAAGGGTGGGGTCCTAAGCCAGGAGGACTGGTGTCCTTATGAGAGGGAGAGACACACAGAGGAAAGGGCCCCTGAGGACACAGACAGAAGGCAACCTTTCTACAAGCCAAGGAGAGAGGCCTCAGAAGAAACCAACCCTGTGGCACTCGATCTTGGACTTCCAGCCTCCAGAATTGTGGGACTATAAATTCCTGTTGCTTAAGCCACTCAGTCTATGGTATTTTGTTATGGCAGCTCTAGAAAACTAATACAGTCCCTCCTAGTTAAACTCATGTGTCCTGCTTGGTCCAATAAATGTGAGATGTGTGACTTCCAAACAGAAGATTTAAGAGCCTGTGTGTTGTTGTGTCAGGGACTCCTTTGACCTCAGCAACATTCCTGGTAGAGGCTACTCCAACACCTGGGTCCCAGAGTGAAGCTGATGTAGAGCAGAGCTGTAGACAACCCATGATAGACAGGTAGGCTGACTGAGAAATAGGCCTTTATTGTTTTAAGCCACTGACATGAGGGTTGTTTGTTACTGCAGCACCACCTAGCCCATCCTGACTGTTGTAGATGCTAAAATCCATAGCTCTGTGAGCTTGCATGAGTTTTTTTTCACCTCTCTGAGCCTCTTCTTATATATAAAAGAGGCATGATAATACCTGCCTTGTAGGGTCATTATTCCTTCACTCAACACATATTCACTGCGGGCTGCTGGGTGTCAGCCCTGGGCCAGGCATGGTGGTACAGCAGAAGCTGCAAAGACACATAACCTGCCTTCACAGACTTCACAAATAAGACAAAAGGAAGTGAACAAATAAATAATTACAAACTGTGATAACCTCTTATGGTAGGCAGGATGATGGACCCCCTAAAATGTCCATGTCCCAACCCCCAGAACTGGTGAATACGCTACATGACATGGCAAAGGGGAATTCAGTTTGCTGATGGAATTAAGTGTTGCTGATCAGCTGACCCTAGAACAGGGAGATTGCCCTGGATTATCTGGATGGGCCCTGTAATCACAAGGGTCCTTAAAAGTGGGAGATGGGGACAGGAGAGAGGGAACAGAGAGAAGTGACACGAGAAGGACATGGCCTGACGTTGTTGGTTTTAAAGATGGAAGATGGTGTGGATTTTAAAGGTGTGGTCAGGAAGGGCCTCTGAAGACTTGAAGTGTAAGCAGATCCACGAAGGATGAAAAGGTGAGAAGAGTTGTTTGGGGGCAGATTTCATAAGTTAATGAAGGTCGTGAATTTAACCTCATGCTTGACTCCTAGGAAGCAACCGATGTATAGTGACTATGATTACAAGACATGTATGTGTACAGTTTTCAGAAAAAATCCAGCAGCTGAGAGAGAAGGCCATGCACTTTCCTGCCCCTGTGCCTTTGTTCATGCCATGCCCTCTGCCTGGAACACCTTTCTCTTCTTTCCCTGACTGGTAAGACCCTCCACGGGTATATATATGTATAACTGAATCGTCTTGCTGTACACCAGAAACTAACACAACATTGTAAAGCAACTATACTTTAGTAAAAAGAAAAAAAAAGAAAGAAAGAAAAGAAAAAAAAAAAGACCCTCCCCCGGTGTCACAGGAGGCAAAGTCAGATGGTATTCCAGTTCCTTCCTCAGGGCTTTCATTTCATTCACTTCTGAGCAAATGTAACACACACATGAGAATGTCCCCTAGAGGTACTTATTCTCATCCAGCCCCACGGCCTTCCTCTCCTCTCCTTTAAGGATGGAAAGGGTGCTACAGGAACTTGGGATTGACGGACAAGGGCAGACAAGCAATAATGACAATAACTGAGTGTGCGGGGCTGGAAATTATAAGGAAATGAAAGGAAAAGAAATGTCCAGTTTATTCATCAACATCCCCACCCCTGCTTAAAAAAATTCTGGAGCAAGCACATACGAAGTTATCACCTATTGCTTATTTATTATTATAATAATTATTATTAGCTATATGAAGCATGGTGGGAATTTGAGTTACTATTTCTGCTCATTGTACTAGAAAAAAATCAGGGATTCTGGACAGTCCTCTCTTGCTCCTTAAATCATCTGTTTTATTCTTTTCTGGTCAGTGATCAAGCCTTTGAGGATAGAACAAGAAGAGGAGCCTTCTGTACTTCAACAATATTATTGCTGTCCTTTCTGTCTTTTCCAGGAACAGGGGCCCAGGGCTGGTGTTTGATCAGCTCAGCCTCCAGCCAAAGTCAGCAGGACTTTTTGAAATTGTCTCCAATCTTGGTCACCCAACGCTGAACACTCCATGCTTATTTGATGAGCGCCCAAAGAGCCACACAGAATGTGGGCTCAAAGTTCTAGAATTCAAGAAATTTAGTTATGTAAAATGTTTTGATCTTTTGTTCTTAAAACTCACAGTGTTGATAAAAGTGTAGCTGTTGAGACTGGTCCCAGTCAACCTGCAACAGAGGGCTGGTCAGGTTTCTCCACACACCATGCACTTCTCCACTTCTGTGCCTTTGGTCATGAACCTGCCCTCGCCTGGAACATCTCCTTGCCACACCAGGAACCCTCTTCCACATCAGACTCCCTCAAGCAGAGCAAATTGCTGGCTTATTCCATGATCCCAGAGGACTTACTCTTTATACCTTGTATATACCTTCACTGTAGCTTTTTATTGACCTGCCTCCCTCATTGGACTGTGAGCTCCTTCTGGCGGGGAGCACCTCTTCATCACGTTAATATCCCCAGGACCTGCCACTGTGCCTGAAATAAGGGGATATTCAGTAAATATTTGTCGAGTGAATGAGTGAAGGAAGGAATGAGTGAAAGAGTGAGTGAACAGTGAATTTTCCTTTGTTTACACCTGTAACCAAAGCCTTCTTTGTACTTTAGCTTTTAGATTCAAAGCCCTAAGAAGAGCCAGAGGGACTTCCCTGGTGGTACAGTGGTGGAGAATCCACCTCCCAAAGAAGGCGACATGGGTTTGAGCCCTGGTCCGGGAAGATCCCACATGCCTCTGAGCAGCTAAGCCCATGCGCCACAACTACTGAAGCCCGCGTGCCTAGAGCCCGTGCTCCACAACAAGAGAAGCCACCGCAATGAGAAGCCCACACACCACAATGAAGAGTAGCCCCCGCTCGCCACAACTAGAGAAAGCCCGCGCGCAGCAACAGAGACCCAACACAGCCAAAAATTAATTAATTAATTAATTTAAAAAAAAGAAGAAGAGCCATAATGTTCTAGATGATAGCAAAGTGTACTGATAAACCTACCTTTTGATGGCTGAACCAGTGTTCTCTATATTCCCACACTTGGCCTTCAGTGCATAGCTGAGAGAAGCACCAGCATACCTCACGCCATAGACTAGCTGACTCTTTTTGTCTTAATTTACCACAATTCTCTTTGGTCCTGAGTAGTACTTATTAAGTGACCCCAGGCCTACTAAACAGTTTGTGGTTGTGAGATATATTGTTGGAGCTGAGATTTAAACTGTAATACAAACATACACTCAGCAACACCTTGAAAATACCTTGGGGCATTGACAGGGAAATGTGTGTCTGGTCTTTTAAATACCTCACTCTGTCAACCTGCCGATGTGATGTGGAAACGACCCAAGCGTCCATCAGGAGAAGAACACGTACATTGTGGGCTGTTTATACAATGGGGTACAACCAGGGAATTCCCTGGCGGTCCAGTGGTTAGGACTCGGCACTTTCACTGCTATGGCCCAGGTTCAATCCCTGGTTGGGAAACTAAGATTATTCTGCAAGCCGCAAGGCACGGCCAAAAAAACAAAAAAACAAAAAACAACGGGGTACAACCAGCCATGCCATGGATGAAACTTATGAACATAACGCTAGCTGAAAGAAGCCAGACACAAAATAGTACATACTGATTGACCACACTTGTATACAGTGCCAAAACAGACAAAACTAATCTATGATGATAATTCATGGTATTAGTTACCTTTTGAAGGGGGTGTTAGGGGTTTTTCTGGGGTGCTGATTACATGGGATGTTTACTTTACAAAAATGTCAAGGAACTCTTACCCTTAAAGATTTGTGCTCTTTTTTAGCATATGTTTGTATTAGCCTGCTCAGAGTAACACAGACTGGGAGGCTTAAACAGCAGATGTTTATTGTCTCACAGTTCTGGACACTGGAAGTCCAAGATCAAGGTGCTGGCAGGTTGCTTTCTCCTGAGGCCTCTCTCCTTGGCTTGTAGATGGCCGCCTTCTCACTGTGTCCTCACTTGGCCTTGTATGCATCTCTGGTATCTCTCCCTCTTCTTATGAGAACGCCAGTCCTATCGGGTTACAGCCCTGCCCCTATGACCTCACTTAACCTGAATTACCTCTCTAAAGATCCTATCTCCAAATTTAGTCATTTGGAGATTAAGGCTTTGGCATTATGGATTTGGGGGAGACACAATTCAGTCCATAACAAGGTTATATTTTAATAAAAAGTTACTTAAAGCAAAACAAAAGGCACAAACACAAACAAAAGAGTCCTTGGACTCCGAATCTTCCACAGGCAAGAGGCAGGCTTTGAAGGCTGGGCAGCCCCCTAGGAGATCAGGCTTCCTACCTCCCCCTTCAGATGTGAGTAGAAGACTAACCACCAGGAGAAGGCTCTGAGGACGGAGGGGGCCAGAGTTCCTCCCAGAGAGCAGAACTGGAACCTAATCGAGGAACCACCTTTCTCCAGTGTGGGAGCCTTACAATGTCCACCCATTAGGATTTCAGAATTGCCCCGAACCAGGGACTTCTGTGTGTCTCCTATTCTCCTTTCTGAAAGGGAGCATTTATGATGATTATCCTGTCCTGTCCCAACAACATTCATTGGGAGTTTGGGGGTGGGGAGGATCCTCTTCTTTTTAGTTCATGAGCTCTACACCATGAGGACTCACATCCTGACACGGGGGATCAACACCTCACCCAGACACCCAGGACTTTGAGCTGGGTGCAGTGATGGACGCTCCTCCCCCTTGGGGAGGGACTCAGCATGCTTCACACGTGGAGGAAGAGTAACGTGTATACACGGAGGTCAGAGGGTAGACTCCCGCAGAGATTGTCTTGATCCTAACCAATCCACCTTCTCTTCTTGGACACAGAGGACTATTTCCCAGACTCCTTTGTAGTTATGTTGGGGTCACATGGCTGGCTTCCAGCCAATGGAATGTGAGTGGAAGGATGCCACCAGGCCTGGCCAAAAGTACCTGCACAATCCTCCTCGTTCTCTCTTTGCTCTTTGGTCAGTCGGATGCAGAAGAGCCAATCAAGGACTCCAAGGAGGTTCTAGAACTGTGCTGTCCAATAGTTGCATGTGGCTGTCAATCACTTGAAACATGGCCCATCTAACATTAGATGTGGTGTAAGCGTAAAATATACACAGGGTTTTTTTTTGTTTTGTTTTTTTTTTTCACACACACACTGTATTTTATTTTTACAAGAGATAAATCGACTGACACCAAGCTATACACAGGGTTTCAAAGACTTAGTATGAAAAAAAGAATGTAAATAGCTCATTAAGCATTTTTGTATGATTACATGTTGAAATGATAACGTTTGGGATATTTGGGGTTGTATTATTAAAGTTAATCTCGTTTTTTTACTTTTTCAATGTGGTTACTAGAAATTTTTTTAATTCTGTGTGTGGTCGTGGCTCACATTATATTTCTGTTGGGCAGCCCTGTTCTAGAACAGTGTTTCTCCACTTTGTCTTGCATTATCACCCCCCTAAGGAGACTTTTAGACATCTCTTCTCCTAATTTCTTCTCTCCTATGAAGTCTGAAACATATAGATATACTGTTTATCTGTTTAAAAAAAATCAGGCATCTACATCGCTCAGTCTATATATGATCTTAATGTCTCACCATGTCACACAGCCCCCAGCACCACCCCTTCATCTGGCTTTTGTTGCCAGCTTCCTTTTCATGGTGTCAGTTCATCCCACTGTGCCCTCTTCACTCCCTTTGCTCTCTGTGCCTTGAATGACTTTCTCCTCCTTCCAGACTCAGCTCTAGTGCCGCTTCCTCCAGGAAGCCCTACCAGTCTCCACTACCCCCAGACCCCATAAATGCTCTGGCCAGAATCAGAGCTGTTTTATGCATTAAGCACTACAGAGAAATAAACCATTAGTAATACAAAAAGAAAATGCTCGAGTCCGCTCTAAACGTCAGAGAGGAAATCACAGTGGAAAGATATTGAAGTCTTAGCCTGCTGTGCTTAAAATATTTCACTTTTGCACATTTTACAAAACACATGACCGTGTGAACTCATTGCTAGGGCCCCTCCCGGGTGAGGAAGTAAACCCTGTAAGTTAGGAGTTCTGAAGCTTAAGCCCCACAGGGTTTCTACAGAGAACTGAGTGCCTGTCTGTGAAAAGCTTTGCAGTCTTGTGCCCTGGTCGTGGGAACTTTTAAAGTAATTCAACAAAATAAATACTTGTTGAATTATGTTATATACAGTATGTGTTTAGCAAGTGTTTTATGACTGAATACTCGTTCGGGCACAGGAAAAACTAATATGTCATTGATAAGGTCGTAGATGCACTGAGGGCCCAAAGAAACTTACCCTCCCTAGGGACAAAGAGGATAAGGTTCGGGGGTGGGGGGGAACAAGGGATGAATGAGGGTTGGAAACGGACTCGTTATAAACAAGTGGGAAAAGAGAGAATCCTAAAGATCCGAGAGGTAAACCAAGTACTGTACTCCTGGAGAGAAAAGGACGGAAAGCCCAGGAGCGACCGTAGGTACGTGAGGAACACGCCGGACGGAGGGGCTGGCCTGCCCCGCCCCCAGCTAGTCCCTCCTTCCGTCGCTCTCCCCGCCCCCTCAAAACCCAAACCGGTAACCTCTACCCGGCTGCCTCCCATTGGCTATGCAAATGAGAGAAGTCTGTCGGGACCAATAAGCCGCGGCCACGGCTTGGGAACGTCTTCCGGCCCGCCCCTGCCTCACCGCCCCGCGTTTGACTAGCGGGCCGAGGACTGGCCGTGGGGCGGCGGGTGTGCGGTACGGCGAAGGGGAGGCGGCGGCTGGACTACGCGGTGGCTGGACTACGCGGTGGCGCCGGCCCTCGGCATGGCTCGCCTGGTGCTTGGTAGGCGCAGGCCTCTTCGTCCGGGGGGGTGGAGGGGCAGCCTGGGAGACCGGGAACCCCCATGGCGGGCCGCGGACGGGGGAGGGAGCGGGTGCATGGCCTTGGCCGGGCCCGCGCTGGCGCGGAGGATCGCTGGCCCGGCCCACGCGGAGGACGCAGTAGGGGGAGCCCCTGGGGCGGTGGGGGACCTCCGGGGACTGGGGCTGGTCTTGGCCGGAGCCCCCTGCGCGGGCCCTCGGGCAGAAGTGCGGGACGCGTGGGGAGGTGAGGGCGCCCTTGGCGGGGGCGACCTCCTCCCACCCGGGAGGAGCGTGTGCGCGAGCGCGGCCGGAGGCGGGAGCCCCGAGTCCGGGCTCGAAACCAGGGCGCCTGGGACAGCTCCGAGCCTGGGGCCGAGTGGCCGGTGCCGGGCTCCGGTGAAGGGGCGGCGTGGAGCGGGCCGGCTGTGAGCGAAGGCCGGGAGCTGCCTTTGAGCCCTGAGACCGGCTATGGCTGATCCCTGGCCGAGGTTGGGTACTGGGGGGCCACCTAGAAGGGGGACCTTGTTCTGGGCCTCGAGTGTGTACGGGAGAGTCACGGGCTCCTCACACCGAAAGTTGTCCTCACCACCTGTTTTATGGAGTTCCCACTTATAAAAAACCTGAAATATCAAAACCCGGTCCTGAAATAAATCAGGATAGTTTCCTTAAAAGGCAACAGTACCTTCCTAAAGCGGGTCTTATGATGCAAGAGCACTTTAAATGCGATTGCACTTTTAACAACTAAATTGAACCCAGACTTTCTGGACTTAGGTAAATGTCAGTTTTAGAGACTGCAGTAGTGAGGTTGAGGATCCCGTTCCTTCCTGGGCTCCCCTTGGTCCCAGCCAAGGTGCTCCGACAGTGGATACCTGAACACTGTGGATCCAGATAGCGGGGTTTGAATCCCACCCCTCCGTCCCCCGCATCTGCTAGCTGTGTGACTGGGAGCTAGTTACTTAACCACTCTGGGCTAGTACTCCATAGGGTTGTTCTCAGGATTAAGGAGTTTATATATGTCTAAAGAGAGTAAACAAGGTAGACATATTTGCCGTATTACCGTACAGAGAATAGATGAGGGGAAAAGAACTTAGTTTCTGTTTAGTTGCCTGCAAGTGAATTCAGACAAGGCTGTGAAAGAGTGTATGATTCTTACAGTTAATTCATTATTATAATAAATGTAGTCAGCCTTTTGGGGCGCCCTCTCGGTTTCTAGATGAGTGCTTGGGGACCATGTACTCTTGCTAGCAGGTGTGGGACAGAGATGTTAGTGATGTGGATTTATAACATCCTTAACTACCTCGGAGGAATCATGGGAGGCCACAGATGGCAAAATCATCTGCTCACATAGATTCTAGACCCTTGGATGTTCCAGTTTCCCGTCGGTGCTCGTTATCAGCGAGTGGAATGGCCATGTGAATTTTAGAAACAGAACAGCATTGGTCAGCCTTGACCTACTTTATCATCTTAAGTGGGCTGAGGGGTTTTGTAGGGGTAGTTACTGACTACTTTTCTGCTGTTGGAATTTGTACATCTTCTAATGCTTTTCTGAGTAGCATGTTTGATTTCCTTCTAACCCTACTAGGTCTTAACTGCCTTTTAAGGAACTTAGGTCTTGAACCTTTACCAAGACATTTCCACTGACAGCCATTTATAAGGAGGGAATGCTCCTGTGAGAACCAGGCCACTTTATAGACAAGAAAAGTCCAGCCCCATTACTAGGGGAGAAGAAAAAGCTCAAGTTCATGTTATACTGAGTGTCATTAGGCATGACCATCTTCGTACAGAAAGGAGGCACATTCCTGAGGTAAACAGTCCTGGTTCATCCTTTGATGACTCCGGCCTGCTTGACACAGCATGAGGAGGAGAGTGCATTCTTTATTGCTGGCCCTGATTGGCATGAGGAGGGAAAGAAGGTAATTCTCCTGCCACAGGCCATAGAATGCCCCTCCTGGGGTTATACTCCTGTAGGCTCCAGTCCTTTGGTTAAAATTTGGGGTTGCATAGCAAGGTACTCTTTCTAATTATGTGGCCTTAGGCAAGTTACCTTTTCTGGTCTCCATGTCCTGTGCTAAAAACAGGCATGATGATACACACCACATAGAGTAAATGAGCTAATGGTACATAGTGTTGTATAAGTGTTGTTCTTAGTGAAGATGTCAGTTTTTGGAGGGTAGTTGGACAGATACATATATCAAAATGTTAGCCATACCCCATTCCCCTGGTAAGCTTTTCTCCTAAAGAAATAATCATATTTATTTGAGGAGGGAAGAAGTATTAGAATTTTTAGCATTGGCCTGTTAATAGAAAAAAATGGGAACCATCAGATTATGTCAGTAGTGGATTAGGAACATGATACAGCCATTAAAAATGAATACATGGGGGGTAATGGGTAATCCATAATTACTTATGTAGAAAATGTAACTTATTTTGAGTGAAAAAAGGTTACAGAAGGGAATGTATGTAGTAAGATCACATTTATATAAATTTTTAGGCCTCTGTATAGTGTAGAGATATGTTAAGAGTACCCACCAAAATATTAGTAGTTCATTCTGGTGGGACTGTTGATAGTTTTTCTTTTTTTGCTTTTCTCGTTTTTGAAACTTTCACAAGGAGCTCAGTATATTGAAAAACTAATAATTCATACGGATTTTTTTTTTAAAGAAGATAAACGTCTTTAAACGTAGTAGATCTCCATAGAGGATTTTCTAAGACCAGTCTTACTCTCAAGCTTACTCAGAATTAGGACTGTCTCTGCTTAGGTTCTTAATTTACTTGCTTTATTAAATATGTCAAACTCTGTAATCTTTCCTGCAGCAGTGAAGAGATTAAGCAGCGCCATCCAGTAGAAATGTAATGCCAGATTTGTATGTAATTTTAAATTTTCCAGTAGCCACATTTAAAAAGACAAAAAGAAGTAGGTGAGATTAATTTTAACATATATTTATTTATCCAGTATATCTAAAATATCATCTCAAGAGGAAATCAATATCAGAAATATTAATGAGATAATTTACTTTTTTCCCCTACCAAGGCTTTGCGATTCGGTGTGCTTTTTACACCTACAGCGCACCTCAGTTTGGGGTAGCCATGTGTGGCCAGCGGCTGCCATGTTGCACAGCAGTTATCAAGGGAGCCTCACTTCGTTTGGCTTGACCTCCATCCACACTCACCCTTTCCCACCTCTTGAAATGGAAGAGGAGGTCATTCAGTTGCGAGCTACCCCCCCCCCGTCACTGACTCTGGGTTCCCTCCCCGCCTCCTAATTCAGGCGTTTTGTTACGTTATTCCCTGTACTTTAGCCTCTCCCACTCCACATATTTCTTCACTATGTGCTCAGCTCACTCCCATCTTTAAAAAGAAAGCTTCGTTCTGTCCCCCATTTGCTTACTGTCTCCTGCTCTTTCTAAGAAACTTGTTTAAAGAGTTATTGTATGGTTTTCACCGGCTTGTCCCTTCCTGCTCTCTCCAGCCTTGTGCAGCCTGACTGCTGCTTGCTTTCACTCCTGTACCTCAACTGCCCGGGACCCCGGTGACCTCTCTGTCATTACATCCAGTGGACAGTTTGCAGTCGTTCCTGCTTTACCTCCCAGTAGCCTTTGTTACTGTCGCTCATTCCGTCTTTCCCCTGGTTTATGTGAAACCACTCTCCTGATAATTCTCCATCCACTGTCCACATTGCAGCCAGAATACTCTTTGTAGAAAGCAAATCTGATCATACCCCCTGCATGATAACCCTTTAGTGGCTTCACATCACCCTTAGTAAGGTCCACAGTTAAGTTCCTGCAATACTAGTCATGTCTATCATTCAAATGCAGTGTTCTCGAACAGTGTAATTGTTATTCATGCCCGTGGCATACTGAACATTTTTATCTTGAACACTAAAAAGACAACATGGTTTAATGGGTAGAGCTTGGAAGTAGAAGTCAGGGAGCTGCTCTACCAGTTATATGTGTGACCACAGATGGGCCACTTGCTCTCTATCTGCCCTTGTTTCCTTAATTACAAAATAGGGATGATTCCCACATTCTCGTTAGTAGTGCTGTGAAAAATCAAGTGGATCCAATGCATTTGAAAGTGATTTAAAAATTCAAAGTGCCTTGTAAGTATAAGGTGGAGGATTTAGCAGTAGGACAATTAACACCAGTACACACTTATTCCAGAAGAAGTTTACCATTGGGTTGTTCAAAAAGTTCCATTTGAAATCTTCCAAATTCTCTTTACAAAGTAAGCATGTGAAACTGTGACTAAGATGGCATATACACACATGCTTTCCTAGAAGACAGGTGAGTCTCTTATAATTCTTTGCATCAGGAGATTACAAGAAGGAAATTATATGGTCATCTTCATAGATGCTGAAAAGAAAGTAATAGAAATTTCTTTAATATCATTAAGTTTATCTGTTTCAACCCAAAAGCTAGCAAATGGGAAAATATACCTATTAAAGTAAAAAGCGTTCTGTTGTTTAGCATTATTCTGGAGATATTAGACAATGCAGTTAGAAAATAAATTATATATTTTATAAAATTTCGTATATAACATATATAATTTATGTTGTGTGTCTGTGTATACATACACAGACAATTTAAAGGAGGTAAAATTCTGATATTACCAATTCAGAAAACTTGGGTTTTTAAAATATTAGTTCAGAACTTGTTTTTCTATGTAATTGTTATAATCTGCATTTAAGTTCCCAGAGTAGCAACAAAAACACTCTTGGTCCACAGTGTGGCTAAACTATGCTATTAATAATACAGACTCTCTATCCTTCCTTTATAACATTTTTCACATGAACATTCTTTCGGAGCTCATCCTGCAACACTGTGAGTGCCTGATGATGTGCCATGGATAGTGTTAGTAGAAAGAAAAATATTTAAAAAACAATCATTGCCCTTAAGAGAGTCACAGTCTAGTAGGGGAGGCAAATAATTATTTTTCCCATCAATAAGCTTTAATAAAGATAGCGTGCTAATACTGCAACTGAATGACACAAGAAATACCATGTGGATTATCCAAGGTCGCAGAGCTAGATGTAACTTCCCCATTTTCCAGTGCCCTTGCCCATAAAACAGTGATAATAGTACTGCCTCATAGAGTGTGGTTGTACAGAATGAAGGTGTTAGTATAGGAAAAGCACTAAGAAGAGTATTTAAATCTGGTCCCAAGGCAGCTCAAGAGATGAGGGTGTGGGCTGTCTGTTCCCTGTTCAGCAGCGCACCAGTGGGGGTAAAATTCCAGGGGCTCCAGCAGCAGCCAGGCTGGGGGTGGGAGCTGGGGAGAAGGGGGTTAGGAGAGAGCTGACCCAGGCTGTCCTCTGTGAAGGGCCTTGCTCACTTGAAAAGGACTTTGGTGGCACAGGTTTCCTGTCAGAGCCTGAACCCTGATGTTGATGGTGTGCTTTTTGTTGTTACTCCAGGTCTGATGGGCTGTACCCTCTTTATAGCAGTTAACGGTCTGTATTCGTCTAGTGATGATGTAATCGAATTAACTCCATCAAACTTCAACCGAGAAGTTATTCAGAGTGATAGTTTGTGGCTTGTAGAATTCTATGCTCCATGGTAAGTATTATAAAATAGTTGTCAGTTATTTATGGTACTTTATAAAATTAAGAAAAATACTACATAAAAATGTAATTTTATTCAGCCATCTCGTTTACCTAGTTTACTGATTGTTTAAAAGAAGTAGAGGACACATCCATGTAATACTAATAAGAAGAGATTTCATAATGGCAAAATATAAATAAAAGAGGTAGAGAAGAGGGAAACTGTGGATTGAGTCTGTTAAAGGGTGCAGAGATTGAGCCAGTGACAAAAAAAATGGTGGAAGTAGCTAATAGTTGCAAGAAAGAAGGAAGGAAAAAACCCGTATGATTTTAGGAAGATACATCTTTATGATGAGGTAAGTGGGGTGAAGATGGAAGGGAAATTGATTTTATGCAGAGAGAATATCGGGCAAAGGAAAGGGAACAACCAGTGGTTGACTCCATTTTGTTTCTTGAAGAGGGTTGCTTCCAAAAATATGTAATTAGGAAATTTGGTTTGATTTAAAAGCTCTTCTCTTGCCTTACATCTATTTCTGGGGGGGAAAAAAACAAACTTGTAATTACCATTGAAATTAATAGTGCCCAGTTTCATACAGCTGACCCTTGAGCAGCACAGGTGTGAACTGCGCAAGTCCACTTACATGTGGATTTTTTTTTTTTTTCCAACAAATTTGTACTACAGTGTTACACAGTCCGCTGTTGGTTGAATCCATGGATACAGAGGGCTGACTGTAAAGTTACATGCGGATTTTCCACTGCAGAGGGTCAGCACTTCTAACCCCCATGTTATTCAAGGGTCATCTGTGCAGTCAAAATACAGTATTGTTTATGTGGTTAAAACCTTCAATGAAAACAAAACAAAAAACCAACAAATACACATGTATAAAATAAAGGCTATAGGATCACAAAGGAAACCTAAAATATTGGAATAACATTATTAAAATATCAAAATAAATCTTGATATGATTTTGTAGTACTCGTTTACTGGAACGTAAATACCAACATCTAACAGCTAGCTACCATAATTCTGAACAGTGATGAACATAAATGATGTTTCAGGATACCTGCAACAACTATAGTGGTGATAAGAAAATAGCTGTGATTTTTATTTGTGACAGAGTCACAAGTACTAACCAACTATGATATGTTGTTAATGTTTATAACTGAAGGAAATCCTAAATTTCAATTACAGGTTAATGAAAATAGAGGATTTTTTTTTTCCCCATCAAAGTTCACAGAGCCCCTCAATTTTTATCCACCAGTCCTTTGGGGATTCATAGACCCCAGGTGAAGAACCCTTGAGTTACAGGGTGTGCTGCTATATTTATATTTGTGGCATTTTGATCTGTCTTTACATTGCTTCACATTGGAATTGAAGGGGGTATATACTCTGACAATCTCTGATTTGAGTCCTTATTTCATTAGAATAAATTGAAATTAAAGAGGCACAAAGTCCTGTAAAGTTTTGACTCCTGGACTTCTAAGTAGCTCACCTAAATAGCCAAACATACTGTATATGTAGTAAGTAGGATCAGCATTTCAGGACGTTTTGCTGAAAGATCCTGACTTTTAAAATATTGGATTGGACTTCCCTGGTGGCCCAGTGGTTAAGAATCCACTTGCCAACGCAGGTGACACGGGTTCGATCCCTGGTCCGGGAAGATCCCACATGCTGCAGAGCAACTAAGCCCGTGCGCCACAACTACTGAAGCCTGCACGCCTGGAGCCTGTGCTCCACAGCAAGAGAGGCCACGGCGGTGAGAAGCCCATGCACCACAACGAAGAGCAGCCCCCTTTTGCCGCAACTGGAGAAAGCCCGTGCACAGCAATGAAGACCAATGCAGCCAAAAATAAATAAATAAAATAAAATAAAATACTGGATTAAGCTTAAGGCCCTATGAAAGGTGATGTTACATAGTGATTAAGAATGTGGGATCTGGAGCCAGGAAGACCTGTCAGGCAGCTTTGTCACTGGGCGGTATTGGGAGGGTTTGTTAACTTCTCAGGCTCTGTTTCATCATCTGTAAAATGAAAATGACAAAGCCTGCTTGCAGGGTGGTTGTGCTGATTAAATGAAATCCTGTACGAAGAGAGCTCATCGTGGTGCAGGCACGTGGCATTGGCTCATTAGGTCCTTAGAGACCTAATTAGAAGAAAATTTACTTTGTTTAAAAAGGGAAAAAGTCACCTATATAGATAAACTAGCTATGCTGTCTTCATACAATGGGTATTATACAATGATGAAAATAATACAGCTACCTATAACCTTGATGACTGATATAAACATAACAGATTTCTGTATATATAATGTTTAAAAGCAGTTTTCTGTGTGTGTTATATTTCACGATAATTCTTTTCAAGTACTGGTACCTAAAAGATTAAGATTATTTTTCCTTGTGTTCACGTGTCTCTGTCTCTGTCACTCATTCGTGTTCTTTTTTCACCACCTTGCGGTATCAAGTGCTTTTCAC
Source organism: Balaenoptera ricei (assembly GCF_028023285.1). Classification (NCBI taxonomy): domain Eukaryota; kingdom Metazoa; phylum Chordata; class Mammalia; order Artiodactyla; family Balaenopteridae; genus Balaenoptera; species Balaenoptera ricei. Next base: position 95,421,568 of record NC_082651.1, read on the forward strand.
TTCTTAGCCATACTAAATTGGGACTGCATGTGCATTTTTACCTCTATAAGCTGCTTGTGGGAGCCAAAGAACATGGAGATTTAGGCACTGGAGATCTGGACTCTAAAACAGTTGCCTCATCTATAAAATGAAAAGTTTGGACTAGATCAGGGACTATCAAACCTTAATAGATTTAAGAATCACTAGTAGAACTTATTAAAATACAGGTTCCTGAACCCCTTCTCTAGGAACTCTGGTTTCTTGGGGCCCAAGAACCTGCACTTTGCTAAGCCGTACAACTGGGACCACACGTGAGGCACATTTGACCAGATAAACACTGAAGTTTCCACTCAGGGAGAGAGTTATGAATGATAGTGTTTGTTTAAACTCTTTAAATACAGTTTAACTCAGCAGTAATTTGAAAGCTTTTTTTTTCTGACATGAAAGAGGATCATAGTAAAATCAGGACAGTGAGTTCCTTCAGGTCACCGATCATGGTTTTTTAGTGCTGTTCTGCCTGCAGGTCCCCACCCTCAGTGCATGTCACTCAGTAGACTGTTGGTGAATGTTTCTTGAATTGGGAATCAAAGACTTAACCGTTGCCTTCTTTGTGTTTTCATCCCCTGAAAGGTGTGGCCACTGCCAAAGGTTAACACCAGAATGGAAGAAAGTAGCAACTGCATTAAAAGTGAGTTTCTGAGATGTCCACATTCACCTGTGTATGTTAAAATAAGTTTAATTAAGCAAATGGGCTTAACGTACAATAGGAAGTTAATTTGCATATTGAAGCCCAATACTCTTGTTCTGGTGCCAAAATTATGTAGGGAGCAAAGGGATACTGTACATTCTAATTTTTATCTTGTCTACTTTTGTTAATTCTGTTTCCCAGTTAAATGGCATAAGTATGCTTAGTCGTGCTAATTCTGGGAGCTGCACAGTTTCCTCACAGGCTGACTTGCATGTTGCCCAGCTTTCCATTTAGGAATGGTTTCCCAGGCTAAAGTTCTCATTGATTGTTGGCAAATAGAACCTGGCCCTTTATTATCTTGTCTCTGAGTCTACATCCTCAGATGATGGGTTCTTGTGGAATCTGCCCTGGTTGAAAGAAAAATAGATATTTCTTTTATGTTTCCACAGGATGTTGTAAAAGTTGGTGCAGTTGATGCAGATAAACATCAGTCCCTGGGAGGTCAATATGGTGTGCAGGGATTTCCTACCATTAAGATTTTTGGATCTAATAAAAACCAACCAGAAGATTATCAGGGTAAGGACTTTTCCTAATTACTTCATTCCATTGGTTGGAATTTTAGTTTGAGCAGGTAGGTAGAAAATAGAGAACCTGGGATTCTATAACCTGTTGGCCCTGCTACCTGCAAGTTTCTCACCCTCTTCGTGCCTGAATTTCCTTATCTGTCAAATGGTGTAGAGTAATTCCTACCTCTTCTGGGTTGCTCTAAAGATTAAATATGTGTCAAACAGGTGAAAGTTTTTTTATTATTGTTTGTACTAGGTTAGGCCCACACGGGCTTAGCAATGGTAGAGTAATGATGTTTTGTGCTTCCCTTTTTTTCATTACAGTTTTTTAAAAATACTAGTTACTGGATATTTTATAGTTACTTAATATTTAATAAGTTTCTGTAATTACTTAATATTTGAAAAGATCTGCAAGTGTTTTCTTGCTCTGATTGCTCGTCCCTTCACTGTGGGGCAGGTCTAGCATATCAGCGTGGAAAAAGAAGAGTCCTGTAATTTGAAAGTCAGTTTAAACTATTGCTATTACTGTGGAGTATTTTGCCCATGAATCTTTACGCCTTGTAAACATGTATAGCATCTGAATATTAAAGCTATTATTTAGTCTTTTAAACTATTGATAATAAAGAAGTACCACAGCTTCTCCATTTTATAGATAGTGGTAAATTGTATCTGCTGTGAGTCACTGAGGCAAGTGGGGAGAGGATTTTGGCTCAGACTCCCTGGTCTTTCACAGAATTGCCTGTTACTTAAGATGTCACAAACAGAGCATCATATTTAAGACAGCCAGAATTGCTAAGTTGAGCCATATCCAGGGTCCAATAAAAGTATTGGGCGTAATGTATTTAAAGTTTAAATTATGGCTCATTTGATCTTTTTTTAAAAAAGATTTTGTTACAAGGGGCATATAAGTGACTAAACTTAGAGTCTAAAATCTTAGGTTTTGCTTTATGTGAGAAGAACAAGTTTTCAGGGTTGGAGGGGGAGGAGAATCAGCATCACGATAAAAACAAAGTGACTATTGTCTTATCTGTACTTGGTGTCCTGCATTGCATCCAGCGGATTGAGAAAACATTCTCAGAAAAGGGAATGTGAAGGGAGCAGAGAAACTATAGAGTGAGCTTTGAAGACAACCTGGCCTGGGTTTAACTGCTGGCTAAACAGAATACCTAATCTCTCTGGATCTGCTTCTTGGTTGTAAAATGAGGATGTGAAAACCTATTTTAGGCTACTGGAAGTTTCACTGAAATAGTACATGTAAAGCATGTAACTTGGTAAATGTCGGTGTAGTTGGTACCTCACCAAGATGGGGGTCAAAATACTTGGAGATGAGGCCTTAGACACATCATTTCTCCTAGACTCCCCAGCTCTAAAGTTCCATAAAATGATCAGTTTCATCTTTCTGACTAACCACCTGCTTTTCTGCTTTGGAATATAATTTGTTCATTTTGCTAACTTGTAAAAATGGAATGTTTAGAGCAGGGGTTAGCATTTGGCCTGCTGCTTGTTTTTGTAAATGAAGTTTTTCAAAACACAGTCACACTTGTTCATTCATATGGTCTATGCCTACTTTCACACTAAAACAGCAGAATTGAGTAGCTGCAGCAGTGTGGCCTGCTGAGATGACAATAATTACTGCTTGGTCTTTTGCAGGAACAGTTTGCTCACCCTTGGTCTAGAGTGAGAAAACCCTCTCTGTCTTTTTCCCTAGTGTATTTCTTTTTTTTTTTTTAATTTTTTTTATTTTCACTTTTTAAAAAAAATTTATTTAATTTATTTATTTGGCTGCGTTGGGTCTTCGTTGCGGTGCACAGGCTTCTCATTGCGGTGGCTTCTCTTGTTACGGAGCCCGGGCTCTAGGCGCACGGGCTTCAGTAGTTGTGGCACGTGGGCTCAGTAGTTGTGGCTCGTGGGCTCTAGAGCGCAGGCTCAGTAGTTGTGGCGCACGGGCTTAGTTGCTCCATGGCATGTGGGATCTTCCTGGACCAGAGATCAAACCCGTGTCCCCTGCATTGGCAAGTGGATTCTTAACCACTGTGCCACCAGGGAAGTCCCCCTAGTGTTTTTCTTGATTTGCTATATTTCCAGGTGGAGATTGGTGGTGGAAGGGGCACTGGTTCGGAAAGTGGAGGTGTCTGCAGTAGATAAGGAGCAGGAGGCTGTTTTTATGTTGAGGTCTTGCCTTTCTGTCTTAGGAAGTGGCATACTTGGCAATCTCAGCCAGGATGTAGTACAGGATGATCTGAACCCACTCCGAATGCCTCTGTTCTGTATTTTCTTTCTAACGTCAAGTCTGAAGCGTTCTCAGAACTTTCTATCTCTTCATGGGCAGTTTGATTAGAAAACTCTATTTTTAAGAAAGGAGAAGAAAGAAGAAACTTTCTAAAAAGATTTTGTTAGTTTTGACTTTAAACTCTGAAGATAGTCTCAAGGCATATATTATCCATATTCTTCTGAGTCAGTTAATAGTCCCCTGACTTCTTCTTGAGCACATAGTTTTTGGTAAACTTCCAAAGGCTATTGTCACTATCTTTAATACGGGGCTTGTTACTTCCTATATTAGGAGTAAGTTCAGCCACAGAACCTAAAAGCCCAAAATAAGTGTTTTAAGCAAGGTAGAAAACAGTGGATTGCTTTCTAGTTTCTTAGCTTCGAACCCCTCGTATCCTACTTATTATCTCATAGAAATAGTTTTTCCATTTGCCTCATTTGGTGCTTTGTGTTTAGAAATTTCCCCTGCTCTCTTAACTAGATAACCTTCTTTTTCATCTGTGTACATGTTATACATTCAGTAAACGTTTGTGAACTGTTCTCAATAGTAGATGGTATTTATGGGTGAACAGAATGTCCTCGTTCACACTAATAACCTGACACTGAAGAAGAGGAATTAGTTTTCCCCGCGTAAAGTGTAGCAGGAAATACATTCTGGAAGAAACTGGCTCTGTCTTAAAGATACACGTGGTGTTAGGTCTGTTTGAACATCAGATGAAGCTGGCAGGTATGTAAAGGTTCAAGTCTTCAGGTAGCATCAGATGTAGGCTCCCAGCCCGCCCACCCCCGCTCACCTGATGGCCCGTGTCTTCCCGTAGGTGGCAGAACTGGTGAAGCCATCGTAGACGCTGCTCTCAGTGCTCTGCGCCAGCTCGTAAAGGACCGCCTTGGGGGCAGGAGTGGTGGATATAGTTCTGGAAAACAAGTAAGGCTGTGTATAATGTCAGTTTTTAATGTGGCATGATTTTGAAGCCTGACTGTAAACTCTGCGTAGAAGATAATTATTTCTTAAAATGTTTTAAATTGGTGGACTTCCAGTTAAAAAATCATAGGAGGTTGAGTCAAGCGACTCCAAAAGGGAGTCAGACACCCAGCCTACTGGTGTGGCCCTTCAGAATCACGGTCCCCTTAGCCAGTCCTAGGGCATCCGCCACAGCCGCAGGCCAGGAACCACGCCCCGAGATGGCTTCCTTGGCCCAGGGCCGAGGTACAAGAGTTTGGCCTACAGTGGGAGAAAGAGCCCTAGGCCGTGGGAGTTGGAATCTGGCTTCCGTGGCGTTTGTAGTTCCAAAGTGGAGAGAGGGAGACCAGGTCTCCTCCAGGTCAACTTTGGGCAAACGTGGATGAAATTTGGATGACCTCTTGGCCCGTGTCTGTGGCAATCAGGCTGAAATCCCTGGGCATCTTTACATAAGTGGATAGGGAAGAAGATTCCTGTTCTCTGGATTGGTATTATAGATTCCCGTGTATGAAGTGTGATGTTTAACCATGATGTAGTTCTGTTCTTGCGAAAAGGCATTGAACTCTTCCTGGTAACGCACAGGCACACCTCGTTGTATTGCACTTCTCAGATCATTGCATTGTTTACAAAGTGAAGGTTTGTGGCAACCTTGCGTTGAGCAAGCCTCTTGGTGCCATTTTTCCAACAGCATTTGCTCACTGTGTCACATTTTGGTGATTCTTGCAATATTTCAAAGTTTTTCATTATATTTATGGTGATCTTGATCGGTGATCTTTTGATGTTATTATTACAAAAAGATTATGACTTGCTAAAGGCTCAGATAAGGGTTAGCATTTTTCAGCACTGAAGTATTTTTTAATTATTGTATGGTCATTGTCTTTTAGATATAATGCTATTGCACACTTTAATAGACTACAGTATAGTGTAAACATAACCTTTATGTGCACCAGGAAACCAAAACATTCATGTGAGTTGCTTTATTGCGATGCTCACTTTTATTGCAATGGTCTGGAACCGAACCCGCAGTATCTCCAAGGTCTGCCTGCATATGTAAACACAGCCCTTCACTCTTTTAGGAGACCAGTAAGACTAGCTTCTTTATACAGACTCAGAGCTTACCAGAGATTTCATGATTTTGCCTTTTATTTCAAACTTAGACATTTAATGAGCACAGTTGTCTTTCCTACCCTCATGGCTTTTGGCCCAGGCAACAGAAAGCATTATATCGATTCTGACTGCTTTGTAGGTTTAGTACTGAAGAAAATTCTTTGAAAAGATAAAAGGATTAAATGTTATTTTTAGCTTTCTTAAATGGTAGGGACTTTATGAAGAGGTACTAACTGGATATCCTGGGATGAACCAGCACTGTTCTGAATTAGAATAGTGTTATTAAGGTGATTCTTTGAGCCATGTTGAGGTTTCTCTTAATGAAGATAGCAGGGGTGGAGTTCAGATACATGTTACATGTTACACTGAGTGTACTGGTAATTGTTTGAAAGTAAATACTATTTGCCAAGTAAAAAGAATAATATTAAGGAATGTCCCCAATCTGAGTAAAATAGTTTTCAGTTGAAAGAAGAACTCAAAACTTTAAGTTGTAGAAATGATTATTGTTATACATATATTTAGAATAGGATTAGTGTTCTTTTTGGCCAAATTGTAACTTAAGATTTAATGTCACAAATGACAGGGTAGAAGTGACAGTTCAAGTAAGAAGGACGTGATTGAGCTGACAGACGACACCTTTGATAAGAGTGTTCTTGACAGTGAAGATGTTTGGATGGTTGAGTTTTATGCTCCTTGGTGTGGACACTGCAAAAAGTAAGTGCTTTTGTACCAGGTACTTGTTTAAGTCAGGTGCTTTTAGTCTGTCCATGTGGCTCACTTTGAAAGAGCTGAACCAGGTCATAGGTAACCTCCAGGATCTTCTCCCCAAAAGCTCCGGCTCTGAATGAATGTTAAACATCGGCATTAGGGCCGAGTGTTTCCTCTGTCATATTTTCAGTGATTAACAGGGAGCTGGCATCCAGATTTGGGGGGGCGTGGTGGACAAAGGACCAGGAGATGAATGTGAAGGGGGCATCATGCCTTTCGTAAAGCTACACACAGAGTGTTTCCCAAGTGTGATTTAACCAGATTGGGCAGAAATGCACACACCAGTTAAAGGATTTGTGCTTACAGTTAAAATACACTTTTAAAGTGCCGGTATTTTTCTACAGTCTAGAGCCAGAATGGGCTGCGGCAGCTACAGAGGTAAAAGAGCAAACGAAAGGAAAAGTGAAACTCGCAGCTGTGGACGCCACCGTTAACCAGGTTCTAGCCAGCCGATACGAGGTGCGTGTGCTTACCAGGCTGATGTCTTTGTGAGACGCCCTGTGTTTTCACCTGCTACACCGTCTAGTACTGCTGGGCTCTCTAGGAGGGGGAGGGAGGAGGCTAGCCGTTTTGTAATGACGAAATTAAATCATTTCACTGTTGTAACAAGTAAATCTGGCACTCAAGACTGTTGGGGGTTTTTTAGTTTTGTTTGTTTTGTTTTCAGTATCGCACTACCTGTGTGTTTAATGTGAGCCCGAGCTTTCGCAAGTTATTCGTACAGCTTTTGAAGTTGGTTCATTTGTTCTAGAGCACATAGTCTGTGTTAAGTATATACTCAGGGTTTGAATAAGATTCGGCTAAGCCTGGCAGTGAGTCTGTTAAAACCCCTTGATTAACAGACCTCTGTGTGCTGTCCCTTACACGTCGATGCAGGCTAGGGAATATTTTTGTTACATTAAATTACCTATAAGGTAGTTTTAGAAACCATAAAGATCTTATTTCTTATGCAATGGTAATTTGATTTGTACTGTGATATTTTTTAATAGATTAGGGGATTTCCTACAATCAAGATATTTCAGAAAGGCGAGTCTCCTGTGGATTATGACGGGGGGCGGACGAGATCCGACATCGTTTCCCGGGCCCTTGATTTGTTTTCTGATAACGCCCCGCCTCCTCAGCTCCTTGAGGTAATTACACCTCTTCAGTCACTTGTATGTAGTAAGGGAAGCTTTTCTGCCTGATGATAGAGGACACTAAAGCGGTAATAGCTTGCTGTCTTTTCAAATAAGCTCTTTCTCTTGTCTTTTAAAATGCACTCTTTAGAGTGTTTTTGTACTTTCAGATGGGGAAAACTTGTCTGAAAATGGCTGCCTTTCATAAGTTTTAGTACCAAAATAATCGCAGTGTGAGCAAAAGTGTACCGTAGCGTCTTAAAAATAGAACGAATCCATTCTTTCATTTATCGTTCTCAAAACAATAGTTAACATTTATTGAGCACCTGACCATGTGACAAGCACTGTTCTGGTACTTTTATGTGGATTTTTCTCATTTAATTCTCATATGAACATTTAGAGGTAGATACTGTTTTTAATCTCCATTTTAAATATGGGGACACAGGCACAGAGACCCTCAAATTCATGTAAATATATAATACGTATAAATGTGTCTTTTTTATCTGTCTAAACGACTAAATGTCGTAGCCAGGCTATGCCCAGGCGTTCTGACCGTGTGTATATACAAATGCCTCACCACCGCCGCGGATAGATGGCTGAGGGATAAAAGCGGAAATCTTCACAGAACGTTCTCGTGGTGTTTCTGTAACGCACACAGAAGTGTTATTTGGGAAGAGCCTCATCTGGCTCTTGAAGTGCTTTGCTCTGAACGAGAGTGCCGGTGCTCGTGCAGGCTTACCTCTGGGTTTTGTGTCACGTGGCCTCCCAACCCCCTTGTCTTCTGGGCCCCGCAGATCCTCAACGAGGACATTGCCAAGAAGACGTGCGAGGAGCACCAGCTCTGTGTCGTGGCCGTGCTACCCCATATCCTTGACACAGGTGAGGCGCGCCGCTTCCCACGCGCTGTTCTCTGTTCCTTGCTCTGCGAACACTTAATTCACAGATGGATTTCACCCATTCCTTTATTTTTACCTTAAAATTTTTTTGTCCGTTTACATCAGGAGCTGCAGGCAGAAATTCTTATTTGGAAGTTCTTCTGAAGTTGGCAGACAAATACAAAAAGAAAATCTGGGGGTAAGTTATCAAACTGTCTCAGTGTCGTCGGGTGGGAGGGTGTAGAGCTGCTTGGAAGCGGCTCCCTCTGTGTTTTCTGTAGGCTCCGTTCCTGTGCTCACTTGGGCATGTTTTTTTATTTAGGATATAAAAACACTGACCACCTAGGAGGAAGTGAAGTCATGCAGGACTCTTATTTATAACACACTTATGTGTACCCCAGCACACTTTTTCTTAGAGGAATCGTGTCCTGATGGTAGTTGGGTTCTAGGCTAGCAGGCAAAACGCCATTAGTGACAGAGCTCCATTCTAGCACAGCCTTGAAGGCTAGGTAAAGAAAGCAGAAGCAGAGGTGTGTTTCTTTACCCTCTTCTGAGTGAGGGCCGGACGCAGGCAAATGTTTAAAACAAAGCTTGTCTCTATTTCCATTGTTATTAATAATCTTTTTGCTCCATGCCGTCCGTATGCGCTGCTGTCCCAGGTACCACGTGTCCCTGCTGTCCCTCTCGCAGTGGCCTCACACCGCCTGCGTTAGTCCAGCAGATGTTTACTGTGTGCCTGCAGAAGGCCGCGTGCCCACGCTCTGTATTCTCTTCCCTTGTACGAGTGGAGGGAAGAGGTTTTTTGGTTTGTTTTTTGAGGGTTTTCTCCCTTTTTTTTTTTTTTTTGGCCTCGCTGCGGGCCATGCGGGGTCTTACCCCGACCAGGGATCGGACAGCGCAGGAAGTCCCAAGGGAAGAGATGTGGTTGAGCATTTTTATATGTATTAAATAATGGCATATCCTTAACTTTTAAAAAGAAGTTGTTACACTGCTAAAGAATGTGCTTAATAACCCAAACGATGTTGGTAGGATTTCAGGTGACAGAGAAAATTCATCAGGTTTGTTGGACGGTATTTTGGGGACTGAGGGAAAAAACAGTCCTAGAGATAGACCAGTCCCCAGGGGGACTTCTGGGGTTAGGGTCTAGGGAACATAGGAGAGGAACTGTAGTTACTTCAGAGCGCATCTAGAACACATTATTTTAAAAACTAATCTTTCATTTTTCATTTATTTTTTCACCTATTCCATTCAAAAGATGTGTAATCTTTTGTTCTTTAATTGTTAGTCAGGTTCTGACTAACTCAGAAGGGATCTTTGCCCTAGAAACCAATCTGCTTTTCTAGGTGGCTGTGGACAGAAGCCGGAGCCCAGTCTGAACTTGAGAATGCGCTGGGGATCGGAGGGTTTGGGTACCCCGCCATGGCAGCTATTAACGCACGCAAGATGAAATTTGCTCTTCTGAAGGGATCGTTCAGTGAGCAAGGCATTAATGAGTTTCTCAGGTAATTTCTTGCTTCTTTGAGTTGTTTTTGTTTTATCTGTTTGTTTGGTTCTATTGTGGTAATTGGTTCCAAACTAGATTTATATAGACTAGGCAATAAATGGAGTAGTTTTGTATTTCACATTTCGGAGAATTAACGTTTATAAATTAGAGCTTTGGAGTCATCTTCCTGTGCCACGGAAGTCTTCTACTTAGTGAGTGATACTAGCACATTCCTCCTCTCGGGCCACCTTGCCATTCTGTGCACTTGGCATTGGGCTTGTCCTCATTCTCATAAAGGTCTCATATGGGCTGCAAGCAGTCCCGTCTCACCCACTCCCACCCTAGGATGCTTTTTGTACCCCTGACTTCAGGGGATAGAGTTTCCACCCCTGGGCATTGGATTTAGAATGTAGTTATTTGAAAAAGTGCGCTTACTGAAGTGACTCCAAAACGTGCAAACAATATGATACGTTCTCAAACTCAAAACCCAATTTACAAAGCTCGCTAAGCTGCCCTGCTGTTCAACTCATCCTAAAACTGACTTAGTCATCATTTAGGCAAATACAAAATGTTAACCCGTACTTTTTCTTAGATTTGTGGTAATTTGATTAATGCCTCTTCCCCATTAACTGTGAGTTCCACAAAGGTTGAATCTTTTACACAAAACTTTACCCCTAGTCACCACTGTAGAGCCTGGCTGGTAATAAGCTCTTGTAAATATTTATGAATGAACGCTTGACTTCTTGTCTCTGGAACAGTTTCAGTTAGGAAAGGCATCCCTACCCTCAGGGACATTAGCAGGAAGACTACTCATCAAGTGTGCTTCATCCTTTTTCAACAGCTAATTCCAATCTAGAAAACCTTAGGAGGAGTGTAGGAGAGTAGTAAGTAACCTTGAGATTAAGCCTCTGGACTCACGTCAAGTACAGAGGAGGTAACTGCTTCCAGGAACAATAGCATGTTGTAAACTTGAGACAGTGACTTGTGCTTGAGATCATACAGGTCACTGGTTCTCAAACTTTGTGTCTTGGAGTTAACAGAAAACCTCAGATTACCAGTGGAGAAAAGTCTGCGGTAATGAATAGGAAGGAAACAAAACGTGGCAGTACGCTTGTTTCTAGCCACATGTGAGTCTTCTTTTCTAAGAAGACGGAACTTGTACGGAGCGTGTCACTGGTGAGGAGACTCCTTCCAGCTGGCCGGGGTGGGGCCTGGCGGAGAGCTGGCGGGTGCACCTGCTTGGTGGCGAGAGGCACCAGCGTGCGTACTTGAAAAACCACACACCTGCCACGTTCTGCGTGGCTGTTGGAAAACCAAGGACAAACACCATCAGTGCGTATACGCAGGTTGTCAGACAACCCATAGAAGTTAATGGTAACAGTGAAGCTAAACTAACAATTTATAAATGTAGGGGCGGCAATTGAACACTATGGTCAACCCGAGGTGACATTAGTGGTTTCTGCATCTTTCCGTAAGAATGTCATGTTATGGGAGCTCCCTGGTGGCCTAGTGGTTAAGATTCCGGGCTTTCACTGCCATGGCCTGGGTTCAGTCCCTGGTCGGGGAACTGAGATCCTGCAAGCTGCACGGTGTGGCCAAAAAAAAAAAAAAAAAAAAAAGTCATGTTATGTTCTGTTGGAGTAGCAGCCAGAAAAGGTAAGTATATAATTGTGCATTATGCCCCCAGAAGTGAAAAAGGGCTTGAGTCATATATTGGCTTGGCCAGAAAGTTCATTCACGTTTTTCCGTAAGATGTCAAGCGAACTTTCTGGCCAACCCAGTATATGCGTTTGTGGCCGTTGAGTTTGAAGGCGGTGGCCATGCTTCTCCAGGCTTTCTTAGTTAGAAGAGAGGTCTGTTAGCATTTAGCCTAAAAGGAAGATGGAGCCAGAGGGCAAGTGTGTAATTGAGCAATTAAAAAACCTTTTTTGTTTTTTTTAAATGATGATTGAACTCTCTGCCCTCAAGGTTTTGTTCCTTTTTGAAGGTTTGACATCTTTCCTCTAGTCTGTTTGCTTCTGCCGCTGACATTATTAAGTAGGAAGCTAGAGGCTGATGTACGGAGATGATGAATAACCTGATTAAGGACACAAAACTAGTAAGAAGTAGAACCGCTGACTTTTTATTACATACATCGGTTTGTATTTCCCACATAAACCAGAGCCTGGATTGTCCTGTGCCTTTCCCTAGTAAATTGAGCCATTCTGGCGGAGGTAGTAGCCTGTGTGTGACACAGGTCTGACTTATTGTGCTGAGTACCTCTATTCTACCCATACAGCACAGTTCATGGAATGGTGGTGAAGTGGGTTTTTACATATTTATAATCCTGTTCTTTGAATGTCACTGGTATGTGTACATCAAGGTTGCTCAACGTGGGCACTCGGAACATTCTGGGCCAGGTAGTTGTTTGTCCTGTGCCTTATAGGATGTTTAGTAGCATCCCTGGCCTCTACCCCCGGATGCCAGCAGCGTACACACACAGACACACACACACACACACACTCACACACACACACAGACACACACACACACTCAGTGATTTTTGAGTTGGGACAATCAAAAAGGTCTTCAGACATTGCCAAATGTCCCCTGGGGGCAAAAATTGCCCTCAATTTCAGAACCACTGATACACATTGTAAAACATGCGAAGTAGCCAAAAGCAACAGATAAAATTACCCAGTTTTCCCACCATGCAAAGTAACTATTGTCAGACACATACAGGAAACTTGATATCCTGTTTTTCTTTTACCCATATTTTTTTTTTAATCAAAGTATAATTAATTGACAAATGTGTTAGTTTCAAATGTACAGCAGAGTGATTCAGTTATGCATATACTTATCTATATATGTATTCTTTTTCTAATTCTTTTTTCCGTCATAGGTTATTACAAGATATTGCATATAGTTTCCTGTGCTATACAGTAGGACCTTGTTGTTTATCTATTTTATATATAGTGGTGTGTAAATGTTAATCCCAAACTCCTAATTCTAAGCACCCTTCACCGAGGATATTTGGAGGCTCCTTTTATAAAGAAGCCTTGCTCACAGTCTGGTGATCGCCTCTACGTCCTTCCAGGGAAATGTTTATCAATACCTGCCAAAGTCAAAACCTAACACACAGTTTCATGGTACAACTCTTCTGTCTGAAAGCTTGACATGTGTGAAAATTGCCACCATCAGCTAGAGATCATTGAGGGGGCCTGTGGTGTCTGTGGGCTGGTTCTAAGTGCCTCTGCTTCCTGTTAGAAATCTGAGAAAAGGATTTCAGTTTTAAGGTACCATCTTTCAAAAAGCCTTTCTAAAGTTAGTGTGGAATTTTGTTAATCAAGTGTTAGTGTTGGTCTAGACCATGTTCTGGGTCAACTTTGATCGTTTTTACATACTTAAGTTGTATTTTAGCAAGATATGTTTGCTATTTTTTTTTAAATTTTTGGTAGTACCTGGCTTTCCCTACTGCTAAGGCCTTAGTCAGGAATGTCATTATATTGTTACCTGGTTACATTGTGTCCCTGATTGAAAAGATAATACTGTTCATGAAGTGCTTTTCCGGGAGAGAGAGGTGAGAAATGCCTCTATGCAAACATAGCAGGCAGTAGGGAAATCGTTATTTTTGAAAAGTTGTTTCTTCATCCGCATCAGCAGTCCATCGTTAACACCCGTGCTCTGCTCATTTTCCCCAAAGGGAGCTGTCTTTCGGGCGTGGATCTACAGCACCCGTAGGGGGTGGGGCTTTCCCTGCCATCAGCACCAGAGAGCCCTGGGACGGCAAGGACGGCGAGGTGAGTCCCGGGACCGAGCTGTGTGTGGACAGGACTCGCTGTCGGGGCTTTGGTCCAGCCCCTTACTTTCCCGATCCCTGTGCATCTTTGCTGCTTGTAAACAAGACCTTTCCATCAGACCTAAGCCTTGACGTGAGCATAAACCTGAAGAATCAACCTCATGGGCCTTTTGGGGTGCTCTTTGTCTCAAGACCCTTCATCCCATCCTCCCTGTTACAAAGTGCTACATGGCATAGGATATTCGTGACAGAGACAACCGAGATGAATTTCAGTGAGGTTGCTTTCCTGACTATTACCTGTAAAGTGAACATTTAACCTAGAATTCATTAACTTTGAGAGAAGTACAAAATTATAGCTTTGAAATTAGCATTTATTCCGGTACACTTCTGCCCACCCCCCTCAAAAGGACCAGTTAAACAGCTGTTAGTTTTCTATCTATATAATAATAATAATAGGCAAAGTTAAAAGCAGGAGCTGGACTGGGGAGAAACTTGTGACCAGAGCACCTCTGGAAATTTAGTGCTCTGTAAGATGAAATGTCAGACTTTCAGGGTCGCCCTGTCTGTGGTTCTGCATAGACCCTGCAGGGCCTGATGGTGGTTTTCTGTTTTACAGCTTCCCGTGGAAGACGACATTGACCTGAGTGACGTGGAGCTCGATGACCTGGAGAAAGATGAGTTATGAGAGGCGCCGCACAGACTCCGGTTTTCTTTTCTTGGGAGCGGATTTTCCGGCAGTGAAGGAACATTCTTTCCAATCAGATGAATCTACCAGTGGCCTTTTTAACCAAGAAGTAACACTGATTGGTCATTTGAAAACACTGCAGCAGTGAACTTTTGCGTCTCAAGAAAACAATGAAAAATTCTGTGAATTGTCGTAGTCGGTGAATTGGGTTGTATTCTGTCAGATAATACTTTGAAGAAAACTGATGGGCTGTTGAAGCATCTTTCCCTCCCTCTGACTGCTGCTTGAATGTTCTTGGAGGCTGTTTCTTACATACAAGTTTTTTAATGTGATCCTTTCATTTGAATATTAATGGCTTTTTTCCATGAAAGAATAAAACTATTTTGGACAATGCCAATAAATGTATGAAATTAGTGTCCACATCGTAAATTCAGTAAGTTAGTCTTATGAAGGGATGACCTTGATGTCTCTCCTCCCTATAAACCTGTGGTTCACATGACACCATCTGGATGCCTGCCACCACAGATTTTACACGCGTCCTGCAAGGCTGAGTTTCAAGTGTAAGTGTGAAACGTAAAGCGAGCTTATATAGAAGGATGGAAAACTGGCTTGTCAAGTGAGAACTGCATTCCACGCCCACTATTTTGTCTTTGGGCCATCACCAGCGACTACTAGGGTATACAGCTGGTTATACAGTTAGCCCAAGGTTTTGAATACGCTATTATTAAACCCTCACAAAATGTCCATTAAGATGTGAAATAAGCGGCAGGTGAGCAATTTATAGGAAGTCCCCATTTATGTAAAACATTCAGAAAAGTGAAGTTTTGAATTATGTTAGAATGTAAATGAAGAGACAATTCAAAGGATTGAGAACATTTCTTTATTGTAACTTAAAAAAAATAAATACAACTGTAACTAATTTTTGTGAGCAATTTCTCTAAAAATTTAAATTCTGTAGGATACTTGAACTCTTCTCTGGCTAAAGGAAAGAAGCGTCTGTGGTAATTTGCACAAATATGCAAGTTTAGCGGTGCCGGCTCATGTTTCTAGTCAAGAAGACCAAGGTCGATGTGGAAATAGACATAAGGAAAGTAGTCTTGGTTGCTGAGTTGCAATCCAGGGATCTCCACGGATGCCTACAAAAGACATGGTCATGTTCTAAGTGCATAAACTCGTTTCTTGTTTTACTTTTCTGTTTGAGGAAAGCTCTCTGGGCACTGACTGTATTTTCTGCCCCACAGTCCGCCCCCTACCCCCAAACACACACACAGCCTCTTGTTAAACTTTCACCTTTGTGCAGTGTAGATTTTCCTAACGGTCTGGCAGGTACCGCTTTTGGAAAGTACCTCCCATGTGGAGAGGCTGACCTTACTGTAGAAAGGCAGCTCTTTCTGGATGATATACCTACATCCAATATACTTGCGGCTGCGACTTCATCCAGATGTCTGAAGACGGAGTTCAGAACCTCTCTTAAACGTTTGGTGGATGACTTCTTATGAGGCTGGAGGAGAACCGCCTGGAAGTTCACTGGCAATCCATACCTGTTCAAAGTGTAGAGTTGCTGCAAATATGGGTAAAATGAACCTGACGCTGTAGTAAGAATGAAAAACGAGGCAACATAGCTCAGGAAAAGAAAACTCGAGTGGAATGTCTAGGGTCAGAAGTGAGACTAATTGCTAGATCTTTGTGCATGGAAAAGTCTCTAGAATATGCTCACCCACTTCTGATACAGTGACAGTTTTTTGACTATAAAGAGCCAAGGAGTCTCCGGGGTGTGTGTGATCATCAGGTGGTGAGGGGTCAAGTTGAAGGGAGGCTGTTTGACTAAATATTCTGACTCCAGAGCCTTTGTCTAAAACCCAGCTTAGCTGACATACTTTTCTCCACTGAAAAAACCAGCACACGCACACACACGCAAATCTAGTTTATCAAGATTGTGAATTCCTTTTGCTGAGTTTTGGGTGGACAGAAAGGATTTTAAATGGACTCTGTATGCACGAGTACCTTTGAAACCACTTGCTGGCAGCTATTCCTGTGGTGGTATCTCAAAACACTTAAAATATTTACACTGAGTACTACATAAACAGTAAACATGCATTTTGTGATTCTCAGTGTTTTTAAAATACATAATATATACTACCAGGGAGCAAACGCTTGGATGTTCAATACTTACCACCTGTGCTTCTTTATGCCCGAGCCCAGCATGTGAAAGCTGGCCTTAAGATGCCCTTTTACTGCCTGACCTGTTAGTATTACTTAGTTTTAATTTCACAGTCAATGCCCATAAACTAGCCCCTGGCTTTCCCATCCTCATTTCTGGCTGCTAATGGTGCAAAGTGTTCACTAAAGTCCTGAGGTCTCCTAGGGGATCTGCAGAAAGGTGAAGTAAATACGTGAAAGGGCCATTTGTAATTGCTTCACTGTAACCAAGCATAAGACGTACCTAGTCCCGTTGCCTTAGAACACTGGCTGAGCGGGGCCCTGCCAAACCCAAGAGGCAAGGGCCACAGAGGCCGGCAGATGCTGGCAGGGTTGGCGGAGGCACTTGGGCTAGATGGTGGGTGAGAGGATGGCCCAGCTGACCGCCCCTCATTCCTTCTTTGTTCCTTGTCACCAAAGCTCTGGTCACCCAGAGGACAATGAGCAGAGGGTCGTCGTGCTTCCGGAGCCCCCATCACCCGAACGAGCAGCTACCCTCGCCCTGCCTTCCCTCCTGAACTTCCTCCCCGAGCTCCCAGTGCCCTGGAAGCCCACCCCACACCCTCGACCTCACCAGCGCAGCTCTACCCGCTTCCTACAGGGAAGTCTGCAGCCTTCTCAAAGGGCGGCGGTCACCAATCTCACAGCCCAGGCAACATATATGCCAGGAGATGGCATTCCAGCTCCCAGATGTAGTTGCTAGACCATCACTCTGCTACCCGGACACAGAACCTGCCTCTGCCACCCTCCGATCTGGTCATCCCACCGCATTCATCACCAGGTTGCTCTGGAAGGATAACCTCCTGAACAAGGACCCCGTCTTTTGAGCTCTCCTCCCGAGCAGCCTGTGAGCTCCTTGCAGGCAGAGGTCCGCATCTGTCTTGTTCACTCACGTATCCCCAGTGCACGGCGGATAACAGGCACCCCATCCCTACTGGCTGAATGGATGCTCCCCGCCCCCTCATCCAGCCTCCGCGCCCTGGACCCCTTTCTCAGCCCACCCCCCTCTTGGTTTCAGGGTTTGCACATTCTTCCCAGACCCTTCCAGTCCTTTCCCTGCTAGCCCTCCCTCCAGGTCAGTTTAAGTGACCACCTCCTCATCCTGCTCGGAACGCGCTTTCCAGGAACGGCGGGTCGGCTCTCCCCGCTCCTTTCTCCTCCAGGCCGCCCCCCTGCTGCCCCCTCCCGGATGCCTCAGTACAGGAGCCTCCTTCCCCTGCGGGCCCCCCGGTGGGGAGCCCTCCACCTGCACCCTCCGTGCTGAGAATACTGCAGCCACCACCCTCCCCTGTAACGTGGCACCATCGTGCCGTTTAAAATAAAAATTCCCGCCAACTCCCTCCCGCTCTCACCGCACATCCGAGAGCACCCAATGTCCTATGTCACGCGAGCACCCTTCAGCCACTACGCTCAAGCTGCCCACACCAATGACCTCCCAGCGGCCCCATCCCGGAGGCAGCCAAAGCCTTCACCTTCTGTTCCCTGACTCACCCATCTCTCCCTCCTCCGGCCTCTGACATCACACAGGCTTCTCTGCTTCCACTCCTTAAATGCTGGTACATTCCCTCTAAGCGACTCTCTGTAGGTGAACCCATCCACACACAGCAATCATCACTGGTGATTCCCTAATATCCATTCCCCACTAGACCTCTCCCAAGATCCAGACTAATGACCCAGCTACCGGCTTCTCCAGTCTCACCATGGCCCCACCACTCACCCAGGGCCCGTTTCCATTCTCACCTTGGGTGATTTGAGCCCCTGATTCACTTCACCCTGAGAATGAACCAGCACTTCCTCAGTTGAGGGCCGGTCCACTTCTCTTTGATTCAGGCCACAAACGTGGGGCACCTCCTCTCTGTCTGACTCTGGGCTGGGTGACAGGCAGAGAGGCCAAGTCACCCCAGCCCTCCCCTCCAGCTCTCAGGGTAGGGAAAAAGGACAAAACCAGCTCTGAGAAAAGACACAGCAACAAGTGCGAACCGGGGGAAAAGACCTATGCGGGGTCGGAGGATCAAGAAACAGGCGAACTTTACCCGTCTGCTCTAATCAACTTGTTGGTTTAACATCTATTTTCTTAGCTTATGCTCTCTCCGTACAATGGAATATGAAAAAGCCATTAAGAAGGAGCGAGTATCTCTATGCATACTGATAAGACTATAATGCAAAGCAGATGAAAAAAGCAAGTTGCAGAACATTAAGTATAAATGATGACATTTAGGGGATGAGAAGAGTCTTGAAACCATTAACTGGGATGATCTATGGGCAGTGGGATGGCGAGGAACTTACTTTCCACAGTACATATTTCTGAACTTGAATTTTTTTTTTTTTACAGTGTTCATGTATTACAACTATTCAAGAGAAATAAAAAGTACAGTTTTTTAAAATGTCATACATTGATAGTTTTGAAAAGAATTATTTTTGCATATACTCTGTTTTACCGAGCTTAAACAAGATATTAGGGACGTCCATCTCCATCTCTCACTTGAGCAAAATGGGCATCCTGTAAGGACGGGCAGGCTTTGCCACACTGGGCCTGAGAACCACTGATTTTCAAGGTGAGCAGGGACAGACTGGGGCCCGTCTATCCTGTCGATGGCTGGAACACTCCGGGTTATCTTGAGTGTGCCCTTCAGCCCAGTGCCACAATCCTTGCCATTACAGGGGTCTGAGACGGTTGAGAGGATGAGAAGCCACCATCAGACCCGGTGTGTATTTGGACAAAACCACACTGGCAGCCACGTGCAGGATGAATGGGAGGCAGGGGACCAAGCAGCAGCTGGGGCGGGAGACGAGACGGCGGAAGAGAAGGCAAAGGCAGGATGGAGGGCTGTCAGGGGTGCGAGAGGTGCAGGGAGGGGGGAAGGACGTGAGGATGAGGGAGCGGAGGTGTCCGAGCGGGCCCTGAAGTTTGGGGAAGGACCTGAGGCCACTGGTAGAAACGGGCATCAGGAGGAAGGGAGCGGGAGGGAAGATGAGTCAGGAATCCAGTGAAGCCGGTCTGGAAGTGAATGGCAGCAGAGACCTAGGAAGCCTGGGCAAGAAAGAGAGAGCAGGGCAGTCAGCCTGGCGGAAGGGGCCCAGCAAGACCACCCCAGAGGGGCCGAGGGGCACTGGAGCCTGCAGGCCAGAGCAGGCCAAGCTTTGGGAGAAGGGGGCAGCGGCCGTGAGCAGTGCTGCCAAGATCCCCCATAGTTCAGGACACGGGATATGTTCAAACACGGTAGAAAACAGGCTTCAACAAATATTTCCTGTTTGATTCCATTTTTGTAAAAATTTTGTAAAAATTATGCATATCTGCGGAATCAAAAAAGAAATGATACAAATGAACCTATTTACAAAACAGAAACAGACTCACAGACTTAGAGGATGAATTTATGGTTACCAGGGGGGAAGGGTGGGAGGAAGGGATAGTTAGGGAGTTTGGGATTGACATGTACACACTGCTATATTTTAAAGGGATAACCAACAAGGACCTACTGTATAGCACAGGGAACTCTGCTCGATGTTATGTGGCAGCCTGGATGGGAGGGGAGTTTGGGGGAGAATGGATACATGTTATATGTATGGCTGAGTCCCTTTGCTGTGCACCTGAAACTATCATCACAACATTGTTAATCGGCTATAGTCCAATATAAAATAAAAAGTTTTAAAAAGTTATGCATATCTGCAAATTTAAAGAAACAAACCCCCAAAATCTGAAGGATGCTAGCACACCAGAATGTTAGCAGTGTTTCCTCTTGGTGCTTTTTATTCACTTTTTGGGATTACCTATAGTTTCTACAAAATAGTGAACCTATTTTGCATTTGTTTTAAAAAAAAAAAAAAAAAGGTAAAATAAGTTTAGCTGTTGTTGGTTCGGTTTGGTTTGGGTTTTACTTTTTGTGCTGCCTTGAGGGTTAGGCCTCAAAGGTCAAGGATGGAGACGGTCGGTGCTGGTGTTTCTTCCAGGAGCCACTGGCCCCTGGGGGGCTGCAGAGCGGGGGTGGGCGGAGCAGGACACCAGCCCCATGACTGGCAGGAAAGGGACAGAGCACCGGACAGCAGGGGCCCTCAGGACTGAGGGAAGGTTTATTTGACTGAGGAAACCCTAAGCCTGTTGCCAAGAGCCAGGAGTTGCAGAGGAAGAGGGCAGGAAAGCCAGGGCGTGTCCCAGAGGAGGCTGGAGGGGCCAGAAGGGGGTGGCAGAGCCCAGGTGGCCCCAGAGCTGGCTACGCCCGACCTCCCACCGCAGGACAGCCCAGGGCGGCATCTCGTCCACGCACCTGAGCACAGACTCCACAAACACTCTCAGTGCCTTGATGTGGATCCAGGCAATAAAGGCTTCGCTGAAGTTCACCTTGAGCCATCGCAGCAGCGGGCCCTGCAGGGACAGGAGTGCGGTGACCCCTCCCGGCCACTCCACCCGACGCCTGGCCAACAAAGGACGTGGGTTTTGACAGAGCAAGCCCCGAGCCGAGAAGAAACGCCCAGGGGCCAGCAGAAGCAGCGAGTCGGTCGGACGAGGCCAGGGTGAGGCCCAGGCCCACGTTCTCCAGGGCACCTGGCGCTGGGGCGGCTCAGCGGGCCAGCCAGCCGGCACACGCATGGGGCCATCACCAACCGGGCCGCGGGGGGCCAGGCGGCCCCTGACCTCGGGGCTTTCAGCAGGCAGCCAGCAAGCTTCTGGCTGACACTGCACCGCCAAGGAGCCCCCCTTCTCGAAGGCTCCACCCCAAGTCCCGGCATCATCCACCAGCCGCCACTTCCAGGGGGTTCCTCACAGCCCCACTGCACGTGGCCACAGCCGCTATCGCTAATGCTGGTATGGCTGGTCCTCCTGGGATGCCCACAAAGGTCAGGGGTGGGTCAGGGGTGGGCACCCAGGGGAAGAGAGCTGAGCTGCCCGACCACCATCCCCCAGCCAGGACCTGCCCCATCACCAGCTCCAGCCACCGCCAGCCAGGACAAAGGCACCCTGGCCAGCAAGCACCAATCATTGCTGGGGGAGGGGGAGGGGAAGGGCAGCTCCCAAGAGACCCTGCAGATTAGGAGGAAGGCATGATTCTGGAATCCCTGAATTTAAGACCTCAAAAGCCATAGTAGATAACAGGAAACGCAAGGATTTGTCTTCTCCAAAGATGCCTGCGCGGGCGAGGACATGCGAGCCGGGGAACCCCAGGGCTCCCGGGGGGTTGCTTACCTCACCCTCGCCCTCACTCTCTCTCTCTCTGTCGTTCTGCCCCGCAGCGGGCCTATCAGGGTTCCCTAGCGGGGTTACCTTAACCTTGTGGTCCGGGAAGGTGGATGATCCCTTTTTAAGAGCAACACAGGAAGTTTGCTAAAGGCACAGAAATGATTTATTAATCTTTCAGCAAACATGCATCACAAACAAACAGAAATCACTTTCACGGCCTGAAAAGCACCTGAGGGCAGGCTCAGGCGTGCCAGCCCACCCTCGGGACTTGCGTGCTGGTTGGACTGGAGGTGCGCAGGTGCAGTTGGCACGCCCCCTCCAGGGCGGGGGTGTTAACGTCCTCGGGTTCCAGATTCCAGGGGCAGAGCCCACAGCCCCTCCCTCGGCCTGGCCTCGGCCAGGAGCTCCCCCTCCCCGGAACGTCTGTGGAACCAGCTCCGCCTTCCGGGCTGTCTGGGCTGAGTCAGGGTGTCTCTCCCAAGTCCAGCTCACAGTAGCCTCCTTGGCCGTCAGGATGCACTTAAGCGTGTTACACGCAGAAAACTGGTCAGGTGTGCTGTTAGGACACATTCGACCCTTCATCATCTTTCTCTGCAGACAGGTGCAAAAAGCGGGAAAATCCCATCCTGTGCTCTCAAAGGGAACTGACACCCAGGACCTAGGTAACGAAAGGACGGACGCAGGATGCTGGTCCTATGCACCTCCAAAAAGGCTAAAGGGGGAAAGAGATTCTTAAGAAGCCGGGGTAGGGCTGACCCCAGCTGACCCCCGCTCGCTGGCGCCCAGCAAGGGCCTCGCAGGGAACTACAAGTTTCCAATTAGTCTGTCCTTCGGAGCTCCGCTTCCCCTCCACGGAGACCGGGCAGGACTTCCCGGGGCAAAACCAGGGAGCGGAAACCTACACCGCGCGAAAACGTGCCAGCGAGCAACCCGAGACAGGGGCGCAGGCGTTGGGCTCGGGTGTATCACCTCGATCCCCAGGGGGTCTGTGCCAGCGCGGAGGGGGGTGCCAAAGGCTCGCCCTGGTCACCTGTGAAAGGTGCCACCATCTAGCTCCCTCCAGAGACACCGTGGGGGGCTCGGGCCAGGACTAAAGCAAGCGGGGAAAGGGCTCAGCTAAAGAGAAGGCTGGAGCCTTCTTGGGATATTAGGGTTCTGGGCGAGCTCAGGTGCAGGAGGAAACCCTTTGGATCTCAGCTCTTGCTGGAGAGCACCCTTCCTGCCTGGTGAGTCGGGTCCGAGGCCGGGCGCATAGGGCTCCAGCTCAGTCCTTAGTCTCAGGAAGGGCCCCGGAGCCTTGGCCCAAGCCCAACAGATTGTGGATCTAAAAAGCGTGTGTTCCCTTGGCGTGCACACACATGTTCACACACTATGTGTGTGTGTGCGTGCGCGCGCGTGCCTTTCTCCTCGGGGAGAGAAGGGCTGAAATCCCTCACAGGCAGTTTTATATGATCAGTTCCCATTTCCTCCTCAGAGGGGGATGGGTCCATCCAGTGGGGCTCTGGGGACCCCATTTCCGGGGCCCCGTGGCTGGTTCTCACTCCTGACGGGGCCAGGTGTCTGCAGTCCCTGTGCAAAGGCCACGGACCCAGAGAGGTCAGGCGGGAGGCACAGAATCCCCCAGCCCGAGGCAAGAGGCGGCCCGGGGCACAGGCACAGCCCCACGGGGGGCACTGGCTCTTCACCCAAACACACACTCACAGCTTCATGTTTACACACCAACTTTCCTCACCCCTCCCTTCCTCTCTACTCTAGAGGCTGAACTGGAAGTTTCTCTGAGAACCCTCCCTGGGGGGACTGTAGGGCAGGGGACCTGAAAACATCCCCCCCTGGCTCAGCCCCGCTCTGAGCTGCAGGATGCTGAGTCCCGAAGGTGCCCGTTTTACAGAGCGACTCTCTCAAGGCTACACCATTCACATTGCAAAAACGAAAATCTGTTTTTCTCTCTTGAGCTCAGCTGCCCTCACATATGAGAAGGTCCTGAGTGGCTGTGGCTGGAAGTCTCTAGGGTAAGCACCCACTCTTTGCTGAAAGCCTCGGGGAGGTACACACAGGTGCTGGTGACGGGGGTGTCACAGCACGCCTGGACATCACACGGACCAGGGCTTCGGGTGACGGCTGGCTGCACTCTCCAAGGCGGCGGCCCTGCCACTCTCAGCACAGGCGCCCCTGCCCGGAGCCCTGACAGCCTTGCTCGACCCCAGGGGGCAGGCGGGGTCCTGTCCCAGGGCCAGTGCTCGTTCACCTCTCGGAGCCTTTCTCCTCCGCAGAATGGAGCTAAGAGTTCCTTCCCGGAGGGCAGTGCCGGGCTCAGTGAGATCTCCTACAGCAGGGCTCACGGCTCATGTGTCACCTCCAGGTTACCGACGCTTGTCACCCTCCCCCAGACCCTGTCTGGCAGCCCCAGGAGTGTGCACGGGGCAAGTAGGGACGTCGGGCGTGGGGTGTTGGGACTAGGCGGGGCCCTTCTGCTCCAGGCCTTGGGTGCGCGGGCGGGGACCACCCAACGCCTTCAAGAAAATCCTCCGGGCCTGTATCATAGACTCACGTATTGTTGCTTCTTATCCGACAGCAATCTGGTCATCTCTTCCCTTTCCCTTTTAATTTCTTTTTCATCATAGTAAAATTCACGGACAGTGAACCTTAAGATAAGCAAACGAGAGGCTTTCGCTAAGAAGCTTCCAGTCAGAGCAGAGACCCGCCGCCAGTGGAGACAAACCAAACCCGGGAAACCCACCGAGGCCAGCCCTTACTTATTCTCTTTGGCTTTGGTTTTGAAATCGTCAATCACTTTTCGAAACAGGGTCACGGTGAAGAGGCCGCCCTCGTTGTCCTCAGCTATCAGCCTGTGGGAGAGAAGCGTTTGTTCACTGGACCCACCAGCAGGCCCCGGAGCTGGGCCGAAGGAGCCTGTCCTCTCCCCGGCGGGGTGGCTCGCTGCAGGGGGAGCCTGGTGGCCGTGGCGGCAGCGAGGGTGGAGGAAGCGAGGGCGTCCCTTCCTGGTGCCTAACTTCTGGCTGCGTGTGTCAGCTGCCGGCGCCTTCTCGGCGTCTCCTGCTACTTCCACTCGCCCTCCAGGCTAGGGCTCCGGGGTGACCTAAACGCCGGAGACTTGCTCGGATCTGGGGTGGGCTCCAGGCCATGAACCGGCCGAGAGCAAGCCGCACGCAGGGCTTAGTCACCTGGCGTGCCGAGCGGGGCGCGCCGCCTCTCACGCGCTGTGGTTGTAACGAAGCAGAGGGCAAAGTTCCAGCTGGTGGAAACCATCCCGCGATGGGCATTTCACGTCCGACGTCACAATGTTCTAATTAGACGTGGTCTCCCTGGCACACCTTGACGTAGGACCACTGCGGTTGCTGTCCTCAGTATGGGGGTCACTGGGGCCCGTGGTCTGAGCGTCTTTGAGTCCCGCTGGCCAGATGACCTGACAATGGGAGCCCTTGGGCCCAAGCAGGGTCTCGGGTCACCTTTCCTGCTTCTCCGAGCGCACACCCCTAGGGGCTGACCCCGGTTCCAGAAACCTTTCCAGAGTAATCTCAGCAGACTCTCAGGTGCCCCCTGACAATGAAGGGCCTGCGGGTTCTGGTCTGAGAAGTCAAGCCACCTCCTGAAGCAGCCTCTCCTGGCAGGAGTTCCCAGCACTTGGCCATGGAGAGCCAGCATTGGAGAGCAGTGAACGCTCCTGCCAAGCAGGCCAGCGTCGAGGGCCAGCTCCTCTGCCGGCCTGTACGCCCTCCTCCTCCTTCTGCCCCTGGCAGCCTCCCCTGGTGACCTCGGGCTGTGACTGTCCTGCGCCCTGCACCCTTCAGTTTAGCTCCTGATTGCTATCTCCCGTGAGTCTGTGACCCTGGGAGAGCCAGCAGGCGTCCCAGGCCAGAGGCCTCTGGGCTGGGATGGGAGTGGGCAGGCCTGCCCAAGACTCATTGAGAAATCATTTAAGGTGCAAGCTATTTCAGGCACAGGAAAAGGTACAGAGAACAAATACCCATGTATCCCCCACCCAGCTTAAGACATAAAACAATTTTCATACAACAGAAGCCCCACATGCCCTCCCCAACCTCATTCTAATCCCACCCCTAGGTCACCGCTGTGCTGAGTTTGGCGTTTCTCATCCTCAAACACCCATAATTCCGTGCACCTGCACTTCCCAAGTCACATACAGTTTAGTTTTGTCTATTTTTAGATTTTAAATAAATGGCTTCGTGCTGTGTGTCCCCTTCTGCAACTTGCTTTGCGCTTGACATCACAGAGTGAGATTTATCCTTGCTCATGCCCGTAACGCTAAACTGTTGATTTTCCCAGCTGTGTGGTATTCGTGGTTCAAATATGTTCCTCTGTCCCTTCTGCTGTCACTTTTCCAGCCCTCACTGGCCGCTCCTGCTCTGACCCCAGCAGGCCACACGTCGAGACTCTTTTCCTCCCCTGCTCGTGCTCTGCGGCCATCACAGCCAGGCTCTTGCTTGACCCTCAGGTGGGGAAGAATCCAGGCCAAGCTGAGAATGCAGAGCAGAGCACAGCGCAGGCCCTGCATGCCCTGAGGGCCACAAGGTAGTCAGGGAGGGCTTCCCGGAGGAGGGGGCAAGGAAGCGGGGTTCTGAAAGATGGAGGGAGTCTGGCATGTGGCTGAGTGTGTGGCTGTGAAGGCACAAGTGTGGAGGGCTGAAGGCCCTTGTGCCCTTGGGGCATGTTTGGTGGCTAGGTGTCCCAGAGCACCCACACATGCCCCACCCCCACCCCAGGCCCTGGGGCCAAGCCGAGGTCTCACTTACTTCGTCGACCGTGGGACCACCATGTCCGAGAGGGATTCGTAGGTTTTTTGCCATTGTGCATAGCTTGGTCTGTGAGAATACAGAATCGCTCAGTGATTTTTTGCAGTAAGGATTGTGGGGTGTCCTGAGAGTCTAGGAAGCTGCGTGCCCCTTTCCCTGAGGGACTGAGAGGGGCAGGGCTAGGGGGCAGACAGCGCCCCAAACATCCCCGGAGGCCCTGCCATGGGCTTTGGGACCCCTGTCCCCAGCCCCATCTGGGGCTTAGCCTCCCCATGAGGCCCCAGGCACCGTGGAGGGGCCGTGAGAAGGACTCAGAGGAGATGCCTGCTGGGAGCTCTAATCCTGGCCCTGTGTGAGCTTGGGCAAACCAGTTGACCTCTCTGGCCGCAGGACCAGGGACTAGTAACAGCCCCCGCCCGACCCCAGGCTTGTTGTGAGGGAAACGAGCTCCGGTGTGTGGCATCGGGCACACAGCAGATGCCCAAGAAATGACCGCTTCTGTCACCATTACCGCCACAAGCACTGCCACCTGCTCCCCTGACCACCCCACAGCTGCCATTTAGGGCTCCAGGATCTGGCCCTGCGGGACTCCCGCTTCATCTCTGCTGGGCGGGACGAGTTTCCTTCTGTGATCACCAACCCAGATGGAGACCCCACACCACTCGCCTTCCTGGTCCACTTACTTGGGAACAATGACCAGAAGTGTAATCAGGTACTCAGAATCCAACACAAAGTCTTCTTTGCTCACAATGTCGCTCAGTGTCCGAGTGAAGAGGTTCCCCCTGCATCCGCGTGGGGCAAAGGGGTTGTGACCAGCAGAAAAGCACACAGAGGCATCCCACAGACCCCCGGCACGCCCGCGACACGCAGGTGTTGGGACAGCAGGGGCAGCAGGGGACAGCAAGGCTCAGGACGCTTCCTGGGGAGGGGGACGGGCCCTGGGCTAAGTGTCCCCCGGCTGTGTGTCTGGGCGCCCAGAACTGCTGTGCCTGGCAGGACCCCAGGTCCTATCACCAGTCACCCGAGCTGAATCCAACACCTCGGTCAGCCGCGCTGCCCCGGAGCAAGCCACCGGCTGTTGGGAGGGGATCGCTGGCGACAGGCAGCTTATGTTACCCAAGTGGAACACAGCGGTCGGCTCACGCCACCACCTGGGCCACTCCGGGCAGGGACAGGCCCAGAAGAGGGCTCCACTTCACTTGACACACCTTACAGGTCCAGCAGCCAGGGGACATTCACCTGAAATAGCTTTGTACGTGTGTCCAGTGGAACCTGTCTCATCAAGGTCATGGTATTTTTAGCACAGGGATCAAGGCTATTGTATCAGCAAATGGGCCAAAACACAACTACTGAGACGGTCTGTAGCGTCAGCATGTAGGCCATGAGGTTAAATACCCAAGTGCACGTTGCTTCCCGAGGAAAGAGTTCTCGAGCCCTTAGTCAAGGCCGAAGCTTTAGGTAAAGAGCCGTCCCACAGGGCTCTCCAGACTGCACCGCCCGGAACCGACACGCCCTCTTCCCCATGCCGACCAGCCACCACTGATAAGGCCCTTAGGGTCCCTCTCCAAAGGCACCCTGCAGTGCCCATCTGTCCCGGACTCCTTACGTTACCAGACCTTATCTGTCCGGTTTACACCCGTACCCCTTGCGCAAAGCAGACTTTCCATAAGTATTTGTTGAGTGAATAACTGTGAGCTCTCCAAGTGCAGAAAGGATATTTTATTCTGCTTTGTATCTTTAGGGCCTAGCATAAGGCCTGAGTATAGTGGGTACTTAATAAACACTGATCCGAAGAAGAAAAAGAGAAACATCAGAGGGAGGTAGAGACTGTCTGACCCTCTTCACCCTCCCCTCCTTCACTCCGTGTATGTTCAATCAACCACTGTTACTGTTGGCCCTCCCTGCCCAGCACGTAACTCCTGAAGAGGCAGGAGTGCCTCTGTGTCTGTCTGTCCGTCTGTCTGGCTGGCTGGCTGTCTCTCTCTCTCAGACACAGACACCCAGCTCACCCAGTGATCTGAAAGGCCCGTGCAGGAGCCCGTGCTTGGACGCTGCCCTGGCCAGGCCCTGAGGCCGCGAGGAGCGCGGGAACCCGAATACTCACGTGGATTTCTTCTCCAGGTTCTCCAGATTTGTCTTCAGAGCGCTGTAGGCGGCCGTTCGGGACTTCAGGTCCGTCTCAATCTGTGCCAGTTGCTATTTGGAAAAGCAAAAGAGTTTAAAGAGTTGGTTGAACTTTTCAAAATTGCCGCAAATTGCTCCTGGTGCACTTAAGGAAAACACTGCACCCTGCCCGTTTGCCGGGATGGCTTACGTTTTTCTCGCCTCTGCTCTCCCAGGCCTTCCAGCATTTGACCCTACAGTGAGCTCACCCCGGGAGGCAGGGAAGGGATTATTAACGTCCCCACTTTGCCAACAAGGGGCTCGAGATATAAATGGCTTTTCTAGGATCACTCAGCAAGCTGAGTCTTGTCCCGATTTCAAGCCCATCTCGTACTCTCAGGGCCCCCAGGGCCCCAACTCCACGTGCTCTCAGGCTCTGCTAGAGGTCAGCTTGGGCTGACCCCCATCCCGGCTTCTCGGGGGACCCGCTGTAGCCCAGCCCCGACCAGCACCCAGGTCTCCAGGCTCAGCTGTGCCCCACGGCAGCCTCTTCCTGTTCTATGTAGGTAGGAAGGCTCTTTTCAGTTTGGAGGCAGGTCACCAGCCTGACGTTAGGGAGATCCCCCTGTTCTGGAAGTTTCAGGAGCGCGTCCAGGATCCCCTCCTGCGGTGGGCAGGGAAATGAGACAACTGAGGCCCAAGGCTCAGGTCTCCAGATGCCTGGCCTCAGGTGCCCCACCTGCTCAGCCGGGATGATAACTCACCCACAGCAGTGAGAGAAAAATGCTCACCGGGCCCAATTCAACAGAAGCGCTCACAACACAGCGGCTGTTACGACGATCACTGCAAATCAGTATCTCGAGGTCACTGAAGCCAGCGGCTCAGAGACAGCGGCGAACCCCTCTTGCACGTGGGAACTGTGGGGATTTTCTGGCTCACACTTTAACAGCAGGGTCCACGAACACAGAACGGGTCCGACAAAGCACAGCACCCACACCACGGACTACTGTGCCAGTGGCACAGTGGCTGAGGGCTGGCCCCGCGGCTCTTGGGAGACTGTGCCCATTTCCTCCAGGCCACGCCGGGAGGAGACACACTCAGGGGCGCCTCCCTGGTGGCCCGCCCTCGGCTGCGGAGGGGACATTTACATCGCACCAACAGACACAACAGATCAGCACACCACTGCTGCTATGGGAATATCTCAGGAATCACTACACAGAAAAAGGAGGCGATCTGTAGGATATGAGCAATTCTGAGTTGAAATATATATACTTTTAATATAGATGAGAGGATCCACTTTAAACTTGTAAACATTGGTTACCTTCAGGGAGATTAAAGGGAGCAGCAATTGGAGGGGAGGGGACATGTGGGTGATGTCGGGGGGGGGGCCTTTAACACTTTCTTTCACCTTTCCATTTTGACTGTTTGATTTTTAAAATAAGATTTATAATTTTTTTTTTTTTTACAATTTTTAGAACCTTTTTACCTTGAAATGATTATCGATTCACAGGAAATTGCAAGAATAGTACACAGAGATCCCATGTACCCGTCTCACCCATTGGTAACATCTCACATAACAAGAGTACAATATCATAACCAGGAAATTGACATGGCTACAAGCCACAGATCTTGATTTTTAAAATAAGATTTATACATTTGAATTTTTTTAAAAGGAAAAAAAAATCAAACAAAAAATCCTGTGTTGTCTTTATTCTTCTGATTTTACCAAAGCCAATGAAAAACTACAGAGTTGTGTTTAGAAACCAGCAAAACAATGAGAGGAACTAGGACTTGGGAACCCGTCAGGCCCAGATTTGAATGCCAGTTCCAGCTCTGGCTGTGTGACGTGGTGTCAGCTCCTGAAGCTCTCTGAGCTCAGTGCCATGGAATTACCGTTGAGCTGCTACAGTCTTCAGAGCAGGTCACCCAGAAAGGTGAGCCCTTTCTTCAACAGACTGAGCCCCTCAAGGGCAGGCTGGGTCTGGGTCCTCTCTGCAATTCTGGGCAGCGCGGCCGGCACAAGGCAGTGCTTCGAGAACATTCCAGAACCAAACGTTCCCAGTCCTGCTCCTTCTGGCATGCGGCTGGCGTGCACTTCCCACCGCTGAGGGCAGGTGCGCCAGGCAGAGTCCTGAGACCCCGTGAACCTCCCTGCACAGCACCCAGAGATGCTTCAGGTGGTGGAGACGCCAGCGGCCGGTGCCCGAGTGGGCTGGCAGGGAGCAGGCCCCCGCCGAGCACCGTGGACATGCGTGCGGTAGGCAAAGAAACTGCTATGTTATGCCGGTGAGATTCAGGAGCCTTTCTGAAACCACACTGTGACCCAGCCCGTGGAGACGGACACAGCCAGGGGCTGCATCCCCATCCTCGCTCCTCTTCATTAGGGGAGGCAGGTGGGCTCAGTTCCCAGCTGTCGGGAGGGTCGGGGGCCCAGCCCTGTGAGTGTCAGCACAGGGCGCCTCCCAGGTGGGGAGACCTGTTCGGACACCTAGAAGACACTGGGCACTTTCGGAGAAGGGAGTTCCTCTGACTAGGACGTCTCTAGTTAACAGATTCAGATCTCCCAATGCGGGGAACAGGCCTGAGCCAGTGCTGAGGGCAGCGCTCGAGTGCTCCTGGGGCAGGACGGGGTGGGGGAGCCAATACCCGGAGCCTCTGCCCGGCTGGCCTCAAAGAGCTGATTCCTGGCAGTGGAGCCAACCCAGGGCTTCCTTGGGAAGCGATGCCAGGCATATAGCCCAACCAAGACCTGCACCCCCATCCCAGGGCAATACTTCAACACCTGCACCCCCATCCCAGGGCAATACTTCAACACCTGCATCCCCATCCCAGGGCAATACTTCAACACCTGCAGGTCCTGGGGGATGCCACGCAACCTCTCAGCCAGCTTCCCCATCTGAAAGCAGAGGAAAGCGACACCTGCCCCATAGGGGTGACGTGGGAAGTACAAGCCCAGCATGGTTCCAGGCACACAGGGAGCGCTTCCCAAACCACTGCCCTCCTCCCCACCCTGCCTTCCTGCCAAAGTCACTCTTTGGGTCCCCCGGACTAGACAGAAGCCAGGTCCTGTCCTCTACAACTGCTCTGCTCCCCCCTCAGCTGACGCCCCGATGCACTCTGGGAACCCTCCTCACTGCCTGCATCGCCGGGACAGCCATGCCGGCGAGCGCTGTCCCCAGTGGCCGTTTGGCACAGCCCTGGCCATGCTGCCTGGCTCGGCCTGGCCTCACCAGAGCAGGGTGGGGAGCGGCCAGTCCCACAAACTACTGTGTGCTTCCAGCTTGGGGGTGGAGGGGCACAGCACCCTCCTGGATGCCGCACCTGGCACAGGTGCTCTGGGAGCCCCTCCTCGAAGGGCCTTCCAGAATCACTGCCCAATCGCCCCAGGAGGGGCTGGGACCTCTGTGACGTAAAGGGTGCCCGACGAGCCGCACCCAGATTCCGGAGCCTTCTGGTCCCACCCGTGCTCCCAGAGACACAGGCCGGGCGCCAGCCTGCCAGCAGGAGATGCACAGGACTGCAAGGTGGGCGGGGGGGGGGGGGGGGCGGTCCCAGCAGCCCATCGCCTTCACCTGACCCGCCCAGACAAACCTGGGCGCTTCTGTCGCCCTGAGACAACAGGAAGGCTTTGTTCCCGGTCTGGCTGAGATGCTCCCCAGCCACCCAGCCACAGGAGACGTGACGTATTAGGGGCTCTGTGCATCCTGGAGGGAGGGGAGGGACAGTGGCCATAAACCATCAGGCTAAATCTCAGACTCTTCATCAGCGCCCACCCGCAGGGGGACCAACAGGAGCCAACACGCTGCAAGACACCCGCGATGTCCCCAGAGGGCTCCGCCTTGATGCTTTTATCAATGAAGCAGAAGCTGGAGGCCCCCGCTCACCGAGACAGTGCAATCATGGCGGCAGCACTCACCGGCCTCCCCACTGTCACCAGGGGTGGGACCCCGAGAGTTGCCTCCCAGGAGTTAGGGCTCTTAAGCCAAACTCTCCACGGAAGCAGACAGTTTTTGTTAAGTAAACAATCACCGTCGGGGTCGGGAGAGTCAGGGTGGGGCTGACTTCTCCATCAGTATCTTTCAAAGGGGAGCGCGGTGAACGGGCACCGGGGTCTGGGGTCAGAACACCAGGGGCTCAGAGCACCCGTCGAGGGGAGTGTCCTGTAGGACGAAGCCACCCTGCCCAGTGGCAGATTTGGAAGAGGTGTAGGGAGGACAGGTGGTCACCAACCCGTTTCCAGGGCTGCCCTGAAACCCAAAGGTGTCTGACCTTGCCCGGCACATGGAAGGCCACAGCTCAGGGCCCAGTCAGGGCTGGCAGGAGCCAGAGGGGAAGGGACCCCACCCAGGGCCACTGGGCAGGGCGAGAATCCCCCCAGCCTCCCGCCTCTGGAAAGTCCCTCCTTGCTTCGCCAGGGTGCAAACATCGTGTAGCTTCACCCCAGATGGTCAGTGACGCCGGTCACAGCAGTGTGACGTCCCCCAAGAGAAAGCCCTTCTCTTACCTTTGCCAGAGTGTCCGCTATGCTCACCAGCGGCTGCTTCGCAGGATACTTGGCCATGTCCCATTCGAAGTGGGTCACAAAGGACGTTAAGTCAGCTGGAAGAACATAAACACGTTGCAACAGACAGTGGACTTCCCGTCTCTCCTGAGACCCAGGCAGGCCAAGCGTCCCCACTGAAACCGAGGAAGCAATGAGAGAAACGGGAGGACAGACTCAGGGCGCCCTCCCCCTCCGGGAGAGCAGATGCTCCCCACGGGAGCAGAGGGCCAGGCCAGCCATCAGCCAGGACCACGGGTGGCCCTACCGTCAGGATGCTGCAAAGGTGCGCTCCTGCACCCGAACTCGAACTCAGACGGCTGCCCCAGAGCCCCACGTGTGAGAGGCCCTGCTCTCCCAGGGGGTGGCCACGAAGTCGGAGGTATTCTGCGGCACCAGACGAATCCCCTGCCTTTCCAGTTGGTTCGACCACACTCCCAGCTGAAGTTGTAAGTTCGAGGTACCCCAAAGGTACCCCAGAGAGCCCCAAGCCAACCCCCGAAGGCCCCACAGCCACCATGGGTGCCACCTGCCCTGCAGATGACCATCTCCCTGCCTCTCCCACGTCCCTGGGCTAGACATAAGCCAGGTCCTCACACACGTCTGTTTTAACAAAGGCATTTTCAACGTTAGCGAAATACTGGAGTTAGTGAAGGTGGTTTTTACCACCTGGTACGGACATGCATTTGTCAGGGTATGTTCTTTACATAAAAGTGTATAGTGAGTGGAACAAATCAGTGTTTTCTCAAATTTTCTTTTCTCTCTTAATTTCTCCAAAAGCAAGCCTAAACCTGCGTGCTCAGGGTGTTTGTGATTGTCTCTCACCAGCCGCGGGTGGAGGAAAGGGCTGGGAGGTCAGCCAGCAGCGCTTGGGGGCCCTGGGGCGTGTCAGTAACCAAACCTCTTTGCACCTCAGCCTCCTGACCTGAGAAGTGGGAGCGCGAAGGGGTGTCCGCATACCTCCCGAGGGCCCTCTCTCTTCAGGGGAGCACCAGGCACAGTGAAAGGGTGAGACCCGGGGGCCAGCTGCAGGCTACACCCCGGTCCATTACCCCTTCAGTGCAGGACGCGCTAAGGGGGCCCCCAGGATTCCATGAACCCCAGCAAGACGGGCCTTGCTATCCTGGGCTCTCACCCCAGGTTATGTGGACGCTGGCCCTTCACGCCGGGACTGGTCACTGCCCCCTCAGCATTCAGTCGCCGTGACTGAAGGCCAGCTCACTGCCGTGCTGGAGACAGCAGACCGTAGCCCCCTCGCCTTCGAGGTGCTCCCTGTTTGCTCGGGACACGAGTCGAACATGACACCACGGTGAGCAGCGTAACACAAGGCTGGCAGGGGCTGAGGAAGGAGGGGGAGAGCCCTGTCCTGGGGGGGCTCCGAGGGCTTCATGGGGACCCCGTACTCACGCAGGGACGGAATGGGACAGAGTCTGCCACGTGGCCAGTGAAGGAGGACGCTGGGCGCCAGGCGGGGTGCAATGGTGAGCATCGCGTGCGGGGCATGAGGTCCCCCGGGTCAAGCTGACGGAGCAGGGAGTGTGGACGGAGGGGGAACAGGAAGGCCAGGCCGGGTCAGGAAGGTCACGTCTGCACCTTCTCCTGTGGCGCTACAGACACCACGCCCACTCCCTGAGCCCCTCGCACGCGCCCGGAGTGGGACACGCGTCACTCCAACCTCAACAGCACTGCGGAGAGGTCACCAAGAGGTCAGGACCCAGCCGGGCGAGGACACCGGTGCTCTGAGGAGCCTTCTCCGGGGCTTCGAGGGAGAGAGAAGGGAAAGCTAAGAGGGGCCCCTGCCCGGGGAGCAGAGGCAGGGGGCCAACAACAGCACGCAGGGGCAGTTACCCGCGGGGCACGAAGGAGGATCGGGGCACAGCTGGGCCTCCAGGCTGGGTGACGGGTGCAAGGAGGGCATGTTCCCTCCGCCAGGCAGCGGGGAGGCGGCAGCCTGGGATGGAGCAGAGGCGAGCAGAGCCGGACTCAGCTTGGGACCAGCTAAGTCGGATATCCGGGTCAGTTATGTTCCCACACGGCAGGTGGAAATGAAGTGGGGCTTGGAGGAGGGAAGGGGCCTGCGGGAGGGAGGTCAGCAGGATGACGATGCCGGTGATGACCATTACAGTAGCTGACGCCGGCTGGTGCTTTACCCTGGCCTGGACGCATGAGTTATTTCAGTTCATTTACCCTTCAACCCTGTCCAATATTATTATTATCTCTGTCTCAGAGATGAGGAAACTCTGGCACAGAGTTAAGTCGTGTAACGTCCACCAGAAAAGGAGACAAGGAACGTGGAGGCCAGGGAGGGCGACGCTCCTTCCCCACCCCGGCCTCGGGCAGGCGCGGCCACACTCTGGGGGGACAGGGAAGCCGCCGTTGTCGGCACCTTCGCAAGAACCACACTCCGATACCTCTGGTCTCCTGACTTAGAGGGTCCTTCAGATTCCAACGGCGTTGGGATTGACAAGAGGGCCTCTGAGGCACCAAGGGTGGGGCCCTGACCCAAGTGGACCAGTGCCCTTATAAGGAGACACCAAAGAGCCCCCCCACCCCCCGTGCTCCCACTAAGCAAGGGCCATGTGAACACACAGGGAAGGGAGCAGGTTCTCACCAGGAACCATACCTGCCATCACCTTGACCTTGAATTTCCAGCCTCCAGAGCTGTGAGAGATAAACATCTGTGGTTTAAGCCTCCAGTCTGCAGTATTTTGATATGGCAGCCTGAGCTAATACAGATTTTGGTATTGATTTGGTATTAATATGGATTTGGGGATTGCTACACTAGGTCAGGGAAATGACTTTGTAGGAAGGATCCAGGCCTTGGAGGAAGTGAATTGAGGTCTGGATGATGGCAGGGGTGCAGTCAGAGGCAGAAGTGACCGTCACAAAGGACTCCTCGTGTGCCAGCAGTCACCCGGATCCTGCTACTGGACCCTACTGTGGGCCAGGCCCTGGGCAAGCACAATGGTCACACACCTCCCATGCGGTCACATGCTGCCCGGTGGGAGCCATTGCCCACCACACAGGCCGGGGAACAGCCCGCCCTAGGTAGGTGCCAGGCAGATGTGTGCTCTAGAGACTCCTGCCTCTGCCACCCCCAGACCCCATGGGCACACCACCACCCAAGCTAAGCCACCCCCGACGCCTCACTCTCTCTCTCACTGCTGCTCTTGTCCTAAACATCAGGCTGGAGACCAACTCCTGAAAGCCTGCCCAGCCCTCCCTCCCCCTGCTGGCCTGAGCCCTGGGATGCTCGCCAGCCCCATCACGCTAATGACGCGGCACGATCACCCTTGATTCCCTGGCTCTTTCAGCCTCCTTGAGGGCAGGTGATAATCGCTGTGTCCCCAGAGCCTGTGACAGTGCCCAGCAGGGAGCAAGTGCTTCATATGAGAATCTGCCTAATAACCCTGATTATTGTACTAACACTATCCGGGTTGCTTAGAAGAGGTACATTTCAGACAAGGTCTCGTGTCCATGCATTTTCACAAACTCCAGGCTTTTACGGCACTCAGACCGAAGAGAACGCGTCCCCCTTTTCCACTAGAATGCCTGTAATTCCTTTAAGACTCAGCGCCCCTCCTCGTGGAGACTCCTGAGCACTTGGTCTCCGTCACAGCGCGTCAGGCCCTGTGGGTCGGATCCCCAGGCCGCGAGCTCCTGGAGGACAACCACCTCTGGACGCCCAGCACCCAGGACAGCGCCTGGTACTCGATGGCCAGGCACGAGCGTCTGATGAATGAGGAGGTGAGATAAGGAGACGGTGAAGGTCTCCCCGCAGAAGCCTCCAGAAACCTCTGGCTCGTGACTGTGACTCCTTCCTCCTCCTCCTCCTCCTCCGCCGACACCTCCTCTTCCAGGTGGGGAGCACCAGCCCCAGCTCCAGACACTGCCGCCTCCCCCCGGCCCCAGCTCACGCATCCAAGGGCCTAGCCCTCTCCGCGTGAGGACCGTCCTCAGCCTTAGAAAGCGCAGCCCTGGGCCCTCTTGGGCAGCCAGTCCCACAGCCTCGCCTCCGCCTGCTCCGGAAATGACAGGCTCGCCTCCCCTCCCCTCTCCCTAGCTGAAGTCCGGAAGCCTGGTCTCGAGGGAGCAGCATGGGGCTTGGATCAAGGGCCCGTGAGGTCAGACCAGGGCCCAGGCAGGCTCACTTTGAATCAAAACACGCTGTACACAGGCGGCTGCCCTTGAGCAACGACGATGTCATCTAAGAACCAAAACAAGGCCTTCCCGGCAGCAGCCGAAAGAAGGACCTGTGACCACACAGGCAGCGGCCTGCTGCCCGGGCAGCCAGACGGGCCTTCGGATGGCTCTGGCTCTGCGCACTCGGCCTCTGCTGCAATCACACGCGTCTGTGTCCTTCCACGCTCCAAGCGCAGCGAGAGGCAGAGAACCAACAAGAACAAAAGGTTCCCCGGGCAGAGCAGAGAACCGTAAAGGGATTAAGTCCACTGACAGGTGAGAAAACCAAGACCCAGGGAGGTGACCTGCCAAGGTCACAAAGGACCAAGCCTGACCGTTCCAAGGCCAGTGCTGCCGGCCCTCCAGGAAACACAGCCCAGAAGACTTGGGTGCACCCTCAGCGACATCAGATTAAAATCCCACCTGCTGGGGGCAACACTGAGTTTCTCCAGCTAATTCTCTCAATCACTAGTTCCCTGGGTGGTCTGCAGAAGAAAAATATTTCCCCATCCGAATAATATCAGGAAAGCCTGAGCCAAACTGTTTCAAAGGTCTCTTGACTGCAGTAGTTTTCAGAGCCTTTACTACACTACCGTGCATGATGAATGTTCAGGAGCCGGCCATGAGCACTGCCCTAGCGTCCTTGACCTTTGTTTGCACAGGGCTGGGGTACGGGACCAGCTTTGGAGGCTTTAGTCTGGAAGTTGTGGGCACCCAACTCCCAGGAGGCCTAGAGATAATGAAACACATACGAACAAATGAAGCTGAATCCCCCCCTCCTGAGAGGAGAAGCAGCGGCTCTTAGAGTCGTGCCATTTGGACTGGGAATGGATACGATGTAATAATAACATCTAATTTTAATTGAGGTGAGTTTTGAGTAGAATGTAAGCATTTTGATCGTTATTGTAATGTGAGCTCAAATCCTAGAATCCTCAAGACCAGGTTTTTATGTAGAAAAGTAGCTCTAGGCCCTAAGTTCGCGCTTCAGTCCAGGGCCCTATGAGTTACCTGCTGGGAAGTAAGATCAGTTCATCAGTTGAACAAAATAATTTGTTTGATTAGCCTCGGCAAGAAATCTCAGTGTAACTAACAGATTGCATTTGGGAAGGCATTTTGGTGACTTCTACTCTGTAAAGATTTGTATTCGTCCTAAGAGGATTTGCTGGCTTCAATTCCACCAGTCTGAGCAGGCTGGAGAAAAACCAAAGCAAACGACACCTTCTAACAGGGAAACCAGAACTGGCCTGTTTGGGCATAGGGACTCTCCCAGGAGGGGCCTGAGAGAAGAAGGCTTCCTGTATGCGGGAACCCCATCAAGGCCATACAAAGCTAAGCCTGGCATTTAAGTCGTCAGGGTCCACAAAACAGCCAGCCCCCAACAACAGGCAGGAGGACGCTAGGGACAGCCATCAAGGCAAGAAGCGAACCACAAGCCAAAAGATGCCCAAGTTGATCTTGAACTCCAGGGTCAAGGCATTCACCACTCCAGGAGGCATGCAGTGTTGCTGTTCGAGGCAAGGGAGATGCAAGGAAGAGGGGGGAGGGAAAAAACAGTGGCCATCTGTGTTATATGGATACCGTGACCACGCTACGAGATTGTCACTTGAGAAATCCATCGTCACCTGATCACCGTATCCCTACAACCAGACTGAGATTCCACCTTCCCGGGGACATGCGGGTGGCACACTGAGCACACACACAACAAACAACGCACAACCTACTCTTCAAACATTTCATTTTTTCCTTCAAACCTGCAACGTAACAAGGTGGAGTTATTAGACTGCATTAACATACAAAACGAAGTTCAGATTTGGGAGTACGAACATTTCCATTTATCAGTTAAAACAAGCAAATAAAAAGCTTTCGAATGTTCCCAGGAGGGAATTCCCTGGTGGTTCAGTGGTTAGGACTCCACGCTTCCACTGCAGGGGGCACGAGTTCGATCCCTGGTCGGGGAGTTAAGACCCCGCATGCCACACGGTGGCCAAAAAAAAAGAAATGTTCCCAGAAGAGAAAAAACTTTAATTTATATGTAATAAATGATATAAATAAATATTAAATAGAGAATATATGTTCTCATTTTCAGTACACTTATGCATAGAGTCATAGGTTTAATTATCTCTACAGATGCTGAAACACCTAATTCTAAGGTTTCCAAAGCCTCAAAGTTTTTGTCTTGCACATTTTAAGTGCGCTCAAATTGTCTGTACACTAATTCATGGACCAAAACATCTTTGGAATCTAAAGATTTATCCTGTTCGCATAGGGGAGACAGAATGCCAAATGCAAACATGCTACCCAAAGTGTTTTTGGTCAATCTCTCCTCTACCTACTGGGCACAACTAAAGAATTCAGTCTGAGGCATTCCCAGCAATGAAGGCATTTTTCAGCCTCGCTTGGGGAAAGGGATAAATCGGTTGGGGGGTGGGGATGGAATACTCCCTGCGGGATAAAGTGGAGGCTGATAGACAAGGTGGGTGAGCCAACCAACCATTAAACCTCATTGAATCCATTTTCATTTCAAGTTTCATTGAGGAGTTCAGCTACAGGTAAGAAATGCCAGATGCTTTAGAAATGAGACAGCAGGATTATAAGCTTGTAAAGGCGCACGTCGTCCAAACAGCGGTGCCGATGTGTCAGTTTGGAGCTTCCGTGGTACCTGTATCATTTCAGCCGCTACTGTGTGGCCACATCTGAGGCCACTGATGGACCAGAATGAGCTGGGAAAGCACCGTCATAAACGCACTTCAGGAACCTACCTCCATTGGCCAGAAGGTTCTCCTGGACCTTCCCCTTTGCATCTTCCATCACTTCCACCACACTCTGGGCCATTCTCTTTATGAGGCTTTGGGGAAGGAACAAAAAGCCAGTTAGAGTAGGAAACTGCCCTCAGAATACTCTCACACTCTGCTGGCGGGAAAAGGACCAGGGTCACCCTTTGGGAGAACAATCCAGCAATATGCATGAAGAGACGTAAAATGCTAACCAGTATTTAAACCAGTGTTTCCACTTCTGGGAAACTATCTTAAGGAAACAG
Source organism: Balaenoptera ricei (assembly GCF_028023285.1). Lineage (NCBI taxonomy): Eukaryota > Metazoa > Chordata > Mammalia > Artiodactyla > Balaenopteridae > Balaenoptera > Balaenoptera ricei. The sequence goes on from NC_082651.1 coordinate 95,461,844, forward strand.
GACAAACAGAAAAAGCTTTCTGAATAAAAAGATGTTCTTCGCAGTAACGTTGCTGACAGCGAAAAACTGGAAGCCACTGGAAGGTTTGACAATAGCGGATTGTTTAAGTGAAGGATGGTATACCCAGCTGAGGGGTTATTAGCAGCCACTGAAAATAGGTTTACAAAGAATTTCTAATACCGTGGAACAAGGCGTGCATTATAATGTTACGTGGAAAAAAACCAAGATACAGACTTGTACAGATAGCATGGCTGCAGCTATGTGAAAATGTTGTTCCTACTTTACATATTTTCTATTCTAATCCAGTGTTGCTTTTATAATTAGAAAATTAAAACTTTCTAAGTCTTCAGAAAACATACTGAAGGCTCAAGAAAGTATGAGAAAGGAAAGGAAAGTATGAGATTTGAGGCAGAAGGGCTCAAGTTCACTGTGGCTCTGCCAAATGTATGACTCTGGCCAAATTTATTTAATCTCTTTGAGCCTCAGTTCTCTTCTCTGTAAAATGGGATGATACCCATTTTGCGGGATTGTTATAAATATTAATAGAACTAATCAGGCAGGAGTGTCTGGTGGCAAAGAGTGTCCACTCCTGGAGGCCCATCAGTTAGAAGTCCAGCTGGCAGCAGGCCAACCAGGATCAAAGTCTAAAAGCTCTGATGACCTACATCTTTGCCTCAGGCCCTCTCTCCTCATTCTCCTGGCTCCCAGGAGGGGGCAGGTGTTTGCAGGGAGGAGGATGAGGTCACTGAATTCCAAATGCAGAACACGGTTTTCTGCTGATGCAGGCACTGGCCATGTGGCCACTCAGAACTTGGAGCCCAGGGGCCTAGGGCCCAACACAGAAAACTGAGGCAGAGGGCACTGAAAGGCCCCAGATTAAAGAAAGAGAGGGAGAGAGGGAAAGACAGAGAGGGAAGGAAAAAATGACGGAGTAGGCAGGGAGAGCAACTTGTTTTCATATCTAACTAATGTATGTTCGTGACCATAAACTGAAAAACACAAGTATAAAGTAATTAACAAAAAATGAAGGGGCTTTCCTGGTGGTGCAGTGGTTGGGAATCCACCTGCCAATGCAGGGGCACGGGTTCGAGCCCTGGTCTGGGAAGATTCCACATGCCACGGAGCAACCGAGCCCATGTGCCACAACTACTGAGCCTGTGCTCTAGAGCCTGCAAGCCACAACTACTGAGCCCACGTGCCACAACTACTGAAGCCCGCGTGCCTAGAGCCCATGCTCCGCAACAAGAGAAGTCACCGCAATGAGAAGGCCGAGCACTGCAATGAAGAGTAGCCCCCGCTCGCCGCAACTAGAGAAAGCCCGCGAGCAGCAACAAAGACCCAATGCAGCCAAAATTAAATATAATTAATTAATTAATTAATTTTTTAAAAAAAATGAACAACCACACTCTCCCACCCAAAAGGAAACACGTGCTTTGCATTTTGGCCTATTTCCAAATACTTAACACTTCCACAGTTTATATTAAGTTGAGGTTTTCTTTTGTTTACCAAGTTCTCTATCACTGTTATTGAATCATCACAAAAATTCTCGAAGAGGTTATCATCCCATTTTACAGCTGGGAGACTGTGGCCCAGAGGAGTAATTTGCCTCCCAACTACCCAGTCTGTCTGTGGACCCCAAGGTTCTGGGCCACCTGGGCTCAAATCTCCACAAATGTGTTGGCATTTCTTAGGATAGTAGTTCTGCATCTTACTAATGATAACTGGGGCAAGTTACCTAGCTAATCTCATTCCGTTTCCTTGGCAAAATGGGGGTGATGCTCTTCATCTCACAGAGTCTGGTGCAATGCATACCAAGAACCAGGCCCCCGGGAGTTTGTGGTAGGTACCTTCAGATGAGCTCTCGGCAGCCTGATGGAGGCGTCTGGGCTCTCTGCCCTCTGGCTCCCCAGTAGATTCGATAGGAGACGGTGAGGGCAGGGGTAGGGGGTGCAAATCTGGTTCCCTCCCAGTTCCAGTAACCTATCTCTCCTCATCTCCTATAGCCTAGGGGTGTGGTAACCTCTCTGCCTCTACCTGGGTTCCTGTACCATTCCTTGTGCTTCTCAAAAGCCCTCATACAACTATATGCTCCTTTATGAATAGACCTTTCTCAAATCATCCTAATTGGAGTATGTCTTCTGTTATTTGTTAGAACCCTGACCCTATAAATTCATTCGTTCATTCACTCATTCATTTAGCAAATTCCAGACATTAATCAACTGTGTGCCAAGCACTGATTAGAGTGCTGTGAACTTAGATGCTATGCACAAAACAGCCCCTGCTCTCAGAGAGCTTCTTTCTAATGCTGTCAAGGGCTCCTCTTTATCATTATTATAGCGACACATGCAGGTTGCTGTCTCTTATTACCGTATCCTCTGTCATACTTTAAGTAATTTCTCTACATGAAGGAAGTAGTAACTGCAGCCCCAATGGCAATGCCTGAAGCACAGCAGCTGTTCAGGAAATGTTTGCTGAATGAATAAACGAATGTCATAGCACCTAAATAACATACATGCTTCCTTCCTAATCGACCTAAAAGCAGAATTCCCTTGTCATTCTGTTAATGACTCTTTGCTGTTTCCAATTCTAGCCTCCAAGAAATGTTTAACTATAACAAGCATGGCAGCACACCTGCCCCTAGGTGTGTACACCACCACGGAACATCTCAGAATAGCATGGTCTGACGAAGCTTAATTGCTGGAAAAATTGCTTGTTGCACGTAACAAAACTTCCCTGACTTACTGTGATCATTAACTACAGTCATCCGTGAATTGTGGTATGACAAAATCAGAACATTTTTCTCATTGAAAGGAATCTAAGAGTCTAGATGCTGTTTTAAATTTACTCTTTTCACTTTACAGTTCATTGTGAAAACCTTTACACGTCACGGTAGAGCTTTCTCATTCCTTTCATTGACTGCATAGCATTTCATTGCAAGGTTGTATCGTAACTAATTCTCTCGATTGAACATTTAGGTTGTTTACGCTTTGAATGATTTTGCAACAAAACGCATATTTTGCCCATTTGTGCAGGCACGTATGTAGGATAAGTTGCAGAAGAGTAACTACTGGAATACAGGGTGTGAGCATTTGCAATTTTAACAGATAAGGCCAAATTATCGCCAAGTATACAGAGCCAGTGTACCCTCCCACCAACAATGGATGAGAGTGCCTGCCTCCTAAATCCTTGCCAACGTGACAGGTTATGGATCTTTTTAATCCCTGCCAATCTGATAGCTGAAAAGTTCTATCTCACTGGTGCTCCGACTTGCATCTGTTTGATCATCGATGAGGCTGGACATCTTTTGATAGGTTTATTAGACTCTACCGATGGCTATTTTCTTCTGGTAATAGAGTGTTCATATCTTTCACTGGTTTCTCATCATTTTTTTTAAAAAAACATCGATTTGTAAGGGCTCGTAGGTGTTTTGGGGACTCAATTCTTGAGACGCTCTTTTGAGTTAGGTAACACCCCCACTTCGAAGATGAAAAAATTAAGACTTAAAGAGCTAAAAGTCACCCTACACTGAGTTATAAGTGTCAGAGCAGAAGTTGAGCCCAGATCTACATGACTTCAAAGCCATGCTCTTCAGTGCTTGGTCTAAACTAAACTCTGGCTCCCTCCTCTAACACAAAAGTTTATACTAACCCACAAGGGAAGATAAAGAAATCATATTTTTAATTAAAAAAGCAAATTGCAGACAGTGTGTAACCTTGATTGGGGTTTGGTTACACTGAGGCTCCCAACAAAGTTCATCAACCTGTTCATTCAAGATGTACACATTTCACTGTATGTACATTTTACCTCATTAAAAAAATTTTTTGATGGCCAACAGGCACATGAAAACATGCTCAACATCACTAATTATTTGAGAATTGCAAATCAAAACAACAATGAGGTATCACCTCACACTGGTCAGAATGACCATCATGAAAAAGTCTACAAATAATAAATGCTGGAGAGGGTGTGGAGAAAAAGGAACCCTCCTACACTGTTGGTGGGAATGTAAATTGATACAGCCACTATGGAGAACAGTATGGAGGTTCCTGAAAAGACTAAAAATAGAGTTACCATATGATCTAGCAATCCCACTCCTGGGCATATATCCAAAGAAAACTCTAGTTAGAAAAGATACATGCACCGCAATGTTCATAGCAGCACTGTGTACAATAGCCAAAACATGGAAACAAACCCAAATGTCCATCAACAATGAGTGAATAAAGAAGTTGTGGTACATATATACAATGGAATATTACTCAGCCATGAAAAAGAATGAAATAATGCCTTTTGCAGCAACATGGATGGACCTAGAGATTATCATATTAAGTGAAGTAAGTCAGATAAAGATTTATATGTGAAATCTAAAAAAATGATACAAATGAACTTATTTACGAAACAGAAACCGACTCACAGACATAGAAAACAAACTTATGGTTACCAAAGGGGACAATGGTGGGGGGAGGGGAAAGATAAATTAGGAGTTTGGGATTAATATATACTTACTACTATACATAAAATAGATAAACAACATGGACCTACTGTATAACACAGGGAACTATATTCAATATCTTATTGGATAACATATAATCACCATTATAATAACCTATAATGGAAAAGAATCTGAAAAAGAATATATATATATATAAAAAAACTGAATTACTTTGCTGTACACCTGAAACTAACACAACATTGTGAATTAACATTCAATTTTTAAAAATTGTTAAAAAAAAAGAAAAAATATTTTTTTTACAACAGATACTATCTTTTTTTTTTTTTTTTTTGGCCGCACAGCATGTGGGATCTTAGTTTCCCAACCAGGGATCGAACCCATGCCCCCTGCATTGGAAGCGCAGAGTCTTAACCACTGGACCGCCAGGGAAGTCCAACAGATACTATCTTAATCAAGTGACCAAAGTTCAAATCACCAGTAATGGGAAAGATGAACAAAATGTTTCTCCTGATATGATGCATTGAGAAGAACATCACTTCACTTCTGGGATATTCCTGCCAAAATTACGTAACCTGAATCTAATCATGAGGAAACGTCAGATGAGTTCAAATTAAAGAGCAGTTTACAAAATAACTGACCTGTGCTCATCAAAGAACTCAATGTCATAAGAGTCAAAGAAAGTCTGAATAACTGTTCCAGTTTAAATGAGGCTAATGAGACATGACAACTGTGAAAAACATCTCAATGTTTACCATTATCTAAGAAAAATATGAGATTTTCTTTTGTTATAAAGGTCACTATTGAGATAATTGGTGATAGCCAACTAAAATCAGTAGACTAAATAATATTACTGTATTCCTGATTTTGATCACTGTAGTAGGGGATAATGTTAGTGACGGTCCTTGTTTTTAGAAAATATATATTAAAGTATCTAGAAGTAATGGGACATCACATCTGCAACTCACGGCCAGGAGACTTCAGAAAAAGTGAGTGAGAGAAGATAAACGTGGTAAAGGGAATATGGAAATTCTTTGAATAGCCTAGCAACTTTGCTGGAACTTTGAAATTAGCTCAGAATAAAACATCAAAAAATATTTAAGCATGTACAGTATACAATCCCACTTTAAAAAATTATATGTCAGTATACATCTAAATGAGAATCCTGAAAGAAAAGACACCAAACTGTTAACACTGGTTACCTTTGTGTGTACAAGAACAGCACTTTTCCCTTTCCATGTACTTCTGTAATGTCATGAAACTGAAAAGAAATTCTGGAGCTGGAAAGTACAATAACTGAAATAAAAAATTCACTGGAGGGATTCAAAGGCAGATTTGAGCCGGAAGAAGAAAGACTCGGCGAATTGAGGACAGGACATTGGAAATTATTGAGTCTGAGGAACAGAAATAAAAAGATAGAAGAAAAGTGAACAGAGCCTAAGGAACCTGTGGGACACCGTCAAGTAGACCAACATATGCACTGCGGTAGTCCCAGAAAAAGAAGAGAAAGGAGCAGAGAGAATATTTGAAGAAATAAGGATAAAGCTGAAGGACTTATACTTCTTGATTTCAAAACTTACTACAAATCTACAGTAATCAAAACAGTGTGGTACTAGCATAGACATACATATAGACCAATGGAATAGAACAGAGACCCCAGAAATAAACTCTCACATATATGATCAAACAATTTTTCACAAAGGTGCCAACAGCATTCAATGGGGAAAGGACAATTATTTCAACAAACAGTGCTGGGAAAACTGAATACCCCCATGTAAAAGAATGAAGTTAATTTAAACCCTTACCTAACAGGTGTTACATATATAAAAATTAACTCAAAATGGATCAAAGACCTAAATGTAAGACCTGAAACCATAAAATGCTTGGAGTAAACCACAAGGCAAAAACTTAATGATATTGGATTAGGCAATGATTTCTTCAATATGACACCGAAAGCACAGGCAAAAAAAGAAAAAAAAAATACAAGTTGGACTTGATGAAAAATTTTAAACTTAGTGCATCAAAAACATTATCAACAGAATAAAAAGGCATCTCACAGCATGAGAGAAAAAAATTGCAAACCATCTGATAAGGGATTAATATTCAGAATATATAGAAAATCCCTAAAAATCACAACATAAAAACAAACAACTTCATTCGAAAATGGGCATAGGACTTGAATAGACATTTCTCCAAAGGAGATATACAAATGGCCAACAAGCACTGAAAAGGGCTCAAAATCACCAGTCAACACTGATGGTGAGGAGGCCTGGTAAAATGCTTGGCAGAGCAACAAAAAATCACCCGTAAACATCAGGATAAAAGCTTAACCTCACTTGCTGTGATAAAGCATTTTTCACTTACCAGATGGGCACAGTAAAAAGATTTATAATTTCAGCACTGGCAAATACTCTAGGAAACGGGAATACCAATGCCCTGTTGACATGGCGTGTCAAATGAACAGCTTTACAAGACAGTTATTTTCAGAATATCAATCAAACGTTTTTAACACACAGATATTTTTGCCCAGCAATTCTACTTCTAGGAATTGGCCCTTCTGATACACTGGCTCCTGCGCAAAAAACCGTATACACAAGGATGTGGGCTCTGGCGTGGTCTGTAATTACAGAAGACAAGAAGTCATCTCAATAGGGGAATAGTTATCAATATTAATAGTTATCAATAGGGGACCCAGCTGATATAATGGATCACCAAGGAATCTCTAAAAAACAATGAGGCAGAGGGACTTCCCTGGCGGTCCACTGATTAAGACTCAGCACTCCCACTGCAGGGGGAGCGGGTTCAATCCCTGATTGGGGAACTGAGATCCCGCATGCCACGTCGCATGGCCAAAAAATTAAAAACAAACTAACAAACAAAAAGCAATGAGGGAGGTCTCTCACAGATTGCCATGAAAGGCTGTACATCACGGAATAAAAGGAAAAAAGGCAAATAATAAACAGTATCTATAGTTATGACCACATTTTTGTAAAAAGCAAAAGACATAAAAACTCAAACTTGTATTATGTATAGAAAAGTCTATACAGATTCGCAATGAATTGTGGAAATGGTGTCCTTTGGGGAGTGGGACTGCAGAGGTGGAATTTGGACTTAAAAAAACCAGCATGATTATGTATTAATAATAAAATGACCAATAATGGTCTTGCAAATACACAAAGCAAGAAGCTAATAAAGGAATAAGTCAAAAGCATGCTACCTGGGCACAGCCCGTTAAGATTTCTTTCAAATTAACTGCTGATACCCTGGCAGTCATCTGGGGAGCCCCCACGAGGAAAATGAGTAAGATGGGTGCGGGGGAAGGCATCACCCAGGTGTGAGGCGGGGCAGGTAGGGAACTGAGAAGGAAGGAGGCCTTCAGGAGCTGAACAGGCAGAATCCGGAGACCTGGAATGGCAGGGATGAGAGTCAGGAAAGACGGAGATGCCTGTGGCCGAGTAGGTGACAGAAACACCCTGTCCTCCCTTTCTACAAATACTCTGGGGCACCTTGAGCACTGCTGATTTCTGCACCCTGGGCTCCAACGGGGCCCCGAATTCCTGCTGCCCCTTGGGGTATATGATGGCTCCGGAGCTAAGAGCACAGCTAGGCAGGTGTTCCTGAGATCTCTGTGTCTACCACCTCTCCTCCTGCACTCTCATCTGGCCGTCTGGCGTGCAGGGCCTCAGGGCTTTTCCAGGCCCAGGTCTGCGGGTGGGAAGGAGCAGCCGGGGCAGGTGGAAGCGGAGGAGGGGGCTGATCGCCACTCACCTGAGTCCACCTACCCCAGGGCTCAAGCACAGAGAAGAGGAGATGCTTCCTAAATGGTGTCTCCACGCCAAACTGTGCGCAGCAAAGCATCCCTGTGGGCCACACTTCCATCAGGGCGCTCCGCCTCAGCTGGGCGATCTGTACCCACCTGCCTCTCCCCCTGCTCTGTGGGAAGGGCTGGGTCTCCTATACCCAGTTCTCTCATAAAGAGAGCACGGCTGTCAGGTTCCGAGGTCCTGAGCGCAAGTCTACGGGACATGAAAGAGGGCATCCCCCCTCCCCTGGGATTTCTGGATAATTCAGGCAGAGCAGACTAAGGTGGGTCTGGTTTTCAGAAAGGACCCCAAGCCTGGGGGGGAGGGCCAACAGGTGACAGGGAGGGAAGAGGGGGTTTCCATAGGGTCTGAAGCAAGGGTAACAGTGGCTCCATCAGGTGAGCTGCCCTCGGTCCTCAGAAGGGCCCTTGGCACAGATACATCTGAATCCTCAGGACAAAGGAGGAGGAGAAGCCCCCAGGAGCTGAGGAAACAGATTCGGGGAGGCCAAGAAACTCACCCCGGCCCTGGCCCCTGGCCCTCTGCTGGTGGCCGCAGCAGCAGCTAGTACCAGTCCTGTACCCTTGCCTCTAAAGCAAGTCTCCATCCTCCACACCAGCCGCTGGCAGCGCACCTGGGATTGACGTGCCCCGCTATGGGGGACCCAAACCCCAAGCCCCTCCCTCAGCGCTAACTGGCCTCAGAGTCAAGGTAAAGGTGCCACCACAGGCCCAGCCTCCCTCTGCAGCCACACGGCGGCCCTGAGCAGTCAGGTCCAGAAGCTTCCACACAGATAGGCAGTCTGCTCCCCACCGCTCCTCTGGTGACTCAGGAGCCCCTGGGCACCTCACCCGCTCCTTTGTCTCTCTGCTTCCTCCTCAGCCAAGGGACATGTCCCGCAGCAAAGTCATCAGGAAAATGTGAGGAGAGCAATTCAGTGACTTTCGTTTTAGAAAAACAAGATCCAGTGAGGTCTCTGGGAGGTCCCTGCTCTGGAGACTCTGGCCCCATTTACAGCTTACTTTGAATTCTGCCCTGGATTCTCAGAAACTCCGTTTCAGAAATAGACAAATATTTCCACCTTTAGAGGAATGCCACTCAGTAAAGTCACCCCGCCCCCTGCCACCGTCACTCAGAACAGAATTGGTTCTGGCCAGGATGGCTTTGTGCAGCTTAACTTGCCCATAACACAGCATAGAAATTCTTGGTCCTCTCCAAAAAGCCAACCTGCCAGGACTTCCCTGGCGGTCCAGTGGTTAGGACTCTGTGCTTCCACTGCAGGGGGCACGGGTTCGATCCCTGGTTGGAGAACTAAGAACCCACGTGCCGCTGCCAAAATTAAAAAAAAAAAAAGTCAACCTACCCTCAGAGAAAATTTGCCCCCTAGTGGAACGTGGAGGAGAGGAAGGCTACTTGCTCGGAAGTGGTACCGAAATGCTCCGGGGTCTTTTAGGAATAACCGGGCAGTTAGCTCCCTAAGCATCAGCACACATTTGTCTACGTTCTGGAGAGTTTGCCAAAAGTCAACCCACCAAGCAGCCCGGTCACCACGCCCATCGGCAGGGGCCCCAGGGCTCACAGGTGAAGGGTGCCACCAGAGTGGTACCACCCGCAGCCTTCCCAGGGGATGGAGGGGTCAAGGCCAGAAATGGCAGATCACAAAATGGGATGACAGGTGACTCAGGAACACCCGAAAGTGTGCTTGCTCGTGCTGGTGATCCAAGAAATCCGCATTCACACAATCATACATCATTTTCATTTGGCCAGGGACACGGACAAGGTTTTTCAAAGGCACTGAATCGATGGGGGTCTGATAAAACAGCACGTTCTTGCGACCTCGTTGGAAAACAATTTACCAATGTGTACAAGCAACTTTAAATATTTCTATATCCTTTGAACCTGTAATTTCACTTTCGGAAGTGCAACTTTAGGAGGTAACCAAAAATGAAGACAAAGATTTACACTAAGATGCTAATTAGGGTGTTAATTATAGTAGAATCATCTGTGTTTTATTGCCATAAAAAATAAAATGAAACAAGCCCAGCCCCGCCATTAAAAAATCTTTAACATTACTTTAGAGCCATGGAAGTATGACCATAACATAATTTGCCCACCCAGAATCATCACATGGGGTCACAGCTGGAAGGGCCTTCAGGGACCAAGGCAAGGTGGGGACTTGCCTGAGGTCACACAGCTCCTTGGGAGCTGACGAGGACAAAAACAAGGCCTCTAGGACAGCTTGACACTCCTTGGTAGGGGACGGCCATGGGTACAAATCATCCTTTGGGGATGATGGCGACATTCTGGAATTAGGCAGTGGCAATGGCTGGGCTACTTTGTAAATATACTAGAGACAAATGAATTTTATTCATTAAGGGGATGAATACTGCAGTGTTGAATTATATCTCAATTTTATAAAAAAATGTCTCAGCCTTTTTCTTGGCTTCGAGGGTGGAGACCCAGCGTGGACAATGTCAAGGTCTGGTGTGGTCATTTATGCTGGATGTCGCCACCTCCCCCAAAGTTCCTTGTCTCTACCCCCTTTTTTCCCATAACCACTATATTTTACAGTTACCAGAAATCTGTCCAAGCCCTGCCCTGGGTCGCTGTCCCAGGCAGGTCATGCCATCTTTGTCCAGGTTTCCTTCAACAGCCTCCTGTGTGCTTTCCTTGCCTCTCCCAATCTGGCCTCCTCCTGCCCCTCCCTCCCATGGCAGCCAGAGGGATCTCTAAAAATACACATTTTAGCATGCCATCGTATTGCTTCAACTCTAGCACTGGTTTCCCAAGAAGTTCAAATATTGATGTTCCAGCTCCTTAGCAGAGTTTACAAGGAACACCCCTCCCTCCGGCCTCCTCTTTCTCCACCCTCTTCCCCTCCCTTGCCCTTCCCAGGCCAGCCTTCTGAAGCTACCTGGACGCTACTCACCCTTTATAACAGCCCAAGTGCCCCCTCCTCAAGGCAAGTCAACCCTAACAAATGTTGTACAACTGAGAGTCGGAGAACATCTCCACCCACAACACGTTGCTTTCTCTGCTGCACACCTGAAACTAACACAGCATTGTAAATCAACTGTACCCCAATTAAAAAAACAAAAAACAAAAAACAACTACCATTAAAAAAAAAAATTGTTGCCTCCCGCACTCAGCAAAAACATACTGTATCCGTTATGCGCCAGGCGATGTTATGGGAAACAGCAGTGAACAAACAGACCACAGTTGTTGCCTCCAGGGGGCTTACACCAGGACCCTCCCTCCATCACATAAATTATCACTCTGCTAAAGTGCTGGTTTCCTCATCTGGTCACCACTAAACAAACAGATCTCTGAAAACTCATTAATTGAACTATCATCAGCTCAAGCAAAAATATAGTGGCTCCTAGAAAACACACAGACGCCCAGCAAATCCTGGCTGGCTAGCTGGATAAGTGCCTTAGGATGTGAAGCAAGAAATCAGTCCAATGCTCCTCAGAGCCACCATGGTCCCCAGTCTCTCCTGCTTCACTCACGTGCCACCGATAGGATCCAGACGTTTGCTTTACTCTGCTGCCTCATCTCCCAGAATGTGAACTTTTCAAAGAATGGGCATTTCTTTAAAAAAAAAAAAAAATCAGTATTCCTGGGAATCCCTGGTGGTCCAGTGACTAGGACTCCGCGCTTCCACTGCAGGGGGACAGGGTTCAATCCCTGGTCAGGGAACTAAGATCCCGCAGGCCACAGCACAGCCAAAAAAAAAAAAAAAAAAAATCAGTATCCCTTATGTCTACAAAATAGTAGTACTCAATGCAGCTGTAATATCAAGCTTAGTCCACGGCAAGGGGGCCATGCCCTGGAACCCCATGCTTTAGAGGGTCCTAATCTGGCCTTCATCTAAGCCACTACCATCCCACAGGGTCAGGAAGCAATGCAAAGGTTTGAGGGTCAAAGGGGAGGTATGCAATCACACTCTGGGTACCAGGAGCCTAGCTCACTCAAGGAATAGGTATTTACCCAAGAGAAATGAAAACTATGTCAATACAAAAAGCGGTACATGGATATTCATAACAACTTAAATAGTCCAAAACTGGAAACCATCTAAATGTCCTCCAATGGGTGAATAAATTGTGGCTTACCCATAAAATGGAATATTACTCGGCAGTAAAAAAAAAAAAAAAAGACTATTAATATACACACCACAACATCAATAAATCTCAAATAATGATACAGGATGGAAAAACCAAACCAAAAAAATAGAGTACATGCTATATCATTCCATTTATATAAAAGTACTAGGACTTCCCTGGTGGCGCAGTGGTTGAGAATCTGCCTGCCAATGCAGGGGACACGGGTTTGAGCCCTGGTCTGGGAAGATCACACATGCCGCGGAGCAACTAAGCCCGTGCACCACAACTACTGGGCCAACGCTCTAGAGCCTGCAAGCCACAACTACTGAACCCGCGAGCCACGACTACTGAAGCCCACACGCCTAGAGCCTGTGCTCCACAACAAGAGAAGCCACCGCAATGAGAAGCCTGCGCACTGCAATGAAGAGAAGCCCCCCACTCCACACAACTTAGAGAAAGACCGCACACAGCCACGAAGACCCAACGCAGCCATAAATAAATAAATAAATAAATTTATATTAAAAAAAAGAGTTCTTAAAACACATGCAGACTCTTATAGTGACAGAAAGCAGATTAGTGTTGAATAAGTGGCACAAGGAACTTTTGGGGGTAACAGATGTGTTCTATCTTGACTGTGGTGATGGTTTCACTGATGTATATATGTCAAAACTCATCATTCGAAATGTACACTTTAAAAATTTGCCATTTGTTGTATGTCATTTACGTCTAAATAAAGCCGTTTAAAAAAAAAAAAAGCCTACACTACACTGAGGTACCATTTCTTACCTATCAGGTTCATAAAAACCCCCAAATTTGACAGCGTACTTGATTAGAAAGATTGTAGGAAAATGGGGACTCCTTAATTTCATTGCTAGTGGAAATGTAAAATGGTCAGAGAAATCTGACAACATCCATTAAAACTACAAAGGCATATGACCCCGGGATCCAGCAATTTGCTTCTGAGAATTCATCCTGCAGATACACCTGCACAATTATATGTGCAAAGGAATGATGTTGGAGCAAGATTACACCCTGCAGCACTGTTGGTAACGGCCTCCTTCCCCATAAAAGTAAACAAGCCAAGTGTCCACCTCTAGAGCTGGTTAATAAACTACGATACCTCCCCCATGTGGAATGCAAGGTAGCTTAAAACCGAGAAGGCTCTATGTACTGACAAGAAAAATCTCCCAGGATATATTGTTAAGTGAAAAAGAAGCAAGATGCTAAACACGTGGATTACTACTTTGTATTTGAAAAGGGGAGAAATAAAAATCTATGCTGGAATTTGCCTGTATTTGCATAAAGAAGGACCAGAAATGTATCCAAGTGATTCATACAAGCAGCTTCCTAAGTGGGGGCTGAGGAGGGAGTTGGATGGGGAGAGCATAAGGGAAACTTCTCATGTGGAGCCTTTTATATTGGTTTTATCTTTGATGCATGTGAATGTATTACCTGTTCACAAACAAACAAACAAAAAACCACACACACACACACACAAAAAAAACAAATAAAAAAACTTTGTTATAAGCTTTTAAGTATAAATTTAGAATCCCTGGCCTTAAGACATACTTCCTAGAAGTACGTTAGGATCCAACGGGCTAATAGCTGTGTAAGTGCTATTACTAACACCTGTCCTCAAAGTCGGAAGCCCACCTGCCTCAGGATCACCCAGAGGTCCCATTTAAAATGCAGATTCCTAGGCCCTACCCCGACCGGACCCCATCAGCATCCCTGGAGGTGGTGCCCCAGGACCTGTAAATTTTTTAAGCTCCCCAGGAGATGGTACAGGTGCTAGAAGAGGAGACCCACTACTGTGAGATGGACGTGTACCAGAAAATATTCAGTAATTCAGCACACACTCTGAGCCAGGCGCTGCTCTAGGAGCTGCGCCCAGAAATACCGTCCCTGCTTCTACAAGACGCACACAAAGACAAACAAGGAGAGTGTTAAACAGGGGAGTGTGGAAGGCAGAGAACTAAAATAGGGTGCCCTAGAGGGGCTCGGCTGGCTGCGAGCCCCCAGAAGGCCTCTGGAGGGGGTGACATTCCAACTGAGATGCGATGACGACAGGGAACCCACCCTTCAAAGGGGAAGTGGCAGGCGGGGGGCCTGGGTCAGGAGTTTGGTGCAAACGTACAGAACGAGAAGAAGGTGGTTTGGATGAAGGCAGAGGAGTGGATGGAAACGGGACAGGTTTGGGAGGCGGAGGCCACGGGGCTCGGTCCTCACTGGGGTCTCAAGTGGAGGGTCAGGAAGGAGGGGCCCAGACTGTTTGCTCGGTGCCTGGGCCCCGGGAGCCTTTGACTGAGGTGGGAAAGACCACGTAAGAGGAGAAAAGAAACATATAAGCTGTCCGTTGAGCATGTTATTAACTTTGGACATAAAGCCAATGCCAAAAAAGAACCATTTAAAGCTGCCCCTTAAGCCTCTGAAAATAAGTCTAAGTGGCTGCCATCTACGTAAGGCGTGAAGAGTGCTGTGTGGACAGGACCGGGCTGAGGTCTGGAGAACAGTGGAGCCGTGGCTCCCAGGAGCTGATCCAGGTCTAAAATGGAAGGGGGGACTTCCCTGGTGGTCCAGTGGTAAAGAATCCGTCTTCCAATTCAGGGGACGCGGGTTTGATCCCTGGTCGGGGAGATAAGATCCCACACACCGCAGGGCAACTAAGCCTGCGCACCACAACTACTGAGCTCGTACGTCTCAACTAGAGAAGAGAAAACCCGCACACCACAGCTAGAGAGAAGCCCGCAGGGCGCAACAAAGACCTGAGGCAGCCAAAAAAAATAAAGAAAATAAATAAATAAAAAGGAAGGGCCTGATACTAAATTTAACCTCCAAAGAATCACTCTGTGAGTTTCACAATGTTGCCTGAGGCTGGCGCTGGCCGGTTGCCTCCCACAGAAATCAACACCCCCTCCTTCCCTGCAGGTGGGACTTCTGCCCTGGTGAAAACTGCTGGCAGCTGGTTGGGGGCTGTCAAAGCAGAGACTAGCCCAGTAGGGCTTGAAGGAGGGGATGAAGGCAGGGCGGGCGGAAAAGAAGTTAACCGCCACCTGCCAGGAAGGGAGAGAAGCAGGGGGACCAGTGAAGGCCTGACACACATCAGCTATGACCCTGCACAGTGAGTGACTTAACTCTGAGAACATCAATGTTCTCATCTAGAACGTGGGGATGTTCACCCAGCTCCTGGCACTGTGGTGAAGATCGCATGAGGAAATAGAGAAATGGAAGGCGCCTTAATACAGTGCCTAGCATACAACGGGCAATCAAAGAATGGCCCCTAGCAAAACAGGACCGTGACAACCAGCACGTGGTGTGGACTCAAGACAGGGAACAATATAACAGAGACTCTAGAGACCATCAAGGGGCAACCCTCAGTGGAGTCATAACTGTCACAGACCTTTATGATCCAGCAGTAAGAGCAGCAAAGTGCATCAAGATTAGAAACATGGACCCAGCAGATATGAAAATCATTGATGCTGTGGGTCCAACAGACAATATATCAACTCTATACAATGAAAACAAGAGACCACACCCATCTCAGGCACCCATGTAACACTTAGAAAAAGCAGCAAAGAAAACTTCAAATTCCCAAAGGTAGAAATAGCACTTATTTTATTCTCTTAACAACAAAGCAATAAAATTAGAAGTGAAAAACGAAACAACAAAAAATCTCAACAGTCCAGAAATTTTAAAAAGCATTTAAAAACTTGCAGAACATCTAGAAAAAAATGATAATGAAAATTCCAAAAGCTACATAATATGCCGAGAAAAATCCATTACCTTCAACATTACAGAATGAAACAAATGAACGCAGCATGTAACACAGTTATGTTTCACAGAAAAGAGCAGGAAAATGAACCCAAGCAAAGCAAGAGGAAGGAAACTAAGATAAATGTAGAAATGTGAAAATTAGAAATCAGAAAAGTGTAAAATTGATTTTAAAAAATTGAGAAAAAAAGCTGCTTCTCTTAAAATAGGTGAAACTGCTGGGTAGCCTAATCAAAGAAAACACACACACACAATGAGAAATTAGAAGAGACAATTATAAAACTCACAACAATATCGAACTCAATGCGAATAACTTGGAAAAGTTGATGGTAATAAATTATTTTCTAGGAAAATGAAATTTACCAAAATCCATACACCTCTTCTCCCAAAGAGAAAACCAAGAGAATACTGGAAAGTTTTGTGAATAGAACTACTCCTAAAAATGCAGCAAGCCCCAATACGTCACAGTGACATATTTTAAACTGTCCAGAAACGGATCAACCCAGTACCATTTAAAGCAGCTGTTCTCAGCTCGTCGCTTTGTGACCACCTAGAGGGGTGGGATAGGGAGGGTGGGAGGGAGACGCAAGAGGGAGGGGATATGGGGATATATGTATACGTAGAGCTGATTCACTTTGTTATACAGCAGAAACTAACACACCATTGTAAAGCAGTTATACTGCAATTAAGATGTTAAAAAGAAAAAACTAAACTAAAATAAAGCAGCTGTTCTCAATCACGGTGCCAGGACAAACAGCAGCATTAGCATCACCTGAGAACTTGCAGAAATGCAGATTCTCAGGCCCCACGTCAGACCTACTGCATCAGAAATTCTGGAGGGGGCCCAGAAACCTGTTTTACCAAATCTTCCAGATGACGTGACTCACACACTTTGAGAGCCCCTGTTTGACCGTGCCATGCCAAGGGTGGCCTGCCGCAGCCCCGGTATCACTGGGAGCCTGGGAAAATGCAGAATCCCAGGCTCAGCCCAGACACACTGAGTTAGACTCTGCATTTTGTCAAGACCCCCAGGGGACTCATGTGTGTGTTTGAGAAGCGCTGTCTAGAGCTCTAGCCCAGTGCTGTGCAATGGAAATAGAATTGAACCACACATACAAAAATTTCTAGTAGCCACATTTTAAAAAGTAAAACAACTAAATTAATTTTAATAACATATTTTACGTAAGTAACCCAATATCCCAAATATTATTATTTTAACAGGTAACCAACATAAAAATATATTAATGAGATATTTTACATCCTTTTTTTTTTTGTACGTACAAGTTCTTCAAAATCTGATGGGTATTTTAAACTTCACACATCTCGATTCAAACTAGCCACATCTCAAGTGCTTAGAAGTCCCATGTGGTCAGCTGATGTCATTTTGAACAGTGTAGAGAGAATGGAGAAAAAAGGAAAGCTTCCGAATTCTTCTTACAAAGCCACCACTTTTCTTACGCTAACATGGCTTTTTAATTGTGTGCTGTCACACAATAGACCAATTTTAATACTGTGGTTAAAGAATGAGGACTCTGGCAGAAACTAACACACCATTGTAAAGCAATTATACCCAATAAAGATGTTAAAAAAAAAAATCAAAGGGTTACATTTCAGGAGACAAAGCTTGAGCTAGAATAAAGGAATGAGATTCAAAAAGAAAAAAAAAAAAAAGGAATGAGGACTCTGCAGCCAGACTCCCTGGCCTCTAACTTTAGCTTCATCAGTTATTGAAATCTCTGGGCTGTCACAGAGTAGGCATTCAATAAATGTTAACTATCATTATGTTATGATAACATTATGATGTTAGTATTATTGTTATTCATGATTACTGATGCAAAATCTTACAACATTAGCAAACAGAGTTCAACATCCCACGTAGGGTTTCTCCTTGGAATGCAAGGATGATTCAATAATTATGGTATCTATTAATAAATATACCATATTAAGGTCAAGGAAAAAAAAAGGAACAACATAGGACCAATTCATTATATGCCACAAAAGGAATTTGAAAAAAATTACACTTATTCCAGATAAACTCTTAGTAAAACAGAAACAGATACTTTCTTAGCATGATAATAGTATATTTAAAAACAAGAGCTCAATGATATTTAATGGTGAGCTACTAAAATTATCCAAATTAAAGGCAGGAACAAGAATACGATGTCCACTACCATCACTGACAAATTAAACATTTTTCTGGGCTACTACCCTCTGCAATTAAGCAAGAAAACAAAATGAGAGAAAAGCAGGAAAAACTGTCATTTACAGACAATATGATCACATGCCTAAAAACCTTAGAAAATAAGCTGAAAAATCATTAGAAACAAGGAAATTCCGTAAGTTGTCACATCATTAAGTTAATGTGAAAAATCCCTATTTACAAACAATAAGCATTTAAAGAAAAGATCTCATGTACAATAGCAACAAAATAAAAACTGTAACACTTGGGAAAAAATAAGATACTTTGCAGAACTTTCTGAATAGACCATTAAAGCTTTACCAGAGGAACAAAGAAAAAGAACTAAGTCAACTGAAAGATGAACTGTGCTCATGGAAGCACTCAAAGTTTTAAGAATGTTAATCTCCGCTAATTTCAGTGCAATCCGAAATGAATCATGAATAGGATCTTTGCAAATCTGTTTGTGCTAAGTAGATAACTCAAAATAAAATTTGTAAATATTGGGTTGGATCATGAATGTGCATGCGTGTGTGTGTGTGTGTGTGTGTATGTGTGTGTGTGTTTCATTTTGTCTTTTTTCACCAGGGAAGGAACCACACAAAACCCTAATAATGGCTACCTATGGGGAGAGCGACTGGGGTGAAAGTGGAACTTTCAATTTTCTTTTTGTACCTTTTTATACCATTTGATTTTTTTTAATGTGTAAATATATTATTTTTAAAGTGTCAACAATAATTATCTGAGCAATGAATAAAACACAAGTAAGACACTTTTCAAGGTCTGTATTAAAAAATACTATTAAGCGTCCTGTTGGTGCTGGTGGGAGCCACTGAGAGGAAGGGTAGGCACAGATGGACACTGGGTGAATTAGTGAATCTGGTTAAAGGGTCTATTCCCCCTCCACTGCCCCAGCCCACCCAGCTCTTTCTAGGAACTTCTCTCTGGGCATGTTTCCTCATCTGGAACATGAAGGAGTTCGATTAGATAGATCTCTAAGGACCCGTTCAGCTCTAATATTCCAGGATTCTTTCTTCCGTTCATTCATTCAGCTGGTCTTCTGGAGCTTACAGTCTAGCTGGGAAGACAGACAGTCATCAAATGATCCCACAAGAAAATGCACAAGGCCACCATGGAGGGTGTTATGAAGAAGGGGGTGCCCTCAGTTGTCCTAGGAGAGGGTCAATCAGCAAGTCTGAAGGCAGGGGGTGTGGGTGAGAGGAGAGTCTGGGGGAGCTGAACAGGATTAGCAGGCGATAACAGGGGCGAGTGGGATATAGGGAAAGTCAGTCATTCCAGAGCACAGGAGGTCAGCACACACACAGCGGGACTACCAAGCAGCCCTGAGGACTCAGCACACAGCATAAACAGGCGTTCGACTGATACTTCTCCAGTGAATCTAAACTGCGTCAATGCAGGTAATCTCATCCTGATACTCTTGCAGTGACAGAGAAGGGAAGCTTGGGTAATTTTTTTTTAATTATATTTTTGCTTCTCTTTAGAATGCCCTTAGAAGAACCGACTTCCTAAGACTTGCATCACTAAGCAGACAGCCACACTGGCATATGGAATCTTTGATCAGCCAACCCTCAGTCAACTTCACGGAGCCATGTGGATAAAGAAAAGCCACCAGCTATTCCGCAAGCCAGGTAATGCACTCAGGGGCAGCTGACAGTCACCAAAGTACCAGAGAAACTCATGAGGTGCCTCTGACAGCCCAAGCGCCAGTGAAATGTAATATTTTAACCAGCACTGCAAAACAGGCTAAGATACTGGGAAGGACTCAAACGTAGAAGGGAAAAAAAAAAAGGGAGGGAGGGCTCTTCTAAAGGTAAAATCATTTGGTTTCTCAAAAGTTCGTTAATTACAGTGCAAATACAGAGTAAATTACCAAAGACAGCATGGGGGAATAAATCAAAAACAAAAGGAAGGCTCCAGTAAGCAAAAGCTGCCTTCCAGCTACGTGGAAAAACACTCTAGTGCACCGAGTAAATAAATAATAAAAGGATGTGGAAACAATACACCTTGAAAACTCCTGATCCTTCTCTGTTCTCCTGGCCAGTAGCAGTGCTGACAAGTTTACGCTGCCCGGGTTACATACCCAGCTAGCATTTATTTATCCAATAACACCTGCGTACTTTTAACTGAAGCTGATCTCTGTATTTTATTAGTGTATCCCATTATTTTACCCCAAGCTCCAGCATGAACCCCCAAACAAAAGTTATCTGACCCCTAGACTAGATAAATGCTAGAAATAAGAATTTCAGGGTGTTCAGACCACACCGCTTTTCTTCTCCCCCTGAGAGGAAGGCTCTTGGGAATATACACCCACAAGGAAAAAATAAAACAATGCACAGTGATTTTCATTCTTCCATACCGCACCCTGTTTAAAAAAAAACAAAAAGCCTTTAATTCATTCAGGTGTTATCTGTTTCACAATTACAGCCTTAATTTGGCTTACTCACGCATTTTCTTAAACACAAGTAACTTGTGCAACCTATAGGTACCGGACAAAACACAAACGCTTACTGAAAAAAACAAAGAAACAAACAAAAAAGCAAAGTGGAAGTGATAATAATCCAAGATCACAGAATTTTATTAGAGGTAGAGGGGGCTTTGGTGAATAAGAAAGAGGTTAAGGACTTGCACCAGGGAAGAAAACTGGTAGCAAAGAAAGGTATAGAAAAATGAAAATGCTGGCTAGCTGTCATTTCTGCAGCAGGCCTGAGAACAAGTCACACTTTTTTTTTTTTTTTTAACAATTCACTCCCCTGAAGCCAGCACTGCTGCACCTCACTGCATAGCCCCGTCCTGTGGTTTGTCAGGGCTGCCGAGGAAAGGCATCTCCAGCCCAGGACAGTGGGCTGGCCTCCATGGTATCTGTTAGACCCACCTCCCCATGGGGCGGAGCAGCCTAAGAAAGGAGCTGATATTTAGGGATCAAGCCACTTTTTCTTGGATGTTAGTTTCTCATAGAACACTTCCTGGGATTTGCTCATTCTTGATTCAACATGATTTCACTCCCCTTCATTCTTCCCTGAAAGCACAGAGATGATCGCTACTGTCCCATTTCACAGATGAGAAAGGTGAAGGTTAGTTTTCTTTCTCGAGGACTGTGAGCTGCAAACCGCTTGGTGATTAGGATTGCCTCTATGTGGTTAGTCCAACATCCCACATAGAGCAAAATGTTACTAACAAAGGATTCTTTTTATTCTTAGGCGATGGGTGGCTGAACAGCAACTGGAACACAGAAAACTTAATTTCTAGCCCATGGCACCAAGCTGCAGATTAGGAACCTCGAAGTATGATCACTAGAACCTCCTAATTACACAATTTCCACAAAACTGCATCAGAAAAGGCAGCAGCTTGCACATCACCATTCCACTGAGAAGGTAAAAAGCACATGCCCACAGGCCCTGAAAATAGGAAACCCTCTACAGAGGCTCAGGCAGTCAAACCCTGGTCTCCCCTGGTCATGCAGATTGGTAGGTATATGCCTTGGCCCCTGAAGACTCTTTCCTCACCTATCTCACCTGTACTTTTCTTAAAACCAAGTGAAAACACTTGTTAAACAAGTTTCATTTTCACCAAGACAAGGAAGTATTATTATTTAAAATCTACCTAAAAGGTAAATTATGGCAAATCCATATGGTATAACATTACAGTGGACTAGTTAACGGTTAGATGCAAAGAACAAGATATGAAGGGAAAAGCAAGTTACAAAACATGTGTAATATGGGGACTTCCCTGGTGGCACAGTGTTTGAGAATCCGCCTGCCAATGCAGGGGACGTGGGTTCTAGCCCTGGTCCGGGAAGATCCCACATGCCGCAGAGCAACTAAGCCCGTGAGCCACAACTGCCGAGCCTGAGCTCTAGAGCCCGCAAGCCACAACTACTGAAGCCCGCGTGCCTAGAGCCCGTGCTCCAAAACAAGAGAAGTCACTGCAATGAGAAGCCCGCGCACCGCAAGGAAGAGTAGCCCCCGCTCGTCGCAACTGGAGAAGCCTGCACGCAGCAACAAAGATCCAACACAGCCAAATAAATAAATTAATTAAATTTAAAAAAAAAGATTAAAAAAATTTTTTTAAATGTTTAAAATGCAATTACGGACTGACATGAAACTATCTCTAAGAAATGTGATTAAGGGGAAAAAGCAAGGTGCAGAATATATGCTATCATTTGTATAAAATTATTTTTAAGAATATGTTCATATTTATTTGTACATGTACAGGCTATCTCTGGAAGGCTCTCCTAAAAATTATAATAACATTGCCTTAAAAGAGGGAAAATGAGGGGACAGGAAACTGAAAAATAGGTGGGAAGAAAAACAATTTTCACTGGATAGCTTTCCTTTGTACTCTGAATTTTTTACTACGTGCATATGTTCCTACAAAAACAAAACCAAACAAAAAACTTAAAAAGCCTTGGGGGGAAAACTGCACCAACTGTTTTTCTAAGTGTTTCAGTACCTCATGCCATCTTATGCCGTAGCCCTCTTCATTTTGAAGGCAGCCCCCTAAGAAAAACTCTGCCTCAGCAAACAAAACTACGCAAGGGACCCCATGTGCAGCTATGGACCTGGCACCCTCATGGAGACCTGCCCTGGCTCTTCCTGTGACTTCCAGGACCGGGTTTAGGCAAGTATGGCCTCAGCCAAAGCAAGAGCACTGTGTCCTCTGACAACAATGTCAAATTCTCACTTGTATGTAGTAAATAAAAAATATTTTACCTTTCAGCAAAGATATCGAGTTTCCCCAACTCATCAGAGAGGCCAACAAGGGAATCCAAGGTCCCCACCTAGAAAGATCGGAGAGAAGTTAGATGCTCAGGCTTTGTAGCTGGCGGGGGTGGGGGGGGGCACGGAGTTTCAACTATAGTGCAGGGAATTCTTCTATCTTGACTCAGTTGTCCTTGGTCAATGGTGAAACTGGAAACTGAGAAGAGTTCTCAAGGGAAATCGGTGGATTTTGGATGATGATTATTATTACTATTATTATTTTTTTGGCCAACAGGATAAACTGTCATTTCTGCCGTAGAAAGGAGTGACTATGTGTCGTGGTCTACCCTCAGCTTATTTTTGTCTAAGCATGGCAGTCCGCTCTACAGGGGATTAATCCCCACAGCCAAGGAAGCAATGAAACAGAAAGCAAGTCAAGGAAGTCATCATTTCTGAAAGCCTTTCTTCTCCAAGGTAGTCCAGACAATCCCTATCTCTGGTCCTCTCTGCTGTTATTAACAATGATCTTACTGGGGCAAGGGCAGCTTTTCCTCCTGCTCCCATTCATTCATGAAAGTCCTTTTCTTTACACATTACTTATGACGAGCTGTTTCTTGTGGAAATTATTACTGTGTCCAAAATTGTATTTAAAGGTCTACTCACAGAATCAGAAGGAAGAAGTTTGTTATCACATTATCAACCATCCATCAGATGTTGAAAAGTAATCAGGGAACTATGAAGTCTGGATATTCCTAGTAAGTGTTGTTTCTTTTCAGACAACTTAATTTTAAGCAACATTTGGCAGAAGTCATGTCTTTTTTTAATCTTTGTACCCTCGGGTCTGGCACAGCGCTTCACACGTAGTAAGCAGTGAGTGGATGCTTAATTTACTAACCTTCACAGTATCTGACCCTGGACAAACAATGGCAGGTTTGAAAAATCAGCAAGATGTGGGTTCAGAACCCAGTGTTGCCACTTACCAGCTCCACAACCCCAGTCTCCTTTCTCAGCCCATCCTGATCTATAAAGTGGGAGTTGTGAGGATTCAGGAAGATGCGCTAAAAGAGCCTGGCCCCCAGCATACCGCTCCATAAACAGTAGCAAATGTAGTAGCATCATTAACGACTATGCAAAAAAGCCAGAGGGGCGAACTGAGGTTTGAAAGAGGATTACACCTCAGTTTACTAGAAGAGCCACCTCTGGGCGTTTAGCACCATCCCTCCAGAATCCATGACATATTTGTAGGGCAGAGAGACTGCCTTAGCCTTCTTCCCCTTGGAGGAAGCATGGCAAAAAGTCCACTCTTTCTGAAGTAAGAAGATTGCACATATCTTGCTCCTCTTCCATGTTTGTTTCATTTTAAAATCTCTTTCTGGGACTTCCCTGGTGCTCCAGTGGCTAAGACTCCACGTTCCCAATGCAGTGGGCCTGGGTTCGATCCCTGGTCAGGGAACTAGATCCCACATGCCACAGCTAGGATTTTGCATGCCACAGCTATGAGTTCGCATGCTGCAACTAAAGATCCCGCGTGCTGCAACTAAGATCCGGCGCAGCCACATAAATATTTTAAAAATAAATAAATAAAATAAAATCTCTTTCTGCCATCTGCCCAGTTGTCACTAAATCTCCTTCCTTCTCTCTCCACCAGAACCAGAGGGATGCTGGATTGCCTGCCCTGCTCCCAGTTCAAGAACACAATCAAGGATGAACCTCTTGGACTTTCCTGGTGTCGCAGCGGTTAAGAATCTACCTGCCAATGCAGGGGACACGGGTTTGAGCCCTGGTCCGGGAAGATCCCACATGCCACGGAGCAACTAAGCCCATGTACCACAACTGCTGAGCCTGCGCTTTAGAGCCCGAGAGCCACAACTACTGAGCCTGCGTGCCACAACTACTGAAGCCCGTGCGCCTAGAGCCTGTGCTCCACAACAAGAGAAGCCACTGCAATGAGAAGCCCGAGCACTGCAATGAAGAGTAGCCCCCGCTCGCTGCAACTAGAGAAAGCCCACGAGCAGCCAAAAATTTTTTAAAAAAAGGATGAACCTCTCCAAGCCTGCACATTTAAAGTATATTGTTGGTCTTCTTAGATGTTGAAGATAAAACCGGAAGAATCTGAGAACTCAGTGAGGACCCAAGTGTGTTTAAGACACTCTTTCCACTTTTTGAAGACACTGCTAGCCGCACCCTTGTCTCCCTCTCATTCTGTCCTGTGGCTCTAAGTCCACAAGCATCACAGTTAATTTGGGGCTATTCATGAAGTCCCATCGAGACCAGTC
Organism: Balaenoptera ricei; assembly: GCF_028023285.1. Lineage (NCBI taxonomy): Eukaryota > Metazoa > Chordata > Mammalia > Artiodactyla > Balaenopteridae > Balaenoptera > Balaenoptera ricei. The sequence continues at coordinate 95,487,138 of NC_082651.1, forward strand.
CCCCCGTCCAGCTTCACAGCCAGGCTGATCCTCAGCACTGGTGCCGTTGCCCTGTTGTTTTCTCCTTGGCTTTCCAGAAGACACCCACCCCACCCCAGCCCATCACCTCCTTCCTCCTCCTGGGGTATTTTACCTTGAAATCAGGAATCGTGAATTTGGTGTTATAAGACAGGTTTGACTTGGAGGTTACTGTATTCATCCTCTCCAGCGCCTGTAAATTTTCCTTATCTCCAGGGGCAGAAATTAACCAAAACTCGGACATGTTTCCAGTCTTCTTTTATCCAGTTACTGACCAGAACCACAGCAACATACACAGACAGAAACAGGAGAGAAGTGTCAAATATCTCTACCTGTTCACCACTCCCTTCCCTCAGAATTAATCCTCTCCACTCTTCCCATTTCCCATTCCTTCCCCCTTTGACCTTCCAGTTCAGATTCTACAGTTCCAAGGACAGCCATCTGCCCAAAGCTTATCTCCACTTGGAAAGCCCTCAGGTCTTCGTAAAGACTCCCAAGGACCCTCCTTCCCAGGGTGGTTCTGACTGGTTTTGAGGAGAGAAGGAGGAGGGGAGTGTGATTGCTGTCCCTCCTACTTCAGCGAAAAACCCATTCCTGGCATCATAAAATGGGGGCCAGTAAGCTGGACTTGGGCACCTTCTGGACTGTTTCTCTCCCTTCCAGGCTGCACCTCCAGGGATGTAGGATTGGGGGGTTAGAGGGGTGGTGAGGCAGGAACCAGACAAGGAGGCAGTTCCACAATGGGCAGGCTGGGCAAACCCAGATATTAACTGACCAACCTTGAGACTGGAGCTAGCTTTACAACGACTTCAGAAGAACCCCTTTCTTTATAAAATAAGGAGGGAAGAGGGAAGGTAAGGGGGCTATTACAGTCGTTTTTCCACAAGACTAGGTGTCTATTCTGCAGAGGTGGGTAACGCGCTGGGTCCGGCTGGGAGTTTCCGTCCAGCGTCTAAAGTCGATTAGCTCTGCTTATTCAAACGTGTACACACCCACACCTCTCTCCCCTCGGCCTGTTTCTCCCTTCCATCGCCTCCCAAAACGTCTCCGGGTGGCTACGAAAAAACCAGGATAATAGCCAGAGACCCATCGTGCAAGCTCTCCTTGTTGACCCCCGTCTCACGCCACTCCAAGACAATCTTAGTCCCTCCTAACCCTGCGCACGCCGAACGCAGTTCCTTTCGCACTCGACCGCTGATGGCCTGGGGACAAACTGGCCCTGCGCAGAACCTGGGGAGATGCCACCTGCCCGGCCCCTGGGAGGGCGCAGCAGAGACGCCGGTTCCCCGGTTCCCACGGAGAAGGCTCGGCCCTGGACGGCGCCCCTGGGCCGAGGCGAAGCGGGGACCAAAGCGACGCGGGCGGCTCGAGCTGGGCCCCCGGTTGCGACGCGCGACCTCTCCCCACGCCGCCTCGGGCCCCCGACCCGCCGCGCGTCCTTACCGGGAGCCCGCGGGCCTCGCGGGCAGGGGGCGGGCTGGCGCGGGCCCGGAGCGCACGGCCGGCTCCCGGGAGGCAGCGGCTTCTGCGCGACGCCCCGCCCCGAGCTTTTATCCGAGCCGGAGGCGGCCGCCCCGCTGGACATTTGCATACCGGGCCGCCCGCCTCCAGCCGCCGCCGGGCAGGGGGCGCCCGCCGGGCCCCTGCGGCCGCTGTGCCACGCGAGAGGCAGGCGGATCCAGCCCTTCGCGACTTGGCCAAGATCCCCGAGCCCCGACCGGCTGGGCTGGGTCCCGGCGGGATTCTGGGGAGCATCGGACGGGGCCCCCAACCCCACGACGGAGCAGAGCGGACGACCGAGAGAAGCGGGGGAGGCGAAGCACTCGGCACCCGGACACCGCCGCCTCGAGTCTCTCCACCTCCACCCCATCCCCAGCCAGTGACAGGGAACAGGGTCTCAAGGGGAATCACCGAGAGACAGAACTGACCTGTGGAAAGTGACGCAACAGGTTCACATATGTTTTGGAACACACACCTGGGCAGAGGAATTATCTTCCTGTTGACGTGGGCGTGAGCTTGCCCTTGGTTGCCAAGGAAACTCTCCACTGCAGGATACGCCCACCTCACCTTACCCCCTTCCTAATCGTCTTGACTTACTATCTGGCACCACGGTGTGAGTTTATGATCGGTGCTGTTTGGAAGAGAGGGAAACCCCAGAAATTAACATGTGAGTGTTAAAAAAAAAAAGATACCTCTAAGAATTCATTTTCTCTGGAGTCAAGGAGGAAACTTTAGTGCATCCTTCTCCGTGGATGGTATTTTCAGTGATTTCTGGGAAAGATTAAAATCTCAGAATTATTCTTTAGGGGGCAGGGGGTGTTGAAGAAGTTTTGGTTGCTACCCTGAGAATGGGGTCCCCCTTACTGTATGAAACTAGCCAGATGGGCAACCTATTATCAGGAATGCTTTTAGATCTTTGGAAAGAGGTGTAAGGTGCCCTGTGCTGGGATGGGAGGCCCCAGATGCAGGACAGAAAGGTGACTTTTAAGGTCACAGCAGGATCGCTCTGCAATCCTACTGTGGATTTGGGATTGGCAGATTGGAACTCCCTGCACCTGCGCTCTGCCTCATCACGATTGGGACACTCAAGTGCATTAGTCAGTCCTTGCAATATCTTCCTGAGGGAGGACACCTGAAACCGAGGGATGAGGAAATCCAGTGCGTGCAGGAAGGCTAAGTGGCAATTCCAGGGAAGGAGCGGCCCGGTCAGACATTGACGTGGGCTCTCCAATTTTGGACTTCATCTGGAAATGCCATTCTTTCCAGCCAGGGAAAACAGGATCCTAGAGCTGGGAGCAGACCTCTTTTATGAACAAGAGTAGCGATGCCCACAGATGTTGCTTGAATTGTCAGGTGTCACGCAACTGATAAATGGCAGAGCTATGAGTGGAACTCAGGCCTCTGATCCAAATCCTGTGTCCTTCCCACTGCTCCCAGCAAGCCTGCAGGCCTGGGTCCTAACTCTAAGAACCTGTGCTTTCCATTTCAGTCCACGTTTTTCTAGCCTTCCTTGTTCAGAGACCTGGCTTCCCAGAGACTGGGCAACACATTTAGAAGTGTCCCCAACTTTGCTTATGAAACCTCTTCTTTCTATAAATATGGTTCCCTCTAACAAGCTTTTTTCATGAAATAAGACTCCGACACAAAATAACTCCTGGACATCTGATTAAGAAAAGAATAAGAACTGTAGTGTTCCTTGTCTTACTTAAAAATCTACAATCTTTCTGGTCTTTCACATCTTAAGTTTCTTCTTAAGTATTGGAATTTACAATAGTTCCTATCTACTGCTTTAGGGGTCGATATCAGCTATCCTACCCTTAAGTCTGCTTGACTTTTTTTCAAATAACCTCTTTTTTTCCCACTTATAAGTAATTCTACGCATCTTATAAAAATTTGCAGAACATAGAAAAGTATAAAGAAGAAAGTAAAAATCACCTGTACTTCCACAATCTGAAAATAACCACTGTTAACATTCAAATTGCCTTTGTTATTTTTTAATGTATATTCATATGTACAAATATGGACTTCTGGCATGACTGAGATTACATGCTATACATAAAGTTTGGCATCCTGCTATGGATTGGTTTTTGTTTTTTGGTTTTTTTTGGCTGCATTGGGTCTTTGTTGCTGCACGCGGGCTTTCTCTAGTTGCGGCAAGCAGGGGCTACGCTTCATTGCAGTGCGCGGGCTTCTCATTAAGGTGTCTTCTCTTGTTACGGAACACGGGCTCTAGGCGCACGGGCTTCAGTAGTTGTGGCATGCAGGCTCAGTAGTTGTGGCTCGCGGGCTCCAGAGCGCAGGCTCAGTAGCTGTGGCGCACGGGCTTAGCTGCTCTGTGCCATGTGGGATCTTCCCGGACCAGGGCTCGAACCCGTGTTTTCTGCATTGGCAGGCGGATTCTTAACCACTGCACCACCAGGGAAGCCCCTGGATTGCTTTTTAAAGATCAAAAAAAAAATTATCATTCTATCTTATCGGTAAAGGATAACCCAATGTCATCAGCAATTTACCACAGCTCAGAGCTTGAGTCAGATACATTTGATTTCAAAGGCAAATAAAGAGATCTTGTTGGACAGCTTACACCTTGAAGAAAAAAAAAAGAGAGAGAGGGAGAGACAAAAACAACACTGTCTTGCCCCAGGGCTTTTTGACTTGCAGTTTTCAAAGAGAGTATATGTACTTATCAGTTTTAAACTGATGTGTTATTCTCTTTATTTCCCTATAAAGTGAGACCAATCTTTAAAACAAAGAAAGAGGGAGACATCAACCAAAAGTTGTGGAGCTCGATCCTTTAGGCTATTAGGAGAATATAAAGCAGCATTCCCACCCCATATAGAACAAAAGCAGTTTCCTTCCATGTATCAGCCTGAAGCAGCATTTAAGGCCCATATTCAGTGTCTCCACCCCTCCCAGAGTCTCTGAAAGCTGCAGCTAAGTTTAAGTGCCTTGACCACCACTTATAAAATACCCCCAAGGTTATGAAAAAAACGTTCATGGACACAATCCTGAAAGAACCCAGGTCATAAAGAATGCTATTTCTTCCTGGAAATATAGGCTGAGGAGGAAATGCCATCAGCCCTGAATCATCTCTAGCTTATTATGAATTTGGCTTCAGCTAGATATTCCAGAAATATTTGTGCCGCCGGCACTGGTTGTGCACTGAGCCAGCTGAAGTCTGTGCAAGATGGGACAGTTCCATCAGGTTTGGGAAGCAGAAGGACGAGGCTGGCCTAGTTGGTCTGTTGTCCACCAGACCTCTCCCAGGTGGTACCCTTTCAGACCTCTTCACTACTTCATGGAGACAGCCCTTTCCAAAGATGCTGTCCCCAAATTAGCGCAGACACATAATTCCACCTACGATCAGCTCAGGTGGATTTTTCTAGGCTTTGCTGAGAAGGACCCAAGGAAGTTTTTCTGGAGGGACAGGTCTCTGGTAGAGAAAAATGTAAGCCGAATTGTCCCTTGAGTGGCCACCTGGTGTTGTAGAAACAGATTAGGCTTTAGAATCAGATAATCGGATTAGCTGCTTAACCTTGCTGAGCTGCAGGGTTCCTATCTGAAAAAAGGAGGGCAATTATGCTCAACTTTCAGGCCTGTTCTGAGGATAAGAGAGAATAGCATCTGAGGCACCAAAGTCAGAGCCTGGGAACCAGCTGTGCTCAGTAAATGTTCCTTTCCCCTCTCACTCCCTCTCCTCTCTTAGACGGTCTTTGTGGTTTTACACTTTACGTTTGGTACATTATTATAATCCCTTGTTATTGCCCGGCATCTTTCTCCAAGGGCCCAAAGTACTTTGATCTACATTTTATCATCTTGGCCAATACCCTTGTGATTTAAGGACAGTGTCCTGATGGTGTTCATTTTTTTCTTGGAGAAAATAAGACGGAGGAATTCTCATGATTCATTTGCTCAAGTGCATAGAGATAAGGAGAAGGCTTCTCTGTTCATTTCATTTAACAAGTTTTTTTGTTTGTTTTTGGGTTTTTTTGTTTGTTTTCTTTTGGTTTGTTTTTTTTTTTTTTTTTCAGTATCTTCCAGCCTCTGGAGTTTGCAAAAATAAATCAGAGTTTTCAGACTTGTGGTAGAGCAAAGCAAATATGGTTAACAGAATTATGAGCAGTCCCAACTCACGAAGGTTTGAATATAAAACACTGAGCAGGATGTGATACACGCATAAAAATTAGATATAAACATTCAGGAAATGCCGTGATCCTCATTTCACAGATGAGGAAACAAGCCCATTAAGTGAGCTGATTGAGAGCACAGTTAATGGTAGGCCTCAGATTTGCACTTCATTCTTCTGAATATCGCACAACAATATCTAAACTACTGCTCTACTACCTGGTCCAAAGAACCAGCTACTGGCACACTACGTGGAGTTAAATTCCTGGCTTTCCCACTCATCAGCCAAGTGAACTTGCAGTTACTTGGGTTCAGAGGGCTGTAAAATGGGGATAATAATAGTTCCTGTTTAATAAGGTTTTTCTGGGCTTCCCTGGTGGCTCAGTGGTTAAGAATCCGCCTGCCAATGCAGGAGACACGGGTTCAATCCCTGGTCCAGGAAGATCCCACATGCCGCGGAGCAACTAAGCCCGTGCGCCACAACTACTGAGCCCGTGCGCCTAGAGCCCGTGCTCCGCAACAAGAGAAGCCACTGCAATGAGAAGCCCATGCACCGCAATGAAGAGTAGCCCCCACCTGCATCAGCTGGAGAAAGCCTGTGCGCAGCCATGAAGACCCAATGCAGCCAAAAATAAAAAAATAAAGTAAGGTTTTTCTGGGGATTAAATGATATGGCACAGCGACCGGTCCCTATTAAGTCATCAGTCAAAGTATGCTCTGAGTATCAGCCACCTTAAAAACTTCACTCTTCTCTGCTTCTTTTTCTCCTTTTGTTTCTCATTTCTAAGTTCCTTTTTCCCCTCCCAGGGTTCTTTTGGAAGATACTGATCCTGCCCAGTTATAAACACGTGACCTGTCTGTCACTCATGCATTCAGCTCTTCAAACATGTCTTTGATGTAGTTAAGCTGGGAAGAAGAAGAGGGCAGCAAGTGCTTGGCGAGGAGTCTCCAGCAAAGAGAACCCACAGGCGCTTCGAGCTCTGCTTTGGAGTTGAGAGGATCTGACCTCAAGTCTCAAGTTCTGTCGTGTATCAGCTGTGCCCTTTCCAAATACAAGCTCCCATAGTCCAGTTTCCTCACCAATAAAATGGGGTAGTCAAGGTCTTGTTAGAGAATTACAATAAAAGTGGAATGAGATAAGGCATGCAAGATGTCCAAACGTGCCTGATGCTCGCTGCTCGTACTCGTCTTTTCACCCTAGATTATAGCCTTCAGGAAGGCAGGGACCACACCTACTTCATTCACTGTCAAGTTCTTAGTGCTGAATAGATGTGAATACTTTTTTTTTTTTTTTAAAGCACTTTTCTTTCTTATAGCTACTTTATTTATTTATTTAATTTTATTTTTGGCTGTGTTGGGTCTTCGGTTCATGCGAGGGCTTTCTCTAGTTGAGGCAAGTGGGGGCCACTCTTCATCGCGGTGCGGGGACCGCTCTTCATCGCGGTGCGCGGGCCTTTCACTATCGCGGCCCCTCCCGTCGCGGGGCACAGGCTCCAGACGCGCAGGCTCAGTAGTTGTGGCTCACGGGCCCAGCTGCTCCGTGGCATGTGGGATCTTCCCAGACCAGGGCTCGAACCCGTGTCCCCTGCATTAGCAGGCGGATTCTCAACCACTGCGCCACCAGGGAAGCCCAATGTGAATACTTTTTGGATCACCTGAAGCAAGGAACCTAAAAGCTGGAGACTGCCTGGCAGATCCCGGGAAGCTGAGTGAGAATTCTTTCGCTCTTCTAGACCTATTCTGTTTTAGAAATTTTAAGCAGTTTCAAAAGGTCATGAAGATATAAGACTGTATGTAAGGATTGGCTATGTATGTTAAATGTATGTGACACCCATGGTCATTCAATTATGTTTATAGGGCTGAAAATTGGAGACAATATCTATGCCGGAGAAAAGGGATTGGACAAGTTACTAATGGTATAATCATGCTGTTGTTAAAAATGTTTTAGAGGAATATTAAATGATGTATGAAATAATCATAAAATTTTAAGTGGAAAATCCAAAATTAAGGTACCAGTGTTGTAAGAAATCATGTATAAATAGAATAAGTACATAGTATATATCTATTTTAAAAGGGAACACAAATACATCAAGAAGTTGCTGGAAAGTGGGATTACAGATGTTCTCTTTTTCTTTGACCTTTACAGTTTCAACTTTTTCATAATACAAGTGACTCTTAAAGTAAAAACAAAATACCTAATAATATTAAAATTGACAACCATCCAGAGAACCAGATGCCAATTACTAAAGAGCAATAATGTCTCTACATTTTCCACATCCTATTTCTGGCTCTGAAATCTTCCATTCTGTCACTGCTTCTACACAGCTCTTTTTTTTTTTCTTAATTTATGTGTTTATTTGGCTGCACCGGGTCTTAGTTGCAGCATGCAGGATCTTTAGTTGTGGCATGTGGGTTCTAGTTCCCTGACCAGGGATCGAACCCCGCCCCCAGCATTGGGAGTGTGCAAAGTCTTAACCACTGACCACCAGGGAAGTCCTGCTTCTGCCCAACTCTTAAGCTCAAAAAGAGAGACTGCTTTCTTTTTCTTCGTCTCTTTCTCCTTGACCTAATATTCACTTCTGCATCTGAATATTCCCATCCTTTGTTCTTGGAAATGCAGAACTTTATTGATATTTTGCTCCAGGGGGCCAAGTGTTTAAAGCAAAGTTAGAGAACTTTTTATCAGCTACATAGTCATGTTTCAGATTATTCAAACTTGCATTATGATTAGTTATTTATTTGTCTCCTTACTGCTAAATTTTAAGTGCCTTGAATTACCTTTACCTGCCTGGATTAATTTTTTGTCTTCCGCCTCTCCAAGGGACCTAGATCAGGCCTGGCATATAGCAAACATTCAAAGGTTTAGATATTAAATTAAGCAAATATTTGTTGCAACCAAAAAGGGCTCTTCTAGCTTTATTACAACCTGTACAGCCTTTTAAAAACATGAAGTAGAATGTTTTCTTGTGTTCTATACCACTTTTCCGTCCTTCTTTTAAGTAGCTTCCTAATAACCCATCCAAAGTATGCCCTACGTGTTCTACCTCCAAAATGTATCTTGAAGAACCTACTGTATAGCACAGGGAACTCTACTCATACTCTATAGTGGCCTATATGAGAAAATACTCTAAAAAAAGAGTGGCTATATGTATATGTATAACTGACGCACTTTGCTGTACACCTGAAACTAACACAACATTGTAATTCAACTATACTCCAATACAGATTTTAAAAGTAAATAAATTAAAGAAAAAACAAATGAAATGTATCTTGGGGGCTTCCCTGGTGGAGCAGTGGTTAAGAATCCGCCTCCCAATGCAGGGGACACGGGTTCGAGCCCTGGTCTGGGAAGATCCCACATGCCACAGAGCAACTAAGCCCGTGCGCCACAACTACTGAGCCTGCGCTCTAGAGCCTGTGAGCCACAACTACTGAGCCCGCATGCCACAACTACTGAAGCCCGCGCGCCTAGAGCCTGTGCTCCGCAGCAGGAGAAGCCACTGCAATGAGAAGCCCGCGCACCACAATGAAGAGTAGCCCCCGCTCACCGCAACTAGAGAAAAGCCCGCGCGCAAAAATAAATAAATAAATAATGTATCTTGAATCTGCCCACTTTTTCTTCTTTCTTTTGACTCTTCTAGGTCATTATCACATTTACTCCCATCTCCTGTAGTGGGTGGAATAGTATTCTCCCCGCCTCCCCACACCCCCAGTCTCAGAAAGGACCTTATTTGGAAAAAGGGTCTTTGCAGATGTAATTAGTTAAGGATATCCAGATGACATCCTAGTGGATGTATTAGAAGAGGAGAAGACACAGGGACACATGAGGAAGAAGACCACGTGGAGACAGGCAGAGATTGGACTGATGCAGCTGCAAGTCAGGGGACGCCCAGGACTGCTGGGAGCCCCCAGAAGCTAGGAAGGGGCAAGGAAGGATTCCTCGCTAGAGCCTTCGGAGGGAGCATGGCCCTGCTGGTACCTGGATTTCGAGCTTCTAGGCTCCAGAACTGTGAAAAGAACAGATCTCTTGCTGAAGCCTCCCAGTTTGTGGTACTTGGCTAAGGCAGCCCTAGGAAACTAATACATCTGCCTACAACCCAGAGTGGTAGTTTGTAACACATATCAGATCAGCTCACTCATCTGCTTAAAATCCTCCAGTCATTTCCCTTTGCTCTTAAATAAACCCCAAAGCCCCCATCGTGGCCTACAGATTGGTCCTAACTTCAGTTGCTTTAGACATACCACCCACCACCTTGCTTTTTATAGTGACCTATGGACCCCAAGCCACTCCCTCTCATTCCTCAAAGATTTTAGTTCCTCACTCACTGTCACTCCATCTCTACTCATGTCTTTTTTTTTTAATTGAAGTATAGCTGATTTACAGTATCGTGTTAGTTTCAGGTATACAGCACAGCAATTCAGTTATATATATATATATATATATATATATATATATATATATGTGTGTGTGTGTGTGTGTATGTATATATGTATGTATATGTATATTCTTCTTCAGATTCTTTCCCTTTATAGGTTATCACAAAATACTGAGTATAGTTCCATGTGCTATACAGTAGGTCCTTGGTCCTATTCATGTCTTAATGCTTGGTGACGGCACCATATACCAGAATGATTCTGGCCACCCCGTGGCCTCTCATTTCCTTGAACCCTTCTTCTTTTCTTTTCTTTTTTGAAAATATTTATTTATTTATTTATTTGGCTGCACCAGGTCTTAGTTGCGGAACACGAGATCTTTGTTGCCATGTGCGGGATCTAGTTCCCTGACCAGGAATCGAACCCGGGCGCCCTGCATTGGTAGCGCAGAGTCTTACCCACCGGATCACCAGGGAAGTCCCAAACTCTCCTTCTTCAGTGATGGTGTCCATCTGCCCTTTACTCCATGGTCTTACCTGGACGCTACCATTACCACCGACTGCGACCCCTCACTGGTCCCAATGCCCTGCATCCCACCTTCTGACCACCGTAAGGGTAAATAACAAAAAGATTGAACTTTCCCTGTTGCCCAAAGAGAAAGACACATTTCCCTCCCTCCCTTTCCTTCCTTTTATTAGAGCATTTGCTGGAGAAAAGAGTATTTTTAAACCCTACCTCTGTCCCTTTGATATGTATGTAAATCTTCTAAAAAGTTCTGGTCAACATTACAACCCAGAGATGTTCTTCTGAAAGGCCTAGGAGCCACCTCTTTGAAATGTAAACACCAAGGAAGATACCTTCCTGTTACTGCTTGTCATAGAAATTTGAGAAGTTTTCTTTTTCCTCCAGATAGAGGCAGGTAACTAACACAGGTACCTACCCCATTTACCAGGTGAATTATTTTTGCCCCAACACAAACCACTCCCATTTTTCCTCCTCATTTCCCTAGTACCCACTGAGACCAAAATCCATTGACCCTGCCATTGTCTATCTGTCTGTCACACCGTCATGCCCTCACTTCCCTCCTTAAACTTCATGGCCCATCATTTTGTCTACTTCCTTGCCCCTCCCTTCAGCCCTCTTGTCCTTTACTTGCTTGGTTTTACTTGATGGGCAAAAATCCAACCCTCCACCTGCCTCACCTGGGTCATGCACCCACTGGCTGGAGGAAAACATAAGACTATACTGATTGGTCTTGAATTGGTCTGGAAACTAGAATATCTCACCCCAAAATAGGCCACTTTGGCATATCGATTATTTTGAGTTAAAGGCACTCAAGAAACATCAGGGGCAAGGAGGACATTGACCCTGTGTTTCTTGCTAAAAGCAGGAGATAAAGCTCCCAGGTGTCTGCCCTGTCCTGGGAGGAAGGAAGACATTCTTATCACCAGAGACGGGAGACTGGAAGCCGAGAAATCTGTACCAACAACCTTATTAAACTAACCTTTATCTTCCTAGTTACTTCTTCACCACTTACCACCCCTCGTCCAAACCCCTTTGTCTTGTCAATTTGTCACAAATTCATTGTGTCTTTGTCTGAAAGATATAAAAGCTTCCTGCTCTGGTCAAAAAAATTATATGCTCTTCTGTTAATTTGTTCTGTGTCAGTTTAATTCCTAGGACCGGCCAGAGACCCAGATAGGGTGGAGGAGAGTTTTTCCTCCCCTGCAATTCTACTTTAAATTTATGACCAGGAACCTAAGTTGAGCCCTTGGTAGAGTCCAGTACTTTATGTTATTTCCCCAATTCATTCTCTCTCCCACTCTCCCAGACAAGTATTTTAAACTCTCTTCTCTCCTGTATGTCTGTTTCCTCTTATGCCATCTCTACCCTCAGCAGAGGACTTTGCTAATTCTCTAAGAAAACTAAAACAATCCAAAGAAAACCACCGCAAGCCCCCATCATCATATACAAAAAATAACTCGAAATGGGTCATAGACTTAAATGAAAGAGCTGAAACTATAACAGTCTTAGAAGAAAACAAAGGAGTAAAGCTTTGTGATTGAGTTGGGAAAAAATCCGTTTCTTAGATATGATACCGAAATCGCAAACAACAAAAGAAAAATAAATTGAACTTCATCAAAACAAAAACTTTTGCATTTCAAAGGACATCATCAAGAAGGTGAAAAGACAACTCACAGAATGGGAGGAAAATATTTGCAAATCGTGTATCTGATAAGGGACTTGTATCCAGAATTTATAAAGAACACTTACTACTCAATGATAAAAAGAGAAATAACCTAATTAAAAAATGAGCAATGGATCTGAACATTCTCCAAAGAAGATATACAGATGGCCAATAAGTATATGAAAAGGTTCTCAATATCATTAGTCATTAGAGAAATACAAATAAAAGCCACAATGAGATGCCACTTCACACTCACCAAGATAGCTATCATTTTAAAAAGGACAAGTGTTGATGAGGATGTAGACAAGTTGGAACCCTCATACATTGTTGGTGGGAATAGAAAATGGTGCAGCCACTTTGGAAAACAGTTCGGCAATTTCTTTCTTTCTTTCTTTTCTTCATTCATTTATTTATTTATTCATTTATTTATTTATTTATTTATTTATGGCTGCTTTGGGTCTTTGTTGCTGCATATGGGCTTTCTTTAGTTGTGGCGAGCGTGGGCTACTCTTCATTGTGGTGCGCGGGCTTCTCATTGCAGTGGCTTCTCTTGTTGCGGAGCACAGGCTCTAGGCACGTGGGCTTCAGTAGTTGTGGTGCGTGGGCTTCAATAGTTGCGGCACACGGGCTTAGTTGCTCCGTGGCATGTGGGATCTTCCTGGACCAGGGCTCAAACCTGTGTCCCCTGCATTGGCAGGTGGATTCTTAACCATTGTGCCACCAGGGAAGCCCCGGCAATTTCTTAAATGTTAAAGAGAGTTCCCAGGTGACCCAGCAATTCCACACCCAGGTATATACTGAAGAAATTAAAACTATATACACACAAAAACTTGGACACAAATGTGAATAACAACATTATTCATAATAGCCAAAATGTGGAAACAACCCAAAGGTCCTTCAGCTGATGAGTAGATAAATAAAATGAGGCATATCCACACAATGGAATATTATTTGGCAATGAAAAGGAGTGGGGGGAGTTCCCTGGTGGTCTAGTGGTTAAGATTCTGGGCTTTCACTGCCATGGCCTGGGTTCAATCCTGGGTCAGGGAACTGAGATCCCACAAGCCACACAGCACGGCCAAAAAAAAAAAAAAAAAGCCTAAACAAACAAACAAAAAGAAGTGGGGCAGTGACGCATGCTTCAATATGATGAACCTTGAAAACATTGAAGCCAGTCACTGAAGACCATATATTATATGATTCACTTTATGTGAAATATCCAAAACAGGCCAATCCATGGAGGCAGAAAGCAGATTAGTAGTTTCCTAGGGTTTGAGAGAGAGCAGGGAATGAGGAAGAATTGGAGGAAAATAGAAAGTGGTTACTAGCGGGTATGGAGTTTCTCTGAGGGATGATGAAAATGTAAGATTGATTGTGGTGATGATCGCACAACTCTATGAATATACTACAAAACGGGGAATTGTAATTTAATGAGTGAATTGTATGGTATGTGAATTATTTCTCAATAAAGTTGTTAAAAAATAGAAATCAACCACAAATACCATTTACCAAAAAGGTAACCGAAAACAAACAAGGCCGCTCAAGCATGACCTGCTGGTGAAACCTTTCCAGATCCTTGTTTGGATTCCCACACGGCCTGACAACTCCCAGCCCTGTCTCACGGCTTTCAGTGTGGGGGCCTGCAGTCCATCTGTCCTCATCGCTGGGCTGGGGCTACTAGAGGCCAAGGGTCATACTTCACTCTTCTCTGCGTCACCACGTGCCCGGCACAAGGAAGGCTGCCGGTAAATGTTTGTTTAATGAGTGAATTCTCATAATCATCTTGTGACATTTACTAAATATGTCAATTAGATATTTAATTGTTTGATAAATGTTCATAGCCATGAACCTTTGATTCATCAACATCTGATAAACATTGTTGAATCTGTGGTTCTGAGAACCGTGCTGTACTTAATAACTTCAGAGGTCAAGTGTGTCAGATTCTCCGAATATTTGACCTCTATTTTGATCTCAGCACTGGGCAGCCAGCGTTTTAGGGAGCGAGCCACTGGGTAGGTGGCTGGAGTGGCCGGGCTTTGCCCTGAACCCACCAGCCCAGCTGCCCATCCCCTCTCTGATGCTCAGCCTGCAGCCGGCTCTGGAGGTGATCCAGGCCCTCTAGGCCCTGCCTCTGAATCACCTCTGGGCCCCTGTTGCAGACGTAGTGTCCCACACGGACGGGGTCCTCAGGAAGGCTTGCTCTGTGGGCTATCCTACCTGAACTGGTCCTAGAGACCTGCACTTAGCCAGCGGGCCAGCGGGAAGAAGTTTGCAGGCAGAGACAGGAGAGCACAGGTGACAGTGGTGGAGGAAGTGGCCGACCCTGTCCTCCTTGTCCTTTCATTCCACTGAGAGCCTGAGGCCAGCCGAGGGGAAAGCCCACGCCCCTTGGAGGACAGCGTAGGTGGTTCCGTGGCTGCAAATGAGGCTCCTGCCCAGCATTTTCTTAAAGAGCCTTTAAAATTCCCAGTTAGAACTGCTGGTAGCCCCTGTGAAAATGTATACTGATCTGTACTACATCCTTCTCTCTCTGTGGATATGTTTGGCGAGAGTGACGCAATGCTGGTACCCATTTGGAAAAGGAGCGCAGCAATCCTAGGGAATTTTGACTAAGAATGTTTAAAGGAACAATGGTTCTCAACACACATAACTGCCACGAGGAGCGGCACGAATTTTCAGCAAGTCTCTGCTTTCTGGAAGCCTGCTGACATACTAAGCAGGGCGTTCCAGGTGTCAGTGAACTCAGGGGTGAAATCTCTCGGGAGAGCGCTGTGGGTCCAGGTTGGGGGTGACCCTGAGCCGTGTGTCTGTGAGTTTGGGAGGCCCTTGGGGACCCTCATTTCTTTGACCAGCTCATCCATCACACCTGAGCACTTCCTGCTTTTCTGTGCCCTGCTTTCCTCACTCCGGTTCTCCCCAGGGTGCTCTGAGTCCTCCCCCGATCTCAGAGCCTCAGGGCTCCCTGTAGACATCATCGGGGCAAACACACTTGCTGTATGTCAACCTTCCTCCTTCCTGCTGAGCCCTCCCCCGAGGACATCCATGGGGAAACCGATGCTGCCAGACCAGATGCCTCCGTGTCCGTGAAGACGCCCCTCCTGCCAAGGGTCCAGCAGACCACCGCACTCTCCCCCTCCTAGGAAGGGACCTGCGTGCATGGTGGTAGGTCCTTGGAGATGACAAGGTCCGTCAGAGAGAGACCCCTGTCTGCCTGGTTCCCTGTGAGGAAAATCAACAATGAGTATTTCCTGAATGAATGAATGAATGGATGGATGAAGATGAATGAGTGAAATGTCATCATCTGGTCCCTCCCCCCTCCTCTGTGAGGCGGGGCATCTGACTTTGGTGTGGTATTTCTCTCCAGCTCGAATGGAATGGTTTGAGTGTCCCTGTGGACAACATCCAACCCGGCCTCTAAACTCCTCCACTCCAAGGCCCTTCCCTTTGGTCCTTTCAGCTGCCCACTCCTGTGGCTGCACCCTGCACCTTGTCATCACATGAAACTGCCCCACCTCTGAAAGCTTAAATAGCAATATCCCACTCTCATGCCCAACTCCCACTGCGCTGCCCTCAGCGCGCCCACACACGTACATATACACACACACACACATGCACGCACGCATGCCTGCCTTCCCCTGCTCCGTCACCTTCTCCCAATCTGGCTTCTTTTCCTGCCGGGCCTGACTGACTGAACTTCCGTCTCATCAGCACCTTTGATTCTCTCGTGCCCTACTCTTCCCGTGAATCATCCTCAGCTCATTTCAGCAAAACCCTTGATGCTGAGTCTTCCACACCTACATCTGGGCAGCTCCGCAGTGCCAGAGAGGCCCCACAGAGCTGCCCAGCACCGCTCTTGCCCTCCTTTCCCAGCTGTCCCTTCCCTTTGGTCACTCACCCGTTCATGCTTTCAGCGAATACGCTTTGATCTCCAACCACGGGCCAGGACTGTTCAAGGTTCCTGGGCCTGAGTGGTCAAAGCCAGGTCAGGTGCCTGCTCTCAGAGACCTCCCCTGCTGCTGGGGTGACACGGTAAATAGATAAATGACCGTCACGGTGATTCAGCGGGGTCAGCCTCACTGTTCTGCTGCAGTTACTACCTGGGGCTTTGCAGCCTTCATTCTGAAGGTGACCTTGCCCCCTACTTCAAGAAAAGTGATACCCTCGGATGTCATATCATTTCTAATTCTGCCAAGCTATGAATTTACCACCCTATGTACCTCTCACCCCGCAGCTGCCTTGTTCTTCTTGTTTAGAGAACGCGACAGGTCCTCCTGTTTGAGGCCAGTGTCCCCCACCCCCGTGCTCATCCCTGAAGCCCCCCTCTACTTGCCCCATCACTTATCTCCTGGCTATCCTTCATCGTCACACCGTCATTCCACGATCCTTCCCCTCAGCATGCAAACAAGCTCAATCGTCTTCTTTGTTTTTAAATTTTTAAAAATTTTGTCCCTGCCAAGCGGCTTGCGGGATCTTAGTTCCCTGACCAGGAATTAAACTGGGCCACCACAGTGAAAGCACTGAGTCCTAACCACTGGACCACCAGGGAACTCCCTCAATCATCTTCTGTCTTTAAACCGCCCTCCTTGGGCCCTGAGCCCCACTCCACACACCCCGCCTCCCCAATCTCTCTCCTTCCTTCTAAACTTCCAGCACTGTGTTCGCATCCTGACTGCCAGGCACACCCGAGTTCCCCTGCTGTTGAAGGACCTACTGTGTGCTTGAACCTATGCTCATTGCTGGGGTAACCACGGGAGGCATGACAGGCAAGGCCCCGGCCTCAGGCAGCTTACATTCTGGTGTGGGAGGCACGTCACATGCAAGTAAACAGGTAAAGAAGAATGAGAAATTTACATATTTTTTTAAAGTTCTATGAAGAAGATAAAAAGGGGTAGTGAGACTGAGAGTAACGGGGAAAACCCACTTCAAATAGGGTGTTCTCCCTGGAGAAAGGACAGGGCCTGAAAGTTTTGAATCGCCCAGATTCGTGAGGGGTGGGGACAGGAAGAGCCACGCCTGGTGGGAGGAGACCCCCGGCTCTGCTGGGGACGGTGTGTGTAGGTGGGAGCCATTCCCACCTCAAGCCGCTACCATCTGTCCTCACCGCTTCCTCGAAAACAATCCTCCCTCCATTTTTAAGCCCAGGGAACAGGTGCAGTCACGTTTGTTAGTGCTCCCTGCTCCAGGTAACCTCATTTAACGCTCTCCTCTGGAATCACCCCTTGCTGGGACTTGCATGAGTCCATCCTCTCCTGTGGTCACTCATTTCCTGACTTTCCTGCGTGTCCTTTCTCCGACCTCCCTTTATTTTTGTTGTCCCCAAAACTCCATTCTTTGCCCACTCCTTTCTCTCCCTACACCGGAGGTTTATGACTTTTGGGGATCACAGATCTCTTTGATTCTCTGTTGATCTCTCCTCCTAGAAAAAATAACTGCACATTACACAATACATAGGATTCTTTTCATATGATATTATCAAGGAGTTTTTGGGCCCCTCTAGACTCTCGGACTCCAGATCTAGAAGCCTTATCTATACACTTTCCCAGAGAGATTTTATCCATTCCCGCAGGACTATCTATTCTTTATAATTTTAAACATTGAAGTGTAGTGGAAAGTGAGGGCTGAATAGGTAGAACACAGAAGATTTTTAGGATAGAGAAACTACTTTGTATAATACTATTATAATGATGGATACATGTCATTATACATTTTGTCCAAACCCACAGAATACCAAGAATGAACACCAAGGATGAAACCTAATGTAAACTACAAACTAGGTGGTAATGATGTGTCAATGTAGGTTCACGGATTGTAACAAATATAACACCCTGGTGGGGGACTTGATAATGGGGGCGGCTGTGCACGTGGGAATTCTGTACTTTCCGTTCAGTTTGGTCATGAACCTAAAACTGCTCTAAAAATTAATGTCTATTATTTTAAAAGAGGAACTATAATGTATACAGAAAAGAGAACAAATTACAGGTATACAGCTCAATGAATCGCAGGTGGGAACACCCATGGAACCATGACCCAAGTCAAGAAATAGAGCATTAGTTTAAAAAAAAAAAGAAAGAAAAGAAAAAAGAGTATTAGTAATGCACCAGAAGCCCCCTTTGCCCTCTGCCATTTGTTATTTCCTCGCACTCTCCAAAGGAAACTACCAGCCTGACCTCTAATGCCATTGAGTAGTTTTGCCTGTTATAAATAGAATCATACACTATCTACTCTTCCGTGTCTGGCTTCTTGATGCCTGCGTTACGCTTGTGAGGTTCGATGTGCTTGGGTGTAGCGATGATTTGTTCATTTTAATTGGTGTGTGTTATTCACTGCCGGGTGTACCATGGTGTATTTTGGTGGACTTCTGTTTCAAGTTTGGGGCTTTTAGGAATCATGCTACTGTGAACATTCTTGTACATGTCTTTCGGTGAACACGTTGTACGTACTCCTGTTGAATATATATCTGGGAGTGAAATTGTTGGGTCCTGGAGTTTACATATATTTAACTTATGTAGATAATTCTAGTTTTCCAAAGTGATTGCAGTAAGCCAAACACCCCACCAGCAATGTGTTAAAGTTCCTGTCATTCCACATCCTCATCAATACTTGGTGTTGTCAGAATTTAAAATTTTAGCCATCCAGATGCGTGTGTAATGACAGCTCATTGTGGTTTTAACTCACATTTCCCTGATGACTAATTATGTAGAGGACACTTTCATGTGTTTATTGGTCATTAATATACTCATATATTTTGTATTGGGTTGTTGTTTTTTCACTGTTGAGTTGTAGGAGTTCTTTATACATCCTGGATACCAGGCCACTGTCTGATATACGTTTTGCGAATATTTTCTACCAGCCTGTATCTTGTTTATTCATCTTCTTAACTGTCTTTTTTAAAATAATTAATTAATTAATTTATTTATTTATTTTTGGCTGCATTGGGTCTTTGTTGCTGCACGCGGGCTTTCTCTAGTTGCGGTGAGCAGGGGCTACTCTTCGTTGCGTGTGTAGGCTTCTCATTGTGGTGGCTTCTCTTGTTGCGGAGCATGGGCTCTAGGTGTTCAGGCTTCAGTAGCTGCGACGTGTGGGCTCAGTAGTTGCTCTGCGGCATGTGGGATCTTCCCGGACCAGGGCTTGAACCCATGTCCCCTGCGTTGGCAGGCAGATTCCTAATCACTGTGCCAGCAGGGAAGTCCCTTAACTGTGTCTTCTGATGATCAGAAATTTCTAATTTTGATGTCTAACTTATCAATTTTCTTTTATGATTATGGATTTTTGTGACCTAAGAAACCTTTGCTTATCTCCCAAGTCACAAGATATTCTCCTATGTTTCCTTTTTAAATCTTTATTGTTTTAACTTTGGTGTTTAGGTCTATGATCTATTTTTTTTTTAGCAGTTTTTTTCTTTTTAAATTTTATTTATTTATTTATTTATTTTTGGCTGTGTTGGGTCTTCGTTTCTGTGTGAGGGCTTTCTCTAGTTGCGGCAAGCGGGGGCCACTCTTCATCGCGGTGCGCGGGCCTTTCACTATCGCAGCCTCTCTTGTTGCGGAGCACAGGCTCCAGACGCGCAGGCTCAGTAGTTGTGGCTCACGGGCCTAGTTGCTCCGCGGCATGTGGGATCTTCCCAGACCGGGGCCTGAACCCGTGTCCCCTGCATTGGCAGGCAGACTCTCAACAACTGCGCCACCAGGGAAGCCCTATGATCTATTTTGAATTCATATTTTCTGTATGGCATGAGGTTGAATTCAGGGCCTATTTTTCCCTATATGGATATCCAGTTATTCCAGCACCATTTGTTTTTTATTTTATTTATTTATTGATTTATTTAACATCTTTATTGGAGTATAATTGCTTTACAATGGTGTGTTAGTTTCTGCTGTATAACAAAGTGAATCAGCTATACATATACATATATCCAGCACCATTTGTTGAACAGAATTTCCTCTCCTCATCGGACTGCTTTGGTGCCTTTGTTGAAAATCAAATGATTACATACATTAGAATCTATTTCTGGGCTCTCTATTCTTTTCCATGATGTGTTTGTTGATTCTTCCTCCAGAAGCATATTATCTTAATTACTGTAACTTTACAGTAGGCCTTGAAATCACATAGTGTACCTCCTCTAACTTTGGGGGTTTTTTCAAGTGTTTTGAAAAAACCTTTTGTATTGCTGCACATTTTAGAATCAGCTTGTCAATTTCTACCAAAAAAAAAAAGAAAAGCCTGCTGAAATTTTGATTGGGATTGCATTGAATCTATAGATTAATGTGGTGAGAACAGACATCTTATTTTTTTTTTTAATGTGATTTTTCAGGCTTTATTTATTTATTTATTATTTATTTTTTTTGGCTGTGTTGGGTCTTCATTGCTGCACGCAGGCTTTCTCTAGTTGTGGCGAGTGGGGGTCTGCTCTTCGTTGCAGTGTGACGGCTTCTCATTGCAGTGGCTTCTCTTCCTGCGGAGCACGGGCTCTAGGCACAAGGGGTTCAGTAGTTATGGCATGTGGGCTCAGTAGTTGTGGCACGTGGGCTCAGTAGTTGTGGCTTGCGGGCTCTAGGGCGCAGGCTCAGTAGTTGTGGCATATGGGCTTAGTTGCTCCGCAGCATGTGGGATCTTCCCAGACCAGGGCTCAAACACGAGTCCTCTGCATTGGCAGGTGGATTCTTAACCACTGTGCCACCAGGGAAGCCTGAGAATGACATCTTAATGACAAATCTCATCTTGAATTATTTATGTATCTCCCCATCCTCCCACTCCCCCCCCCACACCAAGACCTGCTCTTGTGTTATCTACTGTCATACCTGACCCTGAAACTGGGAGGCACCCTTAACTTTGCCCTCTCCCTTAGCCCTAACAGTGATCATGAAGGCCTACTGATTTTTCTCCTCTTTGTCCCTAGCGCTTCCATGCTAGTGCAGGCCTTCCTCATTACTCACCCAGATAATTGCAATCTCTGCTTAATTACCTGGACCCTGCAAATGTAGCTCATGCACCAGCCTGAGAGAGACTGCTTTTGCAAATCTGACCCCACTACTCTGGCTTGAAACCCATTAGCTCCAGGATGAGTCCCAGTTGCCTTAACTTGAAATGTACCAGTTCATGATCTGGCTCTTTCTCACCTTTTCAGCTACATTTCCTGATATTCGCTGTCCCTTCCTTTTTCCGAAAGCCTCCCCACCCCCCCAAATGAGTTGGGACCCCTCCTTGATGCATCAGTCATGCCCTGTACACAGGACTGGGTACATAATGCAGGGTCCCTTGCTCAAAAATTATTAAGAATTTCAAGATGACAACAGCAGAGTTTTAAACCAGGTGCGAGTGAGGGTCTTATGAGCATGGGGCCCTGTGGGATTGCACAGGGCCTTTGCACTTCCCACACTTGTCATTGTCTCTGTTTCTGTGGAGCAGGAAGCCCTAGAACTCTGAAGGACCCAGGCAAGTCATCCATGAAGTGAGCTGCTTTCTTCCAAAATCAATGGCTTTTGTCCTTTGTTATAACCTGGTCACTTCGAATGCCCTCAGAAGGTAGAACATTGACTACTATTACAGTCCAGCTGCTCAGCTCTGAAAACTGAGTCAACAAATGATTATGTTCAGTGAGGCCCGCTGTGATCGGGGCATTGAGAGCCCTGATGGAATGAATTTGCTTGTGGTTGTGATGTCAGCCAGTAATCCCACCACAAAGGTGGAGGTTGTGATAAACTTTCAAGCACAGACATCACCGGTTTCTGTGTAGTATAATTAGCCTGTGCTCATTCTCAGTAAGTATCTGTTCTTATTCAAAGGATTCTATACATTCAACTCTCCAAAAGAGCTCCTTCAAATAGACTGGAAATGCACGCCCATGTGTATTTGGTATCATTTATGCAAAGTGTTAGTGTGTGATTGAAGGAGAAAACGTGCAGTGAGGTAGCATCCCACTGTCTGGGGTGAGGTGTGGGGTGTTTATTGCAATCTGGTTTGGGGCCCAGGTCCTAGTGAGGGTCTTCATGGTCAAGTGTAAGAGGGCTTCCAATCTGTCTTACTGCCAACTTCCCTGGCTTGATTTCTCCCACCCTAGAACTCCTTGGCAGTGTGGACTACATCCTATGCAGACTTTTATTCCTAATATGCACAAGGTCTGGCAATAGGTCCAGTAAATGTTTGGCTAATGAATGGAAGATAAAGGGAGAAAAAAAGAGGGAAGGAAACAGAATGGGGATTTCAGCGTTGGATTATATTATCTTGTGGAAGTAAGATAACTTATATTATCCCTACCAACACCACCTAGAGCAGACAAGCAAAGAAAACACAGCTTTACTTAATCTAAGGTTCAGCTTAACTTTGTCCAAAATGTAAATAATAACTCATTCTGGTGCATTTAAGACAGTTAAATGTCCATATTAATAATACTAATGAAAACAATAATAAATTTATATTAATAACAGTTATGAAAGTTATTTTCTTAATAACGTGTATATAGCTTTAACCATTTTTTAATTTAGTTATTCATTTATTTATTTATTCAACAGACATTGAGTGCCTGTTATGTTATAATAGTGTTATAATACTATAATAGTGTTATAACTAGGGAATAGATTTTCATGATCAAACATTCTATAGCTTATTTCACCATTGGCCATTTGTGGATTTAACATAATAAAAAAGTAAATCTTTTTTTTAATATAAATTAATTTATTTTATTTTATTTATTTTTGGCTGAGTCGGGTCTTCTTTGCTGCGTTCAGGCTTTCTCTAGTTGCGGTGAGCCGGGGCTACTCTTCGTTGCGGTGCGTGGGCTTCTCATCGCGGTGGCTTCTCTTGTTGCGGAGCACGGGCTCTAGGCACGTGGGCTCAGTAGTTGTGGTGCATGGACTTAGTTGCTCCACGGCATGTGGGATCTTCCTGGACCAGGGCTCGAACCTGTGTCCCCTGCATTGGCAGGCGGTTTCTTAACCACTGCTCCACCAGGGAAGCCCAAAAGTAAACCTTTTTAACAGTAAAACTATTTTTTTTTTAACAGTAAAACTATTAACTGTCTATTCCTTTCTCTTTCTTGCTCAAGTAACATAAAATGGACAGAAGGCATAACACAAGGCTGTGTAAAAGTACAGGGCAGCACCAATGTGCAAACTGCATATGCATACCTGAAAATGTTAACAATATCTCATATACATTCTGGAATCTGTGTGCCAATTAAGCCCACAGAGAAAGACTTACATGGTATTGTCTTATTTTTATATAATAATGTTATCTACAAAGCATTTTCATCTGTGTAATTTCACTTGAAATCTGCCTTCTAAAAACTTACAACCTAAGGCAGACATATTGACAAATGTCTGAACACATAGTAGTAACTCAATAGATATTCGCTGAATGAGTGTATGAATGAATATGGTTACAGGACACATGATTAAGAGTTAAGTATTAAAATAACACAAAAACTTTATAGTAAGTCCTAAAGGCATTTCAATTCAGTTCAAACATGGCATTTACACATGGTAGTAGCTGAATACATGGGTGCTTAACTAAATTTAATTTCTCACATCTTCGCTATACTCCAGGAGTCTATCGCATGGAGGGAGGAGTGATTCTCTTTTTCCCTTGGTGGGAAAGACAACCTGTACATGATGATGGTGATGAGGATGATGATGATGATGTTGATGGTGACGACCATGCAAGTCACGTGTAGTTAGGCAGAATTCTAAGATGACCCAATGTCCTTCACCTTTGCATAGTTCCCTCCTCTGTAACTATGATAGGCTATTACGTTATATCACATGGCAAAAAAGATCTTGCTGATATAATTAAGGTTACTAATCAGTTGATCTTAAGATAGGGCCACCTACTCACATGAGCCCTTTAGAAGAGTCTTCTCTGCTGGATGCAGAGGGGAAGTCACTGAGACCCACTGTGGCCAGCTTGAAAGACCACAAGCATCCATACTGTGAGCTCCCCATGGGGGTCGCGGAGGAAGGACCTGAGAACGGCTTCTGGGAGCTGGGAGTGGCCCCCGGCTGACAGCCAGCAAGGAAACAAGGGATCTCAGCCCTACAACTGAAGAAAACTGAATTCTGCCAACAACAAGAATGATCTGGGAAGCTGATTTGTCCCCAGAGCCTCCAGACCAGCCAGCCTGGCCAACAACACCTTAGTTTCTGCCAGAGAACCAGCCATGCCACGCCATAATTCTGACCTACAGAACTGTGGGTCAATATTTACGCTGTTTTAAGCCACCAAGTTTGTGGTAATTTGCTATTAGCAATAGAAAACTAATCCAGTTGTTAATGGTATTTTTAAGGTGTGGAAAATTCCTCTGCAGGTTATGCGGAACCCGAAGCAATGATTCAGAGTAACAGGGAAGTGGGTGAGCTCGGCATCCTGGGCTGGGAAGGGCGTGGCTAGCTATCAGTGTTCTGAAATGGGGTCTGACAGGCGAGAAGAAGACCACGCGATCAGCGAGAGTCTGGAAGACAGAAACGTTATCTTTGGGGATCACTTATAGTAACATCTTCCTCTTTCATTCATTCAACAAATATTTATATTTGTTCTTTTCTCAGTGTTGCATATAATTACATATATGTATAGCAGTCAGATGGATAAGGTCCCTGTTCTCACGGGGCTTACATGCTAGTGAGCATGGAGGAACCAGAGTATAAAACACTTCAAGTGTCAAAGAGTAAAGTCATTTCAGGTAATAAATGCAAGAAAGACAATAAAGCACATGGATGTGATGGACGCAGCTGGGCGGGGGCAGGGCTGCTATGGGTCAGAGAAGGCATTTGGGGGTGGGGGGTGACATTTGAAATGAGATCTGGATGCTGCAAAGTAGCAGCCGTGGAAATGCTGAGGACAGAGCATTCTGGACAGAGAGAACAGCAAGTGCAAAGACCCTGAGGCCAGAAAAGCAAGAAAACAGTGTGGCCAAGTCACTGGGGAGGGAGAGGTAGGCTAAACACAGGTGGTGGAGGATCTTGTTAGGCATCAGGAAGGAGTTTGGATTTAAATGTGAGTGCACTGGATTCTAAGCAGGGGAGCGAAACCATCTGATGCACTATTTTAAAAAGGCTGCTCTGAGGACTGAGGGTCAGGGGACGAGTGAAAGCAGGGAGCCCAGCCGGCAGCTCGGGGAGCCGGGCAGTGGGTGGCAGTGTAGAAATCCGGAAAACCTTCTTTGGAGATAAAGCAGATAGACTTCCCGGTGGATTTGACTTGGAGAGGGAACCACTTGGTGAATATAATCAGTTGGTTAAAAGATTATTGTTGAAATAGAAAAAAAAACCACAACGAAATGTTATTTTGCAAATACAACTGTAAGCCCCAGTTTAAGAAACACTGCAGTGAGATTATATACAATGTATGATGAGAATCTAGGTATTTAAGGCCCCCTGGAGATGAAGGAGGATGAACGGGAGTTACTGAGGTACACAGAGGGTGGGATTAATAGTAGTCGGAAGAGCAGGTGCAAAGACTCGAAGGAGGTGTGAGAGAGGGTCTCGTATTTTTCACGCTGTGAGTAATTCAGCTTGGAGAGTCTAGGGAGTGAGCAGGGGTGTGAGAGGAGCTGGGGAGGGGGCAGCATCAGGTACGGTGGCTGGGAAAGTCGGAAGGGGCCAGCAAAGGTGTTCAGATGTGTTCTTCTAGGCTTGGGGAGAACTAAAGAGTTTGGAGTTAGACTGTTGATGTGATCAGGTTTGCCCATTAGAGACATGACTTTCTCTCCTGTGAGAGACAGATTTGGGGCAGGAAGACCAGAATAAAAGGATTGCGATGGCCAGGTGGGAGAGGATGAAATTTGAATTCCTCTGGCAGTGGGAACAGAGAAGAATGAATTTGACATCTGAAAGGGAGAATCAAAAGGATTTGGAGTTGGATTGGCTGTGGACGTAAAGAATTGGGAGAGGAATCTTGAATGTTTACTTGAAGGTCTCTGGGTTGGCAACTAATAACACAGCAGTTAAGATTATTTGGAGTCTACAACTTTATTTTTTTCTTAGACAGTTTTTAATGTTTTTGTTCCCAGGAGTAAATAATAATAACTAATAAATAGTGCTTACCATGTTAGGAACAGTTCTAAGCGTTTCATATGTACTATATTTTATTGAATCTAAAAGCCCATTAACTATAAGATGCACCATTATCCCATGTACCATTAGAAGAAAAATACTGTCAATTAAATATGCATGATACACAAGACACACCTGATTTCAGGGATGATAAAAATAGGTATCCTGGACTCAAGTGAATTATAACACACACTCATTTTATCTTTATAACAACCCTCTGAGGTAGGTTCTATTATTATCCTCATTGTTCAAATGAGGAAACAGAAGCAGAGAGATTACATGAACTTGTTCTATCCAGCCTCTATCCAGGTAGCCAGTGGTAGGGCCAGGATTTGGACCCATGCAGTCTGGCTTTGAAGACTGTACTCTTAGCTTCAAGCACAGGCATTGGATAAAGCACCACATTCAAGTTCATCACAGTCTAGGGACTGAATATTTGTGTTAGAGATGAAACTAGAAACACCCGAGAAGCAGCACCTGCTTTGTAGTTCCACCCTCAGTGGAAAACAACCCTAGAATACAGAGGATTGAACCCTCAGGCCAGTGACTGTGGGAAGGGCACCACCCTGGCGCCGGGGACCAAGAACACCTTATTCTACCTGGCAGAAAACACCATGTTCCTTGCAGTGTGGTTCCCGACTCTCTGACATTTCTTGTTGGAGAAGGAAGATGTATAAATGGGCATGTTTGAAACAATCATTTGGCAGAGAGCTGTGCTGTTTTCAATATTCCAAAGGCCAAAATGTATGGGACAAAGAATTAGGACTCTGGGTCAGGATGTGGAGTGATTAATTGACTCATTTTTATCAAGAAGTATTTACTGAGAGTGTGCTATTTACCAGGCACTGGGTTAGGTTCAGGGAACCCAGAGATGAATTAAGGCCCAGACTTTCATCAAGTCTAGGTGGAAAGGGTGGTCAGACAAGTACATTACAAACCACAAAGGTAATTGCCATGGATTTACTTCAAATCTTTCAAAATAATCCGAGGATGAGGAAGTGGTGAGGGTATAGCTGAAACATAATGGTTCATGTGTGAATTGTTGAAGCTGGGTTTTATGTACATGAGTTCAATACACTATTATACTTCTAAATATGTTTAAAAATTTCCTAGAGTAATGAAAATGAGGGAGAAAGAAAATAACAGGGTGAAGAACATGTTCAAAAGGAGTCCATCCCCCATGGAAACAACCTAAGTGTCCACTAACAGTTGAATGGATAAAGAAACTGTGGTATATGTATACGATGGAATATTACTCAGCCATAAAAAGGAATGAAATTTTGCCATTTGCAGCAACATGGACGGATTTGGAGGGCATAATGCTAAGTGAAATAAGTCAGACAGAGAAAGATACTGTATGATATCACTTATATGTATTATTTGTGTTCTAAAAAAGACAACAAACTTGTGAATATAACAAAAGAAGCAGATTCACCGATATAGAGAACAAACGAGTGGTTATCAGTTGTGGGGGGCAATACAGGGATGGGGGAGTGTGAGGTACAAACTGTTGGGTGTAAGATAGGCACAAGGATGTACTGTACAACCCAGGGAATATAGCCAATATTTTGTAATAACTGTAAATGGAAAGTAACCTTTAAAAATTGTATAGAAATCAAACATTTTTTAAATTTTAAAAAAGGAGCCCATCCCAAATTTAACAAAAAAGGAAGCTTTATGGGCTCTATTTAAAAAAATGATATTTTAATTAGCCTTGAGAGATTGTGACTTAAGGAAACCAGAGTGTCTGAAGGAAACTGCCAAGAACAGGCATCTAGTATAGCATGGCATCCATGTTCATTGTCTGTAGGAGGTGTTAAATTACTGTGCATTTTAATAATAAAAATCTGCAAAAAAAAGTTATTTATTCAGTACAGTGAAAGCATGGGAGAATGAGAAAAATATTCAAAAGGTGAGTTTTGAGGAGATGGTGGCCTCTGGATATAAGGACAAGGGGAGGGCTTCAAATGAGCATCAGCCAAGATTCAAAAGCAGAGTAATGAAATGGATATCCATGAGGCAGATGGCAAATCTAGGGGTCAGTCAGCGGGAAATCGGATTGAATAAGGTAAAGTGAAATGGCCTAGGACTCTTTATTATCAAAGTGAGGAGTAGGCTATATCTATATATCTTATACCTAACACATGTCACTTAATAAGTGACAGACATGCTTGTGGTTTACACTCAATGGGTCTTTACAATACATTCTTGAAAATAATAAAGGTAGGGACTTCCCTGGTGGCGCAGTGGTTAAGAATCCACCTGCCAGTGCAGGGGACACGGGTTCGAGCCCTGGTCCGGGAAGATCCCACATGTTGCGGAGCAACTAAGCCCCTGCACCACAACTACTGAGCCTGTGCTCTAGAGCCTGCGAGCCACAACTACTGAGCCTGAGTGCCACAACTACTGAAGTCTGCACGCCTAGAGCCCGTGCTCTGCAACAAGAGAAGCCACCCAATGAGAAGCCCGGGAACCGCAACGAAGAGTAGCCCCCGCTCACCGCAACTAGAGAAAAGCCCGTGCGCAGCAACAAAGACCCAAGGCAGACAAAAATAAAAATAAATAAATAAAAATTTATTAAAAACAAATGATAAAGGTAGTATTTTTGTGTGTGTGAAAGTATTCAAAGTGTCTTGGAAATCATCCTGCATATTTTGGAAAATAAGAAGTTTCCATTTTTTTTTTAAAAATTGAGGTATAGCTGAGTACAATATTAGTTTCAGGTGTACAACATAGTGATTCGATATTTTTATAATTATACTCCATTTAAAGTTATTATAAAATATTGACTATATTCACTGTGCTGTACAATATATCCTTGTAGCTTGTTCATTTTATACACAGTAGTTTGTACCTCTGAATCCCCTACCCCTATCGTGTCCCTTCCCCCTTCCCTCTCTCCACCGGTAACCACTAGTTTGTTCTCTAGATCTGTCAGTCTGTTTCTGTTAACGTTTTCTATTTTTACAACTTGCTTAAAAGGCCTATTTTATTACCACTCTGAAGCCCATGATCTTTCTCTCCCTTGGGACACCACCTCCCCAAGGAGGATGGCAGTCCTGCATATTTTCTCAAAAAAAGTCTCAGGCGGAAGGCAGAATTTGGACTGGAACTTTAAGGCAGAATAAGGACAGTTACAATAGGAACAAAATTGTTAAGCTCAGAAGTCCTTACTCTGCCATGAACAATATAGCTTGTGCTCAAAGTGACCCACCTCAGTTACATGAAAGTGAAGTGAGTACTACTCTCCAGTTTCAAAAGGACCCTTTTGCACAGTTAACCGACACTTTCTGCTGAAGTTTCATCTAACCACTCCAGGAATTCTTAAGTCCTCAGATCTAGGCAACAGTCTCTAAGTAACTGGATGATCAACAGAGAAAGTGTGTGAACTTTCTGAAAACAATACTTAAGTGAGGGTCTGTCTGTCAATACTGTCACACACCCATCTCAAAAAACATCAGGTTCAAATCCATTTCTTCCCTGATCACCTCTTCTTTTACCTTTTTTCCCGTCTTCTTACTACGTTGTTTCTTTTCTTTCCTTATGTAGTGAGATTGCCAGGAAGGAAGAAAATTTTCTCTACCTTTCTAGGTTCTTTTGGCTGGTCTAAGAATTAAATTGACATCAGATTAATATGTGAAAATCAAACAAAAGTGTTATAACATGTATACATGGGAGAGACCCAGGAAAACTGAGTAAGGCACCAAAATGCTGGAAACCCTCATCTTAAATACCATCTTCAGCTAAAGACAAAAAAGATTGTTTGGGGCACTGGTTTGAGACTTCAAAGGCGAGGAAGGCAACTGACAAGGAGATTAAAAAGCAAATGTTTGGTAAACAAATGCTTTCTGGGTATCACAGAGACAATGGGACACAGAGAGGAATTTTAACAGACTTTGCTAGGTTCCTCCTTGTCTACCACACCCAGTTCACACTCTAGTTATCCATGGCGACAGCGCCCTTCCTAGAACAGGTCCTCTATCTACATTCTTCTAGACAGTGAAGGGGAAGGTCAAAGTTTCTTCCTGTGTCTTTTGGGCCTTGATTGGTTTCAGCTTGAAATAATACGCATGCCAAAGAGACATTTTGGGGTGGAAAATTTTGCTCCCCTGCAGGATAACTGTCAATTCCAGATGAAAATATTTTTTTAATATCATTTTTAAAAAGCTTTTATTTCTAATGTAATATTGCAGAAACACTGGTGAGAAAAGAACTCACTTCCACTCTGAATTCGCTCCCAGGTCGCATTCTCTCCCTGGATTCCCTGACCGGACCCCCAAAGCCTCAGTCAGCCCAGACAGCCTCGCCCTCCCGGGTACCTCGACCCTTCGGCCTGAGCAGCGACCCTAAGAGCTTCCTGCTCCTCCCTGCTGAGAAAAGGGAAAGCAGTTCTTCGCCCTCCCCATATTAAGGTCGCTCCCAGCCCCGCCGCCTCCCAGACCTCACTAGTTACTCTTCCCTAACTCCGCCACTTTTCCACTTCCGGGACCGGCGCTTTTTCCCGGCGCCCGGAAGTGCGTCATCACCCAGCGCCGGCGCCCCGGCCCCACGCCGCCCAGGCGCCCCAGGAGGCCCTGAGATTCGGGTTCCTGCGCGTACTGCAGCGTCCTGGACTGGAACGGGGGTCGCTGCTCCTCGGCGCCGCGATGCAGGTCTCCAGCCTCAACGAAGTGAAGATTTACAGTCTCAGCTGCGGCAAGTCCCTTCCCGAGGTGAGTCACGTCGGGTCCTCCTCTTCGCGGGGCAGCCGCCCCTCTCCTCCTCCCTGTCCCTGGTAGTTTCCGCTGGGCCCGGGCCGGCCCCAGACTAGGGGAGGCCCAGAGCCCAGGGACGGTGCCTGGGGGAGCTGGTCGGTGCTGGGAGACGAGGACAGTGCTGTTACCGCGCCAGAACCTGGGCCGAGGGGTGATCGGGATTGATGGGTTGGCTTGAAGTTTTTTGGGGTAAAGTTCTCTAGAACAGAGGAACTGTCCCTTTGGGCTTGTATAATGTTCACAGCCGCTGCCACACCGAGGAGGAAAACGTGGACAAATTGGTTGACAGGTATTTCTCCCCCATTTTAATGCCCGCTCATCAGCTTTTCGTTGAAGTCCTGTTATATGCCAAGTTCTAGAAATGCAGCGGTGAAGAGAAATGCAGACTTTGCGTCAGCAGCATTTATGATGTGGACGGCAGTATTTTTGAACCTTGCTGAACTTAACTTGATTTCGTTGAGTCTTAGGACATCAGAATTGGAAAGCGTTTGGAAAGTCAGCCATTCTCTTCCAATCTTTTCATGTTGAAAATATGCAAAAGATCCAGCGAGGGGAAGGGTGACTTGTCCAGAGCCATCCGCCTAGGCTCTGTAGCTTGGATGTTATTTCTCATAAGTGCTGGTCAGGCTGCTGTCGAAGCACTGCCAGTGAGAAGAAACTTTTGGCAGAAGCTCTTCCATTTTGAGACTGCTTGTTAGACAGTTGTTTTAAAACACGCCCCCTTTCTACATGGCTCTGTTGCTCCGAGCCCTGCCCTTGGAAATCAGAATAAGTGTAACTCTTCCTTGTGTCCGACCCTAAAAGGTTTGGAGCCAGTGATTAGATTCTTCTCAGAATTCAGGTTAAATAACTCCTCGTTCTCCAGCTGTTTGTCACACAGCATGATCCTTCTCATTTTGTTCTTTGGTTCTGCACGTTTGCTGAGACGTGAGTACCTGCAGGCAGCCCTGTTCTAAGTGTTGGGATACGTGATGAACCGGTCAGATAAGGTTCCCTGTTGGGGAAAAGGATAATAAGTAAGCAAATAGGACAACTTCAGATACTGAAAAGTGCTTTGAGTGCTGAGTGTCTATAAGAGAGCACTTGTGGATGAATTGTTTAGAGAAAGTGGTTTGGACTCAAGCCCTCAGGGAAGGCCCCTCTACAAGGGGGTAACATTTGAACAGGAACTTGGATGATGAAAAGGATCGAGTCTTGTGAAGATGGGGGAAAGGAAGAGTTTTCCGTACTGAGGGAACAGAAAGTGTC
Source organism: Balaenoptera ricei (assembly GCF_028023285.1). Taxonomy (NCBI): domain Eukaryota; kingdom Metazoa; phylum Chordata; class Mammalia; order Artiodactyla; family Balaenopteridae; genus Balaenoptera; species Balaenoptera ricei. Next base: position 95,519,384 of record NC_082651.1, read on the forward strand.
AGTGACCCACAATGGAAGGCACTTGGCACGTTGGAGAAACAGGAGAAGCACAGGTTGTGGCTGTGGAATGCTGAGTGGGGCAAGAGGGTGGGGACAGCTGAGGCTGGAGAGGTGGGCCTTGTAGGCCAAGGCAGGAAGTTAGGGTTTTATTCTTAGTGCTGTTGGGAGCTGTTGCTGGGTTTCAGACTGGCTGCTCTTTGGTAAATTACTGCAGCTGGGGAGGGTGTGAGTGGGGATGAGTTAGGTGGTCCACCTGAGAGATGGGTGGCTCGGGCTAGGATGGTAGCAGAGGAGATGCTAAGACTGGGTGGGGTAAAGGAGGTGTTTTGGAGGTAGGCTAATGGGTTGGATAGTCGTAGGGAGTTGAGGCGAAGGAAAGAATCAAGAGAGAACTCTTAGGGTTTGGATCTGAATAAGGGGGTACACGGTGTTGCTGATAACTGAAATGGAGAATTGAGCACATTGGGGGTCGGGGGACGGTAGTGAGCAAAAGGTATTAAAAGTTTTATTTTTGGTACTGAAGGTTGGATGTTCTAATAAACATCAGGTGGAAATGCTGAGTAAACAGGTATGTGCATCCTGTTAGGGAATCTCTCTGAATCTTCTTTTAAAGTAATTCTGACTTATCAACAAATTGCCTATTTTGCTTTACCTACTTCAAATGTAAGATCAAGCAGGGTTTTTTTTTTTTTTCTTTTCTTTTCTTTTGTTTTTTTTCAACAATGGCGGCGTGCCTGTCCAGTGAGAGAATTAGGTCATCAGCATTCCCAGAGCTCTTTTGCTGGGTTTCTGGTTAAATTATTTGGCATTGGTAAAGTGACATTCTCTATCAGCTGTGATTTTATGGAGCACAAAGAGGATGCCTGATATCAGTGACAACTTTCAGTTCTTTGGTGAACTTCTAAAACTTAGACTGATTCATTCCTTCCCCGCGCTGACTCTGTCTTGTGTGCTCTCCTGTAGTGCTGTCAGTTTGTACAGAAACTCCAGAGTGAACTGTTTTTCATCATTTTTCAACTGTTTTCCATCATCACTGTTGTAAGGAATTTCTGGCTCTTTTAGGTCCCAGGCTCCCATTTAGGAGGCAATCTCAGCCCCCTCCTCTTTGCCCCAAGCTCATGACGTGTGAGACCAGCTATTGAATGAACTTCCCCCTTTTTTAGCATAACTCCCTGAGAAGAGGAAATCGAATCGCCTATTAAAGGAGAAGCTCTTTGTTTTGCTTCTATTAGGTTGATGTAGAAGAATGTATCGAGTGCCCAGAAATATAGTTTAACATCACCTTTTTTTTTTTTTTAAAAGAAATTCACGTTCTTTTATTTATTTATTTATTTATTTATGGCTGTGTTGGGTCTTCGTTTCTGTGCGAGGGCTTTCTCTAGTTGTGGCAAGCGGTGACCACTCTTCATTGCGGTGCGCGGGCCTCTCACCATCGCGGCCTCTCTTGTTGCGGAGCACAGGCTCCAGACGCGCAGGCTCAGTAGTTGTGGCTCACGGGCTTAGTTGCTCCGCGGCATGTGGGATCTTCCCAGACCAGGGCTCGAACCCGTGTCCCCTGCATTGGCAGGCAGATTCTCAACCACTGCGCCACCAGGGAAGCCCTAACATCACCTTTAATTGAAACATTTCTGCCTAAAATGAAATCAGAGCAGTGTAATCACGAAGTCTAGCACAGACCTGTAAATCAATGCCCTAAAGACAAAGGCAGGAGGAGAGCTCTGGCTCAGACTCAGGCCCTTCAAAGAGTGACACCTGTTCCAGTGTCGACACTGCCTCAGGCGTCACACTTAGGGTCTTCAGGAGTGGGACTACATGACCAGAGAATCCTAAAGATTATAATGTCCTGTGTCTGACATGGGCTGTACATTGGGTTTGTGCTTTTAGAAGTGACATCTGTTAATTTTTCTCTTGCTTTTCTTTGATTTCCTGAGGGTATGGCTTCTCAGCCTCGTCACTATTGACGTGTTGGGCTGGACAGCGCTTGCTGTACAGGCTGCCCTGTGCCTTGCGGGAGCTTTGGCAGCGTCGCTGACCTCTGCCCACTAGCTGCCAGGGGCGCCCACCCCTTCCCATTGTGGCAGCCAGGTGCGCTTTAAGAATTGCCAGATGCCCTTTGGAGGCAAAATTGGCCCTGGTTGTGAACCACTGCTTTAAGGTAATCGTAGTGATTAGTGCTTCATCATTGGCACCTGTTCATGCAATGGACCTATGCTGCAAGCTAAAATAAGGTACAGGAATTACAGAACAAAATCTGGTGTCAGCGAATGGGACTTTTAAAAGTATCATTTCTTTATTATCAAGTGTCAGCTGTTTGGTCAGTTATTTATCTAGGTTGATGTTTTGTAAAAAATATATTTCTTTAAGAAACTTTCTCCATTTAATGTTTGCTTTGTACAATTTCACCTAAATGAAGTTCCATATGTTAGTTACAACCCATAACATTTGAGGCTCACTCCTTTCCCTTAGGCTGATTAGATGAGCTAGTTTTCTCTTGTGTAAAATATGGAAGTTCTAAAAATTTACTGTCTAGTTTATGTAAATATATAACAAAAAAATCCATGTAACAGGATGTTAACAGTAGGGTTACAGAGTATTTTCATTTTCATTTTCTATGTGACATATTCCTGTAAAGTTTCAATTTTTTAATATGAGCATGTATTATTTTTGTAAGCAGAGAAACAATTCAAGTAAATATGTTTTAAAATAAAGTCTCTTTTTTTCTTTAAGTGGCTTTCTGACAGGAAAAAGAGAGCACTTCAGAAGAAAGATGTCGGTGAGTATTATTTTTTTCATTTCAGTTACATTTGTGATCCACATTATAATGCTTTTCTCATTTATTGTTATCATATTTAAGTGAAGGTTTACAAAAACACAGTGGAATTCATGCAGTGGAAAATAAACTTCCTGCCCTTTTCCTTTTTTTTTTTTTTAATTTTTATTTATTTATTTATTTATTTATGGCTCTGTTGGGTTTTTTTGTTGCTGCGTGCGGGTTTTCTCTAGTTGCGGCGAGCGGGGGCTACTCTTCCTTGCGGTGCGCGGGCTTCTCATTGCGGTGGCTTCTCTTGTTGCAGAGCATGGGCTCTAGGCGTGCGGGCTTCAGCAGTTGTGGCACGCGGGCTCAGTAGTTGTGGCGCATGGGGTTAGTTGCTCCGCGGCAGGTGGATCTTCCCGGACCAGGGCTTGAACCCGTGTCCCCTGCACTGGCAGGTGGATTCTTAACCACTGCGCCACCAGGGAAGCCCCCTTTTCCTTCTTAAGAAAACCTTTGTTGTGCTTGATACAGTCCCGTGGGTATGGGGTTTGATTTTACCTACTTAAGCACTAGTAAGTTAGCTTGTTACTGTTTCCTGGATGATAGCAGAAGACGTAAGACTCCTGGGTCAGAGACAAGGGCTCCATTACTCAGGCGGCACAGCAGATAGCATGAGCACCAGCATGCTTCTGTCACCCCCCTGCCCAAGTTCACAGGGGCACTCATTGTGGCCCAGATGGGTGCACTGCATGCAGTGGGTTTGTGTTGCAGCTGAGGAACACTGAACTTGAGAAGTCCACTGCCTTCACAGCAAGCAGTAAACAAGCCTGCTCTTTGTCTAGAGGACACTCACCTGTGGAGGTTCCCAGCTGCATAAATAATGCTGAGAAATGGCTCAGGTAAAGGAGTGGCCAGGGCCTCACAGTCTTGCCATACCCAGCAAGACCAATAGGATGCAAGCAGTGCTAGAAGGACTAGCTCTCCTAACACTTCCATAATCACTTTGTTTTCCTGTGTATTGTATCTTTTTCCATTTGTTAAATCCATTTGTCAGTTTTTGAGATACAGAGACAATGAACATTTTCTTTCTGAACAAAGTAATTTTACATACAGGACATATGAACATGAACATATGATCATTGTAGAAGATTTTGATTCTTTAAGTTATGACAGCAGGGAAGATAGGTTTGTAAGATCAGTTTTTAACTTAAATCATTTTGGACAAATTTTCATTAAATTTTTTCTGTTACAACTTGTCATAGTTGAAAGATGATTAACTTCCCACATATTTTGTTCAAGTTATTTTCTGAAAATCAAAGACCTAAGATATTGAAAAGGTTTCTGGATGTGAGATAAATACCTCAAAGCAAGCATCTTGGAAAAGTAGGCTTTATATAAAATTAGAAAATTACAACTTTAAATCAAAGGAAAAGAATAATTGCTGCTTTCGCAATGCTTACTGATGTTGATTTCTTCTGATTCTCTCATTACACTCCAGTGTTCTAGTGTGTAAGAAAACAGATTCAGATTACTTAGAGGAAAAAATTGTTCATTGACTCCTTTCCAGCCCATCTCAAAACTGTCATGTGTCTTCCAAATTGAGTGGGCCACTCCTGCTCAGTTGGTTGGTTTAGTGAACAAGGCAGTAATGTGCCAGAGAGTCATACACGGTCCTTACGGTGAGCACATTGTTACAATAGCAGCCAGCAAGAACCCACACTTTCTTGTTGCAGGAAACCAGTTTCTGTGAGAGTACGTTTAAGTGTTTTGACCCAGAAAGATTGCTCTAAGGCTTCCGCTAGCCTGGATCTTCTTGGCCGCAGATCAGTGCTGCCACAAAGAGGCAGAAGTCAGCTTGGTAGCAGCTTCTTATATAAACTTAAGATTTTAAAGGTTTAGACTTGTTATTATTTAGGAGAAAAAATGGTAAAGATTTTTGTCTTAGCCATGATCCATGATTGAATAACAATAGTGGTTTAATGTTTATTCTGTTCCCCCTTTATCCCGGGCTTGAAACTGGATGTTTGATGCACTATTATGGACATTTTTTTTCCAATTAACGATGACACTTTTTCCTTTTTGAAACATAAAAATAAAATACTTAGTTTAGAAAAATAAGGTATGAGCTAAGGGAAAAGCTTGCTGTGTCATGGGCGGGGCTGTGTCCGTGCGCCTTCCCGAGGCTGGGAAGCACTGGGGCGTTGCCGTTGGTAGTGACCACTCTGAATACTGTCTTCCTGGACACAGAGTAAGCACGTGGCGGTTAAACCAGTTATTTATCTTCTTTCTTTGTAGATGTCCGTAGGAGAATTGAACTTATTCAGGATTTTGAAATGCCTACTGTTTGTACCACTATTAAGGTATCAAAAGATGGACAGTATATTTTAGCAACCGGTAAGTATCTTTTTGGTTATGATTTACATATACTTCGTAGCAGGAAATGCTGTGGTGGGAAAGGTCACTTTTTAAAAATTACCCTGACATTTTATTATTAAAAAATTTCAAACATATAGAAATATTGAAAAAACTGTATAGTGAACAGCCTGTCACCTAGATTCTTCAATAGTTTGCTGTATTTGCTTCATCACATATCTGTCTATCCATCTTTCTGCCATCCATCAATCCATCCTGTTTTTTGATGCATTTCAGAGTAAGTTGCAGGTATTAGTATACTTCACCCCTAAATACCTCAGTGTGTACATCATTAACTAGAGTTCAGTATTCATTTATGGCTTTTTTTTTAAAGATAAATTTGTATAAGTACATTGATGAGTTTGGACAAATGCATACGCCTGTGTAGCCCAAACCCCTACCAAGATACAAAACATTCTTTCATCCAGAGCATTCCGTTATGCCCCTCACAGTCAATCCCTGCTCCCACCCATGTGTGGCCAGCTTCTGCTGTGATTTATTTTTTCACCACAGACAGTGTAGCCTGTTTCAAATGGACTTCATGTAAGTGCAGTCATACACTATGTACTTTTTTTGTGTAAGACTTATTTCATCTAGGACTTCATATTTCAGATTCATTCATGTCATTATATGTGTCAGTAATGTGTTCTTTTTTTATTAGCACATGGTATTTCCTTATAGGAATATGCCACACTTTGTTAATTTATTCTTCCTTTGGTGGACACCTGGGCTATTTTCATTCTTCGACTGTTACTGGTAAAGCATTATGAACCATCTTGTACAAGTCTGTTCTGAGGACATTGCTGGGTCATAGGGTAGCTATATATTTAGTTTGATAAGAAACTGCCCGATGGTTTTCCAAAGTAGTCAGATCATTTTGTACTCCCACCAACAATGAATGATAGGAAAGGTCATTTTTATCATAATGATTTTCTCTATCATATACTAGTATTTTTTATGTCACTAAGATTTTATGTTAGCAGTATTCATCAGTATCAGAAAGTCATCAAATATAGGGAACTTTTAATGTATTATAAGTTAGAACAGCATTACCCAACCTGTTTTTGGTTGTGATTTTGCTGCATATATCCTGGGTATTGTCCACTTACATTTTTTTTGTTGGCTTAACAGTATCCATCTGTATCTCTTTTCCAACCACTTTCTTATTTGACAACTTTTATACATCCACGTGCTAGTCTCTTTTTTTCTGTGTCAATGGTTGTCTCATTACTAACACTATCCACATTTTTTAGCGTCCAGTTTTATGTTCAGAATCTAGATTATAATTATAGATTATATATAACATATATATTGTATATAGAGTATGTGTGTGTATATATACTATACTATATACTATTTTTAAATGAGATCTTGGGCTTTGATCCATGCCAGAAAACATAGGACTACTTCATTCCTTTCTTTTAAAAATATCCTTAGTGGTTTTAAAAGTCAGTCTTTTTCTTTTCATGATGAACTTATAAAAAATGCAAACATTATAGAAATACATAAGATAAAATGTGAAAGGCCCTAAGATGACACTAAAATATACAAAATATCACTGTGCTTATTCCTCCATCTTCTTTCTGTACAGAGTACTAACATTGTCATTGTTGAGTTTTACAAAAGCCAGATCACTGTATAAGCACCACTCTGCAGCCCTCACTGCACCTGCTCTACTCACTCTCCCTTTCACTTTGTAATATGTTTTGGCAGCTTTCCACGTCAGGAGTTACAGGTCTGCGTCATCCTCTTTATAACCTCTATAATGATTTACCATCATTTATTTAATCGTTTCCCTATCAGTGGACATTTAATTTGCTTTCAAGTTTTGGCCATCAGTAAATAATGCTGCAGTGAACATTCTTCATGTCTTTGGTACACTTATGGGTGTGTTTCTGTAGAATAAATTTGTATAAGTTGAAATACAGATATAAGGTGTATGAGCATCACATATTTTACAGATATTGCCAGATTGTCCTCCAGAGAATTTGTAACAATTTATGCTTATCACCAAAGTATGAGAGAACTTTTTTTGAACAGCAACCTCAATGCAGATACTAACCATTTTTTCATCTTTGCCACTTGATAGACAAAAACTAATTTTTTTTGAATTTGTTTTTTGAATTTTTGAATTTTATTTTATTTTTTTATACAGCAGGTTCTTATCATTTATCTATTTTATAAATATTGACAAAAACTACTTTTTTAAAAATCTACTTTGTTAGATTATTTGTGAAGTTGATTAGCTATTTGTATTTCATACACAGGTTTATACATTTTCTGTGTCTTGCTTGTTTATATCCTTTGTTCATTTTTCCCTTGGGATGTTGGAGAGGGCTGCTTTTTTTTTTTAATACCTTAATTGGCGTATAATTGCTTTACAGTGTTGTGTTAGTTTCTGCTGTACAACAAAGTGAATCAGCCATATGCATACATATGTCTCCATATCCCCTCCCTTTTGAGCCTCCCTCCCACCCTCCTTATCCCACGCCTCTAGATTGTCACAAAGCATCAAGCTGATCTCCCTGTGCTATGCACCAGCTTCCCACTAGCCATCCATTTTAGGAGAGGGCTGCTTTTAAGTTCTTTTTGTTTGATGTGCTTATAATGAATCTTACTTACCTCTAAACAAAAAGTGTACTCAACATATCTGCAGGATATTGATAATGAAAAGTATGTCCTTTAGGTTTTACATCACATTAAATTTTTTTATAGGAACATATAAACCTCGAGTTCGATGTTATGACACCTATCAATTATCCTTGAAGTTTGAAAGGTGTTTAGATTCAGAAGGTAAGAGGTTATATTTGAAATCACAAAAATAGTTTTTATATTTGGCTGCTTTTCTGCTTTTTAAAATGGGCATGGGTTGTGTATCAGTTTTCTGTGCTGTGTAACAAATTGCAATAAACGTGGCAGCTTAAAAAAGATTCATTTATTAGCTCATAGCTCTGTAGGTAAAGTCCGTCCAGGCTTTCCTGTGTTCTGTGCTCAGGGCTGACCTCAAGGTGTCAGCCAGGTGGGACTCTTCCAGGGGCCCTGGGCAAGTCCCCTTTTCAAACATACAGGATGTTGGCAGAATGCAGTTTGTTTTGGTTGTAGGGCTAGGGACCCCTTTGCTGCTGGCTGTCAGCCTGGGGCCATGCTCAGCTTCTAGAGACCCCTGCATTCCTCCTCACCTGGTCCCCTCCTCCTTCAAGCCAGCAGCAGCTCATTGGATCCTTCTTGTGCTCTGAATCTCTCTGACCGTCCCTTCTGCCGCCAGCTGGAGAAAACTCTGCTTTGAAAGGGCTCGTGTGATTATAAATCTCTCCTTTGCCATAGAACGTGATGTAATCACAAGAGCGGTGTCTTCTTACGTTGACAGCGTCCACCCGCACTCTCCGGAGGAGGGGACTGTCCTAGGGGGAAGGTCAGTGGGGTCATTCTTAGAATTCTGCCTGGCACAGGGCGCAGGTTGAAATGGGAGAGTTCAGGTATTTTTGTCAGGTGGCCCCATGTTTGAGATTGAGGGAAAAGAAGTTAATGGGATATGTATTCTCTTAACTCGTTTCACTGTCTTCTTTTTAAAAAACAGGACAAACTCCATGTGCCGCTAATAATAACTGTTTTCATTCTTTATTTTCATTTAGCAGGTATACTGTGAATGAGTAAAAAGTTACTGTTACCTTTTTTAAAGCAAAAAGTTTTGAGTTTTTAATGTTTGTTGTTTTACTTTGAACATCTCAGAAAAACTGTGACAAAATTTAGAAGTCATTATGTTTTGTAAATTTATTATTTAATTTGCTTCAGTTCTGTAGAAAATCTAGCTGATCTGTATAAAGAAACTATAACGCTTTTAATTTTCCATTTGGTGTTTTGGGGGGCAATATAACATGGAAACTTTGTTCTTGTGTTATGTAGGTGCAAAAAAAGGAAGAAAAACCCAGCATTTGTATATAGTATTTGTGTTGCATTAGAATCTTTGCATCAAGTTTGTATTTTTATTAAAAAAGTGGACTGATAATTGTATTTTTCCTACTATTTCTTATTTTTCAGTTGTCACCTTTGAAACTTTGTCTGATGACTATTCAAAGGTATGCTTTATAGCATTGGTTTTTACTGCCTGTCCTCAAGAAGTGAATGAGTGGGATTTGTTTTTACGATAAGTGTTTTTATGATGTTTCCATTTTTAAATTTAAAATGGCTGTATAGTAAAATAAAACCTATTGTTTTCTATTAATATATATTTAGTTTGTCACATGTATGTGACAACCAAGATAGAGATAGCCTTTGGCCAGTCTAATATCGAAATAAGTTTTCCATAGCATGTATGAATGAAACCTTTTCTGTATTTTTAAGAATTGATAGCAGTCATCTTTTTAGACCATCTTATGTTCTAGATGTGTGATTTTCATTATTGCATTTATTATTTTCATTTTCTTATTCATATGTGAAAAGTACAGTAGCAGTGTTGTACGTTTAATTCTCTTAACCCTGCAAATAAGTGGTTGTGCATATACTGAAACAGTTCAAGACACAGCTAATATATTTATGTTTCCTTTTCTTTCTTTTTTGGTGCCATTAGTGCATCTTTCAACTCTTGTAGTAATTTTCAACAGTTACAAGATTGTCAGTAAAAGTGCCTTATTCAATTTAAAATGAAAAACTTTTACAGATGTCATCATGAAGGAAAATTGAATTTTCAGAGCTGACATGCTTTCTATGTTGTCTTCAGTTCTGGAAACCATGGAGTACAGTTTATCCTTTTGCCTGTGGTAGCCGTTTATCATGTTTTGGGACTTGTAATTTTATAGTATATTTTCTCTAGATATTGATAAATTTGCTTTTAAATACCATCTGCAGATTTTTAAGATACCTTTGTAATACGTTAAATTTATACAAGGAGTCTGTCAAACTCTGTGTGATAATAGTGAGATTATTAAAATGTGTTCTTAAGTAAAATAGGAAATGACTCACTGAGGTTACTGAGCAGTGCTCTTCATTACAAAGTGCTGGTGCCAGATAAATGAAGGGCATTTGTATTAAGTCTTTCAGTTAGAAGGTAAAGTTTGCCAAAAAACCTATCTAAGATGCAGGAAGGCATTAAGTAACTAATGGAGAGGTTTGATTCTTAAACACATTTCTTAACCATGATGGCGAGTTGTGTTTATACACATGGGTTTACAGAGAGCAAGAAGGAGGATGAGAGAGATCAGAGATTTTCTTGCTTTGCCGGTTTCAGTGATGATGATGAAATAAATACTTTAACCTAAGCAAACTAATTTTCTTGTTTCATTTTCAGATTGTTTTCTTGCATAATGATAGATACATCGAATTTCATTCACAATCAGGTTTCTACTACAAAACCAGAATACCAAAGTTTGGGAGAGATTTTTCTTACCATTATCCATCCTGTGACTTGTACTTTGTTGGCGCAAGGTATTGGGATCTAATCACCCTTTGTTTTCTCCTTTCCACCTCCCCAGGCAACTTCTGTTCTTAAAATTGAGGAGAGGGATTAAAAGAAGAATAAGACATTATCCCTGCCTTATAGTTGCTCAAAGAGTGTAGTTCCAAAGTGACTGGCTCATTTAGGAATTACATCCTTGACTTCTATTAGCATGGTGCTCTAAATCTAGAGAGACATGGGTGACCCAGTAGTGTAGCAGTGGTGTGAAGTCAGTATCTTAGCCCCATTGCATGCATTTTAAAACTTTTATTCTTAAATGCTGCCTTCTTTATGATTATAAAAATAATACATATCCATTTTAGAAAATTGGGAATATATAAAAAAGAATAAAGAAGAAAAAAAAATCACCCATAATTATGCCACTCAGAGGAAACCCTTATTAGTATTTTATTGTTATTTCATTGTAGTCTTATATACATACACTTATAGATACATTTTGGATCTTGTATTCTCTGTGTTATTTGTAAATAATATTCTACTTAATGACTTCATAATATTTCCTTGGCACTTGGGTAGTTTAAATCACTTTTATGCGTGAACAAACTTACAAGTAAGGTGGTTATCTTTTAGGTTTAGAATACATTTTTGTATCAGTTTTACAAAGGGAAGTGATGCTTTATGACAGATACATGTTTCTAAAAATTATATTTACTTGAAGAAACGTTCATTGTAGTTTACTGGATTTTTTACTTTATTCATTGTTTGGCAGCTCTGAAGTTTATAGATTAAACTTGGAACAAGGACGGTTCCTGAATCCTCTACAGACTGATGCTGCGTGAGTGTTTTGTTATAAGAATCCTGCTGTATTTATTTTGGCCTGGAGATGAAGCCAGACGCCCAATTTGTTGTCACATGACATGTTGTTGCATTTAAGCAGAGCTCTGGGCAACTTAGGTAAAAGAGTAACACTAAATTTTTTCTCACACAAAAAATTCACTAAAAGACCTAGTGATGTCGTAAAATTTAAAAAAAAATTTTTTTAATATATGTGAAGAGTTTTTAACTCACTCCAGAAATTCAGTTACTGTTTTTTGCTATGTTCTTTAAATTTTCATTCATGATTTAGTTTTGTGATATTTTCTTTTATAGAGAAATTTTGAAATAACTTGGAGTACTATTTTTTAATTTTATTTTTTTATGCTTTTGCTGGCAGACATTTAAGATTTTTTCACATTTTCTTTTCATCGTATGTTATGGTCTGTACTTTTGTTTTATTCATAGAGAAATCCTTTAGGAATGAATCTGTCATAATAGGATTAATACTGAGTAATAGCAACAACAGCAGTAGTGAAAGCACTTACTATGTGCCAAGCATTATTCAGGATTTTATATATATTCACTCATTTGAAACTTATAACAAATTTTTACAGTATAGGTACTATGTTATCTCCATTTTACAGATAGGGCAGCTGAGACTCAGAGAGGGTAAGTAGCTTGTTTAAGTTCACACAGCTAGTATAGAGTGGAAGCTGGATTACTTCTCACCTATGTATATAATGAGCTTGTTGGATTTTCCTTATTGCTTTGAAAGGGATTTTTAAAGGTTGGAAGAACAAGTAGTGGTAAAAACCAGGTAAACTCTGGGTTTCTTTTTTTTTTTTCCACCTTGATTTGAAATACTCTTCTTTTTTTTTTTTTTTTTTTTTTATTTATGGCTGTGTTGGGTCTTCATTTCTGTGCGAGGGCTTTCTCTAGTTGCGGCAAGTGGGGGCCACTCTTCATCGCGGTGCACGGGCCTCTCACTATCGCGGCTTCTCTTGTTGCGGAGCACAGGCTCCAGATGCGCAGGCTCAGCAATTGTGGCTCACGGGCCTAGTCACTCCGCGGCATGTGCGATCTTCCCAGACTAGGGCTCAAACCCGTGTCCCCTGCCTTGGCAGGCAGATTCTCAACCACTGCGCCACCAGGGAAGCCCCCTCTTATTTTCTTTAAAAAGAAACTATAGTAATGTCATGATGCATCCTTGAATAATAAAAAGTTATCTGCTCTTTAGTAGCAGAATTTCCTGTTTATAATAACAAGTTTTATTTATTGAGTGTCTCGTAAACTCTAGATGCTGTGCTGAACATGTAGTTTTTTCATTTAATCCTCACAACAACCATATGAGGTTGGTGAATACCATTTTGCAGAAAAAGAAAATGAGCCTAGATCAGTGTACTCAACAAGCTGGTCAAGTCTCAGGATTGGTGTAGTAGTGATAGCCTGTGTTCTTTTTGCTTTGGGAGAAAATATATTGGGAAATGTGTTCTCGCGAAGGTGGAATAGTGTTTTTGAAGAATGCCCTTCCTTGTCTCGTCCCCTGGCAGATAGAGTGTCACCCTGGGGTCTGAAACTGCGGGGACTGTGTACAATGCACTGGCCTCTTTGATGCCTCGGTGCTTCGCATATGCAGATGAGCGAGAGAATCTGCTGCCACCTTCTGCACAGCATTGGGTTTACTGTTTGTTTACAAAGTTTACTGAGTGTCTGTCGTCCCCGCCCTCCGCAAAAGTAGATGCTAAAACTCTCTCCCTTATCGCTTTACTATTTTAGGGAGAATAATGTTTGTGACGTAAATTCAGTGCATGGCTTATTTGCCACAGGAACAATAGAGGTAAGCGTACGTTGACTTTATTTTTTAGAACATTTGCTCTGTATTTGATAACGAATGGAGTTTTATTTAAAGACAGCGTTGCTTGGTCCCTAAGAGCAGGGTGCTAATGAAGCCACAAGCCACTGGTTTGCTCATCGTATGGACCGTGGGTCACGTTCCACAGAGATACAGCTGTGCCGTTGCTGCAGACTGTGCCCCTTGTGCGTTGATTTGGTCTGCGAGGGCCATCATCGTCGGGGGTGAGACTTGAAGTTGCTGCTGAATTGCCAGCTCCAGTGTGATTGCCACTCTTGTTCTTAACAGGAGGCAGTCCCAGCTCTCTGTTGCTTGTCAGTTTTATGACTGACTTGCCCTGAGGCTTGTTTTTCTCGTCAGTGAAATGGAGATGATAATACTTACTTTGGCAACTCTATAGAGGTGCTGTGCTGGTGAGAATCACATGAAAGAACCTATTTGAAAACATAAACTGGAAAGGTATATAGGGTTGTGATTTGGACATCCTCTATAGTAGCATTCAATAAATGCATAACATTTTCATTTTAAACTACAGCACCTTTGAATCAGTGTCCTTCATGATTACCAGAAGTTTTTCTAGACTTGGATTTTTAATTACAATATTGTTAAATACTCATAATTAAAAAAAAGGTAAAAATGTCAAAAACGTATTATTAAAAAAGTACCCTTCTGTGCCTTCCAGTTACCAAATCCTCGTACACCCGAGGTAACTCTTTAATGGCTTGCAGTATTCTCCTTTTTTTTTTTTTTTTTTCTATGTATGTGCGGGTATGCATATGTGTTAGTAACATGGTTTTAAAACTTTTTCACAAAATTGAAATTATACCATGGTTCTTCATTTGCTTTTTTTTTTTTAATGTAATGGTATATAATGTACGTCTTTATACTTTGGTACTTGTAATTACTTATAAAGCTAAAGTAATTTTTAAAAAATTAATTAATTTATTTTTGGCTGCGTTGGGTCTTTGTTGCTGCACGTGGGCTTTCTCTAGTTGCGGCGAGCAGGGGCTACTCTTCGTTGCGGTGCATGGGCTTCTCATTGCAGTGGCTTCTCTTGTTATGAAACATGGGCTCTAGGCACATGGGCTTCAGTAGCTGTGGCTTGCAGGCTCTAGTGCGCAGGCTCAATAGTTGTGGCGCACGGGCTTAGTTGCTCCGCGGCATGTGGGATCTTCCCGGACCAGGGCTCGAACCTGAGTCTCCTGCATTGGCAGGTGGATTCTTAACCACTGCGCCACCAGGGAAGCCCCTAAAGTAATTTTTTTAAACTGATGGATAGGATTCCATTGTTTGAATGTACTGTAGTTTATTAAACCAATCCGTCTGGATGAAATTTAGGTTTCTTTACTCAAATTATTTTTATGTTAAAAGATTAAGATTCAAAATGGAACACATGAGGTTGATTTAATGGAAACATATAAAACTATGTTGACAGTGTTATAATACTATTAAGCCTAAGTCAGGCCAGTGAAGCATTATCTTGCTAATTACTTTTCTTGAGATTACCAAGGGGAAGTTTTAAAATAATTTTCTTGAAAAAATTGTTTATTTGAATAGAGTCCTTACAGAGCAAGCTAGGCTAGAAATCAGGAAGCGTGCTCTGTAAGAGAAGTTACGTATTAGAGCAGGCTGCTCTTTCACCAGCTGTTTTAAGACCAGCCCTGAGACTTGTTGAAGGGAGAGCAGAACCCCCCAGGCCAAGGGCTGGGTTCCTGAAATTCCTTGGGTACCTTGATTACTGGGGGCTTGAAATTTGATATGCATAGTCAGACCAGACTTTAAAATTCATTTTACATTAATTTTTTTAAAAAATAAATTTATTTCTTTCTTTATTTTTGGCTGCGTTGGGTCTTTGTTGCTACACGCGGGCTTTCTCTAGCTGCAACGAGCGGGGGCTACTCTTCATTGCGGCGAGCAGGCTTCTCATTGCAGTGGCTTCTCTTTGTTGTGGAGCACGGGCTCTAGGCGCTTGGGCTTCAGTAGTTGTGGCATGTGGGTTCAGTAGTTGTGGCTCGCGGGCTCTAGAGCGCAGGCTCAGGAGTTGTGGCGCACGGGCTTAGTTGCTCCGTGGCATGTGGGATCTTCCCGGACCAGGGCCCGAACCCGTGTCCCCTGCGTTGGCAGGCGGATTCTTAATCACTGCGCCACCAGGGAAGTCCTGATTTTTATATTATATGTTGGATTTTGATTTCTTCTGTGATAGTTATTGTAGTACATATATTAAACATTTATCATTGATACAATAATATTTACAAATTTATATTTTCCCAGTTATACCAAAATGTCTTGCATAACTCCTCTCCCCTCAACCACACCAACCAAATCAAGGTCCATTCAAGGATCATGCATCACATTTTGCACTTGTTTTTCTTAACCATCCTTCTTTTCTTCTTTTAAATTATAAAATAAATGCAGCTAATGATAAAACATTTAACAGTACTAAAAAGGGTATAAGTAAAAAGTTTGAAAAAGTTAAATTCTTATTCCCCACGAGATAATCAGTGTTAATGAGGCTTTTTTTTTTTGGTATTTGTCTAAAAATTTTCTAGTATTTAAAATGACTGTGTTTTGTTTGTTTAGGGCCGAGTGGAGTGTTGGGACCCGAGGACGCGTGGCAGGGTTGGCCTGTTAGATTGCGCCTTAAGTAGCGTCACAGCTGATTCAGAGTAAGTGGGAGTGAAGTCGCAGTTTAAATACTCATCAGCTTCTGATTTAAACAAACGTATCAACACTAAATTAAAATCAGTTGCTAAAGGGTGACACTCTTAAAACATGTTTATCTGAGGTTGTGGTTTTGTGATTGTTTTATGTAAAAATCCTTTCCTGTGAAAGCTCACTAAGTGGGGAAGCCAGATGGAATTCCTTGTTTATTTAGTTGCCGTGGAATTTTGTTAAAACAAATACACTGCAGGAATTTCTATTTCCCATTCTGTAGGATATGGTGGTGGAACCAGGAGTCCACCACTCCATTTAACAAACAAAAATATGTGCTTTGAATTCTAAGGTAGAGGGAAGCAATGTTTTTGATATTTTCTTGTTCCTATTTGGCCATTCCTACACTTAAAATAATTGGAAAAGTAAATCACAGTTGGGGGATGAAAACCTCTAAAGCTTGAATGAAGTAATACCTATAAGCCCCCTGTCCTTTTCCCACTCACAAGAGTACTTACTGTTACACTGCTTGGTACATATATTTTCAGACATTTTTTTTTTTTTTTGGCCTTGACTCATGGCTTGCGGGATCTTACTGCACCAATCAGGGATTGAACCCGGGCCCCCTGGCAGTGAAAGTTCCGAGTCCTAACCACTGGACCGCCAGGGAATTCCCTTCAGACATTTTTCTGTGCTCATATTAACACATGCAGATTATCACTGTCAGATCCTTGACATGGGATTAGTTGCTGTAATCAACTCGGGAACGCCCTTTCTCTGGGGTCTTGTTATTCATGGAAATGTCATTTTACCTTGTCTTTTCAGTTGGTCAGACATTTATCTACAGTCATGTCACATGGGAGGTGGAGTGTTAGATGGGTGGGCTAAGAGAGACTAACTCTAAATTTATTGTAGAATTTTGTGTGATTTGCATTTTTCTGGAGGAGAGAAGAAGAAATATAGTTCTTTCTTTTGAAAAAATCAGCTTTGTAAAGCATTCTTGACCTAGGAAAAAAAGCTAAGAATCACTGAATGGAAAGATGTCTGTTTCTAATGTATACATTTTTTCCTCTGTCATAAGTAAAGAAAAAATTTTTTCCATCTTTTAATTATGACATTGAAAGTGAGTATAGGAAATTTTTTTCCTGAGTATTGTTACTGAGTTTTATTAAAGTAATACTAATGAATAACTTCATTAGTCATGGTATGGAATATAGTATATTAAACAATCTAAAAATGGAAAACTCATTCTACATTTGATTTTTCGTTTTGTTTTGGAATTACTTAGACATTTTTATTGTGAAATGTACACATACAGAAAAACTCATAAAACATTAATGTGAAGATTACTGAATTATGAGTCTCTACATTTGTTAATAGAGTAAAGCAACGGAAAATGCTTATTAGTATTCATCAAATAGGTATGAAAGAAAATGAATCAGAAACTTGTTTATTTTTAGAAAGTAGAAAATCAGGTTTAAGTGAAAGATATTTACTCACTCTCTAGGAAGCAAAGAGGTTAATTTTCTCTTACCCTTAAGCATTAACTTGTGTTTGAATTAGAATAAAGAGACTTGTGTACAAACTCTGTCATTAATTGTTTCATCTTGAAAAGTCATTTAAGAAAACAGGCCAGTAGGAGTTATTTGCAGTATGTCTTAAGGTTATTTCTACTTTAATGACTACAATAGAAGTACCATTATACAAAATTTAAGGAAGGGATGTTAAAAAATAATCTTAACTGTGGTCCCTAGAAACATGGGAGTATTTTTTCTTTTTTTAATAGAATATTGATTCACAAACATTTTTGGTGGCCTCTTTTGTCCTTAGGGGTGAGGCATTTTTCAGCTATCATGATGGAGGTTATTTTATTGATTAAAAATTTTTTTTTTATTTTGTAAAGATGATTTGTACTTAGTGTAAAAAGATACTAAGCAGTTTCAAAAATGCACAAAAGAAAGTAAAAATGACTTCTGCATATATACAGGCAGGTCTAATTTAAGTAACAGACCACTCTTCGTGCATGAAGGATGCTTATAGTTTTTCACTAGTACACATCTATTTACAGTTTTATGATTATTTCCTGAGGGAGAATATCAAGAGCTTGAACAGCATACATGTTCTTAAGGCTTTTGGTACCCATTGCTAAATTGCCTGACAGAAAAGGTAACATCAGTTTAAAGGTCTACCTACGTGTACAGAGTGCACATTCTCCCACCTTCCATAGCCCAAGGTGTTAATCCCGTTATAATAATACTAAGATGTCAGAAAGAGCCCGGGATATCGAATCAAAATACAGCTTGGTAGAAATAATCGCTAACAGTACTTTCTATTTGCCAGGTAGTGTTCTAAGTTCTCTATGTATATTAACTTATTTAATAAAACAACAACAGTCTTTGATGCAGGTACTGTTTTGTATTTATTTTACAGATGAGGAAGTGATAGCCTTTAAGAATTATGTGGCAGAAGCATATTTATTTCTAGGGAAAGATGTTCTAAATATGCTGTTAAGTGGAAAAGCAAATCATACAGTTCCCTACAGAGTTTTATCACATTTTCATAAGAAAAACAATGAACTTATGTGTACAGTCACAGGGACGAAATCTGGGTATGTTACAAAGTGTTAAAAGTAGCTCTGCCTGCTGATTCAGCTTCAGGTGATTTTATTTATTAATTTTTTTATGCTTAGCTTTATTTTTTTCCTACACAAACATTATAAGCCGTCACCCTCTGTTATTTGACATAGGTAGAGTTCTGGAAGGTGGAGCCAACACAGTCAGAGAAAGAAATACGTGTTAAATTTTGGCTAGCGGAGGACAGGCTTTTGTTCTTTGCAGATGATGTGATTGTCTGCCTAAGAAACCCAGTAGAACTAACTGAAAAACTATAAGCACTAATATGAGAGTTAAGTAAATTGGTTACAAAATAAATGTACAAAATCAGTGGCTTTGATGTTTATCAGCAATATCCAGTTAGAAAGATACAATGAAAAGCAGTTCTCATTTATAACAAAATAATTTATAACAAAAATTGTAAAATACTGAGGGATAAGCTTAATAAGTGACTATCTAAAGAAAGGGACAAAATTTTATTAAGAAACAAAAAAGTTTGAATAGGGCTTCCCTGGTGGCACAGTGGTTAAGAATCCGCCTGCCAATGCAGGGGACACGAGTTCGAGCCCTGGTCCAGGAAGATCCCACATGCCGCGGAGCAACTCAGCCCATGCACCACAACTACTGAGCCTGTGCTCTAGAGCCTGCGAGCCACAACTACTGAGCCCGTGAGCCACAACTACTGAAGCCCGCGCGCCTAGAGCCCGTGCTCCACAACAGGAGAAGCCACCGCAGTGAGAAGCCTGCGCACTGCAAAGAAGAGTAGCCCCAGCTCGCTGCAACTAGAGAAAGCCCGCGTGCAGCAACAAAGACCCAACACAGCCAAAAATAAATAAATAAAATAAATTAAAAAAAAAAAAAGAAATACAAAAAAAAAAGAAGTTTGAATAAATGAGGAAAAATAATGTCACTGCACTGAGAAATGATTCCAGAGTTCATTTTTAAGAGTAAATGACTGAAAGTGGTGCAGACGAGAGGCCTCCAGGTTTCCCTGGATGCTTCAGTGTAGTTGCAGGCTGAGGCTTTAGGTGGCATAAGAGACCTGAGGATGCCAAGAGTCAGCAGTCTGGACTGAAGGTCCTGGGCCAAGGTCATGGAGACAATAGGTATTGAAATCAGGACTGTGGCCCGCTTCTGACTCATCTTCTAGGACCCTTTCCCCCTCAGAGCATTATTCTTGGTTACTGAGTGAGAAGCATACTCTAGATTCAGAGCCATAAACATCCATCATTTTGTTACGTTTACAGGTTCTGGGTCCCTGTTTGGGGACTAGTCTTTATTTTAGCTTGACATCACTATAAAAATGAAAATGGGTATACCCATGCCCGAATATAAAACTGTTTTCTCTTAAGCAAAAAAAGGGCATGTTACTGTAAATATCCTGGCTTAATCAAAATGAAAGATATTGTCATACTGATCTTTTTCAATTGGTTTTATATTTTCAGAAACTTTTTTTGCTTGTAGCTACTTTGAAAATATTTCTTGCAGTTCTTAAAGAACATAATCTATAGATTTTTAAAGGTAGATTACATTTATAAGTAAAGGTTATTTTTCATTTTGATTAAGAAAGTTCGGATACAATTACCTTTTAAACAGAAGACTAAGAAATGTGATTGTCCCCATTAGAATTGAAGTGAAGATTAATAATGAATTTGTTATTTGGAAGGAGATTTGGCCATATATGCACGAAACACAAATGTTTTGCCTTTCAGGATAAACAGTTTACCAACGATCTCTGCTTTGAAATTTAATGGTGCCTTGACCATGGCAGTTGGAACATCCACAGGGCAGGTAAATATGTTTAAGTTGGAAACTTCACACTTAAGTTACTACTTCAGGGGCGTGTATGTATCATGGGAAACATCCACATGTCTGTTCACTGTGGGAACAGAAAATGAAGCATTATTGTTTTGGCCAGAGTGGAGAGGGTACTCAGAATGCTGTGTTCCTTCAGTACCTTGAGAAATTCTGGTTCTGGCCTGAATGGTTGGTGTGAGAGGCTCTCGAGCTGAAGCTGCAGTGGGGTATGCCTCAGCTGTCCTCCTGACTGTGGTTTAGAACAGCATTTTCTAGAGTGTGTGGAGTAGAGTTCTGTGGTCATACAAGTTTGGAATTCTCCAGATTTCTACTCTTTGAGGTTTATAGTGCATTTAAATATGTATTGAAGGCTCAGAGAATTCCTGTAGACAAAAAATGTGTTGAGTAAGTATTTCCAAAATGTATTTGCCCAAGGAACCTTTTTTTTCACCCAGCACTATCACCCATATCCCGTGCAGTGAGTGGTCAGTGGGACATACCTCAGCAAACGCTAGTCTGAGGAGTACAAATGAAATAGCTTCAGAGATTTAATTTCATCTTTTCTCTCTTTCCTTCAAGGCAGAGCCCCCACACTTGTAAGTCTGTTCTCACCTCAGCACAGGTGTGAGCCCTACTTCCTGTAGAGTTACTGCCTCTGTCATCTGTCACCTGGGACTAAGATCCAGCTTCACCAGGTCCCTTGCCTATCAAGACAGGGCTCAGAAGAGACCCCCCCCTCCCCCCGAAAGTCATAACCCTGCCACCGCCATCTGTCTTGAATCTACCAGGACTGTCTTCATTATGCTTCTTGTTCTTGTTTCTGTCAGCTGCTGTGACAGTGCCTGGTACACAGTAGGCCCTCAGTGTATATATTTGTTGAATTCATAAATGACACAAATTCTTGTGGACTTTCCTTCTGGTTCCTTCCTTAATATAGCTAAGTAGTTCTCAATCTCAGTGTGCTTAAAAACTACTCTCAGGCTTGAATTCATAAAACCATATACTGGAAGGGTAATTTAAGAGATTTTTCTGGAGTACTTTTGCTGGCTGACTTTAGAATCTTTGTACCCTGAGTGAGGGGTGTTCATTGTGTTGATAAAAAAGGTAATGAAGTAAATGGCAGCCGTTATTCTAAGTTTTAAAAGTTTCAAGATAAAATATTTAGTTTGTTTAAACGGAAATAACTTTTTTTTTTTTTTTTAGGTTTTATTGTATGATCTTCGGTCTGATAAGCCATTGCTAGTTAAGGATCACCAATATGGGCTGCCCATTAAATCAGTTCATTTCCAGGATTCATTAGATTTGATTTTGTCTGCTGACTCTCGAATTATCAAAATGTGGAATAAGAACTCAGTACGTATTTTTTGTTGTTAACATTACTTACTTATTTGCCTATTTTCCATTTAATGTTTCTTTTCTTTCTGTTGCCTTTTTTGAGCAGTGTCGGTTCTTGAGAAAGAAATATCAATACTAAGCATCCGTTTGGGCACTTCATTGGAAGTCAGTTACTTCGGGACAGATAATATTCATATTCAAAGTAGTCAAGATTGTTTTCTTCCTGTTAAGAAGTTTTCCTCATTTGCTGGAACGGGCATGCAATTTTACATGTTCAGTTAGGTAGAGAGTAAATCATTGCTTAAAAAAAAGATTGATCCATGAGAAACCCCCTAGATTCTGAGGCTGTCTTACAACCTTAGGAAGGTTTTTATGAGCTACTGCTAATCTTTCCGTATCAGTATTATTATACGTCTCAATTTCATACCCTTTCCCCATGTCAAACAATTGGATTTTAGATATGATACCTTTACAATAATTTCTTATAGTGTTTTTCTTAAAAACAATATTTTCTTCAGAATATTTGATGTTCTCTGTCCTTCTGAGTGTCATTTAAAAGGTAACAAAACCCTGTGTTGCTGGTTTTATTCTGCTTTCTGCTTTTGCTTCTTCATTTTAAAACCTGAGTATTTTGAGAGAGTAGTAAAAGGTTAGCTCATCAACTGGGAAAAAATTCATTCAGTGTAGCAATTGCTTTTAAGAGTCTTTGCGTTTATTGATTTCAAACTTAGCATCTTTAGTCAAAAAGTGTTACTTTAAAAAAAAAAATTTCATTTTTGAGATGAAGCGGGTGGAGGACCCAGCAGCCTCAGCATGAGTTGCCGGAGGGCAAGCGTCAGTCTTTCCCGTGAGGGCTGCGCGAGCTCAGGGCACAGGTGCTGCCAGCAGCTCCGTCACGGTTCAGCTACTTACTGGTCGGATTCCCTGCCTGCTCGGACCATTACTTTTGTTTTCCATTTTCATTTTGTCAACTCTCAAAGTATTGACCTTACTTAGCTCCCTTTCTTTTTTTCTCTGGATCACCTGTGGAGGTTCGGAGTTATCCTTGGGGTGTGTCCTGTCTCTCAAGTCCTGTTACCTTTGCAGCTCCTGAGACTCTGTTAGGGAGAAGAGGAAGGGCTTCCGGCTTTTCTCAATTCCTGGAAGAATTACCCTGACGATTGCCCGGGAGCCGACTATGCTGCTTTGAGTTGGAGGGTTTTGAGGGCTTTCTTAGGAAGTTTCGTGGTGTCTTAGGCCGGAATTTTCTCTGCTCTTTTCTGATAATCCAAACTAGTTTACTTTGACACAGTATTTCTTTTTAATACTACAAATGCAGACATTTTATTTTTGAAAGGTCATAACATACTGGTAAAGTAGACGTTTTCCTTGACCTGGCTTCCGTCCTACCTCATGGTAAACTTACCAATTTGGATGTATCCTCCCAGGCCCTCTAACTGCTGCATAGTTTTCCCCAACATGGATTTCTATGAACTGTGGCCCCTTTTCTTTTTTGTTCCATGCTATTATTATTCCCATTTCACCTTCCTTTTTCCTTCCCTCTTTCCATTTTTTGTTTCAGTGGGCACTTGAGACGAAAGGGAGGTAGCTGTGTGAGTTCCATTGTCTGTCTTGAATTAGAACCTGGCTGCTGTCTTTCACTGAGTGCAAAATTAGTTTTTTAACTACTGCCCCCACTTTGCCGTGGAGCCTCTAATGATGGGTTAATAAATGCAAGAGCTGGCAGACATTTTCAACAGCAGTTCTTGAAATCACGTTGTAGTTGCTACAGTAAGTTTTATTTTGGCGTTGTTGCCAATGACTAAATACGCCCTCTTGACCAACACCCAAATTACTTGGTTCTGCTTGACTTGCTTTCCTTGTTTATCTTTCTCATCACCTTTTTCCACTCCCATATACTTACTTTCTGTCTCTTTTCTTTTACTTAACTTCTTTTAATTTTTAAAACTATAGTATATTTCCCCCCACATTAAAAAAAAAATTTTACCCTTTGCTGTGTAATAACTAACACTTTATGTATTTATAGGATTTTGTTTTGTAAGTTATTTTATATTCATCATCTTACTTGATCCCCCTCAAGTCCTCGTGACGCAGCTATGGCAGATACCATCCTCTTTCTGCCATGTTGACCGTCTCTTCATCTTTGGTTTCTTTTCTTTGAGGACAAGTTTACCTAGGGTGTGTTTTCCAGGTTATGAGAATTTTTTAAAGTTGATGTACAACTTTATTTTAGACTTTACCCTTTCCTGTTTAGCATTATCTTTAAAAGTTTGTGTTTATTTTCCCAAGAAAGTCACCTCTCCCCCCGAGCCTCAGTTTCTTCCTCTCTAAAATGAGAGGATTTGATAGATTGATAAAACGAATTCTCTAAGATTTTTTTGAACTTAAATTCTGTGATTTCAGTTAGGTGATTTTATTTTTTCACATCAGCAGAGTGTAGTGGAGTTATGTCTCCAGGTTATTTTCTATATATCACATTGCCAAAAGTTATCTTCCTTTAACTATCTTAATAATTCCTTTTTGCTTACTCTTTCAGGGAAAAATATTTACTTCCTTGGAGCCAGAACATGACATTAATGATGTTTGCCTCTATCCCAACTCAGGTATGCAGTATGTAGCAACGGGCCATTCTGCGAGATGAATCTAGGTTATGCTTTATAGGGTTTTAAACTCATTTTATTTCTTAAGACAGGGTTTGGCTTGGTTGGGACAATTCTTGGATATTGTATTTACTTGAAAAATTACGAGCAGGAAGTGGCGTGGATGATTGAGAAAATGACCCTCTCAGTGACTCAGTCCTCAGCCAGCCTAGCTATCAGTAGAAACTGGTAGCAGTCTGTAGGTCGGTGGCAGGTGAGGTGCTATTTTAGTGTGCACTTTAGCTGTTTTATGTGATTAGTAATCGTGTGTAGAAATTGAGGTTAGGGATTTGGAGGAGGCTGGAGCTCCCTGATGATGATACACAGTCTCATAAAGCCATGGGTTTGGTATATTCTGTGTTGCAGGCTGTTCAGTAAATAACCTGGCAGATTTCAAGATTTAACAACCCCTTCAAGGCAAATCTGTGAAGAATTCTGGAAAATGAGAACACTTCCCACTCTCAAGCAGGGTTGTATTCTAAGGACGGACGTACACAGATAATTTTGACGGGGGGATACAAGGCAAAGCAGGAAGAGTTCTGTTATGTATGTACAGATGGCAGGAGAGAGAGAGAGAGAGAGAGAGAGCACGCGCAGCTGAAGCAATGAGAGGAGAACGTAGAGGAGATCTTTGTTTGCATTGAGCCTGGGGTGCTGGGTGGAGTTGGGAGGTGAGGTGATCCCCATGAGGGGACAGTGTAAGAAGGGCAGGAAGGACGGGCGGGGGCACAGCACGGTGCACGGAGGGGCTCTGGGAGGAAGGGGGTGGGAAGCAGGTGGTGCCCAGGTGGTGTGGGCCCAGGAGTGACCTGCTGAGTGGCTGGGCGCTGTCCGTGGTCAGGACCTACGCAGGCCCTGCTTCCCGAGGTGGTTCTGTCCACCAGGTGAAAGGTAGATCAGTTTTGAACTAAGATGAGTAGGAAGTGATACTTGGAGCCGAGATTGGGAGCACAGGAGAGAGAGCAAATTTGGAGAGAAAGACTATGTTTTCTTCTTTGAGCCTTTGAATATGAGGAGGCAGGGGGACAGTGGCAGTGTCTGGCAGGGGGTCTCCAGCCTGGCCGCCCCCAGGATCGCCTGGGAGCATCTTAAAAGTACGGCCTGCTTGGCCCTACAAACATCAGGGGTACTGACTCGGCGTTTGGGGGAGAGCTCTGAAATGAGTTACTTTTCACATGCTTCCCAAGTGGTTGTGAAGCCCCACCCTGATCCGCAGCCTCACCCTGGGAGCCGCGTCCCACGCACAGTGAATAGTGTGGTCTCGAGGAAAGCAGGTCTGCAGACGCAAAATTCTTTATTTTTTTAATTGATTAATTAATTAATTTATTTTTGGCTGCGTTGGGTCTTCGTTGCTGCGTGTGGGCTTTCTCTAGTTACGGCGAGCTGGGGCTGCTCTTGGTTGCGGTGCGTGGGCTTCTCATTGCAGTGGCTTCTCTTGTTGCGGAGCACGGGCTCTAGGCACACAGGCTTCAGTAGTTGCAGCCCGTGGGCTCAGTAGTTGGGGCACGGGGGCACTAGAGCGCGCAGGCTTCAGTAGTTGCGGCGCATGGGCTCAGTAGTTGCAACATGCAAACTCTAGGGTGCGTGGGCTTAGTTGCTCTGCGGCATGTGGGATCTTCCCGGACCAGGGCTCGAACCCGCGTCCCCTGCATTGGCAGGCAGATTCTTAGCCACTGCGCCACCAGGGAAGTCCCAGGCTGTTAGATTCTGTATGGGTCTTTTCTAGTGTAGCTACACATAGCGTTCCCTGTAAGCATTTTGTTTTCTGTTAAGGTGTAAAGTTTAATTCAAACATTAGGAGTTACTTTGCTGTGCCATTTGATGGGAAATACTTTACCTTGGCTCTTTGATTCCTGATTAACAGAGAGAAACCTTTCTTCTTGACTTCCTTATTATTATTATAATAAATAGTGCATCAAAACTACGTTTTATCTATGTGTCTGAAGCTTAAAACTTTCCCCCTTAAAAATGATGGCAAACTTTGTATAGACCTGAGCACTTCATGGTGGGAACTGCTCAGTCACTTAGCTAGTACAGCCTGAGTGTTTTGCAGATGGGGAAGCTGGTCTTTCTGATACTTAAGGTGCCCCGTCTGGGATGGTCAGGGACCACAGGCCACAAGCTGACTCCGAGGGTGCCTGGCTGCCGGTCTGGCTCTTCTGCCATTCGCAGTGTTCTGAGCACCTCACGCATTTCACAACGGTAAACAAGTAGAAAAGGGAGCTTTTCTTTTCCCCATGTGTTTACATTTTTCATTGTGTTTATTTTTAGGAATGCTTCTTACTGCCAATGAAACCCCCAAGATGGGCATCTATTACATTCCGGTAAGTGATACAGAAAGGAGTTATGATAAAAATAGGACAAGAAAAGATGCTGTATTTTTAAGCTGGCTGTGTCGAGGGACTTGGGTCTGCATGTGGCTGTGTAAATTAGACACAGTGGCTCACTTGTCAATTCCCTGTGCTTCCTGGAACCGGTAAAATAATGCTTAACCACTGTTTATGGGAAACTACTTATAATATCCCATTAAAATAGTAGAAATTCGTCTTTATTCTTCAGATCTACATTTGTTTTTTGTTTAAAAGCGTTCCAGAATCTTAAACTTTCAGCTATTAGTGATCAGGAGATCTAATCCTCTAAAATAAAAGTCTAGTTCTCTTCCAGTCATCTCTTTGTAGTTTGTGTCTTTTAAAAATGAGTTTATATAAAAGAAACTATCTTAGATTGCCATGATCAGTGATGACATGCAGTTTGCAATCTTGTGCCGTTTTTTCTTCCTTAAAGAATTCTTCTGTTACGTTTGCCAGAAGCTTCCCTCCCTTTACCTAAACAGAAAAGCATATAGTACAAAGTTGGCATTAGATTGTGGTTAGCAAACATCTCCTTTTCTGAGATTTGGGGAGGAGCATGAGGGGTGTTGAAGATCAGATCTTTAGGGCAGTGAGCTCTCTATAATCACTGTCAGCCTCCAGTTATGAAAGTTCTTTATACTGATGGTGGTTTTTTGAAATAGCTCAACCATGCGTGTATTTAAAAAAAAAAAAAAAAGTATTCTGTTGATGTTGACTTTCTGTGGTTTCAGGAACCTGATATGTTGTTGAAAGCACTTTGAGATGTTTCTTTTGATTGATAGTGAAATGAAGACTATTCAAACAGCAGCTTTTCCGTTTTCCTAAATTGTCATTTGTTCCTTTTCTCCCCGGAGTCTCACAGATACTGCTTCCATATTCCTGTTAGTTCATATATCTTTGTCTTCATCTGATCAATAAGTGATTGTATCAACTGTGTGGCAGGCACAGTGCTATAGGTTGGCAGTGTAACAGTGTATAGGGTACTGCCCCTTTCTTCAAGGAGTTCATTATTAGGGAATAAAACAAGAAAGTAGACAATTTCCAGTCAGTGTGATGAATGCTGTAACAGAAGTAAGGAACCCAGCATGGGGCTGGAAACTGGTGGGAAGTGTGGAGGATACTCGGAGAAACCTTCCCAGAGGAATTGATATCCAGGGAGAGACCAGAAGGCTGGTTCTGTCTCCTGGATGAAGAGGGTGGGGTTCAGAATGGGGGAAGGATCTTGGAAGTGAAGGGAACATTGTGTGCTAAGATCAGGGAGAAGATAACACACGTGGCCAAGCATTAGCGCTTGAGACTTGGCGGTAGCTCAGGCCGAAAAGGTGCTCCGCAGGCAGGCTGTGATGGTCTTGTAGGCCAGGCGTGACGGTGCAGGGCAGGCACTCCTGGAAAAGTTGTAAGCGGGAGAGTGCTATGGTCAGATTTGCATTTTTGAAGGATTATTTTGGCTGCCATCAGGAGAATGGATTAGGTAGGATCCAGTCCGGAAGCAGCAAGAACAGGCTATAGGAATCTACAGGAGAGGTGATGGTCCCTGTGTTACCTTGGCCAGGCCTCGCTTTTTAGTAGTTGGCGCTTTGGGGGTCCTGGGGTAATTTGAAAGAAGTCTGATCTGGTGGGCAGTGATTTCAGAGGTTTGTTATCCATGAATAGCCAGGTGGTGTGTCCGGAGGTGTCCACTGATGAAGACTTGTGTCGATCACGAGAAGAGCCTTCCCTTGGTCCAGTGTTAATAGTCTTCTCACAGCGTCAGCCCCTCTGGGGACGTCAGGAGAGGCAGAATAAATCAGCTTGCCCCTCCCTTTACTTCTCCTCCTGGCCGAGGTCTCTTTCCGTCTTCCTCTCAGGAGCGCTTACTGTGTTTTGATCGTCAGCAGCTGCCTATAAGGCGTAGATGTCTTGAATGGACGAGCCCTTCCTCCCGTCAGAAGTGTATAGAATCCACCAGAATCTGAGATAGAGCGTGGAGGCCGCACTGGGGGGGTCTGCTCAACTGGTGAGCAGCTGTGGGCTGAGAGGGGAGGGCAGTTCTGAGTACTTTTGTGGGAAGGCTGTCTTACCAGCTTGTGCTAAGATGGTGGCAGTGGGGACAGAATTGGAAAGATTGTCAAGGTTGTAAGACAGGCTTGGTCATTGATTGGATGTGAGGAGGAAAGGAGAGGAAAGAACCAAAGATGACAGCTGCTTTCTGCTTGGTAAACATGCAGACGAGGACGTCCCTCCCTGAATCCAGGAGGAGAAAGGGGATGATAGACTCTTAGAACGGGAGGAGACCCTTCCTTATTCCCTTCTGCTTCTCTGGGTCTGTTTCCCAGAGTGGGCTTTTTTGTTCCAAGTTCTGGGAACTTTAATTTGCACGTGTGAGAGGGGCTAGATGCTGGCCAGGTGGTGAGAAACGGCCTTCTTGACAAATGTTAGCTTATCTTATAAGGTCTTTTTAGTTTCACCTCTGTAGCTCAGATTTAACTTGAGCGCTGTGAGGAAGAATCCAGAGGCTGCTCCCAGGCGACTGTGCATGTGCGGACAGTGAGAGCAGAGTTGTTCTTGCCCAGCTAAGCATTGTGCTGCAGCTGGTACCTCAGTGTTCCTTCCTGACCTGCCTTTCTGCCCTGCTGCCTTGCACGGAGTGAGGTTTTAGAGTGCCGCTTGTCTTTACTTGGAACCTCTTCTTTGTGACGCTCCTTCAAAGCAGAGAGAGCCCAGGGGTCTGAAAGCCTGCCATCTTTCATAAGATTTTATCAAACTCACCAAGCTGATATTTGGCACAAAGGTTTATTTGAGGCCTATAGAAACAGAGAAGTGTGTGTTTAATATATAATTCATGCCAAATATGGGAGGTTTGGACTGTGATTTGTATCAACATCTTATAAACCAGGTATGAAAACTCTTTTTCCCTGCTTTGGGGCTGTGCTAAAAATGAAGACAGCTTAATGTTCTTTTAGCTTATTAATTTTTGCCTTTCTACCTGATACCATCTTTCTTGAATACTTGAAGTCTTTTTAGATTAAATGCAATTACTGATTTATATACTCTCTGCTACTTACATATCCCAGCAGCCAACTAGTCTTTTATGACCAAATGGATTTTCTCCAGCCCTTTCCCCGTTTTCTCAGTACTCTTTTTTTCCCCTCTCAGAGACCAGGATCTGTTATTTTGTTTGTTTGTTTTTTAAATTCCAGGGCCTAATTCAACTGCAGCTTTCAGGACTAATGCCAGAAATAGTTTTTCAAGTTTGGTTTCCTCTGAAATGTAATTTAATCGTAGGTTAGTTCTTCATAATTAACACCTTTGGCAACTGTATAGACTCCAGAGGGAATCCAAGTCCTGTGGCACCCAGCCCAAAACCTGCCAGTGTGCTGAGTACTGTTTCTGTTGGAAATGCTCCTTGGGCTCCAAGCCCCCGTGGGTCAGTGAGCTCCAGAGACCACTCATGACGGGATAGTTGATAGCTTGCATGTTTGATAATGTGTATGGATGCGTAAACTTGGGAAAAAGAGAATTATTATTTGTTTAGGAAGCTATCTGAATTAGAAGAATAAAAGTCAGTTGATTAAGGATGTATGGTTTGGTTTTTTTTTTTTTTTTCCTGAACATGTAAATTTAAGCCACTATAATGATTATATGCAATGTCACTGAACCCATCTTTCAGTATTGGCAGTTAGGTGTTTTATTTTAAAACATTTTCTTAGGGAAAAAAAATACATGTTTTTATTGAGATGTTTTTATTCTTTATAATGAATCAAAAAAAACTGTATTAAATATTTTAACATTTACTATTTAATTTAAAATTATATTTTAAATTTGGAAAGTACTTTTGGATCCAGAGTACCTGCAAATAGGGCAGAGTTAAAAACATAAAGGGTTATATTTAACTTGCACCAGTGCTTCTGTTTCTTTTAAGAAAATAGCACTTGAACTTATCCAGCATAATGCATGAAACCTCCGGAACTCTATCTTTGCAAAGAGAGATGACTACGTATTAAGAAGCATAAAATCTCAAGAACGCTTGCTTCACTTAGTTGTAACACACACGCACATATCCTCCCAAAGGCATGTAAAGCCAAAGGAAGTGCAAGAAAATTAGTGAAGTTTAGCCAAATTTTGTGAAATGTAATAAAAGATTCAGTCTAGTGAATGTCTTTATTAAGTCTCTTCACTTAAGTGAGTTATCACTCACCAACCCAAAATGTCTTCAAAAGAGCCATGGCCTCCAGATACCATCTCTGGGTTCACTTGCTCCTGTTCAGAGGGGTTTAGTCTGATTTAGATCAAACACCTGTGCTTCAGCCCTCCAGGAGACAAGAGGTCAGTGAGTGCGGCCTGGTTTGGGGGTGGTCAGAGAGGTGCTTTTGAAATACATTTGTAGTGTTTGGAAGTCAGTTTTAGAGAAGTGGCATGAAAAATTTTGTAGTAGGTATATGGATATTTGCATTTGGGCAGATTTTGTTTTTGTTGCTCAGTAAAGAGTTAAAAATGGGTATCATAATCGTTTCACTGGTGTTTTTTTCTCTATGGGCTTTCGTGACTAAAACAAAAAAATTTAGATATGAACAATTTTGACTGTTCTGTCTGTGGTGAATTGAACTTGTTAGTCTACTTCTAAACTCAGCCACTATATTAGATTGTCCATTATCGAGGTATTTCTGTGGCCTCCCTCAGAGATGGCCTCTTTTTTCAACGCCAGTATTTCAAATATTACTGTTTGGGTATGTTTTGGCATAATTTTCCAGAAGGCTTAAGAACATAGTTATATAGTGCTTTGTAACAATTATTCCTCACCTTCACCATAGATAACACACTTTATCAGCTGTCCAAATTGTAAATATGTTATTTTAGCTTAACATTAGATTTGACAGTGTCTTACAGATATTTTATGTCTCCTTTTTATATAGCTATTATCTTCTCCATTTTAATTTTAAAGTTTAGGGTTAGAGACTTGGTCTTCTTTTTTTTTTAATGTTTATTTATTTAATTTATTTATTTTGGTTGCACAGGGTCTTAGTTGCAGCACACGAGATCGTTAGTTGTGGCATGTTGCCTTCTTAGTTGCAGCATGCGAACTCTTGGTTGTGGCACGCGTGCGGGATCTAGTTCCCCGACCAGGGATTGAACCCCGACCCCCTGCATTGGGAGTGTGGCGCCTTACCCACCGGACCACCAGGGAAGTCCCTTGGTCTTCTTTTTGTCTGGTGATCACATCACACACCTGGGGGCAAAATGGTGACTGGCAACGTTTGTCCCACAATCTCTAGAAACAATGCAAACAGCAGAGAGAATTTTGGCCAACAGAGAAGGTTCTGCTTTCCCTGGAGAGTTGGATGCGCTTTCTCCTTTGAAGTACATCTCGTATGCAGATCACTTAACTTTATCTCTAGCTAACGTTGGACACAGTTGACCAGGCTGTGCCTAGCTTCTAGAACACCACATTCTCTTGGTTCTCCTCCCGTCGCCCACTTGGCCCTTCCAGTTGACCTTCTTTGGTGGCTTGTCCTGCTGGCATGGCCCAGTGCTTGGGCCTCGCCTCTCTCCCCTTGACCCAGATGTTAGTGAGCCCTGGGGCTTAGTCCTTGCCTCTTTGTTTATTCTCCCCCAGGGAGCTCATCTGTCCCCAGGCTCTGTAAGGCACCTGCGTGCTGCTGACTTCCAGACTTCTGTCTCCAGCCTTTCCTTCCTCTCGGAGCTGCAGAGTTACATATCCACTGGGCTACTGGGCTTCTCCGCCTGGACGTCTACTTGGTGCACTGTATTAAGGTGCCCGCAGCAGAAGTCTTGATCCCAGCTCTCCACCCACCCCACCCGTGCCTGTCTCCCGTTGCAGCAGAGGCACCGTTGTCTCCTCAGTTTCTAGGCCCAGAGCGCAGGCGCCACCGTGTTTCCTCCCCCTCTCTTCACGCCTCCTCGTCCAGTCCATCCGAATGTCACATCAACTCTTTTTCCAACATTGGTTCAAATCCAGCCATTTTTCAGTACTTCCGCTCCTACCACTCATCTGGGTTACCTTAGTGGCCTCTTAACTGATCTTTCTTCTTTCACTTTTGTCTCTCTTGCATTCTGTTTTCCATACAACAGCCAGGTTGATTTAAAATATAAAAATAAAAACAAAAATCAGAGTCTATCATTCTTCCTAAACCTTCCAAAGGCTTATCATTTTGCATAGCGTAGCATCTTAACTCCTATCGTAACTTAAAATGTCCCACCAACAGGAAAAGGCTAAAACACCAGAGTCTCCATTTTCTCTCACCCATTAGAGACTAGATCTCTGTAAACCATTTATCCATTTACAGAGATCACCAGATGGTTAGAGCATAAGACCAAATCCCCAGTCACTGCTGCCAGCAAGGGGGAATAACTTATAGGCCATAAATTAACCAAAACCCAAACACAAAATTAGTAGAGAGGAAAATTAAAGTTAGAAAAACAGAGTCACCGGAGTTCTGCTGCCCCTTTGGATTCATATGGAGCCAAGAAGAAAAGCTGTGCTTGGCTGTGCTTCTCTGGTGATGAAGTTTCCCTGACACTGTCAGGTGAATCCATTGTGCATCTTGGTGAGACCTCTAAAACCGTTAAAGGATAATTTTCAGAAAAATGTGAAGTCATGACTTTCACATAGATATCAAATGAATACGTGTTGAAAATTTCATTTAACTTACTAATTAAATAAGGGAATCAGGCACATGTCATCAAAGGTGAAGTCTAAAATAGCACAGATTTACGTGGAATAAAGTGATATTGAATTGGGAATGTGCAAATAAATGGATAGGCCTTTCTGAAGTTATGGAGGGTTATCTGTCCAGGACAGAATGCATTTGCAGACAATTATCTTGCATTGCTGTCAGTTACTTGCAATTTACAGAGTTGTAAAAATATACCCCATGGAATCAGAATCAGATAATCTCTAGACCAGGAGTTTGGCAAACTAAACACCTAAGCACCAGCTGCCTGTTTTTGTCAATAAAGTTTTACTGGAACACAGTGCACGCATTCATTTATTACGTGTCGTCTATGGCAGCTTTTTGACTAAAAAGGCATAGTTGTGTAGTTACGACAGAAAGACCCTGTGGTCTGCAAGCCCTAAAATCTCTACCTGGTCGTTTAAGGAAAAGTTTGTGGCCCCCACTCTAGAGTATGCGTAGCTTTCCATTGAACACAAAATCTTCCTATATTTATTTACTTATTTGTAAATTTATATAAATAATAAATATATGAATAAATTTATAAATAATAAATGTATATCTTTCCTCATTATAATGTAAAACATGGACACAGGGATATTGTTTTGCTCTTTTCTCTGTTATATTCCCAGCACCTAAAGCAGTGTCTACTACACTGTAGACATTCAATTAATATGTGCTGAAAATTAATAAAACAAATACATATGAGAGTAATCTGATGACTGTAATTTGAAGAATCTTGGATAATGTTTTGACAATGGCTGGTTTGCAATGATTTTTAGCTGTTATGATACCAAATTCAAATTTAACATCTGCCCTTTTCTCCTACCATTAGTGAAATTAAAAAGTGGAGAACATGACTCATAAGTGTTAGACATAATTTTTTTTTTTTTAAAGATGATTTCCTTAGTTTTGACTTTTTAAAAAAAGTTAATTAATTTATTTATTATTATTATTTTTTTAATATTTATTTTTGGCTGTGTTGGGTCTTCGTTTCTGTGCGAGGGCTTTCTCTAGTTGCGGCAAGTGGGGGCCACTCTTCATCGCGGTGCGTGGGCCTCTCACTATCGCAGCCTCTCTTGTTGCCGAGCACAGGCTCCAGACGTGCAGGCTCAGTAGTTGTGGCTCACGGGCCTAGTTGCTTCGCGGCATGTGGGATCCTCCCAGACCAGGGCTCGAACCCGTGTCCCCTGCATTGGCAGGCGGATTCTCAACCACTGCGCCACCAGGGAAGCCCCTAGACATAATTTTTATACAGTAGGGTAAGGATCAGTTCCTTTGCTCTGACAGTATGTTCTAATCAGCAGAATCAGAGAATCTTGGGGCGATGCAGTCATTGTGTTTGGGAATGCTGACAGATTTCTAAAAGAAATGCCTTGTCCAAAAGATTTAATAGTGGTGCTGTTAAGATGAACTCTTTCCTAGAAAAACACAAAAGGAGAATGTGAAAGTAAGGGCATTTAGCTTTTGTTGTACCTATTTTGAAATTTGTGGAAGAGTTGGCTTTGCATCTAGGATAGGATGGACTTGCGTGTTTTACAGATCGGCAGCAATGCCGTTGTTTTCCTTCCTGTGCGTCAGCTGGAGCTGGTGGAGGTGCTGCGCGTGCTCCTCCCTAAGATGTGGCTTTGAATCTGGACCATTGATGCGTTTCGGTTGGAAGCCGAGGCCCAAGGCATTTATGTTTACTGATTTGATACCCCAGATGAGATTCCCCAGATGAGCTCTCTTCAGCCCACCAGTGTATGTTGAACTAGCCCTGAATATATTAGTGTCCATGTAGAGTCCTAAAAGTGATGGGTCACGTTTTCCTCTAAGATGCTTGTTTAAGCAGAGAGCTGTTAGATGTAGTGACAGAAGTAATTTTGTTAGAAATTCCTTTTTTGTTGTTGTTTTGGTTTTTTTAGTTTTTTTTAGATTTAGAAATTCCTATTTTCTAGTGCCAGTTGCAACATATTCTCTTGGTTTAGGGAGGTAGTACCAGATGCAAAGAAAACTGTCCTCGGGGGAGTTTGCCAACATACAAGGGATGTACAAAACAGAACATAAACTGGACAAATAATTGCTGAAATGGCTTTCCACAATAAAGGGTTTTCCAACGTGCTGCAAAGGAACAGGGGAAGCTTTTGAAGTACAGAACATTTGAGCAGGAAGGGAACTTTGAGGTCATCTAGTCTAGCCCCTTAATTTATAGGCGGAATCAAGTCATTTATTCAAGGTCAAATGACAAGTTGGTCACAGAGCTGAATCTAGAAGGCATTTCCTTTTTTTTTTTTTTTAAACATCTTTATTGGAGTATAGTTGCTTTACAATGGTGTGTTAGTTTCTGCTTTATAACAAAGTGAATCATAGAAGGCATTTCTTCATTCCATATTACTTATGGAACGAATTTCAAAATTAGTCTGACCTGAGTTTGAATACCAGCTTTGCTACTTGTAAATATGGTGACTTTGAATAAGTTACTTATCTTGTCTCAGCCTTGGTTTCTTGAGCTACAGAGGAAGAATGATGTTGTAAGGCAGCTATGTACAGTAGATACTTAGTCATTTATCATGGTGCTTGGTGCCTGATAGATGTTCAGCTGATTGTTACTGTTATACTTTTTTTGCAGTGAGTAAAATTTGATGGGTCCAGTGTGAAAGAGTATTTACATTTAGCATTATATGGACACGGGCTTTTATGTAGCTTTTAGGAGGAATGTGATACTGAGGAAAATAAAGATACACTGAAAAGGTCGTGACAGAATCATAGGTGTGAGTGAGGAAAATGACTTCAGAAATATGACTTGAGATTGTTCGGGCTGTTACAGATCATATAAAATAGAGGTTGAGAAAGAACTATTGAATGCCATTGGTTTTGCCGTTAGTTATTGAAACAGAAAGCAGTGATGAAATCTGGTTGCTCAAATTAAAAATCTGATTTTTAAAAGTGAAGTCCATTTCCCCACGTTATATAAACAGAGCACACTCTTTATAGAAAACGTCAAATAAAGACGAGTAGAAACGTCACTCTTCCATCATCCAAAGGCAAACACATTTTAACATTTGGCTCTATTTTTTCCATTGTTTTAAACTGAAACGTTGATATGGTTTAATATCTTGCCTTTTTCCCACTTAATTAATGTTTCCCCAAATTATCATAAACTCTTGGAGATCATTAAAAAGTGGGTTTTGTGTGTGAATATAAAAATAATATATAGTTTTAAAAAAATGTTTAAATAGATGAAAAAACCAACTATAGTCTCACCGAGTCAGAGGCATTTTGCTGATACTTCTGTTACATTTTCTTTGCATTTGGGAACACCTTGGTGGCTACTGATTACATTTTCACCTAAACCCTATAATGACGCTCACTTAGCTTACGTAAATTTAAATAGAAGTCTTTCAAGGTGTGGGTGCTGGGGAGTGATGTGGCCCCGTCCAGCTCACGCTGCAGGCCTGTGTCTAGGACTGAATTTAAGGTGGAAGATCGTCTATCAGCTAACAGAAATCAGCCCTAATTCTCTAAAGCATCCACTGAATGTAGTCGGTCACCTTCTCATCTATGCATGTAGGTAGGTGCTAGTTACGTATCATTCTTGGGAGACTTGAGAAAACAGTCGTTTTCTGCGTTATGTGGTTGAGATGAGGACCGCCATTCAAAAAGGGCTGCTTGAATGTTTTCTTCAAAAGATTTTTGTTCCCAGTACCTCTCATAGCATTGCCACACTGAGTGTGATTCTGGTAATTTAAGGTAAGGGGTTTTTGGTATGACAAGGCTCCTGGCTGTAGGTCGCTGTATCTGGTCCTGGTCCAACACCTGAGGCATAGGTGCTCTTTTAGACATACTGAAGGACATCCCAAAGGGATTTTTCAAGTTTGATTACACTTTATTTAGTCTTAGCTGCTTGACTTTAGAACCTGGTCTCTATGTAAGAGGTTAAACCAATGAAATTCAGAAATTTTAAATGCAATGGACAGAGTAGGAGAAAGGGAAAGATTTTAAAAATATAGTTAGCAAGTTCAGAATGAGTGAGATAGGGCTTAGCAGCAGCCATTTGTGAAAAAGGGATCCAGGGGTTTTGTTCACCTCTAAATTAAAGGAATAAGTTAAGCAGAATGTTGGCAGTGATTCCACATGTGAATGGGGGTGGGGAAGGACGAGGGGGTACAATGAAAGGGCCATCTTGGGGCTGTTAACGTGAATGTTCATTGAGAAATATTTCACAGATTGAGGATTAGAGAAAACTCAGAAAAGAATTCAGGAATTGTGTTATCAGGCACCATCTAGAGAAGGCATGTTTTTAGGATTTAGGAAAAGAATAAGTTCATAAAAGAAAGTCACCCTTTGTGAGGTAAAAAAAAAAAAATGATGGGGCATTAGACTAAGGAAGAAAATTTTCATTATTGAGAGTGTGGGAAGAGCAATCAGGATACAGGAGGGACTGAAGGACTGACCTTTCAGAGCTTCTAAAAGGAAGAAAAAGACAAATTTGAATGAAAAACATCCATTTTAATTTGAGTTCAAAGATGTGTGTTTTTTAGATGTCTTGATTAATAATAATGCAGATGGGACATATGCTTTATTTTGTTCTCTAAAAAAAGCATTTAAAAGATAAAGCCAAGCCCATAAGAAAGATCTGGAGGGATAAGACATATCTTATGGAAGGTGATAGACCTACTTTTATGGAGAGAAAAATGTGAGGCACTTAAAGTCAGAACAGCAAGTTAGTGGAAAAGTTAAGATTCCAAACTCCATGTATTTTCATTACCTTCTTCTAATTAACAAAAAAAGGAGAGGGATGAAAAGCAGATGCATTTCTTTTTAGTGAGCTTCCTTTCTAACCCAGGCTCACAGCAGATCTACTGTAACTGAATTTTATCTCATGCATGAAATCGCTTTATAAGGTGTTGTGTTCTGTTTGTAATTTTTCAGTTATATATTCATAATTGTGAAATGGGAAGTAGGGCATAAATGTCAGGTGGCTAATAAAGTATTCTGATCTAATACAAACAAGTTGTTTGTGTCTTTACAAAGGGGAAATGTGGACTTCCTATTTTAATCTAAACACTTTCAGGCAGTAACATAGTATCTGTGGCATTTTTCTCAACAAAGGAAATCCTCTCCATTTCCCATCACATTTTATTGGGTCACAAGAATAGCAGACATACAGAAAGCGTTAATGTGTGACACTCAGGAAGTAATTTTCTGAGCATCCTGTCACATTTTCAAAAGTTAATTTCAGTTCCGGCAAGGTAAAAATGAATAATTTCCATATGGAAATATTTGACGCACGTATGCCATTTATCTTATTATGTTAACATGTTAGATGATATTTATTTTTGCTTAAATGGTTACACATCTGGCATGCCCGTTTTCTTGAAAGTAAATAACAACTTCCTATTCAGATGCTAGGTTTTCAGTTCTGAATCAAATATTGACCAAAGATCTTATCTCCCAGCCCTGGTGATTACATGCTTACCAGGTTGATCTCTTTACCATTCTTGTTTTGGACAAGATAGAGTTGGAAGTAAATCTAGTATTCTTTTGTCCTGTTGGCGTGGTCACCTCGGTGGTGGTGGTAGAATGTAGTGCTCACAACCAGGGATTGATTTTAGTTTCTGAGTTTGCCTGACTGCTTGAATCCTTTGGCACTTTCTTTGATTAATATGCCCATTACCTACTATGGTTTTTTTTTTGTTGTGTTTTGGGTTTTTTTCCTTAAAAATAGAAGGCAAGTTATACAAATAGGCAAGAAGTTTGGGCTACGTTTTTTAAAAAGGCCCAGCTAATACAGAAAATAAGAAGAAAGTTCTAAGACTTAGACTTTCTTTACTTTGATTTAGTGTTCTCTCAAATCCCAGGCAAGTTTGTCTTCTAAATGCACATGTGCTCAGATGTAAGCACCCTGAGGGCAGGACTTTTGTGTGTTTTACTTTTTGCTGTGTCCCTGGTGCCCAGAACAGTGTCTGGTACTTTGTGGGCTCTTGCTGAATATGTGCCAATTTGAAGGAATGAATATTACTGACACTTCATTTAAAAAAGTTTATTCTGGAAATATTTCAAATATACGTAAAAGTAAAGAGAAATATAAAGAACCCCCATCTATGCATCTCCTTGCTTCAGTATCATGTTCTTTCCCCCCATGCTTTTTTGGGGGGGCGGTGGTGGGATTGACTCGTATTATTAGCAGTTTAAATTGCTGTAGAAAGAAGTTGTTGAAAATTGTTAAATGGAAATGAATAATTGATCTGCACATTGGCACAAATCTTTAGTTAGGTTGTGTATTTACCTTCTTGAGGAACAGAACATTATTCTTGGTTGGAAACAATGTGTAAATGATAATAGTGAGACATATTGAAAGGAAGTTTAGGTCTGTTTATGTTTCTTTCATATTTGCACATGGTTGTATCATTCATTCAGTCATTTATTTGTATGACTTTATTTTTTTTAAGAGCAGTTTTCAAAATGTTCACAGCAAAATCGTGTGGAAAGTACAGAGTTTCCACATACCCCCCCCCCCCACACACACACAGTGTACACCGCCTTCTCCACTATCAGTGTCCTGCACCAGAGGGTACATTTGTTGTAGTCGATGAACTGACATTGACACATCATTATCACCCAAAGTCATTAGGGCTCACCCTTGGTGTTGTCCATTCTGTGGGTTTTGACAAATGTATAATGACATGTATCCACCATTATATATCATACAGAATGGTTTCACTGCCCGAAAAATCCTCTGTGCTCCACCTATTAATCCCTCCCTCTTCCCCCAAGCCCCTGCCAACCACTGATCTTTTTACTATCTATGTGGTTTTGCCTTTTCCAGATGTCACATAGTTGGAATCATATGGTATTTAGCCTTTTTAGATTGGCTTCTTTCACTTAGTAATATGCCTTTAAGATCCCTCCATGTCTTTTTGTGGCCTGATAGCTCATTTCTTTTCATTGCTGAATACTCTTCCATTGTATGGATGTACCACAGTCTGTTTATTCATTTACCTGTTGAACTTGTTGCTTCAAGTTTTGGCAGTTATAAATAAAGCTGCCTTAAGCATTCATGTGCATGTTTTTGTGTGGACATAAGTTTTCAACTCTGTTGGGTAAATAGCAAGGAGTGTGATTGCTGCATTGTCTGATAAAAGTATGTTTAGTTTTGTAAGAAACTGCCAGACTGTTCCAAAGTGTCTGCACCATTCTGCATTCCCACCAGCACTGAATGAGCATTGCTGTTGCTCCAGATCCTTGTCAGCGTTTGGTGCTGTCGGTGTTTTGGATTTTAGCTATTCTAATGGTGTGTAGTGGTATCTCATTGTTTTAATTTGTAAGTACATTTATTTTTATATTGGTCACTGAAGGAAATCCAACCCTTTGTTTTTTGTCTTTGTGGGCTTGACTAGATAGTCTATGTTGACTAGTTTCTAGTTTGAGTTTTTGGGGGAGTAAAGGTCATTGGACAAATCCTTAGTAGGCACGTTTCATGCACATGCACTAAGGCCTGGGATATCAAAGACATTTTATTTGTTGCCTTGGAGCTTATAGTTTTGTAAAGGAACAAACATTACAGTTGTAGGAGCACACTAGGAAGCCATCTTCCCATAGGTGGGGGAGTCAGAGGGAGTACAGACATTTGAATTGAATCTTGAAGGACATGTAGGAATTAACCAACAAAGAGGTAGAAAGAAAGGTGGTGGAATCAGGGAGATCTTTCTACACACGGGGAGTTGAAACTAGATGCTAGAGCCTCAGATCTGTTCTGTGTGCCTGGGAGGAGCTTAGGTTTTCCAGGGGCAGGGAGGGGCAAGAAATAAATAAAACTGGAGAGATGTAAGGGCCTTAAATCTAAACCTTTTGTACTATGTTAGAGTTTTTGCTTTTGATTTGAAGTGGAGCAGCATGCCTTTGAAGGGTTTTATTCAGGGGAGTGCGATGAGATGTGGGTGTAAGATTATTCTGCCTATAGGGAGTGGGTGGCTTTGGAAGCAGGGGCTAGGACAGATTGTAATTGACCGGGAAGAGTCCTGAGAGCGGCCTCTGAGGCAGTGGCAGTGGCTGGTGAAGGAAGAGACAGATAGAAGAGGCAGTAAGGAGGTAATACCTCCTTAGGGCTTGGTGATCATTGGGAGTGGAGACTAAGAGGGAGATGGGGAACTGAATGAATGATGGTACCATTCACAAAGATAAAAGCTACAGATGATGGAGTAGATGCTAAATTGAGTTTTGGAAGTGTTGAGATGACTTGACATTTTCTCCCCCAGGTGTATGATTTAAAACTCCGGAAGCTTCAGATAATGGCAAACTACTTCCTGGGAGCGAGTTTTGATCTTTTGGTTTTTTGGTTTATCTCTATGGAAAGGATCAAAAGTTGTGAGTGAGTTAAGTTCTTGAATTTTCTGGAGAGAAAAAGGATCTTTTGTCTTTCTTAAAGGTCTCTTCTCAGTCAATATCACAAATACCAATCCAGATGTTCACTGAGGGTCTCAATCCTGAATTATAGGCTCTGAAACAATTGATGTTACAGTTTGATGTTGTAGGGGGCTTGTTAATCATTCGGTAACTCTTGTCTGTGTCTGTGCATCTGTCCCTTTGGAGATGTTGTTTATTACTTTAGGAAAAATGCTCTATTTTTTTTTTTAAAAATCAAACATTGTAAAAATATGTAACCAAGGAAGAAAAAGTCCTTCATAACCGCCACTCCCACTACCAGTCTTAACAAGACGGTGCATACTCTTTGCAGAGTCAAGTCCGTTCTCTCTCCCTCCATGCCCCCCCCAAACTCTCTCCCTCCATGCCTCCCCCCAAACCCCCCAAACACTATAGCATGTGCATTTTAGCAGAATTGGGATCTCATGATGCATACAGTTTCGAAAGGGCTTTTTGTCACTTAACGATATGTTATTCTGATCGGATCAGATAAATATAAAGCAAACCCATTCTTTTTAATAGTTGTACAGTGTTTCATTATATAGATATGTCATAATTTATTTGTCTAGTTTCCTATTAATGGATATTCACCACTCATTTCTTTCCGTTCTCTAAACCAGTGCTGTTTAGTAGAACTTCTCTGATGGAAATGCTCTAAGATCTGCTCTGTCCAACATGGCAGCCACTAGCCATGTGTGATTATTAAGCACTTGAAATGTGCTTGGTGTGCCTAAGGAACTGCATTTTAAATTTTATTCCATCTTAGTTAATTTAAGTAGCCACATGTGGCTAGTGGCTACTGTGTTGGACAGCGCAGCTCTAAACTATGTTAGAGTCAAGTTAGGCCATCAAGGTGCTTGCTTGGATCACATTACTTGGGCCTTCATAAATTGCAGTTTAATGGTGTTTCTTTGATGTTTAACAGTCATATAAAGTTTCTCTTGTAAACCTCTTTTAAAGAAGTATTGTTCAGTGTTAGAGTTCCTTAGAGGGAGATCTATGAAATGCTTCTCGAGTTTAGTTCCAAAAGAGAGTTTCTCTTTCCAGACATATCAGTAGGCTTCCTTTATCAAGTAAGTGATCTCTTTCTACCTCATTTTGCATCTCTTTTGCCTTGGTAGCCATGGAGTCCAAAGTTCAATTTTTGGTTCTGCTACAGCAGGTAATCTTTTCCCTTTCATCACTCCCCCCACCAAACTATATAGCTTTCCTTTCATTCTGAGTTTAAAGATTTCATTATGTGTATGGTTTTCCTTGTAAAGCACTTCTCTTTTTGAAAATGATTAGATTTACATGAAGTTTTTGGAATCTATCCTAAGACTTCACTAAAAAAAGATAAATACAATATATACACTACTTCCCTTCCACAACCCTGCACACACACACATCATATATCTTAATAGGGCCATTAATATCGTCATGTGTATGAATCCTGTTTATCATCACAGTGGGAAATATATGTATTTAAAATCTGAAATAGACATTCTACCGGGGTTGTAGAAAATTACGTGCTTTATGGTTGGTTACATTTTATTTAATTATGAGTCCAAATTGGGTTCTTTTACCTTCTTGTTTTGCCAGTATAATGCTCTACTTTGGCTTTCTTTGGGAATATATGGAAATCTTCTTTTGCTTGAATTTAAAGTGTATTCTTCAGGATTTCCTCGTTCCATGTGTGGCACCCTGTAGATAAACATTAACTGCTAAATGGTGGCAAAATATTTTTTGACCCTTCTAGAGTAGCACTGTTGAAGTGTATAACCTTCATTTAAAAACATTTTACTCTTCCTTTGTTTCTGCCAAGTTTCCATCCCTAGATATTTTTAAATATTAGAATACCCTTAGTTTTTACATAGACTTAAGAATTGGAAAGCGTAAGAATATGCCGAAAAATTATTAATAAATTCCTTTGCCTGTGAGGAAGTAGGATAGAACCAGGAAACTGCTGATGTGGTAACCAGGATAACACACTGAAACCATCTGTGTAACTCTTGGCAGGAATAAAATGAC
This sequence comes from Balaenoptera ricei, assembly GCF_028023285.1. Taxonomy (NCBI): domain Eukaryota; kingdom Metazoa; phylum Chordata; class Mammalia; order Artiodactyla; family Balaenopteridae; genus Balaenoptera; species Balaenoptera ricei. The sequence continues at coordinate 95,563,084 of NC_082651.1, forward strand.
AAAACAAGATCTTGGAGAGTGCACATTACCAGGTGTGTGATCAAAAAGATAAATACATTCTCAAATGATAAAATTGGCTTAGTGCCTTTAGCACCCATGGGACTGTTGTGTGTACGCATATGTGCAGACATAGCTGTCAAGGTTGAGCATTTTTAGTGTAGTTAGGAAACTGGGACAGGAAAAGGCTGGAAGTAGAGGACTTTGACACTGCTTGGAGTCATTGGAACGGTAAACTCTGGATGTGAACTTGGGGAAACTGCATGGGATTTCAAGTGTGACATGATGATAAACATCCAGTGGTGATTTGCAGCAGAGATGCAGAGCCAGGTTCTTCAGGAAAGAATAAAGGGGAGACCTTAAAAGAAATATGTTTGTCCTATTTAACTAACAGTGGACTTTGAAAAAGATAGGGACCATATTAAGATATTTTTTTTCTTTTTTCTTGAGAATTGAAGGAAGATGGAAGCTGAGGACTTTTTCATGCTATTTAATGCACTGTTTGTAATTTTCAGGAAAAGCAGACGAATGTAAAGCTTTTCATCCTAACTCAAATTAGACTTACTTAGGTTAAGTTTAATACAGCTTTGAATACTTACAAGAGAACTTTAAGAGATTTGGTTTATGAAGGAATTTCATGGTTTTGAACAAGATTTTTGCTCTGTTAAGTTGCAGTGGTTTGAGAGTAATTCTCTTTCCCCTTTTCCTCAATTTAGCAGGACTATTTGATGTAAGCTTGCATGTTCTGAATGTTGCCAAGCTCACAGTCAGTAGATCTCCAGTGGATGTATGTGTTTAGTTTTCAGTACATTGTTACTTTGGCTTCCCAGAAGCTTTCTTGGCATTACAATACCTCAAATTTAAAAGTTTAAAAAAGGAAAAGAGTGGTATGAATATCTGTTTTCAGATACATTTGTCTTTTCACAGTTTGACAATGATGTGTCTAGGTGTGGATCTCTTTGAATTTGTCCTACTTGGAGTTGAGCTTCTTGGATGTGCCGTTTAATAGTTTTTACCAAATTTGAGAAGTTTTTGGCCATTATTTCTTCAGATACTCTTTCTGCCCCTTTGTCTCTTTTCTTCTGGGACTCCCATTATGTGTATGTTGGTCTGTTTGACGTCCCACCGGTGTCTGAGGCTCTGTTCAGTTTTCTTTCTGTTTCTCAAACTGGATAATCTCAATTTACCTGTCTTCAAATTGGCTGATTCTTTCTTCTGCTGATTTATATCTGTTGAGCCCCTCTAGTGAATTTATTTCAATCATTGTATTATTCAACTCCAAGACTTTTATTTAGTTCTTTTCTATAATTTCCCTCTCCTTATTGATATTCTCTATTTCATGAGACATGTGTTCTCATACATTTCATTAGTTCTTTAGACACGGGTCTGTTTCTTTAGTTCTTTGTGCATATCTATAATAGCTGATTCAAAGTCTTTGTCTGGTAAGTCTAAAGTATGAGCTTCCTCAAAAGATAGGTTCTGTTGACTGCTTTTTATCCCCTGTGTATAGGCCGTGCTTTCTTTGCACGTCTTGTAATTTTTTGTTGAAAACTAGGTGTTTTAGATAATATAATTTGGGAGTTATGGAACTCAGATGACCCCCACCCTGAGTTCATTGTTGTTGCCGTTTTGTTTGTTTAGTGACTGCTGGATTAAGTCTGTAAAATCTGATAGCTTTGCTCTGTGTGGCCACCAAAGTCTCTGCTTAGTTGACTTAATTCAGCTAATGACAGAGCTTTCCTGGAACCAGTTAAGTCTCCCATCCTTTTTAAAGGGATCCTTGTAAACATAAGTCAGATCATGTCACACCTCTGCTCAGAACCCTCCAGTGACTTCCATCTCACTCAAGGAAAAGGTAAAGTCCTGCAGTGGCCTGCAAGACCCTACCTGATCTAGCCCTCTCCTGTCTCCCTCTGTTCAAACCATACTGGGTTGGTCTCTTTGCTGATCCCCAAACATGCCAAGCAGTTCTGATCTCAGGACCTTTGCATATGCCAGATATTCTCATGGTTTACTCTCTCCTCTCCTCTAGGTCTGTATTCAGTTGTCACTTCAACATGGGCTTCCCTGTCCACCCCTGCTCCCCCTCCCCTGTGTTCTCCATCACCCTTCACTGCTTGATTTTCTCCATAGCTCTTATCACTGTCTGTCATACTCTATACTGTCTTTCCTTTGTTTGTTTATTGTTTCCCTTTCCAGAATGAAAGCTCTTTAAAAGTAGAGATTCTTGATTGTTTTGTTCACTGCTGTATCTACAGTGAAGAGAAAAATGCTTGACAATAACTTTGTTGAATAAATGAATCTATTCTTATTTAAGAATGAGACACTAGGGACTTCCCTGGTGGCGCAGTGGTTAAGAATCTGCCTGCCAGTGCGGGGGACTCGGGTTTGATCCCTGGTCTGGGAAGATCCCTCATGCCGCAGAGCAGCTAAGCCTGTGTGCCACAACTACTGAGCCTGCGCTGTAGAGCCCGTGAGCCACAACTACTGAAGCCCACACGCCCTAGAGCCCGTGTGCAGCAACTACTGAAGCCTGTGTGCTCTAGGGCGCCCGCATGCCGCAACTCCTGAGCCCATGTGCCACAGCTACTGAAGTCCGTGCACCTAGAGCCCGTGCTCCACAACAAGAGAAGCCACTGCAATGAGAAGCCCGTGCACCGCAACGAAGAGTAGCCCCCGCTCACCACAACTAGAGAAAGCCCGTGTGCAGCAACAAAGACCCCACACAGCCAAAAAAAAGAAAAGAATGAAATACTAAATGCTGATTGGAAGCTTTTTGTATGCCGTGGTCTTGTCTTCTGGTAATTTTCATGCTAACTCTTCAGCTAATGACCAAAAGCATACCTTGGAGAAATTACAGGTTTGGCTCCAGACCACTACAATAAAGCAAATGTCACAATAAAGTTAGTCACATATTTTTTGGTTTCCCAGTGCATATAAAAGTTATGTTTTGGGCTTCCCTGGTGGCGCAGTGGTTGAGAATCCGCCTGCCAATGCAGGGGACACGGGTTCGAGCCCTGGTCTGGGAGGATCCCGCATGCCGCGGAGCAACTGGGCCCGTGAGCCACAATTACTGAGCCTGCGCGTCTGGAGCCTGTGCTCCGCAACAAGAGAGGCCACGATAGTGAGAGGCCCGCGCACCGCGATGAAGAGTGGCCCCCACTCGCCGCAACTGGAGAAAGCCCTCACACAGAAACGAAGACCCAACACAGCCAAAAAAAAAAAATAATAATAATAATAAATAAATAATAAATAAAAAAATTTTAAAAAAAAGTTATGTTTACACTATACTGTAGTCTATTAAGTGTGCAATCGCATTATGTCTAAAAAACTATGTACATATCTTAATTTAAAAATACTTTATTGCTAAAAAATGCTAACCGTCATCCATCTGACCACACAGGGTTGCCACACACCTTCAATTTGTAAGGAACACAATATCTGCGAAGTGCAATAAAATGAGGTCTGTGCCTGTATTGGAGGATTCCCAGATATCAACATCTGGAAGTCTGTCTTTGGGGATATTACGTTTTCTATAGAGAATCCCCCAGTTTCTCACCAGGAGTGTTAGGGGTTTAGGCTGGCAGGAATGGAAGCACAGCAACATGTGTTTGGCTTCTGGCATTCTGGGAGCTGCGAAAGGAGCTGAGGGTCGCACACTGATACGGAGGCTGCCAGTTAGTTTGCTAATTTCAGCTCCCACAGCTCAAGTCACCTGTGCCAGGTATCTACTCACGTGGAGCAGCTTTCCTTCACTTTCTCCAAAAAATCATCCTCTGGTTTCCTAAGGGGTGGTGGGACTTTAGATATTCATCAACTCCATCATCTCCCCTCTGTTTGGGCCCATCTTCCCGGATACATGGAGCCTGGAAGTGCTGGGCCTCAAGGACTCTAAGGAAAGAATCTAATCTCCTCTTCGATACTTACCTCTGGAAGCACCCAACATTTTTTTTTTTTTTTTTTTGGTTGCATTGGGTCTTCATTGCTGTGCACGGGCTTTCTCTAGTTGTGGCGAGCGGGGGCTGCTCTTCATTGTGGTGCGTGGGCTTCTCATTGCGGTGGCTTCTCTTGTTGCAGAGCCACGGGCTCTAGGCACGCGGGCTTTAGTAGTTGTGGCACATGGGCTCAGTAGCTGTGGCTCACGGGCTTTAGCGTGCAGTCTCAGTAGTTGTGGCGCACGGGCTTAGTCGCTCTGCAGTATATGGGATCTTCCCGGACCAGGGCTCGAACCCGTGTCCCCTGCATTGGCAGGCGGATTCTTAACCACTGCACCACCACGGAAGCCCGTACCCAACATTTATACTGTGTTAAATCCTTTAACCACTATATTTTCTTCTTCTGTTCTTTTTGTCCTTGAAGGTAATACCTTTTATACTGGTTTACTATCATTTTAAGTAGGCTTGGGAGGGAAAGGAGATAAAAATATACAGTTAGTGCGCCATTTAATTGTTTGCTTGGGGTGTCCTATCTCCCCTAACCCTTGAGTATAGGTGCTCCATCTCATGCTTATTTGTACTCATAGGGCATTGCATAGATTAACCATTGGTTTGTCGGCTGATACAGATAGAATGGCATAGGTGATCTTTTTCTTTTTCACCTGGCCTTATTTTATTATCATTTTATTTCAGTGCCTACACTGCTTTTCAAAAAGTGAATTGAAAAAAAATTGAAATCATGGCAGATAATAATTTTTCTCCTTTTTAAAATAAATATTTTAAAATGTTGAAATTCAATTGCTCTTTTGCTGATCTGATTTTTAGGAATGAGAGAACAAAGCACTACAAGTAGAGTACCTTTAAATGACTCATAATTACTCACGCAAATACATGTAAACTTGGATACGCAATTAGGCAGCTCATTATGTTGCAAATGCAGTTACATGCTTAAATTCATGGCCACTCCCTTGGCTCACCCAGCTGTCTCTCCTCTCTTAGGCTTATTTATGACTGGTTATTAATAAGCCCCAGCTGTCAGAATTTGAAAATACATGCTGGTACTAGTGGTGCTGTTCAACTAATAATAGAGGGAAAGTTTGAAAAGGAAGTTTGCCTTTGAGTTTATGTATTGCAGAGTTGGTCATCTTAGTTGGCAAAATCCCGTTCTCCTTCTGGAGATGCAGGCTATACATTTAGAAAAATTATGATTAATCATAATAGTGGTTAATGATAGTCACATTATAGTATACCCCCATCATCTCTGATCTGCAATTCTGAAATCCAAAAAGCCCTGAATTTTTTTTTTTATAACTGATCAGTGGCAAAACCTGAATCGCTTCATTAGGACTCAAATCTGACATGCAATGATGAGGCTCTTTCTAGTCTGTTTATCCAGATCGCCGGTATGAAGATGTATAGATTTTGCCGCAGAGAACTATTAATGTGTTTGATTATGGATCACTGACCCAGACCCCACTGAAGATTTTACATAAAAGCAGTATACATACTGTGTTACCTTTTGAAAATGCAGAAGATTCTAAGGTTTCAAATGCTTTTTGGCCCCAGTAGTTTCTTCTTCTTCTTTTTTTTTTTTTAATATTTATTTATTTATTTGGCTGCGTTGGGTCTTAGTTGCGGCACCATGGGCTCTTCATTGTGGCGTGCGGGATCTTTCGTTGCAGCGCATGGGCTTCTCTCTAGTTGTGGAGTGCCGGGTTGCAGCACGTGCGGGCTCAGTAGTTGTGGTGCTTAGGCTTAGTTGCCCCGCGGCATGTGGGATCTTAGTTCCCCAACCAGGGATCAAACCGCATCCCCTGCACTGGAAGGTGGATTCTTAACCACTGGACAACCGGGGAAGTCCCTGGCCCCGTTAATTTCTGATAAAGAGTTGTGGCCTTATAGTGAGAGTAACAGATTTCAGATTAGATGTGGGTTAAAATTCTAATGGGGAAACTTTAACTGGTACATGTTAGAACACTTGGATATATTACATACAATTAAAGTTTCCCATTTTTGTTCAAAGTTATTGTGAAAAAAGAAAAAAGTTATTTATTGTATGTTGATACAGTACTACCAAATGGAGTAATTAAGAATTTTCTTAGTTACTAAAGTTTTTAAAATTGTTTTTAAATCATTAGTTTAAAAGTGAAGGAACTTCCCTGGTGGCGCGGTGGTTGAGAATCCGCTTGCCAATGCAGGGGACATGGGTTCGAGCCCTGGTCCGGGAAGATCCCTCAGGGCAACTAAGCCCGTGTGCCGCAACTACTGAGCCTGCACTGTAGTGCCCACGAGCCACAAGTACTGAGCCCATGTGCCACAACTACTGAAGCCCGTGCACCTAGAGCCCGTGCTCCGCAACAAGAGAAGCCACCGCTGAGAAACCTGCGCACCACAACGAAGAGCAGCCCCCGCTCATCGCAACTAGAGAAAACCTGTGAGCAGCAACAAAGACCCAATGCAGCCAAAAATAAATAAATAAAAAATAAATAAATTTATTTTAAAAAGTCAAGATAACAATTTCATATTTAATTGCTGTGCTATATTATCAGTGATTTTCATATAAATAGGAAATACTAAGTAGCATTATAAGTAAATGGGAAAAATTATGGCATCTATATTGAATTAGTACAGTTTGGTTCTTTGTCTGTAATGATATTAATAATACTTTGTTGTTATGTTAATCACCCTTGATCTGTTAAAACCATCCATCCAGTAATCCTCAATCCTTATTTCTGCCTTAACCCAGCTTTAGGATGTGGCACAGTGGTTTTTCAAAAGAATGGGGGAAGGGGTACCCTTTTCTGTCAACTCCCTAAGAATCTTAATATTCATTGTCTTTCCTCCCCACTCTTAGTCATTTTTGTCCATTACCAGAATACATGAGAATTTTGAGGTTTTAAATTAAGCATATGTAATTAACATCTTAAAAGTAGATTGTAATCATACAGGCGGATGAGCTTGGGCACGTGGCATGTATTTTCATGTACCTTAAAATTGGTTCTTTTGCCCAAACGGATTAGAGCAAGTAGATACTCGGCTGCATTTCAGTCAAGGCCTTCCCAAAGCACACTGATAAAGATTCTTTCCTATTTTGGAGGACCAAGTATTTCTGTTTGAATTGATTGATGTGATTGTCATTAAAGTTGCTGAGGGACCCACGGAACCCTTTATAGCGGTTTGATGAGTCCGTTTCCAGTTCTCTACTTTTACTGACCTGTGACTTTAGGAAATTCTTATAAATAAACAGTGGAAAGTCATTAACAGATAAACTGAAGTTTAAAATAGAACAGTCTTCACCAAGTTTCTGAAACAAAACTCTTCTGGTGCATAAAAATGTAGATAATCAAGCAATAATCAGTTTTGACTGCAGTATAGAATATAGCAATATAATGACACTACGGAAAACCTAGAAACTTTTGACGTAGTAGTAATAGTACACCAGCTGTTAAAAAAGATGTTTTCTTCAAGTTGTAAAGCCTGAAATTTAAGAATAAATTAATATAGTTTTACGTATTAGTTGAAGGATTAACATATTTTATGAATAAAGACAGCGAGAATTTTTACACTTGAATTAATATTGTGGTCGTTATAGGTACATCAGAGCCGTGCACGTGCTTAAGCCCTCCTTATTAGTTAAGCCAACCACTGTTTTTGCAACTTAGTGGTAGACCTTTGAGGAAAGCTCTAATGTGGATAAAACCTTCAGTGAATACCAGTTAAATCAGTAATTTGAACTTTGTTATGGTTATTCTGATGTTTTTTTCTGTGAGTAGGAAGTAGGGAAATGTGATTAATAATCAACCCATTAGACTTCGTTTTGTTTTTGATGGAAATATTTCCTCCTGTAAAATTTAATGGCCATGAATTTGATTGCAGAGATTATTTTCCATAACCAGAGCTGTCCCTGGAGAGGCAATTTGAAACAGTTTCATTAGAATCCAGATAACTATCAAAAAGAGTGTTCTGGAACATTATAAAAAAGGACCATGTGAAAGTAAGTTCAGATCTGGTCTGATATTTTAATATTCCTACCCCTCATCCCCCAAGAAAAGTCAGTAAACACAGTGTAATCTTTTCATTGTCTTTGAAGCCCATGTTTATGACTGAAACTACTTTATTATGAGGTCCTTTGGTACCAGTGCCCCCTCGCATAGGAGGCAAAATAAATCTGACTTTCACTAAAAAGTGTTCTTATATCCAGTAGTTTTATGGTGAGGTATTTGAATGTTTTTATCTGAGTAAGGACAACTAGACAATTTAAAAAATACTTTTGCCAAACTAGACCCTTTAAGTCTTCATGCCTTGTGGAGTGGAATTCATGAATGCATTCATACATGTTTTATGTGTGACTAGATTTATTTATGAAACACTTAACTGAACACCTACTACTTGGCAGGCAATGTTCTAGATACTGGAAATTAAGCACTTAAAACAGATGAAGTTTAAACCCTCCCATGAGAACAATTTCTTGAGGATCTTATATTCTAGAAAAGTGCTAAGAGTTAGTGTACTTTCTTCCTCTCTAAAAGAGGAGACGATTGCTGTCCTAGGTTGTACACCAGTACATGGTCGAGCTTTGCTTTTGCATATTTGTGACTGATGGGAAGCAGATACCCTGTAGTTGCAGGTGCCTAAACTCTCACTCTCAGAAGGTGCCCCGTGGTTTTCCTAGCTTGCTCACGTGTTCATTCTAACCGGAAGTCCTTTCAAATATACTTACTGAGTGTCCCAACCCGGCCTGTTTCATCTAGCCCTTGCCCGTCTTCCACGTGGATTCAGCACAATCTCAGTTCATTGCTTTAAACGGCTGAGTGTGTGCTCATGTGCACGTGTGTGCGTGCACAAACCATCTGCTGCAGTTAGGTTTCTAACTCCTTGGGGAATAAGAGCATAGTCGGGGACTTTGGTTTAGCACAGTGCTTTATATATAGTAGCAATTAATATCAATATTTGTTAACTTCAAGCTACTGTCCTAAAATTGCTTAAAACCACAGCAGTTTCTTTAAAATGGTCTACATTGAATTTTTTTTAAAAATACCTTTCATTTCTTGAAGGTTTGTCTTTTATGGTTAGTCAAACCACTTAGCGTATCAAGACCTTTACCTCTGTTTTTAAAAATTGTACAGATTATGCAAGTAAGAAAATACTCCATGGGACTTTTTAATGCTCATTAAGAGTTGTTTTTCATGTTCATGAGCCCCATAGCCTTTGGCAGGAGTGGTGGGATCACCCTCTCTAATCAGGCAAAATAATAGAATTAATTAGTATGGCTATATCTTACATTTACTTTTTTTTTTTTTTTAATGGTTGAAGAGGATACTGGGGGCTGTCTTCCTTTGTTATAACTCTCTTCCTCCTACCTTCCCTTCTCCAAAAAGTTTAAGCTAGATTTAATAATTTCCATTATGAGTTTTGTTTTTTTTCCTCTGTATGATTGGTTACTGTCAAAATACACAGGCAAGAAGTCATTGGAAGTTTCATTTTGTAAGAGCCCAGAGTTCTCTCTTCTGAAAGCCTCCACCGTGAGGGAGGGTTTCGGTAGCTTGGCTCTCCCGCTGAGTGTTATTTCCTTTGGGATAAGCGTTGATCTCAGTGCGTGAGACGTCTGCTGGGAAAGATTTGTACCAGGGGCAAAAGAGTAAGAAGCAATCACCGTATTTTATGGAAGTAATTGGGTTACAAATTGAAGTATTCATATTTTATTACTTGGTTATAAATTCTGTTCAATCCTTTGTTCCTCAGCCTTTTATTGGGACTGATTGTGGATCCTGGCAGCCCATTTTAGGTTAAATCTAAAGAATTCTGTATACAGAATTTTAATTTTTAATCAATTAAATGAAGTGGACCATACAAGATAGAATGTAATTATCAAGTAATTCGTTGAAAACCTTTAAAAAGGATAATTCACATTTTGGACTTTTGTCATGAGTGGCAAACAAAAAGTCTGGTATGCCAAGTATGCTTTTGTAGATTCTAGTACTGTTTTGAATGAAAGAGATAATAGAATTATAGATGGATGTTATTATTACTACCTGAATTATTATTTCTATTTTCATAGTTCTCACATAAGGATATTCATTAATATTGTTGTGTCCCAGACTGAGATTTTTCCCTTACAGGTCTAAGTTCTCCCTACTTTGTTTTTTTCTCTTCCGTTATAGACTTGATTATGCATATTGCAGTTGTTTCTCAGTACTTATGATAGAATCAAGGATTTTTAAATTATATAAATATAATATGAAGTCTGGTTGTAAAACAACTCTTAGTTGACATGATTAGAATGCACATTTGCTAACCTTCTAATCAACGCCGGCAGGTTTTGGGTCCTGCTCCCAGGTGGTGTTCCTTCTTAGACAACTTGACAGAAGAATTGGAAGAGAATCCAGAAAGCACAGTTTATGATGATTACAAATTTGTCACCAAGAAAGACCTTGAAAATTTAGGTAAAAAAAATTATGATGAAATGTTTATAAGATTATTTCTACTTGTTTTTGTTTTGAGTTTTGAACATTAGAAGTGATGGAGTCACATTTATCTGATTTTCCAAATCTCGTTCTGACAAATCAGACATTAAACTTAGTATTTATAATCTCTGCTTAGAAAAAGATTCAGATAAATTCAACCTACTGAAGCTTTTTTGTATCTTAAATGAGGAATAATTTTTTTAACCTACCACCTATGTATAGGAAAAATATCAGTCAAGGGAGCAGTGACTTTCAAGTACTATTTGAATATAATAAGATTTTGAGAAATCTCAGAGACTGCACGGAAACGATTTTTGTCCCCCTGTAGGTTTGCTTATTAAAAGACCTAATCCAAAACTTAGAACCCATAGATTGAATCCTCAAATATGTAGAACCTTAACAGTTACTTAGGTTTAAAGAATACAAACCAAGAAATGCTTCTTAATAATGGCCAACATTTAAAATAGGGCTTAGATGTGCCAGGCGGTATTCTGAATGTTTTATATACAACTCATTTAATCCTCACAGCTATGGAGTGGATACTATTATGATTTCATTTTATAGGTAAAGAAACTGAGGCACAGAAAGATTTTTTTTTTTTCCCAGAAAGATTAAAGCAACTTGCCAAAGGCTTCAGTGGTTGGTAAATGTGAGGGTTAGAGTTTAAACTTAGAGTCCATGCTCTTAACCTCAGCCATACTGACCCCTCTGAAGAACATGTTTATCTTAGTTGACTAGTGCTGGTTTGTAGGATAACAAGAGTAGGTTTTGCTAATCTTGTTCTATTGTTGGGAAAAGGCTACATAACAAATTACTGAGAATGGGAAAACCTAGAGGGTCCATTCTCCACAAGCCTAGGCAGCTTAGTTGTCTAGAACAAATAGATGTACTATAGCAGTTAAATGCTAAAAGAAGATAGAATCGTATAACAAATAGATGAGAAGAGAGATTCTTAAACTCTATTTTGAAACTATATCTTTTAGCACAGTTAATCCAGGCAGAATTATGTTCTACTAGCTACCACCAAAATAATTCTTTAAATTTTAATGTGTTTAAAAAGAAAAGAGTTGTATTTAGCCTTTTAAAAATATGACTTATGGATGAAATAGGGTGAACTAAGTCTTCCTACTGAAGTGCCTCCTTAAATATCTCCAATGTAATTTTTACAGTATGCTTGTGTCATACTCACCTACCTTCTTAGATTGGAGACTAAAAAGTCATTGCTGTTTTGTGGATTTTAAAAAACTACTGTGTTTAGTATATTTTGGGTGTTTTTTCAGTCTCTTCACTGTGTTTATTTTGGGTGAGGAAGGCCGTGATAAAGGTTTAGATACGTTTTGTTAAAATGCATTCATACTGCCTATTTTTAAAACTATGGAAATAGATATAATATTCAACAAAATAAGTTATACTAGAAATCATCTTCATGTAAATTAGTAATATCTTTTAATATTAAATGAGCCATTGGTTATAATTTTTCAACAGATTTTACCATCATATATAAAACCTTTAAAATAATTTATGTTAAAGTAAAAATAAGGCCATGTCACTAACTTCCCTTATTTCTTAAGATTATAGCATTGAATACTTGCAAGTTCTGACATTTCCCAGTTATAGCCTTTAGCAGGTCCTATACCATGGTGTTTCCCAAAACGTGTTTCATGGGCCACTGTGTATGCAGTGCTGGATTTTGGCTGATATCATGGGCAATTAGAGATGGGCTGACATGGGCTCACATCCCACCGCTACCACGTAACAGCTCTATGACTTGGCCAATTTACTTAACCTCATTGTGCCTTGGTTTCCTCATCTATAAAATGGCAGTAGTAATGGTGCCTACCCGTAGGGTTGCTTGGAGAATGAATCAGATAATGCTTGAAAAGTACTCACCACAGTTTCGAAACATGATACATAAATGTTACCTATCATTTTAAGAGATTTGTGGCAAATAAGTTTGAGAAATGTTAGGTTAAGCCAAGATAAATCAGTTTCTCTACTAATGGACTTCTTTGAGCCTTTAATGCCATCATACACTATAAATATCCAGGAGGGGGAGGAAAATATGAAACAGTTCCCAGACTTAACTTGATCGTAGAACCTCTTCTTCCTCAAAGATCTCTTGGGACTAGTGTTCTGTGGAGCTAACGATGGGAAAAGCTGCTGCTCCTGCCAGATTCTCTGTGTAGAATTGTTTTAACATGAAAAGCTTTCTCCTGGAATGGGAATAATGCTGGGCCGTAAATGTAAATTTTATATACCTAATAGAGGAAACAAAAAATTACGAACCCACATGTGCAGGTACCTAAATGCAGATTGTTATGCACTGGACATTTCATTAAGGTTCAGCCCTCCCTCCCCCCGAACACCCCTACCACCTTTTAAGTTTCTACTGTGCAAATCCAAACCCTGTGGTTTTATTAACCTAATGAATTCTAGGAAAGTATTTTTCTGACCAAGTCTTATTACTTTATGAGATTATCCTAAATTTAATTTTGCCTTTTGATGTTGTTCTGTAATGTATACTGTTTTGTACATCTATGTGATTTTGCCTAGTAAGTGATTTTTAGGTCTGGAGGGATGTTAATTTCTAAAATTTGGAGATCAGGGTAATGTTTTCCTTGGAAACATAGTCACTTAGTATTATACCAACTAAAGCTGCCATTTATGTGAGTATATCATAGGTGGTCTTATTCTGAAGATAAATATTCTCATAACCTTTCTCTGTGTAAATATTTGCAATTAATAAATAATTTCTGTGACATAGGCAGAGCATCCTCTTCTGACCACCAGCACCACTGATTGTAAATGAAATCTAAATCTAGGAAACCCTGTGGAAGATACTGTTCAAAGCTTCCAAACACTGATTGGCATTGAACTTTTAATTCATCCATGATGAAGTATGTCTGTATATAATATGTATGTTGGTATAAATTTGCCAAAAGCTGTTCTTTTGGGGGAAAAACATGCCCTTTCTACATTATTGTTGTGACAGTGTCCTTTGTTTTTGGAAATTATGGGCCATAACAGTGGTCTCCCCCCAACCCTGGCACTGTTCCTACTTGGCAGTTTGAAAGTTGACAACCTAGTGTTGATCTCAGCATTTTTTGTTTGTTTGGGCTTTTTTTTTGGCCGCGCTGCACGGCATGCGGGATCTTAGTTCCCCGATCAGGGATCGAACCTGTGCCCCCTGCGGTGGAAGCGTGGGGTCTTAACCAGTGGACCGCCAGGGAAGTGCCCTCAGTATTATTTTTAAAGTTAAACTAGCTCATGGAATCCAAAAATCTGAGAACCACTTGTATAGGGAACCCTTCTTTACTTACCTGTCATAGTTCATAAAGACCTTGCCATCATTTTTATGCTTAGTATTGCATTAAAAATAAGTAAGGATGATATTGCTGAAGCAGAGTAAAATTTTCTTTGCAATTATTGAAGAAGATCAGTAATTCTGATCCTTAAATTTTTACTCAAAAGTGAACTTATAATCAAATTGTCATGAAAAATCGTTGAATTTTAATCAAGATTTCATAAAAATCTGCCCTCTTCTGATTAACTTTCCCCAGGGCTCACCCATCTTATTGGATCACCTTTTCTCCGGGCATATATGCATGGATTTTTCATGGATATAAGACTCTACCACAAGGTAACTACAAAACTACAGTTATTTTAGGTGACTGATGAGCGCTCTGTAGCCATTTCTTCTCTACTTACTTGCATTTTTATAAAACATACTTAAGATTTGTAAGCAATCTGTCTGTTCTTTGGCATGATAGTCATGCTGTATATGAGACATGCTGCTAAATACAATTCTCTTATTTTTTTTCCACTTTGAAAAGGTGAAATTGATGGTAAATCCATTTGCTTTTGAAGAATATAGGAAAGATAAGATCCGACAGAAGATAGAAGAAACACGAGCACAGAGAGTCCAATTAAAGGTAAATATTGTAGTCATCATTGAATGTACTAGAGAAGGGTACTTCACTTTTATTTATTACTCAAAGAAACCTGCCATCCATTTCTTAGTTTTTCCATCCTTAGTTTACATCTTTTACTGGTATTTTTGGTATATTTTATTTGTTGTGAGGGTGGACACTCTTTAGAGTTTTATCATTATAGACTCTATGGTAATGGTAGTGTGGAAGATCATGCCAGGCGAGCTGATAGTGTCCGTCCTACCAGGAAGATATGATGCTGTTTTCAAACAGGGATTTAGATTTTGGAGCGATGGCGCTTTGCTAATCCCCATTTCTTCCTGACATTTGGGAGTGTCTTAAGGCTAGCTGCTTGGATCATGGGAAATGGTCATTAGACTATGCCAGGGCCCAGACAGGAATCAGGCCACACTAGTTCTATTAACAGAGGGAATTTAATGTAAAGAATTGTTACCCAGGTATTAGAGAACTGAAAAGGCAGAAATACTGAGGTATTGACAAGAGAGGCCGTGGCTTCAGGGAGCAGCTGACACTCCAGGGCTGGGCGGCAGGAGAGAGGCAGGCCTGAGAGCCGGGACTCAGACCTCCGTGGAGGGCTGACAGCTGGCCGTGGGGTCCTCGAGGTAGGGTGAGGCTGTTCCCGGGAGCGGGGGAGAACCACAGAGTGGCCTCCCCGCTCTGCTGGAGCCACCTGTTGTTGCCAGGACAAAGAAGCATTGGCGGGTGATGTCACGCCAGCGGCAAGCAGAGGGGAAGCGCAAACCCCATCTCCTTCTGCCTTCCCGTCCCGACTGAGATCAGCCACCAAGTGATGCAGTCACTTCCAACTGGACATTGTTTAAAGCACATGCACACACTTCCAGCGCAAAAGACTAGTGACAGGTCTTTCCTTTTTCCAGATTATTTGTTAAGTTTTTAAAAGCAGTGAGTGTGTGTGTATATTGGCCAGGTCAGGCTAGGACACGGAGTCCTCTGTCCCTGCTCTTCGCTTTAACCTTTAAAGCTAAATTGTAGGTATTTCAGTACAGCTTTTTTTTTTTCACCTCTACTAGAAATTGCCAAAAGTTAACAAAGAGCTGGCACTTAAATTAATTGAGGAAGAGGAGGAAAAGCAAAAATCTACATGGAAAAAGAAGGTTAAGGTAAGATTTTATAAGGCAGAGAAAATATTGATAAATTGTCTCTCCATTTTCTTGACAGTAACTTGTATCTTTTTTCTTTTTACTTTAAAAACGCATTTAGTTTTCTGTTTTCCCTGCTTTTAAGATAGTATGTGCTCAATATGGGAAGTTTGTAAAATAGAATATAAAGAAGAAAGTCACCCATATAATTCTATCCAGACAAAGGCATCATTAATATTTTAGTGAATTTCCTTCCTGTCTTATTTCTCTTAAAATTATAAACTATAATAGCAGGATACTATTGTATATATAAAATATTTATCCTGGTTCTACAAAATAACACACATAGCTTCCCATTTTTATTAAAAATTCTTTCATAAATATTTTTGAGAGCTGCATATTTTATCTTGTGATGTATTTTAAATAATCCTTTTATTGTTAAATATTGAGTTTGCTTATTGTTTTTCTCTGTACTAACTAGGTTTGTTTATAACTTCACAAGTAACCAGTTTTCATTTAGACTTGGCATCATTGGGACTGTGCACTCCTATGAATACTGCTCTCCACATTCCGTTCCTAATGTAAAAGAGAGAAAGATCGGTCATAAACTAAGTAAGGGTCAATGCTTCATTTAGCTGATGTTGTCAAGACAGGAGGAGGTTTTTCTAATTTTCCCGGATATGCGAAGCCTTCCTCGTTCCTCCCCAGTGCTGTTTTCTCACCTGTTTAGATCAGGCAGGCAGATGACCAAGCTGGGCTGTCCTCTGGAATGAGGTGTAAACATCTGATCTCTCCTGCAAGCCTGCAGGACCTGCCTGAGTAGATAGATGGCTGAACCTCGTATCTGGGCCGGCTGTGTTGAGCTCTCAGGAGGGGATTGTTTGCTTGTTTATTCTTTCTCGGTTCTCTCTCTAGTTTTTAGCCAGGTGAGTGAACGGGAGATAAGTGAGCTCTTCATGTGTTTATTTTTGTACCACTCTCTTCAGTGACGTCAGGGGACTGCAACTAAAGGGTCTTGTGTCTGGCCCCCTTGCTAACTAGTTGTGTCATCATGGGTGACCCTCAGCTTCACTGGGTCATAGCTTGTTCTTCTATAAGATGCAAGAGTAGGACCAGCGAGGGGCGTTCTTGGCGCTATGATTTCTAAATGGGTTCATTCTCACTGTTCCCTCTGTCGTCCTTGGCCTCCTCATCCTTTCTGCATCCTCTTATCCTGGTCTGTTAGCTTCTTTTAATATGCTGTTTTTTCCCTTTTTTTTCCAGTTCTTTTTAATTTATTTTTTATTGGGGTATAGTTGTTTTACAGTGTCGTGTTAGTTTCTGCTGTACATCGAAGTGGAGTTCCCTGTGTTATACAGCAGGTTCTCATTAGTTATCTATTTTATACATATTAGTGTATATGCATTGATCCCAATCTCCCAGTTCATCCCACCCCCCCACACACAAGTAAATACATAGATGGCTTTTACGTTTCTATTTTCATTACATGAATAGTATACCAATGTTGAAGCAATGACTTAAACTTGTTATTATGTGAATTTATACATCTATATGCTATGGCTGTGCACCATCCTAATTTACATCAGTGTACTAAGTATATATGTATATCTTAAAATGTTTAAAATGTAAGTGCTTCCTGCTACCTTGACTTTCTCCTCAGAGTATTCACATTGATTTATTTTCTTTCTTCCTTTCTTTCTTTAATAAATTTATTTATTTATATTTTTGGCTGTGTTGGATCTTTGTTGCTGTGTGCGGGCTTTCTCTAGTTGCGGCGAGCGGGGGCTACTCTTTGTTGCAGCGTGTGGGCTTCTCATTGTGGTGGCTTCTCTTGTTGCAGAGCACGGGCTCTAGGCGCGTGGGCTTCAGTAGTTGCGGCACACAAGCTCAGTAGTTGTGGCTCGTGGGCTCTAGAGCGCAGGCTCAGTAGTTGTGCTGCGTGGGCTTATTAGTTGCTCCGTGGTATGTGGGATCTTCCCGGACCAGGGATTGAACCCACGTCCTCTGTATTGGCAGGCAGATTCTTAACCACTGCGCCACCAGGGAAGTCCCCACATTGATTGTCTTGTTAGCCCAACCTGAGGATGGTTAGGGAGGTAACCTTTCAGCTTTATATGTCATTCTGCAAGCTTAATGGAAGTGATCTTTGGATTTACATGCCCTGAAGTTTCAGTAAGGAGGGAATGGAGCTAATTTAATTTTGATACTTTGTGCAACACGGTATACACAGTTCCGGAGCCTTTTTAAAGGCCTTATGATTGTGGAGATGTGGGGGAAGCGTCCTTTTCTCACCATCCTCCCTCTGCTTCACAGACTTTTGTTGAGGTAGGGACGGCTGGAAGAGATGTAGAACACAGGCGGCCCTTGCTGTGCACGTTAGTGCAGGCTGGTAACAACGAGCCTGGGAGCTGAAAACATGCAAAGTGATCTGTAGAGTCAATGGGAAAATCATGGTTGTCTGTGCCTTTAAAACAGTTTTAGTCAAAACATTTATAGGGTTATCCTGTAAAGAGTCATCAGACTGTGTGCTGTTTCTACTGCAGGTGCAAAGAGGAAGAACCTTGGAAATTCTTATCTTCTTCCATCAAACAGTTCCCCTTCAGCTGTTGGAAGCTGGAAGCACGGTGTTTGTAGCTGTGTGAACTATAGAATCCCGCTAGAAGGTGGTGTTTGTAAAACGTGCTCCTCATCTGCTCTTAGTGGCTTGCTGACCCAAGTCAGGCTCCGTTATCAGAGCTCAGTTTCTTTCCAGAAATACTTAAATATAGTCATCTAAAAATCTGAGACTGTCATTAGACAGTTTGTATGATTCGTTGTTTAACAGTTTTATCTAATTAAATGACCTGGGGAATTCTCTGGCGGTCCAGTGGTTAGGACTTGGCGCTTTCACTGCTAGGGCCTGGGTTCAACCCCCTGGTCGGGGAACTAAGATCCCACAGGCCGCGTGGTGTGATTCCCCCACCCCCGCCCCACAAAAAAAGACCTTAAAAACCGTTCCTGAATTAAGGAAAGACTCCTTCATTATAATTGTAAAGAATACTTGAAAGAATTGTGAAATCCATCAGCAGTTCATTAGTCTTGTCTGGTCTTTGAATTCAGCTCTTTAAGCCCTCAGGAGCTTTAATAGCTCTGGTAACTTCTGACGTGAAAGTCAGTGTGGTGCGGTTATGTTCTGCTTTGGCTCCAGCTGAAATTTCATGGAGGCTGACAGTGAAATACGTTCCCAGATATTGCTACCACTGATAACATAATTAAAGTCTAATAAGATGTTTACCTTTCAGTTGATGTTGCATCTGCAATGGCAAGTGACCCACCGCATAATGTCAAGAAACATTATCTGGACCTTATCCAAACTTAGAAATTTGGTTGTATTAATTGGTGGTATTTGGTATTAGAAATTTGGTATTAATTAATTTGGTGGTATTAATTCTAATTAAGAATTAATTCATTTGTTCTTTCAGCTTTATTCTTTCAATCCAGGAACTTAGGTTCTTCAGCACTTGGAAATTTTCTTAAAAAAAATTTTTAAGTAGTCTTTCCCTGCTGTGATTCATGGTCACTTGTTCAAATTTAAGAGTGAAAGATTTGAAAAGCTGAGGGGAGGCTCTGAGGTGGAGACAGGGCTCCTCAGTCCTGTGTGCTGACCTGGCCAAGCGGTTTATTTGGGGAGGCGCCAAATGGCAGGGTCTTCAGCCTTTCCCTCGGCTGCTCCGAGCCTCCTGACTGGAGGGCGGTGGCCTGGCTGCCAGCATTCTGAGGACTGAGAACTCCCATCAGGGGGGCTTGGGGCGGCCGGGTGGGGGGCATCTCAGCCCCTCGCCCGCACCCCCTGGTGCCAGGTGCTCCCCTGGCCTCCCCGCGCTGTGGGCCCGGCTGGCCACGCCCTCCCCTGCAGAGAAGCCTTCCTTCAGCTGGAGACCGCGGGGGCTAGACCTTCCTTTCTTGCTCCTGCAGCCTCGTTGCTCCTGTTTCCTTTCCTGTCCTTCTCAGCGTTAAGGGTCTGTGTCTTTTTAAAGCCCCTTTTCTGTTGTTTTAGTGGGGTTTTAGCAGAGATTAGAAGATGCTCATGTTCGAACCACCATCTTTACTCAGAAGTCTGCATCACCTTAATTTCATAGATACCATAGCATTGAAAGAATTAATCTGTTTTAAATGTTAAGTATTTCTCATATATGTCACTGTGTTGGGACAAAATATTGATAATAAGCATCCTACTCAGATCTACACATAATACACTTCTTTGAGGCAGGGCTGTGGTATAAACAATACTTTAAGATGTTTCCTAAATTCCAGTGGCAAGTGTTTGGCATATGCACATGTGTATTTGTAGGGCAGCTCGCTAGCCAGACGCTCGTGAACTACTACAGCACATCACTAACTACATCTCAAACTACTTTTTTTTTTTTTTTTTTAAGACAGCTGTGAAAACAAACAATTAGACTAGGAAACTCTCTGATGGAAATATTTTTACAGCTGGGTTAGGAGAGTTTTTATTTTATATTTGTTCTAAGGCATACTTGTCTTTAGGCAATGCAACTTATTTGTTTTAAATTAAGGGAAAAAAAGAATACTAGCCAACATATCCTTTTTTAACATGTTTCTCAGTTATTTGTTAAATGTGATTATTTAATAATACAGTAAGATGAAAAAGAAAAGATTTCCCTTGGGATTTATATGTATATACATGAAACCTGAAAATGTATAACAGGCCAATAGCTATTCATGTGGTCTTTGGCAGTATTACGTATCCTGTGTTTACAGGTAACTCCAAAATTTATCTGGTTTATCCCCCTCTTCTCTCCTGAGTCCTGGTGCCTTGATTTTAGGCACCTAATGGTGTCCATCAGAATCCAGATGATGTTCTCCTTGAGCCATAGACTGAGTTAACCAGTCTTAAATGGAACATAATTTCTTTGTTTAACTTTTCTCATGCACTGGATTTTTTTTTAAGACAATTTTTACTTTAGAACAGTTTTACGTTCACAGCAAAATCAAGAGGAGGGTACAGAGATTTCCCATATACCCCTGCCCCGACACATGCGTAATCCCCCCTCCCCCCATTAATATCTCCCACCAGAGGGAACATTTGTTACAATCGATGGACCTACATTGATACATCATAATCACCCAGAAGCCCACAGTTTACATTAGGGTTTACTCTTGGTGGTGTTCATTCCACGATTTTGGACAAATGTATAATGACATGTATCCACTATTAGAACATCAGAATATTTTCACATCCCCTCAAATCCTCTATGCTCTCTACCTATTCATCCCTTCCTACTGAGCCCTAGCAACCACTGATCTTTTTACTGTCTCCATTGTTTTACCTTTTCTACAGTGTCATATAGTTGGGATCGTAGCCTTTTCATATTGGCTTCTTTCTCCTTAATAATATGCATTTAGGGTCCCTCCATGTCTTTTTGTGGCTGAAAACCTTCTTTCTTTTTTTTTTTTTTTTTTAGCATATAGTTGAGTTTTTTCCTTTTTTTTTTTTTTTTTTAATTTATTTATTTATTTTTGGCTGTGTTGGGTCTTTGTTTCTGTGCGAGGGCTTTCTCTAGTTGCGGCAAGCGGGGGCCACTCTTCATCACGGTGCGCGGGCCTCTCACTGTCGCGGCTTCTCTTGTTGAGGAGCACAGGCTCCAGACGCGCAGGCTCAGTAGTTGTGGCTCATGGGCTTAGTTGCTCCGCGGCATGTGGGATCCTCCCAGACCAGGGCTCGAACCTGTGTCCCCTGCATTGGCAGGCAGAGTCTTAACCACTGCGCCACCAGGGAAGCCCCCTTCTTTCTTTTTAACGCTAAATGATACTCAGTTGTTTGAATGTAGCACGGTGTACTTACTATTTAGCTACTGGGGGATGTCGTGGTTTCCTGGTACATGATTTCTTGCCCTTTCCTCCATCCTCTGCCTCGCTTTCTGATCGTCTCCAGTGACGGATCCTGACTTGCTGTATCGCCAGCTTTCTAGTCGCTTAAGCTAGACACTTGAAATTTTTAACCCTCTTTTTCAGTCTTCCTCCTCCCATCTCATCTGTAGCTGTATCTATCAGTTCGAACTTGGAAGTGTATCTCACTATCATCCTTTCCTAAAACACCCTTAGATTCCAGTTGCCCTAACTCAGGCCCTGTCTCTTTTCCCAGTTTCCTCAAGAGGCCTCTTCGTCTTCCCCATGACTCTGGTTTCTCCCTCAACAGCCCATCATGTAGCACGCTGCTGCAGAATCGCAAAGCAGGCTTCTTTTTGTCATCTGAGTTTCTTTTTTTTTTTTTTTTAATTTATTTATTTAATTTATTTATTATTTTTGGCTGCGTTGGGTCTTCGTTGCTGCGCGCGGGCTTTCTCTAGTTGCGGCGAGCGGGGACTACTCTTTGTTGCGGTGCGTGGGCTTCTCATTGCGGTGGCTTCTCTTGTTGTGGAGCACGGGCTCTAGGCACCTGGGCTTCAGTTGTTGTGGCTCATGGGCTCTAGAGCACAGGCTCAGTAGTTGTGGCGCACGGGCTTAGTTGCTCTGCGGCATTTGGGACCTTCCCAGACCAGGGCTTGAACCCGCGTCCCCTGCATTGGCAGGCGGATTCTTAACCATTGCGCCACCAGGGAAGCCCTGTCATCTGAGATTCTTGACGCACTCTTCTGTCTGTATCTTTCTCCTCCTTATCCTCTTGTTCCCTAATAGTTTCCCCTTACCTGCAGAATAAGGTCACGGTATTTAAAATTCTTTACAATCTGGCCTGATCAAGAATTGCTTTTTCAAATTTTGCCATTATCCTTGCATTATCTATTGCATTAGACTGTTCACCACTCCTCGGTGGTCTGGAAATGTTCTTCCCAAATTTCTATCTGTTGAAAACTACCCATCTTTTAAGCTTCCTCCCCGATGCATATCCCCTGTGAACCCTTCTGAGGTGTACCTTGTTGGAATTACTTTTTACCTCTCTGCTCCTAGAGCACTTTCAACTCTGTTTAGCATCCTTTTTAAGGTGCCTTGTAGCATAGAGGTTTGTTTGCTTTTTGCTCATTAGGTTGTGAATGCCTTGGGATCAGGAGCTAGAACTTACCTATCTTTGTTTCTTCCTTGAATCTAAATCTGTCTTGGAAATGATACTTAGTCAGGGAAGACTTCGATATATCTCAAATATATATTCAGTATATCATAGAATTTTAGTAAGGGTTTGTCAGATTTTAGGTACATACAGGTAATAAACAACCCAAGTTCCTTAATGTCTCATGGTTTACCAATTTTTTGTGTAGCTCAGTTATACAACATTCTGAGCTCAACTACTTACAACCTTATTTACTCCCAATAGTGGAGAAGCAGCCAGTAAAATAGTCTGTTAAGTAGAGCCATAGTTTACCACAAACAGGTTCATTTTTTCCAGCCTGTGCTTAGGCTGTTTACTTTACAAACCATGTTAAGTAGGTTAATGTATCTGGTTTCCAAGCCTATTGCAGATAAGGAACAATAGGAGAGCCCTGAGTGTATAAGATTATCATCTGTTTAAGTGAACAGATAAGTTTACAGTACATTCTAGAAAATGTTTCTGTTCAGAGTGGTATAAATAAAAGGGAATGCAGTGTCAGTCCTGAGCTATCCAAAATGGGTCTCAATAGTAAAGTTTTATTATGTCAAAATCGCAGTGTCACATTATATCCTTTGAGAACAATTAAATGGCCTAGGAGAAAAAGATCGACGAGGCTGTCCTGTGAGGGAAGGAAATATCCCTTAGGTTTCCGAATAACTCAGAGTCAGTAAACTTACACCACCAGCTCCCCACCTTGTTAATTCTTGACTTATTATTGATGCATACCTCCTCTCCCAGTTTTAGAATATGAAGTTGAAAGTCTCACTAATTTTCATTCAGTATAGTAGCTATGCTTAAAAAGCCATGTTTCAGAAACATGTATTTTCTTGAAAAATGTTTTTGCATCCAAAAATGTTAATTGAAGAAAATTCTTTCTAATGTATTAAGCATAAGGTTAGGCCAAAAGACTCAGTCTTAGCTCATTGTGTGCAACGGCCAACTAACACATATTTTCTGTGAAATAGGTGAATAGAATTTGATTGTGGGTAAGAGATAAGCAATTAGAAAGTTCTGGAAACTGATTCTTTTAGCAATTTCATAATAATTTAATAAGTTGTGCTTTATGTAGCTTATTAATTTATTATTGAGTAAAATGTTTTTAAGCCATCTTTCTGGTCAGATTTTATTCCAATATTAACTTAAAATTTTGACATTCTTTTTCTTATAGAGCCTTCCTAATATTCTCACCGATGATCGATTTAAAGTTATGTTTGAGAACCCTGACTTCCAAGTAGACGAAGAGAGTGAAGAATTTAGGCTTTTGAATCCACTTGTTTCCAAACTTTGTGAAAAAAGGAAGAAGAAACTAAGACTCTTCGAGCAACAGGAACTTCATGAAAAAGTAATGTACTCTTTATCATTTAGAATTTGCTCCTGTTTGTTTAAAATAAAGTTTTCTGTGTAAGTTGAAAGAGTCTTTGAACAAACTTGAGCTGTAATTTGTTTGACCTTCAGCTTAGGAATATATCTTATTTAATTAAAGATGTTTTTTCCGATGCATGCGATGTCACGTACTCTGATGGGCTAATGCTGTTTAAGAGAAAATAGTGGGTCAGTGTTTTTGGTTGGGGGAGAGGAGCTGCTTCTTACTATTTTTATTTTCAGGAAGAGGAGGAAGAACCGGAAGGAAAACCAAGTGATGCAGAAAGTTCTGAGAGTTCGGATGATGAAAAAGCCTGGGTTGCAGAGGTCAGGAAACAGCGCCGACTTCTCCAACAGGAGGAAAAAGTGAAGCGGCAGGAACGGCTCAGGGAGGACCGGCAGACGGTCCTCAAGCCCCAGTTTTATGAGATCAAAGCAGGCGAAGAATTCAGAAGCTTCAGAGATTCTGCCACAAAGCAGAAGCTGATGAAGTGAGTAGCACAGCCTTCAGTGATGGTTCCTCGAGTTGTCCCAGCCTTGCTTTTCTCCTTGCCCTAAAGGCGGCATTTGGATCTTTGGAGTTAATGTGAGGGAAGCACCACAAGGCCTGAGGGGAAATACACTGGTCTTTACTGTGATTATTTTTAACAACTTTTTGAGGTATAGTTTACATACAATAAGGTGCAGGGTGTGGCCCCATGAGTATTGGTAAATATATACATTGGATCACTTTTATACTGCAGAAGCCACTCTCTTAAATTATGGTGGTAATTAAGAGGTAACAACTTCTTTAACAGAAAGTTATTTTTAAAAGTTAGAATTTCAGTTATGTTTACCATCATCGTAGTTTACCTGATTATTAAAAAGGTCACTTGGAAAATTTGCCAGGAATTTTAAGTCTCTTGTAGGCAAACTGAGAGATCAGAAAGAGTGGTATTCTAGAATAGTCGAACACATAGAGACAGAAAGTAGAATGGTGGTTGCCAGCGGTTGAGGGGTGGGGAGACATTGCTTAATGAGATACAGAGTTTCAATTTGGAATGATAAGAAAGTTCTAGAAATGGGCAGTGGTAATGGTTGCAGAATAGTGTGAATATCCACTGAACTGTTCACTGAAAAATGGTTAACATGGTGAGTTTTATGTTATATATATTTTATCACAATAAAAAAATCCACCTTAAAAGAAGTGGTATTATTTGAACAGTTTCAGTTGTCAGGTGTCTAAGTAAGGAACTAGCTGGGTACGTAAGCCCAAAGCGTGTATAAGCTCTAAGTCACCCAGGTCTCTGCTTTGAGAATTTCTAGGCTGAGTATTGATATACAGGATTTGGATGTGATAGCCAGTCAGAGTAGAGTACCTTGTAAGAAGAGCCTAAAGGTCTGGGGAGCCAAGGCAAGGGGAGGAGGAGGAGGACCCGAGCAAGACCGGCGAGGCATTAGGTCAGGGGCAATACCAGCGCTGTGCCCCGTGCTTTTCTAGCTCCCACCTTCCCGTTTTGAAAAATGTGGTTTTTCAGACAGAAGAAGGGGGAAAAGGTGGGGAGGATATTGATAGACAGGCTGACTTGTTTCTGGAATGGAGATATGCCTATTCATCTTTATTTCAGCAGTTTCTGGCAAATATCTGGGAAACCAAATGTTGAGCAAACCCTTCAGCTTAGATCCAGGAGCACCTAGAAATTCTGGTTCTGACTAACAAAAGAGACGTTGGTAGACAAAGAATCTAGTGATAGGCTTAATATCTTTTGAAGAAATTTTCTTTACCTGCCAACCTCACTTTTTTTTTTCATAACAACTTTCTTGAAATATAGTTTATATAACATAGAGGTCACGTACTTAAAGTGTGTAAGTCGATGGTTTTTAGCCTATTCACAGGGTTCTGCAACCACCACCGCAGTCAGTTTTAAAACATTTTCATCGCCCCCAAACAAAATTCCTTACCCCGTTGGTATTCACCCCCATTTACCCCACCCCATCCCCGGCATCCACTAATCTATTCTCTACCTCTATAGATTTGCCTATTCTGACATTTCTTTTTTTCCTTAATGTTTATTTATTTATTATTTGGCTGTGTCTGGTCTTAGTTGGGGCACGCGGGCTTCTCTCCAGTTGAGGCGCATGGGCTCCAGAGCACGGGGGCTCAGTAGTTGCGGCGCACGGGCTTAGTTGCCCTGCGGCATGTGGGATCTTAGTTCCCCGACCAAGGATCGAACCCACGTCCCCTGCATTGGAAGGCAGATTCTTAACCACTGGACCACCAGGGAAGTCCCTGACATTTCATACAAGTGGAATCATACAGTACATGGCGTTTTGTCCAACTGCTTCTACTTGGCATAATGTTTTACATGTTCATCCATGTTGTAGTATGTGTCAGTACTTCATTAGTTTTTATTGCCGAGTAATATTCCAGGGTAGGGATATACCACATTTTATTTATCCATTTATCAGTTGAAGGATATTTGTGTTGTTTCCAGTTTTTGCCTATCACAAATAATGCTACTATGAACATTTGTGTGTGTGTTTGCATAGGCATGTGTTTTCATTTCTCCTGGCTGCGTACCTAGGAGTGGGATTGTTGGTCCCATGGTAACGTTATGTCTAACCTTCTGAGAAACTGCCACACTGTTTTCCAAAGAGGCTTCTTCATTTTACGTTCCATCAGCAATATGTGCAACCTCGCTTTTTATGTAGCTGTCATTCTTAGATTTTTATTCGGAGTCCTACTCAGAAGCAGAGGGAAGACTGCTTGTTTTCAGTATTCTGATTCCGTGGAGTGAATTTCTTTGTTAGATTATCTGCTGTTTTTGTCTTGCATTATTTACCCCTAGCTCCTGGATCAGTACCTAGACCCGAGTAGGCACTTGATAAATCCTTGTGAGAGTGTGAATCTTCTATGCCTTGCCTACATGTCAGGCAACTCTGGAAGTTACCCTTTCAAGATCTGCTGAAAAAGAACTCATTTACCTGAAACCCAGGAAAATCTGGGAGCAGTTGTTTTCAGGGTAACCATGGTAACAGGAAGCCACGATTTCGGGGTGGGAGACATGACTAAACTCACTGACATTCTTGTTTTGCCTGTGGGTTGTAGTAGGATATTAATGTAAAAAACAAAAGGGATGAAAATTTAGTATTTAATGATAAATAATAGCTAAGTTAATGCACTGCAGTTACACGTTCTTACTAAGTTAAACGTCAATAAGTTAAACAATTTTTTTGAGAAGAGGAGCTATATGAGTGATAATACTTACACAAGCTTAAAAGCCAAATCCAGTTGCTTAAAGTAATAACCCTTTGGTATGAATAGCCTGCAGTTTGCTGGCATTTTGGCACATACTGCTTATTGAATTCTGGTCTTGACTGGATTATTCTGGCAAATTCTGAACTTGTAATATTTTAATGTTATTTAATGAAGCATTGAACCATTTATCCTTCAGAGAGCTATAGTGATTCCTTATGTTTATTCTGTGAGTTACCACAAGGCAATCAACAAAACACAACATCAGAAGCAAGTGTATTATGTTTAAAAGTTCACTTGGACTTGCCCAACCTTAAAAGCATTTCTATAAAGGGAAAAGTGAAGAGTGAATCCCGACTGAGTACTTGAGTGAGTCCTTTGCTTGACGTAGTAACAGGGCTTTAGATAAATGCATATGTCTGTCAGCACCTTTTCATATGCCTTCCAGTGTGCTGCGCTTTGTTTGTGTGTCTGTTCATCCACCTGTCAGCCTCTCCACCCACCCATTCATCAGTCAAGCATTCATCGGGTGCCTCATGTGAGCAAAGTGCTGTTCTAGGCCCGGGGGATGGAAAGGAAAAGCACAGCTCACATGCCCGTAGCATTCCCATTCTCGCTGACGCCGTGAGCTGTCCAGAGGCCTAGGGAACGTATACAAGGAAGAAAGAGGGTCAGTTTTTAGAGATTTGAGGACGTCTTTATTAGAGGTCCTATTAAAACTGGTCTCTTGACAGAAAAAGATGAGCACAGAAAGCAGGGTGGGAAAGCTGGCATTCTCGCCGAGGGCACGGCGTGGAGAGAGGACTGCTGCGTGGGAGTGAGGGAAGCGCGGAAGCGCCCTCGTTGTGCAGCGGGAGCGCAGAGCGAGTGGCAGGGGCCCAGCTGACGAGCCGGCCGGAGAGGCGTGTTGGGCCCCGACCCAGGTCCTGGCGGGCCAGGGAGGGGTTTGGGCTCAGAATAACGTGATCAGATCTGCTCAGCCCCTCCTCCCAACGATGGAAATACTTACACAGGAAAAGCAGTACATGTTTGTTGTAGAAAATAAACATAAAAACATAAGCGAAAAAGTCCCTATTTCCCAGAGACTGTTATGAAATACCGCAGTTTTAGAGAGTAAATGCAGGGAGAAACGGCCTGTGAGGTCAGCTCACAAACTGTACAGTAGTCTCAGTGGGAAGTGACGAAAGCCTGAAGTGTGGGGTGGAGAGGAGCATGAGTATTTGTAAGCATGTCTAAGAATAAGACACACGCTACAACATTGTTTGGTTACTAATTTAATATCAGAGGAGTCAGGGGTGATGTTGAAATGTCTAGCAATGTTGCCACCGAGATAAGGGATACAGAATGAAAAACAAATTTAAGGCTAAAGTATTGAGCTGGGTGTTCAGCACATTAAGTCCGCAAGACCCAAATGTCCTCTTGGTAACATCCAGCTGACAAATGGAAATGTAGGAGGTGGGCCAGAGACATTGGTAGAAGAGATACCAGCTTCATTGTGGGACTGAAACTGTGGTATAAAAAAGACTTCCCACAATTATGTAGAGGGAGATGAGGGCTAAGAGTGGAGCCCTTGGGAACAACAAGTATTTTTCTTGCGTCTGTGATGAAAACCGTACACCTCTCTGACAACATACAAGTGCAGGCAAAGTAACACATATGATTTTAGAGGTGTCGGGAATATATCGCTAGGCTGGGGCTGAGAATTCTGATTTAGAGGGCTGGTAAAGGAGAATATGGGCAGTAAACATTACTAAGGAGCTGCCCAAGAGGCGGGAGGAAAACGAAAGAGCCAAGCATGGGGAGAATTTCACCGAGAGGGGCGTGGCACAAATGTCAGGGGGAGCAGGGGAGTCCCCGGAATGGAGGTTGGAGAAAGGCCGTAGGAAGGGTGTCTTATTGCGATGAATTTCTCAGGATTGATGAATGAATGGGAGATAAAAGAATATTGTGAACAATTAGCATAGATGGTTCTTTCAAGACATTGGCAGTGAAAGGAAGGAATTCAGAGCCAGTAACTTGGTAAGAAAGGGTTTTTAGGCTTGAGAGATGTGACTTATCAGTACACAGAGGGGAAGGGGAGAGTGAAGAAATGAGAGACTGGACTGAACTGGCAGAGCCGAATTAGGTGAGCAGTCAGGAGTGAATGGGGCCAGGAGCACCAGTACATCTTCAGAGACAAGGGAGAGAAGTCAGGACGAGTGGAGATGATTGTGTTTCTAGGTAGAAAGATTGGGAGTTCACGCCGGCTGGCCTCCGTCAGGAATCTGGGCACATCAGCCTCTTCAGTTACCTGGGGCAGCCTTGGTCTGCGGCGCATGATGTAAATATTGGAAGTGTCTGTTGGTAAACCCCAGAGAAAGAGTCCTTGGGATAACTTTCTAAATTTCAGTAGTTGAGGATAGCCCCTCTTCTTGGGTAATAAGTACTACATGCTAGGTGGCCCTTTCAGCCCAATTCATGAGAGCATTCTTTGAAGCACCTACCCTGTGGTAGGTCCTGGAAATTCAAAGATTTTTAAGACATTTTTTGCCTTTGACGACCTCATCTTCTTCACCAGCTACTTCAGTAGCTCTTGGTGAGCTGCCTATCATGTCTGCAACCTTATCCACTTTAAATTAAATAACTATGGCCAGTTTTTACTCTTCAGCTAATTTTCTTCACTGATTGTGGATAAGAACTAAAAGAATGCAGTCTCATTTTTAATATAAACATTTTTGAAATCTAATTTTGAAAGCAGTTTAATTCCAAACTTTCACTTTAAAAAAAAGAGAATCTTTTATTATTCCAGTAATATGTGCTCCAGTAATACACGAGCATATTATCATTGTAATACTTAGGAGCACAGGATGAAAGGTGAAAGTCCCTTCTTCCCCACACTCCCTTCCTGAGGTCCTGCTCTGGGCGCCTTCTTAGATTTCAGTCACTCCCGTGTATGCACACACTCACGTGTACAGTTGTAGCTTTTCTGCCTTTGACATGAAAGGATCACACTAACCTTGTTGCTGTTTCACGTGCTCTTTTCATTGAACAATAAGTTTTGAAATTTTTTCATTGTAAATACATGGAGGTCTGCCTTATGGCTGCATAAATATTTCGTAAGATGGATGGGCCATGCTATCTAATTTTGGATGTTGAGGTTGTTTCTTGTTTTTCTCTTCCTTTTTCACAGTTATAAATATGTACACATGTGCAAGAATTTCTTTAGACTGCCTTACCTAGTGATGGAGTTTGCTGGACCAAAAGAGGTGTGCGATCAATTTGGCCAGATCGGCCTCCAGAAGGGCTTTGGGCCCTTTGCCCTCTTGCCAGGATGCCTGTTTCCCCACACTTGCAACAATAGTGGATATTAGGGATCTTCTAAAATTTTAACTGAGCTGCGAGTTGAGATAACCGATTTCATGGTTGCTTGAACTTACATCTGCTGAGATAGAGGCTTTGAAGCCACCGTATGCAAACTGAAAGCACTGAAATAGTTTCCAGTAACCTTTACAGTGTATGTAAATATTTGTCAAAGTTATATATTTAAAACGAAGTACTTAAATTTTAAATACTTCTGTTTCTCCATTCTCTTCTTACTCCCTTTGATGTAGACTGTGTGGGGTGATTCCTTTCTCTTAAGCTCATTTCACTCTTCTCAATGCTGTACTAAAGCAGGTGCCTTTAGGTACGTCTTCCACTCCCCTACCTCCCTTTCCTCACAGAGTGATTTAAAAACTCTGTGAAGGAGCATTATTTTTAATTAGTTTCAATTAAGGAAATAGATACTGGTGTGTGTGTGTTTTTAAAGCCTCAAAGAAGTAAATCATTTAGCTGTCCTGGGGCATCTAATAAATATATAATTTGATTTTTTTCCCCTCGTAGTTTATGCCCATTTTTCTTCATTCTTTTAACGCAGCCGTACTGATCATTTAGGTTCTTCCCCCCCCATACCCTCTCCATCCCATACTGAGTCGTTCCTGTGCCTTTCCACCTTCTGCAGCCCATGGCTGTCTTCTTAGCAGTCCCCGCAGATGTGGGGGAGTTTTGATCATCTTGTGACCGGCAGGGGGGTACTTTTTCCCTAAACCTCTTAACTTTACCGTCAGTTACAAAGCAGCCGGAGGCCTGCGACCCAAAGCCTAGACAGGAAGAGGAGCAGGACGGGGAGGGCCGGCCAGTGCTGGGCGAACGTGAGGAGGACGGGCAGGGGGGTTTCTGTGTTTTCTTCTTCGGTTACAGTAGACAGTTTTCAGGGGCCTGACTGCGTCTTCAGTCACCTCTGAGCGAATTCACACTTCGGGAATTCAGGCTTCGGGACTGGTGGTTCACGGCCGCTTTCCGCGAGCCGACTTTAAAGGGGGGGAAGTGGGACCTGCTTTACTGCAGGAGCCTCTGCCCTCGGCCCCTGCGTCTGATCCTCTGCCACGGCTCCTCCTAAAGCTCAGGTCTCTCCAAGGAGCTGAGGCAGAACAAGTTGCTGCAGGTGCCCGGCCAGGTACACGGAGAGGAGACCAGAGCTTCTCTGCCCTATCTGCAGGAAATAGGTCATCCTGAAAAGAGTAGTAATTTCCCACAATTTACTTGAAAAGTCTTTTTCTTCCCAAATTAGTGTTCTCTGTGTACCACCTTGTCTCAGTGGCTCCATACTTATTCAGAATTCCTGTTACCTTTAAAATCTCAGCACTTGTAGCTCTGAAAGGAAAGAACAAAAGTGCAATGAAGGACTGGAGGAATTTGCAGAGCTGACATGAGTCACAGGCGCGCTGGAGTCAGTTTACACGTCACCTTTGAGTTCTGCTTAAGTGAAAAAAAGGCGAAACCAAACCTTAATTTCTCATTCAGTTTGTCATGTGGAAGCTTGTCATTTAGAATACTTAGTGGACACATTTCCTGAACAAACCTTTATAAATCAGGCATGGTCTGACACACGCCTGGAAACCAGAAATTCTTCAGGTGGAATCCTGGTTTTAGGCTTGAATCCGTCTGTGGCCTGGGGCAAGTCATAGAACATCTTGCCTCCCTTTGTGCCATCTATAGAGGATAAGCGCTTCTGTCTCAGGGATGTTGAAAGGATTAATTAGTTAGTCTGTTAAGAACTTTGAAGATGAAAAGTACTTTAAAAGTGCTTCTTAATAACATTATTGCTTAGAAAACAGTGCCACTTTTATGCTAACCACGTTTATGTCTCAAATCATGTAAAGAAGGTATATTTAGTACTAACTAGTAGTCATAAACTAGAGGTAGGGCTTTCAAAGGTGTAAACATCAAACATTGGCTTCAGAATTTCAAAGGAGCATCACTTTGTCTAATGGATCATTTAGGAGTTGTGTTCTCCTCAGTAATTAGTTACGAAGATCATATTTCAGGAAAAAGAAGACCCTTTCATACAGTGCACACCCCCCCTTTTAAATTCAACCAAGTTTTTTCATATTAACTTTTAAAAAGGGTGCATTCAGTTTTAAGTTGGTGCAAGGAGGATTGGAAAGGGAAGTATATTTACTTTTTTTTTGAGGAAGGAACCGAATAGAAGAGAAAACCGTATTCTTGTTTTTTGTTCCCTCTCTTCTCCCCTCCTAGTTTCATCCCAGGGATATGAGGGTGTTGCTTTTTAGCCTTTTCTAGAAGGGCTAGAGCTAACTTTAAAACTTACTCAAAATGTCTATCTTTAGGCTTAATTCTGTTTTTTCCCCTCTAAACCAACTTAACAATGATCTGATTTTATAATAATACATTATTTTAAGAACATTCAATGAAGTGTTATATAACTGGTACAAAATTCAAATTTAACGTCTTGATTGTTGTACATGGCAGTGAGTTGCCGGGCACAGCAAACCATAGCAGGGACAAAGATGATAAAAAGAGACCTTAGAAACATGATCAAGAGATGAAATGAAATTGAAATTTGGGCAAATTGTGTCAGAAAGGGTAATTCAGGTAAGAAATTGAAAGGAAAACACCTGGAGAAGTAGCAGTGAATAGGGCTGGATCAGATAGAATTTACCCTCAGTGTAACTGCTTTTGTTTTCTCTGTGTAATCAAACGAGTATTCATGTTTGAAGTTGCTCATACTGTGGGTGATGAGTGTGGTCCGTGAGCTAAGACCAAGTGAAGGAAAAATCAGAATTCTCATATCACGTCTCTGTGGCTTGACCTGGAGAGCTTCCTTTGCAGAAGGTGAATGAGTTGCTGAGATGCTCACATACCTAACTCATGCGTGGATTACATATAAAATGCTTTAGCAGCGTAAGTGCCGCTGACCATTACAGTAAATTACAGGCTTCAGAAATATTGCTCCTTTGCATTTTGGCTTCAGAAATGTGATTTAGTAAGATAAGTAGCAAGCATTGAAATATGTGGAACCACCACTTAAAATACTAAATTAGTGGGTGTTTGGGGCAGCCATTGTTTCTACTAGGGATCTGCTGAGTCTGGATAATGACGGTTTGAGTGCCTGCAATTCTCTCCATTGATAGTATTAAACGAATGCCATTTTCTGTCTTTACCAAATTTGTAAAAGATCATTCTTCGTGTGATCAATTACAATTAAAACTTGTTTCAAATGGTAAATCAAAACAAAATGCTAATTAATATGTCATTCTCTTAAATTTCCTGCAGTAAAACCCTTGAAGACCGGTTGAAACTCGAAGCGAAAAATGGGACATTGAGTGTATCGGACACCACGGTTGGCAGCAAACAATTGACATTTACGTTAAAGAAGGTAAGTTGCTTTTTAATGTTCTTTTTTAATTTACAGAAGAAAAATAGGCCTCCAGTAGTGTTGTGCGTGTGTGACCTCAGAGCTGCCTTCCCAAGTTTTTCCCCTGTTGAGGAGCCGTGTTGTCTTCAGGCATTTTTCCTGCCGCCAGGACGCGTCCTGGGCTGCAAGCGCACTGCTTGGCCTCGGCACAGCTGGCGTTGTTTCTGGTGTCCTGAGGGAGACAGGGCCTCAGTGACCCCAGGCTTGGTGCTGTTGGTGAGGAGCTGCCGTGTGGTTTCTGGGTGGCTGGACCACGTGAGTGGGGCCTTCTAAAGCAGAAGTCGTGACCTCCTGCGGTATAGTGGACTGGTTCAGACTCACGTGGACTTAAAGGAGATCAAGAACTGGTGAGTTCCGATATGTTCGTGGCAGTAGGATCAGCTTGTCCAGCGTAGATAGTTTCTGTCAGTAGTAGGTTATTCTAAACTGACTTATAACAGTCAGTTCTTTAGCCGGCTTTGATGATGCCTGGCGCCCACTGAAGGAGGAATAAGCTGCTCTGAACACTTGCTGGTAACTCGTCAGTGAGGCTGTTGCCGAGTCTTGGCTCCCCGCGCACCGATGCCGAGTACAAGTACAGAGACAGAGGTTCGGGAGATAAGAAGTAGCGAGGCTTTTTATTTTCTTTGCCAGGCAAAGGGAAGACACAATAGGCCAGCGCCTCAAGAACTGTGCCCCCGCTCCCTGGGGAGTTACAGGCATCCTTATAGGGGAGTTCGCAGTCCGAAGTGAGTGATAAGGATCAAAATGGTGAAGGTCTTACATTCTTCTTCTTCTTGCATTATTTCAAAACAGTCCCCACTGGAGTCAGGCAACCGGGTAATTGGGTCCGGCAGCCCGGTAATTGGGTCCGTTAGTCTCTGGGATATGGGTCTGTGACCTCCTTTCTGAAGTGCAAACAGCTACAAGGGGTGATTTGCTACAAGAGATTACAGGGGGAGCAAATACCAGGTGCAGAATGTAAATTACACAGGATTAGGGGTGACCGGTTAGCTTTGTGAAGGACAAATCTAACTACAGACACTACAGATTAGTAACAGTTAAAATGAAACTAGGATTGATTAACTCTTGCAGGCCAGGTTATGTTTCTTCTCTAGCCTGTTCACTGTTCCCTTTATTTTTCTTTGTTCTCAGGAGAGGGAAAACTTCTTTTCTATTTTTGCTACATGGTTTTGTTTTTCAAATTTTTTTTCTCATTTAGTCCATCTTCCTTAATATACATTGTCACCAAGAGGGAAAGAGTAAGAAAGACTCCGCCTCTGATTCTTTTTTAAAATTGAGTTATAATTCACATATCATAAAATTCATCCTTTTAAAGTGTACAGTTCAGAGGTTTTAGTATATTCACCAAGTTGGGTGTTCATTACCACTGTCTAAATCTGGACCATCCTCATCGCCCCAAAAGGAAACCCCTTGTACAGTCACCCCATACTCACATCTCCCCTGCCTATGGATTTGCCTGTTCTAGACACTGTATATAAATATAATCATACAGCATGTCTTCTTTTGCGACCAGCTTCTTTCACCTTAGCATGTTTTAAAGATTAATCCATGTTGTAGCATGTGTAAGAACTTTATTCCTTTTTATGACTGATATTTCATTGTGTGGCTATACGACATTTTGCTTATCCTTTAATCTGTTGATGGACATTTGGGTTGGGTTTTTTGTTGTTGTTATTATGAATAATGCTGTTGTGAAAATTCAGGCATGTGTTTTTGCGTGGACTCGTGTTTTTGTTTCTCTTGGGTATCTACCTAGGAATGGAGTTGCTGAGCCACATGATAACTGTTTAACTTTTTGAGGAACGGCTAGACTGTTTTCCAAAGCGATGGCACCATTCTGCATTCCCACCGGCAGTGTATGAGGGTTCCATTTTGTCCCCATCCTTGCCAACGCTTGTTATTCTTCGTCTTTTTTATTGTAGTCATCCTAGTGGGTGTGAAGTGGTATCTCACTGTGGTTTTGATTTACATTTTCCTGGTGACTAGTGAGGGTAGAGCATCTTTTCATGTGCTTATTGGCCATTTGTATATTTTCTTTGGAGAAATGTCTGTTCACACCCTCTCCCATTCATCTCTTATTCTTTGACAGTTCTCTTGGTGTCATCAGGAGGCTTGCCAAATGATAAGGACATTTTTTTTCTTAGTTACCATCCATTATCTCATATAGATACAATAAAAAGAAAAAGCAAAAAAGGAAGAAAAATTGTTTTTTCCTTGTGATGAGAACTCAGGATTTACTGTTTTAACAGCGTTCAGGCATATAATACAGCAGTGTTAGCAGTAGTCATCACACTGTACGTTACATCCCTAGGACTCAGTTATCTTGTAACTGGAAGTTTGTATCTTTTGACCACCTTTCTCCAAGTCCCCCCTTCTCCCACCGCCCCTCAGAACATCTTTATTCTAAGTGTAAGAAGCTTTTCAGTTAAATCTGTCTCCATTTAGAGCAAATTTGCACTCTTACACTTCTCATTTAAATAAGCCAAAACTGGCTGTGTGTTCAGACGAGCTCATTGTGCCTATACCTGGTTT
This sequence comes from Balaenoptera ricei, assembly GCF_028023285.1. Lineage (NCBI taxonomy): Eukaryota > Metazoa > Chordata > Mammalia > Artiodactyla > Balaenopteridae > Balaenoptera > Balaenoptera ricei. Next base: position 95,599,482 of record NC_082651.1, read on the forward strand.
CTTAGAAATTCTCTGTGTACCATCAGACATTTCCCGATTCCCTCTGAAGTCCAGGAGGCCGAGGGGGCGTCAGGCGCACGGCAGCTGTGGGAGGACCTCAGGCTCGCGGCCGCCCCGGCCCTGCGCTCCCTCTGTGGCTCGGAGTGAGCTTCAGGGAGGAGGCGTGCACGCTCCTTTCCCGCTTTTTCCCCTTAATTGGAAGGTACTGAGTTGAATATCAGTTTGTAATTCATGGTAAAGTGAAAATAAGATGGCTCTGATTTTCTTGGGGTTTTTTTTTCCCCTGAAAACAAAAGAAGCACTAAGTAAAAAATACTTAAAACAGGCTCGTGGTTGAGTCTAGCAGAGGCTTGGAAACTATTTTTGGGAATGCGTCAATTGGTGTTTGGCTTATGCCTGTTTTATCATTCGACTAACAAAATTTGAACTATTAAGTCTTAGTTTGATTTAAGACTATTTAGGGAATTGTTTGTATATTTGTTTATACGTATCTTTTTATACTACGGGTACGATACAGTCAGGTAAGATCTCGAGTTTTCCCAGTTTTTTCATATGTGAATCAAATAGAGGAAGAAAACCTATGCTTTGATATTATTTAAAATTGTGAGGTGGCAAAACTGGGATTAGGTCCCAAATCGTGTTTCAGATGTCCTGTAGCTCAGTTCCTCAGGGGCCCTGGGCCGCTGCTAGTGCGAGGGTGTGGGTTTGTGCTCACCCTCCCCGTCCCTGTGACCGGACTGCTGTGGATGTGGGGAAGGAGTCGGGACAGGAACAAGGAGGGGAGTGAGCTAGTTGGCTCTTCAGTCATAGCGCATCGGTCACATGATGGCGACGTCTTCCAAGTACAGCCGCCTTTCAGAAAGGGGCTGATGAGAGGTTTTTCTGGACAGGGGTTTGTCTGCAGGACGATCGCTCTTGCTTATGAGCTCCTGTGTAGGCTCCTGCCTTGTGGGGACCAGTGGGCAGGGCCTCGTGGAAAGGGGCTTTGCCACCAGACACGTAAGGGAAATCTACGACTGATGTCTGTATTAGAGACGCATAACAGCACCTGACTTAAAAGCCCCACCCAGAACACCCTGTTCATCTTTATTTTATTTTCCCAAAGTTATTTGGACAAGAAGCACTTTTTTTAGGGATACTTTTTTTAAAAAATTTATTTATTTATTTTTGGCTGCGTTGGGTCTTTGTTGCTGCGCGCGGGCTTTCCCTAGTTGCAGCGAGCGGGGGCTACTCTTTGTTGCGGTGCGTGGGCTTCTCATCGCGGTGGCTTCTCTTGTTGCAGAGCATGGGCTCTAGGCGCACAGGCTTCAGTAGTTGCGGCACGCAGGGTCACTAGTTGTGACTCGCGGGCTCTAGAGCTCAGGCTCAGTAGTCGTGGGGCACAGGCTTAGTTGCTCCGCGGCATGTGGGATCTTCCCGGACCAGGGCTCGAACCCGTGTCCCCTGCACTGGCAGGTGGATTCTTAACCACTGTGCCATCAGGGAAGCCCTAGGGATACTTTTTAACATGAAAAAACAAATTGACTGACTTTACAGGGGTCTTGATGACACCGTTATTTGGTCTGCTAGGGAGTATGCGGTTTCCCTCGGGGTTTCTGACTTTTCCGTTAATAAATGTGTATCAAATACCTGCTCTGTGCCACATGCTGGGGATACACAGAACAGGACAGACTTGGTCTTTGCCACCGCAGTCCTCAGGCTGTAGAGGGGGCTACACATACAGTCACGTCACTGTAACGTGGGACGTGCTCCCAGGGAGGCCCGGGGCTGTGAGTGTCAGGGGCCCGGCCTGGACCGTGGAGTGCGGGGCGGGTGAGTGAGGGACAGGCTGGGTCCTAGAGTCAGGTCAGAGCCTGGGTGGGGCAGGCAGGCTGCTCGGGGATCTGAAGGCGCCTACGCGTGTGAAACAGCCATCTTGGGGAGGGGAACTGTGGCTTCGGGTGTAACTGGAAAGACGTGTAGGGCTGTCCTGTGGGGCCTCGTGAGTAGGTCATGTTCAATTTTAACCTCAATCCTAAGAGCCGTGGAAAGTTATTGAAAAGTTCTAGTTAGCAGAAGACTACATACTGTTTTTATTTTTAAAAAGTCCTGTGGCTGGAGGCTCCTCCCCTGCAGTGAGGGGCCCGTGGGGTGCGGACAGCACCCCGGGCTGGGACGGGGCCAAGGTAGAGCCAAGGGGAGGAGTACACAGGGCAGGCTTTATTTTGAAAAGGCTTTGCAAAAATGGTAATAATCAGAAAAAGAACTTAAATAATTATTCGGAATCTCTAAGAGTCTCCTAGAATAGGGGCGATTCCTCTCTTTTTGGTCTTATAAGTTGCTTTCCTTTCTCACGATTCCCTCACCTTCCAACTCTTTAAAGTATTGAATGATACCAGCTGGAAGTGAACACAGAGACTTTCTCTTCAAGACTAAAATACAAATGAGTATTTTCAGGTGCATGGAAAATACAGGTCACAGGCAGGCAGGCTGCGTACGTAGGTGTCTATAAGGCAGTGTTTTTCAACCTTTAAAAATTTGTCCCTGCCACTGCTTTCACAGTTACCTTCTGTCAGTTCCACCGGCTAAGAATTTTTTTTTGAGCTTCACGGTTAGGAGTTTGTATTATCCAAACCACCAAAAGTGTTTTTAAAACTATGTAGCTCTTACCTTCATCGCGGATTCTGCGTTGAAACTCCTCTCTTTTAAGAATTTCTGCTAAACGTAGTGAAACTGTTAGGAGGAGGTCTGGCTCTCGCCTGAGTGTTGAGAACGGTGCCTTTCAGGCAGCCCGCCTAGAACCCACGCACCCACTCCAGCCATGAACTTGTGACTGACGTGTCTGCTGAGCTTTTATCAGCATTTAATGGTAGATCTCTGCCTTTCAAGGGGAGTGTGACTTTTTGGAAATAGCCAAAAACTCTTTGGAACCAGCTCTGGAGACTGAATGCTTAATCATGGGTGGGTTATTATACGCTTTCAGGACACAGAAGTACTTTTGTGTCTTTAAGACAGTGTGAGTAAACTAATGAATGGCTCTGGCTTGTAAACGAAAGACAGTTCTACACGAGAAGTCGTGGACATCTTGAAAGCAATGGCGTCTCTTAAAGTTGGCTCTCCTGGGAGGGGCCGTGTTGTGTGGGGAGTTGGAAAGCCAGCCTCAGACTGTGTGGTTTAGACCCGTGTGTCAAGGCCGTTCTCTTACCGAGGGGTTTAGGATTTCAGGTTTCGCAGTGATGGTAAATGTTGGCTCTCGTCCTGCTGTGCCTGCCGGAGCATGGCAGTGACTGGTGGTTGTGCTGTTGGCGTTCTGAGGGTCACAAAAAAGGGGTGTTGGCCTTTCCTTTCTCTTTCTCTCTCCTCATTTAATTTTCTCTTTTAGTCGGAACAGCAGAAGCAGCAGCAGGAGGCTGAGAAACTGCACCGACAAGAGAGGAAGACCCTCCGCCGTTCGGCCGGTCACCTGAGGTCCAGGCCCCGGAGAGGACGGCCGTTCCACTGAGTCTGGAACTGATCCCACGTGTGAGTCGGAGGAGCTCGCCTCCCCTACTTGACCGTCGTTAGAGGGTGTTGTCTGCGCCGGGGACGCGCGCTCCCGAAGCCCCGCGGAAACCCTCGCTGCGTCTGCGGGGGTCAGCATCTGGCAGCGGGTCCCAGGCCTCTGGTCAGACCGCGGGGCTGGGCCCGCTGGCCGTGCGGTGCCCCCAGGGCGCTTCTGTGCCTTGTGGCTCCCCGAGAACATTGTCCCTTTCCCCTGGTTTTAATCAAGTAAACGAGGTGGTGGTTTTTGAATGTTGTGAAACGTGCACCGTGACATGAGAGGTTCTCTTGTGCTGAAAACCGGGACTGACGGTCTTCCAGAAACGTTCTTGCACTGCCTGCCGCCATCCATGAATCAGCCACCCCGAGATGCCATTCCTGTCTTGCCTGACTTGCGAGCGTCGGTCATGTTTATGTTTATAAGGATATGCTGGTAGCTGTGTTGCTTGTTTATGTGTTAGTTTGGGATTTTTTAAAACATATTTTTATACCAAGAGAATATAAAGTAATGGTAATAACAGTCTAAAACAAGAAGTGGAAGCTACTGGATATTCTTTTAACTTGGCACAAGATTAAATACAGATTTTTTTTTTTTTATTCTGTTTCTTAAGTGTAATTAGAGACGTACTGGCTGGAGAAAATGTTTATAAAAATAAATGCTTTCATTTGAACAGCTTCTTGGAGAGAGACCCATTCCTTGAGTTAATTTGAAAAATAACTTTGGTTTCCTTAGTTTTTTTGTGTATGAATGTGATTTTGGAGGTGCGTTTCTTTATGTACAACTGGGAGAGTGACTCTTTGGATTGTAGATGATAGACTCGAACTTGAAATGCTGTGAGCAAAAAGGCAAAGGCGTTAATTAACACAGCCAGGCTGTAGAGCCTTACTGCCTCGGGACACCTGGATCCAGGCCTTCCAAACTCAGGCCGGTCGGCCCTCCTTTCTTGTCTCCCTCCTGTTTCAGCATTACTCCTGTCTCCTCAGGTCTCCCGTCTTCTCTTCCTACACCCCCTCCCCGCTGTAGCTCCGCCCCTGTGCAGACTGGCCTGCTCCCCCAGGCAGGGGACAGCGTGGGGCACACTGTTAGCTCTGTGGTCTGAGAGAGAGGGTACGTTTCCAGAAAAAAGGCGTGTGTGTGTGTGTGTGTGGACAGACACGGTCACCAGAAAGAGACTCTGGTTACGCGGGCAGCCAACCCAACTTGTGTTGTGATACCAGAGGGTCCCCCACCTGTTTGGTACTTTCCTTTCTCAGCTGGTCCCCTAAGCTATTCACGGGGCTTCAGCTTTCTGTGGCTTGCTTTTCTGTTTCCCACGCTGCTGTCTTCAGGAGCTGGGAGTTTGAGAAGAAGTTAGAGAAGGACACTGCCAGCTGGAGTTTTTCTCCAGGGGTTGAGGGTTGTTCTCCAGACCTGTTTCCTGGGGTCAGGCGCTTCCGTACATACGCCTGGCCTTCCCGGCCCCCCTTTTCCTTCTTTCTTCGGGGTCCTCCGTGTGATGCGGGGGGCCAGTACACCTTGTGCCAGATTCCAGAAGCAGTGCTGCAGCTGGCAGAGGGGCCTCATTCGCCCTGTGAAGCTAGGGCTCGTCTGAGTCCGGAGCATTGCCAGGGCCAGGAGGATGGTGTGGACCCATTCTGGACGCTTGGGACGCTGGCAACGGGGCCGGCCTGACCCAGGGTGGAGTCCCAGGCCTGTTGCTACCAGTTCTGTGCCCACTGACCGTAACTTCTCTGAGTCTCGTTTCCTCCTGTAAGTGGGCCTGATGCTTCATTTCGGTGCGGAGCGAACGCGGCCCGTACGTGCACGAGCACCTCGCACGGGTTCAGGAGCGCTCGACGAAGTGCTCGCTCAGCAGCCCCCCCCCCCCCCAGCACACGCGCCCCTCTGAACTCAACATACTCTTTTTTTTTTTTTAATATTTTATTTATTTATTTTTGGCTGTGTCGGGTCTTAGTTGTGGCATGCGGGCTTAGTTGCTCCGTGGCATGTGGGATCTTAGTTCCCTGGCCAGGGATTGAACCCGCATCCCCTGCATTGGAAGGTGGATTCTTAACCACTGGACCACCAGGGAAGTCCCTCAACATATTCTTTAATATCAAGATTTTCCTAGAGCGAGGTGCCCCTCAGCTTTTGTTCTGGGGGATTCCTGAAAGGGCAGATGGAGGGCCTGAGCTGAAGCTGTGAGGGACATTCGAGAAAAACTTGCTGGATAGATAGAAAGCTGCAGAGCACATCCTCCAGGCCCCGCTGTTCCCCTAGCGACCCCTTAAACAGCCCCGCCTCTTCAGGGTGGCGATTCCTGAAGCACCTGCTGCAATGCCCCCATTTCTTTGAAGTCTTCTGTTTTAAAAATGTTAAACATGAGTTTCGTGCTCCATAATTTCCCTGTGTTTCTGATAGCTTCCTCAGCAGCCCGATACTGTGGCGTGCTTCTCTAGGGCAGGGCGTTCCTGAGCCAGTAGGAGACGCCCAGCCTAAAGCTGGGGGCGTGGGTTTTACCTCAGGACCACCCTGCGGTTACTGAGTCATGACTTCTCTAAGCCTGCCTGTGCCAGATCCCCTTCGTTCTCTGATACCCTCAACCTGATGCCTAATATGGTTTTTTTTTGGCTCCGACTATTAACAGAAAGTTGTTTGCAGCAGCTGGGGCAGTGGTTACTTCTGGAGAGAGGGGAAAGTGGTTGAAGGGGGACGTGATGGGGCAGCTGGCACCTGGCTGGTCCTAGTCCTTCACCTGGGTGCTCAGCTACCCTCATGACTTGTACACTTTCCTGTGTCATGTGATACTTCAGTTAAAGTCATAAGAGACAGAATTATTTCATCAAAGTCACATGTACCCAGGATAACAAATTCCCCACTAATCCGTAACTACTAACAGTAGAAGGTATATCTTTCCAAATATTTTTCTGTTGTATGAACAACTGTATACTATTACCGTACCTACCACGATGCCAACGTGTCGTGCCATTTGTGATGTTCCTCACACTGTAACGTGCTGTTCAAGTACCATTCATGGACGTCTTACTACGCCTGCAACTGAAATGATTAAAGTTCCTAAGACAATTGTACGGGTTTCCACCTCATGAAAGACCTGCCTCACTTATCCTCCAGCTGCCGTGAGAAGAATGGGCAGAAGTGCCGAGGCCCTTGGGTGAGCCGGGGTTGGGGGGGGGGGGGGCCTGGACGGGGCGGAGGCGGTGGTGGGACCTGATTTGTTTTGAAGGTGCGTTGGCAGGATTTGGGCTGGGCTGGCGGCGCGGCTTGAGGGGCAGAGGAGGCTGCGGCCCCAGTGCTGGGCACCCCCCCGGCCCCGGCAAGGATGGAGCTGTCACTGACTCGCCCGGAGGACAGAGCCGGTGTGGGGCTGCGGGGGTGAGGACGGATTCCACTCGGACCACATCCGATCAGGTCCCTTCTCCTCTGAGAACCCTGCAGGGGCTACCCTCAGAGCAGACACCCAGATCCTCAGAGCCTCCACGGCATGGTGTGGTCAGGCCCTTCTGCGCCCCCTTCAGTTACTCCTCGTCGCCATGTGATGCTGTTTCTGGAACACGCAGAGTGTCTCTTAAGCCGGGGCCTCCACAGCTGCCATTTCCTCTGCCTGGAGCGCTCTCTCGTCGGCCCACGGCATGTCTGTCTCACCTTTCAGGTCACGACCACCCTGTGTAGAATTGTCCCACCCCTGCTCCCAGCACCGATACCCACCTCAATGTGCTTTAAGAGAAGAAAAACAGACAAACTTATTACTATGGAAAATTTCAAACACAAACCAAAGTCGAGAACAGTTTAATGAGCTTCCGTGTACGCATTCATCATCCAGCTTCAGTAATTAACCACAGAAGCTCATCCTGTTTCCTCTTTACTCCTGGCCACTGGCCCTTTGTTTTGAAGTGTTTTGATCCCAGACATCGTATCATTTTACAAGAAATATTCGTAGCACTTTACTTGTTTATTGTTTATCCCATCCTCCACCCCACACCAGAATGTGACTTCCATAAGGATAGGGAGATAGTTTTTTCTTTTCTCTTCTGGTCTGTTTTGTTTACTGCTGTATATCTAGCACCTAGTACAATGCCTCGTTACATAGTAGCTACTTAATAAGTATTTATCAAATGAATAGTTGAGTCAAGTTAGATGAGGACGAAATAAGTATTTATCAAATGAATAGTTGTGTCAAGTTAGATGAGGACGGCAGATTTTGGATTGAATAGCAGAGGGGTGATTCTCACTTGACAAAAGCTTTTACAGAGCTGAAGGGCCTAATTGAATAGTTCAGGAAAGAAGAGGAAAAAAGGAATCAGAAGAAGTGACTATAGACAGCAGTTGGCAGGAGTTTGGGAATACAGGAGAACAGAAAATGTGAGATCAAGAGAGAGTTTTCTTTAAAACGGGAGAAATCCAGCATGACTGCACACCACTGGAAATAAGCCAGGAAAAGGAAACAGTGACGTCAGAGAGACAGGGGACAGTTATTGGAGTGATATCCATTAGCAGGTATAGCAGTTGCTATTGCCGTGTAATTGCCCCAAAACATAGTGGCTTAAAGTAACGGTTATCCAACAGCCTCAGTGGACCAGGAATTCAGGAGCAGCTTTGCTGGGTGGTTCTGACTCCTGGTCTCTCGTGAAGATACAATCAAGACGTCAGCCAAGGCCACAGTCGTCTAAAGTCTTGACTGGGCCCAGAGGATCCCTCTTCCAAGCTCAGACACATGGCTGTCGGCAGGAGGCCTCAGTTCCGTGCCCCATGGGCCTCTCCATAGGGCTGCTCGAGTGTCCTCCCTCCCCAAGAGCAAGGGATCCCAGACAGCAAGAGAGACCAAGACAGAAGCCACTGTGCTTTTTATGACCTGGTGTCAGGGGTGGCACGTCATCACTTACCCTTTCTTTGATTTGTTACAAGTGAGTCACTAAGTACAGCCCACTCACAGTGGGAGAGGAATTGGGTACCATCTTTTGAGTGGAGGGAGTATCCTGTAGGGTTGCCAGATAAAATACAGGGCACCCAATTACATTTAAATTTCAGATAAACATAACTTATTAGTACAGCTATGTCCCAAATATTGCATGGGGCATACTTATATTAAAAAAAAATCATACATCTGAAAATCAAATGTGATGGATGATCTGTATTTTTATTTGCTAGATTTGGCAACCCTAGAAAGAATCTGTAGACAAATTTTAGCACCCACACACTAGCCTGAGAGGGAATGGGATAGAGTGCACAGAGACACCGACCTCACACAGACACACAGGCAGAGGCCACTGGGGTTCAGATAGGCAACAGAGAGGCAGGTGGACGTTCTCTTCTAATAGCTTCTGTTTTCTCATTGGGCCAAGGTGAGCTTCTTCCCCCGCTCACCGTGTCTTGAACTTCTGTGCTTACACACCAAGCTCACCCTTGATTCAGAACCCTTTGTTCTGGTGGCTGAATCTCTTAATCCCCAGGAACTGTCCATCCCGTTCCTTTCTCTCCTTCCTGCCCCTCCACCCACCGTGAGCATCTTTGTAGAACACCAATTGCTTCCTCAGAGTAATAAAACACAGGACATAAGAGTTGAGAAGTCTGGGTTCTGCTTTTGCTTTTCCTCGGATTTTATTGCCTCTCTGAGTTTCCAGAATCTTACCTCAGTGTTTTTCAAATTTTTTTTTTTTTACCGTGTCCCACAGTAAGAAATACATTTGACACTGTGACCCAGAACACGTGTATCAAAAGTGTTACAAACTGTACCTCCCAGTATATAAAGCAGGCTGGCATTTTTCTGTTCTGTCCTATTACATTTCCTTTACCCCACCATCCTCCCCCAAATAAGTTCACACCTATTAAATTGATTACATGACCCAGTAATGATGGCTCCAGCCCCGAGTTGGAAATTGCCACCTACCCTGACAGATGGATTTGTCTTCATGCTCCAGGAGCATGTTGGCAAAACCCCCTAAAATTTGTCCCGCAAACCTGTAATTGTTGCTATAACTTCTAATAGTGATAAATTGTGTAGTGAGACATTTTTTTTTTTAAGATTTATTTTTATTGATTGATTGCTATGTTGGGTCTTCGTTTCTGCGCTAGGGCTTTCTCTAGTTGCGGCAAGTGGGGGCCACTCTTCATCGCGGTGCGCGGGCCTCTCACTACCGCGGCCTCTCCCGTTGCGGAGCACAGGCTCCAGACGCGCAGGCTCAGTAGTTGTGGCTCACAGGCCTAGTTGCTCCGCGGCATGTGGGATCTTCCCAGACCAGGGCGCGAACTCGTGTCCCCTGCATTAGCAGGCAGATTCTCAACCACTGCCCCACCAGGGAAGCCCTGTAGTGAGACATTTTGCTGGAGCTTCCATGAGAATTTTTTTTTTGACTGAATGCACAAGATGAGTATTTCAGTGACTTTTCTTTTTTTCAAAGCTCTATCTTCAGCACAAATTAAATGCAAAATAGATTTTATAGAAGAACAGTTTGGGTGGTTTTATAAGAAAATTTAACAGATTTTATGGTTGTTAAGTAAACTTTCGATGCATTAAAAATCTGATTGTTTTTTGATTGATTTTGGTTTTGAAATGATTTTTAAACCTCACATTACCTATGTAGCCATGAAGTTGAAACAAAATCCTGGAGTTTATGCTGTCATTGTTTTTAAGCAAACGTAGATGATGGTAGTTACATAACCATTTTACTCTTTGTAAAAGACCTGCCTCCATATTTCTTACCTGATAGAAAACTCATCTCTCATTTGCACTGAGAATACTAAAAGTAATGTATTTTAATCCAAGAAAAGTCCAAAGTAAATTAACATGTTGGGTCTTGAAGTGACTGAATTCTACTCAAAACTTTGAAAGAGGACAGCAAAGTATTAGAAAAAGTATATGTATAAATAAATACTATAAGTAGATACTTGATTATTTCCTCGACATCCCTGTGCAAGTTGGCATAAATTATTTTCTTCTCTTTGGGAAAATATGGAGTTGCCTTATATTTGGAGTGTCCTTATATTTAGGCCTATATAAGTGGCTTGATTTAGGATACCACACACCTTTTTGAAGTAGGGGAAATTCCAGTCCTAATAATTTTTATTCCTGAAATTCATGTTTTATCCACATGTAAATTTTCCAAAATTAGTGCAATAAAAAGTCTGTGACATTTGAATGAATTCTCTTGGGAATTAGGGTGCCACCTCCTACTCAAGGCATGTAACCTTGATCATGAACACATCCTGGGTGAATGGAAATGTCTTAGAAGATGTTCTGTCCTTGCCCTTAAAGATAGGATGGGCCTGGAGCCAGGTTTCAGGAAGGACACAGCTCAGGGTGTTTGTGGGGCGTCCTGCTGCCCAGCTGTCCTGCAGGGGCTGGAAATCACCCATACACTCCCAGTCTTCCTGTCTACGCACGCGCGCACACACACACACACACACACACACACACATCTTAATTGAGGAGGAAGTTGTTATTCTCTGACGGTGCTGGGTTCCAGACTCTGAGACTATTTTGTAAACCCAGATGGAACTTCAAAGTTATAGGGCCACAAGCTTTCCTGTTGGGTGGGAGGGAGGCCAACTGTATTTTTCTAGTAGCCTTGGGTTTCTTTCAGACTCAGGACAGAGTCATGAATCCTAGACTCTCGGGATTTGACGGGACCGACCTTCCAGTTCAGCTGGCCACACACCTGCCCGATTGGATTTCCCCTGTCCTGTCCCTTTGAACTCACCATCCAGTCTCTGCTGACATACCCAGCTGACAAATGGCCTTCTTCCTGGTTCAGATGCTCCAACTGTGAGTTAAAACTGGGGGAGTTGAAACCTCCCTCCCCCCACCCTTCCTCCCGTCCCTGCTGGGTCTGCCTCCTAGGTCTCTGCAGGGCAAGTTGAATGTCTCCGGGCGGCCCCGCCCAGCCCTCCTGCCCTCCCCCCATTCCTGTACTGAAGCCCTGCAGATGGGGAGGCTCATCTCCTGCGTTTGCCAGATCTGAGACCCGCTTCTCCCGCCCTGCTTGGCTCCTTTGCGCGTTGGGCGCTGTCTGGTCCGTGGCTGATCCTCGTGCACTGCACAGGTGCGGACGTGCCCCGGGATTTCCTCCTCCTCTCACAAGACCACCCCTTGCACCTTTCATCTGTGTGCCCTCTGGTGCCTCGGGTCACCTCGCCCGAAACACCCAGCATCGACCCCTTGCCCCCACCAACCCTCAGCCCAAGTACTTGTTCCTCTGCCTCGTTGCTCATCCAGTCACCTGAGTCAAAAATCATGGTTCGTATCAGTATCGATGGATTACACCGTGCAAGTGACCAAGCAAAGGGCCGTGTTCTCGTGGGGCTTCCATTTTCACGGGGGGACAGCCACTGTCTCACAAACGTCGTGAGGGTGAAGAGGGCCACGAGGGCTGGGTCAGCGGCAGGTGGGACAGGGGACAGAGCCCGACTCTGAGCCAACTAGGCTGGGTCAGGATAGGCCTTGTTGAGAAGGTGAGATCTGAGAAAAGGCTTGAAGGAGGGGAGGAAGGGTGGCCAAGCTGCTGGGGGAGGAACATTTTAGGCAGAGATACTGAAAAGCCCCCAGAAATCTTGAGAAACAGAGTTTCTGATTCAGCGGGTCTGAGACGGGGCCAGAAACTTCGGGTTTCTAACACAGCAGCTGCCGCTGCTGCTGAGCTGGGTCCCCTTTGAGAGCCACCGAGCAGAGGCCCCAGGGCAGGCTTCTGCCTGGAGGTTGAAGGAAGAGCCTGTTGGCCAGTGTAGTGTCAGACTCTTGGCATGGAGGCAGGAGCGGCTTGGTGTCAGCTGTGTGCCCCTGCCGCCCCACCAGCCCTGGGAACATCTGGCCAAGTGTGCGGGATGATGCGGGCTCTGCAGGCTGTGAGCCCAGGCGGCGCGATGCTGGAGGAACAGCACCTCTGGACCCCAGACCCCTGACGGGCCGGCCTCCTCTCTCCCCTCCCCGCACCCCTAAGTCCCCTGGCTGGGCAGCCTTTTCTGCACAAGGATGGCAGCAGAATCTGGGGTCCCCCAGCCACACTGTGGGAAACTCTGAGCCTTTCATGATGAAGGGCTTCAAAACCCAGAATGGAGCCTGATGAGTAGAGAAAACAGACGGAAACAAGAGGAGACCTGGGTCTGGCCCAGACTTGCTCGTGGTTAAGCGGCGAAGTCACTTAACCCGTCCGTGCCTTGGTGTCTGCTTCTATAAAATGGGTTTAATAGTATCTGTCCCCTAAAGACTTCAGAGGGTGGAGCTTAATGAATGAGGTCCATTAAACTCCTCAGAAGAAAGGTGTAACTAAATATAAAGCACTATTGTAATTAGCTCTGGTTCTTTAACTAGGTCACATCTTGTTTTAAGAGGGTTACCATGACAACAGATTTGTTTGAAAAACACACATAAAAAAGGCGTGGCTGTAAATCTCACAATAATAAGTGAACTTTATTTTGCTGGTTTCTACTGCAGTTAAGAACTATATAGCTCCCTACCTATGGTCTTCCGTGGACGGTCAGCCATCGCGGCGACTGCTGGCTCCTGTGTCTGTGGCCAGGACTGCGTGACTATTTCTCCTGTGCACACAGCAGGCGCTTAATAAATGATTCTGAGCTGATGAAGTCCACAGGCTCTGACTGCTTGTTGGCTGCATAAAATGGAGATATCGTCACGCTATAACAACACTGACTGTATTAGTCAGGGTTCCCCAGAGAAGAGAACAAATAGGAGTAAAGATATAAAGAGATATAAATCTCTTTTTTAAAATTTATTTATTTTTGGCTGCGCTGGGTCTTTGTTGCTGTGTGCGGGCTTTTCTCTAGTTGCGGCGAGCGGGGGCTGCTCTTCGTTGCAGTGCGTGGGCCTCTCATTGCGATGGCTTCTCTTGTCGTGGAGCACGGGCTCTAGGCATGCGGGCTTCAGTAGTTGTGGCTCACGGGCTCACTAGCTGTGGCTCGCGGGCTCTAGAGCACAGGTTCAGTAGTTGTGGTGCACGGGCTTAGTTGCTCAGCGGCATGTGGGATCTTCCCAGACCAGGGCTCGAACCCGTGTCCCCTGTATTGGCAGGAGGATTCTCAACCACTGCACCACCAGGGAATCTCTCTATAAAGAGATTTACTCTAAGCAATTGGCCCACGTGATTATGGAGGCTGACATGTCCCAAGATGTGCAGCCAGCAAGCTGGAGACCCAAGAGGAGCTAATTTTTTTAGTCTGAGTCCAAAGGCCAGGAAAGACCGATGTCCTCACTCGGTCAGGCAGGAGGGCTTCCCTCTAGCTTTGACTTCCTGTTCTATTGAGGCCTTCAGCTGCCCGGATGAGGCCCACGCACCCTGGGGAGGGCCACCTTCTTCGCTCGGCCTACACATTCGAGCGCTCATCTCACCGAGACACCCTCACAGGCACACCCAGGGTAACGTTTGACTGAATGTCAGCGCACCGCGGCCCAGCCAAGTTGGCACATGAAATTAACCATCCCACTGATATTTGCCACCCGCTTACTATGTGCCAGCCTTGGAACCCCACACACACCGAGTTGTTGGCCCAGACTTGTTGAATGAATCAAGAATCAGTGAACAGAAAGGACGCGGGAAGCTCGCTGGATTCAACTGAATTCGGCACAGATACTGGGTATCATTTCAGGGCAACAGCAAATGTTGAGGACCAGCCAGGAGGCTTGGAGCAGACATTAATAACATACTAACAATTCAGATTGGAAGATGAGGCTGAAAAGGTCAAGGAGGATGGCAGAAATCACGCCTCAATTCATGAACAATGAGGAACGTGTTGAGGTTTGGGTCTGAGGTGAGCAGAGGGCCAGGGCACGTCCCAGCTCTAAGAATCGGGTTCAGTGCCGGCTGGGTTTTCCTTCTCTCCTTGAACAAGAAATGTGCCGTCTGTCCATGAACTTCAAGTGAGAAAGCAGATAATCCCCTCCAAGCCCAGAAGGCCTCCTTGCAACTCAGCAGGTCCCCGAGCTTCTGGAACTGCGATCCCAGGACTGTTCAGTGGGCCTGACCCATGTTCGCTGCTCCTGCACCCGGCCCTCTGAGGCGAGGGGCTGCGGGCCCCGCCGCAGGGCCATCAGGAGCTCGGGCGGGGCGGGGGGCTTGGAGCCTGGTGTGCGTGGCCACTTAACCTCCCCACCCCCTGCCCCATCCATCCCGCCGGAAGAGGGGATCCGGAATCCCTGGCAGAACTTGGAGTTACAGACCCATGATGAGGGCAAAGACTTTACACCCACACTTCAGGTAAACTGCCTGGAAAAATGCAAGCTCGTAGGGACACACCACGAATGGTCAGAAAGGAATGGACTGGGGAGAATCAGGCTTTGAAAGAGAAAATAATGAAGCTGACAGAGGAACACGGAGGAAAGACAGGAGGGGATAACACAGGTGGGGGACTCAGGTGGGCTGGGTGCTGAGCTCGAATCCGGCTGTGCTGGGAAGTTGCCTTACGGAGCCCTGACACCAAGCAGCCTGTGAGGGCGGCTGTAGTAGGAAAACTGAGGGTCCAGCGGGGACAGAACACTGGCTGGTAAGTGGCAGAGCCAGGGCTGGAAGGACCTGAGGCTAACGGCCCAGCCCTTGCCGAGGTTGGACTGAAGACTTGGCCCCGGAGCTGGGACAGGCGGGCTGGACTGAACAGGAGGGGGAAGGCGGACAGAACTGACTGTAGCCAGCGGAAACCCAGGAGGGCTTCCCAGCAGAGGCTCCGTGCCGATAAGATGCAGCAACAAGATGCTATGAGAGGGCTCAATTGACAAATGGAGGAGGGTGTGAATGGGAGGCGGACAAGCGGAAGGAGTTCCCCTCCCTAATTAGAGTTCCTGGTTGGCGGGGCCGGGTGGACAGGGCAGCTCTCGGTAATGGTAGGTGGCTCCAGACCTGTGGACCTCTCTTCAGCCACTGGGGGCTTTCCTCCTGCCAGAGGGGGGATGGAGCATGGATCTTTGAAGAGTCATTTAAGGAACGTCTGCTGGAAAAGAATTACTTTCCCTCGGGTTTTGGCCCAGCAAGCATGGGCCATCGCCTTTCATGTAGTTGAGTGCAGCCACACGTGACGGAACACCAGCGTGTTGTTCATCGCGGAGAGCTGAGTGGCAGGCACGACGTGAAAAGCTCAGGACTGGGGGCTAAGGCCCGCCAGCTCACCCTTAGCCTGGGGAGCCCCAAGGGGCCGCACCGTCTAAGGGTGCTATCCACGTCTCCTCACTCTCTGTTCGTCCTCATCTCTTATTATTACTTTCTAAAGGTTCGCTATTCTGTTCACAGGGCCATCCATCGTCTCTACCCTTAACCCTCCAATTAACTCTCCCAGCCCTGACAGGCCCCAGGAGATGGGCTGTGTCAGCCCCACGCAGCCCCGTCTCAGCCGATGCTGGTAAAGGGTGAGGGGCTGGGACAGAATACACTGCACGTCTCTACCCTGTTCTGGCTCCCGTCGTACCCTCTGGTGACAGAGGTGACGTCGGGCAAGGCCGGGGACGTGGGGCTGAGCGTGCCCGTACAAAATAGGCCGTCAGACTGGGCTGCACCTCTGTGAACTTTGTGGGTTGAGAGTTCCTCCCTGCTACTCATAACCATAGCAACAACTTCTTCGACAGGGACCACACCCACCGTTGGCCTCCCACCTGCAGCTCTCCGGGTACCAAAGGCTCAGAGGAAACAGCCGGGTTCGCCGGTTACCACATCTAGAAACTTGGAAACATTAAAAGCCCCTGGATTTCTTTCTCTGTCAAGTGGGCATAATTACTTCTACCTCACAAGGCTGCAGGGCCATTTAATGAGATAAAGTGTGTAAAGAACCAGACATTGCTTACAAAATGGTAGGTTCCTTGTGGATGTTCAACATCTGACCCCCCTCCCCTGCCCAGTCTTGTCAACACGTTTGGTCCAGTGTGGACCCAGCTTGGCACGTAGGTGTGGCACTGCGGGAACACCCTTCCGGTGGGTTCTGCCCACAGGACAGTCATCTGACTGTGTGACAAGGTGGCACCACGGTGGAGACTCAGCCCCAAGTGAGGTCCCAGGCGCCATGTCAGAGAAGTGGGCTCCACACTTGGGTCACAGGCTCCGTTACCATGGAAACAGTTGATGGAGTCCTACTCTCCGCTCCCCACTGCCTGACCCCATTTGCGCCACAAGTTTCATCAATAGAAGCCAAATCTCCACCAGATGGTCACTCCCCCTTCCCGATACAACCTGCCAGACAGCTTCTGTCTTTGAAGGGCCATCTCAGAGGATGCTGGGGACAAAGACCAGAGGACTCACGTCCTGCTTCTCCCCCCTCCTCCGTCCCGCTGCCTGGTGGTCGCCATGGCCTCTCCTGCCTTGCTTGGGATATTGCCAAGACCCCTAATGGAAAAATCCCTGCTGCTCCTTTCCCTGCAGTCTTCTGGATGAGAATAAACCCTGAGCTTTGGGTGAATTTTGAACATTCCCCTGCACCCATTCACCCCTGTCCTTTCTGCCTTTGATTCAGAATCCTAATTTCTTGGGTACCAAATATTTGACTTTTTCCCAAAACAAATCTGCAGTTTAAGTAACAACACACAATGTATAAATCTGACTTACAGCTCAGCAGTTTTAGAAAATATTTCCATCATTTCTAGGCTGCAGAATGTCTGGTGGAAAAACCTCACTGTTTGCCCATTTCTCCCCGAGGGCCCTTGCTGGACAGATGGTCACCAGGTCAGGGCAAACGCGGGAAGGCGGCCAAGCGGGCAAGGCTGTGACGGGTTGGAGGCCCTGGAGCTGGGGGCAGTCAGGCCTTGGAGACCTGACTTGGCTCGTCTGCCTGAATTCCCAGCTTCCCTTATGAGGATATGGTCTCTAAACAGGGCTTGAGGCTTCAGGGTTTATTTCAATTATACTTGAAAATACTTGTTCAATCAATTTGCTCTTCAAACCCTTTAGCAAGATGTGTTCTGAGCCCCCAGTGTGTGCCTGGTATTGTCCCAGACAGTGGATGGGAGGCGGGGACATATAAGAGACAGATAAGACCGGGTCCCTCCTTGCATGGGGACACAATTCAGCCAAGAAAAGCATGACGGGGCAAGGCAATGCAGGGTGGGCGTAGGGGATGGGGAGTGCAGGGGGAACGTGCGAGCTGGGGGAGTGGAGTCTGAACCTCCAGGCACAGGGCTGGCCCAGGGAATGAGTGACGCCCGCAGATGTGCCAGGAGGTGAAAGGGCTTGGGGGGGGGGGCGGGGCACGGGAGCCAGAGGGGCGGGGCCTCGATTCGGGGGCAAGGGTAGCCCGGCAGCTTCTTGCGCCCAAGGGTGACTTGGCCACTTTGAGCCCCTGTTTCCTCCGTCACCACATCGCCTTGCTCATTCCAACAATGGTTCTTTTCAGAAGTGGGACCTGGGTGTCCAAAATGCCTTAAGAGGAGACTGGGGGTCGTGGGCATGTGTCGGATTTCATTTATACCAAATGGCTCTGAAGCCCTTGTCTTTTCCGGCACCTTGGGTCGGGGGTTGAGGGCTGGAAGGGGCCAGTACACCATGCTCTGGGCACATCTTGTACCCGATGGTCACCCCAGGTGGCCACCCCATATCTCAGGGCACCGGCCTTTTCGTGTGTTGAGGGGGTGACGTCTGGACACATCCAGTGCTGAGCGAACCCGCCCAGGCTGTGTTCTTAAACCGTCAGGCCCCGACTCGCAACTCGATTTTCCCTTATTCTTTCTAATTAGAAGAGAAATACATGCTGATTATTTAAAATGATTTAAACGTTATAGAAATGTAACAAGGAAAGCGAATTTCCCCCAGAACCCTGTCTCTACAGGGACAACCACTATTTTTTCTTGCTTGATCTTACTGGTGTTTGGATATTTGCTGGGAGAAAACAGCTGCAAGCCGATTCTTCCTCATCTATGGGGCACTCGATGGGCAAAGCACGTTCAGGGCACAGTGAGGGGTTGGGAGTGCTTTTTGTCCTTAAGGAGCTTCCAGTCTAAGGAGGGAGACAAAAATCCATAAGAAACTTAGGCCAAGAGGAACCTAAAGAGACATGATACTACATGTAACACGGTGTCCTGGCTGGGGTCCTGGGACAGAGAAAGGACGTTAGGTTAAAACCAAGGAAATCTGAGTAAACTCTGGACTTAAGTTAATGATAATGTATCCGCATTGATTCATGAGCTGTAACAAATGTGCCACACGAATCTGAGATGCTCGCAAGGGTAGAAACTGGTGTGGGTACCTGGGAACAACCTGTACCATATTCTCAATTTTTCTGTAAACCTAAAGCTGTTCAAAAACATTAAGTGTATTTAAAAAAAAAAAGACAAACCAGAAACATAGATCAGGCAAAATGGTAAGCGGTGTGTTGAGGTAGAAGAAGCTCAAGGCTTTTGGCTCCGGGGGTGGAAGCACGAGGAGCTCTCACCCGGGGACCACCTCCCAGCCACATGGGGGGTGAAGGAAGCAAGATGGATGTTCCAGGAGACAGCCATCCGAGGCCCCATCCAGAAACCGGTCCTCATCCTCCCTCTGAGAGCCCTGGAAAAGCCACAAGAGAAAGGGGACTATTAACCGATATCAGGAGGGCAGAGGCCGGCGTTACTGCACCGGCTCAGGCCTCCTCTGCCAGCCAGGCGGAGGGCTCTGTAGGTGCCAGTAAATAGATGCTCAGTAAGTCTTCTGACTCCCGTTCCTGTTTACAGTTGTTTCATGGCTGGAGGTCAAATCCAGAAAGCTTCTCTGAGAGTCTTCCTGCCCCTCAGTTGGCTCCGCCACCGTGTTCCTGTTCAAACCCTTGAGGTGCGCTGGGGCCGAGGGACTGACCAGCAGCCCCAGAGAAGCCCGGTTCCTTCTGGTTCCTTCCCCTGGATGTGTGTTTATGAAGGCCTCTGCAAACACGACTGTATGGAAAAGTCTTGAAATAGGAAACAGAGTCCCAGCTGAATGTCTAGGTTATATGAGAGTTCAAAAAAAATGAAAATCATTTCCTCCACGGCCGCCAAGTTTGGAGACCGTCCCCGGATCTACACATCCTGCAGGTGACTCAACTCGACTCGCCCCCTCCGTCCCCCATGCTTGCCTGGCCTGTGGAGCCAGCACCTGAAGGAGCGAGCAGCACAGTGGGAGCCCCGGGCCGGGCTCCTGCTCTGTCATAACACCAGCCCTTCCCCAGGCCAGGCTCAGGCCCCAGTGCCCAGCGAGCCCCACTCTGCTACCTGGGGCATCTGCTCACTGAAAATGCCATTCTTAGTACAAGTAACAGTGGCCTGTGCCATTCATGGGGGAGAATCATTCTGCTATTTTAACCATTTGTAAGAGAACACTTCAGTGGCATTAAGCACATCCACATTGTTGTGCAACCATCACCACCATCCATCTCCAGAATCTTTCATCATCCCAAAGAGAAACGCTGTACCCATTGACCTGGTAACCTCTACTCTACCTTCCATCTCTATGAATTTACAATTCTAGGTGCCTCATATAACTGAAATCATACAATACCTGTCCTGTCGCATCTGGCTTATTTCACTAACCATGTGTTTTCAAGGTTCATCTTTGTGGCAGTAGCATGTATCCAAATTTTATTCTTTTCTATGGCTGCATAATATTCCGTTGTATGTATATACCACATTTGGCTTATCCATTTATCTGTTGAATGAAACACTGGGTTGCTTCCACCTTTTGGCTGCTGTGAATAGTGCTGCTGTGAACCTTGGTGCACAAGTATCTTTTTTGAGTCCCTGCTTTCAATTCCCTTGGGTATAGGCCTTGGAGTGTAATTACTGAGTCATATGGTAAGTCTATGTTTAACTTTTTGAGGAACTGCCAAACTATTTTCCACAGTGGCTGTACCATTTTACATTCTTACCAGCAATGCACCAGGGTTCCAGTTTCTCCATATCCTTGCCAATACTTGTTATTTTCTGTTTTTATTCCTTACTTTAAAAAAATGTATTTATTTTTTACAATAGCCATCCTAGTGGATGTGAAGTGGTATCTCACTGTGGCTTCGATTTGCATTTCCCAGCTGACTACTAATGTTGACCATCTCTTCGTGTGCCTGTTGGCCATTTGTATATCTTCTTTGGAGAAATATCTATTTAAATCCTTTGCCCTTTTTTTTTTTTTTAATTTAATTTTTATTTTTATTTATGGCTGTGTTGGGTCTTCATTTCTGTGCAAGGGCTTTCTCTAGTTGTGGCAAGCGGGGGCCACTCTTCATCGCGGTGCGCGGGCCTCTCACTATCATGGCCTCTCTTTGTGGAGCACAGGATCCAGACGCGCAGGCTCAGCAATTGTGGCTCACGGGCCCAGTTGCTCCGCGGCATGCAGGATCTTCCCAGACCAGGGCTCGAACCCGTGTCCCCTGCATTGGCAGGCAGATTCTCAACCACTGTGCCACCAGGGAAGCCCCTTTGCCCATTTTTAAAATTGGGTTGTTTGGGTTTTTTTTGTTGTTGTTAAGTTGTAGGAGTTCTTTATATATACTGGATATAAACCCCTTATTCTATTTGATTTGTATCTGTCTGTGCACACATACCTGGGAGCAGAAATTCAAGGTGCGCACATACCTGGGTGGTCTAGGAAGGGTTATTCTTAGGCATTTCATGCTCCAGGAAAGGATGTCTGGGTTAACCAGGTGTCTCAAGGTGCCAGACTGGGAATGGACGGAAAAGAGAGAAAATCAGAGACAAGAGGTGGGGAGGTCTCCATCCAGGCTGGCTTACAGCTCTGGCCTCCAACTGCTGATCTCTGCAAAGCAGTATCTGGAGGACTCTTCAGACACAGATGAGTCTACAGGGCCTCACCTGGAGCGACCCCGGTCAGCACAGTGACCAGCCCCCGAGTCCTGCTGAAGGTAACTGCATGTCCAGTAAAGCCAGTACACCCTTGGGCTGTCTGGTCCATACATCCTTCACTCCAGCCAAGGGAACTCTGCTCACAGGGCTTTTCTTGTTACCCCAGTTATTTCAGAAGAATTGATGGTGAAAAGGAGAGGCACCCCCAGTAAATATGAAGCCCGCCTCTCCCACTGTGGCCTCTGGCTGGTTCCAGACAGATCACCCGCCTTCTATTCCACACCCACATGCATTGGCCGAGGCTACGGCAGCTTTTCATACCGCAGGACCACGGCTACTAAGTTGGGCAGTGGTCCCCAATCTTTGTGACACCAGGGACCAGTTTCGTGGAAGACAATTTTTCCACAGACCAGGGGGCGGGGGGATGGTTCAGGCAGTAATGCGAGCGATGGGGAGCGATGGGGAGCGATGGGGAGCCATGGGGAGCGATGGGGAGCGATGGGGAGCGAAGGGGAGGGATGGGGAGCGATGGGGAGCGAAGGGGAGCGATGGGGAGGGATGGGGAGCGATGGGGAGCCATGGGGAGCCATGGGGAGCGATGGGGAGCCATGGGGAGCGATGGGGAGCCATGGGGAGCCATGGGGAGCGATGGGGAGCCATGGGGAGCCATGGGGAGCCATGGGGAGCGATGGGGAGCCATGGGGAGCCATGGGGAGCCATGGGGAGCCATGGGGAGCGATGGGGAGACATGGGGAGCGATGGGGAGCGATGGGGAGCCATGGGGAGCCATGGGGAGCGATGGGGAGAGATGGGGAGCCATGGGGAGCCATGGGGAGCCATGGGGAGCGATGGGGAGACATGGGGAGCCATGGGGAGCCATGGGGGAGCCATGGGGGAGCGATGGGGAGCCATGGGGAGCCATGGGGAGCCATGGGGAGCGATGGGGAGCCATGGGGAGCCATGGGGAGCGATGGGGAGCCATGGGGAGCCATGGGGAGCCATGCAGAGCGATGGGGAGCCATGGGGAGCCATGGGGAGCCATGGGGAGCCATGGGGAGCCATGGGGAGCCATGGGGAGCGATGGGGAGCCATGGGGAGAGATGCGGAGCGATGGGGAGCCATGGGGAGCGATGGGGAGAGATGGGGAGCGATGGGGAGCCATGGGGAGCGATGGGGAGCGATGGGGAGCCATGGGGAGCCATGGGGAGCCATGGGGAGCAATGGGGAGCCGTGGGGAGCTGTGGGGAGCCATGGGGAGCGATGGGGAGAGATGGGGAGCGATGGGGAGGGGCAGATGAAGCTTCGCTCGCTCACCCGCCGTTCACCTCCTGCTGTGCGGCCAGGTTCCTAACAGGGACCCCTGGTCTAGAGGACCCACAATTCTCAGGGTGGAGAGAGTCCCCTCGGGTGGGAAGCGTTGTCTGGATCTGGGTTTGGAAGGAGAAGGCAGCCATGGTGGAGAAAGGGCCCTGGACTTGGAGTCAAATGTCAGCTTTGTGACCCGGGGCAGGTCACACAAGCTCGGGAGCCCGTTTCCTCCCTCCCAAAAGAGGATAACACGGGGTGAATGATAATGTGTATAAAGGAGCTGTAACCACGTGAGCACAGATCTGTCTGATTGCTGCCATGGGGTTGTCTTTCTAGCTCTGGTCCAGGCTTGCAGATGACCCTCAGATTCTGAGCACCTAGGTTTTCAGGCATTAATATGCATGTAATAGACCTTTTTAAAAATATTTATTTACTTATTATTTATTTGGCTGCGTCGGGTCTTAGTTGCGGCACACAGGATCCTTGTTGCCGCGTGCGGGATCTTTATTTGTGGCATGCGGACTCTTAGTTGCGGCACGCAGGATCTAGTTCCCTGACCAGGGATAGAATCCGGGACCCCAGCATTGGGAGCGCGGAGCCTTAGCCACTGGACCACCAGGGAAGTCCCTGCACATAATAAATCTTAATTCAGTGTAACTGACCAGACCATTTGGGAGGTTGTGAGCATAAATAACAGGCTTGATAACGAGGCCTGTCACTGGCGGGGCACCTAGAATATTCCACACACTGTGCCAGTGCTTTTCCACTTGTGGAAACCCCAGGGGCAGATTCCACCCCGTTTTGCAGAAGTGAAAGCCCAGAGGCTGCTTGTCCGGGTGTCAGTTAGGGCCAGAGCTGGGACAGTGACCCAGGCTGCGGTGGGTCCCAGCCCTGTCCAGCCCCGCGCGTCACTGCCGGCTGTGCAGGTGACTGCTAACTGTCCCCCTCACTCCTTTAGTCACGGGACACTCCCGGATTTAGTTGGGCGCACAATCTAGCCCGAGGCTGCATCCTCGAGCCCCCGGGAGTGGATGTGAGCAGAAGTCACACGTGTTACTTCCACGTCACCAGGTCGAAGGGAAACGTCTTCTCCTGCACCTCCTCTCTTTCTCTTCCTGAGAGCTGGGGATGTGTCAGATAAGCTGCTGGCCAGCTCTGACCACGCACATGGGGCGGTGGCAGAGCCACAGGAGGGAGGGAACCTGGGCCCCTCAGTGATTTCTTGCAGCTGGGCTGCCCCATCGGCTCAGACGACTTCCTTACAGACCATGACATGAGAGAAATACAAGGCTCTTTCCTAAGGCCTCTGTCATCTCCAGTCTTCTGGCCATTGTGGTTTTGCCCAAAGCCTCACTAATGGGTGTAAATGCTAAGGTGACATTCTTGCAGCATTGCCAGTAAGGACCAGCCAGGCCCACGTCACGCCAGCTCCAGGCTCCATCTCGATGTGTGAGAGCAAGTGTCCGGGGTAACAGAATCTCATGGCTGGGCAGTTAAATCCATTCTCTAGCCAGCTAAGGGGAAAGTTACCCCTTCTAGCAAAATCTTCTAAAAAGTTGTGATTTCCTTTGCTGCCGTGGTAAGTCCTGTCTTGGAATTGAAATGGACTGGATGTGGCTGGTCTCTCGTTCTGAAACTCAGGTACCACTGGACAGGACTCCAGGGGGATACAGAGGACAACGGCCCCCTCAGTGCCCAGAACCGCCCTCCCGTGTTCACTGAGGGCTGCACTGGGGGGTTATATTTCCCCACAGGCGCGAACTGAGTCCTCAAGGCCAGGACCGGATCTTACTCAGCCGTGAACCCCTGGTGGGTCCCCAGGCCCAGGGCCTGGCAGTAAGAGGCACTGACTTGAGGGCAGGTAGGAAGAATTAGGGGCTAGGGCACCTCCTGCAAAGACGCGGCTTTGACTGCAGCAGGTTGCCCTTTGAACACAAGCTCTCCTAGTTGTCCTGGGCCATTTTCTCCTAAGACCTGAGTGCAGAAGCCAAATTCCTATTATCTGGAAGTTCTGAGTACTTGGGGCCAATGTCTTCAGTCCTAAAGTTGACTTGAAGTTGACAAGTTGACCTTACTTTGTTGGAATAACACGAGCCTTTCTTTGCAGCACCACATAAGTAGCTTGAAAACAAAACATAACAAAACCAGACTCTGAAGAGTCCCTTCCATTCCCAAGGAACATTCCAGAAGACTCCCGTCTGTCTCCATTTCTGTCTTAGTTCACTCCTTATCAAATGTTCGCTGGCCACAGCCTTAGTGTTCTCTTCCAAACACACTGTTTTATTTTTCACAACATGGGTAGGCTGAGAATTTTCCAAATCTTTAGGTTCTGGTTCCTTTTTGCTTAACAGTTCTGCGTTCAAATCATTCCTTTCTTCTTGCATTTTAGCAGAAGCCGTCGGGAGGAGCCAGGCAGCTCCTTCAACACTTTGCCTAGAGATCTCCTAAACATCCAATTCCCTCACTCACAAGTCCTACCCTCCACAGAACACTAGAACGTGAACACAGTTCCGTCAAGTTCTTTGCCGCTTCATAGCAAGGATCACCTTCTCTCTAGGTTCCAATAACATGTTCCTTGCTTCCATCTGCGGCCTCATCAGAATGGCCTTTACCGTCCACATTTCTTGTTTTTTGTGTGTGTGTTTGTTTGTTGTTTATTTTTATTGGAGTATAGTTGATTTACGATGTTGTGTTAGTTTCAGGTGTACAGCAAAGTGTATCAGTTGTACTTGTACATATAGCCGCTCTTTTTAAGATTCTTTTCTCGTATGCGTCCTTACAGAGTGTTGAGTAGAGTTCCCTGGGCCACACAGTGGGTCCTTATGACACCGCCCGCATTTCTCCTCACGTTCTGTTCATGGCCGCTTCGATGTTCCCTAAGAAGACTGGGCCTTCCTCCCAGCTCTCCTCTCTACCTTCTGCGTCCTCAGGAATCACCCTTCGCTTCCGTACTCCCAGCCCGCCCCTCAGAACTCCCGCAGCCTCTACCCATCACCCAGTTCCAAGGTCACGTCCACATTTTTTAGGTATTTGTTACAGCAACACCCCACTTCTTGGTACCGGCGTGGCTGCCGAGGTGGCGTGAGGGAGGACAGCCACGGCCCCTCCCGCTGCCCACCGGGCGCGTCAGGCTCCCCCCTCGTGACCCCCAGCCACCACCTGCAGACGCACAGCGCCTCCTGCCCCTCCTGTACCTCGTGCGTCTCCCTGCGCCCATCAGCACCCATCCCCTCTGGGGGAGGAATTTTGTCTGCAATGCTTGACGGCTCTCTGTGGATGCAGTTTCATCATTCGGGGAAACGATGAGTGTGGATATTAAATAATAGTTATGGAAAAAGAGAACAAAACCCACGCCAGTATTATTACACAAGGTATGATGCATTCGAAGGAGGTGGTAGGCTTACCCATCTGAGTCACACCCAATCTATTCGTCAGATTCCTCAAATTGTGCAAACAGACCAATTCCTCCTCTCATGGGTGTTTGCCACCCACAGTCAGGCTCCAAGGATCAGGCCCTCCTTGTCACCACTTGGATTTGAGCTTTTCCAGGAGTGAACACCTGAGACTCCGCAGGACCTGGGAGGAGGTAGTGAGCAGCACGTCTGAGGGAAGATGCAAGCCAAACGTGCCGGATCCAGGCCCCAGACTGGAATGGGGCGCTCAGCGCGGCTCGAGGGGAGGATGGGGCCTCCGTGGCTGCCGGGAGCGAACGCCGGCTCTGTCCCTCGGCTCAGCTCTGCCGTGCCAGCCGGATGGGGCTGAGGCAGCCCTGAGCCACTAGGCAGAGGTGCCAGGACCCTGTTCTCCTGAAGCTTCTGCTTGGCACTGCTAACTGCCCCCTTGTCTAGTTGCTGGTGAGTCACGCTGCCCAGTGCCCCTTAGATGGACGCTGTGATTTACCGTCATCTCGGCTACGGTGGAGCTCAGCAACTCGGCACGAAAGAACTCCAGGTGAATTCTAACCACATCTGATCCCACCTGTCTGAATAATTTTCCTGCCGTTATCTCTGGGGAGCTGCTCACCACAATGGAAAACCTGGATTTCTAGAACCCTGGAGAGAGGGATGTGCCTCAGCTCCCCTCAGACCTTCTCTCAGTGGAGAAAGCTCCCAACACCGGCAGCCCACGGCCAGACCGGCCGCATCTTCTCGACTGAGCCGCTGACTGTGTGGGGAGGGCCTGGCGGCCCGGGGGATGCAGGCCAAGGGCGTTTCCCTTGAAGGGAGCCTCCAGCCTGCCAGCCTCCCATGGGTGGGCTCAGGCTCTCAGCCTCTCGCCTTAAGGACAGAGGAGTTCACGTCCCCGAGGGGACCCAGATCCCTGCACGTGGGGACTTCAGCACCTGCCCCTGCCCTGAGCAGCCCTTACCTCACTTACCTGCCTCTCATGTCCCTTGGTCTCCTCGTTGTCACCTGGCCTTGGAGTTTGGCATGTTTGTTCCCCCTCGTGCTCTACCTGGAGAACTGTCTAAAGCCCAGGACTGAAGGTGCGGCCCTGCGCCCTGCGGGGCCTGTGCGGGGAGCTGCCACAGGGGTTGTGAAGACGGGGAGAAAGAGACCGGTGTGTGGGCAAGGAGACCGAGGCTCAGAGGGTGGACGACTGGGCCGAGACGGTCCTGGGCCCCGGGCCCAGTGGAGGGTCACCCACCTGGCTCATCCCTGACACCCTCACACATCTGGGAGCCCAAATGCAGAAGGGCTCCATCGTGTACATCTCCCCAGGCTGACCCTCCCTACCCCAGCCCTAGATGTAGGACAGACAGGGGGGTTCTGCCTTAGCCTGCGCAGACGTTGGTCTTTACTCCGATTGCCTTAATGCCTCCAGAGGAATTTGCTATTTAAAGGCATCCTATGATTAATCTTTTCATAAAACAACGAATCATCCCATTTTTCTGTTGAGAATATCCGAGTTTTCATAGGTGGGGTTTACTCATCGTAGCGTTGCCGGTGGAAAGGAAAAAAGAGAAAGTCCAGGATGCCTAGTTAAGTCTGAATTTCAGATAAACGACAAATACTTTTTTAGTATAAGTGCGTCCCACCTCCTGCATGGACACGCTGATATTCACATACGACCAGGGGTCCTGTGGTTTATCTGCTATTATGGATTGAATTGTGTCCCCCGCAAATCTACATGTTGAAGTCCTAAACTCCAGTACCCGTGAGTGTGACCTTATTTGGAAATAGGGTCGTTCAGATGATCAAGTTAAAGTGAGGTCATTAGGGTGGGCCCTAACCCAAGGTGACTGTGTTCTTATAAAGAGGGAAATTTGGACACATCCCCAAACACAAGGAGAAGGCCCTGTGAAGATGAAGGCAGAATCCCAGTGATGCGTCTACCAGCCAAGGAATGCCAGAAATTGCCAGCAAACCACCAGCAGCTGGGGGGAGGGCCTGGCACAGATTCTCCCTCACGGCCTCAGAAGGAACCAACCCTGCTAACACCTTGATCTTGGACTCCCAGCCCTAGAACCATGAGCTGATGAATTTCTGTTGTTGAAGGCATTCAGTTTGTGGTGCTTTGTTACGGCAGTCCTAGTGAACCAAACAGCTGACACAGAGTCACTTGGTTTGAAAAAGCAGGGCTTGGGGGCCGAGAGGGTGGTGCTGGACCCATCTCCCCCTCCCACCTGGGCCCGGGTCCTCGACAGGGATGGACTGCATGTTCAGGTTGTATTTTCGATCTTTCCCGTGGGCCTCAGGGATAGCGGACAGAAAGATCACGAGTGGCTGATTGAGGCTTGCCTTGTAATTCAGGTCAGAAGGTAGGGTCCCTGGGCTAGAGGGACCCCAAACCTCTCAAAGTGGGGCTCGAGCCAGGCTGCGTGTGTGTATGAGGGGAGCCTTGCGTGGCCCGGCGTGCGGACCTCCGTGGCATCTTGTTTGCTGGCGGAGCACGGTGGCAGCCCCCGGGGACCACTGCAAACCCGACATTGGGGGAAGGTGCGTGCAAGGCCTCTTTCGCGGCCTGGAGGACGCAGTGGCCGAGAGGCCAGCGATGCTACAGTATTGCTTCCCGCGGGCCGGGCTTCCTTCCTGTGAGCAGCGGCTCCCTCCCTGGAAAAAGGCTGCAGACACGTGTATCCTGGACAGCTGGGGCTGAGAGTGTTTCCTCTCAATTGTTTGGAGGAACTCTCAGGGGTAAATATGGAAAAAGCCAGCCTGGGCAGGCAACCCGCCTGACCCTTGAGGTGTGGCCGGCCCCCCTGGGAACGTGGCCATGATACTGGGGGTGTCTCACTCCTCCGGGCCTTTTTGTCAGGATGACCTGTAGGGCTGTTGGGCCTGACAGGACAAGGGCAGCATCATTTCAGGGGAGCTTGGGGGCTCCCCACTGCCTGCAGCAATATGGGGGCCTGGGAAGCCCAGCAGGGGGCGCCCTGCCCGTCTAGCCCCCCTCAGTGGAGCTGCCCTTGGGGTTTGCACACAGGTTTACGCAGGGGCTGGGGAAAGGCTGCTATTGCTAAAGGTGCTCGCGGACCAGCGGCGCCGGGTTCAAGCCCAGCCCTGAGCCTGTCTCTGGCCCCTCATCTGGGGCAGCCCCCTCCTTGCCTGCTCTCACTTCTGGGTAGGAGGTCCCTTCCTGCTCACCCACAGGGCACACACTCGTGCCCTGAGTGCCCTGAGCTCTGTGTGCACATGGGGGGTTCCCCTCTCAGTGGCTTTCGCGTCCCCTGGCCTGGCATGGAACCCACACCTCATTCGGGTTTTAATTTAATCTAATTATTCCTGGGTAGAAATCGTGAGCTGGTTTAAGTTCAAGCTACAGAGGGACCGTCTAAGTCGAAGAAATGAGAACTGCCTTGGAAGGAAATGACTGCGTGTCGACGGGTCTGTTCAAACAGAAGAGGGGCAGCCCGTGAGGGGCCTCCGAAGTCAGCATGGGGTTTGAAGCGGGAACAAGTGTCCTCCAGGACTTTCAACCTGAGTGTCTCAGAATCTATATAACTAACCGGAGCAAACAGGCCCAGTGGTCTGCATACTCTAGGCGTGGTGTCGAGAGGCCTGTCCGCCCAGCTTCTCCCCGAGGCCACAGCCCTCCAAAACCCAGCACTTCCTTTGTTTACTGCATAGTAGTAACAACATCCCCAATACCGTCTTCTCTCCCCATCTTCCAATAGAAATCCCAAATGTTAGCACATGCTTTTCTGGAATAAAGACTGCACTTCCCAGCCTCCCTGGAGCTAGGTGTGACCATGTCACCAAGTTCTAGACAAGGGAAAATGGCAGTGGTAAGTGCCACTCTGGGAGCCAGTGTTTCTTATGGAGGGAACATCCTTTCCAATCTCCAGCCTTCTCCTCAATGGCTGGAATTTCAGCACAATGGCCAAGTTCCAGCAGCCGTCTTGGGCCATGAGGACAAGGCACGCAGCCCAGGACGAGGCACTGAGAGTTGGGAAGAGCCCAGATCCCGGTGATTTTGCGGAGCTCCTGTACCAGCACCAGCAAGGCTATGGGCTGAACTTCTGGAAGATGAAAGGATGAAGCTTTGGATCTTTGCCTCACAATGCAAAATCAAATGACTAATATATCCAAATGACAGCAATATCCATGACTTTAAATCTCCCTGAAGGGAGAGACCAGGGTTTATGTGTCTTTATTCTTTTCGCCATCTAGCACGTAATAAGTGTTTTAATTTGATTTCATCCAACCTTTTAAAATCCTGTTACTTAAGGAGTAACAAAATCTATACAGTGACTTCCTGCTGTGCCAATAATACTTCTTTTTTTTCATTCTAAAGGCTACCTATTTTAAGTTCCAGACAGGCCCTTTTTGAGGGATGCCAAGCTCACTTTTGACCTAATTTATGTGGATGACAGGTCTGGATGACATCACTTCTTAGCACCAATCTCTCCAGATAGGAAGTTCCCTCCAGAGGCTGCTGAATGAAGCCTTTGGCCCAGGCCATGTGCGGGTCAGCGTCCCAGAGAGGAAGGGCTTCCAGGAAGGAAGTACTGGGGTCAGCTGTCCGAGGCTGGGCAGCTCCTGGCGGGTGGAGCAGGCCTTCTGGTGCGGGGCCTGCGGCGCCCTGGGGATGGGAGCCATCCCAGCAGAAGTGAGCACACGCTGCAAACGCAGGAGAATAGCTGGAGCTGGGGAGCTGGGCCAGCCCGACGCCAGCCTTGTTGAGGAAACGTCTGTGGAGGCTTGAAAGAGGACAGAGCGTCGGGGCCACGAGGCCAGCTTCCTTTGGGTGGAAAAGCAGAGGCTCTTTTTCTAACACTGACAGTTTCCTCCCAGCTTGGGGTGGGGAGAGGGGAGGATCTTTTATATTTTCCTCTGTTCACATCTGTATTATTTCTAGTTCTTCAAAGCCTATTTGCCTACTTCTGTCATTGAAAGAGAAACATTTTAAACATTCTTAAAAAAGAAACTGTTATATTCAATATCCTGAAATAAACCATAATGGAAAAGAATATAAAAAAGAATGTATATACGTGTATAACTGAGTCACTTTGCTGTACAGCAGAAGTTAGCACAATATTATACATCAACTGTACTTCAATAGAAAGAAAGAAAGAAAGAAAGAAAGAAAGAAAGAAAGAAAGAAAGAAAGAAAGAAAAAGAAAAAGAAACCTATTATATTTAGAATGGATAAACAACAAGGTCCTACTGTATAGCACAGGGGAACTATATTCAATATCCTGGGATAAATCATAATGGAAAAGAATATTAAAAAGAATGTATATATGTGTATAACTGAGTCACTTTGCTCTACAGCAGAAATTGACAACATTGTAAATCAAATATACTTCAATATAAACAAACAAACAAATAAATAAATATGAACTCGTTAACAATTAAAGATAAAATCCCAGGAATGTCTTTCGCAGCCTTCTCTGACAATGGGACTTGTTTCCAACTCTGGGGTCAACCAGACAAGGGGTCACTAGTGAGAAAAGCTTTGGGAATTCCAGTTGCTATGAGAACTTGGCTTTGGGGGGAAATGTCAGAATGGAAGCCAGTAGCCGCAGGCTCAGACTGCAGGGACATCGGCGCCCCTGTCCTCTGGGCACCAGGAGGGTCCCGGGTCCCAGCACCTCCCTGTCGTCCCTTGACCCAGAGCCCAGCCTCACACACAGTTTTGTTTCCAGTTCTTTTCTTCCTGTGAAATAAAGAGCCAGATGGCAGTGGTGGGCATATGGCTTGGGTTGGGGTGAAGCCAGGGGGTCATGACCGTCACACGGCCGTCCACAGTGAAAGGACCCCACGGAATCTCTTTCTTTCCACCCTCAGTTTATTCCTGTAGTCACTAAGTGGGGTTCCCGTCAGAAAAGGCCAACGACGGCAGAGCTTTGTGGTGAGCGTCGTGTTCCCGACCCACCCAGGTTAAGGGGGTTAGGGAAGGCATGCCCTCACCATGGATGGTGTCCAGGTCCCTGAGCCACTGTGGACCTCGCACCTTTAAGAGCTGGACACCGTGGGCGATACGCTTCGCACGTGGGATCCAACTGTTGTGCACACTGACCGCAGAAAGCCCACAGTGTCTGCCCATTTTGTAGATGAAGAAATCGAAGCTGACCAACCAAGGTCCCCCAGCCACTGAGGGGCCCAGCTGGAGTGTGAGCTGGGGCCTCTCGGTCTTCAAAGCTGACCCACGCCTGCCCCAGGCCGGGGTGGTCCTGACCGCCGACTGGGCTGGCAGACACAGAAAGTGGCTCCTGAATTGACCTACAGGTGCAGAGGGTACTTAGGACAATGTATCGCGGTCCATGCGTTTTTGCACTTACTTATCAGGCACCTGCTGTGCAAGTGGCCTGGTGTGGAGCTCGTAGGGGTACCAGGGACACACAAGGCCAAGTCTTCCTTCAAGAACCGGCCGTGAGGCTGGGAAGCAGGGTGCACACAGAGGGGACAGCCCAGCGTGCTGGGTGCAGTTGTAAGTGCTGAGGGACCCCAGGAGAAAGCCTCCTCTGAGGATAAAGGGGTCATTCAGAATGCTTTATAAAGACAGTTAGGTTGGAGCTGAGCTCCAAGCACGAGCAGGGCTTGAGATGGTGAGAACAAAGGAAGAACGTTCCAGAAGGGAGAAATAGGATGAGCTATGGGTCAGAGACAGACATGTGGAAGGTGTATTGGGGAACAATAGATCAGCCTGGCTGGAACAGCAGAGGTCGTGGCAGGGTCTAGAGGGAGGTAAGTTTGGAAGGTACAGTTCTGACACATGGTACAACGTGGATGAACCTGGAAGGTATTATGCTAAGTGAAATAAATAAATAATAATAAAGGACAAACAAACAAATAAGGGCCTTGTCATCTGTCTACTCTGACTAAATCATGCTTCTCTTCTAAATCCACCAGTTACAGGGAGTTCCCTGGTGGTCTAGTGGTTAGGACTTTGCGCGTTCACTGCCGAGGGCACAGGTTCAATCCCTGGTCAGGGAACTAAGGTCCCACGAGCCATGCAGCCAAAATAAATAAATAAATAAATGAATAAATAAATAAGTCCACCAATTACACAAAGATCTTCTTTCTGTCATTAAAATCTGGCTAATAACTTTCCATCTTCCCTGTTGTCTACCTGTTGTTTTTGCAAACTAATCAGAGGCTTTTATTATATTTTTAATAAAGGTATTCAGAACACACCAAGACTTTTTATTGGGATGAATTGGAAACAGAGAATTATGTTCCCTAGTGTCTTTGCTGTTGTTCCCAAGTTTTTGGTGTGTGCAGATATGGAAGTTTTTTATTGACACCTTTATTACCAGTGGTCCACGTCAAAAAATCACACGACAATGGGAACATTTTCAAATATATTTTTCAAATGCTCAGTTGCACAAACTAAAGCAAGTACTGTCTTAGAATTATCAGAATGTCATTTTTTTTCTGAAGGGACAGATCGTGTGCGGGCGGGTGTCTATGTTTAAAGTACCTGCTAGGTGATGGTCACGTGATCAGAGAAAGGCTCCCTGCGTTTGGAACACTTGTTTTTTGTTTGTTCTCAGCTCAGTGGGTCTTTTAAGTGTTCTGTCACAAGGTCACCTTTGGACCTCTGTGGAATGAGAGATTTTCTCCGCTCCTATCTCATTGCAAAGTATTGAAAAGATCCTACTATGTTTAAAAGTGTTGTTTTTATAAAATTAACCACTTCTGGTCGCATTGCTCTTTGGCGTCACATTCTTTGCCTTCCTCAGCGATGGAGACAATGAGTTCCTGCTTTGTAACCTGATTCTGAATTCCCTTTTTTTTTTTTTAATTCCAAGGAAAATGAAGCTCCAGTTGCTCACAGAGGTTTTCAGTAACACATTGTTTTGAAGAGGTCACTTAGAGTTGAGAAAATACCTTCTTTTGGTGGCTCATGAAAAAAATAGTAGTTCTTTGTGCACTTCGATTGTGAAACATAATCTTTTCCAGATACAGTAACAATATCCGTAGTTTTATCCAACTGTATGTAGCAAACTGCCCACTGAATAATTTATTCTAATGATTGTCTGTTCAGATTTTCACTTGTGTTTTCTAGGCATTTTCCAGCAGTATTTGTTGACAAAGGAATGTGTTTTGGTTTGTTACCCTCTTCTGTATCACTATTTCATCCATTTAAGTGTTTGCACACTGGTAATGCCTCTTAGGCTTTTTCTATTAAAATAAAACTCAAAAGAAGCTTCTAGACACTTTTCAATACAAGAGTGAAAAGAGTTCATTTGCAAGAGTTTGTGAAGAACTGGATTGACTAAAGTTTGTAGAGAAAAGTATTGAGGTGTGTCTTGGGCTCTGGGGGCTTAGTTTTCAAATGTGCTGCTGAGGGACTTCCCTGGTGGCGCAGTGGTTAAGAACCCGCCTGCCAATGCAGGGGACACGGGTTTGAACCCTGGTCTGGGAAGATCTCACATGCTGCGGAACAACTAAGCCTGTGCACCACAACTACTGAGCCTGCGCTCTAGAGCCCGCGAGCCACAACTACTGACAACAAGAGAAGCCACCACAATGAGAAGCCCGTGCACCGCAACGAAGAGCAGCCCCCTCTCGCCGCAACTAGAGAAAGCCCGCGCGCAGCAACGAAGACCCAACGCGGCCATAAATAAATAATAAATAAATAAGTGTGCTGCTGACTGAAGCGGCGTGGCACAATGCGATGCATGAACACGAACTTGGAGGGACGCTTCCTGTCAGTAAGAGCAATCAGTATAAATCCACATTTCGCATGGTCTTGGTAGCTTTTAAAGAATGGCTGACTTCTTGTCACAGACCACTAGATCCGCACTGTTTTTACTAGACGCTTGTGAGCTCGGTACCTATCGTGCAGTGTTTTCTGCCATCACTGGTGGCACCAAATGCGTGTTGTTTTTCCACACCAATAACTAATTCTCCAATTCTCTGATGCCAACTCTGGGGGACCAAGAATTCAACCCAATTCTGACACGACCTACCTGGAGTTAATGTCAGACCCCGCAAGTTAAAGGCTCAGTCCTATATGATGGCTCCCATTTAATTTTTTTTTTTTTTTTTTTTGGCCACGTGGCGCAGCCTGGAGGACCTTAGTTCCCCGACCAGGGATTGAACCCACGTCCTTGGCAGTGAAAACCCAGAGTCCTAACCACTGGGCCGCCAGGGAATTCCCAGATGGCCCCCATCTCAGATGCCAGCCACACTTGGGGTCCCCAGGTGGCCCGTGATTTGACCCCATTGCCTACAAATTCAGGCGTTCCCACAACTCTGCCCCCGGCCCCCATCCCCACGCTCACCCCCACCCCCAATCCTGGTTTGATAATTCACTAGAATGACTCAGAACTCAGGAAATGCTTTACTGACTGTCACAGTTTATTATAAAAGGTACAAGTGAACAGCAAGCATAGGACCAGGTCTGCAATGGCCTGAAGCATAGGAGCCTCATCCCCATGGAATTGGGGTGCATCACCCTCTGGCACATGGATGTGTTCACCAAGCCCAGTGGTTAGGGGTTTTTAATGGGGTCCCATTACATAGGCACGGTTGATTAAATCATTGGCCATTGGTGATTGAACTCAATCTCCAGCCCTCTCCCCTCCCTGGAGATCAGGGGTTGGCGCTGAAAGTTCCAACTCCCTAATCATGGCTTGGTCTCTCTGCTGACCAACCCCCATCCTGAAATTATGTAGTTGGCCCCCCAAGAGTCATCCCATCAGCATACAAAAGACACTCATCACACAGGAAGCTGCAAGGATTTTAGGAGCTCTATGCTAGGAACTAGGATAGAGACCAAATCTTTATTTTTTTATACCGTATCTATTATTCAGTTGGGCCTGCATATTAGGATTATTTCCACTCTTAGGTTTTTCGAGGTTGTTTTTTTTTTTTTTTGGTTTTTTGCTGAATATTTCAAAATCACTTCTCCATTTTAACACAGTTACTTTAGCTAATATCATATGATGTAATCCAAATATCCATAGGAATCCCCTGGGTACAAGTGATCTGCAAATGTCACACAAATCTAAAAAGGGACAAAATATGGGACAAAATGTGGTTGAGAGCTCTCTGTATATTGCGTGCAGGACAAGCTTCTGACATACAGACCACGTGGGACCAGTGTCAAATGGAATAATAAATATTTGTAAATCTTGCTTTCTTCAGATGACAGAGTCAGTGAAGATTCTCAAGTTTGAGTGATTCATTCACCCATTCACCCCACAAACATGTGCTAGGAGCCTCCTGGGTTTCAGATGCCGTGAGGGGGCTGAAGCCACGAAGTTGAATGTCACGGTCCTTGCTTTTGAGAAGTGCACAGTGTAGCCATCAATCCAGAAAGACAGACAGTTCCTCTGCCGGGTGTAAGTACCGTGGGGTGATGGTGAGTGCTGGGACCAGTACGGGGGCACCTACATCAGTCATGAGTCATAGGAAAAGAGTTGAAGATAAACTTCCAGGAGGAGGTGGCGTTCTGGCTGAGTTTAGACGATTAAAGCAGAGTTATGACCTATGTCAGACAAGAAGATTCAGGAAATTACAAGGAAGGCAGTGAAGCCAGCGGGAAATTTCCTGAGGTTGAGTTGGGCAGAAAAGAGGTCAGCAAGAGCCCTGGGCCAAGGAGTTTAGATCTTACCCAGAAGGTAACGGGGGCCCGTGAAGAGCAGAAGAAAGGAGGGATCAAGGTAAGATCCGAGTTTTAGGAAGGTCTTTCTGGCAGCAAGTTGAAGGATGATGCAGAGAGAAGAGACAGGAGTCAGGGACCCAGTGAGAGGGATGTTGTCATTGGGGGGTGGTGTGGAGAGGATGAGGCCGCAGGAAGGGGAGCTCCCGGGGGTCAGCCAAACTCAAGGTTAGGGGCCCCATCCTCCCCGAGACAGACCTCATTTTAGACCAACTGCACGCTCAGACCAGCTGGCTACCAATCCAGGGGTTCCCATAGACTCCCTCAGGTCTGATAATTCCCTAGAGTGACTGCGAGAACTCAGGAAAGCGCTAGACTCAATGGTTACAGTTTTATTACAGCAAGATAATGAATTCGAACCGCCCAGAGGAAGAGGTGCATAGGGTGAGGTCAGGAGGGTTCTGGAGCTTCCATAATCTTCAGGGTCATGGCGTTCCTCCAGCAGCAAAGTGCGACAGCGGTCAAAGAGTGTTTGCCAAGCAAGGACGCTCACCGGAGCGCCAGCGTCAGCACTTTTGGGGGGGATCCCCGTACGCAGGCTTGATGGATTGACTCAGGGCCGGTGTGGATGACCTCAGTCTCTGCTCCCTCCCCGCCCCCCCCAATCCGGTCTGATATCTTGTGGCTCAAGCCCCACCCCCTAGTCACACGGTTGATCTCCCTGGTGTGACCAGCCCCTCTCCGGAGCCATCGGTTAGCATAAACCGTCAGGTGTGGTCCGAGGGGCCCACTGTGAATAACAAGACACCTCACCGTGTGGGAAATCCAACGGATTTAGATGCCCTTCCAAGGAGCGGACACAGGCCAGTCGGAGTGTCTATTGCACAGGACCCTGTGGGAACGGGAGGTATACAGGAAATGCTGGAAAGGGAGGGCTTCGGAGCGATGCTGGTGGGATGGACTGCTGGAGGGGCATCAGTGGGGGGAGACAGGGAAGGGCTTGGGAAGCAGAGTCTGTTTTTCTTAGCCCATCACTGGCTGTGGGCTGGTGTCTCCGAGCCAGCACGACCTTGCAGAGCTGCGGGGAGGGGGTGGGGAGGGGGGAGGGTGGGAGAGAATCCTGAGCCATGTCCTCGAGGTAACCTCCCCCGTCCCCGCCACCTCCGCTGAGGGCCCCCAGCCCCTCCTTCCAGGCCAGAGGCCTGGGGTGACTCTGAGACTTCCCGTGCTGGAAGAGTCCTGGGCAAACCAGGACAGCTTGGCCCCCGCATCAGCACTAACTCACTCCCGAGAAATGAAGGAAGGAGGCCACTCCCATTCTGGAGATCACCATCCCCAACTCCAGTTTGCCCGCACAGCCTCTCTGCTCCAAACATGCTACTCGAGCTAGAATAACATTCACCAAGCCAAGAAAGAAAGTTTTTCCAGACACAAGGTCAAAGCGAAAAGCCAAAAGAATATTAGGTTCCAAGGCAAGGAATTTCCAAACAACTAGGCTCAATTGTTTTTGCTTCTCACAGGTCTTGGTAGGAAAAAGCCCTTTCTTTTCTTGCTGGACCACCAGTCACGACAGAGCTAAGCAAACAGCAGAAAGCAGCAGCTAGCAAGCGAGGCTTGGTAAAAGAACCACCGCTGGGGCTTGACTGGGGCAGCAAGGGGAAAGCCGGCTGCGTCTTTAATAGCTGAGGAGCAGTCAGACGGGAGGCACCTGTCAAGTCCCAGGGCCGAGAGATGCCAATTCTGAAACGGCAGCCCGAGAAGTTGATGACGGGACTGGAGGGTATGTTGGGAGGCCTGGCCGCTGCAGCTCAGCTGGGCTCAGCCAGCGCCTGGTCTGGGAGCTCGCCAGCTTCCCACATGGGGAAGGGCACCTGGGAAAGGCGAGGCCTCCTGTCTGTGAACCGGGCCGGGGCAGGTGGCGCTGTCTGTGCTCAGGAGACCCCATCATTATCCTACCTCCCTCTGGGTGCTGGATGGTGGTTTCTCCATCACCAGGTGGCTCACGGCCTTCAGTTGAGGTTCAAGGTCCAGGAAGGCTGTTCCAGGTATCAGATCCAGGACCCAGGTCTCACTCACAACGTCCCCTGCATCTGTCTGCCAGGTGTCCCCACCTCTGGTGCGAAGCCCTTGCAGCTTTGAGCTCTGCAGCCCCTTCCTCCCCACCCCGGCTCTGGCCACCGGCCTTGGCTCCATCCTCCAGGGTTGCTCGGAGGAAGCCGGATCCTTCTTTTCTCTGCCAGGCGCTCCAGGTATATGAACACGACCTTCTTTTCCGTGAATCTTCTCTGTTCTCCCGGTTGACAGGCCTGGCCCTGCGAGGGGTCCGCCTTTGACCAGGCCCCTCGCCACTGTGCTCAGGCCCAGCTGCAGAATCTGCAGAAAAATGTCACAATTTCATAATTTAGGAAAAACTCCTTCTCCCCGCTGGACACCAGTTGTGAGTCTAGGTTGTCACTTGTGCTTCTGACCGACCGGCTATAAACGGGAGTTTCCCACGACCCTCTCCTCTGACTAATTTGTGAGAGCGGCTCACAGAACTCAGGAAAACATTTTCCTTGATGTTTACTGGTTTATGATAAAGGGATAGGATACAAGATACAGATGAGCATCCAGATGGAAGACATGCGTAGGGCGAGGTGTG
Organism: Balaenoptera ricei; assembly: GCF_028023285.1. NCBI lineage: Eukaryota > Metazoa > Chordata > Mammalia > Artiodactyla > Balaenopteridae > Balaenoptera > Balaenoptera ricei. The sequence continues at coordinate 95,638,671 of NC_082651.1, forward strand.
TGGGAAGGGACGTGGAGCTGCCCTGCCCCTCCCAGCACCCACACGTGTCCACCAGACTGGAAGCTCTCTGAACCCTGTACTTTTGAGATCTTTATGGAGATTTTATCATACAGACATGATTGATCGTTAACACCATCTTCCCTCTCCCCTCTCTGGGAAACGGGGGGTGAGGGGTGGAGGGAGGCGGGGATGAAAATTCCAAGCTTCTTATTGTGGCTTGGCCTTTCTGGTGACCAGCCGCCATCCAGGAGTCGTCCAGAGTCACCTCATTAGGACAAAACACACCTGCTATCACCCAGGAAATTCCAAGGGATTTAAGAACTCGTGTCAGGAACCGGGATCAAAGGCCAAATATTAGAACAACAGACTCTTCCAGAGCTCTTATCACAAAGGTCTCGGGAGCTGTGTGCCAGGAACCAGGGCATAGTACCAGACTATCTCACACCAGTGCAAAAAAGTTAAGAGGTAGGGCCCTTATTCAGAAATTATTACGAATTTCAGGAACAGAGCGTTAAACCAGAGCAGGGTCCAGTGTGACTACAGGGTCTCACGGCTCCCAACCTGGCCACTCCCTCGTGGATGCCCTCTGGCTTGTCCATGTCCTGTCTGGGGAGTGAGGTCGGGCTCATTTGGCTGGTCTGGGTGGGCACTGGACCTGGTCAGGCCTCACTCCCTTGCCCGGTGTTGCAGCCTGTAGTCAGAGAGCTGACCTCTGACCTCTGAGCCCCTGCAGGGCTGGTTGATTGTCCACTAAGCCTCCCATTCTGTTCCTGAGACCGCTCCTCAGCTCATTGCCCATCCTTGCTGTGAACAGGTTCTTTCTGACCTTCTTGTGAGAGCAGAGCCTGAACTTTCATCCCCTGCCCGGGAGAGAAGCAGAGGTGGCCTGCAGGAACGCCACCCAGTTGCCCCAGACAGAAGTACACCTGGGGACTCGGGTCTGTTCAGAGCTCCTGCCACGTGCCCAGGAGACCAGACGTACCAGCAGGACCACCAGGGCCTGGGACATTTGCGAAGGAGGTGTGGATGTTGGAAGACACTTGCGTTGGCCTGGAGGGAGGGACGGACTACAGGGACGCTTGTTTGCAGTCATGAAGCCTTGCTCGGCCCCCAGAGGACCTGGACCGGGGCCTCTGAATATGTTGTCATCTGGCTTCCTGCCAGGTCCTTCTCTTTCCCCAATCTCCTATCCTGGTTTTACTTCTTAGTCCCCAAACATCCTTTTTTTAAAAAATTTATTTATTTTATTTATTTATTTTGGCTGCGTTGGGTCTTCGTTGCTGCTCACGGGCTTTCTCTAGCTACAGGGAGCAGGGGCTACTCTTCGTTGCGGTGCGTGGGCTTCTCATTGTGGTAGCTTCTCTTGTTGTGGAGCAGGGGCTCTAGGCGCATGGGCTTCAGTAGTTGTGGCACGCGGGCTCAGTAGTTGTGGCTTGTGGGCTCTAGAGCGCAGGCTCAGTAGCTGTGGCTCACGGGCTTAGTTGCTCTGCAGCCTGTAGGGTCTTCCCGGACCAGGGCTCGAACCCGTGTCCCCTGCATTGGCAGGCACCACCAGGGAAGCCCTATCCCCAAACATACTTTTCCCATCAGGTCTACACAACTCAGAGCATGAAATCTGCGTCCTGGGGACTCCTGATGTGCTCAGACCTCCTGGCCAGTCAGAGCCATGGCTTTCTGAGAGAGACCCCAGGGGCAACACTGAGGTGCCTGGAACAGCTGGGAGGTAAGGGACAGGACAAGAAGGATGGCTCCTACCCTCACTCCTGCTTTGCTCCGAAAGCCCCAGTTTTGACTCTCAGCCTGCCAGGAATGAGTGCACTGGAAGAAAGGTTTCCATGGCTACGTGTAAAAGGGTGAGGCCCCCTGAGGTGGTCCAGCCCTATTACTGCACAGGTGAAGAGATGGGGGCCCAGAAGGCAAGGGGTCTGCCCGTGGTTCAGCCCGGGGCTGACCAGGTCCCTGACCCCATGGTCAGGGCTCTCCCCTCTCCTGTGCTGTCTGACTCCTTCCGGTCCAGAAGCCTGGAAGTGACCTCCCTCCTGAGACCACACTGCTGGGTTCCCTCCTTTACCTGGAGTCCCAGTGGGTGGACTTCCAGGGCCCCACTCATGTGCCTTGGTTTACTCTTTTCTCTAAGCAAAGACCCGTGGAAATAGCTCTGAAGCTCCTGCACCCCTGCACACGCAGTGGCTGAGAACACGGCCCTGGGATAGCCTCTTTTGAATCTTTTAGTAAAAGAGAGAATATCTTTTAAAATAAGCCAGCAGTCCCAGAGTTTTCATATCTGCTTCTCTGGATTCTCGTGTCACTAACTTAAAGAGCATTGTGTGGGCCATCGTAGAAATAAACCCCGGAGAGAATTTTGTCCATTGCAGATGGAAGTGTTTTCAATATTAAGAGAAACCTCATTTTAAACAATAAACAGTAAGTAAGCCACTTTTTTGGTTATTAGGCGTGACGCTGCTATGAAGATCCGTGTATGGATTTCTGTGCAGACGTGTGTTTTCATTTCTCTGGGGTCCAGACTCAGCGGTGGCGCTCTGGTGCCTTTCCAGGCCCTGGCCCCGCTCCTCCCGGGGGCAGATCGGTGTCCTTCTACTCATCAGGGCCTTTATGCACAATGAAAACTGACCACAAGTTTTTTTTGTTTTTGTTTTTTAACATGTAAGGAGTCGGTTTACTAATGGGGTCTCCGTGGAGTTCTTCCCTGGGTCCTTCCCTTGCTCGCTCATTAGCAGGCAGCCTGGGGAGGGGGCCCGGGAGCAGGAGAAGGGGGCCGGGGGCTGCCTGGAGAGGCCCTGGCTGTGCCACGTGGGCAAAGCTCTGTCTCCTGCACAGACACGCTACGCGGCCCCTGCACACACACACCGATGCAAGCGCTGCTGGGAATCATTTTCTCATCGTGCCCCTTCCGGGGGCCGTTTATGGCCCCTTGAGAGGATCGTCCTCATACCGTCAGGCCCCCAGATTTGGATCCTTCCCAGCGCAACTGCCTGTGTACCTCGCCAGACTCGTTTCGGGGATTTGCACATTAGAGGCACCTTCTGCAAAGAGCGAAGATTCCTGGGGCGGCAGCTGTTCAGGAGAGCTGACTGATGGTGCCAAAGGCAGCTCTAACACAGCTCTACGCCGATCAGAGAAGGGCAGCAGGCTTGGAGCCAGCGCCACTCTGGGGCTGCTCTCCTGGGGATGCCGTTTTCTGCACCGAGTTTTTGCGAGGCGTTGTATACCCACCGTCTTGTCTGCTCCTTGCAGTAAAGTCTCTGAGCTAGAGATTATTGTCCCAGCTCCACTGACAAGGAGGTGAAGGCTCAGAGGGGATGGGGGACTTTCTAAAGTCACATAATGACTGAGCTTAAAGCCAGGGGTTGAACCGAGGTTGGTCTTGGACCAAAATCCAGAGTCAGAGCAGATAGAGGTGTCTCGTGTTTGCCCCCTGTGCTGGGTTGGGGCCAAGTTCTGGCCTTTGTCTGCCTCGTTGGGAAGGGTTTTGGAGAAAGGAAGCTGGTGGCCTCCTCATCGTCCCCATTGCCATTCCTTCCTGCAGAAGACGTTTTCACACCCACGATCTCATCGTGCCCCCGATACCTAGGGCGTGTCGGTTCCATTTTTCGGGAGCAGAAAGTGAGACATCACATTGTGGCCGGAAAGAGATCAGGTGAGTTTATGGCACAATAGGTGGCAACGCCCAAAGCCCTAGGAGGGATGTCACAAGTGTCACCCTCCGAACGGTTGCAGACCAAACTTTTAGGGATAGAAGTTCTTGCACTGTTGGTGGGAATGTAAATTGATACAGCCACTGTGGAGAACAGTATGGAGGTTCCTTAAAAAACTAAAAACAGAACTACCTTACGACCCAGCAATCCCACTACTGGGTATATACCCTGAGAAAACCATAATTCAAAAAGAGTCATGTACCACAATGTTCACTGCAGCTCTATTTACAACAGCCAGGACACGGAAGCAACCCAAGTGTCCATCGACAGATGAATGGATAAAGAAGATGTGGCACATATATACAATGGAATATTCCTCAGTCATAAAAAGAAACGAAATTGAGTTATTTGTAGTGACGTGGATGGACCTAGAGTCTGTCCTACAGAGTGAAGTAAGTCAGAAAGAGAAAAACAAATACCGTATGCTAACACATATATATGGAATCTAAAAAAAAAAAAAAGGTTCTGAAGAACCTAGGGGCAGGACAAGAATAAAGATGCAGACGTAGAGAATGGACTTGAGGACACGGGGAGGGGGAAGGGTAAGCTGGGACGAAGTGAGAGAGTGGCATGGACATATATACACTACCAAATGTAAGATAGCTCGTGGGAAGCAGCCACATAGCACAGGGAGATCAGCTCGGTGCTTTGTGACCACCTAGAGGGGTGGGATAGGGAGGGTGGGAGGGAGATGGAAGAGGGAGGACATATGGGGATATATGTATATGTATAGCTGATTCACTTTGTTATACAGCAGCAACTAACACACCATTGTAAAGCAATTATACTCCAATAAAGATGTTAAAAAAAAAAGAAAAAGAAAAAAGCCCTGAGTACTTATGTGCCTTGTCTTGCTCGTTTCTGTCTGATTAGACAGAGCCCCGTGTCCCCAGGTCAACTCAGGGCTCCCCGGCCCCAATTTGTCCCCAGTCCTTCCAAAGGCATCCTCCACACACATAACATGTTCCTAAATCATCACGATTGTGGGTGACTCGAAATAAAACCTCACTTATCCCCTCTCCTCCCTGTGGGGACAGCAGAGCCCATGACCGTGGCCGCCCACACGGGAATCACCTCCTGGGAGCTTGAAGGATTAACACCAGTGTGTGGGCCCCGCCTAGGTCCTGATCTGCCTGCTGAGAGGTCCCAAAATGAGGCCCCAGGCAAGAACCTCGGTTCCAGGGAAACAGGCTCGCAGCACAAGAGGCCAGCTGACCGGTGATGGGCAGGACGGGCCCTTGGTTCTCACCAGTCGTGTGATTGGTGAAGGACCGGAGCTCTCTGGGCCTTGGGTTCCCCGGTGTGAGTCAGAGAGCAGCCCGCGTTCTGCGGCTCCCAGGACTGGGGAGAACGACCCGTGAATGAAAGGATGAGCCAACTGCAGGCCAGCAACCAAGAAATGGTCTGCGCCTCAAGGTGCAGGTGCCTGCGAGTGAGGGTGGGAGAGGGTGCAGGGTGTGAGCCTAAGTGACCTTGGGAACGAGCCCCGGCCCCCGTGGGCAGGAGATGCCAAGCGCAGTGGGAAGCCCCTAGCTCTGCCCTCGGGGTATCTTCATCCTGCTCAGCTGCTGTGCCGGGAGGAGGAGGGGGGTTCTCTCCAGGGCTTCCCCAGAGTGTGATGGGCCTGGTGGGACAGGAGCCGCGGAAGATTTGCAGATGTCAGTGGCACAGAGTCAGAGCTTCTCTAACTGCAGGTTTCTCCTGGACGTGGAAAGAAAAGAAGTTACAGTGCAGTAGTTTAAACGGAGGTCCTGGGGCCGCAAGACTCCTCTCTGGGGGCCGAGGTCTCTGGTCAGACCAGCAGCCCCTTGCCCTGCTCCCAGCTGCCTGGGCCGCTCTTTTCCTCTGAGTCCAACAGCTCCCAGCATGGTAGGTGGGGAGGGGGACGGGGGTCTGGGGCCTAGAAGGAATTCACATACTGTGTGTCGCAGGGCCAGTAACACGTCTGTGGAAGCCTGAACCCTCACCCGCGGTGTGGTTATCCATTAGGTTATCCACTATCCACGGAGACAGTGACCATGGGGGAGACGGTGACCAGGCGCTGTACCGTCACAGCGGAAGGACAGAGGCTCGTGCAGACAGAAGGGTGAGGAGGACCCTCGGGGGGCCCGGGGGGGGGGCCCGGCACCCAGGCGCGGGCTGCGCGGCGCTCAGGCTCAGCCCAGCCTCCTTCCCCGGGCCTCTGTCCGCAAGGCCTCTCTCCCCACCGACATCAGCTCCCAGCGCCCTTCTCCGTGACCCGCAGCCACGGAAGGTGCTGCCCTCGAAACTCGCGCAGCGGTCATGCCCGCCTGGAGGTACAGGCACCCCCTTCTGCGTCGGCCCTCGTGTGTCTGCGTCTTGCTGCCCCCGCCAACCCCCACCAGGCTGGAGAAGCAGAGCGACGAGCACGAGGGGCAGCCACGGGCCGGGCCTTGGCTCTTGGGGCTCAGGCGTTGGGCGCGTGGGTCTCGTGGGCAGGTGTTAGGCCCTGCGCCTGTATCCCAAATAGGGGCGCCCAGCAGGGCCGCAGAGGGGCGTCCCCTAGAAACCCTAAGCGTCTGTCCGGAGCGCGCTGCTCCTGGTTGGTGGCACCAAGCCTGGCTCTGGCTCCTCTCAGAAACTTCAAGCCTCGCATCCCTGGCTCTAGCGGGCTCCGTGGTCGGCAGTTAAGCATCCTGACCAATGTGGTACTCTTTGCGGCAGAAATAGCTACAGGCAATAGATGCTCAAGAAGACAGGGATCTACAGGGTTATCCTTTCTATTAGGGCTGCAGGCAGTGGAGGCCCGGTTGGCATTCGAGGGCCCACAGTGGAGAAACTGTAACTTAGGTTACTGTGCTCACCTGGGCCGCAAGCTGCCCTGTGGGTAAACCGTTTTGAAGGGTGAGAGCCCCGTGGAGCGGCTGCTCCTTGTTACGTGGAGTTTGAAGAAAGGAAGTAGGCTCAAGACATGTTAACGGAATCAGAGAGCTTATCTTTGTAGTCTCAGAGACTCAAAACCAGAGAAGAATCTGATTTTATCACGGGGTGAGTTCATAGCCCTCCAGGCTACACACTGATAGGAAAGCGCAGGAACCGTGGGAATTCACGGGCACTTTGGGAACATTTGCCTTGCTGGTTCCTACTCCCACACCCACCCGGCACCTAGAGCCTCCAGAGCTCCCCTGGCCGAGGAAAGCAGCCCCTCCCTCCTCGCTGATAAAGCCCGAGATCCCGTGTCTTCCTCACCCACCACCCCTCGTTGCCTTTAGACCAATCGCCCAGCAAGAAGCAGGGAGAGGAGCACAAGCTTCTGGAAATAGGGCATCGTCTTCTCCTACCAAAAAAAAGACCCCTGACGATTTTGTCAGAAGCTTGGGGAATATGTATGAGAATGGACTTGAGAATATTAGACTAGGAAGAAAGAAAGACAATTTTAGACTGGGCTGATTTTTATTAATATAGCTGCACTTAGCAAAATCCTGGAGTCCCTGGGCTGGCCCGGGAGTTGGGAACAGTGCTGTTGGCTGGGCCGTTGACTGGAAACTTGACCCAGTGTTGGCCTGAGATAAGGGACTGATGTTTTCAGGGATTCCTTGCACTAATGTGGGAATAACTGGTGGGCGGATTTGCCTTGCGGGGCCCCTCCCCACCCCTCGCTATTCCGCCTGAGGACACAGAGGTTCCTCCCTTTACCTGTTGTCAGGGCAGTGCCAGCATCTTGAAGAGACATGTCATGGATATCCTCCCCAAGCTGCCTGGGCAGCCATAGGATTTGCTGCCACTGAGATGGGCTCTCTGATTTCAAAGGGGATGATGGGCTCCTGAGTAGCAGCACCTGACTCCCGGCCATCACGGGATGCCTGGGACCTAAATAGATGAAAAGCCACAGAAGCCCTCCTTGGTCTGTGAGACTGAGGACACATCAGTCCTGACAGGTGGAGGCCTGGGTTGAGTCATCAAGGTGCAGAGTCACAGCACTTCACCTGCCCCCCAAACCTCAGAGCCCCTGGAATTACAGAGAGGAAGTTCCCTGAGATAACACTGCAGGTAATACTGTAAACCTGCCTAAACGTCTCCCAAGAGGTCATGGCCATTAACAGGGGACTGCGGAGTGAGCGAGAGGAACCAAGACTCGTGGGCTGGGGGGTCATCCGACACTGGATCTGAGCTCTAAGGACTGAGGACCAGGTAGTAAGGGTCTGTTGACTGTGGCTCACCAGTCAGAACACTGGCTGCTGGGGGTCAAGTGATAAAGCAGGTTTTTGACTGACTCCATCATGCATGGGTCTTGTGGATCCAGGACCTCACCCCATGGAGAGTTTCCTGGACGGAAACTGGAATCCCCACACTGGCTTCCTGACTCCCAGGATGAGGATGGTCACAGTAGGGACCAGCTAAGTGCATGTCTGTGAAGCTCCCTCTTCTTACAAACAGTATCAAAGCAAGACGGTATCCTCGGTGAAGTCAGAGAGGTCATTTTCACCATCAAAGACTCAAACGATGCAGACTAATTCTATTAATTTGGGCTCTGCAGAGGCCTCAGGGTCCTGGAGGATGACAGTGGATTGCTGAAGCCTAATCAGATGGTTCTGCAGCCACTGTTCTCACCGTGCTCTCTCTAACGGAGCAGACTTCTCCAGCTATGGCATCTGTGGGCAGTTATTGACCTGGGAAAGGCCCTTTCTCTGTCCACACAAGCAGAGGCCCCCAGAGGTGGTTTGTTACCTGGCAGGGTCTACAGTTTTCTCTCTCCACAGGGCTGCTCTCTGAGTCCTTGCCATGATTTGGTCCACAGGGACTGTTACCGAACCAAACTTGGGTCTGCTCGCCTGACACACAGCAGAGCCAATCTACCGACACCGGGTTGTCATGAAGGAAGGTACAGTGTCCATCGCTAGGCACCCAATGTGAGGCCAAGCAAGGAGAATGGGCAGCTCGTGCACAAAAGACCTGAACTCCCCGATGGATTTTGGGGAAGGGTTTGCAAAGGCAAGGTGAGGGAGAGTGTCTCAGGGTGCCTGATCAGCTCGTGGGCATTCTTTGGTTAGTGGTGAGATAACTGGGTGATGTTTAAGGAATCTCAATCATTAGCTTTCTGGTTCCAACCGGTCTGGGGTCTACTTGCTGGTGGTCAGCTTGCCGTTACCTTCTCCACCTGGCTGGGGGTGTTACTGTCTGTAGAACAACTCAAGAATATGGCTCAGGATATTATTTACAGCCCTTGAGGAGGAGCTAAAGGTCCTTGACTTTTTTTGTTTTTTTAATGGTTAAACGGTTATTATTTTGTCTTGCTTGACTGTTATCCTTTGTTTCTGCATTTTCTCACTTCTCTGATTAACTTTGCTCTTTGGAACTTGGGGAAGGCCTAGGAGGCTAAAGCTTTTCTACAAACAAGAGGTCAGAGATGAGTTGGGGGTGGGGTGTGTGTGTCTGTCTCTGGGAAGGCGCCGCCGGGTCCTGCTCGGTTTCAGGACTTGAATTGTTCAAGAAGATGTCAGGCTGGACCATTACATTGATGGGACCTGGTGAGCAGGAAGAATCAGGTATCATCCAGGTGCCTTAGGACGACACACGTGTGCCAGAGGATTTGATAAACCCCTCCCATCTGCGGGAAGTTTCTGGGACTGGTTAGCACATCCCCCCTGAAATGAACTTTCTTTTTTTTTTTTTTTTGGCTACACTGCGCAGCGTGTGGGATCTTAGTTCCCCGACCAGGGATCGAAGCTGTGCCCCCTGCATTGGAAGGCAGAGTCTTAACCACTGGACCACCGGAGAAGTCCTGAAATGAACTTTCCATCCCACACTTTGAGAGAGAGGCACAAAGCATGGTGAATCCCTATTGATTTTGGAGACAACACATGTTCCATTTCTGTGGGCTGCTCTGTCCTGCTTACTAAATAGCCATAACTGTCGTGTGGCCAGAGCAAGAGAAGTCTTTCTGGATGATTCAGGCCTCAGTGCAGGGAGCTCTGCTGTTTGGCCCTGACGGCCCAGGGGTGCCCAAGTGCCTGTGCCAGACCGGAAGGTGATGGAGGGCCCTAGGCCAGCCCCGATGGAGGAACCACAGCACAGATGACTGGCGTTCAGAGCAAAGCAATGCCCTCATCTCTCATCAGCAAGTAACCGTTCTCTGTTTGAGAAACAGCTCCTAGGCTGAACGTCAGCCACTGGAGATGCCAAGTAACCCTGAGCCAGCACCAGGCATCTTGAACTGAGTGTGATCTGAGCCATTGAGCTACAGGTTGGGTGTGTCGTGTCCAGCAGCAACTAATCATCAAGGGAGGTGGTTGTACGCGACTGGGCTTGAGAAGGTCCTGGAGGCACAGGTACGTCGGATGGGCAGGTGGCTCCCTTCCCAGTGCACCGGCTCCTACGGCGTTACTGCCTCTCACCAGGCCCACCTGTGTCCTCCTGGGGAATCCCTGTGGCCAGCTCTGCTCCCTTCCTGGGGCTGCTATAACAAAGTGCCACAAACTGGGCGACTCAAAACAACAGATATTTATTATCCCACAGTTCTGGAGGCCAGAAGTCTGAAATCAAGGTGATGGCAGAGCCGAGCTCCCTCTGAAAACTGTGGAGGAGAATCCTTCCCTGCCTGTTCCAGCTTCTGGTGGTGGTTGGCAGTCCTTGGCCTTCCGTGGCTTGGAGATGCCAACATCTGCCAGCATCACTCCAGCATCTGCCTCTGTCATCCCCTCGTGTGTCTGTGTCTCTCCTCTTCTTATAAGGACGCCAGTCATACTGGAGTAGGGGTCACCCTACTCCAATATGACCTTGCCTTACTAACTACATTGGTAATGAATCTCAGCCCCACTCTTTTTCACCCAAGCCGTCTATTTGGAGACACAGAGGGGGAGAGAGAAAACACAAACTTTAGGACCGGCCTGGTTCTCTGAATCTCTCTGAGCCTCAGTGTCTTAGCTAATGAGGGGCAATGAATTCCAGTTAAAATATTGGTCAACGGAACCACCTGCAGGCCATGCTCCTTGGTAGCTGCACACACAGGAGATGGGGAGGATCTGGGTTTCATGAGGCCGGTAACGTACTCAATCTGGGAAGCCCCACTTGAGAAAAAGATCACACAACGGTGAGTACAAAATTGCAGGCTTTGTTCTGGAAAGTGGAGGAAGCACCAGGGGAAACGCAGCTGGAGAGAGAAATGTGAGGAAAAGTCAGGTCCAACTAGCAGCCCTCTGGGCAGCTGAGACCAGCGATACCTGGAGGGGAGGGCATCTGGGGGCGCAGGACTGGGAGAGGGGCTGCAGAAGGGGCTGGGGCGTGTGTGTGTGTATGTGTGTGTGTGTGTGCATGTGTGTGTGTGTGTAGCACCCGGAGGTGCTGGATCCTCTCGGGAAGTCACGTTTCCCCCAGGGAGGGGAGGAGAGAGCCAGACAGGGCCGGATCTGGGGGCCCCCAGGTCTGAGGGAGACAGCCCACTGGTGTGATTGCAGGAGAAAATGATTCTGGCAGGAACATGGTGAGTAAATTGCAGGGAAAGCGATGCAGTGAGGCAGGGAGTCGGAGAGGGCTGCCTCCTGGCTGCACTGGGAGCGTGATGGGGAGACACATGGGCAGAGGCCATAAATGCGGGCCTTATATGCCCAGGAGGAGGAGGGAATTCGACGTGTGGGACCAGGGAATCATCAGGAGGAGATGATAGAGAGAGAGAGAGAGAGAGAGAGAGGGAGAGAGTGAGGGAATCTGTCTCCTGTTAGAGACACACGGGGTGAAGGGAAGGGATGAGAGACAGAGCGGGGAATGGGGGGACGGAGTGGGGAGGAGGCGATGGCACAAGCAGGCTAGGTGTCTGTCCTAAGCAGGCCCTCCCATACGTTTAGCCACGATCCCTAAGGATGTGACATCATCTCTACATGGCACTGCAGGTCAAAGGGGCTTAGGAACTAACTCAAGAACATAGACATATGTAATAAAGAGATACCATGTAACTTTCTACCTTAAAAAAACAACGTAGGGCCATCATGTGGCCTCTCTCCCCACAAATGCTGTTTTCTGAGCCCACGGCGGGGCTCATGCCCTTGTGCTCATTTGTGTAAAGTGCCTTTTGCCCGTTTCATCCCCTTTTTATCTCTGCATCAGAGGCCATAGCATCATAGGAAGAGGGCTGCGAGGGGCCGCCCAGCTGTGCCCCTCAGAGAAGGACGTCTTTCTTCACTGGGTGCGAAGGTGTCCTCCACTCACTGAGCCGATCAGAGGTGGCCCCGCCCCAGGAGCGGCTTCTCCTCATTTCCAGACCGGGTGGCCGCCTGAGCCGCACTCGAGGTCCTCAGTGACCTGTTCCCTCCCCAGATCCACTCCAGCCAGACCACCGGACCCACCCTCTCCAGCTTCCCTGCCGCAGGGGGCCCAGGGGAGAGCCTGGCCCACCCATACACCAGGGGCAGGGCGTGAGGAGACCCAGTGGGGGAGGGAGCTGGCTGGGAAACAGTTCTTCTGATTAGAGGGAGACCAGTGGTCACCCCAGAGCAAACCTGCCCAGTGGATCTGTTTCTGAGTCCAGAGATTCTGAATCTAGTGACGGGCCAGCCTGAGTCCACACTGTCCCAGCAGGAAGAACCTGGGAGGCATAGCCCCGCGCTCCCATTGCGCAGGTGGGGACACTGAGGCCCGGAGCTGGGACCTGAACCCAGCCCACCTTCTCGGCCTCGCTCAACTTCCCGGGCAGTTCTACCTCCCACCCCCTGGGGTTTCAGTCTACGCAGCAGAGCCTGTATCCTTCCCTGCAGGTCTGCCCCCAGGCCCTGTGCAAAAAATAAATCAGAAGCCCCCCACCCAAGGGAGAGAGCAGAGCACAGCTCTTGGCAGGGAGCTCTCGAAAAATGGAGAATTCACTCACAGCAACGTTGAACTCGCTAAACGTCTAATTGGAGACTTCAATTGGCTTACGGACAGCACAGACCCAAGTGCAGGGCTCTCTCATGAGAACCCGGCCGCAAGATGTTCTCCCTGCCATGGCCTCCCACGACCCAGAGCCGCTGTGTTCATTTTCCAACTGGCAGGAGGTGTAGTTGGGTCCCCAGGTGTTTGTCCCAAACCCCAAATTCAGTCCGGGGCAAAGAAGTGCCAGTCTTCCCCTCCTCTTCTTGCCCCTGCCTGCCCTGCCTGGCCATCTCCTGGATACCATTCCCGGAGCACCAATATAAGTTTATAATTCAATTGCTTTCTATGATTATGAGAGTAACCCGTGCTCATGAGAAACTTGGAAAATAGAGAAAGTGGATGAAGAAGACAAAAATCACTCATAATCGCACATCTGAGCAATCACAGTAGATGTTTGTGGTCTTTCTTCTGGGCCTTTTTCAGTGTATAAAGGTAACTTTAAAAAATAGTCATAACTGGAATCACACTGCCTGCTGTTTTGTATGCTGGGGGTGAGCTTTGTAACTGAATATAATATTCTGTGGATTTTCCCACATCAATAAACATTATCTAAAAGCAAAATTCACTTTTTTTAAGCCTAAACTTTTGGAGAGGTTATGATACCCGTGGTGTATGGCACATGGTAAATTCCCACTGCCAAATAAATATCTACATTAAAATGCCACTTTGTCCCTGCATTGCACAACTTCCACCTCTGAGCTGACTGGTCTCAGGCTCTGACTCGAGCCAAGGAAGTCAGACACGAGAGATTTGGAGGCACCCGTGTAATGAGGGGAGCTGCAGGCACTGATGTTAGAAGTACATGTGTGTTATCCCATCAACTCACGTGGCCAACCTGTCAAACAGGGCAACGGGTCAGAGATGGCCTATTTTACCCCAGTGCTCCTTCCCCTTCTTCCTTAGCATAAGGATCCTAATTTTATCTGGACACGTGGCTGCTGCAATAAAGACTACATTCCTCAGAAATCCTTGTTGCCGAGTGGGGCATGTGACAAATTCTGTCCGAACGTATGTAAGCTACAGTGTTGTGTGTGGCTTCTTGAAAGTGTTCTTTAAAGAACGTCAGAGAACCCCACTGTGCTCCTTACTCCTTCCTGCTAACTGAAAACAGGGCATGATGGCTGGAGCTTGGCAGCCATATTGGGCCCCGAGGTAAAAGCTTCATTCTGCTGGTGGCAGAACAGTAAGAGAGAAGGGGCCTGGGTCCCAGAAGATTACTAAATCACCCTGCCAGCCTGGGTCTATTTACCTGTAGAATTTTAGATGAGAGAGAAATAAATTTCTATCTTGTTAAAAAAACAAAATAGTGTGGCCAGACTTTTGGAGCCCTGGGCTCTCTCCATAGATAGCTCCCTACTATTAGGGAATGTTGTTAACATTTATTGAGTGTACCACTTGCCAGGCATATTATATACCTTCTTCAATTAAATTTAATGTAATTTAGCTTAATTTAATTTTCCCAACAAACCTGCAGTGTTAGTATTATTATCACCATTCTATAGACAAAGAAACTAAGGCTCAGAGAAGCTGAGGAACTTGTCTAAATCACACAGACAATGATGGCGTCCGATTTCCCAATTTCTGTTCTTCTCACTTTCCGTTACTGCCTCCCAAATTCTTCTCGATTCATTTGATTTTGCTTCTGAAAAGAAGAGCTCCTACCTGAGAAAGTCAAATTCACTAAGGGTGGCTTTTTCTCCTTGTTTTCTTCCAACCTCACTTTTTTTTTTTTTAACATCTTTATTGGAGTATAATTGCTTCACAATGTTGTGTTAGTTTCTGCTGCATAACAAAGTGAGTGTTTCTTTGTAACAACTGCTCTCTGTTTTTATCTGCAAATGGCTTGAGTGGGCCCTCATCCTTGAAGACTATTTTGGCCTGGTACAGGGTTCAAATGGGCATTAATTTCCTTTAAACACCATGCCTTCTATATTTTTTTTTTATAGATCTTTATTGGCGTATAATTGCTTCACAATACTGTGTTAGTTTCTGTTGTACAACAAAGTGAATCAGCCATATGCATACATATATCCCCATATCCCCTCCCTCTTGCATCTCCCTCCCACTCTCCCTGTCCCACCCCTCTAGGTGGACACAAAGCACGGAGCTGATCTCCCTGTGCTATGCACCTGCTTCCCACTAGCTATCTATTTTTCATTTGGTAGTGTATATATGTCAATGGTGCTCTCTCACTTCGTCCCAGCTTACCCATTTGAGATGAAGTTCCAGAAACCGAGCTGTTTCTCAGGGGTTTGAAGGAAAACTTAAATCATGTTTTAATATCGGTAAATTATTTTTTTTCTCTACTTAACGAAAAAAAAAAAAGCCCGTCACCAGCTATAATAAATCCAACTCAATCACCCTTATTATAGTGGTTACTGTTCATGCAACTCTAATTGGCTTCTTTCCGTTTTCATTAAGAACCTGCATCTTCGGGCTTCCCTGGTGGCGCAGTGGTTGAGAATCTGCCTGCTAATGCAGGGGACACGGGTTCGAGCCCTGGTCTGGGAAGATCCCACATGCCGCGGAGCAACTAGGCCCGTGAGCCACAACTACTGAGCCTGCGCGTCTGGAGCCTGTGCTCCGCAACAAGAGAGGCCGCGATAGTGAAGAGGCCCGCGCACCGCGATGAAGAGTGGCCCCCACTTGCCGCAACTAGAGAAAGCCCTCGCACAGAAACGAAAACCTAACACAGCCAAAAATAAATATTAAATAAATAAATAAATACATAAATAAATAAAAAAGAAAAAAAAAGAACCCGCATCTTCAAAGGTTTATAACTCAGACTCATTTTTACTTGGAGCTGAAATTTGGCTTTGACGGCCAGCTTGGGAACCCAGGCACCGGAGGTGCTGCCCCAGAAGGAAGGAAGCCCAGCCTCCGAGCCGGCCCTCTGTGCCTGGGAGGGTGCTAGCAGGTCTGCCCGGACAGTCAGTCACTCTGCACACTTGTCTCCACACGGATCTGAGTCTCGTTGGGACAGGCCCCTGGGCTTGTCGGATGGCAGCGTGGCCACGGCCTGGCCAGGCTCCCGCTGGGGTTCTGACAGCCCATCTCACTATGAAACAGTCCCTCTCCAGGGACCCACCCGGTGTGGTGGAAGCAGGCGGGACAGGGAATCAGAAAACCTGGGTTGCGCTCCTCACTCTGTCCTGCTCTTGGGTACCTAGTGCTTGGCCTTTTGGATACCTCCGTTTCCCCATCTTCAAAGTGGAAAATAGTTGTCGTGAGGCTCAAATGAGATCAAACACGCAAAGCACTTAGGAAAAGTGCTGTATCAATGTGAGTCTCTATGATGGACCCTAGGGCACCAGTTTTTCTCTCTGTCAAGTGGGAAGCTAGGACAGGCCAGCTTTCTGGGCCCACAGAGACACAAACTCAAGTCAGTTCTGCCGGGGCAGGTGTCAGGCCATTGAGAGAGGCAGTCTGCCCCTCAGGTGTACAGGTTCCCGGGCGGCCGAGGGGCTCCTGCAGGGCAGAGAGGCGGGGTGCTCCTCTTGGAGTGCCCTGAGTTCGACTCCTGCCGCTCCATTTATTCTGGGCAAGTCACTCGTCTTCTCCGAGCCCCCGTTTTCACTTGTAGAAAAGGCACATAATAATTTTCACTTGTTTAGAATGCAGGCTGGCAGAGGCTGGTGCTCCCTACAGCAGACCTATATTATTAGCAGTGGGTAACCTTGCAGGATTCAGAAAAGCTGGTGGGCGGAGAAGGAATCAGCCCTCCGACGCCTTGATCTTAGCCCCATAGCTTGCCTTGGACCTCTGGCCTCCAGAACTGTGAGAACAACCTGGGCTGTTATAAGCCACTAAGTCTGTTGTCATTTGTTATGGCAGCAACAGCAAACTAATCCAGAGGTGAAGTGGACACACCTAGGACCACAAAGCCAGTCTGCTGGGATGGGGACCTGACCCCGTGTCACTGTGACCCCTGTTCTGGGGTCCCGCCCTCTGCCACCATGACCAAGGAGCTACCACAGGGCCCACGAGTTGCGGCACCCCCCGGCGGGCTGGACCCAGCACGCAAGGTTACCTGCGCCTGGCAGGATGGGCCACTGTGAGGTGTGCCTAACGATGCCCATGAGGGTCTGTCCCTTCCAGTTTGGTGCCTTTGACCTCAGCAATGACCCCAGGATCTGCGGCTGCCTCACCCGGCGCCTGGATTCTCCGCCCAGGAATCAGCGCCGCCTGGGCCTCCTTGCCTCTGACTGGCCTCGAGGCCAGTCAGATCCTCTGTGGAGTCATCCTGGGCCCCCAACTCTCCTCTCCGCACCTCTCCTTGCATGGCTGCCTCCCCCCCCCCCCGTCAACTCCCCCCGCTCTCCCCCTGCCCGCCTGTGTGGCCGGAAGCCCCTTCCCGGCTTATCTGGCCTCCCCAGGGGCCGTGCTTCATTCTGGGGGAGATGCCTACCTCCCACATCCCTACCTCTCATCTCTTCTGGACCCTCAACCCCTCCAGAGCACTGACTGCCAACCGCTCATTCATTTGTTCACTGGTTCTTCACTCAACAAATATCACCTGAGCGCCCACAGGTGCCAGACAGCGTCTGGGTGCTGGGGATACATCCGTGAACAAAACAGAGAAAGATCCCTCCCTGGGGGGTCCCACTCCAGCGGGGCCGGACCCACAAAAGTACTAAGTAAGTGCTGTGGAGGAGAGAGGGGCCAGAGCAGGCGGGAGGGCTAGAGGCTGCCGGGGGGAGGGGGCAGCACCAATAAACAGGGGTCCGGGCTGAGATGGGCTGGGGGCTGGAGGAGCGAGCCAAGTGGGTATCTGGGGATGGTGGTGTCAGAGGAACACCAAGCAAATGTCCGAAGTCTGCCCATGTGTGTGAAGGACAGAAGCGGGCAGGTGAGGCCAGATCTGCAGAGCCATCTGGGCGCTCAGGGGACCTGCAAGTTACAGGCCCGCTGTGTGGTCCCAGCTGCCGCTGAAGTGACGCTGACCCACGTGGAAAACAGACGGGAGGTCCCTTCTCCCCTCCTCCCATCTTCCAGCCTCCCAGGGGCAGAGACAGCCACAAGGGGTGTGGGCACGGCGGTTGGCCGGGTCCCCACTCCAGCATCATTAGAGCCGGGGGCGGAAGGGTGGGCTTGGAGCTGGGAGACAACGGATAAAGCCCTGACTCAGCCGCTGGCCTCTTTCCACGCCAGCAATAGGAACGGCTAACGCTGGAGGAGCACTGCTTAGAGGGGCCCGCGCCATCCTGCAGCCCTCACGCATCGCCTGGAGAGGGGCCATGCTCTCTGTCAGTGAGGAAAAAAGTAAGTTGCCCAGGATCACAGAGCAGGTAGGTAGAAGAACTGGGACCCAAACCCAAGGACACAGGATGGCGCTCTTGTGCTCTGGGCTGTGCTGCTGTTTTTTTTTTTTCCGGATCTCTGTGTCATGTTTGACTGTGTGGACCACACTCTCTTCTGAAAGCAGAGCTTGCCTGTCCTCCTCCTGCCCCTTGGGTTGTTCCAGCTTTTTCTTCCTTAGCTCCGTGTCGTCTTCAATGTCTGGCTCCGGGGCTCTGTCTTTAGCCCACAGCGCCCCCCGAACTCTGCTCAGGCTCTGGAGCCCCCGCCTGCCTGCCCGTGACCCCTGAACCCCCATGTCCAGATGCTCCTCGGCGCCCCACCGTGGTGTCCGTCCCCCGGGCAGCAGGACGTCTCCACGTGGACGTCCCATCCGCACCACAGGCTCGCCGCAGCCAGGACTGGCTCCTGATTTTCCTCCTGCCCCGGGCCCCCCTCTCCCGCCCAGTGGCACCGCCTGAGCCCGCGACCTGGGGGGTCTCCTTGCCCCCACCTCTCACGTGCAGCACCCAGCCATCACTTGCCCCTCCCAATTTTGCCTCCTAAATTTGGGGGATCTCCGCCTCCTTCTCACCATCCGCTCCTCCTAGGTAGGTAATTACAGCAGCCTCTACTGTGGTCCCTGCCCCCATCCTGCCTCCACGCCGCTGGCCAGCTGGCCCATCCACAGCGCCCATGCATCAGCGTGGACCCTGCTGGAATGGCCCCCTCACGCCCAGCGCCCAGCACCACCCAGACAAGCCCCCTGCTTCCTCCAGGGTGAGCGCGGCTGCCTGACGGGGCCGCTCCCCTTCCCCAGCCTCCGCCCTGGCCTCGGCTGGCCTCCCTCCAACAAAAAAAAACTGCTCCTGGCCGCCTGCCCTGTCACTTTGTTCTCACACCTGCTCCTTTGTTCAAGCAGCCCCTCAGCGACATGTCCTTCACCTCCTCCTTCCGCTTGGCTGACACGTGCTCAGCCTTTAGGGCTTGGACCAGGAGTGCCTCTGCATCAGGGCCTCACCGACCCTCCTGCCTTCCCAGGTGCTTCCAGGTGTGTCCTTTCAACAGCACGGACTGCGGGGGCCTCGACCAGGCTGGTGTTCGTGGCTCTGCACGGCAGGGGCTGCCAGGTCTTGCTCTCCCCCAGTTCCACGGGCACCCTTCAGGGCCGAGCATCGTGTGGTGTCGGGTTCCAAGGCTCACAGGGGGACAGACGTGCCCCAAAGGCTGCGATAACCCCGGGAATCCTGGGACTCCTAGCAGGTCTCCTTGCCTCCGGCCTCCTCCCTCTCCAGTCCTTCCTTCGCTGGGCAAGTTCTTTCCAAAGTCCTTTGGATGGTGTGACTTCCCTGCTCCAATGAATGGACCAGCTCAGATGAATGGTCCACTGCGCTCCAGGCACAAAGCGCGAGGCTTAGCTTTCAGGGCACCTTATCATCTGGCTCCGGTCCTGCGCCCCAGCCTTGCCTCCTCACTCCCTGCCGTTGCTCTGTGGGCTGTTTCTCATGCCAGGAGTGCCCTGCCTCGCTCCTCTGGTCCACGGGGCATTCCTACTGGGCACCCCGGCCCTGGGGTAGGCGGTGAGGATAAAATGGTGACCAAAGCATGGCCCTGCCCTGGGGACTCAGAATCCAGGACCGCATGCTCCCCATTGTATTGTCTGTCTTTATTCAATGAATAAAAGAGTGAATCAATTAATAAGGTAAACAGATGACTGAATTCAAAGGAAGTGTCCTGGGAGAACAGGTAGGAAGACATTGAGGGGTATATAAGTAATGTGCTTTGAGGCATTCCCATAGGGAGGGGGGCAACAATGTAGCTTCTGCTAGAAGGAAGGTGTGAAGGCAGGTTGCTATGGGCTCAGTGTTGTCACCTCCCCACCCAGATTCCTATGTTGAAGCTCTACCCTCCACCACCTCCGCCCCCCACCATGTGACGGTATTTGGAGGTGGGGCCTTTGGGAGTAATTAGGTTTAGATGAGGTCATGAGGGTGGAGCCCCCATGATGGGAAGAGGGACCATCGTTCTGCCTCTACCCTGCGAAGACAGAAGGAAGTTGGCCGTCTACAAGCCAGGAAGTGGGCCCCTCACCAGGGCTTGAATCTGCCAACACCTTGATCTTAAGACTTCCAGCCTCCAGAACTGTGGGAAATAAGTGTGTTGCTCAAGCCACCCGTCTGGTGTATTTTGTTATAACAGCCCATGCAGACTAATACACAGGTGAAATACCACAATCACGCCTGCAGTGAATTCTCCTGCTAACAGACAACGGCCCTACATGAAGCACACCTGCATTGTGTGGACAGCGTGCCCTCAGATATGCCTGGGAATGTGCCCATGATGGATGATCAGGGCCCTGGGGCTTACCATATAGAAAAATATCCGTGCCCTGGGACCATAGAATGACCTTTCAAGGCTCCACGCCCTTTGATGAAGCCGTCACACGGGCTTGCAGCTCCCTCCTCCATCCTCGTTGACCTAATGCAGCTTTGACCATGAGCAAACACATCCCAAGTTTAACTCAAGTCTCCATGTATTCTGTCTATTGAAGGACTTTCATCTTTTGTATTTTGAGAACAAAAATGTACATTACAGAGGATTTGGAAATTACAGAAAGATACAAAAATATTAGAATCACTTGTAGCCACACAATTCAGAATTAAGGTGAATATTTTGCTGTATTTCTTTCCATTTTGCTCCCAATATTTTCCTATGGGCATTTCCCCCCAAATTGTTTCACGTTATAGATATAATTTCATGCCCCTTCATTCACTGGTATGATTATTTTTTTTATTATTTTTTAATAAAGTTATTTATTTATTTATTTTTAGCTGCATTGGGTCTTCATTGCAGTGTACGGGTTTCTCATTGCAGTGGCTTCTCCTTGCTGTGGAGCATGGGCTCTAGGTGCGCGGGTTTCAGTAGTTGCAGCACATGGGCTCTGTAGCTGTGGCTCGCAGGCTCTAGAGCTCAGGCTCAGTAGTTGTGGCGCATGGGCTTAGCTGCTCCGCGACATGTGGGATCTTCCCGGACCAGGGCTGGAAGCTGTGTCCCCTGCATTGGCAGGCAGATTCTTATCCACTGCGCCACCAGGGAAGTCCTGGTGTGATTGTTTAGCTTAACATTGTATCATGAGTATATTCAACGTGTCAGTACCTATTTTTCCATTTGTGGATTTTGATTTTTCATTCTTTCATTCATTCAGCAAATGCAGATTCCGGACCAGCTGTGTGTGTGCCAGACACTGATAACACAGAAGCCATAAAACAGATGTGGTTCCTGCCCCTGAGCAGGTTCCCATCCAGTGGGAAAGACGGGTGGTAAATAGTTATTTGAAGGGTGACAAGCATTATGAAGGAGAAGTGTGATTGCTCTGGGTGCCAACGAGAGGAGCGCCCACATGGTGAGGAGGTTCTGTCAGGAACTGGTGTTGAAACTAAGATCTGAAGGCTGTGGGGAAGTATTTAAATCAGGGTGTGGCTGGGAGGTAACATTTTAGGCAGGTAGCCCAAGGTCTGGGAAGTGCGTGGCATATAGGAGGAATGAGAAGAAAAGCATGTGGGCAGCATGAAGAAAGCCAGCCCCCTCCTCTCTAAAACATCCTCACAGGGATGGGTTTCTGCTCATCCACACTCCCTGCCAACCCCCACCCCAACTCACCAACTTTGGGAAGTCCTGACTGTCACTCACCAGGCCCCCAGGACTGAAGACCAGAGACATTTTATCCATGTTGGGATGTGGAAATGGGGTTGAGGGGTGGATTGCTGCACAATCACCAGTGGGTTCCCAGATTGAGGTCTCCAAGGACAGGCCCAGCTATAAATCCTGTAAAAGACAGGTACTGTATCTACCCAGCAGGGGAAGACAACCACTGATGCCCATCAGACTTCATCTTCAAAGGGCTACACACCCAGGACGAGTGTGACCAGAAGCAAATCTTCCCTTCTTCTCCCACTTTAGAGACTACAAGGACCAGTTTCTTGACACTGAGGAGGTCAGGGGAAAAGTTCATCTCTGGGAAGTTGTAACCACATGCTAACCCTTGTGCAGACTGGTAGCCTACATTCACATCATCTGAAGGGGCCAAAAAACTTCAAGAAGCAAGTTTAGAATAAAGTGATCCTGGAGGAGACATGATCCAAGGTACATGGCAGAAGCAAGTGCAAATCCTTTCTGGAAGAAGTCACATTCATCCCGGCCCTCAAAAAAATTCCCACTAAGTAATTTTTCAGGAATAGTAAGCAGCACTCAGTGAAATATAATGAAACACACAAGGAAATGAGGCAATAAGAGCAAGAATAAGCAGAAAAAAACATATAAGCTGACCCTCAAATACTTCATATAACAGAATGATAGAAAAAAATTATAAAACTGCTTATTATGTTAAATAGAATATAAGATTAAAAATCGGCAGGAAATAGAGAACTATAAAAAACTGATCTGGCAGATTTTTTTTTAAAGAATCAAATAGATCTTTTAAAAATATAAATGAAAAATACAATGACTCAAATTTAAAACTCAATAGATGGATTTACTAGGAAATTAGATATAGACAAAGAGAGAATCAGTGAACTGGAGGGTAGGTCAGAAGAAATTATCCAAATGACAGCACAGAGAGACAAAAAGATAAAAGTCATGAAAAAGAGACACAGGGACCAGACAGATAGCGTGAGGATGCCCAAATACATCTAACTGAAGTTCTTCAAGGAGAAGTAAGAGAGAAGGGGCAAGGGTATTGTTTGAACAGGTCATGCCTGATAATTTTTTGGAACTGTTGAAAGATGCCAATCCATAGATTTAAGAAGCCCAGCAAATGCTAAAGATGAGAAAAAAAGTAAAAAGGAAATTTAGATTTTGAGGGCCCAGGACAACCCTGTCTCTTACTGGCAGGGTACCCCAATGATGTGTCCAAGGGGCTTATATTACTTGGCCAGTCCTAAGACATGGAGCTCCTGCCAGGGAATGAGCAAAGCAAGTACAATAACTGCCTCTGCAAAGCCCTTCCCTTCTTTCTTGGCCTAGGTCTGCTGAGGGCCATGATCAGCATGGCAGCTGAGGTGTCAGTACATGCAGATCCTCTCCTGTTTATTATTTATAACACAGGAGAGATGGGAAAAATTGTGGGGACCCCATTCCTCCAAGGCTAGATTAATTTATTATTAAGACATCTAGCATGAATCCATTGTTTCCCCCACGCTGCCCTTTAACTTAATTTCCATGTCCACCTCTGTAGTGACATGCACTTAGGACTTGATAGCAAACACTCTGGGAACTCTTGCCTAGCAAAAAGACTCATTGAGAAAAGTTTAATATTGTAAATTCTTTGAATGTCAAAGCTTAGGTTTGATGTAGTCCAACATCTCACTTTAAGGTGGAGACACTGAGGCCAGAGAAGGTAAGCCACATGGGGGAATCTGTGTCAAGGCCAGCCTGGACCGGGGTCTCTTGACTCCCAGTCCAGGGTGTGATCCACCATTCAGCTGCTCCCTTCTCAGAGAACAAGGAGGCAAGTGATTTCATTCTCAGGGATGGCATTTCAACAATGGTTTGTTATAGCATGTACCAGGGTGTGTGAAAAAGAATATTCCCCAAAGCTTCCCGGGGTGATATCAAAATACAGATATAGACACCCCAGATCAAAACAGCCCCAGTTACATAACTGCAACAGCAAATGTTGAATCATTGCCGTGTAATGGAAAAATCAGATTGGTCACTAGGAAAAGTAAAAGGATCACTATGGTGAGTCACTGGGCTCACCCTCCTGTGGAGTCTCTGAAACACTACACCTACTGGTTGATTCAGACTCTGGGCTTTGTCTTCCTTTCTTCCACATCGATGTTTCGATATTTCACAATGGAACTTCACAAGTGAAGTAAATTTCCAAAGAAGGTTGGGCCAAAGCTCTACAATGTGTCTCTGGACTATTCTGATGGGTGGGCTCTGCACCTACACCCAAGGGAGATGGTAGTTTAGAATGTAATAATAATAGCTAATGTTATTGGGTGCCTACTGTGTTCCAAAAAGATACATGGACTCTTGAGATTCATCATCCTGATTAGTCCTCATAACAACTCTATGAGATAGGCATTGTCCCCATTTCACAGATGGGACAACTGAGGCTAAGAAGGATTAAGAACCTGCCCAGAATCTCACAGTTAGTAGGAACTGATGGAGGTGGGATTCATCCCAGGCAAATCTATCCGAAGGCCTACGCTTTTTCTACCAGAACAGAAGGACTCCTCCAGTCTTATGACTGCCTTTATGATGTAGAGAAAGGCAGACCCCCAGGGTGTCATAGGAAAGAAGAGAGAGCAAGTGGAGAGGGCCCTGCCTCCCCGCCACACCGTACTCCCAAAGGCTATGCAGGAGGGGTGGGCTTCCCCTTTGGCAGCTTGGAAGAGTTGAGGTGGGGGAAGAAAACCAGGCACGTCTCTTGGAAGAGGACTTTTTGTTCAGTGGAGAGCAAGGCTTAAACTGATCTGTCACTCCTTTGGTAGACCATGTTTTAACTTAGCCATCCGAGACCACGTGGAAAGTTCTGGAAGGCAACCTTCAATTCAACACTGATGAGGAGCACTGAGAGGGAGGTATCCTGGCAATCCCCTGCTCTGGCCTATGCCACGTAGTGGAAACTCACCCAGAATAATATTTTTCAAAGCAGCTGTTCCATTGGTGGGCCTGGTGTGGAGAATTACCTCTTCCTCAGGAAGTGCCAGCTGGGCCACATCAAAAACCACCTATTTTGATGGCTTGAAGGGTGATTCACTTCTTTATATACATTACTGTTGTGACCCACTTCCTCAGGCATATCTCTTTTTAATATTCGAATTAGTCAACTGAGCATGCATCTAACCAATTTCCCAAGAGCCTCAGAGACTCAGTCTGAAAGGGTTGGACACTCTGCTTCCAGTTGTAGAGAAGTGAGAAGCTGACCCAGTTTCCCTCTGCAGCGGTTTCATCATGGCCTTTTTTTTTTTTTTTTTTTTTTAAGCCATTTTCTCCTTTTATCCTTAATCAAACTCAATAACAACACAAAAGTTACAACTCAGATGAAAAGAAAACTCACTCAGGATCATTGCCAAGCACAGGTCTCACGCAGTCCCATGGTTTTCCCTCAGCTGGCCTGGAGGCGGTTCCATAGGGTACAGGAGAGGAGGAGGGGTCTTTGCCTGCATCCATTCAACTGTGACCACCCCTCGCCTCTCTGCTGACATGGGCACCCCGGCCTCCCTCAGCAGTGTGCCAGACCAAGGCCACCTGTGCCAATGCTTACCTGAGTATCTGGCTCCCAGCCCCTCCCACCTCTTCATAGCCTCTGTCACATTGGGTAGTGGCCAGGTCAACAGCGTAATCTAGTCGGAGACCCACGCAGAGCTGAAAGAGCCCACCCTGCCTGGCCACGCCAGGCCAAGTCCCCTCCCTCCTGGTGGGGCCTTGTCTCTCCCACCCTCAGAGGCTCCAGTGACGTTGAATTTCACCTGCCTCACTCCATACATTCACAGAGATCAATTCCAAATGCACAGCAGATCTAGATGTGAAAGGTGAAACAGTAAAGTCGTCAGAAGAAAAAAATAGGAAAACATCCTCACGGTCTTGGGATTAGCAAGGATTTCTTAAACAAAACACAAAAAGCACTCACCATAAGGGAAGAAACCAATAAATTGGACTTTACTAAAAGGAAAAACTGCTCTTCATCAAACGGCACCATTAAGAGAATGAAAAGGTCAGCCACAGAGTAGAAGTTACCTGCCATACATATTTCTGACAAAGGACATGTCCTCAGAGTATATACATTTTAATTCCCACAAACCAATAACAATCAGATGAGCCAATAGAAAAATAAGCAAAGGACTTGAACAGGCTCTCCACCAAAGAATAAAGCCAATGGTGAGTAAGCAAAAGAAAATGTGCTAAAAAAACAACAACAAAAGAAAATGTGCTTTATCAGCCATCGGGGACATGCAAGTAAAACCACAATGTGGTTCTACTATACCCACCAAAGGGGCTAAAATGAAGACAGACAAAACCGTGAGTTGACAAGGACTCTTGTCAATATATATATATACACATATATATACATATATATATATATCTGAATCACTTTGCTATACGCCTGAAACTAACACATCTTAAATCAACCATACTTCAATTAAAAAAATAAATAAATCGAGGTATATTCATACAATGGAACAGGACACAGCAACGGGAATGAACAGCATGTACAAGACACCAACATAAGGCTGAATAAAAGAAGCAGATGCAGAAGAGAATGTGCTGCATGCTTTTATACACATAATGTTCAAAAACAGTAAAACAGTCTTCGGTATAAGAAGGGTGGTTTCCCCTGGGAGAGTTAGTGACTGGGAGGGGGCATGAGGTGGCTGCAGGAACATTCTGTGTCTTGCTCTGAGTGGTAGTTGTACCTTTGGAAAGTTCATGGACTTGTTCGCTCAGAATTTATGCACTTCCTGATGTAGTTTATAGTCAACAAAATTTTTCTTAACAAATATGAAGGGGAAGGAGTCAAGGTCTCCAACTCCTTTCTTCCAGGAGGGTTCTCACTGTTTATGAATTTGCCCACCTTCTCACCCTGCTGTGACCTTGAACTCTGTGTTTCAAGGATTAGTTGCCGGAATGGCCTTTGTCCAGACGATGAACACCTGTGACTCTCCCGTGTGCATTGCTATGGAAGCCGCCCCTGCGGCCTCTGCCCAGAATAGAGGCACGTCTTTGCTTTTCCTGCTCAAGAAGCATCTGGCAGCTTTAAGACAACAGCTTCTTCCACCAAAGCAAATAACAAACAAGTTTTGCCTCATATCCTGCGCGCGCACACACACAAACACACACACACACACGCACACACACACACACACACTGTTTTTTGAATATCTAAGAACTGCAGACCCATTGAGAACATTTAGAAAATGTAGAAAAGAATACAGGAGAAAATAACAGCATCCATAATCCTATTACCCAAAGATAAAAGAACTTACTGTTTTGGCATGTTTTCTTCCAGTCTTTTTTACTCGTATATTTTATGAATATATTTTTAACTGCTTTATTGAGGTATAATTTTACGTACATTGAAAGTGACCTGTTTTAAGTGTAAAATTCAATGACTTTCAGTAAATTTACATTTGTAAATTGATGGGCAGCCATCAATCACCACAGTTGACTTTTATTTTTTATTTTATTTAATTAATTTATTTTTTTAACATCTTTGTTGGAGTATAATTGCTTTACAATGATGTGTTAATTTCTGCTTTATAACAAAGTGAATCAGCTATACATATACATATATCCCCATATCTCCTTCCTCTTGCGTCTCCCTCCCACCCTCCCTATCCCACCCCTCTAGGTGGTCACAAAGCACCGACCAAGCTGATCTCCCTGTGCTATGCGGCTGCTTCCCACTAGCTATCTATTTTACATTTGGTAGTGTATATATGTCCATGCCACTCTCTCACTTCGTCCCAGCTTACCCTTCCCCCTCCCCATGTCCTCAAGTCCATTCTCTACGTCTGCGTCTTTATTCCTGCCCCTAGGTTCTTCAGAACAATTTTTTTTTTTTTTTAGATTCCATATATGTGTGTTAGCATACGGTATTTGTTTTTCTCTTTCTGACTTACTTCACTCTGTATGACAGACTCTAGGTCCATCCACCTCACTACAAATAACTCAATTTCGTTTCTTTTTATGGCTGAGGAATATTCCATTGTATATATGTGCCACATCTTCTTTATCCATTCATCTGTCAATGGATACTTAGGTTGCTTCCATGTCCTGGCTATTGTAAATAGAGCTGCAATGAACATTGTGGTACATGACTCTTTTTGAATTATGGTTTTCTCAGGGTATATGCCCAGTAGTGGGATTACTGGGTCATACGGTTGTTCTATTTTTAGTTTTTTAAGGAACCTCCATACTGTTCTCCATAGTGGCTCACAGTTGACTTTTAAAGCATCCATCACCCTCAAAGGATCCCTCGAGAATGTATGACATCTGTCCCCATTCCCACCCCCAGCCCCAGGCAACCACCGATCTGCTCACTGTCTCTATAAATTTGTCCTTTCTGGTATTTCATATAAATGGAATTATATAGTATGAAGTCTTCTGTATCTATCTTATCTTACCATAATATTTTGAGGTTCATCTATTTTGTATCAGTAGTTTGTTCTTTTTTTTGTTGAATATTATTCCAGTGCACGAACAGACCACATTTTGTCTATCCATTTATCAGTTGATGATCATTTGGATTTCCTCCATTTTTGGTTGTTATGAATAATGCTTCTATCAAAATTTATGTACAACTTTTTGTATGGCCATATTTTTTCATTACTCTTGGGTAGAGAAAATTCCTGGGTTATATGGTAAAATTATGTTTAACTTTTTAGGAAACTGAAAAACTTTTTTTTTTGAAGTTTTAACATATATTCCCACCAGCCATGTTGACACTTAGTATTTCAAGTTTTAAAAATTATAGCCAGTGTAAAGTGGTATCTCAATGTGAAATGGTTTTAATTAGCATTTCTCTAATGACTAATGAGCGATTCGTGTATCTTTTTTTGATGAAATGTTTATTCAGATATTTTGCCTATTTTTTAATTGGCTGTTTGTCTTCTTATTGAGTTATATATTGTGGGTACAAGTACTTTATCAGATATATTGATTGACAAAGAGTTTTCTTCCAGTCTGTGGCTTGTCATTTCATTTTCCTAATGGTGTCTTTTAAAGTACAAAAGATTTTAATTTTTGGATGAAGTCCAATTTATCAGTATTTTTTCTTTTACAGCTGTATCTAAGAACTGTTTGCTTAGCCCAAGTTCACAAAGATTTTATCCTATGTTTTTTCCTAAAAATATTAAGCTCTTATACATATGTCTAGGATCTATTTTGAGTTAATTTTTGTGTAAGGTGTGAGTTAAGGGTCTAAATTCATCTTTTGGCACATGGATATATAATTATTTTAGCACATTTGTTGAAACACCATTCTTTACTACCAAACACATATACATATCCTTATGCCAGTACTATACTGTCTTAATTATTGTAACTTTATAATGAGTTTTGAAATCAGGGAGCATGAGTTCTCCAACTTTGTTCTTCTTCTTCAGAATTGTTTTGACTAGTTTGGGTTCTTTGCATTTCCATATAAATTTTAGGATTAGCTTGTTAATATCTGCAAAAAATGCCTGCTGGGATTTTGATAGGGATTGCACTGTATCTGTAATTCGCTTTGAAGAGATTTGACATCTATCCAATATTGAGTCTCCCAATCCATGAATGTGAAATGTGTTTCCATTTATTTAAATCTTCAGTTTCTCTCAGGGAAGTTTTATAGTTTTTGGTGTATAAGACTTGTACTTCTTTTGTTAACTTATTCCTAAGCATTTTTATGCCTTTGTAAATGGAATTGCTTTCTTAATTTCATTGTTGGATTGTTAATTGATTTTTGTATATTGATCTTTAAACTGTGACCTTGCTGAATTTGTTCATTGCTTCTAGGTGTTTGTGTGTGGGGGGAGGGGTGTATTTCCTAGGATTTTCTATACAGGCATACCTTGCTTTATTGTACTTCACAGATAATGCATTTCTTGCAAATTGAATGTTTGTGGCAACCCTGCATCCAGCAAGTCTATTGGCGCCATTTGCTCACTTGTCACATTTTGGTAATTCTCACAATATTTCAGGTTTTTCATTATTATTGTATTATCTTTGATCAGTGATCTTTGATGTTACTATTGCAAAAAGATTATAACTTGCTGAAGGCTTAGATGACGGCTATTTAGCAATACTTTATGTTTTTCTAAATTAAGGTATGCATTTTTTTTAGACATAATGCTATTGCACAATTAATAGACTACAGTGTGGTGTAAACACAACTTTTATATGCACTGGGAAACCAAGAAAATTGTGTGACTCAGTTTATTGCAATATTTGTTTTATTGTGGTGGTCTGGAACCGAACCCACAATATCTCCTAGGTATGCCTACATACAGGATCATGTCATCTGCTAATAAAGACAGCTTTGCTTCTCTCTTTTGAATATGGACACCTTTTATTTCTTTTTCTTTCCTGATTGCACTGGCTAGAACCTCCTTAAAATGCTGAATAGAAGTGGTGATAGTGAATATCATCACCTTGTTACCAATCTCAAGGAGGAAGCAGTCATTCTTTTACCACAAAATATGATGTTAGCTGTAAGCTTTTAGTAAAGATGTTTTATTAGGTTGAGGAAGTTTCTATTACTAATTTGTTGAGAGTTTTCATCACGAATGGGTGTTAGATTTTGTCAAATGTGTGTTTTTCTGTATCTATTGATCACGTGGTTTGGGGGTTTTATTCTGTTGATATGGTGTATTACATTAATTCATTTTCTTGCATTCCTTGGATAATTCCCTGTTGGTCATGGTGTATAATTATTTTTATATGTTGTTGGATTCGTTTTACCAGAATTTTTTGGAGAATTTTATATCTATTCTCATAAAAGATACTGATCTGTACTTTTAATTTCTTGTGATGTCCTTGTTTAGTTTTGCTATCACAGTAATTCTGGTCTCATAGAATGAGCTGGAAAGCATTCCCTCCTTCTCTATTTTCTGGAAGAATTTGTGAAGTACTGTTGTTATTTCTTCTTTTTTAAAAAAAATTTATTTATTTATGTATTTATTTTGGCTGCACTGGGTCTTAGTTTTGGCACACGGGATCTTTAGCTGCAGCATGCAGGATCTTTTAGTTGCGGCATGCATGCGGGATCTAGTTTCCTGACCAGGGATGGAACCCAGGCCGCCTGCATTGGGAGTGCAGAGTCTTACCCACTGGACCACCAGGAAAGTCCCCATTTCTTCTTTAAATGTTTGGTAGATTTCACCAGTGAAGCCATCCAGGCCTGGGCTTTTCTTTGGGCAAAGTTTTAAAATTACTAATTCAGTTTCTTTACAATATTTAGATTATCTCTTTCTTCTTGAATCATTTTTGGTCACTTCCATTTCTAGAAATTTGTCCTTTTCATCTTAGTTGTCTATTTGTTGGCATAGAGTTTTCCATGGTACTCCCCTATAATCCTTTAACTTTAGTAGACTCAGCCGTGATGTCCCCTCTTTCACTCCTGATTTTGGTAATCTGTGATGTCTCTCTTTTCTTCTTTAGTCAATCGTGTTGCTCAAGTGTTGGTTTCATTGATTTCCTCTTTTGTTTCTCTTTTCCTCATTCATTGATTCCACTTTAATCTTTATTTGATGTATCTATTTTTAAATGTAATTTGATTCATGCAGCTTTATACCTTGTTTTTTTCCTTAAAATTGTCATAAATGTTTTCCCATCATTAAACATTCCTAAAACCCAGTTTTTGTAGGTGCTTAGTATTCCATTGCATTACTTAGCCATCTCCCTATTGTTAAATATGTGTATGGGTCCCTAGCTTCTCATTATCATGAATGATGCCTAGATGAACTTCTTTCTACTTAAATCTAATGATTGCTTTAGGGTAGTTTCTCAAAAGCAGGTTTCCTGTGTCAAAGCATGTGAATACACATTCCTTTCTGGAAGGGCTTTACCAATTTTTGATCTCACTGGCGGGTATGAGAGCATTTATCTGGCTGCACTTCCATTATGGATGTTTAAGTAGAAACCCTGGCCTGGGTTTTCCGGGGCTCAGTGACAGTGGGGTTCAGGGGAGTTGTGGTGAGGCTGAATCCGAGCACAGGTCCCTCAAGATGCTTTTGGTTGGGGAACAGTGGGTAGAAGGTGAAGGATGTCCTCTTCCAGGTCTGACCTCTGGGGCCCGGTGACCAGTGCTTGCTGGCCTTGGTGATTCACCACTTTGAAGCTGATGATTATCTGCCTCAGCCTCTGCCAGTGGGAACCTTGAGACTGGCTCATGGGCCCCTGAGAGCATATGATTCCCTCAGGGTCAAGGGGCCTGTGTCAGCCATTCAGTTCAGCACACACTTGTTACACACCACACACCGGCCACCAGAGTGACCTTCCCAAAGCACGATGAGATGGATTCACCCCACGCTCAAAGGCTCTCTCTTGTCTGCAAAAATGATGTGCAGGCACTTTGGCTTGGTGTTCCACAACTTTCCATAACCTTGTCCCAACTTACCTTTCCAGCTTTGTTCATCCTTTCATTCATTTATGCGACACATAGGAGCACCTACTATGTGCCAGGCCCTGTTCTAAATGCTGGGATACGGCAGTGACGCAAACAGAAATCCTCGCCTTCAGGGAGATTCCGGTGCCCCCAGCCCTCCCAACCACCCGCCCCCACCCCCCAACTCTCCCAATACACCTGCGCTGTAACCATGCCAGCCTCCGGCGAATACAGAACATGGAGGAGCATTTTTCTCTCCGCAATTCCGCCCCACCTTCCAAGAACATCCGCCACCGCCGTCTGGTTGTAAAATTCTGTCAGCCGACAAGACCCTTCAGAGGTTACCTCTTTAAAGAAGCCTTTCCTGGTTCTGTCTGACCAGGGCCCAGTCCCCTGCTTACACTAGGTCATCAGGGATGTTTACTGAATTTAAGTGTGCGGGCCATGGGCCAGCTCCCAGCAATGCTATGGATCTCCTGAACTCAGGGTGGCTTTGATCCCCAGCCCCTCCTTACCGTCTGAAGACACCCAGCAGGAGGGGTGCAGGGGGAGGGTCACCGTGGGCCTGTGTGAGATGGCGGAAGCCTGGCTGGACACCGGCAGTGTGCCCCTGGCAGGCTATGCACCCTCTTGGGTCTGCGGGGGCTGATCTGTAAGACACGGGCTTGGACCAGATTGGGAGTCCCCAGAGAATAGTGACCCAAACTGTCCCCCCTGGGAATTTTGTCACAAGTCAGACTCCTGGTCCTAGCCCCAGAGGTTCTGATCCGGGGGCCTGTAGCAGGGCCCAAAAGTCTGTATTTTCAGTGACTGACCACTAAGATGTGAAGTTTAATATGTCCCCAGTGTCCTGCTGTGCCCCGAGTCCCAGCATGGGAGTCCCTTCAGAAATGGCTCCTCTGCTCTCCCAGGAGGCCCACTAGCCACAGGCATCCCGCAGGGGTGGGTGATGAGGAGCCGCCAGACCCAGTGGGGGAGGGAGCAGGTGCTCTAAGTGGGGAGGGTCTGCTGCCTCACTGAGCCTCAGTTTCCTCCTCTGTTCCATGGGGGACCCCTGCGGGCCTGCCTCACAGGTGGTGCTAATGTGAGGGGCTGAGCCACACCCCGGGGGATCAAGGCCCAGGCCCTACATCAGCCCTGGTGCTGAGCCTCCGGGGGGAAAGCCAGAGAAGCAGGGATACGACTCAGGTGGGGGCCAAGCAGAGGATGGCCTCCCAGGCGGCCATGAGGCAGAGGCCAGAGCTGGGAGCAGTGCCTTGGTGTCCCTCACTGACACACGGCCCTGGGGATAGTGACGCCCTCCATGACTGCTGGGGGCCCAGGGCCCACCCAGAGCAAGTGCTCCCCGAGGGCCGGCTTCTCCCCCTTTCCGCAGTGATGGAGACCCCAGGGACCAACCCGGGAGCGCCACACCTCAGAAAACCTACACTGGCCAGAGAAGGAGGTCAAAAGAGGCAAGGCCAACCCAGGACTCCTGCCACCTTTGTCTGAGCTTGAGATTTATGCAAACGACAAGTGAGGTCAGAGCGCCGGTGATCCTGAGCATTGCCTAGTCCAAAGAGCCCATTTTACAGATAAGCAAACTGAGACCAATCAGCTGAATGTGGAACCCCATGGTCCCGAATCAGGGGATCATTTCTGCTCAGCTGTTGTCTGAGGCCAAAGAGTTTTGACTTTGTGCTGGTTTTTCAGTCCTTTTCTTAGGCTGGCCCGTGACTGGATCCTCCTGGGTGTTTATTTCAAGGCACGCGTGAATAAGGAGTTTCTGACAGAGGTTCTGGGGAGAGGGGCTGTGAACGGGGTTTCTCTTGTCTCTCGTAGACTGGATGAAACTGTGCATGTCACGCCGCTGACCTTTGCCAGCCTGGAGGGAAGGAAAACAAACATTTATTTACCTGCATTTATCTACCGTGAGGCTGACCTTGGACTGAGGGCTTCTACTCGGAGACAGCAAGGCTCAGAGGTGGGAATCTTTATCTCCTTTCCACAAGGATGGGAAGAGCCCAAAGTCACACAGCCCCTCAGTGAAGGCCTGGGATTTGAACCTTGGCCCTTGGATGTCAGGACAGAGCACCAGAAAAGGAAGAGAGAAATCCACAGTGTTTCAATATGTCAAGTTGAAGGATGAGCCAGCAAGCAAACCCTAGGTCGCATGCTGTGGTCAACAGTTTTCCATGCATCTGTATCTCAGTTTCATTTCTTCACCAGGACAGTTCTGTGAAGGGGATGTTGCCGTCCCCGAGTGCTGACAAGGAAGCGCATGTGCCGCGTGGGGCCACCTGGCAATAAGGATGGAGGCGGTAAGTGTTGGAGCCTGATGCTGTCAGCCACCCCTTCCTGCCTCTGCTCGGAGCCCTCTGGCCAGGGAGTGGGGTCAAGGGCCGTGCCAGGGCTGGTGCTGCAGGTGCCTCCCTGTTCTACGCTCAGGGAAACGGGGGCTCGGAGGGGAGGCCTGACTTGCCGAAGTTCACACCCCTGGCGCAGGGGCTCCCGCCAGCCGGTCGGTCCAGGCTCAGCGTCTTTTCCTAGGCCTCGCCCCCTCCCAACCCCACTCTCAACCTCCACGCAGCCCTTCCAGATGGATGCAAGGTTGGCTCAGGGGGCCGGCTATGCAGAGAGGGCAGAGGGAGGGGGGCCACGATCACCCCGCAGATGCAGCCATTCGGTACTTTCAGCTTTTTGCAAATCCTGAAATATCACCTTTTAATTGCTTAATTTTCTGCATTCGTTCATTTTATTTGGACTAGCCTGGGGCTCTCCAGTCTGACATATTAGAGAACTTCTTCCTTTTTCATAATAATACTTAGCATTTATATAGTGTGTTTCATGTTCAAAGTACTTTACAGAGTTCACTAATTAATTGGAACACTAACAGCCGCCTTGGGCAGGTCTGACCAAGTTCTCAGGTTCCTAGTTGTGGGGATGTGATTCTTCCTGTGGTCCGACCCGCATTCCCTCTCTGGACCCCCATTTCCATCCGCAGCAGAGACCCTGGGCCATCGGTCACGGCTTGGCCCCTGTGTGCTGGGCCGTGCCCACGGCTGGGGACAGGGAGCTGGGTCAGACAGGCTGCCCGCTCTGGGCAGGGTGGGCCCTTGAGCCGGAGGCTGGATCCAGAGCAGCTCTGTCCTGGCCACGGGCACCGGCAGCACCGGCCCCTCTGCCTTGTGACCAGGGCACCAGGGGACCAGGGGACGTCCAGGATGTGGAAAGACAAGGAATACAGATGAGGAGGGAGCAGTGGGGAAGGAGAGGAAAGGTGCCCGGAGGAGAAGGGGCAAAGGCAGGACAGCTGTCCCGCATCCCCGTCTGATTGTCCGGGACGGGATGGCAACAAAGGAGGGCAGGAGACGAGGTGCTGACTCCCGCGGGCCGCGGCTCTGCCAGGTCTGCGGCCACTGGGAGACGTTGCTGACCCGAAGGGAAAGAGGAGCGCGAGGCTCCCCGTCCCCACTCAGGGCTCTGACTAAGGGGGTGCTCAGGGCCCAGGCCCAGCAGCCTCCTGGGCTCACGTGTCCCCAGGGCTGGGAAGGAGAGGAAAGTGAACTGAACAGCTAATAGGTAACAGGCCCCGGACCAAATAATAATAATTAACTTTGAGCACTGTGCCGGGCGCTCCTCTTAGCCCTTCACGTGAATTATCTCATTTAAGGTTCCCTGCGGCCCTATGAGAGAGGTGCCACCGGGGTTGCCCCCACTTTACAGGTGGGGAAACTGAGGCAGGGGTCTGAGGCCACAGCACCAGGACTATAACGAGTGCTATACTTTGGATGCTGCGGTCCACCTGTGCAGGCAGGACGCCAAGGCTCAGGACACCCAGAGGATGTGGGTGTGTGTGTGTGAGGGGGTGTGTCCAGAGCGACTTACCCCTCACCCAGTCATGGGCTTCCTCACAGGCGAAATGAGCACTTTGGATTAGAAGTGAGTGTTCCAATCTTTTAAGCACAAACTCTTGCTCAATGGAAATCTTACATGGGATCCCCAAGTTATAAGACAGATCAGCAAGGAGTGTTTCCAGGTGTGGGCCAGAGCTGACTGGCCTTCTTCTTTGGCCCCCCTGGACAAGCCCAGACATCTGGGAAGGGACGTAGAGGCACGAAGCGCCCCTCACGCTGTCAGCCTTTGCCTTGAAGACCCCTGCTATCGCTGAGAAATTTCTAAACTCCACGACTAAGAGTTACCATCTTTGAACATAACGCACGCTTACAAATCAGAAAGTCGAAGAGCCGCAGTATAGAGCTGTATATGAGCGATTCACAGCCACACAAACTAGATAGGAATAGCCCCAGCACAAAAAGTTAACTTTATTTTCAATATAAAGACATGCAAATTAATCATGAGATAGTGATTTTTTTAACATCATTTTGCAGCCTCTCCCTGAAATGTAATTTGAAACCAAAGCCACTTTATAGAAAAAACCAGCACCAGCATATTTGACAAATATTAACCCAACGATTCTCTCCATGAAGGCCCCAGGGCCCAGCTCCCACCCTCACTGCTACAGGAGACTTCAAGGGTGGCCTGGCAGTTTTGAGTGGCTTCAGGTTGGAGGAGCCCCAAGGAACCCAAGGGCATAGTTGGGCTGTGCGTATTTTTCATTCATCCATGATATTTATGCATATAAATTCAACCTACGTACACTGGGCACAGCCTGTGTTGGGCAATCACAATTTGGGGGCCAAGGTGGGAGCAGGTCTGCCAGGTGGTGCAGAAGTGTGTCCCTACTGTAACAGTATAGACACACCGCCCCCCCCCCCCCCCCCCGTCGCTCTTCCTCTTCTGCTCCAGGCTCTGCTCCCCACGTTCCCCAGGGTCCAAGGTGGTCGGGGAAACAGCTGGGAGAAAGGCCGGCCAGGCCAAGGACCTGCCCAGGTTCCCAGAGCAACACGCAATCAGCTTGGGATGACAGCTGGCAGGGACTTTCCTGGAACCCTGGCTTCCCCAGATGCGCCTGGGGACACACCTCCCTCCAGCCATCCTTCACTTCCTTCTTCAGGGGCCTGGCCCTGTTCAGTGAGGTGATTCTCATTTGCATGGAAAGGAATTTTGAGGCAGTGGCTCAGTGCAATAACCTAAATGGGTTTGTTAAATCGTAATCCTTGAGTTTCACCACTGGAAAGTCCCCTAACCTTATGCAATCCACACTAACGTGACTTCAACCGGTGGCCGGCCTGCAACAGGGACATCACTACATTTAAGGCAGCCCCTTCCACTTCTCAATGGATCTTATTAGAAACTTTTTCTTATGTTCCCCTTAGTATTTTACACCCATACATCCTTAGGGTAGCTCCGACCAACATTTATCCTTTTCCTTGGAACCTTTCAAGTGCTAGAAAAACAGGACTCACATGGGCCAACCAAAACTGACATCACTTCCACATGCTTCTCACATGCCCCACTCCCCACGGGTGCAAGACCAGCGTCCACCTCTGTCCCTTCCGTCAAGCGTGATCAGGCCCTTTGCTCCAGCCCCCCAGCCCTGCTGGGCTCTTGGCTTGCTCGCTGTTCCATAAGAACTCTTCCAGTCTCCCTTTTATGACTAGAAACACTGATTTTGGTTGGTAGAATTTGCCAACAGGTCCATTAAGGTGACCTCCCGCTGTGAGACCTTTGCTGGTAGAGAAAGTTGGTGTCGTGTGGGAAGGAGCACACGGCTGGCTCCCCCAGGGCCCGGCCGTACCGCCCACAGGCCGTGAGATCTCAGGGGCAGAACAGGGGCGTCTCCTGGTGGGAGGCTGCATCTTCCCAGAGGTGCAGCCTCTTCTAATTCACACGAAGGCGGCTGTGAGCCCCAGCTCCGGCCTCGCCTGGGGAAGTCAGATCACCTCTGAGCCTCGGTTTTCTTCTCTGTAAAACGAGGCTATGAGTGATGGCACCTGGCAGGTGATCCGAAATATTTAAGTGAATGAATGGATGGATGAATAAATGGATGGATGAATGAACGATACCCATCTCACTGAGCGGTTGTGAAGACTCAGTGAGATCATGCAGGTGCTTACACCGCACCTGGCTCCCAGTAGGAAATCAAAACGTGGTTCCTCCTCCCTTCACCTCCTTCTCTAGGTCGAAAGAGGAAAACCCTTCTTCACGCACTGACAGCCTGCTTTTTGGGTCTTGCCTGCATTGCTTTCTCTTCCCACACGTGCTCTGCGCCAGGACCGACCTAGCAGTCCATCTGGTCCAAGGCTACGGTGGCGGCAGCTGTGAGTGTTGGCTGATCCGTGGCGTGCTTGATGTTCGGTGCCTGGCTGGTGGCCCTGGCTGTGGGCACTGCCACACCCACCCTCTCCAGCCGTGGAGGCCATTAGAGGCTGTTGACAGAGGAGGAAAGTTAGTCAGTCACCCCGCCATCCAGCAGCTGTAGCAGCTCTGTTACGTCACAGCCCACACACCCGGCTGCCTGTCACCCACTCAAACGCACTGGATGACGCCCCGGCCCGGCCCCGGCCAGGGATCCGTCATGACTGACTGTAGCTCCCTACCGCCTCCCCGCACAGCTGCGGGCCCCCGTCTTGCCTTGCTACCATCGGCTCCTCTTCTTACGGAGATCACTACGGGGAGAGTGGCGTGAGCAGCCTCTCTGCCTCCTGAGACGAGGCGGCTCAGCGCGCTTGCGCAGGGCTCCGTGGGATCCGGGGCTCCCTCCCAACTGGCCCCTGCGACCAGCCACCAGAGACCCAGGGGACAGCTTCAGATGAACGTTGGTTTAAATTATGCAAATGGGTCGGGTGGGGCTGGGGTGTCAGTGGGAGTCAGCTCTGCCACTGAGCTGCCGTGACTTGGGGTGCATTTCTAGAATCTCAAGCCTCAGTTTCATCAGCTGTAAAGTGGAGATAATAGCAGCACCGACTCCGCACCCTGCTTTAAGTTAAAGGAGATGATGCTTATGAAGCCCTAAGCTTGATGCAGAACCAGGACGTAATCGTAAATGGCTTCCATCAATTGCCGTAATGACGCTTGACTCTTCCTTCCCTTTACTGTGGGTCAGATGGCCAAACGCAAACGCTCAGGCAAGGTCACGCACGTGGAAGACCTCGGCATACGTGAAACACACATGTGCACAAGGGGAGGGGGAGTCTTACTGGTCAACGCTGGCCCCAGTGCGTGGGGTGGTCTGTGGTGCTTCCTCCCTCAGGTAAACCTTAGTGTGTCAAGGATCAGTCTCCACGATTCCACCGGCACAGCCTGACATCTGTGAAAGCTGCCATGGTCTGTTTTCCCTTGTCTCTGTCTCCAACTCTGGGGGCCTCATCTGCCGTGTGGGTGTTTCCAGAGCTCACCCGAGTCCAAGGCACCATCTCACATTCTGCAAAAGTAAACACCACTCAGCCTTGCTGATTCCTTGACTGGGTTCTGGGTGAATCAGTGGGACAGCTTACACATCCTGTTAAGTAATCATCCTCTCTCCCGGGGGTTCCCCTCTTTCCAGGAAGCGGTGTGTAGAAAGTCTGCTGCCTTCGGATGTGCCGTCCCAGCCCAGCCACTGCCCGGATTGCGCAAATGGTCAAGCTGGTGAGGAGTGCAAACGAAGGCGGGCTGCCAAGGCGGATGCTTCCAGTAGAAGGAACGCAGGGCCCGGTGCAGGTAAAATCCAGGCTCTGAAACGGCCCCTGGCAGTTTTCACCCCGGGCCCATGTTCTCCAAGGGCCAATTCTCTTTATCTGATTTCTATTTGACTATCAAACTGTTAGCTCTGGGGAAAGACAGACATTGTCTCCAAACCTATGAGGTGGATTCATTTCCAGAATGAAACACTGGCTTCCTTGTGGTTAAGGGATTCTGTACCTTGAAGGCAGCACAAGACTTAGGGTCTAGGAGGGTAATTCATGGCTAAGTCTATCGAGGTACAATTGACAAATAAAATTGTAATATATTTAAAGTATACAACATAACAATTTTTTAAAAATTAAATTTTGATGAAGTTTATTTTTTTACGTTTGTCTCTCATGTTTTTGGTGTTACATTTAAGAAACCGTTGCCTAACCCAAGGTCACGAAGATTCATATCTAAGAGTTTCATAGTGTTAGCTCTTTTTTTTTTAAATTTTAGTTATTTATTTATTTATTTTTGGCTGTGTTGGGTCTTCGTTTCTGTGCGAGGGCTTTCTCTAGCTGCGGCAAGCGGGGGCCACTCTTCATCGCGGTGCGCGGGCCCCTCACCGTCGCGGCCTCTCTTGTTGCGGAGCACAGGCTCCAGACGTGCAGGCTCAGCAATTGTGGCTCACGGGCCCAGTCGCTCCGCGGCATGTGGGATCCTCCCAGACCAGGGCTCGAACCCGTGTCCCCTGCATTAGCAGGCAGACTCCCAACCACTGGGCCACCAGGGAAGCCCATGTTAGCTCTTACATTTAAAAAAATCTTTGATCCATTTTGAGATTTTTTTTTTTTTGGATATGGTATGTTTGTGGGGCGGGTCCAACTTCATTATTTCACATGTAGCTATCCATCAGTCCCAGCACGATTGAAAAGACTGTTCTTTCCCCCACTGAATTGTCTTGGCGCCGTTGTTGGAAATCAATTGCTCATACGTGATTTATTTCTAGATTCTCAATTCTGTTCCACTGATCTATATGTCTGTCCCTATATTAGTACCATTTTGTCTTGATTGCAGTAGCTTTGTAGTCAGTTTTGATATTGAGAAGTGGGAGTCCTCCAGCTTTGTTCTTCTTCATCAGTGTTGTTTTGGCTATTCTGGGTCCCTCGAACTTCCGTATAAATTTGTGGATCAGCTTGTCAGTTTCTGCAAAGTAGCCACCTGGGTTTTTGATAGGAATTGCATAGACTCTGTAGGTCAATTTGGGAGTATGACCATCTCAACAATATTACATCTTCCGATCCATATACTGGAGATGTCTTTCTATTTATTTAGGTCTTTAATTTCTTTCAACAGTGTTCTCCCTCTCCCTCTTACCCCCAACCCCAGCCTTTTCCTTCCAGCCAAAATAACAGCAATCCCTTGAGGTAACACATCAGACGCGGTTATAAGCCCCTCAGCCTCCTGGATGGTCCTCTGAGATGTGTTCCTGTTTGTCCGGGTCCCTTTGATGCTGTGGACCCAAGAACCCCTGAGCACAGAGGTCTCACTCTGACCTGCATGGCAGGGGGGAAGAACTGTGCCTCTGGGGGCTCCACAGCACCCTAGGACACCACACTGACCTCCGGTAACCCACATGCTCCTAGGCCCCAGCGTGCTGGTCCTGCATTGCTGTCTGCCTGCCCCAGGACACTATGAACCCATTCGAAGCAGTGACCCAGGCTTGGCCAGCTCTGTGTCTCTAGGGTCTGACTCCACTGCTTCTGTTAATGTTTGTGCAGTAAGACAGCTCCCTGGATCTAAACAACTATTAATTCCACTGAAGAGTACATTTGGGGCCGCTCCAGGACAGGGTTGATGTTATGGCACGTCCTGTGAATGAAAGTCCCTCTCTCTTTGGAAACCAAGCATTCTAAGCATGGCTGGAGATTGCCATTCATCCTCTCATTCCACAGCCTGCTTCCAACTGACAAGACTCAGGGCATTTAGCTCTAACTCAGGTGCTTAAATGGGAGCATTGTTTGCTTTAGGAGTACCCAGAGGCTCAGAGATGGAACACTTTAAATGTGATAAATAATAATAATATTAATATCAATAATAACAATACTCTCTTCTCCTGGGCGCTAAGCCTTTAAATTAAATGTTTCATGTGGCCGGTGCCTTCCAATGCCCACAGGCAACTTGCAGCACTTTCAGATAGGAATTGCAGACAGTGAGAACCATGACTCAGTTGCAGGAGAGCCGCGGGAGACTGTCAGGAGTGCTGTTTCTGAGATACAGCATCTCAGGGAACAGAAGTTTCCTGGTAGGGCAGAAACAGGATCAGTCAGAACAGAAGACACTGGGCATATTGTAAGCTAGATCCACAGGCTGAATGACCTGGGAGGTTCTCTCCAAGTTAGTCTTATCTAGGGAAACCCTGTTGGCCAAGACGCTGACATCCCACTGGTGTCCGGACACCAGGTGAGTACAGCACTTCTTTTGAGAGAAGTGAGGCTGGATCCTCACCCAACGTTGCTGGGGAGATTTTATTTGTCCACCAGAAATTCCAAAGTAGATGCAATGAACATTACCCGGTCTGGTCCCACACTCTGGGGCATCTTTCTTTCTTGGAGAGGGCACTACAGAAATCTGATTTTTACAAACTAATCATGTTCTGTGTGAATCTGTTCTCAAATGTTTATTCGTAGTATTTGGGTTGGCAGCCCGGCTCTAAAATGGAAGAAGTTAGTGAAAAAAACCCTAATGTGTCTTTTTACCAGGCCTAAAGATACAGACATGTTTAGGGACCCCCCCAAAAAATAGGGGGGAGTCTAAGAAAATGACCCTATAGCCCTTCTGATGTGCCCAGGATTTCTAATCGATGTCTTAGCACCTCATTCTGCAATAGGGACAGACAACCAGGGATCCTGGACCTTGAAATACAGAGACTCAAACAAACAAATAAGCCTGAAGAAACAGTCTATGAAGGAGGAAGGAAAAAATCATTCTTATGGAACTCCTGAAAGGAATGTTAATTCCATCCATGAAACAAGAAGCAGATGGTAGACCAAAAGAAGGCTCAGAAGACAACTAACAGTTCTGGGGAATTAAAAATTTGATAGAAGTAATGAAATAATCAAAGGACAGGAAAAAGAAGTTGAAGACCTCTCCTAGGAAGTAAAGCCAAGAGGCAAAGTGAAGGTCTAGGGCTTCTCAGGTGATCCAGTGGGTAAGACTCCGTGCTCCCAATGCGGGAAGCCCGGGTTCAATCCCTGGTCAGGGAACTAGATCCTGCATGCATGCCGCAACTAAGAAGTCCGCATGCTGCAACTAAAAGATCCTGCATGCCACAGCTAAGACCCAGCACAGCCTAAATAAATAAATAAATAAAAATCTTAAAAAAAAAAAAAAACACAAAGTGAAGGTCTAGGAGAAGAAAGACAAGCAAACTAATGGCCTAAGGCAGGGACCCCAGTTAGAAACAAACCCCCAAAAAAGCAATCTAGAAAGAGGAACTGAGAAAACAGGAGAGGAAATAATGGATGAAATAATTCAAGAAAATTTTCCCAGACTAAAGGGTCTGAGTGTCCCGAATGACAGGGCCCCTGAGTTCCAGCACAATGGAGGAAATTTGACCAGTGACCAAGGCTTTCCTGGGAAAGTGGCTTGCTTTTTTTCCTCTGAAAACTTGTAAGCAGTCACTTTCCCCCTGAAATGTGGGAGGAAAGAGGCCTCTGGGAGTTGTTGATAGTTCTGGTAGGTGAGAAGGCTTTGTAGCAGGAACTAAAGGGAGGTTTAGCATGCCCTACCCCGTACCTCACCTCAGTATCAGGGCATGCACTCTGGGCCCCCAACACTCCCTCCTTACCACCTTGGGGTCTCCTGAGATTTTTCTTTGAAGGAGATTTCATAGGATGAAACATTGAATTGAAGGGGGTGTCTAATCAGTGGAGAGGGTTACTAAAGGGGAATGAGGCTCAGCCTGGGTGCAGGAACTTGACCGTGGGGGGAGGGTCCAGGCCCCTTGCTGACTGTCCCTGGGGAGCTGGGGAAAAGAAACTGTTTTAGGAACAGAGGCGTCAGGAGCTGCGGCAGGAAGGGACCTTTGACAGCTGCCACAGGGTGCATCTGTGCTGGGTGGGGGAGGAGTGCTTTACACGCATTTTGGCTGAAGGAACAGGTGATGCCATAGCATCATCCCCTGCTTGGCCTTTTTAAAATCCCTCATCGGACGGCACACCTGTCCACGGAGCAGCGTTTCAAGGCTGGATGAGCAATCCATTCATGTTTACTCTGTGGTTGGGTATGAAGAGACCAAAGCAAGGATGACAACCCTGGCCGCTCATTTGCATTATGGTAGAAGGAGCTGAGGGCCTTTCTCCAAGCACAGGATTGATCTGTGATCCCTGAGTCACGAGCAGGTGAATGGGAGAGGCTTTCAAACTGGGGCGTTGGAGGGAAGCTCAGGTTAGTAATAGAAGCATAGTGAGCTGTTCTTGATATGACTACCACTCTCAGTAATTATTATTATTATTTGACCTACTCAGATGGATCCAATTAAATAAGAATCGTTTTGCAATCAGGATATTCAGATTATGACAAAGAGCTCTCTCTTTAGAGGCAAGAACAATCCCTTGGGTTTATACTACTCTGGGTGGTTTATAAAGCAGCTCTACCTGTAGGGTCTCCTTTAGATTTTGATCCACACAACCAAGAAGACCAGACATTATTGCCCCATTTTATGAGCAAGGAGTTATTTTATGCTTCAGAGAGGCCAAGTGACTTGCCAAGGTCACACAGCAGGAAAAGGAGAGAGCCAGGGCTGGTCTGTTCTTCTGGCCCCCATTTCAGATTTGCTCCACTACTGTCTTGGGGT
This sequence comes from Balaenoptera ricei, assembly GCF_028023285.1. Taxonomy (NCBI): domain Eukaryota; kingdom Metazoa; phylum Chordata; class Mammalia; order Artiodactyla; family Balaenopteridae; genus Balaenoptera; species Balaenoptera ricei. The sequence continues at coordinate 95,683,012 of NC_082651.1, forward strand.
GGAGGGGCAGCAAGTGCTGGAAGGAGCAGGGATTTTGGGTTAAATAAACAACTGTAATATAGGTCCTGATAATGGGACCCACTGGGTGGCAGTGGGACCCCTGAGCCTTCCAGAATCTGTAAGCCTCAATCCTCCACTAAGCCCCAACCAGGCTGTGCTGTGAAAACTCTGGGTGTTGTTTGCATCTGAAGGAGACATAAGATTCTTGTTATTGACATTTGAAAATTAAAATGTGGTTTTCCTCCTGATTATAACAGCATGACAAGTTTATTACAGAAAATCTTGAAAATACAGAAGACTATGAGGAACAATTAAAAATCACCCATATCTCTCTTAACACTATATTTCCTTTCTGAGATCTTTCATGTATAGATAGGTATTTATTTTTTAAAGAATTAGGATCGTGCTGTCTATGGTTTTGCATTCTATTTTTTTCTCCACTTTAACTTATTTCACCATTCTCTTCTTATGACAATAGTCTTTGGGAATAAGTTATTTGAAATGATATTGTATTCCATCATATGCAAATAACTTTTTGCTTGATTTTTGTCTTTGGAAAACCATAGAGATGAATTAAAATAAGAAAGAGAGACAGACTATATGCCTGTGTAAATTTCCAAGCACAAAAGTCTCTTCTTTAAAAACAAAGTTAGAGCAATTAAAAAAAAAAATCACACACACACACACACACACACACACAATTGAGTTTAAAAGGCATTTGAAAAAAACTTAGCATCCTTTCCTTAAAAGTTCTAAACACTATATTATGGAAACTTTAAAAATAAAGATCATTTACCAAGAACCAACAGAGAATATTTTTCTAAATGGTGAACCTCTAGAACAATGTTCATTTAAGTCAAGAACTAAATAAAGATGATATAATCACCATCACTATTATTGAACATGATCTTGGTGGTTCCAGCAAATGCAATAAAATTTTTTTAAAAACTATAAAGCTGGTTTGAACCTTGGAAAATAAGAGAGAACTCTGTCTTTGTACTTCGTACTTTGATGATATACTTAGAAACCCAAGAAATTAGTAAAAGTGATCAGAATTAATGAGTATTTGGTGACATAGCTAGATACAAGATAAATGTACAAATATTGACAGCTTCTCTCTATTCTAGCCTTAAGTAACTAGAAATGGGAAAAAAAGTATTCACAGTAGCAACCAAAACTATTGAATATTTAGGAACACAATATAACAAGAAAAAAGTCTTACATAAAAACAATAAAATCTTATCAAATGACATAAACAAAATCCTGAATAAAGGGAAAGCCATACCTTATTCTTGGATGGGAAGGCATAGGATTTATTTAAAGTCATCCCTCCTAGAATTAATATATATATTTAATGCAATTCCAAATTGAATCCTAACAGAGTTTTTTAAGGGACAGATAATTGGATTAAAATAAATTATAAAGTTTATTTGGAAAAATAAATTCCTAAGAATACCAACTTTTTGAAAAAGAATAGTTAGAGGAATTTGCATTATCAGATCAGGACATACCAGAAAGCTACTCTATTCAAATAAATATGGTATGGGCATAGGAAGAAAAACTAGCTCTAGAACCAAATTGAGAAAGCAGAAATAGATCCAGTATGTTTAAGAACCTAATACATGAAAAAGATGCTCTAATACATGAAAAGATGGATTAATTTGTTCTCAGTCTTACAACTTACACAGGGGTCAATTCCAAATAAAAACTTAAATATAAAAAGCAAGACAGTAGGGATTTCCCTGGTGGTCCAGGGGTTAAGAATCCACCTTCCAATGCAGGGGACATGGTATCAACCCCTGGTCGGGGAACTGAGATCCCACATGCTGCAGGGCAACTAAGCCCTCGCGCCATAACTACTGAGCTTGCCCGCCTCAACAGGAAAGAGAAAACCCGCATGCCACAACTAGAGAGAAACCTGTGAGCCGAAACAAAGAGCTCACGATGCAACGAAAGATCCTGCGAGCCACAACTAAGACCTGATGCAGCCAAAAAAATAAAGAAAAACAACCCACAAAAACAGAACTAAACAGCCATAAAAAAACCAGACAGACATGTTTGTCAATATTAAATCATTTAAAATTGTTTATGGCAAAAGGTATCTTAAATAAGGTGCCAATTATTTGCAATTCAGAGGACAGACAGTAGCTTAGTATCTGTTATTTACAAAGAGTTCTTAGAAACTGATGAGAGACAATTACCTAATAAAAAATGGACAAGGATATAGAGAAGCAATTTACAGAAGAGAAAATTCAAGTGACTAACAAAATTTTTTGTAAGATTCTCAAAACTCTCGAGTATAGGAAAGGCAGTTTATACTAACAGTGAGATAATTCTTCACAGCTATCAAACTAACAAAATTTAAAAACAGCAATAACACCTTTTGCTCTTGGGGATATGGTGAAATGGGTACTCAATTACTGGTTACAGCTTAATTGAGAGGCAATCTGGCAACATCCATTAAAATAATACATATATATCTTTCAGCCTAGCAATAACCCAATGTCTGGGTATCTAGTGCATAGAAATAAAAGCATCAGTACATAAGACTTTATATTCAAGAATTGCAGCTCTGGAAAAATGTGGGAACAAAGTGAACACCTATCAATAGGATAGGGTTGAATAAAGCATAGTAATTCTCACCTTAGAATATTATATAACCATTAATAAGAATAAATTAGGGCTACAACTAATTTAACTTCTTTAAAGTTAAATTCAGGTGGTTAACTTCTTTGAGAAAAGTAGGATGCAAAAACCTGTATAAAGTATGACCTTGTTTTTGTAAATAATATTATTAGAACTTTGTATATGCTTGTATATTATTATATACAAGGAGAATATATTTTAGGTTGTTAGCATAGATGTCCAGGGGAGTTGTGGTAAGTGGAGCTAGAAGGGGCATGAAGGGCTGGCAGAAAAAGGCAAAGGAAAAAATTACTACTCCCCAAAAGAAAAATAAACCAAAGGGGATGGTGGAAATTGTGCATTCTGGGCCTTCTTCCTTGGCCTGGGCCCAGGGGGAGTCCAGTGAGATCTGCCATATCTGCCAACAAAGACACAGCATGGAGGTTTTTTTTCTAATATTTAGCAAGTAGGAATGGGAGACACAAGCTTATCAGCTTAGTCTACTATGACCCAGTACTATTCAGTAAAATCATTCTTATTGCATCTTCTTCAGCAACAAGATGGTAGTGAAAAGTCTCACCTTGCCCTGTCCCCATATGGGTGATGAAATGCAGTCTTTTACTGCCTGTCCCACCACGAGCACTTTCTCGGACAGCTTCCCTCCCCAAAATGCCAGCTGCCCACAGGGGCCACTGGACTCAGGTGTCAATTGCACTCAGGGTACACATGAGTGGAGAAGAGGCCAGGACCAGTCATTTGGTGATGGTGAGCTCTTGCACTGAAAGGTTATGTTGAGTTGGGGCTAAGGTGACCATCTGGGGCTGAAGAAGCAGGATTGAGAGAGTGATGGGGGAGAAAGCACAGACTGCAGTAAGAACCACCACACATCCCCAGAGAGAAATCGAGAGAATAGTCACCAAGCCTTCAATGGTTTCCCAGCCCCCAGCTTCCATTCCCATGAACTGGACTTTGTTTCCATGAGCTTGCCCTGTGCACCAGTTATCTACTGCTGTGTAACAAACATCCCCAGGGCGTAGTGGCTTAAAACAATGATTTTATTTAGCTCATGATTCTGTGTGTCAGTGATTTGAGCTGGAGTCTGTGAGGTTGTCCCTCTGGGCTGAGCTGAGCTTGGCTGTGCTAGGCTTGGGGTCACTCACTTGTCTGGGCACCCATCCACGTGTCTCTCATCCTCCAGCAGGCTAGCTTGGACTTGGTGGCAGCGGATTCCCAGCCCAAGAGCAGAAACTGCAAAATCTCTTCAGGTCTAGGCACAGAGCTCTAATGTTGCTTCTGCCAAAGCCAGATTCAAGGGGTGAGGAAGAGGCTCTACCTCTTCATGGAAGGAGCTTCGAAGAGCTGTGGCCGTGTTTGCACACCCTGTATCATTTTGGTAACTACATTCATTCCATTATGTGAAAAAATTTCTGACCCCTGAAGCCAGAGAGCTTTGGCTACAACGTGGATATAGACACAGAGCCCTTAATAGAGATCAAATCCTACCTCTCTCTGTACCCTGAACCCTAAAAAACCTAAAAACCTTCTCTTTTTAAGCTGTTCCTTAAAACACTAGTGCTTAGGAAATCTATTGGAGGCAGAAGCAGTCAAGGGTAGCCTAGGGATAGGGTTAGGCTTAGGGTATGGCTTAGGCTACGGGATTGTTCTTATTCAAAAATTCAGATATCACCTTTAAATTAAGGAGTGGCTTATACTCTATATGAAGACATTTAAGTTACAATTGCTATTAGCTCTAAATCCATCTTGCCTATAACCAGAGAAATTTATTTCTACTATCTTGAGAACAAGAGTCTCCATTTTTCTGTTCATGAAAAGTTTTAGTGATTTTTTTTAAAATTGAAACTTCCAGGAGAATATTCCACAGGCACAAAGTTTATGACCTTTAAATAGTGGCAACTATGTTGTTTTTTCTTACAAGAGGGGTGCCTGGATTCACGTTTGATAAACATTTTCCCTCTCGGCTCCGCTCTCTGTGCTCCCACCCCTTCTCCAATTTTCTACCACCACAAAGGTCAGATGAGCGTCAGTGGCTCCCATGAGAAAGGAAAGCTGAACACTTCTCATCTCTTGCAGCAGGAAGACATAGGCAAACACATGGTGGTTTCTGGTGGGGTTGATGTATGGGGCACACACCCACACACGGCTGTGTGGACTTGTTGTTCCCACAAAGTGAGTCTTTCATGGTGGGAAGGGAATATTAATTTATTTGATTGGATGCTTGTCAGCATTGTTCTGTGGGAAAAATGCCAAAATGGCACCAGAAAACAGGCTTGACAAAGCATCAGCTGAAAATCACTCCTTTATCCACGTCTTCACTCTTACTTCCTGTTGCCCTTGGGCCTACATCCACCCATTTCATTCATTTATTCATTCATTCACCACTCATCCAGTATCTTCCCTGTGCTGGGGATACACAGACAAAGAACCCAGGGTTCCACCTTAAGGAGCTCACACTTAGGGGCTGGCAGTAGGGGGAGAAAAACAAACAAAGGGCCAGCGCCCCACGTCCTGGTAGAGGGACGCTCAGGGAGCCCGGGCAGCTCAGCGGACAGACGGGCCACCCGCTCAGCTTCGGACAGGGGAGGCTGCCAGGGTGAGTTGACACTGCCATTGGGTCTGGAAGGATGAGTAGCCCTCACCAGGAAAAGAACCAGCAGAGGCAAATGTTCAGAAGAGGGGAGAGGGTGGCAGTTCCGACCCCTCCAGCCGTGGGGCGGGTGTGTAGCACACAGGCACACAAAAACACCATAATTATTTGTTCAGTTGTGTCTCTTGCCCACTGGACTGTAAACTTTAGGGCACAGATGGCATTCCCTTCCTCTGTGGCAGCCCCAGCACCTCACAATGGGCTTGATGCTGGTGGGGCCACTCAGTGAATGGAGAGTGAGTCAAACAAAGGCCATCACACGGCTGACCCCGCAGTGGGCTTCATCTTGTCCTGGCCCAGAGGGGACTTGGAGTCCTTTCTCCTTTCGTGGAGCCTGGGACTTGGGATTCTGATCTCTGAGTGCTTGCTGCGTGCCTCAGAACCCCAAGATTCTTCTCTCTGTACCAAGTTATAGAAACAACAGTGAAAAATGCAATATTTTAAACCTGACTCCGAAATGCCAATGACATCTCCGAAAGTGGGAGGTGCTTCTCCTTTCTGGTCTATAAATTAATGTCAAAGGAAGACATATGGGTAGAACGTCACATCCTTTGAAAAAAAATAAATTATTTGATCAAAGAAGATTGTTTGGTAAACTTGCCCAGAGTTCAATTAATTGGTTTGGGAGCAGATAGAATGTCCCTGAGATGTTCTGCTGCTAGATTAGTATTGGTCAAGATGTTTTGTTTTGTTTTGTTTTGTTTTTAAATTAATTAATTAATTTATTTTTGGCTGTGTTGGGTCTTTGTTGCTGCGTGTGGGCTTTCTCTAGTTGCGGCGAGCGGGGGTTACTCTTCGCTGTGGTGCGCGGGCTTCTCATTGTGATGGCTTCTCTTGTTGTGGAGCACAGGCTCTAGGCACTCGGGCTTCAGTAGTTGTGGCACGCGGGCTCAGTAGTTGTGACTCGCGGGCTCTAGAACTCAGGCTCAGTAGTTGTGGCGCACGGGCTTAGCTGCTCCACGGCATGTGGGATCTTCCCGGACCAGGGCTCGAACCCGTGTCCCCTGCATTGATAGGTGGATTCTTAACCACTGTGCCACCAGGGAAGTCCCTGTTCAACATGCTTGAAGTTCAGAGGAGAGCGGATTCTCAGAGGAGAAGCCCATTTGAATAATTGGCATCACATGGGTTCCCAAACACTGTTTCCCAACATGAAACCCTCCTGGAAAGATGAAAGAGACACTTCCCTATAACTGAGCTGGCTTTGCTGCCAATGGAAACTTTTAAGAACAGGTGGCTTAGACTTCCCTGGTGGCGCAGTGGTTAAGAATCCGCCTGCCAATGCAGGGGACACGGGTTCGAGCCCTGGTCCAGGAAGATCCCACATGCCGTGGAGCAACTAAGCCTGTGCACCACAACTACTCAGCCCACGTGCTGCAACTACTAAAGCCCGTGTGCTCTAAGGCCTGTGCTCCGCAACAAGAGAAGCCACCGCTCGCCGCAACTAGAGAAAGCCCATGTGCAGCATTGAAGACCCAATGCAGCCAAAAATAATAAATAAATATAAATAAATAAATAAACCTTCTAAAAAAAAAAAAAAGAACAGGTGGCTTATGACTTTCCCTTGAAAACTGAGTGTTTGAAGAGCACTGGCAAGTGGGAAGAGAAACAGGTTCGGAGGGGGAGGCCTTCTCCAAAGTCTAGACCACAGCAGCGTTTCTTGGCACTGCTGACTTTTGGGGCCAGACCATTCTTTCTCATCCGGGCTGCTCTGTGCATTGTGAGACATGTGACAGCATCCCTGGCCTCTACCCACAAGGTGCCAGGAGTACATACCCCTTCCTTGTCGTGACAACCAAAAATGTCTCTGGACACGGCTGAATGTCCCCTAGGAGGCCAGAATCACCCCCAGCTGAGAACCACTGGGCTAGACCAATAAAATCTATCCTTTGGCTCTGAACAGAATTAGGTACCTGGAGCTTCAATCCATAAACTTCCTTTGTCAGGGAATGTTTCCCCCTCTAGCTGGTGGCTTTCCTCTTCCTAGCCTGTAGAGTGAAGATGGAGATTTAAATTACAATTCTCAATGACTGATTTGTAGTATTGCAGGCTAGTCCGGAGTTGTGTCTCCTCCTTCCTGTGACATTAGCAAGCCATTTCATCTCTCAGAGCCTCAGTTTCCCCACCTGTGAAGTACAGAGGATGCCTATTTCATTGGTATGGTGGAGATTCCATTAGCTGACGTAGGCGGTGCCCAGCACACAGCAGGAATTAATACTTGGTAGCTAATCTTGCTGTGTGTACACTTCTCTCTTTAGCCAGGAGAGGATGGGACCATTCCCAGGCCAGAGGATCCAACCTGCTACTAAGCGCTTTGCTGTTGGCTTAACTCGTTCACAGCCTGTCTCACACCTTTAGAAAGAGCCAGGAGACCATTCTCCCCGTGACAGGTGCACAGGGCTCAGGGAAAGAGCAGGGCTTTGAGATCAGTCAGGCCACACTCAACCTCTGGCCCCACCATTGCCCAGCTGGGTCCAGGGCTGGGTCACTCAGCATCCTCACACTTGCCTCTCCTCCCCTGAGAAAATGGGGTTAAGAGTCCCCTCTTCACAAGTCTTGGAAGGGACGAAGTGGGCGACACATGTAACAGTTCCCAACACACAGCAGGTTCCGGGACATTGTAAATGATCACGTCTGGGTCAGTCAGAGTGACAAGCCCAAGCCCCAGAAGGCAAGGACCAGAGCAAGCACAGCCCTTGACTCAGGGGGAGTCGAGCAGGCGGCGCTTTGCTGGGATGTGCGGGAACAGCTTCCCCTCAGATGCGGCTTCTGCGCAGCGTTAAACTAGGCACGAGCAGCTCGGTGTAAGTCGGCTAGCTGAGCACCTCGGTTTCTAGAACCATGAAATGTCAGCTCTGAAGGGACAGTTAATGATCATCTCCGTCAGCGGTTCCAGACTCTTGGTTTTCTTTCAGCAAGAAAACGTTCTTCCAAACCAAGCCATTTGTTCCCCAGAGACTACAAAACTAGCAAAGACTGTGGCAAAGAGCTAGGGGCAGGTGGGGAGCAGTGTCGGATGCAATCCTCTGGGGTCTCCCCAGGGGGCCTTCGGGCTCAGAGACACACAAGTCCGGAAGCATTTACTTCACAGTCTAGCTCTGGCATCCAGTTTGCTTCTCCGTTCTCTTACTCCGAGAACCTTGGTTCTTAACAGCATAGACATTTATCCTGCTATATACATTCACATATGTAATCATTTCAGAGTCACAATATCCACATTAGCACCACGAGGACAGCCACTGAACGCAGTTTTGGTGGGTTCTTAGGAGGCTTGGTGTCGCTAAGCTGTAACATCTAAGCACTGTCAATGGAAATAGTCTTCTCTGGGCATTTCTGTCTTCACATTGATATGCAAACATTTATTTAAGCAGTGGTTTTTTTTGTTTATGGATTGCTTTGCAGTTCTTTTTCACTTTTGTTTTTTTTTAAGTTACATGAAATAGATGCACACTTCCAAAATTAGCACCGTGAAGCAAGGCACATTCAGAGAGGTCCAGCTTCCACGCCTGTGTCCCCCCACTAGCCCTGCTCTCCCTCCTCCCATGGGCAACCGTTTAAAAATGAATGTTTGGCTATTATGTGTAGAATGGATAAACACCAAGGTCCTATTGTATAGCACAGGGAACTATATTCAGTCTCTTGTGATAAACCATAACGGAAAAGAATATGAAAAAGAATACATATGTATAACGGAGTCAATCTGCTGTACAGCAGAAATTAATACAACATTGTAAATCGACTATACTTCAATAAAATAAAAAAAAGAAAGAAAAAATAATGAATGGTTTACTCTAGCATTGTTTCTTTGTGAAAAATGAGCAAATATATCTTTTGAGTCCATATATATGCTGAATATGTATATATATATATCATGTATATATAAGCATATTATTGAATATATACATATATAATACAATATATACATGTAATACATATAGAATTTTTACTGCCTATGCACCATGCTTCTTTCTCTCAATATACCTTGGAGATGTCTTCCGTAACAGAATACGGAGATTTTTTTCTTATTCCTAAAATCAGCACCTACACCCTTTTCATTCTGACAGGTAAGGACACTGGCCCAGAGAATCTCGTCTGTCCTCCGTGCCCAGGATGTGTGGGGTCTGAGAGGCCACAGGACGAGCCCAGGCCTCTTTCTACTAATCACACACTAGTCCAGGGCCCCCTGAGACAAGACGTCTTTCCAAGGCTGCGGGCCGGGGTCATGTCTGCTCAGCTCTGTCCCCTGCCCCCAGGCAGAGGGTCAGAGCACCCCGGGGACCTTATCCAGACCACAGTCCAGGGCACCCAGCCCCAGGCCCCAGAATGGGGGCTAGAAAAGGCTTAGGCAACCCCAAAGTCCAACAGTTCCCTGCACAGACGAGCAGCCCGAGGCTGGAAGAGGCCCCAGGCTCCCCACACAGGCACCGATCACGTCTCAGGCTCTGCAGGATGCAAGGGCTCTTCCCAGAGGGACCGCAGACCATGGGAGTGGAGTCCAGGAGACCTGGCTAGAATCTCGGCTCTGCCCTCCCATGCTGTGTGGCCTTGGGCGAGCCGCCTAACAGCACTGAGCCCCCGTGCCCTCATCTGTCAAACGGGGATCCCACGCTGCAGATTTCATTGCTGGTTGAGCCAGGTGTGTAAGAATTGGAGATGAGAGTTTCCCGCACACGATGGGCGTGCTGTAAACTGCAGCCACGGTGTCTTCTGCCGTGGCCCATTTAGGATGTAGCCACACAAAGGAGGAACACCAGCCAACCGAAAGCCAGTGTAGTGGGTAGGGTGGGTGTGGGGGCGGGTCTGGGAGCAGCGGTCACATCCCCGCCCTGCTTCCCCCTCCCTGACCGGGGCCGCCTCTGCTCAGGGCTGGGACCTCACCCTGATCAGCCCCGGGAGTGAACTGAGAGCCTGCGGTAGAGGAGGCGACAGAAAGGTGACAGAAGCTGCGGGGAGCTGCCTGGGTCTGAGAGACCACGACAAGGCCCTGCCAAGGCCCCGGCTGCCCTTCTGTGGCCATTTCTCCCGGAGCAGTCCCAGAAGTGCCGGAGCCCCGAGGCCCTGTCCTCTTGGTGGGTAATTCCCGGTGGCCCTCCAGGCTCCCAAGGGGCTTCCTGCCAGACTTTCTATTCTTATGGTCACTTTGGCCTCTCAGTAATCCTGGGGAACAGGCATGGGGCTTTGCAGACGGGAAAACCAAGGCTCAGAGGCCACCGAGATCAGAGAGTTGGTGGGAAATGCAGGAAGGGAAGCTTGACCTTCCCTCTCCAGGGACAGTGTGTTCCCCTCTTTGGTAACACATTCGGGTAGCCCCCAGGCCTCCCTGAGTCTCAGCTTCTCTTATCTATAAAATTAGATGATCTCAGAAGTCCCTTCCAACACTCAACTCCTCAAATTCCAAGAATCAAGGAACATGGATTTCCTTCCTCTCCCCCATCTGTGTCAACCCCTCCTTGGGGGTCTGTCCCTGCAGAGAACCATAGGACGACTCTGAGGGCCCATATTTGGTGAGAGGGCAGCCCCCGCGGCAGGGTCTGAGGGTGTTCGTCCCTCCCCAGCTCTCAGTCACCTGCCCAGGAAGGCCGGCACGCGGGAGAGACGACAGAGCACCTCAGCCCCTCCTGATTGCCGGGTGCTTCCCGCCTCCTGCTTCCCACTCAGACCCTTGCCAGGGGGCTGCTCCCTGCGCTTTGGATGTGGAGTGAGGGATTTCACCTCTGTGTTCCATTATGTCACAGACTTTATCTTTCTCTCTTTCTTCATAGAACAGGGAATTTTGTGGGAAATGATTTTTTAAAATTTACTTTATTGAAGTAAAGTTGATTTACCATATTGTGTTAATTTCTACAATACAGCAAAGTGATTCAGTTATACATATATATATATATATATATATACATTCTTTTTCATATTCTTTTCCATTATGGTTTATCCCAGGATATTGAATGTCGTTCCCTGTGCTATACAATAGGGCCTTGTTGTTGTGAGAAATGATATCTCGAAGGTAAAATTAAGATCCTAACATTTGGCCTCGTAGATTCCTTGTGGGGAACCAATGAAGTAAAATGGAGACAACACATTCACCAAGGAGCTGGCCCAGACCAGGGCATGGCCGGTCCTCGCAGGACCACGGACCTCTCCGTGGGCACTTAGCCGAGCGCTGACCCGTGAGGTGCTCGCCACACTCTGGGGGAGGGGGTCCCAGTTTTCCGGATAAGGAAACACCCAGAGAGATTCAAATCCTCTTGAAGTCACAGAGAGTGAGTGGCAAAGCTGAGATCTGAAAAAAGGGACTAGAAATCGTTGGCCCTTCACCGTCTGTCACCCAAAGGCAGCAGCTTGGGTAGGCTGGACCCCAGTGCCCGCTTCAGTGGTCTGCGCTCCTGGGACCCCATCTTCAGGCTTGCCTTCCTCTCCATCAGCCAGCACCGCCTCCCCAGAGGAGACCCCTCCCCAGACCACAGAACCCTGGAGTGAGCAAGGCAGATACACCTCTTTTCTTCTGGGTGCCCATTCATTTCATGTTATAATTTTCAAGTCTAAATGTATTTTTTAAACATGCCAGATAGTTGTGAAATTATATGACTCTTCAGCCTATCCTGCATCCTCCCATTTTTCTGTGTATCTAGTACACAAAAAAGAATAATAAAAATCACTTTTTGTCAGTATCAGGTGCTTTACATGAATTGACGAAGGGGCCCAGGTGTTATAGCGTTGACCCCAAATCTCACCCCTAATGGGGGCAACGCTAGACTCAATCCAGGTCTCCTGGGACCCCAAGCTCGTGGTTACCCGACTCTGACTCTGCTTCCCCCAGTAGAAGACCCTCCTAAAGGCCTGGGTTTGTCTCCCTGCCCCCTCACCCCAGGCTCCCCAGCCTGGGACTTAATTACACGCGTGGAAAGGCTTCAAGCAGAGATGAAAGGGATCAGCACTATGGAATTTTCCACACGTGGGCCTCTCGTCTGAAAGCTCTATCTATCTATTTATCATCTATTAATTTTTTTTTAAAGAAGGTAATTGACTCTCCCAACACAGCTCAGAGGCAGGTGGAGACGGTCTTTCCTTTTTTTCTTACGAAGAAAGGAGCCTAGAGATGTGGGCTGGGTGGCTTTCTTGGGGGATGGGTGTTTGAACATGAACTATGATGCAGGGTGGCAAGAGCTCATTTTTCCTTCAAACAACCTGGTCCCGGCCTATGCCTCAGTTTCCCCTGTGATTACCTCTCAAATCTGCCAAGGGGAGTTATCGATAGAATGTCACCCAGGCCCTCCTCAGAGCTCAAGCGTGAAGAGCAGTGGCTAAGGTCAGGAGGGGGTTCTAGAGTTCGTCCTGGAGTTCTTGCCTCGTGTGTCAAACTGGGGTGATAACATTCACCTCATGGGGTGGTCATGGGATTCCAGGAGATAACTCATGGACAGTCCCTAACCCAGGGCCTGGCACACTTATTAGAGACACATTATTATTTGCTGAAATCTGTAATTATCATGCTGCATTGATTATTGGTAGGGAGAAAACGTTATAATTTTTTTAAATTATATAAATTATCTTCTAGACCTTTTTCCCCCCACTTTCTATGACTATATCTGCCTTTGTTCCTGCTTGTATAGAAGCTAAGTTTTTGCCTTTTCCTGCAAAATTATCTTTTATAGCCTACTGGATTATGATAATAATACTTTGTACTTTCACAGAGCCTTTTATCTGGGAATCTCAAAGCACTTCATAAACTTTAATTAATTCTTGCAACAAGCTCCGTGAGGTAGGTAAGTATTATTATCCCCATTTTATAGATAAGGAGAGCGAGACATGGAGAAGTTAAGTAATTTGCCAAAGGCCCCAAAGCAGGTAGTAGCTAAGTCTGAACAAGACCGCAAAACGCCTATCTCAGGCCTCGCTTGGCCCACTGGGGCTGCCCTGCTGGTCTCCCTGGGCCCCAGGGCATGATTGATGGGGAGGCCTCGATCAATTGCAGTAACCATGTTAAATACATGTTGGATGGTTTACAGGTGTTATGGGGAAATATGTAGGCTGACTCATATGCTTTGCCCCTGGGTACTGGCCTATCTTCAGGTGAGCTGAGCAAAACCTGCAAACCCACTTCTCAGATCAGGATGCTCTTGCTACAAAACTCCCATTTCCCCCAGATCTGGACTTAAGCAAGCATCTGCTCTGTGCCAGGCACTGTGCTAGCGGCTTTTTTTTTGCCTGTGCCCTCTCCTCTAAATTTATTCTTATGGCAAAACTATGAGTGACTACTGTTATCCCCATTGTACAGATGAGGACAGTTGAGGCTCAGAAAATGAAGTGGCATATCCAAGGTGACAAAGTAGAACTGGAATTACAAACAAGTTCTGGCTCAAAGATGGGTGATCTTGTCACGCACCAGCTGACACCTGGTGTCCGGTTGTGTGGCAGGAAGGGTTATTGACCCTACAATGAATTTCCAAGGGGCAATGGTAGGTGATCAAGCTAATAAATAGCTTCTGTTCTTGGATGCACGAATTAATAAGGAACTCTCCTGGCAAGGTCTGATTGTATGCAAGATTTCAGAAAGGAGCCTGGTTCCTCCAGAGACCCTTTTCAAAGGGTGTGGGGCAGAAAGCTCCCATTGTCTGCCCACCCCACCCTATCTCTCCTTACTCAATGGCCTCTCACCACGGGCAGCAAAACTCCTTCCCGCAGGCTTGAGACCTGGGAGAGACTCAGGAAGCTTCACTTTCTTTCCTCCATAGTGACTATTGAAGTCAGACAAGCCTGGATTTGAATTCCGGTTCTGTACTCACTCATGGTTAATCTCAGGCAAGTCTCAACCTCTCTGAGCCTCAGTTTCCTCATCTGTAGAGGCATTGTTGCAAGGATTCAATGAGGTAACAAATACCATGGCTCGCAGCACAGGGTCTGGCATACGGTAAGTGCTTAGTAAATGTCAATGTTCTACATTCTTCTTGCCTGATCATTGCCCACATCCTATCTGGCTGACTCAGACCAGTTCTGACCAATTCTTTTCTTTGTTGCCTTTGCCAACATCCTGGCTTGGACCCTCAAGGCCCTGTCGTACCTCACCCAGGTCATTGCAACACCAAGAGTGGTCACAAGAGCTGCTCTCCGCAGTCCTACGTGACAGCCCGCTGGGGCCACCCAGCTCTGCCTCTCACCAGTCCTCGATGTCACCCTTGTCTCTTTTGAACCCCTCCTCGCTAAAGTGACGTGTTGGACTTAAGGGGCTTCAGGCCCTCAGCCTTCCAGCCCTGGTGCCCCAGGATTCCACTCTGCCCTGACCACTTTAGAACTGCAACCTCAGCCTCAGGAAATGAGGCGGCCCCTCCCCGGGGCCACTACGTGAGGGGTGGTCATAGGGACTGAAGGATCAGGCTTCTCTCAAGTAGGGCAAATCTGAGAGAAAAGAACGAGTTTTCTATTGGATTATAGCTTTAAAAAATAAGAATTGTGGGACTTCCCTGGTGGTGCAGTGGTTGAGAATCCGCCTGCCAATGCAGGGGACACGGGTTCGAGCCCTGGTCCGGGAAGATCCCACATGCCGCGGAGCAACTAAGCCCGTGTGCCACAACTACTGAGCCCACGTGCCACAACTACTGAGCCCGTGTGCCACAACTACTGAAGCCGGTGCACCTAGAGCCCATGCTCCGCAACAAGAGGAGCCACCGCAGTGAGAAGCCCGCACACCACAACAAAGAGTAGCCCCTGCTCGCCGCAACTAGAGAAAGCCCACGCGCAGCAACGAAGCCCCAGCGCGGCCAAAAATAAATAAATAAATAAATTTATATTAAGAAAAAAAAGAATGGTTACACAACAGCATTTAAGCTTTAAACAAGTTCTAAAATATCAGCCCCTACCTTTCTCTCTCTTTTCCCTGTGGGCTTCCCTTTGCTCTTTTCTGCTCCTCAGGCCATACCTCCTTTCTGGCTCAACTGGTGAATCTTAGTTTATCGTGAGAATCCCTTCCCCAGACACACTCAAGGTCTTGGTCAGCTTGGTATTAAAGGTTCCTCTTGGACCTGCCTTTTCTCTGCTCCAGCCACAAGCAGGCTGGGTGGCCTGGCCTGCCTTCCCCCACGGGGAGCACAGCCCGCCTAACCCCACAGAAGCCGGCAAGGCCAGGGGACCGTGAGCCTGTGAGGTGCCTCAAGGAAGTGGAGGGCCGGTGGGTGGGAGATGAGGGTCTGGCAGCAGAAGCAGGGAGCCCTTGAGGAGAGGGGGGTCCTGGGACCCAGCCGGCCCCCGTTCTGGGCCAGCATTGCCAGAGGCGCCCTAAGAATGGTCCTCAAGAGGGCCACTGAGGCAGGGACGTCGGAGCCTCAGGCAGCCGGGCCACCGGGCCTCTTAGACCAGGCGTCCCGGGCCACGGCCTGCAGGACAGACCCTGAGGCCCCTTTCCTCCCCCTGACTAGACGGTGAGCACGACAAGGTCAGGGACTAGGAGGGCATGTCCTGTGCACCCAACCTTGCCCAGGGATGGCCTGTCCAGCGACAGAAGCATGGAGGTTCCAGATGACCAGCCCTCAGAGGGAAAGGACAACACAGCTACCGTGCTGGCCCCAGGCAGCCTCTGACACGCGATGCCCGCAGCCTAGGAGATCTGGGGCTGGCCGCCTACCTGGCCCCCCAGCATGCCCACAGCCACCTGGGGTCTTTGGCTCCCTGATGGGTCTGCTGTCTCCTCGGCCTCCCTACCTGGGTTGGCCTGAGACAGTCCCTCAAGCCTTGACCAGTGGGGGATATCTGGGCCTGCAAAGGCAATGACCTGGCCATGGCCAACCCCACCCAAGTCCGGCCCCCTGGGGGCCCTGTCCTCTCCTGTTCTCTGAGCTGTCTGCCTTTCTTACTTAAAGAGTAGCAGAATTAAACAAATGTTTGCTAAGTTCATGTGCCTAGACAGCCTCAAGAACTCCCACACTCGGGTCATGTAATCCTCCCACTAAAGGAAAGTAGATTTCTTCACTGCAATGGGTCCTTCTAGAAGTTTCTGGGCTATCACAAAGAATGCAACTATAAAAGAACAAGGATGGTGTGTGTGCATGCACGTACATGTGTGTGTGTGTGTACATGTGCACCTGTGGGCAGCCCCTGGGTCCAATGGGAAGTACTGAATTCAAACCAGAGTACAAAAATGACCCGAGACACCAAAGCTCAGCCAGCTGCGGGGCCCCTGCTCTCCAACAAAGGGAGTGAGCAGAGACATGGGCTCATCCTTGATCTGGCTTAGAAGTGCAGACCCCCCCCCCAAGCAATGCTGTTTTCTCTCATTTTTAAAAATCACATTTATTATTTATGGTCATAAAAGCCAAAACTTGCTTATTATAGAAAATTTGGAAAATACAGAGAAAAACTAAGGTCATCTGAAATCCCACTATCTCTGGGAGAAGTCATACCTCCTGAGCTCTCAGGGGGTGGCAGACACACGGTCCCGTGAGCGGGCACCCAGCTGGGCTGTGGGGCCGGCACGCGCGGAGGTTCAGTGAAGGGCTTCGGTCAGACCGTCAGGGGTGGCCGTCCAGCCTGGACTCCAACCCCACCAAAACGATCTACATTTTAGGCTTTTTCTTCCGACGTAAACTACTTCCCTCCTCCGCTTTCAACAAAACTGGGCCCAAATTGCATTCATCTGGAGTCTGCTTTCTGTGTTTAAACCCTGTATTGTAAACATCTTCCCTGGTTGTGAAGCATTCTTTTGAGAACGCCATTTCGGTCCCTGTGTAAGTTCCCAGCCTATGAAAACCTACCCACGATTTATTTAATTGTCCCGTTTATTAGCCTTCAGGGGCAGCCACGTAAGTGACAGAGGACGCTGCCCCTCTTGAAAAACTGACCCCGCAGGCCACCCCTTCACGGGGCCCCCAAGCCGGGGCTGCGATGGGCAGGGAGGGGTGACTGGCCAGGGGTCCAGGGCTCCCCTACTCCTTTTTGTCAAAGAGGGTTCTCCTCGTTGAGACTGCCAGCTTGCTTGGTGACTCTGAGGTTTCCTTTAGGGACATGAAAAAGCTCTGGGAGTAGATGGGGGTGCTGGTCACACTGCCCTGTGAATGGACTGAATGCTGCTGAATTGTCCACTTCAAAACGGGAAATGTTATGTGGATTTTACCACAATTTTTTACAAAAACTGTCTAACTGGACCCATCACTTTGTGGCAGGACCAGGTTTGTTTCCCTGGGGGCCTCATTCTAACCAGGGGCAGAACAGGAGGAAGGTTTAGACCGTCACAGAAAGTTGCATGCCGCAACTAAAGATCTCACATGCCGCAGTGAAGATCCCGTGTACCGCCAGTAAGACCTGACGCAGCCAAAATAAATAAATAAATATTTTTTAAAAAATAGTAATAATAGGGAAATGGGGTGGGTGGAGGAGTGGGAATAGGAAAACTGTATGTTTTCTGCTCGATTTTTCTATAATGCAAGAACTGCTCTGAAAAAATAAAGTCTATTAATTAAAAAAAAAATGATACCACACAGACCCTGGCCAACCAGATGTAAAAAGAGTCCCACAGGCCCCCTGAGGGACGGGCAGCAGCTCTTTCTTTGCTGAATCATGCAGGGAGGCTGGGAGGGAGGAAGGGTCCCAAGGTGGGAGCGGGGGGCAGCAGTCACAGGGCTCAGGGCTGAGGAATTATTTCAATATGTAAATAACGGGTGTGGCCCTAGCATCTGAATATCAACTCTGACTAGTACTAAGATTATCCTTGTTATTTTATATAAGTTAAAGGCAAAAATGAAGCAAGCAAAGATGTGACAGCCCTGTAAGCTAGATATTGTTACCCCGTTTTACACATGAAAAAACCGAGGCCCAGAGAAGTTGTGATTGTTCAACAGAGAACGGTCCAGATCTTGGGATCTGAACCCAAGATTTTCTACCTCAAAACCCAGCTCTTCTCAGAGGAGAGAGGGCTCTTCAGGCTGACGCTGCTGGCGATTAGCTAACCAGTCACTTGTTTACTTCTTGGTGAAGGTGGGTCACAAAGCTGGCATTTGCAAAGAGCCCAAAGGACGGCTCTGCTTGTGCACAAGAGGAGAGCTTCTGCCCGACTTGGCTGCTTGCTCACCGGGCAAATCTTTTCCTTCCCTTCGCTTCACTTTAAATCTGGAGAAAGTCAGCATTGTGAAGAAGCTGAGAGCTCACTGGGTCAGTCATACCACCCTCCCATTTTATAGATGGGAAAAGTGAGGTTCAGAACAGGGAAACGACTTGGCTAAAGAAACAACCAGAACGTGGCAGGGCCAGGGCTAGAAACCAGGCCTTCGTATACCCAGCACGCTGCCTGCTCTCTTGGCAGGGTGCAGGTCAGGGCATAGTCATTCTCACTCCCCAGGTCCCAGTGCACACGTGCAATTAAGCCACAAGGAGCCGTTTCCCCCTGCAGTCAGCGGGCACGGCCACAAGGCCGCTCTGTGAGCTGCACTCAGTGATGTCACTGGGAGTTGTCCACGTGTGACTTCACGGAGGTGCGACGGTGCAGCACCCGCCTCCCCTGTGTCCCACATCTGCAGCTCAGCGTCTTCCGGATCCTTCATTCACTTTTGTGAAGTGTGTGCTTCACAAAAGTAATGCTTAGCTGTGAGTCCACTTTGTGTAATAAGGGGTTTGGTTTTATGACAGGAAGAATTTCCTTTGTCCAACAGCAGGAAAAAGTGGTTTTAAAGTTAAAATTATGTCACGGGGCGGCTCTCAGACTCTGGCAATGTATGACACCTCGCAGGGGTGCTTTCTTCCAAGGGGAGGTCAGAGCTGAGGGGGCACAGCCTGTGGCTTAAGGAGCCATTCCCACTTGCTTCTGAAGCGCTGAGTTAACAGACTTTCTGTTGCAGGCCAGAGTCCTGCCTCAAGGGCACAGCTCTTGAAGGGCCAGGTTGAAAGGGGAAAATGGTTCCAGCGAATTCAGATGGTCTTCAAGATGCAAATGCTGGGACTTCCCTGGTGGTCCAGTGGTTAAGACTCTGCACTTCCAGTGCAGTGGGCATGGGTTCGATCCCTGGTTGGGGAACTATGATCCCCCATGCTGCGCTGCGCGGACAAAAAAAATGCAAATGCTGTTGGGTGTGTCACTATTTGTATGTCTAATATCAACGTTTATAGCTTTGGCCTAGAACTGCAGCATCTAACATGGCAACCACCAGCCAGGCATGGCTAATTTAAACGAATTAAAATTAAGTACAATTACAAATTCGGTTTCTCGGTCACTCTAGCCACATTTCAAGTGTCCAGAAGCCATATTAGTAGCTGCCATTCTGGACAGCAAAAGTAGAGAACACTCCAGGGGTGCAGAATTGGATGGCATTGGCCTAGAAAGTGAGGACCACTGGCAGGAGTGGGTGAAAAGAGTATTTAGTACAGATCCAGGGACCTCCCAGAAAGGCCTGAGCCGCAGAGCACGTGAGCGAGTCTGCAAGTCTAGATGTAGTGAGAAAATCTAGACCTGGGGACAGTGCACATCATTCTACAGGGAGGAATATGCTGGCTGCACCATGGTGTCAAATCGGTTCTGCCCAGAACAAGTTCCAGAATGAACCCCACTTAGTGGGGGACTCGCTGGAGACACAAAGGAACCATAGGCAGTCTCTTGTTTTTCACTTTGCATGTATTTTTAGTCCTGGATATCCAATCGTGAATATCCAATGATTATAAATCGAATCATATTCTTCCAGAAAAATGTTCCTACTTATTCCAAGGGCATGTTTGTTTTCAAGGAACCAAAGTGACCTAGATTAAGGAAAAGGAGATTTCTTCTAAGGAGTTGGGAAATCTCATGACACCTGAGGAAGGCAGCTCTCCCCTGGCAGGGCTGGAAGTGGCCCCTCGCAGGTCCTGGGTGGCCACCCCACCTGCCCCTCTGCATTCCCTTTTCCTGCTCCCTCGGCCACAGGCCACAGGGTCATTCTCCTCTGTGCACGTGCCTTATGTGATTCCGTCAGCTGCCTGCTCTCAGCTGATCCTGGCTGACCGACCCCCAAGCATTTTGGCTCCAGGGTGGCAGCACTCACATCAGCAGTCCAGGCCAAGCATATCTGGCCCGCTGGAATTAGGCCCTGCAGGTCCGGGTCAGGTATCTCTCCGATGTCCGACCGCTTGAGCCTGAGGGTACATTTATTCCAAGACTGTGGAAGGCACATGTGCCCTAGGACAGGTGGAGACAGAGGAAAGAATGGCTGCCTCTCTGGTACAAATTGGTGTGAGATCAATCGGAACAGCCTCAATAGTGTGGTCAGAAAAGAGAAAACGAAACCATGAAAATCTCTATGGTCATTTACAATGATCAGATTCGACTGGAAATTCAAGAATGTGAACCTAAATTTTCAGTGTCCAAGTGTCTAGAACACAGCCTGCTCAATGAATATTTGTACAAAGAATGAATGAACGGCCTCATTGAACTATAAGAGATCCACAGAGTACTGGAATTTTATTTCATATATTTGATTTTTTAAAAATTAATATATTTATGGCTGCATTGGGTCTTCGTTGCTGTGCGCAGGCTTTCTCTAGTTACAGCGAGCGGGGGCTACTCTTCATTGCGGTGCACGGGCTTCTCATTGCAGTGCCTTCTCTTGTTATGGAACACGGGCTCTAGGTGCACAGGCTTCAGTAGTTGTAGCTCAGGGTCTCAGTAGTTGTGGCACATGGGCTCAGTAGTTGTGGCTCGTGGGCTCTAGAGCGCAGGCTCAGTAGTTGTGGCACACGGGCTTAGTTGTTCCACAGCATGTGGGATCTTCCTGGACCGGGGCTCGAACCCGTGTCCCCTGCATTGGCAGGCAGATTTTTAACCACTGCACCACCAGGGAAATCCCCAAATATTTGATTTTTTTTTTAAAAGGAAAAAAAAAATCCTTTTGTGCCTAAATAGACACAAAGTTTTTAACATCTTTCTTTCAGCAGACATTTACTGAAAATTTACCCTGCACAGCACACTGGGAACCCTTGGCAATGAAACAGACACAGAACCGGCTCTCAGAGCTCCATCTCTGAGCTCTGTCTCATGGCGAAGACACAAGTTAAGTAAGTTTGTATGTACACGTATTCTAAAGATGATGAAGGAAAACTGAACTTACACTTCCTGACTCTCTTGATAAATTTCACTGTAGCAAAAACAAGTATCCAAAATCATTCCAAAGTATTGGAGGTGGCAATGAAAAATGTTATTTTGAAGACAAAGCTGGTGTTTCTCCCATGAGACAGCATTTTAAATATGCCTTAAATCAACAAAGAAATTTGCTTGCCAATTAAAAGTTAGATAATACAGGACAGCATAAAAAAAGAGAGTAAAAATTTTGTCCATTCATATACATTTACAGTATATAAAGTCCCACTGTTTTGTTTGGGGTGATGAACAAGTTCTGGAAATGGATAATAGTGATGGCTGTATAACCTCATGAATGCACTTAATGCCACTGTATTGTATACTTAAGAAATGGTTAGGGACTTCCCTGGTGGCAGCAGTGGTTAAGAATCCACCTGCCAATGCAGGAGACACAGGTTCGAGCCCTGGTCCGGGAAGATCCCACATGCCGCGGAGCAAAGCCTGTGTGCCACAACTACTGAGCCTGCGCTCTAGAGCCCACGAGCCACAACTACTGAGCCCATGCGCTGCAACTA
This sequence comes from Balaenoptera ricei, assembly GCF_028023285.1. Taxonomy (NCBI): domain Eukaryota; kingdom Metazoa; phylum Chordata; class Mammalia; order Artiodactyla; family Balaenopteridae; genus Balaenoptera; species Balaenoptera ricei. The sequence goes on from NC_082651.1 coordinate 95,704,895, forward strand.
TTGAAGCCCGCGCGCCCTAGAGCCCGTGCTCTGCAACAAGAGAAGCCACCGCAATGAGAAGCCCGCGCACCGCAATGAAGAGTAGCCCCTGCTCCCCGTAGCTAGAGAAAGCCCGCACGCAGCAACAAAGACCCAACACAGCCATAAATAAATAAATAAATAAATCTATTAAAAAAAAAAAAAAGAAATGGTTACAATGCTAGATTTTAGGATCTGTATATTTTACCACAATAAAAATGAAAGAAAAAACTCTCACCAAAAAAACAAAAACAAAAACAAAAACAAAAAACTCTCACCAGACACACAATTTTATAAATGTTTTCTTTTTACAATATAGCACAACATTTCTCCATATCATTAGAAAACATTCATAAATATGATTTTACAGATTGAATACTATTTCATCCTATGGCCGCAGCATAGTTTTATTACCATTCCATTCATGCTGGATATTTGGAGTGTTTTCCAATTTGGGTTATTATAAATGAAGTTTTTGTGAATACCCTTGGGCATAAAATTTCATATGCTTTTTAGAGTCTATCCTTAGGATACAGTCCTAACAGTGGGATTCCCAGATTAAAGGAAATGGCATTCTTAAGGCTTTTGATACTTATTGCCAGATTGCATTCAGTAAATGCTGTACCGATTTACACTTCTCTTACTTATGAGAAAGTCACTGTCCCAAGTCCACAGCCTAAACAAATACATTTTTGAAAATTCTTGGTGACCCGTGGTTTCTCCCCTTCCTCCTGCTGGGTGTCTTGCTTCACAGCTCTCAAAGTGCTGCTTTGGGCTGAAAGCTCAGTAACTGCTCTCAAGCCACCAGCTCGGACCCTCGGAAAGAACGTTGGCAGCAGGGCGCCCAGGACTGCAGAGGAGGGCGTGCGGCACGGCCCAAGTTTCAGGCAGGTGGCGCGTTCTGGAGAGAAACTGCGAGAGAGGAGGTGAGTGCAGAGGAGGCCGTGCGAAGGTTGGAAGACAAGAGGCGATGGTCACCTAGCGGGAAGGGACGATGACGCCTCAGCCATACCAGGACACTAGAACAACAGCACAGACCAGGGCTAACCGCACCAGGCAAGCCAGGATTGACACCCGACTTCAGTACCATCTGGAACCACAGGTCTCCCCTACAGTCAGCACCGAGAGGCTGTATGGAATGGGACCCCAAACATCTGACACGAGGGCCTCACTGGAGACGGTGGGGTTCGGTCTCCACATGGGTGCAGTGAAGGGAAAACATGGTCCCACCATCCAAGGACCGTGCAGCCTACTGGGGTCACAAGACAGCCCACGGCAGAAGGCTAGTTCTCCGCCTTGTCTAGAAAGCAGAGACCAGACAAATCAGATGTGGCCAAGAGATTCCGGAGAGGCCAAAAGCAAAGCGATCCGTAGGAATCCAGGGACTGGGGCTTCCCTGATTTGGGATGAGACAAATTCAATCAGCAAGCATCAAAGGGTCAGCTATTCCAGGAGAGGAAACTGGCCCAGGTAGATGCAGAGGCAGATGTGAAAACTGACAGTGGTTGTGTCCCTTCCAAACGTCCGGGCCTGAGCTGGGCACGTAGCAGTTCACCCAATACACCTGCAACCGACAACAGGCCCGCAAAACTCTACGTCCAACGACCCGACAGAATAATCGCTAGACGCCCAGAGGCACAGAGATGGAAGGACTTCCCCGTGAGCCCAAGGCTCACTCTGACCAGAGCAGCATTTGTGCTGACCAGGTGCTGTGGTTTGAGGGCGGGAGAGTGGAGCCCAGGTGCAGGCAGTGAGGACCTGCATGGCCTGTAGATAATTTTTAAAACTGACTAAAAGCTGCTCTGCATATTATTATCACCATGCCCATGAATTTTAAACAATGTCACTGATAAAATACTCCTCCCTGAAAAAAATTCCTTTGTTCAAAACAATTGCTGTGGTTATGACTGAGTTTTAATAACATAGATGTGAACTTCACGTTTTCATTACCTGCCCTTTCATGAGCTTTGTATTCTGCACCTAAATTAATTCTGATAACTCCCAGTTCCACGGCTGGGCCTGATTCCCACACACTGGACCACCTGTGTTCATTCTGAGTCTTGCTCATGGGGGACGATGCTTTGGTGGCCTGACCAACTGGCCCCGGTCAGCTGGGATTTTCTGACTTCAGCCCTGGTCATCCCAAACACTTGGATATCACAGAGGCTGTGAAGGCAAAAAACAGAGCTTGAATTATTGCAATTCTGTCATTCCACTTGCAGTTTTGGTGTTGAAAAAACCATATTTTTGGCCACGCCTTGCGGCTTTCAGGATCTTACTTCCCCGACCAGGGAATGAACCTGGGCCCTCGCAGTGTAAGCACAGAGTCCTAACCACTGGACCGCCAGGGAACTCTCATGGTGCTGAAAATTTAAACAGCGAAAGTGCTAACTGCAAGACATCATCTATTCGTTCAGTAGGTACAAATTTTAGTTTGTACGTGAAATGTTTAACTTAATTTGAATAATGTCTTTAGAACTGAAGTCTCCTCTTTTAAACCCAAAGAACAAATCAAGAAAATAATGATTCCTGCTGGTTTTTTACATAAGTTACCGCAGAAGACAATCTTGTACCAAGGAGGGGGTATGAAAGCTTTTCTGTTTCGGGGTCAAGTCCAGTAGGTACAACATTGGTGCTGTGTATAAATTATCTCATTTAATCCCCATGGCAACCTTATGAGGTGGCTTCTTTATTTTCCCCTTTTAGAGATGAGGAAACTGAGACTCAGGGAAATGAACTAACTTGCCAGGGAGGGCTGGGGTTCAGACCCAGGCTCTCTGTCCCCAGAGCCTGCTCTCTTGACTACTCTACTGGGACATATTTAACCCGAACGCTGGGCTCTTCCAGAGACCAATTCTTGCTGGGGTGTGGAGGCCTGGCTACGAATTTTTTGGTGAGAATATTACAGCTGCTTCTTTCAGTTTCACGTGGCTGCATAACAAACACTCCAAACTTTAGTGGGTAAAACATTCATCTATTAGGTGCACAGATTGCGTGTGTCAGGGACGGTGATGCCGGGTTTATCTCTGCTCTGTGACATCTGGGGCCTCAGCTGGGAGGATTTGGTGGCCGAGAGACTGCCCGGCTTGGGGCTGGGCGTTATCTGTTGGTGTCCTAGCTCACACGCCTCAGTTGCTGCTGGCTATCAGCTGCAGCTCAGCTCGCCGGGGGCAGAGCACCTGCACAGGGGCTCTCCACGTGGCCTGCAGTTTCTCCCCGCCTGGTGGCCTCAGGGTAGCCTCACTCTTACAAGGTGACAATTCCGAAGCTGAGTATCCCAGTTAGCAAGGCAGAAGCTGCATCGCCTTTGTCACATTCTCTAGGTTTAAACAAGTCACAGGCCTGCCCCGATTCCACTTCGCTTCTCGATGGGGTTGGCAGCTGTCTTTGCAAGCTCCAATTCGCCTCTCTTCTCATTTCTTGCCCAGCTGCTCCTGAATCTTCTAGCTCCATCAGTGCTCAGCTGGGCCCTCCCTGGGACTTGCAGCCTCCTCCAGCTCCTGGTCTATCACAGATCTGTCAGGCGGTCCCAACCCAGAAAGCATTTTGGTGTGGGGCTCTAGGAGAAGCAGCAGATAAGAGGAGACCTTCGATGTATATGGTATCTGCTGAGTTTTGAAGGCATTTACCAATCACCAGGCAGTAGCTACCTCCCTGGACTGTTGGTGAAAACGTTTATTCAGACTCTGAAATTCCAGACCCTTACATTTTTTAAAGTAGCCCCTCTCTAACTGATTCACTGAATACTTTTTGAACAATTTTGTCTCATCCCAATACCCACCGTTTCCCTCCCTCCGGGAAGGCCGTGTCTTCTTTGCTCCTCTGCCCTCCCGAGCTCTGGCACGAGAAAAGAGGGCAGAATGGAGACCAGGGACTGTGTCAGGAGGGCAGGAGGGCTGTGGGAGGCACGGCTGTCAGGGGAGTGTCCCAGCAGGGCAAGGCCATCATAGGAACACAGGTGGGGCAGTCTGCCAAGGAAGGGAGAGAAGGTTCTTCCAGGGAGGGGAGTAAGCAGGTCCCAGGGGTTTCCCTTGCCGGAGACAGAGTGATGGAGACAGTTTCCTGAGGCACTGGACCCTCCCTCAATGTTCAAGAAGAAGCAAGGGAAGACAGGAATTTCTGTTTGGACTGTCTTGAAACACAACACCCCACGGGGGCCGAGCTCTGGGGATCACAGCCTTGTAAGCTTTATGTTAACTCGTCTTGAGCTTTGACGATGAGCCCCTGCACACACACACAATCTCTATTCTTCACAGCAAGCTTGGGAGTCCTGGAGAAATCTGAGGTTCTCCCCAAGTGGCTTATCCTACACTCTTGTCCCCTGCTTTCTTCTGGCAGTGGAACCTTCATTTTGACAGATAGTGGATTTGTTTGTTAGGGCTGATGTAACAAAGTGCCACAGACTCGGGGGCTTAGACAACAGAAATGTGTTCTCGCACAGCTCTGGAGGCTGGAAGTCCAAGATCTCTGGAGGCTGGAAGTCCAAGATCAAGGTGTCAGCAGAGTTCATTCCTTCTGAGGGCTGTGAGGGAGAATCTCTTCCAGGCCTCTCCCCCAGCTTCCAGGGGTTTTCTGGCAATCTTTGGTGCTTCCTGGCATGTAAAAGCATCACCTTGATCTCTGTCTTTATCTTCCCCTGGCCTTCTCCCTGTGTCTTCATACCATCTTCCCCCTGTGCTCATCTGTCTCTGTGTCTAAATTTCCCCTTTTTACAAGGACACCAGACATGTTGGATTAGGGCCCATCTTAATGATCTCCTTTAACTTGATTACATCTGCAAAAACCCTGTCTCCGAATAAGATCCCATTCTGAGGTACTGGGGCTTAGGATTTTAATGTATGAATTTGTGGGGCGGCCGGGGGCACAATTTAAGCCCTAACAGACGGCATCTTCCAAGGAGCCATGCTCTTCACGGGAGGCCCAAGCCCACATCCAGCGCTGGGGAGTGAATCCTAATCAGCTTATGTCAACCACAGAGGCCCTACTCTCCTTTCCAGGGACGAAGAAGGCAAGAGGATATGGTATGTTCTACCCAATGAGACAGGAAGGGAAGTCTGCTGAGGGAAATCATCTCTTAGATAAAGAGAGACATAGAGGAAGAGATGCCCTTTCCTTTGTCCTATCTGTACCTGATGCCTAGAACTGGGGCCATCTTGGAACCACAAGGGGAGTTGGGCTCACATTCTGGGCCTGGAAATGACAAAAATGGAAAGGCCTGGGTCTCTGGTGTTGTTCTTGAGGTTCTGAGTGGATGATACTGGAGCCTCCCTTCCTTGAGACTTCTTGTCATAGGAGATGATTAATTTTCCCTGTTGCTTAAGCCAGCGTGTAACGTAACAGTGTGCTTACCAGACTCTTCTTGGGAAGTGTCCTCCGAGTGGGCAGGAAGACACTGACAAGCCTTTGGAAAGGGAGCTGTGCCCGTCGCTGGCTTGTTGGATCTCAGACCCGTTCCCCACGCCACCGGGGCCTGCTCTGTCTCTTGGGAGGAGTGGAGACGGGGGCTGACCCCTGGAAATCACGCTTGCCGGCTCTCTGGCCAATAGGTTCCAAGTGGGAGGCCCTGGCAGGAGCCTGAGGAAGGCAGAAGTGGACCTTTTCCCTCCCACCTCTCTGCTTCGGGCAGCGTCCACAGCACTGGCTGCTTCCCCTCGGTTCCAGCCCATCTGGTCAGCACCTCTCCCTGTGGTTCAGGTCCTCACTGGACAGCCCCCAGGTCCTCTGCAGGTGGGCCTCGCTCCCGTTTACGCCCAGCCCTATGGGTGGTGGTGCTTCCTGCAGCGGTTAGATATTCTGTTATCTCTGTAGCTGGTTCCCATCCTAGTTAAATTCCCTTTGCTGAACTGCCTTGCCTGCTCTGGCCTGAGCGATACAGGGCACGACCTGCCAAAGGGGAAGGCTCTGTACCTGTGTATGGCGGCCTCCCCGCCTTCTAAGATCACCAGGTCCTGTTGTCAGCAAGGATTTGGTGGGACTGATGGGAAATGCAGGTTGAGGCCAGAGCTGAGTTGTCTGCTCAATGAAGGAAAAGACCCTGGGGGTCGGATGCTGTTCCCAGAACGACCCCACCCACAGACCCCGGTCCTCTCCCCAAAGGAGGCTGGGCCTGTGGAGGGCTGCCTGTCTGTGTGCCCCGGTCTTGTTCTTGCCCTGCGTGCCGCGGGCCCCTCGCCGACTCACCCCAGCCCTGGACAAGCCTTTCCAAGCCCAGAGCCCTCCTCCAGCTCCTCCCAATACTCAGAGCAGAGCTCACACCTTTGCCCTTGGGCCCCACTGTGGTACCGTGTGACCACTGTACCAGGGACCAGGACACCGGAGCACAAGCCCGGGGACCAGCGTCCCCTCTGGACTGTGAGCCCTTGAGAGCGGGGGCCTCCTTCGCTCACCTTCTCCCTGGTGGCTGGAGCGGCCCTGGCCTAGGACGAGGGCTCACAGGCTGTGTGAAGGGAAGCACCGAGCATCCCCTCAGATGTTCCTGCAGCCTGTCCTTGGGAGCCCAGACCCACGGCTGCCCCGTGTCCAGGGGCCCCCGGGGCTCAGTCCCCCACGGCTGCCCCGTGTCCAGGGGCCCCCGGGGCTCAGTCCCCCACGGCTGCCCCGTGTCCAGGGGCCCCCGGGGCTCAGTCCCCGACGGCTGCCCCGTGTCCAGGGGCCCCCGGGGCTCAGTCCGGCACGATGCTGCAGGCCATTTGGATGGTCTCAGTTCTGACTTGGCTGGAAAGTGATGCTCACACCACACCTGGGAAGAGCACACACCTTCCAGAAGGTCTGGGTTGTGCAAGGGCCCTCCACAGGCTGTTCCCTGCCACCAGAGAAGTCTTGCAGGCTCTGGGGATTCCCAGAGGTGGGGCCCCACTAGGGTGGGCCCCTGGCAAAAATGGGGCAGTGGCAAAACCTAGCAGAGGTGCTGCAGCATGTTGGGTCAGATGTAGTCACCAGGAGTTTAAGAGATAGTTTTCTTTTAGCGCTGGGGAGAAGGTCAGGTTTCACTGGGCCCCCATCGGTTCCTCACTGGTCCCCAAGAACCCAGCCCCCAGCTGCACCCAAAGGGGGTCCTTCCTTGCCCACCTGCATGTAGCAGACACTCAATGTAAACATGTATTGATGGGCTTCCCTGGTGGTGCAGTGGTTGAGAATCTGCCTGCTAAGGCAGGGGACACGGGTTCGAGCCCTGGTCTGGGAAGATCCCACATGCCACGGAGCAACTTGGCCCGTGCGCCACAACTGCTGAGCCTGCGCGTCTGGAGCCTGTGCTCCGCAACAAGAGAGGCCACGATAATGAGAGGCCCGCGCACCGCGATGAAGAGTGGCCCCCGCTTGCCGCAGCTGGAGAAAGCCCTCGCACAGAAACGAAGACCCAACACAGCCAAAAATAAATAAATAAATAAATAAGTAAATAAATAATAATTAAAGGTGCTAAAAAATAAAAATTAAAAAAAAAAACAGACATGTATTGTACGAATGAATGAATAAACGACCAAAGGAAAATATTCTGAATCTTTTGTCCCACAAATTTTAGATAGCACGTGGGGAGAAATTCCCACGAGTTAATCAGTCGTGTAGCAAATACAAATCACAGATGTCTCAGGACAGCCCTAGTTTCAATTTAACAAGATTTAGCGACTTCTGTGTACCAGGTACTGGGCTAGACACCTATGAAGACCAGTAAATCATGGTCCTAACTTCAAAGGGAGTGGGGGCGGGGGAGTAAATCATGGTCCTAACTTCAAAGGGAGCGGGGGCGGGGGCGGGGGAGGCCCAAGGTGTCCGTACGGTGTGATCCATGCTGTGGCGTCAGGCGCGCAGGGCCTGCAGAGCAGAGTGGTTTCAGGTGGCTAGAGTGGCAGGAGACAGATGAGGCTGGGAAGGTGAGCAGGGCAGACCTCGGAGGCTCCTGGGTGCTAGGCTAAGGCATTTGGACTTTACCCTGTGGACCAAGGGCCACCAGCGAAGGGCTTTAAATAAACAAGTGGTCAGATCTGAAACCTTCTGCCCTAAGGTCAGCCCACGTGTTAGGAAGGTGGCATGTCTGAAGCTGGCCTGGGCACACACTTCCTGGGACTCTGTCTTCAGTCCACTGAAAAGGCAGGCTGTGGGAAGCAAAGCGTCGCTAAAATCAATGCGCCAGGCAAGTGAGCTCCTGCTTCTCAGCCTCTGGACAGAGGCCACCTTTTCTCTGCAATGTACTATGTGGCCGCTGACGTGCCGCAGGGCCTTGCTGGGCTCCCAGAGGCCTGGCCCACTTCCTGCCAGGTGGCCTTTGTCCCAGCAACTCCCAGGGAGCCACACCAGGGCGGAGGCCGGGTGGGGCGGTGATGCAACAGCACTTCATATACAAACGTCCCGGGACTTCCACTGACACTGGTGTCTTTGGCTTCCAACAGGTACTTTTGGAGATGCTCTACTTCTCCGATGACACCTGTGTTGCTCAGAGCAAGGAGGGCCTCCACGGAAGTTCCCTGTGCCCAGGGCACATCACTTGGGTATTGGCAAAGATGGTACACTTTCCGCCTCAGAGGGTGGATTGGATTTTTGGAAACACCTAAAACAATTTAAGGGCAAGCCTGGAGCGTTAGTGAGTAACTGAGCTTCCAAACATTATTTTTGGTCCAGCATCCACATGTGACTAGCAGTGTCCCGTGACTAATTCCTATTTCCCTGAGTTGTGGCATCCTTGCAGGACAGGTCCTAACCTCCCAAAGTCCTCCTGTGGCTGGATGTCATGAGCCTCCCTCCAGAGTCAACTCTTACTACACTGCTGGGAAGAAATTTGGTGCAGAATATATACGACCACGGACGTGTGGACAGAACACAAACCCATTTCCCAGAAAGTTCTCAATTTTTACTGGAATGTTGACTCTTCCATTACTGAGGACATGGACACATAAATTCTTGCTGACCATTGTCTTTTATGTTACTTCTTCTCAGTAAAGGTGACTCCTTAAATTTGTAATCATCACATACCTTTATAAGCCCTTTCGGGTAAGTAAGTTAAGAAAAAATACCTTCTGCGCCAGACATGTCCTCACTTTGGGTTCAGAAAATGTGATTTGCAGATTCATACAGAGCTCTTTGTAAAAGAAGTCAGAGATTCTTAGAACATCAGAGTGCAAGAGCCTGAGTTTTCATTCAGTCCAGTCCAGCTAGAGTGCATTTTACAGGAAGAGCTTGAGATCCAGACAGCAGAAGTGATACCCAGGGATGAGCTAAGTGCTGAGGGTAGCTAAAAAAATTGGAGGTGGTCCCAGAACTTAGGTGGGATGACTAAGGGTACAGATCTTACTGGCGTGTCCAACGTGGTTTCAGATGTTTCTGTTCACTTCCCTAAGGTACTGCTTCTGCACCAAACACAAAAGCTTCATCTTCATGTAAGGGTAACTTCTAGGTGTTGGACTTCACATAGTTTTCAAGGATCTGCTGCTTTTCTCTAAGGAAAAAAATAAAAGTAAGGGAGAAGATAAACTCTACTGAAAATATACAGAAAAACATGAATGCCATGCATCTGAACAAAGCCAGGTTTAGTCACTGTAGGTTTATCTTTTCAGATCCAGATTGGTAACTGGGTTTAATGACTCAGGCAGGCTGACTCCCAGACCCAGGGCCAAACTCTAAGAGTCTGTCTGCGGCCAGGAGGGCCAGCTCTCGGGGAAGCCGTACTTCCTCCTTCTCTTGCTTCTGTTTCCCCATCTGGGTCAAGATGGGGCATCTGGGCAAGGCCAGGCCTCCCCAGGGGAAAGTGCAGCACATGGGCAGCTTGGGGTGGGCTAGCAGGAGAGGCAGTGTGTGGACGTGACCACATGTGAGTAGCACATATGAGCAGCAGAGGGACAGATCACCTGGCTTCCTGAATCAAGAACTCGCCTCTGGGTTCCAGCTAATACTTCTAATTCTAAAATACGATCACAGAACTGAGCTGAAAGGGACTCTAGATCAGGCCCGAACTCTTCCCTTGATGGCTGGAGAGAGGCTCACAGGAGGTCAAGGAGATGGTCAAGGTCACACAAGGCAAGCTGCCGGCGGGACGGGGGTGCTGGCCATCCTTCCCTCCGCACCGGGCTCCTACTAGGATCCCACACGCTGAGACATCCGGTTCCCTCTGCTGGGAGGAAGCCGAATAGTGGGGACAGTGTTTGCCACGCAAGGACTGGTTGATTGATGTGCCTCGGAGAGCTGGGCAGTGCAGACAATGCTCCCCTCTCGGCCCCAGCTCTGGACATGGGAGACTTCCGGAGTTTGAGGAAAGATCTGCGTGTCACTGGAACAAAATGTTTCTTCTCAGAGTGGGGACAAATACCAGAGCATTCACCATGGAATCAAAGCTGTCCCACTTAGTGCCTGGGATTGTAATGGTGTCTGATGGGACTGTTAATTTCATTATTAATCTCATGCCCTCCTAGGAATTAAACTTGCTGGGATGGGGATAACTCCCCTCTCCCTCTCTCTCACTGGTACCCAGTGGTTGCTCAAGGACTATGTAAAAATAAGGTTGATCAGGGCGGCCAAGAGAAAAGGGAGCTCAGCCTGTCATATCCCTTCACATATGAAGACTTGTTACTGTTTACTGCTGTTTTCCCTGTTCTTGATTCTGTGGAAGCCGTGCATGGTCCAGGGAGAGTTAGATACTCATTCATTCCTGCATTCATCAAACAAGTACTCCCTCCTCACAAAGGAGGTTTCTGTAGCTATGAAGATCCTTGGGTCTTCTAGTCCAGCCTTCTTCTGAGGCCCAGAGAAGGGAGGTATCTTACCCAAGATCACACAGCAAGTTGGGGTCAAGGTGGGCTACAGTCTTGAGCTCTTCCAGGGTCCCGTGCACTGACTGTGTGCCTGGGGCTAGTTTCACACCGTTTTACTCCCACCCAAAGCCCTCAGGTCGGTCACACCCTAGGTTGGGACATAATCCCCTGTTGGATTTTGTCTACAAGGGAAGGAACGGTAAAAATGCAAGGGGAAAAAAGTGCCCCAAATCCCTCCCTGGGGCCGGCAGTGGCGGGGTGGCCTGCACCCTGGAGAGGCCAGTTCTCCACCAGAGCCTTGGCTGCACTCTTGGGGACTCCCAATTGATGACACAGTTTTTGCCATATGTATTTCTTGAGTAGACACTGGTGGTGTGTTGGGACTCAACTCTCCCAAAGCGTGCCAATCGCAGCTGCCCTTAAAGAAGTCATTGATGAGTGCCACCCAATACAACTAAGGGCAGTGGATCGCTCGGTGGCTTGCAGACCTGTTACTTCCTACCCCTTCCCCTAATGCCCTTAGACAAGTCTTTGGCTTAGTAAGCATAACGTGTATCCTCGCTTGTCCACTGCTGTCTGCCACCTAGCTGGAAGACACCTGGATATGTTAGACACGGTTTACAGGCGCAGTGACTCGGGAGCTGCCCCCAGCTGTGCCGCTAACTTGCCGGATGACATTTCTCCCTTCTGCGTCTCTGCCCCCTTCTTCGTGGGGGTGGAACTGCGCCAGAATCGCTTCCAGGTCCCTCCCATAGGAATGGAGACGCCGGGCAGAAGGAGCCAGAGTGTGCCAGGTGGGGTCCACGTGGCCCGCTCGCGCCCGCGATTTCCTTTCTCCGCCCGCGGGCACGAGGCATTTAATGCCAGGTGGAAGAACAGTGCTGCTTGGCGCAGGAGCTGAAATTTGGCGGCGGTCAGAGGCAGGTTTCGCAATTCTTCGGCTGCGGCTCTTGGCCCCAGGCGCAGCGCCAGGCGCAGGCGCCTGAGGGTGCGTTATTGGAGCCCAGGGCCCGCGGCGTGTGCGCCTGCGCGGGCCTGCAGCTAGCCCGGGAGGGGCGGGGGGCGCTCGGATACGCTGACGTCTAACCGCCCGCGCCCCCCGGCCCTCCGCCTGGCTCCGGGTTGGCCGCCGCCGCGCCCCGCCCCCTCCCTGGGAGGACGCCCGGACGGAACCGATCGCGGCTGGTTTGAGCTGGTGCGTTTCCATGACGACACGCGCGGCGCTATAAGTAGCGGAGCGGCGGCGAGTCGGGCTTTGTCAGTCCCCTCAGCCTCCGCCGCCGCCGCCGTCCCTCTGCCAGCGCTCCGGCGCCACCTCGGGCCGGCGGTTCTCCGCGGGAGGGAGTGAGGCGGCGGGCGGCCGGGCGGGCGGCTGACGGAGGCGGCGGGGACAGCGGCGGGGCGGCCGGCGGCCCTGCGCGCTCGGCGGCGGCGTCTGGTCTCCATGGGGTCTGCCCGCGACGCCCGTGCGCTCTAAGGTGAGAGGGGCGCGTCCGGGCGGTTGGAAGGCCGGGGGAGCGGGGGTGACGGCCACGTGTCCCTGCGCCCAGGCCCGGCCTGAGGCCGGAGCAGCTCCCGCGCCTTGGAGCTGCGAGGACACGTGGTCGCAGAGCCGGCCGCTGGCCCCTGACTTCGGTGAGCCGCTGCGCCCCCGGCCCTGGCGTCCCCGGTGAAGCCGGCCCCCGGCGCGCACGGCGGCCGCCCTCCCGGCTCAGGGCAGCCTGGGCTGGAACGGCCCGGGGTTCATCTCCTCCGAACCACGTCAGTGAGGGTTTCTGAGCCGGAAGCTGTTGAAAAGGGTCGGTCGTTCCTTCAACTGCTGTTTTTTTTTAAAACCCATGTGGCAGTCCGGTAGCAGGTGCAGGAGAGGTAGGAGGCGAGCCGGCGCAGGTCTCCGGGCGCCCATCGCTCGCACTCACTTCTAGAAGGAAGAGACGTGCCATTCCGCCGTGTTGCCCTGGAATTTCCTTTTTTTTTTTTTTTCATTTTAGCTGTTTTTTGTGCTATGTGTACAGAGCGAATGACCCAATATAGAAACCCAATCGGGTCGCTAGAGCTGAGATGAGATAACCTTGTAATAACAACTGGTAATACTCAGCCGGCCATGGCTTAGAGTTGTTTACGGGTCTTTGAATGACTTGGTGAGTCAAGAAAAACCTATATTATTAAGATCCCAGTTCAGGCTTAGGCATAGGAGCCAGTCCCAAGATCTTCCCAAAAAGACCAACTGTGTTTGAAAATCCGAAATAATGGGGGAAAGTGTGGGGAGTAGAACCTCTTAGAAATGTCTAGAGAGGACGAAGAATGTGTTGACTTCATTCAAACCTAAAATAGGGCGTAATTTAGTTGACTTGTAAATTTTTCAGTTGCTGTTTGAATTAGTACCTGCCTTTTCTAACGTTACCCAGTTGGCAGTAAAGCATTTCATAGCAGAGAGGTGCTATCTTGTGCTAATCCGAGTCATTTTAAGTAACTTAGCTATACAGAAAGAACCCCAAAAGGTGTTCTTGGGTGAAATGTCTCTATATCAAAAGTTATTGAGATGAAGCTTTGAAAGATACAAGAAAGCAAAATACTTAGTAGGGGTGTATTTCAGAGAAACAAAAACGTCCTAAGCTTAAGCCTGAATATTGCCTTAAAAATGTTCAACAAGACTCTAAATAGCCCAGTCTGTCACCGGTGAGTGTATTTAAATGTTATTATATAGACAAAATGGGTTTGCTGGCAGTTAGTCTCTTCCCTTCCCCTATGCGCGATTTAGGCAACGTAGGAGGTTGACAGTGCCAGCAAGTCACATTAGATCAAGTCTTGCAAGTTCTACCGTGCATGGGTTTGGATTTATGGCAGGCCCGTCCCCCTGGGCCTCTCATAGTGTCCCATGCCAGAGCAAACTGGCCCTGAACCATTGCCTGGCCTCTGCCCGTAGGCTGCAGGCACTGAAGCGGGTTGCACAGTGGAAAAGAAGCCCTCCCTGGCAGAAATTAAATAGGTTAAAATCAGTAATCTTAAGATAACTGTCATTGACCAATGTCGCATTTCATGGAGGCCAAGGACAGTGGCTCTGATTGTTAAATGAGCTTTATTTTTGCTTATTCATAAATTATTGTTGGCTTATTTTTGGTATTCATAAAGTTAGTCAAAAATTATTACCAGGTGATGATCATTCATAGCTAAGCAAGTATTAGAGTGCCTGTAAGGACAGTTGAGGTTCCCAGAATTGCTCATCTAGTAGGCAGTGCTGGTTTAAGAATAATGATTTCTGATCAGCTACAGCAACTGTAGCACATTATGTTGATTTGAAGATTGCAGTTTTAAAAAACACATGCCTAGCATGAAAATTAGCTCATAAAATTCTCAGGAAACTTAAGAGCACTCAGTAAACTGAGAGCAGTGATGGCTGTTAGTCACTAAACGTTTTTCTGTGTAAGACTTAGGAGACAGCAAGGTGTGTAGATAGCAACTGTGAAAAACTGCTGTCATGCTATTTTAGCTCCTAAAGAGAAACAGATCCTAAATAAAGTAAGCTAACTGTCATGAAACTTTTTCCCTATCAGTGAACTAAGTGCAGGAAAGCTTCTGAAACCTGCATTCAGCATTTTTTACCGGGGGTATTTGAAATGCTTTTTTTGAGGTGGTCAGTACTATATATGGAAGTTCAGTGTGAAAAAAATCTAGTGTTGAATCTGTGGTGTCCTCATTCCATTGAGGTTTATGGGATCACGTGACCTAAACCTAGGAATAATGGGATTCCCAAACCCAGCGAGTGAGGTGTCTGTGGAGGGTGCTTGAGTAGTCCTGCTGCTTGTGTGTGCTGTCAGTAACTGATCTTCCAATTTAATGTGTTCCGAAGGTGGACAGCAGATTGTGCGTTTGTCAGGACATTTTCACTGCTGCAGCAAGGGCACGCCCATCCTTCAGTGGGACTTGGAATTCCTGGAGAATTGCCTTTGTGAAAAGCTGGCATAATTTCTTTAAATTTCATCTCTTAGTTTCCCTTGTAAGTATTCATGGTTGTTGCAGGTTTATCTTATTAGGAGTTACTAAGTATTGCTAAGACTTCTGAGTAAATTGTCTGTCCTGTTTGCAGTTTGTTGTTTCAGAAAAGGTATCAAGGAACCATGAATAACTTTAGTAATGAAGAGTTTGACTGCCATTTCTTGGATGAAGGCTTTACTGCCAAGGACATTCTGGACCAAAAAATTAATGAAGTTTCTTCTTCTGTAAGTGGATGTTAAGTCCTTGCTGGGAGTGCAGCTTTGAGAATGTTGGGTTGGATGGGAAGCTTCAGTGGGGTCTTGCGGAAATGGAAGTGTCTTATTAGGGAATTTAGAATTTAATTGGCTATGGATCGTCCAATAATAATGATATTCATGCCAGGGATTGACTAAATAGAGTAGGATTCATGAGAATGACGGGCGAGAGCAGGGAAGGCTGCGTGTTGGACGTACTGTTAGGCTGCTGATGTGTTTCCTGTTACCGCAGGACGATAAGGATGCCTTCTATGTTGCGGACCTGGGAGACATCCTGAAGAAACATCTGAGATGGTTTAAAGCTCTTCCTCGGGTCACCCCCTTTTATGCAGTCAAATGCAATGATAGCAGAACCATAGTGAAGACCTTAGCTGCTATAGGGACAGGATTTGACTGTGCCAGCAAGGTGAGCAAAAGCCCCAGAACTCACGTGACTGTAATGGCCTCGGTGTTCCCAGCAGGGCAGATCGAAATTGCGTTGCTGGGGCAGGAGGTGCTAGTGAATTGAGTGGGGATGGTGACAGCGTCCCATGTTTTTCTGTTGCTTCCGTGTATTAGCTACATGTCTTGTAACACCTTTTCTTTTTCAGACTGAAATCCAGTTGGTGCAGAGTCTCGGGGTGCCTCCAGAGAGGATTATCTATGCAAACCCTTGTAAACAAGTGTCTCAGATTAAATATGCTGCCAATAATGGAGTTCAGATGATGACTTTTGATAGTGAAGTTGAGTTGATGAAAGTTGCCAGGGCACATCCAAAGGCCAAGTGAGTTACTCCTCCATTTGAGGGCAGGGTCAGATGTGGCATCTGTATAATAATGGCAGACAAACTCAAATTTCCAGTTGTTAGATTTCCATACTTTAGTAAATTATCTGTGTACTGGGTCAGAGACAAAGTAGAAAAAAGCTTAAACCCTCTTGATTAATAAAACCAAATTAGACTCAAACCACAGGGTATCAGAGCCAAGGAGTCTCTGTCTTAATCATGGCTGTAGGTGATCTTCTGTTATGGGAAACTTGATACACTTTTCTTGCTTCTAGGTTGGTTTTGCGGATTGCCACTGATGATTCCAAAGCAGTCTGTCGCCTCAGTGTCAAATTTGGTGCCACACTCAAAACTAGCAGGCTTCTTTTGGAACGGGCGAAAGAGCTAGATATTGATGTCATTGGTGTCAGGTGAGATCTTGGTGATGGCAGAGGTAGAGATTAAGATTAGACAATGCAAGTTTTATAGGTTTTCTCCCACTATGAATAGTTATTTCCAGAAATAGTAAGAAATAGCATATTCTACTTTTTTTGCCCCAGCTTCCATGTGGGAAGTGGTTGTACTGATCCGGAGACCTTTGTGCAGGCCATCTCTGATGCCCGCTGTGTCTTTGACATGGGAGTGAGTATATGTGAACCCCAAGTGGGAGGAGGGGGGCAAGGATGACAGTAATAACTAGTCCCAATTCCAGAATTGCCCTTTAGTAGACGTCATCTCATATTACAGACATTGAACCCTATCTGCTGCATGCATTTTTCATGACTTGTTATGAATCTGGCTACTTGATTGACTTAATTTGATTGAATTAACTTTCTTGACTCTAGGCTGAGGTTGGTTTCAACATGTATCTGCTTGATATTGGTGGTGGCTTTCCTGGATCTGAGGATGTAAAGCTTAAATTTGAAGAGGTAATTTTATAACAAAACTATAATCTGTAGCTCTTAGCAAGTTCCTTTTTGGAATATTTCAAAACTTACTAGTTTTAACAGATAGTAAAGGGACTCTACAAACATGAAAATAAATGTCTTGGTGTGGTATTTTGAATGACTTCTGTGCTATTTAAAACTGTACTTAAGGGACTTCCCTGGTGGCACAGTGGATAAGACTCCGAGCTCCCAATGCAGGGGGCCCAGGTTCGATCCCTGGTCAAGGAACTAGAAGAAGTTAGGCCATTATATGCTACTCATTTATAAAATAAATCCGTATTCTTTTTTGTTAAAATTATGTGAATAGGCAGAATAGAAAGTTTTGTTCTGTTGGCATGTATTTGCTAGATAAAAACATTTAGGCACTTTGTAAGTGGTAATAAACTTGTATCATTGTTTAATAAAATCATACCCATAACATCTTAAAGAGGGTAGAAAGGGTGTCTGGAGGGGAATCAAAATGAAACCACAGGGATGTACAGGCTGGTTTTCAGGGAGATGTTTATCTTTTGCTGTTGTTTGAGGGTAAACCTCTTTACTGATGACTGCTCTCAGTGTTTTTGATGTGTCATGTCACAAAGTGCTGGTCTGTGTGAGTTCCCCTTGATGACCAACTGCTCTTTTCTATCTCACTCTGGTAGATCACCAGTGTAATCAACCCGGCATTGGACAAGTATTTTCCATCAGACTCTGGAGTTAGAATCATAGCTGAGCCAGGCAGATACTATGTTGCGTCAGCTTTCACGCTAGCAGTTAATATCATTGCCAAAAAACGCGTATTAAAGGAACAGACAGGCTCTGATGGTACGTACAAAGGATGAATCATCGCGTGTATAACAAAGTTGGTACATAAAGTGGTAATTGAGACTAATTCTGCTTTTCTAGATGAAGATGAGTCAAGTGAACAGACATTTATGTATTACGTGAATGATGGAGTATATGGCTCCTTCAACTGCATCCTCTACGATCATGCACACGTGAAGCCTCTTCTGCAGAAGGTACCTTCTGAACATGCTGTATACAGCAGTTAAGATGATTGGTCAGAACAAGTGTAATCAGGTGTGTTTTTCTCTCTCAAATGTAGAGACCCAAACCAGATGAGAAGTATTATTCATCCAGCATCTGGGGACCGACCTGTGATGGCCTGGATCGCATTGTTGAGCGCTGTAACTTGCCCGAGATGCATGTGGGCGATTGGATGCTCTTTGAAAACATGGGTGCTTACACTGTCGCTGCTGCTTCCACTTTCAATGGATTCCAGAGACCGACCATCTACTATGTGATGTCAGGGCCAACATGGTTAGTGACAGCAGTGTGTGTGTTTATGTTTCCGATAAGAAAATAAAACCTTCCTGGATTTATTATGCTTGCTCTTGTCGAATAAGAAATTGCTTTACCTAGGATTAAATAGTAACAATTTTTTTTAATTGTTTTTCTCTCCGTATTAATGTATGCTTTAGAAATTTTGGAAAATACAATGGAAGGAAAATCCCTTCAATAATAGTGATCTGTATTTTCAGATTTTTAAGGCATAATCATTTTAGAAAAGATCAGGATATTTCTATGCAACTAGAATTTTTTTTTTTAAATTTTATTTATTTAATTATTTATGGCTGTGTTGGGTCTTCGTCTCTGTGCGAGGGCTTTCTCTAGTTGCGGCAAGTGGGGGCCACTCTTCATCGTGGTGCGCGGGCCTCTCACTGTCGCGGCCTCTCCTGTTACGGAGCACAGGATCCAGACGTGCAGGCTCAGCAATTGTGGCTCACGGGCCTAGTTGCTCCGCGGCATGTGGGATCTTCCCAGACCAGGGCTCGAACCCGTGTCCCCTGCATTGGCAGGCAGATTCTCAACCACTGCGCCACCAGGGAAGCCCCAACTAGAATATTTTAATTAGTGTCTGTGACTTGTGCTTTCCTTGTTACCATAAAGATGGTTCTGAAGAAATGCTTGCTGTAGAGCTACGTTGAATTGCTTCCTGATGACATAGTAACCAAGGACATAAATAGGCTCATGAATAAGTTATTCTCAGTTTCTCGGTGTGAAATTGCTCAGTGAGGGGTGACTCAGGGTTTCTGAACATGCCACTTCTGTCTCTTTCAGGCAACTGATGCAGCAAATCCAGAACCACGACTTCCCACCCGGAGTAGAGGAGCAGGATGTTGGCACTCTGCCTGTGTCCTGTGCTTGGGAGAGTGGAATGAAACGGCACCCAGCAGCCTGTGCTTCAGCTCGTATTAATGTGTAGATACCATTCTTGTAGCTGTTAACTGCGAGTTTAGCTTGATTTAAGGGTTTGGGGGGGACCACTTAACTTAATTACTGCTAGTTTTGGATGTCTATGTGAATAGGGTTGGCACAGATGCAGCAATGTGGAAGACTAGGCGATGGGGTCACACTTATCTGTGTTCCTATGGAAACTATTTGAATATTTGTTTTATATGGATTTTTATTCACTTTTCAAACATGCTACTAAAGCGTGCCCCTCAACTGCTGAGCAAGCATTTGTAGCTTGTGCATTGGCAGAATGGGCCAGAAGCTTAGTGTTGTGACCTGTTTTAAAGTAAATAAAGTATCTTGAAATAATTAGGCATTGGGAAATTTTTACAGTGTGTCCATTCCAAATGGCTCACCTTGAGTGTGTTTTACAGGTGGGGAATTGATGTTTTTTCCCATAGGCTGAGAAAATTGCCCCAGAGGACTAAGGAGTTGACAGGTTTTTAATATTTTGAAGATCCATGGAATGGCTTTTTCCTGTTTGACGTTTTTATTTCAAGTCCACGAGTCCTGTAGGAAGTTTGCTGTGGATTCTCAGAAAGAATAGTGAGTGGGTCTAGCCCCATGTGCGGTGGAAGGAAAAGGAGGGGCGAGACAGTGGGCAGTCTCTGCCGTTAACGGCTCAGTCCACCCTGGATGCGACTGTGAGCTTGGAGCGCCCAGAGCCCCTTGTTAACTAGCCGGCTTGTGGTGAGCAGGGCTGGTGCCCAGGCCCTCTGAACCCTGCCTCCAGAGGCTAGACACAGGCCCTCCCCATCTTGCCTTCACTAGTTGCATAGTTACAACTAGTTAGGAATGTAGCACAGCTTTTGGCAGTTGTTACACGTGTCGTAGATCTTTACCTTTCCGACTTTGGCCTTTTATATTCTCTTACTCAACTTGTACCCCCATTCCTCAGAAAAGGTTGGCAGGCTCTCATACTAAATTTCCAAAATGGGAATTTTGAATTCCTGCTGTAGCACAGGGAGGAGGGAGGAAAGGAAGGCCATGTAAAAGCCAGGTGTCACCTTAGTAACTGCCACTTGTCTGCACCAGACACTGCAGACGGCATTGAGTGTCTCACCAGCTTCTTTAGAGGGACACGGGGAGACAGCATGTGGTACAGATGGGAATGCTGCAGCTTCTTGCATCTCAGGGACTAAATTAAGTGCTTCTGCTGATGCTGTTAGTACGTTTACCAAGGGGTTGAGGGGAGTGACTTGTGTTTCTAAAAAGCCACCTTCCCCCAAGACCTGAGTTCCACCTGGACACAGCACACTGCTGTGATCGCTGACGTCACATCTTAGCTGCTTAGCCAGACCAGGGCTTGGCTCGTCACCAGCCCTGGTGTCCCTTCCTGGACCTGAGGACATTGCTTTATTGCCAGACTCCTGAATAAGACTTCTCAGGAGCCACAGAGACAATAGGTCTGACTGGAGTCTGGGCAGAATAGAGGAAAGAACACTTAAATGGACTGTCTGTCCCACTTCCTGTGAGCACATCCTTTTCTGGGTCCTCAGTCTGCCCACTGCTAATGTTCAAAATAAAGGAATTGGTGTTCTGTATGGATTAAGTGCCAAGAAATGCAAGCTAGATGCCATGCCTAGGATTTTGGGAAATCAGATCTACCTTCAGAAGTAAGGAATAACAAGATGCCCTAGTGACAGCACTGAGCTTGGATTGAAAAGAGGAGAGGTTTTCCACTCAAAAAGTATGCAGTACTGAGGGCTTGGGAACTGCTCTTCTCTCAGCCTGTTTAGGTAAAAGTGCAGTCCAACCAACTGGCCAGTGCTGGTGGGGGCAGAAGTAGCCCCAGGTAGTCCCATGGTGCCCACACAACAGCCTCTGAACCTGGCTCTTGACAGCTTGGTGAAGCCACTTGTGAGCCCTGCAGCCTGTATGGTGACACGGCCCGGGCTGGGCCAAATGACTTGCGGCGAGTTTGGCAAAAGGATGGAGATCTCAGACGGCTGGGCGTGTGTCGGTCATCACTGTCCTCCAGGACCCTCTTAAGTTCTAGTTTGCAGTGTTCACTTACCTATGTCCATTATAGATGGTACTGTCTGGTCATTCATAGAAATGACATTTCTAGACCTTGATTTGAAGTGAATATAGCTCTGGCCTCCACCAAGGCAGTGGGTGACTCTTCCTCCTGAGGGTGTTGGAGTCTCCACGCAGGCCGCCGTGGGAGGGGCTACTGGTCCAAGGTAAAGGAAGTGGTTTCCAAGCCTGGCAGGCCCTGCATTTGAATCACTTGGGGAGCGTCTCAAAATGCAGATTGCCGGGCCCACCCCAGGACTGGGGACAGGGAGTGTGGGGCAACGGGTAACCACCTGGGCAAAGTAAAATGTCACTGATGCTCCTTACACCACAGTCAATCCCAGATGAAAGTTTTCATTGTGACAGATTAGGCCACAAATCTATAAGAAGAAAACATTTGAAGTCAGAAATGCAAGGGGCAAATGGGAAAACTAACACACATGGAAGGGGCCAATTTTCTTTGTGTTAAAAGAGCTCCAATAAATCCGTAAAAAAGAAACAATTCAATAGAAAGTGGGCAAGCCATGAACTTAGGTTCACAGAAAAGAAAAAACTTTGAACTTGAACAAACTTTAAAACTTAAGTGCATATTAAAACCATGAGAATCTATCACCTGTCAGTTTGGCGAAGGTAGAAGGGTGCCCTGGCTTGCTGGGTAAGCAGGCTGGCTCGCCCAAGGCAGATGGGAAAGTCAGAGTAAGAATAATCTCTCTGGAGGGAATTTGGCAATATCAAAAATAATCCACATTTTCTTTGCCCCAACAAGTCTACTTGTAAGAATTTTCTGACAAGTCAGCTTACAAGGCTTTTCATTGTCACAGTGTCTGTACAGCACAGATTAGAAACAACCGTATGCTCGTCAAGAGGGTACTTGCTGAGATCACTGAACACACGGCTGCTTCAAGACGCAGAGCCCTGCAGGAGCTGGTGGGGGACGATCTCCACGCTGGAGAAAGAGCGGGGTGAGGAGCACCGTGCAGTGAGCTATTCCCTGTGCAAAAAGCAAGCCAAACTTGGTGTGCATGCGCGTACCTGCACACGCACGGAAACTTCTGAAAGAACTGACAAGAAACGTAGCAGGAGGATGGAGGCCTGAGGAGGGGAGTGGAGACCGACTTCGTACGCACTTTTACACGTGTCTATTGCTGATCTTAAAGGAATCAAATGAAATATGCCTCCTGGGTGAGGAAAGAGAGTCCCAGAGAAAAAGTCCTCAGTCGTGTAACTCCCACGCGCACGAGCAGCTGAACCAGGGCCAGCGGGCTGGGCCGGGGCCAGGGCCTCTCTGCAGCTCTGCGGGGCTGGCGGGGCTGGCGCGCGCCCACCCAGCTCCCGAGGCTGCCGGAAGCGGCCGCGTCATCGGGGCAGAGTACTCACCCCCAACCTCTGCCCCTCAGCCCCGTCACCGCCCGGGCGGGGCCGTCTGCCCTGTCAGGGCGCAGTCACCCGGGGACAGGGTCAGAGCCTGAACCTGCACCTGGACCCGTCCGCACCCAGGGCCAGGCCACTGTCCACGCCTTCCGCAGCCGTCTCTAGCCTCCTGGCTGAGCAGCCTTCGTGCTGCCTCGCAGGTGGCCCGCTGGCCCACGCAGGCCTCGCTCAGCCTGTCTTCTGTAGCCCTGTGCTCCCCACGGCCCACGGTGACCCCTACGATGGTCACCTTGCATCTCTGTGCAGACTCCATCCTTGTTAGGTTTTCCCAGGTTACTCTACCTGCCGGCTGGTCAGGCTGTATTTTATGTGACAACCCTATCAACCAGGCTTCCGAGTCCCGGGTACCAGGAGCCCGGCCTCAGCTTCTGTGTGCTGTGTGGCCCACGGAAAATCAGGTGCTCCGCCGGGCCTCAGGCTCCTCATCTGTCAAATGGGACAGAGACAGAAAGCTCCTATATGAAGCTGGCCCGAGAGGCTCCGAACCCAGGCTGGGGGATCCGCGCTCCCAGGCCCGGACGGCCCTCCCGGCTACGCCCACCAGGGGGCAGCAGCACCTCGCGCTTGAGACTCCTCGGCCCGTCTGACGCTGCGACCAAGTGGGCAGGTCCTTCAGTCCCTCAGCAAACGATGGCGAAGGCCTGACTGTGACAGGAGGGCTGTGGGGACTGAAGCGTGGCCTGGCTCAGGGGGAGATCCAAGGGCAGCCACACCTGGGCAGCTAGGCTTTGAGGCTCCAGACAGCTCGTCCGGGACCAGGCTGCTCCCCCGGAGAATCTTCCCGAGCCCCACAGACGAAGACTCCCCCAGCCCAGCCCTCACCCCCTGCCTCACACGCAGGGAACAGCTGGGGGTCCCCACGGCCTGCGTTCTGTGCCCCCATCTGTGGGTGATGCCCCCAGCCTGGGCTCCTGAAGTACCCACACCACACTTGGTGACCTGGCCGGCCACCCCTCAGGCGCCCCCTGGGCACACCGCTCGTGCCCGTGCCCCGCCCGGGCCGTGTGGCCAGGCTCACCCTCTTCCCCCCCCCCCCCACCCCGCTGAAGCGTGTGGGTGGCGTGGGAAGCAGGGGGCACTGCCCTCACACCCCACCCACTGACCAGCCCTTGAGACCTAAGTCCAGGTCCTGCTTATCCCCACACATCGGTGCCCGGGCACCTAAGGCTGCTGGTGTTGCCCCTCCCCATCTTCGCCTGGCCCGGGGCCATACTCTTCCCACAGCAGGGGCCGCCCCACCCTGGACGCCTGGTCCCAGCCCTGGCTCTGGCGCCCCCTTCTGGAGGAGCCAGGAACCATCTGCAGCCCTCGCTCCGAGCTGGAGGGGCAGAGAGAGGGGCAGATCCTGGCCCACGGGCATCCTTGACCTCCCCCAAGGCTCTGCAGCCTGTCGCTCTGCCAGCTGACCTGCGAGCTCAAGGTCAGCACCCTTGGCTCTCTGGGCCCCTGCTTTATGTGCCCAGGGTCACGTGGCTTGTCAGTGGCCAGGCTGAGACTTGTACCTCTGCCTCTGTGTCTGAGGCCCACTGGGTGCGGTTCCAGCCTGTGGGGTGGACCCCACGCTGACTCTTCGTTTGTTCACTCACTCATTCTGAGCCTCTAATTTTTTTTTTCCCCCTTGTTTTTGGCCCTGCCACACGGCTTGCGGGATTCTCAGTTCCCCGACCAGGGATCGAACCCGGGCCGCCGCAGTGGAAGCCTGGAATCCTAACCACTAGGCCCCCAGGGAACTCCCTAATTCTAAGCCTGGCCTGTACCGGCTCTGGGGAGGGGAAAGGGGAAGGCGACCAGAAGGAAGTGAATTATGAGGTCAATACAAAGAAAGCAGCGCTGTGGGTGAGGGGAGCATGGGGGCTGTAGGGAGTATCGGGGGAGGGGTGGGGACGGCTTTCTGGAGGAAGGGACGTTTGCATGGCGTCTTGGGAAAGGCAGGTGTGTGGGCGCGCATGAAGTTCACGGAGGCCGTTTCAGCCCGAGCTGGGGACAGGAGTAGGGTGGGTGCCCTACTGTGAAAGCCGACTGGGCCAGCTGAGAGCCAGGGCCAGGGGGCTCGGGTCCCGCTCCCACCCACCTGGAAGGAGCTGCAGGGCTGCCACCCAACGCAGCCTCGCACACGTCCCCAGAAGCCACTCACCTGCCGATACGGGCCCAGGCCAGACGCGCCGGGAGTCTGGTGCCAAGTCTCTGCACGGGTCGGGCCTGGGTGTGTGTCTATGACGCTGCCTTGTAGGGCAGACACACCCCCCAAACTAGATGCCTGAGTCCCACCAAGCCCTGCCTGCAGAGACCACACCACCTGCCCCTCCACACACACACACACACACACACACACACACACACACACACGGTGAAAGGGGCACTGTCTGGGGGGTAAGACAATCGGACTAGTTCTGATTCTGCCACTGAGTTCCTGGGACCTGAGGGGCATGGCCGGTTGGGACCTGAGGGGCATGGCCGGTTGCTAGCGGAGTCCCCGGAGTGAGTGACGGGCCTGTGGGTCGTCCCTGCCCTTCCCTGGGCCGGTTTCCTCATCGCCTAAGGCACCACCCTGACCCCCAGATCCACATCTTCCACATTCGGGTGGAAGTGCTTGGGATGGTTATTTTAGGTCAACTTGCCTGGGTCGTGGGTGTCCTGACAGTTGGTTAAACATTATTCTGGGTGTGTCTGTGAGGGCGTTTCTGGGGGAGATGAACATCTATCTGACTTAGCGGACTGAGTAAAGCAGAATGCCCCCCCTCCCGCCCCCGGCAATGTGAGCTGCCTCATCCAGAGGGCTGACTAGACAGAAGGCTGAAGTGAGCAGGGAGATTTCATCCTCTGCCTGCCTGTCTTGGGCTGGGATGTCGGTCTCCTGCCTTCAGATCCAGACTGCAACTAATGCCATCGGCTCTCCTGGGTCTCCAGCTGGTAGATCTTGGGTTCGTTCAGCCCCCATAATCTTATGAGCCAATTCCTTGCAATGAATCTTTCTCTCTTTCTCCCCCCGCCCCACTCCAGTATACATGTGTGCATACAGAGGGAGACACCCCCTTTGCTCTGTTTCTGGGGCGAACCCTGTTACAGTGGTCATTCCCATCTGTGCCTCATTCCTGGGCAGTGTCCCCTGTTAGTAGCACTGCAGCGCTCCCCGCCTCCCCTCAACAGGCAACAAGCACTACTGATTTAGCCTTGGCCAGTTCTCCTTACATTTTATAAAATACAAGCCCCTCTCTGGGAGGGGAGATTCCTCCAGGCCGGGCGGAGTTGGCAAGGCACCATCCTGCTTCTCTGTAGCAAGCTGGGTCCACCCCCGGGTCACCTGGCCTCCCCCTCCCACCCCCCCTCCCCCTGGCGCCGCCCACGACGGTCCAGCCTCGGGCAGTGCCACTGGCTGGAAAGTCACTTGCAGAAGGGCTCACTGTTTCTATTCAGAGGCATGGAGTGGTGAAAGGTATTAAGATTTCTAAAATCCTGACCGCCTGCTGTGGGTCAGGCTCTGAGCTACGCGCTCGGCCCACTTACCTTGATCCCGTCTCCCCGCTGCACGGCTTCCACAGGTGAGACTCAGCGAGGTCGCGTGGCCCATGGGTGGATGTGCCAGACACTGGAACCAGAACCCCAATCCTGTTCACCCTTCCCGGCGCCATGCCCTCTGGGGGTAGGGGGCCCTCATCAGCTGGGTGCATCCTGACTGGCCAGTCACGGTCACCTCACACTCCTGGCCAAGGCACTGAGAAGTGGTGGGCAGGGAGGACAGGAGAATTTTGGAAAGTTCTCCTCCCCTTTAAGGAAGAACAGAAGACAGGCTGCTTCTCGCCCTGCCTGTGGAAGGCTCCCGTGTCAGCTGCACTGCCCTGCACGGTGACAGCCCTGCGGGGACCCCAAGGATTCAAGTGCGAGGACAGAAGCTGCCTGTGAGGCCGGGGGCAGGGAGGTGGGGAGGCGGAAGGAACCTGGACATCCTTAGCGACGCCCCCCAGCTGCTGCATTAGTCTCGGCACATGGTGTAAACATCCTTATGGTTGAAGGCCCCTCTGCTGGGTTTTCTGCTTCTGAGACCAGAAGCATCCTGATGGCCACAGGTTGAGAAACCAGGCCCGCCCTCATGGCCCCGTGCTGATACCCCTGATCCCCGCTCTGTCCTCGCTGGGGGTGTGCGGTCCTGCTGCCTTGCTGATTAAACCATGGGGTTGGCGGGAGAGCCGGGGGTGGGGGGGTGGATGCAGGCAGAAGCCTGACAGTCAAACCTGCCAAGAACTGTCATCTTTCATTTCCACAAATATTTCTTGGCATTAGGCAGATATTGAAGAACAGGCTGCACAAGATTTATAGACACAGTAACGGCTGCATGGATACAGAAGGGGCCCAGTTTACAAACAGCAGCAGGACCTGCCGAATCCACCTGTTCCGGAGAGCGCGGAGGCCACGGCAGCAGAACGGGGGTCTCCCGATCCCACACATAACTCAGACAATGCCATTTATTTGATCATTTTAATACAGGAACCGCCAGACCAATCAACAGGGAGGACAAACCTTACAGAGATGCAGCGTTCACTACGCGGACGGGAGGGTCTCCACGGCCCTGGGCACGCATGCATGTCCTTTTGAAAAGGGCAGGTTGAGGGCATAAATACCACAAGATAACCAGGCTCGGAGAGATCACAGGCCATGAGGGAACCACGCTTCAAAGGCAATCGAGGCATTAAATATGGGACCTACACATTACATTTCACTTCACCATACGTATAACTTATATATTAAAAGGAGACCACAGTATATATACGTGCAAGCGGCTTTGGTCAGAGAAAACGAACGAGCTGGGTGGAGCCATGCACGGGGAGGGCTTGCCCGTCTACTCTCCCTCTGTTCTTGTCCCCGTCTTTCCCACAGAGTCACCTGCGATCACAAAATCAATCAGCTGGCCTTGGCGCGATCTTAGAAAGTCCCACCGGGATCCTCAGGGTGTCCTCTGGGCTCCCTGCGGGCGGGGAGGTGCCCCAGAAGCGAGGACACCGTGAGCCCTGGGAGTAACCACATGTCGGGGAGTTCGCCCTGGAGGGACTCGGGAGGGGGCAGGAGGAGGCCAGGTGAGGAGGGAGGCGTGGCCACCAAGCCGGCAGGTGGGCAGGTGCGTGTAGCCTGGCCGCCCCGGGAGAGCAGGAATGACTGAAGAGGCATCCACTTTTGCAAGCAAAGCTTAAACGGCAAGACAAGCCTGTGTTTCTCTGCACTGTCCAGACGCCGACCCCTTAGAACTGACTGGCGCTGCTGGGGTCGCACTGTAACAGCCGGACGATGGATGGGTCGCTCTTGGCACCTTTAATGAATTCTTCCAGGGACAATTTGCCTGTGGGATGGAGGACGGGAGAAATGGGAATTAGCCAGTGCTCGCTGTTCATCACCCTTAGGAGAGCACGGGGACGGCTCCTGCGTCAGGGACGCCTCCTCTGGCCCAAGCCTTGAGCCCTCCTGAAGCTAGATGCGTCCAGGCTCCACACACTTCCAGGGCATTTCTGGAAAAACCTTTTTTTGCTTTCAGTGCTCATTGCAAAGCACCGGGCATCGCAAGGGACGTACCCAGTATGGCAGCAGGCCGTGCCTGGTGGGGCAATTCAAACCCTTTTAGAAATAGCCCCACGCCTTATTTAAGAAAGATGCGCCTTGTCCAGAAAGAACATGTCATCTGCCTCTAAACCATAAGTAACCCAGGGTCGAGAGGGCCAGGCCTGGGTGGGGACCTACTTCTTGCCTCTGCGTTCGAGGCTCTGCAGCTGTAAAATGAAATAGAGCCATTTACCCCGGAGGACAGCAGTAAAGGGAATGCAGGAGCTTGAGGCCATGCTCAGCACACAAAGGGCTCACAGCTCTGCCGCCATGGGCAAGCTACCAACTTCTCCACGTCCCAGGGTCTTCATCTGTGTGGTGGGATCGCGGGAACGCCCATCTCGAAGGGCCACCAGGAGGGTTAATTGGGAGCATGTGTGTGAGGGGTTCAGCCCACGCCTGGCCTGCAGGGTGCACTCAGCTAGTGAGCTGCGGCCAGGAAGCCAGGCAGGGGCCTCCTGCTTGCCCACTGCCGAGACAGACACCTCCGCCTGCGGGTCCCCAGCAGCGGGGGCAGACAGGCTGGCCCCGAGGGAGACTAAACAACCCCAGGCTAAGGGATGGATTGGGAAGGGAGGGGGCAGCCGTCCCCTCGGCAGAAGAGAAGATTCTCTGGGCCCCTCTGATGATGGAGAGGGGTTACTGGGCTTTGTTACTATTCATATGGTCGGCGGGCACTTTGCTCCGACCGCTCAGGGCGAGGAGCTTTGAAAGCACCAGCCTCTCCTCCGGGCAGAAAGCGGGGCTGGCAAGGGGCTGGGGGTCCCTGAGCACAGTCTGTCCTGCAGCCGTCAGGGTGTTCCTGGTGCTCGGCCAGGCTCAGGTCACAGGAGAAGGTGCTTCAGTGCTACCTGTGCTTTCCTAGGAGGGCAGGGAAGGTGTGGGGCAGTCCCCAGAGAAGGACGAGGGCCTAGCTCTGGACCACCCCTGCTTCACTCTTCTCTCCTCCAACATCGCCTCTTCCACCCCTCCCCGAGCTCCAGGGACGCATGGATCCCGGGGTTCACAGGAGAAGCTCTGTCCCGGTGGGCACAGGCCCAAGTTCACAAACACCCTGGGAAGGTGCCCAGAGCAGGCCCTGAGGGGTCGGGGCAGAGGTGGGTGGAGGGAGAGCCGGGCGCTGTGCTAAGAGCTCTACTGGCTCCATCTCACTGAATCCTCAAAACCACAAGAGACTGAATTATTATCCCCATTTCACAGAGGAGTAAACCGAGGCTCAGAAAAGCCAAGATTGGTTGGAGCAGGTCTGTTGAACCCAAAGCCTGTGCTGCTACCCTAGAAGGCAGAAGACATGTTTTAAATTGGCCCAAAGGCAACGCCAGGCACGAGGCCATCTTGTTTTACATTTGATGGATCGTGTTTGGAAAACTTTCCTTGCGGATGATGTGCCTGCAGCCACATTGCCCCCCTCCCCCTGCTGGCTCAGTCCTTGGCGTCATCTGCAAACCGCACTTTAGGGTTTAGGAGCACTTTTCTGTGCATTAGCTTATTTTTAATCTCCAGCACAGCCCGGGGGTATTTTCTCTTTTTCTTTTCTAAATGCTGCATTTCTTTATCCTTCAAAAGCAAATCAGACCTGACTCTGGGACTGCACTTAACACTGGCAAGAGGTGCAGATCCATCCAGTTTCATAGCTACCTTCCCCGGCAGGGACCCTGCAGAAGCTCACGGCCAATGCAGAGAAGGAAACACAGGGCACGTCCTCACTGTATGGTCGCCACCGCGCCCCCCTGGACACGCCACTTCTGCTGCGGTGTGGGCCCAGAGATCCTGGCAGAGGTGCTGCAGGCCAGCACATCCCGACAGAGTCCCTGGGGCCACTGAGGCTTGGGGGAGGGATGATGGGGGGCAAAGGGACCCCCACCACCTGGGAGGCTTGATCCCAACCCCTCCAGGGCCCGGGTGCCAAGGGCACACCTGCCTCTTCTCCCCGGGACACGCTCACGGGCCTACAGTCTCCCCGTTCTAGAAGCAAGGAGACTATGGCTCATGGGGCAGGATGCTGGCCCAGTGCCCCGACTCCGAACTCCGGCTCTCCCCTCAGCGCAGCTGCACTGGCCGGGCAGGGCCAGGTGTGGGCCAGGTGAGGCCTGAGAAGCTGCAGAGAAGGAGGAAAGGGTCCCAGACACATCTCTGCTCCCAGCAGTGGGGCACAGACACACAGGGATCCTACCATCATTGTTGGTGTCCATCTGCCTGAAGATCTTGTCCGTCCGTTTCTCCGGCGTGGACTCATCCTCGGGCATCTTCATCACGGAGGACACCATTTTGTATATAGCCTGCAAAGGGGGACACAGACACATGTGCTCAGAGGTTCCAGGGTGTCCCTGGGCGGATGGGGCACGGGCATGAGCTTCTGCCCAGCCCACAGCAGGACAAGAGGTCAGGATGCTCACCAGCTTCAGGGCCCTTCCCCAGCTGGAATGTTCCCTGCTACTCCCAATAGTGTGGCTGCACGTCACAGACAGCACGTGAGCAGAAGGAAGCCAGACTCATTGACGTGAAGTTCAAGAACAGGCAAAACGACCCACTTTGACAGCTATAAGCCTGTGGGTGTCTGCGGGGCGGGGAGGTGGGACAGTTCCCAGGCCTTCTGTGGGGCTGGGAATGCTCCCTAACTCACAGAGGGTGGTGGTGACACAGGCGCATACGTGCACTGCCCATCACTCAGCACACGTAGCCGCAAACGTTCGACTATGGGATTGCTGTACCTGAGTTAAAAGCAAAAAAGACAGCCCACAGGGAAAGCCACATAACTAGCCCCAGAAAGGCCAGCGCCAGGGCAGATGGGTCTCTCCAGCAGGACCGAGAACCCCAGGACACTGCCATCCAAGGGCTCAGCACCATTGCCAGCCGTTTCTGTGTGTCTCTGTCCAAGGGGCCCGGCCCAGTGGTGGGTGTGTGTGTGCGCGCGTGTGTGTGTGCGTGTGTGTGTGGGGGTCCAGGGGGCGTGATGAGGCCAGTGACCAGAAGCTCATCAGAGTAACTCGCGAGGGGGAGGGGCTGTGCCACTGTGGGTTTCTGTGCGGAGATGGCTTGACTGAGAGTCTCATTCCTGAAACAACACACCAAGGACAGCAGAAGTCTGAGAGTTGTAGCATCTTAAAAAGCAGGTTTACAAAACAAAACCAAAAAGGAATGATCCCAAGTGAGGCTTCTGGTATCTGTTATACTGTCTCCTCCTTGCCCCCTCTCCATTTGCCGAGGAGGGTGGAGGTGGCCAGGCCTCACAGCATGGCCAGTGTGTCCTTCAGGGCCTCGTGGAACAGGACCCCCTCCTGAGAGGGGCAGGCACTTGCTCAAGTGCAGAGGAGGCAGAGCCAAGGCCCTTCCCGGCCTCCGGTGGGCTCTGAAGTACTTAGAACCCAGTCCGTTCTGACGAAGGTATAGTGGCCGGGCATCCGTTCAGCAGGCCAAGGAGCCACCTGCGGGTGCCACGGGGAGGGTCTCAGAGTTTGGGAACTTGGTCTGGGGGCCTAGCAGCCCCCTGATCCGTTTGGACAGGCACGGGGCCCCTCGCTGTCCTGCTGTGTCTCTAAGTCTTGGCCGGGCCGGTCTGCTTGGCCAGGGACAGGGAAGCGTAAGGGCCAGCTTGTGGGCCGGGACAGGTGATTCCTGAGAAGGAGACTTCTTCCTTCTGCCACCGCTTGTCACTAAGAGCCAGGAGCGACAGCTGAAGCAGAGTCCCCTGAACCTGTGCTGATTTATTCTCACTGTGCGAAAACCACCTGCTCAGGAAATAGGTTGGTCACTCCTCAGGCCACTTGCTGCTGGTCTAGGAGTTCATGAGTTTGATACCCTCTGTTTGTGGCTTAGCCCGGAAGTTCCTTCCACGTAGAGGACATCTCCTCTGAGGAATTCTAGAACTGAAGCTCCCAGGCTCCAGGAGTGGGAGTGCAGGGAGGCACCCAGGGAACGGCAGCGCTGTGCCTCTCTACCACACACCTAGGAAGCTGGGGAAGTGGACAAAACACGGTTTCTTTCTGGAAAACAGCTTCCCCTGCCAGAGCTGTTGACTGGAGTCGAGGAGAAGAGGTCTCTGAAGTGGTGCTTTCCGTACCAGAGCTTATTCTGTGACCACTAATGTTTCAGTTTTGCTTTACAACTGCACGTTCCTGGGGACATGACAAACTGTTCTTTTATTCTCAGATACGGGGACTCGAAAAGGTCTTGGCAGGTGCCTTCTGCAAGTGTCAAGGGTCCTCTCAATTACTATAATTCTCCCTGAATTACTGTAATTCAGCTCTGTTAACTCTCAGGAAGTCACCATCCCCCACCCAGCCTCAGATTTTGTGAAATGCAGAGAACGACACCTCCACCCCCCGCTCCGCCCACCCCACCCCCGCCCCGCCAGGGTCGGGAAGGCCACAACTCCTCAAAGGGCTTAGGCCAGGCCTGATGGATGGCCAGTGATCAGTAAACAATGGCCCTTCTCATCACTATTTGCAAGGACCCGCCAGTCCGGTGACAACTGGTCTCTTTCAAAAGTGCACGAGGGAGGGGCTGGCAGCCACCTAGCCGCGAAGGGCTGAAGGCGCGGGCAGGACAGGAGCGCTGTCCGGAGTGGGCGGGGCCTCGGGGGACCACGCCCCCACCCCACCCCCACCCCCCGCGGCTGCGCCCCGCCAGCCCCTCCCTCCGGGGCGCACCTGCACGATCTCCAGCATCTCGCCGCGGCTGATGTAGCCGTTGCCGTCCAGGTCGTACATGCTGAAGGCCCACTTGAGCTTCTGCTCCAGCTTGCCCCGCGAGGTCACGCTCAGCGCGATGATGAACTCCCGGAAGTCGATGGTGCCGTCGCCGTTGGTGTCGAAGGTGCGGAAGACGTGCTCCGCGAACTTGGAGGCGTCGCCGTAGGGGAAGAAGTTGGCGTAGATCTTCTTGAACTCGTCCACGGTCAGGTGGCCGGTGGGGCAGTCCTTGAGGAAGCCCTTGTACCACTCCTGCAGCTCGTGGTCCGTGAACTCCGTGTTCTCCCGCAGGTCCTGCAGCACCTCGGGCCGCAGCTTGCTGTTCTGCTTGCCCATGGCGGCCGGCGGCGACACCTGCAAGACAGGGGCCCGGGCTGGGGCCATCAGGGCGGGGGAGGGCTCCCCACAGCCTACAGCCACCGAGCGGGGCGGAGAAACGCCCCCCATGTGTCCCGCACCAAGGGCCGGAGAGGCCCGCCTCCGGCCCTTCCCGCGATGCGATGCCTCAGCCCTCCTAGGACCCCTGCGGGGAGGCGGGCCCTCGGTCTGTGTACCACTAGGAAGGCCAGGATACTCCGGTGGAGTCAGGACAGGCCACCTTGCGCTGCAAGGCATATCCTGACTTCCAGAATGTAGAAATGTGGAAAAAACAGCAACTTGCAATCAATGGAATGAGGCGTTTATCAAGTGCCCAGCAGGGGCTGTACAAGATTGGAGGGTGAATCTCACCACCCTCATCAGCTTCAGGCAAAACTGTCACGCTGACTGCACCCCACACCCTGTGTTCTGAGCAGTTCTTTTCTTGTTCGGGCACCATGTTCTGATTTTATCCTTAGAACAGGCATCCAGAAGCTTTTTTTTTTTTT
This sequence comes from Balaenoptera ricei, assembly GCF_028023285.1. Classification (NCBI taxonomy): domain Eukaryota; kingdom Metazoa; phylum Chordata; class Mammalia; order Artiodactyla; family Balaenopteridae; genus Balaenoptera; species Balaenoptera ricei. The sequence goes on from NC_082651.1 coordinate 95,738,455, forward strand.
TTTTTTTAACATCTTTATTGGAGTATAATTGCTTTACAATGGTGTGTTAGTTTCTGCTTTATATAGAAGCTTTTAAGGAGTCCCTCTTGTTTGTTTTCGCCTCTGAGAAGCCCTCTGGTTGGGAGTGGGGGGCAGGGGTGGATCTACAATTAGCACCAAGAGTACATGAATGTCTCTGAGGTTTGTAGTCAAGTCTCAGGCACCTGAGGGCATGCAGAAGCGTGCTCCCCCGCGAGGTTTTCCATAAGACCCATCCGTAAGACTGACCCTGGGGTGATACTCTTACTAGACATTAATACAGCTTTCACCTCGCCACCTCATTTTATTTTCTGATTTTTCACAGTAATACTAGTACCTGGCTTACTCATTTTTGAAGCACATAGAATAGAAAATTTTTAAAAAAGGTTTTCCACCCTCGTCCCAGAGGTAACCACCTTGAACTGCTTCTTAACATTTATGAATGCTAAACATTAAGTACTGAATCCCCATTACTAAATATAATCAATGTAGTTCACATATTTTCCCTGGCACTTCCTTTTTCTTCTTTGTCTCCTCCCAGGTTTTATTAGTTTCATACACATATGTCATTGTTTTTACTTGTTATCTTTATGACTTGAAATTATATGAAATTTAAATTGATATAAATTTAAATTACAGAAAAGTTCCTTTTCTAACCCCCCAGGTAGGGGGATTTGGGAATATCTTTCAAAATTACAAACACGTTCCCTTCGACGCAGCAACCCCACTTCTAGGAACAAATCTAAAGATGCTCCCACCCGTGCAAATAGCCTGTGTACACGGCCAATTCCTACACGTTGTCTGTAATAATAAACAACCCAGGCGTCTGTCATTACTAACTGATGTGAAATAATCATCAAGATCTATTTTTAAGTGAAAAGAAAAGGTGCAGAACAGCACATAGAGTTTGCTACCGTTTGTGGAAGGAAAAAAAGAGAAAATATATGTGTGTGTTTGTATGTTTGGAATGACTTCTTGGGAAATGATAACACTGGCTACAGAGAGACGGCTGATAGACAAGGGTCAAACAGAGACTTCTTTTTTTTGTTTAGTTTTCATTGAGGTATAGTTGATTTTCTTTTTTTTTTTAAATGTTCTTTGGATCATTTATTCTTTTACAACAAACATATTTTCTTTTAATAAATATCCCTCTACCATTACTTTCTGTTTATTATTATTTTTTTTTTATTTTATTTTTTTATACAAACAGAGACTTTTTAGTGTAAATCTTTTTGTAATTTCAAATGTTGAGCTCTGTGTATTTTTTTAATTCAAAAAAATAAACACACAAGAATCCTCTATTTCTTGCTTGAGCAACTTGACCCGGATCTCTCTCTCTCTGTACGATCAAAGCTACTGATCCCCCTCTCCTCCCCTAACCTCTCCACCTTCCTTCCACATCAGCTCCTGTCGTGTGTGGGAACCACTATTTGTACATCATCAAGGTTTACAATCTCTACTTTCTGCTTTACCTATAGGTTGATCCTAATAGGTGGAAACCAGCAAATCTCTACGTAACTTGGTTGTCAGTTTCCAATGGCCCCCAGCAGCCCCACTCCCCCGCCCCAGGGCTCCCAGACTTGACTTAAGACACCCCGCAGACTGCACACTTCCACCTCCGCATTTCCTGCACTAAAAAGGCTAATCTTCAGTCCTTTACTCAGTTCAGCTGCTCTCAAGGCTTTGTATTTTCCACACTCCCCTTAATTGTGAAAGTCTCCTAGCCAGTGTCTGGAGGGTGTGGAGAGGAGTGGTTTGTCTTAGGTGTCTCTCCTTCAACTTCCCATCTCATGCTTCAAAGGCAGCATCCACGAGCAGAAGGGGCTGCAATGTGGAGAGTTTCACTGCATCTGCCCCTCCTTGCTCCTCACTCCTTCAGCTGAGACCTGAGGCCGTTCTGCCAGCACCGTGTGCCCACGTGTCCGCAGGGGTGGGCAGAGCGGGTCAGCTGCTGTCGTGGACTGAACTGTCCCCCCCAAATTCACATGCTGAAGTCCTAACCCTGGGACCTCAGAATGTGGCTGTATTTGGCGACAGGACCCTTAAAGAGGTAATTAAGATAAATGAGGTCATACGGGTGGGGCCTAATCCAATCTGACTGGTACCCTTGAAAGAGAAGCTTGGGACACAGACACACAGAGGGAAGACCATGTGTGGACACAGGGAGAAGAAGGCCATCTTCAAGCCAAGGAGAGAGGCCTCGGAAGGAGCCAAACCAACCGACACCTTGATCTTGGACTTGCAGCCTCCAGAAGCTAGAGAGAATAAATTTCTGTTTTTGAAGCTGTCCAATCTGTGGTGCTTTGATGCAGCAGCTCTGGGGCCCCAAGACAGCTGCCCCGAGAACTGACCTGATACCGCGTGGCATCGGCGTCCGTGAGGCAGAACCCCGTGCCAGGCACCGTGAGGTTCCCAAAGCTTTAACTCCTGATCTGCCAGCATCGGGGACAATCAGAAGAAGGTCCAAGGACTGTGGGACACTTTTGTTTTTATCAGACACCTTGTCTGTATTAGTCCCACTTCACCAGGGAGGAAACAGACCCGGAGGCTCTGGAGGCAAAGCCAGCCCTCGGACCAGGTCGTCTGGCCCCCTGTCCCACATCTTGCTGGGGGCAGCCAGGGGAGGCTGGTCCAGGGGAGGGCACCGTGGTCATGAACATGGCCTTCCCGGCCGCCTTCAATAGTTAATGGTACATCCTTCTCCCAATTAGCATTCCTGCACTTTTCATCGTGGAAACAACCCACCTTCTGTGAAGCTCTGGGCTCTGAGAGCTCACGGTTGGTCCTTCTAAATCTTCTTCTTTTTTTTTGCTGCGCCGCATGGCTTGCAGGATTTTAGTTCTCTGAGCAGGGACCGAACCCAGGCCCAGGTAGTGAAAGTGCTGAGTCCTAACCATTGGACCACCAGGGAATTCCCACAGTCGGTCCTTTTAGAATCCATTCACCTCAGCGAAAACCAAACCACCGCTCAGAACAACGGTATCAACTGGCCTCAGAATCTGTCTGTGATTTGTATTCTTTCTGATCCCACAGAAATGCCAAACTCCTAACACCTCCTCCACCCAATGTAACGAATGTTTATGGAAAGGAAAGGACCATATCAGGGAGCACGACAAGTTCGGTCAACACAACCGCTAGAAGGTGACAGTCGAGGGCTCCGAGGTCTGCCCGGGGAAGCTTCAGCTTTCCCAGCCCTTCTCACGTGTCCCCACAGGCAGGCACGTGGGGCTGCAGAATCCCAGCGGCCCCCTGGGCCCGGCGCAGAACAGATGTCTGTGTTGGTTGAGTGGGCCTTCCCGCTGCAGTGCTGGTGCTGGTTGTGTACACACACATACAGACACCTGCTAACTCTGAGGCAGGGTGGTTTCTGGCAAAGCTGGCATTCCAGCAGAGCCTGGGTGTGCTCCCCTTTGGGGGGTGCAATGCAGGGGGTCCTTCCTGAGAGTTCTGGGGGCTCACGGGATGGGGAGAGGGGAGAAGGTAGGACTCTGGGACAGACATATCAGGCCTGGGTCCTGCCTTTGAAGAGCTCATCAAGGCCAGAGCATGTAGGATGCAGGCAGGTTACTCACACTGGTCCATTTTAGCATCAAAACCCCCCGCTGCAGCCACAATTCACCAAGCTGTGCCAGGCACTGTGCAGACCATTTCACAGATGGTGAAACTGGGGCCCGGGGGTGTCAAGTAACTTTCCCAGGGTCCCACAGCTGCTGGAGCTGGGATGTGACCAGGAGTCCATTTGAACTTGACCACGGAGCTCTACGATCGACCCTGAACCCTGGGAGATGGGCAGGGCAGGCGTGGCATTCCAAGCTGTACAGAGAGGAAAAGCAAGGCTGGGAGAAACTGAGGGGTGTGTCCAGGAAACAAAAAAGATAAGTTTTACTTTGGGGGAAAACTATCAAGAAATCGTGGGTGGAAAAACATGTTTTCCTGCCACTGTCTTGAAGGCTGAGTTAGGAAAATCTGGGGCTGTCAAAATCAGGGCTGATGGGAGACCACATTTTTGAGGATGATGTTGCAGGAACCCATCACTGATTTTCCGGTGTCCTTTAGGGAGACCCCACGGCTTTCAAGTAGGGTACCCACCTCTGCTTTGATTTCTTGACCATGCCCAGTCAGCTGAATTAAAGGGCTGACTTATAGCATTACCGTTGTAAAAGTCGGTGACATTAATTTTGCTACAGAAAGTTCAAGACAACTCCAAGGATGTCGAAGCCATCCTGGGGTACCAGGTAAAAATCCAGAGTTGGGGAGAGGGCTTATGTTTGTAGAAATTTCCTAAGAGCCCAAGCTGAATTTAGAGGAAAAGAGTTCTGGAGATTATTGGTTGCACAACAGTGTGAATGTACTTAACACAACTGAACTGTACACTTAGAAATGGCTAAGATGGTCAATTTCATGTTATGTATATTTTACCACAAATTTTAAAACCGGTGCGGGGGAGGGGGGGGCCAGGCGGTATAAGGACCACAGTGTTCTTTGGGCCCCTCTGTGGTCTGATGGTCTAGGACCCCTGGGTCTGGAGGCCCCAGGTCGAAGAATCCTGTGTCCCTATTGAGATGCGGAAGCCTCTCATCACAAGGGCTGACCCCCCCCACGCCCCAAGACAGGCAATGGAATCAGGGAAGATGGTACAGCATCCCCTGGAAGAATCCAGAAACCCGCTGTCTACAAATCCTGTGTGCCTCATCACATCCTGCACCTGAGTAATTGTGCAAGTGCTTGTGGTGCACTAGCCGGTGCTCTGCCCCCCAAAACCTCAGCCCAGGAGTGCAGGCCGCCCTTGCCCTGGGCGTGTCCTCTGGGTCTGGCTCCAGGCTGGCTGTGCAGGCTGTACGCAGTATCCTCCAGTCCACTGGGTCCTCTGAATGCCTGGGGACGGAGGTCCTGGTTCTCACTCCAGGCTGCTTATGGCATACGGATGGGGCATAATAAGTGACACGAAGGAGGGGGCGGGGGAAGGTCCAAGCTCCGAGGAGGAATCCTTCATTCCCACGCGGAGCGGAGGCAGTCTGCCTAGGAAGGTGGCACGCGGAATCCAAACTGAATGACAAGGACTTTAAAAGCCACTGGAGGCTCGACTCCCACAGGCCACCTCTAGGGCGCACACGGCAGGTTCCAGGCCCTGCAGGCGGGGGTCACGCTTGACCAGACTGGGAGCAGGCAAGGGCATCTCCGGCATCTCCGACTTAGAGACAAAGAACTGAGGCCTCTGCGAGGCACGAGCTTGTCTGTGACAGGCAGGGCTTCCAGCTGGCGACCACCTCCTCTGTCTCCTTGCCATTAAACTTCTCACCAGACAGTTTCACAAGACGGCCTTCCCACTGTGACTCTCATGAAGCCATGAAGTGGGGCCCATGAATGTCACATAAAGCCCCACCGGCACTCCCCATCACCTCCTGGATCAGCCTGCGTGTGCTTTCCAAAGGCTCGGGTGAAATATTTCCAAAGAACCTCATTTCAGCACTCTGTCCCAGAGGCTCTTGGCCCGAAGCAGGCAGCCTCAAGGGAACATGGTGGATGGTGGAACGCTGCACCCCAGTGACCCCTCTGTTACTAATTAAGCCAATGAACCAAACTTATTGACGACCAGCTGGCTGGGAAGATGGCTGACAAAACGCAAGCCTTTCTGCAAAGACAAAGCCACCACTCCCACTTTCCAGCAGAAATGGCCCCCTGGCCCTGTCATCAGGCAAACACCCCAGCTTTCATTTACCAGAAAATCTTACTTTCATCTCCAGTGAAAGATGGGGTGAAGAATGGACGTGCCAGGGGAGGACAACTGATTCAAGGTCAGAGCCATCTCTTACTGGGCTTAAAAAGCTTCACGACCAAGCAGGGGTTGGATCAGACAAACAACAGCCTTCTGAGGGCATCGAAGATGACATTTTAATTCACAGTAATGGAAAAATGGGGGAGGGAGTTAATGCAGCGCTAACAGCCATCTCTCTGCTTCTCAGTTACTCTGTTATTGTTCTTAATGTGTTAAATTGTAAAGAAAAAAAAAGTAAACATGTAACTGGGGAGCCCTATGAAAATATTTAACCCAAAGTCTGTATTGCCTGCAAATTAAAGCATTTTTAATGGCGTAGTTCCTATCAGCTGCCCGGCGAGGCTCCTGGAACCGAGGGCGCGTGTGTCCCATTAATCACAGCTCAACGCCTACTGCCGGCGTGGGTAGACATTTCATCCCATTGCTCTAAAACGCTTTCATCACCTCAGATCTCCAAAGCTTGCTGGGCCAACCAGACTTAGAAACACTTGGGGGGAAGATGATGGGAGAGGTGGGAGGAACCAACTCCTTATAAAAGGCCAAAGGCTGGAGGGGCGGCGGCAGTGAATTTGCACTTCAAGGAACTGGAGGGCTCACTTGAGACAGAGCTTGTTCTGTCTGGCAGAACAGGACACGCTGGGTGGGGTGGGGTACGGGGGGGCCGGAGAAAAACTGGCGGTTTGTGTTGTTTCTCATGCAGCACCAGCCCTGGGTCTTTCTCCTGATGACTCATGGAGAAACCCTCCTCCTGCGGCTGAGCCCGGGTCCTAGGGGGAAAAGAGGCTGACTGCATTTGTGTCCTTCTTTCCTCCCAGTATGCGGGTGGGAAGCAAGCCGCCTGCTGCCTGGGCTTCTAGTGCAGCTGCTCTGAGGAGGGGCCAGTCCTGCCCCAAGAGGTCCGCGACAACTGCCAGGACCCGGTGCAGGGGTGGCTCGGGCTGCAGTGCGGTTGGCTGGACGCTAGAGGGCGCAGTCGGGCAGGCTCCCCAGGACCTGAGCTGGAGACCCCGCCTCCCAGCTTTCTGACCCCGCCCCTGCCACGCCCCCTCCACCTCGCTGGTGCCTCAGTTTTCCCATCTATAAGCTGTATTTGTCCAATATAGTAACCACAGTGGCTATTGAGCACTTAAAATGTGGCCAATCTGAATTCATATAAGTGCCCTAGGAGTAAAATTCTCACTGGAGTTTGAAGACTTAATACAGGGAAAAAATATCTCATTAATAATTTTTCGGGACTTCCCTGGTGGCGCAGTGGTTAAGAATCCCCCTGCCAATGTAGGGGACACGGGTTCGAGCCCTGGTCCGGGAAGATCCCACATGCCGCTGAGCAACTAAGCCCGTGCGCCACAACTACTGAGCCTGCGCTCTAGAGCCCACGAGCCACAACTACTGAGCAAGCCCGCGCGCCTAGAGCCCGTGCTCCACAACAAGAGAAGCCACGGCAATGAGAAGACCACACACCACAACAAAGAGTAGCCCCCGCTCGCCGCAACTAGAGAAAGCCCATGCGCAGCAACAAAGACCCAACGCAGCCAAAAATCAATTAATTAATTAAAAAATAATTTTTCTATCCTGATTACATGTGAAATGATAAATGATACCATTTGAGATATAGTAGGATTAATCATTTTGGTAACATTAATCTCATCTGTTTCTTTTTACTTTTTTAAGGTGGTTACCAGAAAAGTTAAGATTACATATGTAGGTGACTTGCGTTGTCCATCTAGTGGTTGCTCAGCACTGGGTAGACCCTTGGGGCGCGGTTTAGGGGGCTACCAAGTTCCTTAGCGTCCTGTTTACAGACCCACTGCTAACTGCGACCCAGCTGGGAGAGGTGGCCTGTTTATTTCACTCCTTGGTGCCCTTGAGTGAAAGATAAGGGTGTTTGCGTTTCATAATTACATGTGAGTCCCACAGGTTTCTATTTTCAGCAGCTTCAAGAACTTTGCCAGAGGCCAGCTGCAATGAAGACCCAGGTCTGGTCCTGGCTAAGGTGTAAGGCCAGGGGGAGGGGCTGCAGAAAGGGGGTGTCCCTCCTCCTCTTCTGAGGGAGAACACAAAAGCCCCAGGTGAGATCTAGGGCAAGAGGGGGTTAGTAACACCTCTGGAGCTGGTGGCTACAGGGTGTACCTAGATCCACATTCAGCCCACGGACCTCGGGGAGCCCGTTTCCAGAGGCTTCCTGAAAAACTGTTGCATCACAGCTTCACATGCTGGATGGGCTTCAGGCAGTGAGCATGGTTGAGAAATCCAACTGAAAGTCCTCCTGACTTCTGTACCCACCCCAGCAGTTTAAAATCCCACGGCTCCCCAAAGCTTTAAAAATATATAAAAGAGAGGATGGAAGGAGGGAGGGAGGGAGGAGAGGAAAAGAGAGAGGAAGGAAGAAGGAAGGAAAGAGGCAGGCTGACCAAGCAAGGCAGAGAAATCTCCTCCTTATCTTGAGCCATCCTCTCCTTCCACTTTCCTGAGGTTGACATGCCCTAAATGAGGCAGGGGAAAAGGAAGAGGTGGAGAAAAGGAAAGGAAAGTCCCCAAGAGGAGAGGATGTTCTTTCCCTTGCAGAAACCGCTAACACAACAGCAGTAGGAACTGTGGGTAGCTTTCCCTGAATACTTTGTGCCTGAAATCACCAGGTCAGCCATGTGGCTGCTCCTCTCAGCCACCCAGCAAACTCCTACTCATCCACCAAAGCCCAGCTCAAATGTCACCTACTCACGGAGGCATTTCCCAACTCCTCTACAGTTGCTCTTCCTTTTGCATTCCAATACCATTTTTAAACTTATTTCTATTATGACCTCAACTTTTAGTACATCGTTTACTAATGTTTTTCCCTCATTAGACTGTGAGCTCCTTTAGGAAAGAGGATGTCTCCCTCGTGCTAGTAGGAGAACCTGCTAGCATGTTCTAGCCCTAAGGCCTTTGCATTTGCAATTCCCTCCACCTGGTCTGCCCTACCCCTCAGTGTCTGCAAAGTGCACTCCCTCAATGTTCACATCTTTGCTCGAGTCTTCTTGGGGGCACCTCCTCCAAAGAGCCCATCTCAAGCAGCATCCGCCCTTACGCTGCCCCCTTTTCGTGGCTGTTCCTACTACTTGGCACTGTACTGATACATGGTTGACTCCCTGCTTTTGCTCACCATTACATTCCCACACTGCCCAGAACAGGGCCTGGCACGCAACTAGGCGCAGTAAAAATATCTGAATAATGGTTGCGTGTCCAAAGGCTTAGCACAGTGTCCGAATGAATGAACAGATGAACAAGTGAATGGGTTTCTTCTAGGATCCTCTTGTTCTAACAGTTTGTGACTCTTCCAGTAACAGGAAGATGGGAAGGAACATCAGGGATTAGGATGACAAAGTGCTCTCTTGCTCAGGTTTGAAGCTCCAGGAAGGGACATTCTGTAATTCAGACTTGGTGTTCTGGAAAGTTCCATTTATCGGCACAGGACCAGCTGCAGCAGAGTAGGGGTCCATTCACCAAACTGGTGCCATCTCCTCCCTCCTGCAGTGAACACACCCCCAACTATGTGGTCCTCAGCCACGGGGGCTTACTCTACCCTCCAGCTGGGATCTCTCAATTGAGTGGTGCAGCCTCACCCTAGAGCCAAGGTCACTGCTACTTGAATCTTCAGGGGACGAGCACTTTGAGCTGCTTGCCCAGTGGAGGAAGGCAGGTTAGTGGATCAGACATAAATGAGCCTCCGGGGGAAGAACAAGACAGGGAAAGGAAGGGGAAATGCCCGAGAGGATGAGCCTCTCTCAGACTCTGATGATGCAACAGGAAAAGGACTCGAGGCAGGACCAAAACCAAGGCCGCGTGATTCTTAATGCTGAAATTGCCATGCATGTCCAGCCGTAGGTGAGTCCCATGTTTCTACAGAGGGTGCTGGATGCCAGGCCAGGAGCAGGGCCAGCAGCCCCTGGCGAGAGGCGGGCCTGAGTGAGCCAGGTGGGAGTCCAGGTGTGCAGTCCTGGCCACAGAGCCTGGGGCTTCCTCTGCCCCACCTGGAGCCTTAGTGCCTTGCTCTGAAGGCAAATTTGAGGCTTATGGTGGCACAGCCCCAAATGCCAGGCTGGAGTGGGGAGGGAAATTTGTTTCCTTTTGCCCACCAATGTTCCCGAGGCCCACTCTGTGCCGGGCATGGAAACACCTGGATGAACAAGACACAGAGACCCTTCCCAGGTGCCCCCAGCACACCCACGAGATGGGTAACATGTAGAACGAGGCTGACTTAAGAGGGTCCAGGAGTGCCGGAGCCGAGCTGGCCTGTCCCCCGTGAGACGGCTGGGAGGCCTGACAGCGCAGGTCTGAGCCAGGCTTAAAGGCTCAAGAGTTCTCCAGGTGGGCGGACAAAGGGAACAGCGTGTGCCAGGGCAAGGAGGCCCAGAGAGAACCCACCCAGTGCCACAGAGGCTGGGACATGCGCACTGAGCATGACTGCAGAAGAATGCCAAAAACGCAATGCCGACTGCAGAGGAGATGGTCAAGGGGAGCAACAGGAGGGGCTGGAACAGGGGGTGGTGATGCCCCCCAACCCTCCCCAGAAAGAGCCCATGCCCCAGGAAACGCTCAGAATGAATCTCGTCCAGGACTCAGGACTCTATCACTGTTCTATCGAACGATAAAAGCTCCGAGGTTGAAACAAACAAACATATAAATCACACAGCATCTCCTCAGGGACCCAGAGCCGGCCGCAGGCTGACTGCTCTTTTGAAGGAAACCTAAGAGGCCACGGCAGGCTGGACACCGTCGGCTGAAGACAGGAACCGGTCTGAGATTTCAGAAGCCACTCCCTCCACTCCCAGCCCCGCCACAGATCTGCTCCCCCTTCGGTCAGCCCTGGTGGGGGGAACAGAGCTGGCAGAGGCGCCACCACCTCAGCTGGCTTATTACGCATGGAGGTTTGGGACACCGGCCCCTGCACATCTTGGAGTAAATTCCTCCTGGCTGCTTGGGCCCAGCTGGCTGTGGAGTGACTCACGCAGGCCAAGCCCGCGTGGGAAAGACCCGCAGGCAGGCGGCAGAGTGAGTCTGCAATTCCACTCTGATGCTCCCGGCCGGGATGTGAGCCGCAGTCTTTCCCCGAGGCAACGTCCTCCCAGCAGGAGAGGAACCGAGGAGAGGAACTGGCCCAGCCAGTGGGCCAGCACCCAGCACGCAGTGGCTGGACAGGCAGCTCCCGGGAGGCCTGGGGCGGGGGCTACTCCCTGGGCTTTAGTCAGGCAGTCCCCTGTCTCAAGGCTCCAGACTAAGCCTCTGATGCTCCTCTGTAAAGGGGACCGAATGCCAGCCTCGGGGGCTGCAGTCGGGATGCGGACCCGTGTACAGAAAGGACCCCCACTGGATGGTAAATGGCCAGCCTGAGTCTCCTCCCAGGACCCACTTCTCCAGCCTTTTGGTCTTGGCTGTCTCTGAGCTTCTCTGGGCCTCAGTTTCTCTGGCAGTAAATGGGAATAATGGTCCCAACCTGTTGGTTTCACAGTGTAGTTGTGAGGATAAAGGGAAATGAAGGCTGTGAAAGGGCTTTGACAAATTTAAGCATCAGACAAATATATGGAGGTTATATCACAGCTTTTATGATAAAAGAAATGCGTGATGCGCTTGATGAGCTTAATCACAGTATCAAACAGAGCCAGGCTGGGAGGCTGGAGGCTGCAGGCGGTCCTGCACTTTCCCGCCGACCCTCTCCCTTGCATGCCCGACACAGTGGTATTAAACCCTGGGCCACACACCCAGGTGGGCAGAGGGCCTGGGATCCCAGCAGCTCAATACATCCAGCGGGGGCAGGGCCAGTGAGAATCCAACTCCTGTTCTTCAAAGAGAAAATGAGGGAAAAGGATGGGAGAGACCCAGTCCCGCAACAGCGGCAGAGCCTTGGGCTCACGCTGCCCAAGGCAAGTTCAGCTCCAGCCTGAGGCCCCGGGGATCAGTGCGACACGGACACCACGAACCCCCATCGCGAGGAGATGAAGGGCTCTCTCCAACAGCAAGGTGTCTCCTGAGGCTTCTAACTGGTTCAGGTCCACTTAAACGGGCACGAGGACCCTCTTTACCCGCGGGACAGGCTCCCTGAAGGACAGGGCACTTCGCAGATCCTGAAGGAGAAGAAGCCCAGAGCAACCCCTGCGCTCCCGGGACGCCGGCCGCTCAGATCTGTGCTGGACAGGGCAGCCCTCGGTGGGCCTGTGACACACCTGCGCACACACACACCATACTGCACACACCACATACACCTCACACACACAATACCCATAGACACACCATACATAGACACCACACACATCACATACACACCACAACATGCCACGTATCACGCCCTACACACATCACACACACCCCACAACATACCACGTATCATGCCCTACACACACCCCACAACATACCACGTATCACGCCCTACACACATCACACACACACAACATACCACGTATCACGCCCTACACACATCACACACACACAACATACCACGTATCACGCCCTACACACATCACACACACACAACATACCACGTATCACGCCCTACACACATCACACACACACAACATACCACGTATCACGCCCTACACACATCACACACACAAAACATACCACGTATCACGCCCTACACACATCACACACACACCACAACATACCACGTATCACACCCTACACACATCTCACACACACACAACATACCACGTATCACGCCCTACACACATCACACACACAAAACATACCACGTATCACGCCCTACACACATCACACACACACAACATACCACGTATCACGCCCTACACACATCACACACACCCCACAACATACCACGTATCACGCCCTACACACATCACACACACACAACATACCACGTATCACGCCCTACACACATCACACACACACACACACAACATACCACGTATCACGCCCTACACACATCACACACACCCCACAACATACCACGTATCACGCCCTACACACATCACACACACAAAACATACCACGTATCACGCCCTACACACATCACACACACACAACATACCACGTATCACGCCCTACACACATCACACACACAAAACATACCACGTATCACGCCCTACACACATCACACACACACAACATACCACGTATCACGCCCTACACACATCACACACACCCCACAACATACCACGTATCACGCCCTACACACATCTCACACACACACAACATACCACGTATCACGCCCTACACACATCACACACACACAACATACCACGTATCACGCCCTACACACATCACACACACACACACACACACACACACAGCACGCCCCTTTCCTCCACACTGGCGTGGTCCCCACCACTGACTGTCTGAAAGCCTCGATCTGTTCTCTGGCTGCTGGTACTGGGACGGAAATCAGACTCAGGCCTGGCGGCGGAGCGGGCGGTGCGCTCGGGTGAAGGCCTTTCCTACACAACAGTGTGTGGAATGGCTAGGATTTCACTCCTGGGAATTCAGTTATCTCAGAGAAAATAGTATGGGCCGTGCTTATCATTCCTGCATTCGTGCCACCTCTATTTTGTACACCTACTAAACTCGCAGATATTTTATGCACCAGGAGGACCTGAAGACAGGACACGTGAGCTGTGCCGGAGCCGGGCTCTGCGGGGGCAGAGGGGCGAGTGGGCCTCCGAGCTGCCATCCGGGGAACGTCCACCCAGTGGAGAAGGGTCGGAGCAGCATGCCAGGGGAAGTCAGTGTTCGAGGCGGCGTGAGGGTGTGAACATGAACAAAGCTGGGGAGGTGGGCGGGGGGCCCAGGAAGCATCTCCACTTCAGACACTCACAGGCCCGAGCTTCTGGGGAGACCACCGCCAGCAAGTGCCCATCCAGGCCGCACAGCTGGGCCTGCGACCTCTCCAGGCACCTTCCTGGGCAATGACTGTCCTAGCAATACAACAGTAGCGAACAGTGTACAACAGCGCGGTAGAGGACACTGAGGAACAAAAGGACAAGTGCAGGGGGGGAGGGGAGAGGCAGCTGGGGAAGGAAGGAAAAAACACCATCAAATGCTAGGAATTCAGACTAATTACAAATTTGAACTGCCCTTTGGGTAAAGTCTGAGTCAAAAAATACCTGAAAAAATGTCTCTGAATTCTTTTTCAGGGAAAGGGTAAGGATTGGAATGTCAGAGAGCTGTGAGGTAGATGATGGCGTTTGCAGTGAGCAGAAAGGAATCAGTTGTTATTATTAGCACAGCCGCCGACGTTCCCCCCTCGGGGCAGACTCGGGAGGCCTGGGCGAGCTTGGGTAAGTCACCAGTCTCACAGCTTTACTCTCCTCATCTAAAAAATACGAGTTTGGACAATGTGGCCCCCAGGCATGTCCCACTCTAAAAAACGTCTTGGAGTCTATCCCCAGTGGAGGTCTCCACAGCACCGGAGAAGTTCGCCCACTTGGCTGGAGTGTGTGTCCCTCTCCCCGGGATCCCTGGGAAAAGACCCGTTCCCTTTTTTCCCAGCAGGTGGTAGAAAGCTAATTTCTGCCAGGTTCCTGCCTGAGTGATGACTCAATTCTCAATCCATGGGCCCTAAATGAACCCTTTGCAAATTTTGAATTCCTGTGCCCCAAATGAATGAGGTTTGGTCACATTCTATGATGTCTTGGGTAGAAACAGAAGAAATGTCATTATAAACATTAGACTTGAGGTGTTTTCAAGAACCACGTGGCCCCCCTGGGGTTTTGTGCCGGTTGACACAGGGCTCCGACCTCAGGGCAAGGTCCACTCTGCGAGGTGCTGCCCACGGCAGAGCCCCTGGAGGGATGGCTCCCGCCGAACGCTGCCTCGCTTGACTTAAGTGCGGTTCAGCACACCAATCCCCATTTTTTGTGTGTGCTTTTTGAAACTTGGAAGAAAACTTCCAGTGAATCATCTCATCTGCTATTTGATTCATGTTTAATGTCTTTGGAGAGAAATAAAAACAGTAAGTCATTCTTCCTAAAAGTGGCATCAGCCTGGCCAAGACACACAGATGGTGAGGTGCCAGCTGCCCCTTGGTGGGCCCAGGGCTAAGGTCTTGAGCTGTCATCAGAGACTGTATTTACAATCAGAGTGAAGACAGCTCATAAACGTGGCCCTTTGCCATTTTTATTCTTTAAATCACAGCACCAGAAGCCACAGATTCTGCAGGGAGAGCTGGGGCCAAAGCACAAACTCACACAGAAAGTGTCGATCAACACAGATTAACTGAGCACCTACTGAGTGGGAATCATTGGGATACACAAAAGTACAAGGTGCCCCCAAAGCTCCTCCAGTCTAGCTGGGAAGGAAGGATGGCGTGGAAGGCGTGAATTCCTCTTTCCTTTTCTACTCTGAGTTAGTTCCTACTCTAGCCTAACTCTGAGACAGCACGGTGCTGGAGGTGTGTGGGGAGCGAGGGGGGCAGTAGAAGGGGTGGCAGAAGGGGGAGGGAAGGAAGGTGGCATTCCAGGCCAGGGCCCAGGGGTCCTTCCTTGACCCTTTTCCCCAAAGACATAGAGCTGAGTTCCAGTTACTCAGGGCGCGGCTAGGAATAATCCACAGCCAATTAGCACAGCACCTGACACACACACACACACACACACACAGGATGGACGCGTAATTGGTGAGAGGAAGCAAGGAAGAGGGAGAGAAGGCCGGCGACGAGGGCGCCCCTGGCAGGCAGCCCCAGCTCCTCCACGGGCCCAGCAGTTCAGTGCATCTGTAGCCGCGGAGCGCTGTCCAGCATGCCCGAGAGCCTGCCTTCCTGGCCCTCCAGGTATCCGAATTGTCCATCAGAGGCCTTCTGACCCAGATGTTCTGCGACATCAGTGGAAGAGCCAGTTTCCTGGAGACCCTCTGAGGTCCTAGGAACAGCCACCAGAGCTACCGTCTGGTAAGCATGCCCCAAGGGTATTTCTAAGCTAAAAATGTGCACCTGGGGTCTGACAAACCCAAGAAAATTTGAGGGGTCCACAGGAGAGAAAATGTGAAATCTGGGCTGTCTCAGAAATCATGGCCATGGGCCTGGGACCGCACCGGGTGCCTTGGGAGGTGAAGTAAGAAGGAGCAGCGTGGGCTCGACGGGAGAGGTGGGCGACAGCGGGGGAAGAGCCGAGTGGGCCCAGGCCTGGCTCAGGGGCCCCGCCAGGGGCCAACAGGCAGCAAGACCTCGGGGGACATTGCTCGATCCTTCGTTTGTTCATTATGAAGCCTCCCTCTCTGTCCCACCCCTTGGGCGCTGAGCAAAGACTGACCAGCAGGTGCCCTTCCTTTTACCCCTGCCTTTCTTCTCATGCAGAAACCTACCCAGAGCAGAAGCTCAGGGATGCCAAAGACAGCGATTCCCTTGCCTGGGGCTGGCCGTCCTGCAGACAGGCCAGGACAATGGCCCCCATCCCTCCATTGATTGCACAGTGGATGAGAATGCCAAGACAAGTGGTACGTACCACAGTGTGTGCGCACATGTGAGCCCGCGTTTGCCCACGACGCTCGTCATGCAGGACGTGCCCCTGTGGTTGAGGGTTGAAGGAGACGCCCACAGGAACTGACATTGCCAAGTCATCGCTAGTCACTCTAAAAATAACCCTCAACGTACAACCTAGGAAGGATTTCCCTTTCGTGGTGCCCCGCCTCAAAACCACAGCAGCTTCCATTCTGCAGGCCACTTCGGGACGGGCAGGTGGACAGCACCCAGAGGAGAGGTTAGCCCGGGGGCATGTCTCTCCTGGCCCCTGCAGAACCCCTGGTCTCCATGTCCCTGTTCATCTACCATCTTACATAGCCATGGTTAAATCTCTATGAGCAACAATTATCTTTGAAGTGTGTGCAGAGGTCCACCATGCAGTGCGATTTCGGCTGCACTGAGATGCTTCTCCTTGTTGGATTATGGTTGTGAGTGTCCCACTCCTCAGGCATGATCTACACCCTCCCACCTGTCCGGCTCATCTCCTAGCCCCCCACTTGTTCATCCCCTCCAGTGACACTGATATCCTTGCCACTCCTGAACACCTCAGACATGCTACTGCCACAGGCCCTTTGCACTGGCTCTTCCTCTGATATCAAATTGCTCCCTCGCCTCCATCAGGTCTTGGCTCAGGGCACTTCTCAGTGAAGCCTTCTGTAAGTCCTCTGTCCAAAACTGAAGCCCCAACAAACATTCTTATCCCCTTTCCTACTTTATTTTTTCTCTTTATTTTACTGTATTGTCTCTCTCCCCCCAACTAGAATACAGAGTTCCTGGGGCCAGGTTTTATTCTAGTTGGTTCTCCATTGGAAGCCCAGAGCCTGGAAGCTCTAGTGTGTGTGATCGGTACATGTTTGTTGAGGGAATGAATGCACGATTGCTGTGGGGGGAGGCTGGGACTCGCAGCCACAGCACGCAGGTGCCTCTTCTCCAGTGCCTGGAGCAGGTGGGCCGAGATGGAGGATGCAGGGGACACACTGGCTTGTCTATCACCAGAGGCAGAGGGACAGAGAGAAGGGGTCCTCCCATTTCCCATCACTGACCCAGCACATCCTGACCAAGGATGTTCCTGTGCCAGAGGTGCCATCTGCCCCCCAGAGCTTCTGATCTCTGGGTGGTAGGGGTGGAGGGGTTACTGAGTATTTGCCATGTGTGCACTGAAATACCCAGAGCCTCGGGATGGGAAGAGACACCACGGACCAGCTCCTCTGCCCCCTTTGGACCCCTGCACCTGCTCCAACTCCTGATGCCTCAGCAGGACTCAGCCTGGCCAGGCACCACCCTCACCCCATGCACCTGGGCCCACCCACCAGCCTCCAGCTGGGCATCTGTATGCAGGTGATGTCCAGGTAAGGAGACCCAGACCCAGCTCCAACAGGGCTGGTGAAAGGAGATTGGACTAATGAAAGCAGCACCTTCCACGTGAAGCTATGTCTGTTTTCTTTGGGGAGAAAAGCCCAGAGATGCACTCACTAATCTGTCTCCTGAGGCAGAGGGCCCCGCCTGGGTCTCTTTTTCCGCCCCAGGGAATGCTTTCACTGGGTGAACAGGGAAGATGAGAGAAGGAAGGATGGGGCAGTGGGAGAAACACCCCTCCGTCAGGAAGTCCACACCCCAGTGTCCAAACAAGAGAGGCAGGAAAGCCCCACCCACGGGATGCGGGGAGGAGAGAGAGTGCTCGGCTGGTGCCGCGGCATCTGTGCCGGCGTGAAAGCAGCCACACCCGGGGTCTGCTGGGGCCTGTGTGTCTGAGCTGCCAGCTCACATCTGGTGGGAGCCCCCAGATGGAACTGGCAACCTGGCATCTGCCCTCAGACACACCGGTCGTCATGCCGGGCACCCAGCGACCTCAGAAATTAAGGTGGTGACACTTCAGCATGCTTGGGGTCCAGATCTCAGCCTCATGGCCGAGCGCTAAAGGTGATGCCTTCTGGGTGGGAAGATGAGAATTACAAAGCGGCATCCTCTGCTTCTGAGGGCGAGAAAATTCCAGACATCCTGGGACGGCTCTAAGGCTGGCTCTCCTGGGCTGGGCATGGCCAGGCAGGGCTGAGCCTCCAACAGCTGCTGCCCCAAGCCCTCCCCCCACTTCGGGAACAGAGCCCACATCCCTGGCCTCAGTGGTCGCTCAGAGCACTGGGGGCAGGCAGGGCAGGGCTGAGGACGAAGGGCAGTCACTGTACTAACTACTGGACAACTGGGCGGGAAGGCGGAGGAGCTAAGGGACCACCGATCCTCCTTCTACCCCCACGGCACCGCACCGGACACTATTCTTAGCTCTACTCTTGTAACCACCCCAGGGAGGGAGGTGTGATTAACCACCTTATGGGTGAGACTGGGGGGAGGCTAAGTGGCCTAGAGGGATCCGAGTGCACAGATCCAAGGTCAAAGGCCTTTGTCCCACCCACCGACTGGTTCCTTCCTTCGGGACAGGACTGAACACTAAGCTCGAGAAGAGCAACGTGCAGCCCGTAGGGCAATAGGGATCACAAGGGAGCAGTACAGAGTGCCTCTGGGCACAGGTGACAGGCACCGGCTCCGCCCAGGGTCAGGAAGGCCTGGGAAGGGATGGGATGTGTGAAACGGATACAAGGGGAAAGGTGGTGCAGGCAGAGGGCAAGGCTGAGCAAAGGCCCAGGGGCTGGATGCCACCTTCAGACGGTGCAGGTGCCCTGCTTTCACAGAGCCTCCCTCACACCCAAAGCTTGAGATGAGGCCGGGAGGGTAGCGGATTCAAACAGATGAAGGGCTCACAGGTCATGCTAATTACCTTGCACTTTGCCCCTTGTCTGACAGGAGAGCAGGTGGGGTACAGCGCTCCAGGTTTGGGGTTCGGACCCGGTTAGGGCCCTGCCATGCAGGAGGACAGGAGGGTGAGGGGGCTCTGGGCAAGGAAGAGATTCCTGTGATCAGTTTGGGGAGACGGGAAGGGCAGCAAAGGCGGGGGCTGGAGAGAGACGACTGGGAAGAGGGAGGTGGGTGGGAGAAGGGAGCGTTTGAACCGAAGCTGTCAGAGGCAAACGATGCAGCTGAGGTCCCGGTGTGGCCATGGGAGGGGGTTGGGTTGACAGGGTGAGAAGGGAGGGGAGGGGAGGCTCAGCACCGGGACCCTTGTGCCTCTGGGAGGATGGGGTCTGGGTGGAGGATGACAGGACATGTGGGTGGAGAGGGAATAGTTCAGCGGCAAGAGCCTCAGCGACCAGGGCCCCCTTCTTAGTTAGAGGAGGGAGGACTCGATACCCATTTCCCACTTTGTCATCAGGGGTGACAGCTGGAGCCAGCTGCAGGGTGCTGCGTCCTTGCAGACCCTGGTTTGGGGATGGAGCAAAGTCTATTCACCTGGGAGAGGGGCACCAGGCATCTTGTGGGAGGAGCCCAGGGCTGTGGGACGTGGGCTGGGAGCACTGAGGGCCCCGACCACACTCACCCCTGCCCTCCCCCGGAGTGTCCTCTTCAAAGTCTGCCCCTTGCCCTCAGGGAGGAGCGGAGGGCGCCTGCCCCACCCACTCAGGCACTGGGAGGCTGCTGAGCTCCCAGGGCGATCCCCGCCCTCCAAACCCCCCTCCAGGCCGCATGGGTCCTCGGGGGCATAGGAGGGAGGCCGGGGAGATGAGGAGAGGCAGGCGGGAGGGCCCTCCCAGACCCCAGACGGGAGGAGCAGGAGAGGAGAGGAGGGGGTTTGCCCCGCCCACTCGAGCCCAGGAAGCCTGCTGGGCCCCCAGGGGCGGTCCTCTGCCCTCTGAGACCGGGGTTGGGGGAACGCCTGGGCCCCTTCTGTTCCTTGAGCCTAAGCCCCACCCCGCACAGCTCCCAGGGCCTTTTCCAGCCCTGGGGGTCCTGAGCATTGGCCCCACCCACCCCCCAAACCTCACCCTTGCTTAGGCCCCGCCCTCCACACCCAAGGCCTTTCCATCCACCCACCCCCCTTTTGTTTCCTTTCCCTCCTCCTCTATTTTACTATTGTGGTACTGATGTACCTCCTGGTTGTTGATTCATCTATATTTTTATTTTTACATTCTTTCTAACATAACTGTTAGTTTCCTAGTCTAATTTTATTTTTTACTTTGTTATTTTTCTCTCTTTTTTTTTGCCACCCCACGCAGCTTGAGGGATCTTGATTCGCAGGCCCGGGGTTGGGGGAAAGCTCCTGCGGTGGGAGCTCCGAGTCCACACCACTGGACTAACAGAGAACCTCAGGCCCCAGGGAATATTCATTGGACTGAGCTCTCACAGAGTTCCTCATCTCAGCACCAAGACCCAGCTCTACCCAATAGCCTACAAATTCCAGTGTTGGAAGCCTCAAGTCAAACAACCAGTAAAACAGGAACACAATCCCACTCATAAAAAGAAAAAAAAATGAGACAGCAAAAAAAATATGTCACAGATGAAGGAGCAAGGTAAAAACCTACAAGACCAAATAAATGAAGAGGAAATAGGCAATCTACCTGAAAAAGAATTCAGAGTAATGATAGTAAAGATGATCCAGAATCTTGGAAATAGAATGGAAGCACAGACTGAGAAAATACAAGAAGTATTTAACAAAGATCTAGAATAACTAAAGAACAAACAAACAGAGATGAACAACACAATAACTGACATGAAAAATACACTAGAAGGAATCAATAACAATAACTGAGGCAGAAGAACGAATAAGTGAGCTGGAAGACAAAATGGTGGAAATAACTGCTGAGGAGCAGAATAAAGAAAAAAGAATGAAAAGAATTGAAGACAATCTCAGAGACCTCTGGGACAACACTAAACTCACCAAGATTCAAATTATAGGGGTCCCAGAGGAAGAAGAGAAAAAGAAATGGTCTGAGAAAATATTTGAAGAGATTATAGTGGAAAAATTCCCTAACATGGGAAAGGAAATAGTCACCCAAGTCCAGGAAGCACAGAGAGTTCCATACAGGATAAACCCTAGGAAAAACATAACAAGACACATATTAATCAAACTAACAAAAATTAAATTCAAAGAAAAAATATTAAAAGCAGCAAGGGAAAAACAAAAAATAACATACAAAGGAATCCCCATAAGGTTATCAGCTGATTTTTCAGTGGAAGCTCTGCAGGCCAGAAGGGAGTGGCAGGATATACTTAAAGCGATGAAAGAGAAAAACCTACAACCAAGATTACTCTATCCAGCAAGGATCTCATTCAGATTCAATGGAAAAGTCAAAAACTTCTCAGACAAAAGTTAAGAGAATTCACATCACCAAACCAGCTTTACAACAAATGCTAAAGAAACTTCTCTAAGTGGGAAACACAAGAGAAGAAAAAGACCCATAAAAACAAACCCAAAACAATTAAGAAAATGGTAATAGGAACATACATATTGATAATAACCTTGAATGTAAATGGATTAAATGTCCCAACCTAAAGACACAGACCGGCTGAATGGATACAAAAACAAGACCCATATATATGCTGTCTACAAGAGACCCACTTCAGACCTAGGGACACATACAGCCTGAAAGTGAAGGGATGGAAAAAGATATTCCATGCAAATGGAAATCAAAAGAAAGCTAGAGTAGCAATACTTGTATCAGATAAAATAGACTTTAAAATAGACTGTTACAAGAGATAAGGAGGGACACTACATAATGATCAAAGGATCAATCCAAGAAGAAGATATAACAATTATAAATGTTTATGCACCCAACATAGGAGCACCCCAATACATAAGGCAAATGTTAACAACCATGAAAGGAGAAATCGACACTGCACTTACACCAATGGACAGATCATCCAAACAGAAAATAAATAAGGAAACCCAAGCTTTAAATGACACAATAGACCAGATAGATCTAATTGATATTTATAGAACATTCCACCCAAAAGTGGCAGAATACACTTTCTTCTCAAGTGCACATGGAACATTCTCCAGGATAGATCACATCTTGGGTCACAAATCAAGCCTCTGAAAATTTAAGAAAATTGAAATCATATCAAGCATCTTTTCTGACCACAACACTATGAGATTGGAAATCAATTACAGGAAAAAAACTAAAAAACACAAATACATGGAGGCTAAACAGTGTGCTACTAAATAACCAAGAGATCACTGAAGAAATCAAAGAAGAATTAAAAAAAACACATAGAAACAAATGACAATGAAATCACGACGACCCGAAACCTATGGGATGAAGCAAAGGCAGTTCTAAGCGGGAAGTTTATAGCAATTCAATCTCACCTCAAGAAACAAGAAAAATCTCAAATAAACAATCTAACCCTACACTGAAAACAACTAGAGAAAGAAGAACAAAGAAAACCCAAAGTCAGTAGAAGGAAAGAAATCATAAAGATCAGAGCAGAAATAAATGAAATAGAAATGAAGAAAACAATAGCAAAGATCAATAAAACTGATAGCTGGTTCTTTGAGGAGACAAACAAAACTGATAAACCCTTAGCCAGACACGTCAAGAAAAAAAGGGAGAGGACGCAAATCAATAAAATTAGAAACGAAAAAGGAGAAATCACAACTGACACTGCAGGAATGCGAAGGATTATAAGAGACTACTACAAACAACTATATGCCAATAAAATGGACAACCATGAAGAAATGGACAAATTCTTGGAAAGGTACAATTTTTCAAGACTGAACCAGGAAGAATTAGAAAATATAAACAGACCTATCACAAGTAATGAAACTGAAACCGTAATTAAAAATCTTCCAACAAACCGAAGTCCAGGAACAGATGGCTTCACAGGAGAATTCTATCAAACATTTAGAGAAGAGCTAACACCGATCCTTCTCAAATGCTTCCAAAACATTACAGAGGGAGAAACACACCCAAATTCATTCTAAAAGCCACCATCACCCTGATACCAAAACCAGAAAAAGATATCACAAAAAAAGAAAATTATAGACCAATATCACTGATGAAGATAGATACAAAAATCCTCAACAAAATACTAGCAAACAGAATCCAACAGCACATTTAAAGGATCGTACACCATGATCAAGTGGGATTTGTCCCAGGGATGCAAGGATTCTTCAATATATGCAAATCAATCAATGTGATACACCACATTAACAAATTAAGGAATAAAAACCATATGATCATCTCAATAGATGCAGAAAAAGCTTTTGACAAAATTCAACACCCATTTATGATAAAAACTCTCAAGAAAATGGGCATAGAGGGAACCTACCTCAACATAATAAAGGCCATATATGACAAACCCACAGCAAGCATCATACACAATGGTGAAAAACTGAAAGCATTTCCACTAGGATCAGGAACAAGACAAGGATATCCACTCTCACCACTCTTATTCAACATAGTTTTGGAAGTCCTAGCCACGGCAATCAGAGAAGAAAAAGAAATAAAAGGAATACAAATTGGAAAAGAAGTAAAACTGTCACTATATGCTGATGACATGATACTATACATAGAAAATCCTAAAGATGCCACCAGAAAACTACTAGAACTAATCAATGAATTTGGTAAGGCTGCAGGATACCAAATTAATGCACAGAAATCTCTGGCATTCCTATACACCAATAACGAAAAATCAGAAAGAGAAATTAAGGAAACACTCCCATTTACCATTGCAACAAAAAGAATAAAATATCTAGGAATAAACCTGCCTGAGGAGCCGAAAGACTTGTACTCAGAAAACTATAGAACACTGATGAAAGAAATCAAAGATGACATAAACAGATGGAGAAATATACCATGTTCTTGGATTGGAAGAATCAATATTGTGAAAATGACTATACTACCCAAAGCAATCTACAGATTCAATGCAATCCCTATCAAACTACCAATGGCATTCTTCACAGAATTAGAACAAAAAATCTTACAATTCGTATGGAAACACAAAAGACCCCGAATAGCCAAAGCAGTCTTGAGGCAAAAAAATGGAGCTGGAGGAATCAGACTCCCTGACTTCAGACTATACTACAAAGCTACAGTAATCAAGACAATATGGTACTGGCACAAAAACAGAAACCTAGATCAATGGAACAAGATAGAAAGCCCAGAGATTAACCCACGCACCTATGGTCAACTAATCTATGACAAAGGAGGCAAAGATATACAATGGAGAAAAGACAGTCTCTTCAATAAGTGGTGCTGGGAAAACTGGACAGCTACATGTAAAAGAATGAAATGAGAACACTCCCTAACACCATACACAAAAATAAACTCCAAATGGATTAAAGACTTAAATGTAAGACCAGACACTATAAAACCTTTAGAAGAAAACATAGGAAAAACACTCTTTGACGTAAACCACAGCAAGATCTTTTTTGACCCACCTCCTAGAGTAACAGAAATAAAAACAAAAATAACCAAATGGGACTTAATTAAACTTAAAAGCTTTTGCACAGCAAAGGAAACCATAAACAAGACAAAAAGACAACCCTCAGAATGGGAGAAAATATTTGCAAATGAAGCAACAGACAAAGGATTAATCTCTAAAATATACAAATAGCTCATGGAGCTCAACATCAAAAAAACAAACAATCCAGTTAAAAAATGGGCGGAAGACCTAAATAGACATTTCACCAAGGAAGACATACAGATGGCCAAGAGGCACATGAAAAGATGCTCAACATCACTAATTATTAGAGAAATGCAAATCAGAACTATAATGAGGTATCACCTCACGCTGGTCAGAATGGCCATTATCAAAAAAGCTAGAAACGATAAATGCTGGAAAGGGTGTGGTGTAAAGGGAACCCTCCTACACTGTAGGTAGGAATGTAAATTGATACAACCACTATGGAAAACAGTATGGAGGTTCCTTAAAAAACTAAAAATAGAACTACCATATGACCCAGCAATCCCACTGCTGGGCACACTGAGAAAACCATAATTCAAAAAGAGACATGTACCACAATGTTCACTGCAGCACTATTTACAATAGCCAGGACATGGAACCAACCTAGATGTCCATTGACAGATGAATGGATGAAGAAGATGTGGCACATATATACAGTGGAATATTACTCAGCCATAAAAAGAAATGAAATTGAGTTATTTGTAGTGAGGTGGATGGACCTAGAGTGAAGTAAGTGAGAAAGAAAAACAAATACCGTATGCTAAGGCATATGTATAGAATCTAAAAAAAAAAAAAAAAATGTTACTGATGAACCTAGTTGCAGGGCAGAAATAAAGAGGTAGACATAGAGAATGGACTTGAGGACATGGGGTGGGAGGGCGAAGCTGAGGTGAAGTGAGAGTAGCATGGACATATACACACTACCGAATGTAAAATAGTTGCCCGGTGGGAAGCAGCAGCATAGCACAGGGAGATCAGCTCGGTGCTTTGTGACCACCTAGAGGGGTGAGATAGGGAGGAGGCAGGCTCAAGAAGGAGGGGATACAGGGACATGTGTATGCATATGGCTGATTTGCTTTGTTGTGCAACAGAAACTAACACGGTATTGTGAAGCAATTATACTCCAATAAAGATCTATTAAAAATAAATAAATTAAATAAAATAAATAGTTAAAAAAAAAAGTCTGCCCCTTATATTCCTTTTTTTTTTTTTGGCCTTGCTGCATGGCTTGCAGGATCTTAGTTCCCTGAGCAGGGATCAAACCCGGGCCCTCAGCAGTGAAAGTGCTGAGTCCTAACCACTGGACCGCCAGGGAATTCCCTGCCCCTTATATTCTGATTCGCTAATTCTCCTCGATGGACGCATCCCACCACCAAAGCACCCAGGCCAAATGACTTACCCACAAAAACCCGTCCAATTTAGGACAAGAAACCTAGATTACTGTAAGACCTGGGTGGTTCTTTTTGTCCCCAGGCTCCAGTTTCCTGACCCACCTCATGGGAGTGCTGGACAGGCTGTCCCCCCAAAGCCCGCTCTTCCCTGTTCGTTCCGTTGAGCTGGGTCAAGTCCGTGCACACCGGCACGTGGTCAGGACCCCATAGAGGGGTAGAGGCCCCTCAGCTCCCCATCCTCACCTACCCCCGGGCCCGTCTGGTCTCCAGGAACACTTACCCAAGGCCAAGTGGAGGCGGAGAGGGAGCAGAGATCAGAACCTCGGAGGCCGGTCCCACGTCCTGGCCTGGGCTGCTAGACCATGCCCTGGAAGAGAGGACAGACCATCATGTGGGGTGGGGACACCCCGGCTCAGAGCAACTGGCTTTCTCTCCGGTCGGTTCCGTGCAATCTACGCCCATTTCTGCATTATCTTCTCGTAATACAAGGTTCTCTCCCTCCACAGCGATGATCATGCTTTATATGCACTCACTGGAGTGGTCCTGAGGACAGGAACTGAGTAGCTCACCCACCCCGGAAAGCCCAGTCCCCCACAGTGTGAGGGCCCCTGGGGCTCCCCTTGCTCCTGCAGAATGAGGGGCTGCAGCTCCCCCGAACTGACTGTGAGCTCCACAAGGGCAGGGAGGCGGCGTCTTCGTTTCTGTGCAGCTGGCTCCTGGCCCAGAGCCTGTATGCAGCAGGCGCTCCATAAATAATCCATGTTTGACAAACGAGTGCCCCAAAATGCATCACACGGACATAACTGCAGGCAGAGTGTGCACTTTGTTCAGAGCTGAAATTCGACCCTGCTTCACCAATATAGAGCTTCATATGCCAGTTACATTATTTAAGCTCACTGCTAGGATTCCAGACGTGGAGCAGAAAAGCCACACATCTTCCCACCAGAAATTCTCACTGGAGGTCACTTACAGATTTTATATATATACATACACACATATATGTATCTATATGTAACATTTTTAATAGACTTTATTTTTTAGAGCAGTTTTATGGTCACGGCAAAACAGAGCAGAGAGCAGAGTTCCCACAGACCCCCTGTCCCCCAGACACAACTTTCCCCACGTTCAGCATCCCCTCCACACACCGGGGTGTATGTGTTACAATCGGTGGACATTATCACCCCAAATCCATAGTTCACATGAGAGTTCATTCTTGGTGTTTTACATTCTGCGGGTTTGGACAAATGTATAATGTCTTGTATCCACCATTATAGTATCATACAGAGCAGTTTCACTGCCCTAAAATTCCTCTATGCTCACCTCGTCTCATATTTTTAAAAGGCGCTTTCATGTCAATGATCTCAGCGAATTCATCTCACGACTCTGTGATCCCTGCTTTGACACTCAGGGAAATCAAGATCCGGACAGGGTCAAGGGCCCTCCACAAGGTCAACCTTGTGAAAACCAGTAACAAGAGTCGGTGGTAGAATGTGCTAGAAGCATTGTGTCTGGTGGTCATTTTATCATCCCGCCCTCCTAACAGCCCTGGCAGGGAAGGTCCATTCTAACCCCTGGTTTACAGAGGAGCAAACAGACTTGGGGACACCTGCCAAGGTCACACGCGGCTAAGTGGGACGCTCAAAATGCAAATCCCTAAGCCCACTTCTGCTCTTTCCAGATGCACTTGTTAGTTACAGGGGCTTATAGGAGGCATGAGAATGCAGTGGGCAGGCACCCCCTCGGGTTAGGGGGGCTTTTGCTTTCCCGGAGCTGGAGCAGGTGGGTCCCAGGGCTGCAGCCCTCCTGGGGGGACCCCGCCCTCCAGCCATACTGCACAATTAATACCTAGGGGCCTCGCCCGGCTACAGGTCAGTCTGACATCCGGCCACAGAGGCCCGACCATTTCCCGCCTCGTGGGGGCAGCCCTGCAGGAACATCAAGCTCAGGGATCAGCTCAGGGATGGATGAAAGAGTCCCTAGTCCACATGGACACCGTCTCACCAGACACACCCCAGCTCTCACGGGGCCAGCTCTGTGCAGTGGGGAGAACAGAGAGGTGGGCCTGTGCCGAGTAGCCCTGTGATCTCTGCCATCCTCAGTTTCCCCATCTGTGACGAAGCGGAGGGGCTGGACCCCTGGGAGGCTGGGCCAGCTCTGATACCAGGTTTCCTAGCAGGAGGGGCCATCATTCCAGAGGCTTCTGGCTCCCAGGCTGCTTGGGAACACTCCATTAACTCAAATTGCAAATTTCCTCCTGGCTCTATCGCTAAGCCACAGGGGCTCCCCCAGCCACCAGCTTTCCTGTGACAGATAAAGATTACAGTCATTGCTCGAGATGGAATCAAGGAGCAGAAGTCATTATGCAGAAATAATTATGTTGAGTTATGTCTGGTTGCTCCTGATTTCTGTCTCACAATTGTCTTACAAATGGTCCTGCCTCTTCCTCTCCGGGACAGCAAACTGCAGAGGCCTGGCTGATTCAGACAGACCTCCTGGGCCCAATTCTACTGCTCCAAACTCCTGCTGCTGGGCGGGGCATCAGCATCGTAGGGCAAGATTCTCTGTGACGCCCTTTCCTTTCTCTGAGCACTTGGGAGAGAGGAGAGGTAGAAGACAAAAGCCCTGGCGAGGGGGCACACTCACTGACTCACCCACATGCCCCACTGCATTGAACCCTCCTTCAAGGCCCTCTTCACCCATCACTTTCTCCTGGGCCCCTGCCTGACCTCTCAGCCCTTTGTTCACGTTAGGCCTAAGGCACCTCCCTCTCTTAGGTCTGAGGTCTCTGAGGAGTGACTTAGGCAGTGACCAGGACTGACTCATTCTTGTACTCCCAGCTCCTAGCACAGAGCAAGGCCTCGGGAGAACGGAGAGGGCTGTGTGGCTGGACTGCTTGGGCTCAAATCCTAGCTCTCCTATTCCCTAGCTGTGTGACCCTGACACATTATTTAACTTCTCTCTGCCTCAGTTTTCCAGGATGTAAAATGGAGATGATAATAATCCTACCTAGTTCATCAAGCTCTTATAAAGATTAAATGAGCTAATATATACACACACAAAATACTTGCTCATAGGAAGAACGCACTAAATGTCAACAATGACTAAAACAGCAGAGAGAGGTCTTGAAAACATTCTTGTAAGAATCTAAGCCAACTACAAAGACACAAACTATCGAAACTGACTCAAGA
Organism: Balaenoptera ricei; assembly: GCF_028023285.1. Lineage (NCBI taxonomy): Eukaryota > Metazoa > Chordata > Mammalia > Artiodactyla > Balaenopteridae > Balaenoptera > Balaenoptera ricei. The sequence continues at coordinate 95,767,558 of NC_082651.1, forward strand.
AGAAATATGTCTGAAATACCTATAACAAGGCAAGAGATTGAATTAATAATAAAAAAAAATCACTCACAAAGAAAAGCCCAGATGGTTTCACTGCTGAGTTCTGTTAACACTTAAAGAATTAATAACAATTCTTCACAAACTCTTCCAAAAAATAGAAGAGGAGGGAACACTTCCCAACTGGTTCTATGATGCTAGCACTACCCTGATACCAAAACCAGACAAAGTCTTCACAAGTGAAGAAAGCTACAGACCAATGTCCTAACGGGCATGGATGAAAAGAAAAACAAACCAACCCTCAACAAAATACTAGCAGACCAAATCCAGCAACATAAAGAATAAAAAGAATTATACATCACACCAAGTGGGATTTATCTCAGGAATGCAAGATTGGTTTACCATCTGAAAATCAATTAATGTAGTATATCATACAATAAAATAAAAAGCAAAAATCACATGCTCGTCTCAATTGATGCAGAAAAAGCATTTGACAAATCCAACATCCTTTCATGATAAAAACACTCAAACTAGGCATAGAAGGAAACTTCTTCAGTCTGACAAAGGGTATTTGTGAAAAACTCACAGCCAACATCATACTTAATGGTGAAAAGACCAGATGCTTTTTCCCTAAGATCAGGAATGAGACAAGGATGCCCACTCTTGCCACTTCTATTCAACATTATACTAGAGGTTCTAACCAGGACAACTAGGCAAGAAAAAGAATACAAGCCATTTGAATTGGAAAGAAGAAGTAAAATTATTTCTATTTGCAGATGACATGATCTTATATATAGAAAATCCTAAGGAATCCACCAAAAAAAAAAAAAACCCACCTTAATAGAATTAATAACATAAATTAAGCAAGGTTGCTGGATACAAGATCAACATACAAAAATTAATTGTATTTCTGTACACTTGCAATGAAAAATCCGAACACGAAATTAAGAAAACAATTCCATTAGCAATAGCATCGCATATAGTTGTAAATGTACTAAAAACCATTGCGCTGTATACTTTCTAAGGGTGAATTGTATGGAACGTGGATTATATCTCAATAGGGCTGTTTTTTAAAAAAACAGAATCCAGGCCAGTGCTCTTGTACTTCTCTACCTCAGAGGACAGAACGGCAAAGGGCAGGCTCACAGGAGCAGGGAGACAAATCACAGGGCTTCCCAGTGCTACAGCCCGGGGACCCAATGGGGCTCAGAGCTCATCACTGCGGCCGACCTTGAGAACCTGGCAGACTCAAATCCAGGCTGAGCTGCAAAACTGCCTTGAAACAGCCCCCTCTCCCCACAGCATGCACTCCAGAAACATGCTGAGTGCCTGCAATGTGTATTAGGTGCAGGGACACTGGCCCAACTTTTGAGGAGCCCACAGCCCAGTGGGGTACCCGCAGGCCTGTGCCAGATGTCAGGGGTGGGCAGCCAAACACAAGCCCTAAGGATGGCTCTGCATTCAAGGAGGTGATCTGGTCCACTGGCGGGGCAGGGAGGGAGGAGTCCCTCAGGATACACCCTCGGTCCAGGCTGAAAGAGCTCAGTTCCTGAAACCACACAGGCTGCCCCGCAGGGCACTCACTATGAATCGCCACCTAAGAAGCAACAGTTCTAGGGCCATTTCTGGGGCCAGTTCCTCCTCTAGTTGCCCAGGCCTGGAGGGCTCAGTGCCCACCATCTGAAGTCGGGCAGGCTGGGTTCAGGCCCTGACCTCCTCCAGGGGCCCCAGTTTCCCCACATCTGTCCAGGGAGGCTGCTAGAGATGTGAGTTTTCACAAAGTGAGACCCCTGTGGACCCAGCGTCCAGCCTGCACTTCCTGAAATGTCAGCCACCCATTTACTGGACAGAAATTTACTGACGAACTACTGTATGTGCCAGGCATCAGGGATACTGAGTACTGACCAGCACCCCACTTCTCAAAGGGCTGGCTTTCCAGTAACAAGACACCAAAAGAGAAAGTAAGCGCAGATCACAAACTGCTAGGAAAAAAATAAAATGAAGTGATTTGACAAAGATTACCAGGGGGCTAGGGGTCAGGGCGATACTCTAGCTTGGATGCTCAGGGAACTCCTGAGTCAGGGACACACATGAGGAGGAAGGGACAGACTTAGGAAGGCAGCTCTGAGCGAGTGAACAGCAAGTGCAAAGGCCCTGAGGTAGGAGTGTGCTTGGCATTGTCAAGGAGCAGCAAGAAGGTGAGTGTGGCCAAAGCATGGCAAACAAGGCCAGGGGAGCGGGGTAAGAGATGGGGTCAGCAGTAAGCAGGGGCTCAGAGGACGGGGCAGGGAGTTCACATTTTTATTTTAAGCACAATTGTTGTAGAAGAGCTCTGAAAAACCAGAGAGTGCTACAAAACTACCAGGCACTGGGGAATGGGATTATAAGATTCCCTGGAACTGAGGGCAGCAAGAAGTGGGACCTGGGCTTCCCTGGTGGCTCAGTGGTTGAGAATCTGCCTGCCAATGCAGGGGACACAGGTTCGAGCCCTGGTCTGGGAGGATCCCACATGCCGCGGAACAACTAGGCCCGTGAGCCACAATTACTGAGCCTGCGCGACTGGAGCCTGTGCTCCGCAACAAGAGAGGCCGCGATAGTGAGAGGCCCGCGCACTGCAACGAAGAGTGGCCCCCGCTTGCTGCAACTAGAGAAAGCCCTCGCACAGAAACGAAGACCCAACACAGACAAAAGTAAATAAATAAATAAATAAATATTAAAAAAAAAAAAAATCAACACTTCCTTAAAAAAAAAAAAAAAAAAGGAAGTGGGACCTCCTTGCAACCCTCCAGGCCTCCCCCAGTGGTGGGGGGTTGGGGGTAGGGGCAGGTACTTCTAAAGGTGCTGCATTTCCTTGAGACGTAAAATTCAAGTCTGTTCACTCTTGATCCTCCGTGGGCAGGAAAGAACATAAAATGGCTCATTGCCCACTAATGAATTCCTAGAGTCTCCGGAGGCCCAGCCACCGCTCCCACTCCCCCGACAGGCTCCTGATGCCAAAGAGCCCAGGACCAGGGGCCGTAAAACCCCGGCCTGGCGTTCTTCTCCGGCGGCGTCTGAGGCACCTCCTGTTCCCGACTGAGGAGGAAAAAGCAAACCTTTGCCAACAGAGAACAATGAGGCAGCCCCAGGGGAAACACCGGTAGGCCCGGGGAAGGGGGAGCAAGAAGTCCAAACCCCAGCCGGCAATTTCTATCTGGGGGCACATTCTGCCCACAGACACGCCCACCGTCAGCTGTCAGTCTCGGCCAGAGAACGAGCCTCACGCTTTTGCAGTTGAGGGGACCCTAGACACCCCAGGCTGGTGCCGGGAAGTGGCCAGGCCTCCCCCACCCCCCGTGAGGCCACCTCACCTGCCGTGTACATGGACCTCCACCATGACTTCACTTGGGAGGAAAAGGTTCAGCTGAAAATAATAATAACAAAGAAAAACCACCCCCGTTGTCCCACCCTTTCTCTCACTTTGCAGTTGAGCAAACAAACAGCCCCGAGAGAAGGGTCTCACCCAGGATCACAGAGCCAGGTCCGAGCCCGACACACTCCTGGAGGGATGCAGGCGCTTTCAATCTGCTGGGCAGAGATGCGAAGATTCAGGCCCCTTCCAGGTGCTCAGAATGCATGTCACCTGTCCCCGGCTGGTCACTTGTCCCATGAGCTGGGCCACAGGCCTCTCTCTTAAATGTTCTGAGAATCTTATGAGTAACGATGTTGGAGAAGAGAGGGGAAGGGTTTCGAACGAGCTGTCAACAGTGCTCTTTTCCTTGAAAGCCCATGGGCAGGAGAGGACAGGAATTATGCACCCCATGAACGGCAGCAAGGGCCACACCCGTGACCCCAGCTGACTTCATGACAGCGGGGGGACACACTGGATTCAGTCTCACCCCCACTTCATGGATGAGGACATTGAGGCCCAGAAGTTCAGGGTCTCTCCTGGAGCCGCAGGGCCACAGAAAGCAAGAGACTGTGGGCTTCTGACTCCAACTCAGGTCATTCAGGGGAAGTGTCACCACTCCCAAAGGGGCTACTTGATGCCCAACCAGTTCTTCCCCCTCAGAACAGTCGTCCCTTCGAGGAAGGAGGCTCTCTGCCGGCCCAGGATGCGCCCGCTCTGGTCCCAGGCTTGAGGTGGGAGCTGGCTCTGGCCAGTCCACCTGCTTCTCTGCCCTGTGTTCCTCCATCCACTGACCCGACGGCCCATGAGTCGGCCAACCATCCAGACACAGATGGCACACAGACCCAGAGCCCTGCCCTCTTGGGGCTTAAGTTCTGGTTACATATGGTTCATGCCACACGTTGTAAGTCCTGAGGGGGGAGGGGGAGGGGGTTTGTAATTCTAAACAGGAGCCAAGGAAGGGGTCACCAGGTGACAGTGGCCATGCCTTGTGGACAGGCGCCCCTTGGCCTCTGTTCTCTGGTTGCAGGCCAGGGTGGGGTCCCTCACCGTGGACGTCTTGAACAAGTAACCACGGGGAGAGGGAGCACAGGGGCGCCCTTACTGTACCTGCCACCCCAAAGTCCCCTCCCTTCACAACCAGTGTGGCCACAGCTGGGCAGCAAAGGACAGGAAGGCTGCTCCTCGACAAGGTGTCCCTGGGCCCACCCTGGATGCCCCGGACAGCAGGTACTAGAGCATCAGGAATGGGGGTGGGTACCAAGCACCCCCTTCACATGGAAACGGCCCGAAGCGCATCAGATTTGGGCTCTGACATGTCACCATGTGGCTCTGGGCAAGTCACCTGTCCTTCGTGACTGCTTCCACCCCATGAGCTCCCGGAGGAGACTGCGAGGACCAGAGGAGGCGACACATTCACATGGAAGCCCTTGAAGCTCCTAGCATTTAAGGCTCTACCTCAGGACCACTGGGCACACTCACACACCGCCCCAGTCTCAGGATCATCACCCACCTGTAGATGGGGAAATGGAGGCTCAGAGACATTAAGCCACTTTCCCAAGGTCACACAGCCGGACAGTGCTATGCCAGCTGAGCCTGCCGGGCCCTGCAGGCCACATGACCTGCGCAGTGGAGGCTGCCAGAGACTAAACCTTGCCTTCGAGGAGCGACAGATAAAGGAGCGAGGAAAGCGGCACTAATTAAGCATTTGAGTATAATTAAGCAAGATGTGCAAGGCAGTGCAGAGGGTAGTGAGGTGGGGTCTGTGCAGAGGCAGGAGGGCAGGCAGAGGGGCTCCCGGCCAGGCCACCCGCAGAGCCATCTCCCCGGGCCAGGCTCCAGGTGCCTGCCCCGTGCCCTGACTGAAGCCCTGGTGGTCCCCCAGGCCCCAGCACTTAGCGTTTCAGGACTTTTGACAATCAAGCCCCAGTCCAGGTACCCCTGGGCCCTCAGGTTGAGGATGTGGAAAATTCCGAGACTCCTTCCCACACAGCTTCCCCCCATCCCCGGGGCGCCGGGAGGCTGTGAGGCCTGCCTGGAACCCGCCTGCTGGGGCTCCTGGCCCTTGAGGCTGAGCGCTGGGAGGGCTGGGTCTCGTTCCTACATCTGCCCTGCACGGCGCCTGGAGGGCGGCGGAGCGGACCCTCAGTCAGCGTTTAGCGAATGAATCAGCGACCAGGCCGCTTCGAGGAAGAGAAGATGCGAGATGAGGCTGCAGAGAACGACACAGCCAGACCATGGAGGGCTTTGAACACTGGGGCCCAGGTCGCTTTGGGCAATAGGGAGCCACGGTGGGCTCCTGAGCAAGGGACTAGGAGGAAGATCCGCGTGGCAGCCTGGGCAGGAAGGAAGGACAGCAGTGCCGAGGCTGGTGTCAGGGAGGCCATCGGAGGAGTGGGGGTGAGCAACGCGGGCACTGACACTCGTGAATATCGGGGATTTTTAAGGGTGACTGCGATCACGTGTGGCTTTCAGCTGGTCACACACAGAAATGGGAAACGGCCCCGCCCCCCCAAGACAGAACTCGAGTGCATTGTTGGCATTAATGTCCTAGTCGCCGGTCCACCCTGAAACCCCCAGGCCAGCTGGTGCTCCGGGCTGTGCTTCCCAAAGCAGGTAACCGGGAGGAAAAGCATAACTTCCCCACAAAGAGAGGAAGGCGCCGAGAGAGCATCTGGGCTCCCATGAAACGCGGCCCGCAAAGCAGCCCACCAACGGGCAGCCAGGGCCGTGGAGCATTAAGGCAAGTCCTCCTGCGAAGCCACTTATTCAGCACAGAGCTCGCGCAGCCGATGTGCCGTATCCGTGATGAAGGGATAAGTCATCTGAAAACACACATAAATTATTCATTCCCCGCAAACGAGCAGCCTCTGGGTTCCTGCGGCAGCTGAAAGGCTCTGCGAATCCTATTAGCGACAGCGCTCAGCCGAGCAGACGCTGGATCCCGCCGCCGCCCGGTGTAGGCGGCTCTAGCCGGGAGCTGCCCACGCTGCGGTCCATTCCGCGTCCGCGGGTGAAAGAAGCCCGGCGCCACGTGGAGAATCACAGCCCTGCCGGCCTGGCCCAGGCGGCACGGGGCTCCTGGGCAGAGCATTTACACCGGAGGACCGGGTCCCAAGGAGCTGCCTTCCACACAGAGCCTCCGCAGGCCCCCACTCCGGGGTCTGCATCGTCCTACCACCACCCATCAGGACCCAAGCCTGGGGTCGGCCCGCTTGCTCGAATGCAGAGTCCCAGGCCCTGCCCCAGACCCCCTCTGGGGCTCAGTCCGCAGCACCGCATTTCCCACACACGCTGGAGCTGAGGCCACCAGGAGGACGTGCTGGAGTCCCTGAGTCACCCCCGGATCAACTGCAGCTCGGCCGGCCTCGCAGCCCTGGGCAGCCCTAGGTCAGGTTCTGGGCCTCTCGGGGCCCCATGTGCTCTGGGGGGCTCTTGGGAGGATGACAAGAAAGAACCTTTGCAAAGCAACTGTCACACACGAGTACTCCGACTCGCAGCTGGGTCTCTGCCCTCTCCGTGTTTGTATCTTTGATTCCAGCCTCTCAGCTCACTTCACAGCTGGGAAGAAAAGCCGCAGGGTTTTTGACTGCCAAGGCGGGGCTCGGCGCCACTATTTCCTCCGCCTAGAACACGCCCTCCGTCCCCACGGCCCCTTCCTCCGGGAAGACTCCCACTTCCCCCCAACGCCCCCCTCACTTTGAACACACTTTGCCGGGGCCGCTGCTCAGCGTCTGTAGCACAGGGGAGGGGCTGTGGACGGGACGCGGCCCGACCGCGGGGCCCACAGGCGGGCACAGAGCCGCGGGTCAGCCGGGCGGTGAAGCAGTGACCGCGTGAGAGGGGCGCCCCGCGGCCCACGGCACTCGTTCAGCTGAAAGCTGTCTCTCTGCAGACTTGTCCCGTGCGATGTGAGCGGGCGGGCTCTGTCTGTCCCTCCATCCCTGTCCTTGCAACGAGGGGTCTTCTGCAAGAACGCCACTTCTCACCTCTCTCCTTGGGGGGGAGGAGGGGGCTTATCTGACCTGGCTAAAGAAGCGACCTTCCAACCTCATTCCCCGAGCCCCGCTCCCCTCTCCCCTACTCTGCCCCGACAGCGGACGCCGGCAGTGGCTCTGCTGTCTGCCTACGATTGGGAAACAGTTTTAAGGGTGAGAGCAAGTAGCAGGAAGCTGATTCTGGCCACAGAGCAAGCTTGCCAATCCAGAACTACCAGCAAAAATAGGGTGTGTGTGTGTGTGTGTGTGTGTCTTTGTGTGTGTGTGTGTGTGTCTCTGTATGTGTGTCTGTGTGTGTGTGTCTGGAGACATTGTTGGTCATTATAACTGGGCGGCGGGGGTTGGCAGCGGGGGAGTCATCTACTGGCACCTGATGGGTAAAGGCACAGATGCTCCTAAACACCGCACAGTGCACAGGTCGCCCCACCACAAAGTCATGCAGCCCAAACTCCGCAGTGCGAGGGTGAGACCCTGACATAAACGCTGTCCCCTGTTGCTCATCACTTGGGTCCACCTCTCCACTGGTTTCAGAATCTAGTGGCCAGGGGTGTGCTCATGGAACCACACCCTCATCCCCAAATGCCGGGTCAAAGGCCCTGCAGGGCGCAGAGCCACCCCGCACCCACTGCTCTGGAATCGTGGCGACCACAGCCACGTTTTACACTCACCCTGCTCGGGGGCAGCGGGCAATGTTTTAGGAAGCCCGGCCCTCAAGGTAGTATGAGCCCCCATGAAGACCTGGGGGCTGCCTCTGTCCTGCACCAGCGGTGACCCAGGCCAACCAAGACGCCCAGGGGTTCCCACATTTGACCCTTCTCACAGGAGTGATGGGCTGGTCTCTGAGATGGAACAGAAGTCTCATTTATGCATCCTTTCACTCATTCAAAACACATTTAAATGAACACCTACTATGTGCCAGGCACTTTCCCAGGTGTTACAGATGCAACAGGGAACATGCGCAATTCTTGCTTTCAAGGAGCTCACTTAAGTGTCCCAGGAGATTATGGGGCAAAGTGACAAGTGCCATGAGGATAGTGAGTATAGGATTTGAGGGGGGCCGTGGTGAGACCTACAGCCCTATCTAAGGATCTGGGACGGCTTCTTGGAGGAGGTGACATCTAAATGGCAACCTGAAGGATGACTAAGAGTTAGCCATGCAGAGAATGAGGAAACGCAGAGGGGTGGGGTCTAGGGAGAAGCTTTTCCAAGGATTCCCAAGACACTCCCTCACCCAGTCAGTGGCAGTTGACACACCACAGGGTGGTGGGCGGCTGCAGTCAGGACCCCCAGCTCCCAGGTTAAAGGGACCTGAGAGGATCAGGTGGGGAGCCTTTGCCAGGAGCCCACAGGCTTGTGTCCAGCAGGGCTGTCCTGGGTGGAAGAAGCCCAGGGGCCAGTCATATTGAAGACACAAACAGCAGACACACATCCACCCCCACCCAGCCCACAGCAGTGCCCCTGCATAAATACCCTCCGGCCCCCCAAGGAGGCAGGCTGACCTCTGCCGGCCTGCCCACCACCTTCTCACCATCCCCAGGGCGCAGGACCCTGGTGTCCCTAGACCAAGCCAGCCTCGTGGCTAGACCAAGCCTTCCTGACTGAGAGCTGGATTTTTTTTTTTTAATTATAAATTTACTTTGGCAAAGGGAAACGCAGCCCACAGTTTCACAACCAGCTCTGCCTACACCTCTTCGGTGCTGTAGACATTTGTGCAGTTAAAATTGTGCCAAGGTTTTCTGCAGTGATGACAATTCCCGTCTGGACCTCCAGGTAGACCCGGCGCAGGGAGCCCACCTTCCCTTACAAGAGGGCCCCCTGGCTCCCGGAAGCTTCGCCCAGAGGACGCGGAGCCGGGCCTGCTCCGGACTCCAGCTCGGAGGCTGCAGTGCTGCCTGCGTGGACCAACCGGGAAGAGTCAGGATCCGCGTGTGCGCAGAAGCCTCCCACGGCTTTCCATTTTTTCTCAAACCTGCACGCTCATGAATGAACGAATCTGTACTAAACCGAAGTGCACAGCTTGTCTTTAACCCTGTTAAATTCATCCTATGTTCCGCTCATCCTTTCAACCCACCAGAGCTTCTGGAATTTCATAGCTCTCCAGTTTTGTACCCTCAGCCAATCTGATACACATGCCACATCTTATAAAGCGGTGGCTGAAAATGCAGATGCGGTCGGCAACCACCATCCCATCACTCAAGGCGTCTGGGGGTCGGGTCATTCGGCTGTCTGTGAGGCCACCTAACCATTGATATTCAGCGCCCGTCACCAGAGGCCCAGCTGCACAGCTGTCCTCTGATAGCCCAGGCCATCAAAAAGCAGGCGGGGTTGCGTGTCCTCACGTATGGCCACCCTCAGACCCGCCTCCCAGAGCCATCGACACCTCCCCTTCAATTAAGTCTCGCTGGGAAGCGGGGACTTCAGGTCTCATCTCTAGAATCGCTCGTTTGCTCGGGTGGACAATCGCAGGCCTGTGGGCTGGAGACCCAAACACGCTTCCAGTGGAGGGAAGCAGAGTGGTGCGGGGGGCAGGTCACAGGGTCGCATCCAGTGCCAACTCCCCACTCCGTCCCGATGCCCCCAGGAGGGTGCCAGGGGCACGAGGACCACCTTCCATGGAATGAGAAGGCTGGGCTGAACCATGTCCAAGTCCAAAACTTTGTGACTCTCCATTAAAAGTTTACAAAAACTGTTGCTGTAGTTGTTGTTGTTTCATTTTGTTTTGTTTGTGGCCGTGCCGCACGGCATGCGGGATCTTAGTTCCCTGACCAGAGATCGAACCCGCGCCCCCTGCGGTGGTAGCCCGGAGTCTCAACCACTGGACCGCCAGGGAAGTCCCTACAAAAACTTTTTAAGGACACAGGAAAATGGGCTGAAATGAGAGTAAATGGAAAAGGTGGGACGTGACACGAACGTTACATGACGTCAAGGACAACATAACGCTATGTCTCTTCACCTCTCTGTAAATAAATACTGACCAGAAGAGATGGCCCCAAATGTCAGCTGTGATGATCTCTGAACTGTCGGCCTGCGGATTGTATTTGCTTTCTTCTTTTGTTCATTTCTCGCCTTTTTTACAATGAGCATTTAACATATATAACCAGAGCAAAAATACTTTGAAGGACATGCTTCTCCACGACAGACGCCCAAAGGACAGCAAGCTGCCCCAGGCCCCGTACCCTGCGCCGTGCAGCACCCGCCTCTGGGGACAGGAGGTAAAACTGACAGCTGCAACTGCATCTCTCTGGCCCCCGTGGGCCTCAGAAATGTTAATGCTTCATGCAGACGAGTCCCACACCTCCCTTCAAGGCAGCCTTTTAAAAAAACCCAACGTGAGACTATACCTTCCTCCATTTTGCCTTGGGCAAGGCAGCTGCAGAGTCTTGACACTGGAACATGCCAGAGAATTCAGACAGCTGAAGGCATCCTCAGGATCCTACTATGTCAGAAATCCCATCGAGAGCCCGAATCCAAACAAGTTACCCCAAAAGGGCCAGTGTCACCCTGTCCTCTAACACCCATGCTGACAGGAGGACACGAGCCTGGAAATTACCACCTTGCCTCAACTAAGGCCTTCAGTCCAAAGGGAAGAGGCCTTCCCAGCCCCATACCTTCTGGCTCTGGCAGCCCTCCCTTCTCTGCACCTGCTCCAACGCCCCCTCCCATGCTGCCTTCCCTGCGCCTCGGCAGCTCGTGCCCCCAGGACGACTCTGAATGTTCATATATGTTTACGTGTTTACTTTTCCACACTGGGCCGATAGTTCTTCAGAACAGAACTCCCTAAGAACCTCTGTGTCTCAGTGCCAAACCCAGCACTTGGGTTGAATGGAAGACAGGAGAGAAGGAGAAAGCAGGCGGTTCTGTGCTTTGGTGAATAACCTTGGCCCCGGGCACCGCCCGGGGAGTTGCTCGTCTGCTGGGGAGACACTCAATGTGAGCAGGGAGGAAGGGCAGCTTCCAGGAGGGAGGACCTACGGGTGGGCTTGGAGGCAGACCGGGAGGAGTGGAGGGAACCGTGCCCAGGTGGGAGGGGGTCCTATGTGGCCAGGCACTCGGGTGCCAGCCAGGTAGTGGGTGAGGCCACTTAACCATCCCGGAGTCCACAGACTGGGAGACAAACGTATCAGCAAGCAGTATGGCAGTGACCGTCTACACACCTGTCCAGGTGACGCACCTCTACGTCTAAAGCAACGGAAACACAGAATAAATCCAGAGCGTCCAGCAACTCTGGACACACGAGGTACCGGGCTTTAGCTGGGGCTCAGCTCAGCCACCTCCCACTTGGCCATTCAGGGTGGATTCGGCCCCCGCTGCCCAGCTTCCCTCACGCCTCTCGACGGCACCTTCTAGAAGGACCAAGCACTGAACAGCAGGGTGTTAGTTTAACAAATCGTAGTGCACGCCGAGGAATGAAACAGTAACAAAGCCTGCAAAGTCGGGCCACACAGGGTGATTTTAATAAACAGAGTAACATTTTTCAATAAGTTATAATGTTAGGTCACAACACAGTATGTAAAAAATAGAGTCCCATTATGGTAAACTTTAATGAAACACGCATTTTGTGACATTCACGAGAGTAGGAACTCTAAGACATCGTGATCCGGGGCTGCCCTGCCGGGTGAGGAGGGTTTATTTCCTCACTCAGACTTTCGAGGTGGCCCCAAATTGCTCTCCTTGCCGCTCCTCCTGCCTGACGGGCCCACTCTCCCCCACTGGCTCTGGCACTGGCTCGGCCTGGACCACCCTCCTCGGCAGTGGTCCCCATACTTTGCTCCTATCACCTTCTTAATGAGGTCTGCCATCATGACTTGCCTAAAACTGCAAGACCCCCGCCAGCTTATCTCCACTCCCCATCACCTTGCTTAATCAATGCCTTCCCGTGGCGTGTCGCACCTGACACGTGATACGATTTACTCACCACGTTTATTAGTGGTCCCCCCCAAGAAATGTGCACCTCTTGAGGGAGGAAGCTTGTCATTTTATTTTTCAGGTGGATCCCCAGAGCCTAAAACAGTGCCTGGCACATAGCAGGCACTCAATAAACACCTGTTGAATGAGGTACGCACATGTATAACTTTTGTAACAAGGAAAAAACAACAGAATATTTAAATCCTTTTTCTTCATCATCTAGGTCAGTCATATTTCTCCTTAATGCTAGACCTGCTTTGTTGGCATTAAGAATGGGGTCTTTTTTTTTTTTTTTTAAAGTCAAGCCCTTTAAGGTATAATTCACATACTGTAAAATTCACTCATTTTAGGTATACGGTTCAGTGGGTTTTGACAAATGTGTATGGCTGTAAAACCACTGACATAATATTTTCAGCACAAGAATGGGATCTTTGAATATTATATGATAATAAGTGGTCGTGGCTGATATGAATATTTATCATCTTTCCAACTACTCTTCTGATTATTTTACTAATTGATAGTTTTCCAGTTGATTCCTTCATATTTTACCAGATACAAAAGAAGGGCAGAAAGGCAGCCAGCACGTGCTCAGTGCATAAGGGGTTGTTGTAGAGACTTTTTTTGGGTTTCATTTTCTCCTCCAACTCTCAGAGGGAGGTACTGTCCCCACCGTACATGGGGCAGCTAACTCTTCCAAGGTCACCCGGCTGCTAAGTAGACTATCTGGGGCTTAAATCCAGGTCAATTCTGATTTCAGAATTCACATTCGTCCCAACAAATAACGGTAGAGTTAATGTAATCACCACCACCAAGGACGTAGTTGTAATTTGTGTTCTTACTTCTGCGTCTTGTCTGACAGCTCTGTCTTGAGTTTCCTAAACGATATGAAATAGGAGTGGGGGTCATTCCCATTCTCTCTGCCACTGTGCTTTACCCGGATGGCTGCAACACACAACTCTGGACCTAAGAAAAGCCCCCAAGACCCCCTAAGACCAGCCCCAAGATGAGTAACAGGGTGTCCGGGCAGGAGAGGTTTCTTGTCAATACAGTGCTGCCTGGTGAATTCTACAGAGAACGAAACGTCGCTAAGTGAAAAAAACAGGTTTTCAAACAGTAGATGCGGGATGATCCCACGTATGAAATCAAATCTGTAGGATTATGGATCTGGGCAAGAGCATCCCGGGGTAGGATGTACACCAAAGTGTTGCCTCTGTGCTGGGATTAAGGGTAGGAATTCTCTCCCCTCCCCACACTGCTTTGTTTGTCTATGACTTTCTCATTTTTCTTCTCAAAAGACAGCTAACTAGGGAAGAGACCCCAGACCCGCTCTGGGCTCAGATCCCCCTGCAAAGACCACCCTTCTGAAGCCAGCCCATGGATTCTTCCATTGCACAGACATCAGCCTACCACCCCTCCCCCTCCCATCCCTCTAGTCAGTACTTTAAGGCGTCTATCCTGTGGCGAGTAGGTCAACGAAGCCCTGTCCCTTGGGCGTTCCCCCCAACCCATCCCGCCAGACAAGGTAACAGCAGACTGGTCCTCGCCGGGGATGACGGGGTTAGGACGCCATCTCTACGCTGCTTGGTGGGGGAGAAGGTCTGCCTGCCTCCTCTCTGTCCCAGCTCAGCTCCCAGGCCTTTCCAAGAGGCCGTCACAGAACCTCCCAGTCAAAAGCACTCTCTCTTTTCCACCCAAAACCCCCCTCTCCAGACCCCGCTCCTGCCTCACTTGGATCCCGTCACACGTTTCGTCTTTGAACTAGATGCACCCATGTCTGTCTCCACGCACGCTCCTAGGAGCCAGGCCTCACCCACACCCAGCACGGGCCTGGCAGTCACGGGGCCCTGGGAAGGCCAGCTCAGTTCAAACTGTGCCTCCGGTCTAGAGGGTCAGCCCCTCCGAGGGCAGGACAGGGCCCCATCTCTGCATCCTGTGCTCTATAAGAACTTGAAGAGACTGGCAGGACATGAAGAGCAAGGGTACAAATGAACTTATTTGTAACAAAACAGAAGTAGAGTCACAGATGTAGAAAACAAACTTATGGTTACCAAGGGATAAGGGGGGGAGGGATAAATTGGGAGATTGGGATTGACATGTACACACTGCTATATATAAAATAGATAACTAATAAGGACCTGCTGTATAGCACAGGGAACTCCATACTCAACACTCTGTAATGGCCTATATGGGAAAAGCATCTTAAAAAAAAAAAAAAGAGTGGATATATGTATATGTATAACTGATTCACTTTGCTGTACACCTGAAACTAACACAACATTGTAAAAAAAAAAAAATTAAAAACAAAAACATGAAGAGAAACAGCCCCCCAGGGCAATCTGTAAAGACCACAAGAACTGTCAGATGGGGGGGCAACAGGCAACCCTGGAAGGTAGGTGCCGATATTGCAATGAAAACAAAGACCAGAAGGGAGTACACAGAGGAGAGAGAGCCTGCTTTGGGAAGCTACCATCCGTGATTTTTTTTTTTTTTGCCCTGTATTCTGCCAACTATCTGATAGATTGTTACATAACTCTTCTAATTAAAGTAAGTGTGTTACATGGTCCGCTGTCCCCTGGGCTCTGGCGTTCTGCCCCAGTGACCTGAAGGTCGTGGCCCAGTGGCTCAGGGGAAGATCTAGGACACCCAGAAAGAAGAAAGGGAGGCGCAGGACTGTGGGGACGGGGACGGGGTGGGGGGCTGCTAGCTAAGCCAGCCAGGTCACCCTGAGCCCCGGACAGGGAAGCACGGATGTGGCCAGCTGGATTTTCCTGGAGGCCCAGGGGGAAAACAGACTGAAATGCATCAGAAAGGCAGCTGTGCAGGAGCCCAGGTGAGGCGGGGTGGGCGGTCTGGATTAGGAGTCCCCAGGGCCCTCTGGTTAGGAATGGGAACATCCGAATCTACTGGGGTAGGGGCGCCACTGGGCCACGCCAGGGCGCCCAGCTTCCCAAGGGCCTGTACCTGCCCGGCCCGGGGACCTTCCTGGTTCCAGAGGCTGGGGGCCAGGTGGGAGGAGAGTCTGCTTCCCAAGGCTGGTGGGAGATCTGAATGAGAAGGAGGCCTCAGATCTGAGGGGGTCAGCTCTGGTCCCCTGCAGGAAGGAGCCAGCCCAGGACCGCAGAGGCTGCACCCAGAAACAAAGCTGTGATATGTGACTCAGCCTGAGCCCGGGACTCAGAGCGCTGAAGACGGGGGACACCCTCCAGCCGCCCCGGAATCAAGGGACCTTTCGTCCTTGCCTTAGGATTCTGAAACATTAAAAACCCGCCAGATCCAGGGGCTTTTGTGTCTGATATCATCTGTCCTGAGATCTGCTCTGCCACCCAATCTCCGGTTTCTAGGAACATTCCTGTCACTTGTCACTTTAGATCACATTAAATTTTAATTTTTCTATTATCAAGTCAAATGATAACGATGCCACGTCGAGGCCTCCGCCCTCCTCATGTCTTATTCACGGAGAAGCAGCAGTGTCTTCAAGGAGAACGTGTGGGAGGCCCGGTTCCGCCCCTCCCAGGACAAGCCCTGCTGCTCTGGGCCTCAGTTTCCCGCCTGCCTCCCATCCAGTCCGGGGATCTTGCCCACCCGCCTCCCCCGGCCCACAGGCCATTCTCTTTCCTGAAGCAACATCGGCGCTCAGACCTGCCAGCCTCACGGGTGTGGAACATGCCTGTGGCTCTGAGCCCCCGACGTCACACCTGTTCAAAACCGTCCCACCTGTGGGGTAAGGCCAGCGTGGGGACAGTGAGGCGGGGGGGCCCTGAGTGCTGATCCGCTCACTCGGGAGGGCGCTGAAGGATGAGAGGTGGGGAGAGGGGTCCAGGAAGCTTCCAGAGGCCACAGGGGGCTGGTCGCCTTCTCCAGGATCAGCCTCAGCTTCCGGGCCAGGGAGTGTGGGCCCCCGCTGCCCCAGTGGCAGTGCCCGTGACACTGTGTCACATCTATGCTCCCCTGCCCGTCTCCCCGCCCAACCGGGGGCTCCCGGGCATCAAGCCTCACCCGGCGGGTACCCCCCGCATGGAATACAGTGTCTGGAACACAATAGGGGCTTAATAATTGAAGGAGGGTGGGAAGTGGGCGCTCGACACACTCAGGCAGAACCAAACTGGGCCCCAAAGAAGCACCTCTCGGGAGATTCTGCTCCCTCACCTGAGCCGCGCAACCCACGGCGCCACCCGGCTCCCGTACGCGGCTCATGCCACAGAAAGGCAACCTTTCAGATCTTTAGCCCCAGTTGAAGAATGATCAGAAACAGAGATGAAGCCAAAGTGAGAGCAGAACCGGCTGGTGAAACCAGACTGACCTCCGTTCACCCAACAGCCAACAGTTAAGCAATGCAGTTCTCGGGCTTTTATGCAAGAGAAAGAAGGCCCTCGAGGTGTATTCCGTCATCTTCAAACTCATCAGGCAGAGGAAACGAGGGATGTGAAGCCGCCTTTAGAGGACGAGAGAGCCGTCCAAAGTGCAGCAGACCCAGTCACGGCCCGAGGAGAGGGCGGCCAGGCCTGCGGACCGTAGTCTCCCCGCCACCCACGTTGGCTTCCTGAACAGGACCGGGGCCAACCCGGCCCGGAGCCCCAGGACAGCCAAGTGTGCGGGGCCCCGCTCGGCTCAGACGCGATCCAACCCCACCCCCCGAGGCTAGCACTTCCTCTTCCTGCCAGCATCCACCTAACTGTTCCTCGGAGAGACAGTCCGGTTCTGCACACAAGGGCCTAGCTAGAGCTTCCCCAGCTGGGGACAAACTCACAAAACAGGCCAAAATCCTAACCCCAAAGTCCCCTGTGTGCGCGCACACACACACACACAGACCAAATTCCGTGCATGCAGCCATGGACACAACGGGTGCACACACACACGTGCTGCTTCTCGGTCCTCCACCCCATGCCCCACCCCCTCTAGGACTGCTGGGAACTGGGCTGCAAGAAAATTAAGCCGGAGGCGTTGGGATGGGGAAGTAGTGGCTACTAAGGCGAAGGGGAGATTCAAGAGAGAAAGAAAAGGGCTCCCAGATTTATTTAGCTACCTCCACTGGGGCCCCGCCAAGGATAAGCTTGGGCTGCCCTGGGCAGGATGCCAAACACAGTACCTGAGTCCCCACCAGCCCTGGGGCCTAACCCAGTCATTTCTTGAAGGTAAGTGGACCAGGTACGGCCTGCACGTAGAGATAAGGGCTGTATACAGAAGGAGAAAGTTGGTTTTTCCTGAATGTTAAGAAGCATATTTCAAGGGGTGGAAAGGTTTCAAGGACACACTGGGAGTGGCCTAGTGAGGCCAGAGCCTTTCCTTTTTTCAAAATCCTAAGTTGAACTTCTTAAAGTATAACTAATTCCGGTCTGGTTGAATTCACGCTGCTTTTTAGCTCAGGTGCAGCTTTCCCTGGTGGATCCAAACACAATGTATATTATTTGATTAAGAGGGAATCAAGGGACTTCCCTGGCAGTCCAGTGGTTAAGATTCCATGCGCTCCCACTGCAGGGGGGCACAGGTTTGATTCCTGGTCGGGGAACAAAGATCCCCCGTGCAAGCCACACAGCGCAGCCAAAACCAAAACCAAAACAGCAACAACAAACAACAGAAGAGGGAACCAAATAGGTGACAGTTGCCAACAAAGTTGGCTGGCTTAACTGCCACCTCCTCCAGGGATCCCCTCCCAGCTCTCCCACTGCAGCCACCATCACGGGAGTTGTATCAGGGCCACCGTGAGGACACGCCCTCTGTCCAGAGAGTCCCTGGGGGCAGGGGCGGGTCCTGCAGTGCTTGAACTTGCTCCTCATCCAAAGGAGCTGAACCAGAAAGCACCAGGAGGCCCACACGCACTGCTGGTTAAAACGACCGCAACAAGACATGTTTTATCAACCAGCTCCCTGCCTTGCGCTGGCCCCATTCTCATTTCTTAGGCAGGGCTCGGTTACATTCCCTCGGGCCTACTCCCGGCACTGGGCCCGGGGCCCTACGTGGGAGACGAAAACGGAGGCCCAGCCATGGGCCTGGCCCCCGTGCAGCCTGACCCTACTCCCAAGATCACCCGAGCAAGAGGGTCCAGCTGACGTCCACACGGCAACAGCACGGAGGGAAGGGCCATGGCAGAGCAGAGGGGAAGGAGGGGACGGGAGATGGCAGCGGGCTGAGGGCTGTCCTTTCTGGATCGGAGACTCTCTCCTCTGAAGTTCCTTAGGAAAACTCGCTTCTTCCTGGACACACCGGGGTCTAAATCTGCTTCCTGTCTCACCGCTGGGAGGGCCTCCACGGCTCCCACCTCTCTGCAGCAGCAGACACCTTGGGACTCACACCCTGGATGGGGGCCGGCCAGGGGCCCAGCTCAGCTCCACGCAGAATCCAGACAGGCGCACGGGGCAAGTGCCTACACTCGCCCGGTCCCCAGACTCCCGGCCAGAAGGCAGGAAGGCAGATGGCCCTGCAGGGCCAAGAAGGGCACCCCGAGACCTCTACAGGGTCTCCTGATACCGTGAGGCCGGAAAACCCCACAGAGAATTTCCCAAGGGGTGAAGGAAGGAACAGCCAGCCACGAGGGCTGCCGGGGCCCGTGGGACGTGGGACCCCGAGGTAACAACCCCAAAGAGGCAAGGTGAGGCACAGAAATCAGGCCGCAGGTATTCTGTGACTCTCCAGGGCACAGGGGGACATCTCCCTCTCCCTGATCCCACAGAGCCGGAGCGACATCCCTCTGCTGTAGCGGCCATCCTGAAGCGGCATCTGTAGCTGGTTGGGTGCTAGGCAAGTTCGGCCACGTGGGCCAGGCGGGGCAGCCGGGTGCCGGGTGGCACTCAGGGTGGGTCTGGGTCCTACCTGGAGGCGGCCTCACGCTTTCCCCAACCCCCAGAAAAGGCCACAGGCCACCACCAGCTTCGGAGACGCGCTTTGGGGAAAATGCAGTCATTGTGGCATTCCTCTGCTGTCTCTCCCCACTCGGGATAGATGATGGCTAAGAAAACGAAGCCAGTTGTGGCAATGACTTCCAACAGATGTAATCAAATTATCTATTCCTGGATTCTGCAAGTACTGAAACGTCGTAATTCAATTTCTGAAGTGTCATTTGGAGCTGCTGGTGCAGGCGACGGGGAAGCTCGGGAATCACGCATCGTTCAGGCCCAAACACACCTGTGTGACCCGGAGCTGCGGTGCCCGGCGCCTGTGCTGGGGGCCGGCCGAGGATGCCACAGGGGTGGGGGGCAGGTGGCGGCAACTGAGAGTCTGGGAGGTGTGCTGCAGAGCAACGAGGACGTGACACACTGAGCTTGAGGACAGATGCACCCACCGCACCGGGGGAGTCGGAAGGCTCCCAAGGGAGGTCCCCAGCGGTCAGCAAAGCTCCACTGACCCCAGGATTAAATGCCAGGCCGGCACTGGGGACAGAGAGGAGAGGGACCTGCCCTGCCCTCAGGGGGCTCCAGTCCAGGGACTGCGGATGCACACCTGTGGGCACACACACGCTGACACCCACGCACACACATGCACTCGCAAAGTCCCAGGGCAGGCAGTAAGGACCACATGACAAATGAGGACCCCAGGCAGCACGGGGGTCCAGGGCAGACCTACCCCCAGCACCAGGCTCACTGTGACAATTCCAAGGTTTCCATGGGGGCTGTGGACTGCGGAATGGGATGAGAGTTTTTCTGGCACTTTGACAAACTTATACTGAGAAGCCTAAAATATATATATCTAAACCAACATGTGGGATTATAGTGATTATTATTATTATTTCACATATTTACTGGTTTCCTTCTAAAGTTTATGAATTTTCCATAAGAGGGTATTAAAATTTTAGTTTAAAAAATGCCAGCAAAGTGCCCCCAGATACAACGCCACTATCTGCCCACCTCCACAGATTAAATATCTCATATAAGTGCCAGCATGTGCAGGGACAAAGTTCTCCTCAAGGACCAGGCAGGTGACAAGAGACTGGAGAGACAACTGGAAATAGCAAGGCAGAAACATCTCCTTCCACCCAATGCGACTCGGGGGTCGTGCTCCTGATGGGCTCCTCTCCCAAGAGGCAGGGCCAGAACGACTGCGTGTGGCTCCAGGCCCCTCTCGCCTGGTAAAAGCCCCCATCCTCACACTGAGGGTCCGGCGTCTGCCCTGCAGCACTGTCCCCCCGAAAGTCCTGACTCCGTCCCCTGCGTTAGATCAATTGGGGTTCCTGCAGCTCTAGCATCCCTGACCTAACAGCCGAACCACTGGTGCTGTCACCGAGTGCCGAGGGCTCCCTGTGCCCATGGCTAGAGGCTCAGAGATGCACAGGCAGAGTGTCTACACCAGGGGGTAGAAACCAGGACAGCACACAGTTCGGCAGACGGGCGGGGCGGGCATCAGAGGCTCCCAGAGGTAATGGTGGAGCCACTGAGGTGGGAGGCTGAGGCTACGATGGGCCGGGGAGGCGGGAGGCGTCAGACCAGGAGGGGCCAGGTGCCGTGAGCTAGGGATGCTGGTTCCCCCGGTGCCAGACAGATGTGCGCTGGGAAAACCAGATCTTTAACTGAATTTGAGATTTTGCTATTTATAGGAATGCAGCAGTGAGCGCCTCTGGCGCACAAGGCATCCCTCCGTGGTTAACATTCCAGTCCGACTGGAGCTCAGTGGGAGGGCCCGCAGGACACGGGTGGTGGAGACTCGCACCCAGCAGGCGAGACGGTGAGAGGAGTGGGTTCCAGAAAGCAGAAGACCCGGGTCTGGTCCAGACGGACGGCTCGGTGTGCTGCTCACCCTCATCTGCTCAGAGCCTCGTGAGGTCAGGACAAAGCGCACCTCACTCAGATGAGCGCGTGTCAGCTGCAGGCCTGGCATCTGTTAGTGGCTGTCATGACTGTCCCACCTCAGCAGCTAAGGCAGGCAGAGGCGCCTGTGGGGTTGCGACGGGCACGTCATGATGCAGGATGCAGGAGGGGTGAGGGGGAACCATCCCAGACCAGGTGGGAAGGCAAGCGATGGCTCCTGGTTGCGGCCTCCAGAAACAGCCATCCCTGGGGAAGACCTGCTGTCCCTCCCAGGCCGGAGTCCAGTTCCACTCCACACCCCCTTCCAACTCCGGGCTGGCGGTCCACACGGCAGACACCTCACCCATCCGCCTCGCTGCTGGAAGGGGCACTTGTTTCCAAGAACATGTCTAGAGTTGGGGCTTCGGCTCTGGAAAGTACCCTCAACACACACACACACACGCACGCACGCACGCACACACACACACGCACGCACGCACACACACACGAGGGCCTGGAGCAGGTGCCTGGTGAGGGTGTCCACTGAAATAACCAAGACCTTACTGTCCTAGAACATCATTCCACAGGGGCAAAAGCAGGGTCAGAGGATCTGAGTTCTAGTCCCAAAGGCCACTCTCCTCCAGGAGGCCCGTCACAACCAGGTACCTTCTCTGCGGGGATGTCCCACCGCCCAGTGCCTGCACCCCCTCTGCACCCCAAATCACCCTGCCCTGCTCACCACTTAGCAGGCCCACTGAAGGCCACCACTCCCTGGGCGCTGAACGCCTTCTACACGGCAGGCGATCGTGACCTAGAATGGCGGTGTGGTATCTCCGCCTTACAGAATAAACCCCAAGGCTCAGGAATGGGGAATAGCTGACCCAAGGGCACAGCCTCATCTGAACCACATCCTGGCTCCGGGCCAGGGGCACTCACACCTTGGCTGACCTAAGAGCCACCTAAGGAGCTGGTTTAAAATGTGGATTCCTGGCCCCACCCTGGAGATTCTGATCAGTAGCTCTGGGAGGACCCAGGAGTCTCACCTTCCCCTGCCAGCTCCCCGGTGTTTCTGAGGGAAAGTGGGTCACGCCTTCCAGAAACACAGCGATGGCCCAGAACCTCTCATAGAACTGAAATGCCACACATAAAACGTATGGGAGTGAGTACGTATTGACACGGCCAAGTTTGGGGGCAGCAGAAATGGAGGTGATGGAGGGGAAACCTCCACCCACCCACACTGGAGGGTGCACTGCTCGCTTCACATTGCCGAGCTCTCTGAGCCAAATGCTCTCCCTCCTTGCCATGGTGTCACGGTGACCTCAGAAAAATGGCTATCCTGCTGCTTGGCTCTTTACTGCATTTGTTTAAAAACAAAAAACAAACCAAAAAAACCCCCCAAACCCCCTCATCTTCAAGTCCTCTTCAAAAAAAAAAAAAAAAAAAAAATCAGACAGCATGGGCTAGAGAGAACGGTGCTGCAAGGCTGTGTGACTCTGGGAAAACCACTTTCCCTCTCTGGGCTGGAGATTCCCAGCCATACGGGAATCCCTAAGATCCCCAAGATCCGTCTCTGCTCAGGAATCACCTGACCTGATCCTTTCGATAATACAGGCCAGGGTTATCCTAAAGCCACCATTCAAAGGAGCCCCTTTATGGGGCGCTTCTATCTGACAGAGGACAAGTGTAGGCAGCGACCCCCTTCAGCGTGGGCGCCGGGGAAAGGCCGGGGCAGGTGCCATGTGGGTCCCCCCCTACCCCCCCCCCCGCATAAACAAGCGTGCATTTTGCACAGCCTCGGGGCCTGCAGCAGCAGAATGGGATCCTGTGTCTGCAGATAAGCACAGGGATTGCTATGTCCCCCTGACAGGCTGTCAACTAGCAGAAGCCTACAATAGCACACTGTGAAGGCCTGGGCCTCCTTCTGTCTCGGCGGCTCACCTTTCTTTCCAGAAGGAATGAAGGCTCATCTAAATAAGGAAGTAGAGGGACGAGCAGAAATGTTCCTTCCCTGTTCTTGCCACTCCCCGGATGTCTCTCTGCAGAAATAAACCCCCGAGAATGTCTGCCTGACCTGTCAGGGGAGCAGGACCCAGAGGCATTCGAAGTTCTGCCTGCTGTTACACTAGCCTCCCACAGGTGCTCTCCCCACCTGACGTCCAGGTGCCACCCACACACCTGCCCCGGGCTCTTCCCCAACCCCGGCCGCCTGAGACTGCCACCCTCCCCCAATGCCACCACTCAAGCTCTGACTGCTACTGCCTGCTCGCACCTGTGCTCCACTCTCCCCCATGACGCTGCATACAGCAAGTGCTCAGTATAGATTGGCTGGTTGAGAAACCCGTATTCAAGGTCAGCAGAGTCAAGTCGAACCAGCACCGAGGCCCTGCTCGACCACGTATTAGCTGCGTGACCTTGGGCGCATCACTTAACCTCTCTGAGTCTCAGTTTCCTCATTATGAAAGAGAGATGATATAACTCCAGTTCCTAGTGCTACTGTGAGAATCAAATTAGCTGACGTATATGAAAGCACTCAGCAAGCTTTCAAGAGCCATGGAAATGTTATTAATGTTTTTATCAAAAGACACAGTCACCATAACAGAGCCCAACCTTCTGATGTAAGAGAGTAACATTTACAACATAAGAAGGGCTGTAAGCATAATGTTAAGCATTACTGTTCACAGCTTAGGCAATCAGCTACAAAGTAACTGACGAATCGCCCATCTCAAGTCCCTAAATGTGACTGGTTTCACAAAACCAAATGAGGAGAGAGAAGTAAGATCCAGACAGCTGGGGTTGGCCCAGATCCTTTGCTGGGAGTTCTCCCTTCCAATAATTTGAAAGCAAGTAGGGTAACGGATTCAAATTTCAGAGACAGAGCAAAATGTGAGTTATTTTGTACACTTTCCTCACGAGATAATGGATGGAAAGTGAAACCAGCTTCTTCTCTCTCTGATTCCCCCACCCATCCACCACCGACTGAACTCCCCCATCACCTGGGAGCCTGTGACCATCAGATGCCCTGGGTGGCCACTCACACCGGGGTTTCCAGGGTACTCTCACCCATCCTGATCTAATATTTATAGAAATAGAGGCCCCGGCCAACAGGCCAGACAATGAGCTCCTTGAGAGCAGGGCCCACGTCTGGCCATCTTGTTCCCACATGGTCCCAGCACCTCGCAGCTGCACAGCACATGCAGGAGACAGGTTGTTGGCTAAGTAATGAAAAGTGTGACGGAAGGAAGAGAGAGAGAGAGAGAGAAGAGGGAAGTGGAGGGAGAGGCGAGATCCCGAAGACCATTCTGGACCGTGCACAAGGCTCAGCCCTCATACTAGGAAGACGGCTGTTTTCCCATCACAGGGGATTCATTTTCCAAAGGAAATTTTGATGAGATTTAGTTTTATTTTGTTTTTGCTTTCCATTGTTCAGTCTTTCATCAAACAGGGCAGTCAGATAGGGCCTCAGCTCACCCTTCCTGGAAGCCTAAGGATCGTCTCAATTTCCTGGACGAGGCGTCACGTCCCCGGAATCCCCTCCCCGCTCAGCGCGCTCTCCCCTGGCAGCCCCTTCCAGGGACGCCTCCCCGGCCCCCTGTACCCTAGGGGAGTCGGGCCTGCCCCCTTTAGCCCGCGCCCCCTCCATCAATGTGCTTGTGGGGTCTGACTGCCCTCGCGAGACTGGGAGCCTTTGCTAGTGACCAGCAGCCCCAACGCAAGGTCAGACAGGATGTCAGCGGAGGAATGAATGACAAACAAAGAGCAAGTGAGCGAAGGTGCTGTTCAGCCCTGACGCCAAACCAGAGGGCGATGCACAAGGAGGTGGAAAGCAAATTCAGGGTCTCTCGAGCTGGGGGAAGAAAGAGGACCCCGGCCTCCTCCGAAAGGGGTTTTCCGTGTGCATTACTGCATCCCTAAATACGGAAATAAAATCACCCACCACTGCTGGGAGCGCTGGACTCTGCCGGGGGGCGGGGCAGGGGGGCACCTCACTCAGGGTGGAGAGGAGCTGGCCCGACGTCAAGCCACGGTGTCACTGAAGTCAGGGTCCCGGGAGGAAGGGAACCGGGTGCTGTGGTTGGTCTGGGTTTGGAGAGTGAGGCCACCCACCACCCACCACCCAGCAGGCGTGGAAGCCCAGCGTGTTCATGGTTCAGAGACGTGGCTTTCTTGCCTCCGAGGCCCAGGTCTAGCCGGGAGGCTCCTCCTGCGGAGAGAGCCAGAGAGACGAGGCCCCCCTCGCCGTGGCTCAGGGCTCCCTTCGGGGCAGAGGGTGGGAGAAGGGCTCCCGGGCCAACTCTCTGACCTCGGTGCTGCCACGCAGGCTACGAGGATGGGGCAGGAGTGGGGAAGTCTGGGAACAAAGGCGCCTCGTTTCGGCTCCTTAGCTGCTGGCTGGCAGTCCCATGCCTGCGGGGACTACAAAGGAAAACAGATGCGGAGAAACCAGGTAAAAAGCAGGCCCACGGACGCCTGCAAAAGCACCAGACCGGGGGTGCCCACATCACCTGTGAGGCTCGACTCCAGCCGGAGGGCTGGGGCTGGGGGCGCCCTCGCTGGGCAGGCTGCCCCTCTGCCCACCGTATGGCCACTGCTGTGGTCGCCAGGAAGGTCTGAAGTAGGAGGAGGCTCTTCGGGTGGTTACACTACTGGTGCATTCTTGTTTCCCTCCTCAGACTTCCTATTAAAAAGGTAGGGCTTGACCCAGCTATCCTGACAACCCGACATTACATCTGTCCGTTTATAGAGCGGGACCAGAGTCATTGCAAGCAGGGCCATGTCCAGCCAGAAAGGCACTTCCTTCTCCCGGCAATTCACTGTGGACCAGGACAAAGGCTCCTCGGCCACATGAAAGGAAGCAGGCTGGGAGGAAGATGATGGGCAGGTGGTCAGAGCTAGCAGCCCTGGGGGGTGGGTACACCTGGGGAGGTGTGGCCGCTCCCCCCTCAGCCCCCACTGCTCCTTATGATTTCTCATCCCTGGTAAGAAAACGTCCTTTCTGCCCAAAGAAGTTGCTGCGATTTCATAACAGGATGACAGTTTCCTTACTGTTGCTGTCGGGGACGGGATTGTGTGTGGGAGAGAAACGTGATTTCTTGATTTCCTTCTCTAAACTGCAAATGGGGAAAACAACAGGAGTAAATAACATTGTTCTGAAAACACCTCGTGGGGAGGGAAGGTCGTGATGTTTAAAAGAACATTCTGGTTCCATGCTCAATTTAGGGTAATCTAATCATGATGCAAGTGGCATTTCTGCTCTTTCTAATACACTCCTTGGGGGAAACGCATCACCGGTGATGGTGGGAAACCAATCAGGGCAGAATTCTGCCGGTGCCAAGCCTCACAAGGGCCCGCTCCCTCCCACATTTCATCTGGTGTCGTTTACTGTGACCTGTTGCCGCCTCTCTGCCCACATCAGTGCCACAGAAGGTATGAGACTTGGGCCCTGCATCACACAGCTCACACCATGGATGAAGGAATAAGATAAGGAAGCGTTGCGAATTGATAAGGAAAACGCTCACATGGGAAAGAAGGAAACCTGAGATGGGGTACGCAGGACTCCCGGCTAGGCCAGGGTGTGGGGACTTCGTCATGTGGCCGTCACCTGCACGGCTCTCCCTCCTCCCCACCCCCGGCCACCCCCCAACTGCGTGTACCTTGCATGTACCCAGCACTCCTCCTCTATCCCACTCGGCCATCCGGACCTTTTATAAAAGGATGCAGTTGCCTGAATGGACGGCGTGGGCTCGTGGTAGGAACAGGAGGCCCACATCCCACAGGTGGAGAGCATGGCCATTTCAAACTGCTTTTTTGTCTGGCCGCATCACGCACTTTGTAGGATCTTAGTTCCCCAACCAGGGACTGAACCCAGGCCACGGCAATGAGAGCACCAAGTCCAAACCGCTGGACCGCCGGGGAATTCCCTTAAACAGCTTCAACGATGAGGATTTACAGCTAGGATTTGGGGGATGGGTAGCCAGTGAAGGTGTGAGCCCCCAAACATGGTCAGGCCTGAGGAGCTCACGGGAGCCCAGGGCAGGAGCTGGACCTGGGGGAGGCCGGGGGCAGGGCCCAGGACCCCACGGGATGTGCCTGGAGAATTAAGCTGAGGGCTTCTCAGTACATCGGCCGCTCACTTAGTGCCACCAACGCTGGAATGCTAACTGGGGTGCTCTTTCCTGCCAGCCAAGCCCCGGGTGGTGGGGCGATGGGGGCACGGGCTTGCTGTGAGGCGAGACAGACTTGGGTCCCCATCCTACCCAGTTACTTAGCCTTTCTGAGTGGCTGCAGGACAAAGGGGACAGTGTGTGTGACACCCGCACTGGGGCGCCCAGCACCGAGCAGCCTGTCTCCACCCCCTCCCCCAGTGTCTGGACCACCTGTCCCACCTCGAGCTTCCCCCTCAGCCTGTCCTTCGAGGTCTAATTCAAAGCCACCTCCCAGACCCTCAAGCTAGAAAGGGTCTCCGCCCTGGACTTGGGAGCTGTGTGTCCTTAAGCAGGTTACCTAACCTTGCTGGGTATCCATTTATGGATAAAACAGAGACAATAAAAATACATGGCTCACAGGGTTATTGCTGGGATCAGAAGACAAATGATTCGAATGAGTGAGTGAATACGCACAACAAACAAGCACGGGGGGCGGGGCGGGGGCATATCCTCATCAGGCTCCTCCCACGGGGGGCTCTGTCCCCTCACAGGCACGAGGCGATGGGGGGGGGGGGCACCAGGCAGCTCAGAAACCATGCTTCCCAAGGAGGCAAAAGGCCAGGGCATGAGTGAACCCAACGACACCGGCCTCTCCCCCAACGCCCTTCTCTGGACCTGCATCTCCACGTGTCTCTCCCCCGACGTTGTCTCTGCATGTCTTCCTCTGTGCATATCTTTCTCTCCCTATCTCTCCATCTCTGCCCAGCGTGTCTCTGCATCTCTCTCCCAGTCTGTTCCCCCTTCTTTGTGTCTTTCTCCATCTCCCTGTCTCCCTCCCCCGTGTCTCTCTCCCACTGTGCACATCTCTTTCTTTCTTTCATTCCGCGTGTCCGTGTGTGTGTCTCTCTCCATCTCTCCCCTCCTCTTGGTCTCCTTGCCTCCTTCTCTCTGCAGATCTGTATGTGTGTGTCTGTCTGTCTGTCTCTCTGTCTCTCTGCACCCCACCCCCGTCATCTCTCTCTCTCCACCTGTCTCCCCCGATGTGTGGAGAGCAAGGCAGGACCTCATCTGTGACCATGGACTCAGGCTTTGCACGGCATGTCTTCAGGCTGGTCTCTTGCCAGATATGAACAAGTATGTTTTGCCAAAAGGCTCACAAATCAGTACCATCCCACTCTGTACAAGTCCTGGGGTAAATTACTGTTACACGACTAATGTTCCCAGGGACAAGAACACACTTTCCAAGACAGAGCCCATTGCCTCAGCCAGGGACCCCCATGTCCAAATAAGAGAAAATAGGGACTGATTTCTGAGACTCTCATAGCAAGGCCTTGTGGGCCCCCTACACAGAGCCAAAAGAAACCTTAATAAGGTCTTTCTTTATCTATCTAGAAAAAAGTGTGTATGTCTACGTGGAGTTTTTTCTTCCAATGCCTTTGTAAAACTACCTTCTCACTCTCCTTGACCCCTGGGCAGTAAGCAGATAAAGGAGGTCAAACAGTGATTGATCTTCCCAGCCATTTCTAGGGTGTCACCGCAAAAACCAACACAGACAGTCTCCAGGAAAGGTTGTCAGGACTGAACACCATTGTTGCCCCTCACTTACTGTTTAGCAATCAGTTGATTGTGTGGCTGTCCTGGAAAACTCTTATGCACCCTTCAAAGCCCAATTCAAAAGTCCTCTCTCTTTGCTGCCACTGCTCAGCCCAGGAACGTCCCACCCATTGTTCCCAGGGGGCCTTCAGAAGGCTGGGTGCACATGCCCCCTTTGCCTCCTGACCTTCTGCTAATCTGTGAGCTCCCAGGGCACAAGGTCACCATCTCCCTCATCATCTCCCTAGCAGCTAACACAGGGCCTGGCACCTGAAGGAAGCTCAGTGGACCTGTTACTCGAAGGACCTATGAGGAGGTGACCATAGTTTGCAAAACAAAGGTTGCTCCACAATTTTTCACAGTAGACCCTCCCATGGGGCTGCATATTTAGGATCAGACGCTTTTGGAAAAGCTGGGGCACTTGTACAATAAGCCCCCATCCATATCTTCCATCCCTGGAGCTTCTGGAAGAACCCAGAAAGAAGCAAAAAGGAGTCTTAAGTAGTTAGAACCCTGGTTCCTGCCTTGACAGTGTGGCACGACAGAAAGAATGTGAGATTCAAAGCCAAGAGACCTGGCCTTGAGTTCGCGCCTTGGCCTTGGGCTGAGCAATGAGCCTGGGAGCCTGGTTCACGCCTCCGTACAAGGACAAGGGCGCTTGTGGGATGCCCTGGTAAGTGAACGTGTAAGGTAGCTGGCCCTGACCCTGACCCTGGCCAGGCGGGCCGTGATTTCAGCCCAGAATTTCTGAGAAGAGATGGGAGGTTCTGTCTAAGTGAGCCACGGAGCAAAGTGGCCTCTTACCGTGACAGGGAAAACGAAGGCACAGGGCTGGGAGGATTGGGGGGTGGCTCCCAGAGGCCTTTTAGCTGCCTGACAGGTAGGAGGTCCTCAGAAACATTTGTGGAATGAAGAAAAGAGGGAGTGGACATAGGGAACTCACCTAGTGCACTGCGGTAACCTAAATGGGAGGGAAGTCCCAAAGGGAGGGGATATCTGTATGTGTATGGCTGATTCATCTTGTGCAGTGGAGGCTAACACAACATTGTAAAGCAACCATACTCCAATAACAATTCATCAGAAAATAAAAAAAAAAAAGGAGTGGAAGTGCGGGGCTGAAGGGCTGTGCACAGGGAAGAGGGAGCTGACCTCCGCTGGGCCCGAAGGGGCTGAAAATGAAGATCTGTGCGTCAGGCAAAGACAAATATTATATGATATCACTTATATGTGGAATCTAAAAAATAATACACACGAACTTATTTACAAAACAGAAACAGACTCACAGACATAGAAAACAAACTTAGGGTTACCAAAGGGGAAAGGGGGCGGGTAAAGGGATAAAGTAGGAATCTGGGATTAACAGATACACACTGCTATATATAAAATAAACAACAAGGTCCTACTGTATAGCACAGGGAACCATATTCAATTTATCTTGGAATAACCTATAATGGAAAACAATCTGAAAATATATATATATTATGCATATGTATATATAAAACTGAATCACTTTGCTGTACACCCAAAACTAACACAGTATTGTAAATCAACAATACTTCAATAAAAATAAATAAGGAAATAAAGAATAAAATAAAATAAAATGCCCCTTCTATTATCAAAGAATAATAATTGTAGTTGAGAATGTTTTATGTTCTTATTTGACAAAATTTAAAGTTAGAAACCCTATCTTGGCCCTAACTTAAAAAAAAATTTTTTTTTAACCAGTTCATAGAACCCTAAAGTCTGGGAGCCACTGCCCCTTCCTTGGGTCCTAAAAACTGACTTTCCCTCAGGCTGCTCTTGACCCCCAGAGCCTCGCCTCTCCAAGACCCACGTGAAGCACCTGTGTGACGCCCTGACCCCCTGCCAGCGCTGAGGGCAAAGCTGAGGTGGCTGCAGCCTCAGGCAGAGAGAGGCTGGGGGTACAGGGGACCTGCCTCACCGTGGATGTCACCCTGACCTCATCGTCCCAGGTCCCACACGCCTACATAGGCCCTTGCTGCTTCTCAAATCAATCTTCGAGGCCAACAGACATACTCCCCATATGACAGATGAGGAAACTGAGGTGCAGAAAGGCCAAGTGACCTCTCCAGGGTGCCCCAGCAAATGAATGGCAAGTCCTCACTGACTGACCACCAGCCCAGGGCAGTGGGGATTATCTCTGTCCTCATCTTAACCTGGTCAAGCAAACAACCTCCAACCACCCTGTCTCTGCAGAACTAACAAAGCATAATTTTCAAGAAAAGTCTTCGTTTTCAGTGACCAATTCAAATCAAAAAGCCTTACGTGTCTAACCTGCTCAGAATTTTTTAATGTCAAGAATGGAACCCGCCTACAAGAAAGAGTCTTGCAGTCTTTCTGACCAACTAGTAAGCTCTTTAAAGGCGGGTTCCATTCTTGACATTAAAAAAATCCCCACGTCTCCTTCCCCACCTCTCCCTGGAGGCCTGTGCTGGATGCTGTCAGCTCTCCTGACCCCTTGGCAGGAGACCAGACCAGGTCCCAGGCGACCCCAGAGGGCTACAGAGGAAGAGACGAGCCTGGGTCTTGCCCCAGCACACGTGACCTGTGCCAATGGAACCAAGTGATAGGGGATGAAGTCAACTGCTTCTCGGATAATTAATTTAGGTCCAGACAGCCCATTAAGAGAATAAGAGATTCAAGACTAGAATGGAGGGCTTCCCTGGTGGCGCAGCGGTTGGGAATCTGCCTGCCGGTGCAGGGGACACGGGTTCGAGCCCTGGTCTGGGAGGATCCCACGTGCCGCGGAGCAGCTGGGCCCGTGAGCCACAACTGCTGAGCCTGCGCGTCTGGAGCCTGTGCTCCGCAACAAGAGAGGCCGCGACGGTGAGGGGCCCGCGCACCGCGATGAAGAGTGGCCCCCGCTCGCCGCAGCTAGAGAAAGCCCTCGCACAGAGGCGAAGACCCAACGCAGCCAAAAATAAATATAAATAAATAAAAATTAAAAAAAAAAAAAAGACTAGAATGGAAAAGTTTTAGCTAATATGTGGGTGGGGATAAAGGTATAGTCTACCTTCTAAGAAAGGGCTTAAAGGGATCACGGAGGGGAAAGAGGAGGGTCCCAAGACCTCAAAAGGAACAGGATGCAGAAGAACCTCCCTCTGCTAGAAACCTGAGATGGGAGAAGAGGGAGGGGTCGGGCGGGGGTGGGCACGGATAGCAGCAGTGCTCCCGGTGTTTTGTTTTGCTTTTAAAATAACAGCTTGTTGAGATATAATCTACATACCATACAACTCACAAATTCCAAGCATATAATTTAACAGCTGCACAGAGTTGTGCAACCAACACTACAATCAATTTTAGAACGTTTTAAGAAATCCCTTACCTGTTAGCAGTCACGCCCCATTTCCCCCCAACCTCCCAACCCCAGCCCTAGGCAACCATGAATCTACTTTCTGTCTCCATATATTTGCCATTCTGGATATTTCACATAGATGAAATCACACAATACGCGGTCTTTCGTGACTCACTTCATTCACTCAGCAGACTGTTTTCAAACTCCATCTGTGTTGTAGCAGGAGTAGTGCTTCACTCCTTTTTATTGCCAAATAATATTCCATTGTATGGACACAGCACTTTTGTTTATCAGTTGATGGACATTTGAGTTCTTTCCACATTTATGTACAAGTTTTTGTGTGTATATAAGTTTTCACTTCTTTGGGGTATATACCCAGGAGCAGAATTGCTGCATCCTATAGCAACTCTCTGTTTAACCTTGTGAGGAACCACCCGACTGTCTTCCAAAGCAGCTGCACCATTTTCATTCCTACCAGCAGTGTATGAGGGGACCAATTTCTCCAAATCCTTGCCAACACTTGTACTGATCTGACTTTTTGATTCTAGAAATCTTAGTGGGTGTGAAGTGGAATCTCACTGTAGTTTTTTTCTGTTGTTGTTGTTTTTAATTAATTTATTTATTCATTGTTGGCTGAGTTGGGTCTTTGTTGCCACAGGCGGGCTTTCTCTAGTTGCAGTGAGTGGGGGCTACTCTTCGTTGCGGCACGCAGGCTTCTCATTGCGGTGGCTTTTCTTGTTGCGGAGCACGGGCTCTAGGCGCGGGGCCTTCAGTAGTTGTGGCACGGGACCTTCAGTAGTTGTGGTGCGTGGCCTTCAGTAGTTGTGGCTCGCGGGCTCCAGATCGCAGTTGAATATTTGGGGAAGATTGCTGTTAACTCAGGCACAGACAAAATAGGTGTATAATATTAGGGATGTATAAAAATCTGCAAGTATTGGGCACTTAGTTCCTACTTTACTTGATAGAAACAGAAACCAAGAATCACAGAAAATGTATTAAAGGATACTACAAAAAAGATAATGTGGACACCATCCAGTGGTAATCCAAGAAAGGCCTGGGCCTTAAATCAGATGATGGCACAATGAACACACGTTTTATGTTAAAATGAAATGTTTTACATTAAAATAAAATGCTCAAGGTATGCCTGTATTCTTTTTTTTTTTTCATTTTTATGATCCCTTCTTTAATAATCTTTTTAATTAAGCAACTTGTTGCCAGGGCTGATGGTAGCAGAAGAGGGCTTTTTCTGGACACAAATACACAATGGTTACCTGGGCAGGTGTGACAAGATGTCATTTTTTCCTCTCTCCTTTTTATCATCTAGTATTTTCAAGATGTTCTAATGAGTATGTATTGCTTTTATAGTAGAGAAAAATGTGTGATAAATTTTCCTTTTTAAGATTCAGATTCTATTACTTCCAGCCAGCAATGGGGAGAAATTCAGGACTGCCACACTGTCCGGGCCAGCACTGTCCCCGGTGGTGCCAACAAAGTGCCCCGGGGCTACACAGGTAAATAAGGAGGAGAAACAGAAAGGGAACAGCACGGAACCAACCAGGACTCCCTGACCGGAGTGTGCTGCTACTTTCACTGAGGGGTAATAAACACTGAAATAGATTCCTTACTTTGGTGGAAACTAAGATAGGCCTCTCCGCTAAGCATTTTGGGTCAGCAGTTGGAGAGGCAGGCTAGCTTTTGGAAATGAGACAAGGCTGCCAGATCAAAACAGGTTTGAGTAACATCACGCCATGTAAATCTGGATTTCCTGGGAGAAGGCCAGAATTCAGAGTATTTCTAAAGAAACACAAGGCTTCTGCTTTGATACATGCAAAATAAGTCAGTTAAGAGGTCCGTCTCACTGTATCTAAACTCCTCCACTGCTGATCTGGCTTCTACGTTCCCAGCACCATGCTGGGTTTACAGTAGGCATCTAACAATGGAATGAAAGAATGAATGATGCAGTGAAGAGTGGCTTATCAGGATACTGATGCTTCTGCTGCAGACCAGGGCTTCTGAAATGGCAGGGGCCATTGAAACGTGTCTTCCATCCTTCTGTTGCATAGCCACTCCTCACATTCTCATAATCACGCTTTCTTATGTTTGAAATACAGTCTGCTAAGCCAGGACCCCGACTGAATCCACGAAGACATGGAAATGAAGGGACTGGGGAACTGAAGGCAAGCCGATTCGGCCCGTGCTCTGTGCCAGGCACATAGTGGATCCCAGGGATATGAAGGAGGCCTCCGGGAATTCCCACCCTCACCCAGAGAGAGGCGATAACCCACGGGTGTTTAAATCCGTAGGGGACCAGGGGCCGGCAGAAGGACCCAGAGTCTCTGAGCTGGACTTGAAGGAAGGGACTGACACCGCCAAATCAGATCCTGGAACCCCAGGGTAGCAAGAGGCACTTCCGAATGAGGAGTGGAAAGTGTGGCCATTTGAAAACTGTTTTCCTCCCCTATCTCTGCCCCACCCCCGTCCCCACTGCCCCCCTACAGGTCACTACACCTGTGACTGGAGCTCAACCGGAACGACCATTATCAGCCACTGGGAGACACATTTTTTACCGAACATGAAACCACCGTGATCCAAGTCAGCCACCAGCTCGGGAGGAAGCTTCCCCCGGATGTGCCGGATCCCGGACCCCGTGAGGTTCGGCCACGGCCGAGCCTGGCACCGAGCAGGTGCTCAGAGGGGAAGGCTAGTGGGTCAAAGACCAAACCAGTGACCGTGTGAGCAAGTCCTCCTAAAGAGCAGGGCCCACCGCTCGGACCCCAGAGGCCAGATGGTCAGACACACTCGCTCTCGTGAGGTTGGCCCACATGGCAGGCTGAACTCATGTGACAAGCTTCCACCACCAGCCAGCACCTGGGGCAGGTGTTCCAGAGACGACTTCTGAAAGTGAATTCCAGTCGTACAACACTCGGGCTTATCTGGGAGCGCAGTGTCCCTTTGAGGATGAGAATGGTTCACACCACCCCCTTCCCCCCCACCCCCCTCGCCCCAAGCAAGTAAATACAAATCCCTCAGAAACTAGTCTGGGCGGTAGACGGGGTGTCAGGAGAGGGAGAGAGAAGGGGGAGGGAGGGGGAGGGCCAGCGTCTGCGTAGGGGGATATGGGGGCTTTAATAGACATGGAAAACGAAAGGCGAGGGAGAGAGAGAGTGACAGACTGGGTCATGTTCTCATTTTTCTACCGTCGTCCTGCAGATACAGAACTTTTAGTTCTGCTTTTGGTGACCATGCTGAACGCTCTCCCGGCACCTAATCAATGTAACTAAACACCTGTCTTGGGTCTGGGGTCCTCAGTTCAGTTGCCCAGTCAATGGGGGGGGGGGGAGACACTCAACTGATCGTTTACACCACCTGGCTTGCGACTTAAGACACAAACACCCTCAAGGGTATCTGGAGATGTGTTTTGTTTAACTGTCTCTAGAAGACAGAACTGCTTCCCTACCCGAAGAGGAAAAAAGCCTCTTGGTGGAGCGGGGTGGCGAACCAGGCAGACAAGGTGAGCACTGGGGGCTCCAAAGGCCGGTCCTAAATGAGGCACGAGGGCTGGGATGGGGTCGAGGACCGGCCGGGTGGGGCATCCCGGGACCAGGATTCCTCTGCCACATCCCAAAGCTTCCCGGCCTGGCCTCTGCGGGGCCAGACCAGCACCTCGGCAGCACTGCTGGAAACAAACACAGAGGAGGCCAGCAGTGCACCTTCACGGCCCCCCGTCCCCCGTGCCACCAGCACCCCGCCTCCTCTCGGAGAAAGGCACCCATGGAACAGAGCTGGTGCCCCACCAGGGGAGCTGTGGGCCCCTGTTCGGACCAAGGCAGGCCCAAAGACCCCAAGGCATCGCGCACACGTGAGCACACACTCACACATACACGCACCCATACACCCCCCTCGGGAGCACACTCAGACGTGCCCAGAGACTCACACTCCATTTATAAACTCAATTACTCCCCCTGGTTTGCGTACACAGACCATCTGTGTGCTCGAGCTACTGAGAAAATCTTCCCCCAAATGGCCAAATGTTCTCAGTGGTTGCCCCTTTGCAGGGAGGGGTATTACACATTATTAATTTGTTTTCTAGTTTCTTTATATTTTCTGAATATTCTACACTGAGCATGCACATATCACATTTATATTCAGAAGAAGTTCACGTATACAATTTTTAAAAGTCTTTCTAAGGCAAGTAGTAAGTAGCATCAAAGTAGGACACACTCAGATATTAATCTCATTTTGATTCACATAACAGCACTGAGCGTCTCCATGTTACAAAGGAACAAACCAAGGATGGGAAAATGGACAGAGCTGCCCAAGGTCACCCAGCTAGTGGATGGTATCTTACCGCTGGGAACAGGCTTCTCTGGTGTTTCCCAAAGACAGCAGAGTGAGCGAGCGAGACAGAGAGACGGACAAAGGAGAGAGAGAGAGAGAGAGACAGGGAGAGACAGCGCATTGAGAGGGGAGGGTGGAGGGTGGAGGGGACCGTGGCGTGCAAGAAACCCGTCTTACTCATTTGATTATAAAATATTTCTGAGCCACCAGATGGTATAATAGAGGCTGCAGATGCCCGATAGCTTTTCTACATTTCTCTGCACCGGGCTCCATTTCAGGGACCTGCAGAGTGATATCCAAGAAGTTATTCTGGACGCCATAAACACAATAACTGTACAATTTAAGAAACACTGTTCAATGCATCCGAGTAACAGATGTGCCTTCATTCCTGCTTCCCAGATAAACGGGCCTTTGGCTACCCCTAAGGCACCTGGGGGCACTCGGACAGGGGTGGCCCCTTCATGGCATGGCCGGCCGCCCGCCCAGGGATCTGGGCTCTGTTACATAATTAATCCTTGGCTCAGAGGAGCGGCACAGCCTTCACAGACAGCTCGACTCAGCGGTGATAGCCGCGGGGAGAGCGCACATCAAAGGCCACGTCTTCCTCGTCCTCCAAGATGAAAGCAGGGTTGAAGAGGTCACCGTAGCACTCAGTCTTCCGAGTGGCTTGTTCTGCCTTTCTTGTTCAGTGTTTAATAAGGGACCCCGCATCCCTGGTCCTTCAATAGCTCAAGAACCTAGTTTAAAAGCAACAGGTCAGGGCCCCATGCAGTCGGGCTACACAGCCCTCTGCTCTGCGCTGCTCGGTCTGCACTTCAAAGAGCTGGTGCGCTAAGGTTCTCAATAACCCAGGAAAAGCGTGATCCTCCTGGGGCGCGGGCCTGCCCAAGGCTCGCTCCGTAATTGCTTGCCTAGGAAGAGCTCGGCCGTGGGCCGTCTGTCCAGCCTCCAGGCTGAGCCCTCTGTCTTTCTTCTCTGGTCACTCTTTACCCCGCAGCCCCACCCCGAACAAGAGGACGGCAGAAGGACTTTATATGCCATGGGTGGCCCATCTAAACACCCCTCTGCAAGGACGTGCTTTGCGTCTGCCCTTCAAACTCAGTTCTGGTCGGTTCCACTGGGGTCTCTCTGAGCCGCATTGGCCACGCACAATCCAAGGTCTGCAGTCAAAGGCAGCTGCGGCTTGCAAACCCACGTACCAGAGGCCCCACCCTAAGCCCCTCCTCACCCTGAAAATGCTGCAGACTTCAAGGAGCCTCCAAATTCAGAAACGAAAGAAAGGATGACCCTGAGAATGGGAAGCGCTTACATGAAAGTCTGTGGGCAGATGCTAGGTTGGCTCACCTGCCCGCCCCCCCAGCATGGCCCACCATCCAAACACCCCCTACACACACACACACACACACACACCCAGGAGTCCTGGGGGAGATATGGTGCCATCAGTCCTTCACACCCTAGTGTGAATTACCACCAGGTTGCATTCATCCTGCCCCAGAAGGGAGCCACTACTCAGAGCACGGACCCTCTTAGCAGAGGGGTAGGGGAAGAAGGGATAAGTAATGAGTGAGGTGTGTTTTAAGGGGATGGGACGGGCCTCTGCGGTTGCCTTAGGGGAGAACAGGGGCAGGATGGGCACAGGAGGGGAAGGGGGTGCAAAGAGGAATGGAAAGGACCGAATGTTTCCCTTGTTTTAAAACTCTGCCAACCTCAGCTTGACTTTAGTTAGAAGAAGGAAACAGTCCTCCTCCTCCCTCCAGTCCCACGCAAGGCCCTGATCAGGAGCTGGCGGCCTCCAAAGCCTGTGCTTCCACCGCATGGCTCAGCCATGCCCTGGCTGGTATGTCGGCCTCCCCGTGAGGGGGACAGGGGACACTGCGGGGAGAGATGCAAACAGCCACTTACACGCCACAGCCTTGGATTCAGGCCACAGGACAGACAGACGGAGAGAATCCTCAAAGGCCAGGCTGGAACATTCTGGCCAGCCTGGAGGGCAGCCAGCCCACCCCAGGAACAGATTGTGCCTCTCCTTGCCCTGAGACAGAACCAAACTCAACCAGAGGGAGAACTGGAGGCACAGAAAGAGCTTAAACACATCTGGCTCTTTACGGCCCAGATGCCTTAGCACGTGCTGTTCCTGATGCCTGGAACGCACTCGCCCCAAATTCTTCCCAAGCCGAAGTCGAGCAACCCTAAAAGCCCAGGCTAGCAAATCACGTCCCCCCTCCCGCCTCTCCCAACCACTACCCCCTGCAGGGCTAATCAGTCCCTCCTGGAGCTCTCTGGGCACACTCGTCCCCGCGGGCTGTATTATTTATGTTCATCCTCCCCATCAGGCTGGAGGCCAGGGACTGCAGCGCTTTATCACCGTATCCCAGGAGCCGGAGCTGCCCGGCCTTGCACTCCAGGCGCCTGCGCAGAGAAGGCGGGGTGCCCCTTGGAGCCGAGCAGTGCAGCGTCCCCACCCCCAAGCTCATTCAGTGACGAGTCACTGATTACTCACCAGCGATAAAAAATCTGCCTTAAATCCTATAAAATCCCTATCTAAACGAAACAGCGCAACTCTGCAAGGAAGGACCCTTGAAACTCCACACTCCTGGATCTTTTCAAAATATTTGAATTTTCCCCAGGGTAATCAAAAAGGCGTTGCTTTAACACAGTCACATCCTTGCGGAAGCGCTGGGCCGTACCAGCTTCTGCTCTATCTGCGCTTCTCCCACGTACCCCGGGCGGTCTTACAACACAGCCTGAGCAGCCCTGGAATCACTTCCCGATTTTGTAAGGGCCAACAGTTCCCAGTTAGCTTTCCGAAGTCTGTGGGCAGCTTTCATGACTCTAGGGGAAAGTTTTGCTTAAAGGCCCAGCCCACACCCTGTGGTCACAACTGAACCTGATAGAGAAGCAGCCCTGTAGTTCAGTTTCTGCCACAATTTCCATTTTACATCTAGACCCTTGGGTTCAGCCTAGGTTTTAAGAAACTTTGCCCAGGACAGCCAATTTAAAGCACAACTCCGCTGAAAACCTCCCTCTAGATGCATTATATGGAGCATAGGTTAGTGGGCCGTCACGTAATTTATTTGGAATTTACTGCATATCCAATACAGTATCTGGAATTTATGACAGATGTTCTGGGGGGTGGGGGTGCTGGTGATTTAGCCCAGAGAAGAGAAGTCTGAGGGTTAACTGAATGAAATCATCTTGATTATAAGAGCCCTTTCTTACCCAGAGGAAAGTCAACAGGACAGGGCTTCCCTGGTGGTGCAGTGGTTGAGAATCTGCCTGCCAATGCAGGGGACACGGGTTTGAGCCCTGGTCTGGGAAGATCCCACATGCCGCGGAGCAACTGGGCCCGTGAGCCACAATTACTGAGCCTGCGCGTCTGGAGCCTGTGCTACGCAACAAGAGAGGCTGCGATAGTGAGAGGCCCGCGCACTGCGATGAAGAGTGGCCCCCGCTTGCCACAACTAGAGAAAGCCCTCACACAGAAATGAAGACCCAACACAGCCATAAAAATAAAAATAAAAAAAAAAAAAAAAAAAAAAAAAAGTCAACAGGACAGGGACACAGGGACAGGGGAGGAGGGGAGCTCTGGGCACTGAAGCCAGCCAGAGACAGAAACCTGCAGGGCCTGCAGGCTGCAGAGTTTCTTCTTAGAGGGTCTTCAGAGATCAGACTAAGTCCCAAAGGAAACTCCCCTGGTATCCAAAGTGACAGCACAAAAGCAAAGCTGTGGGAGTGACAAGCTTGGGGCTGGAACCCAGCTCTGCCACTTACAGACCTGGTGGCCCAGCCAGTTCAGCCCCCTGTGAGCCTGCATCCCCGTGGGACAAACGATGTCACCCCTCCAGGGACAGTCCCACACCCACTTACAGATGGCCTCGCAAAGTCACCACCTCTACTGTTGTAAGTGACATTCTGAGTTATCCAACATTAAAGAAACATTAATAACTAGAACATTTCTCTGCCAACCCTTAGCAGGATTGTGGTGCAGTTTTTAGCAACAGGCCCTATAACATAATCGCTATGCCTTACGTGGTCAGAGCAGCCTGGAGACCCACACGAGGAGCTCCAGGAATCAGTAAAGGAAGCATTAACAGCCTTCCTGTTCAGGTGAAGCAACTGGGCTCAGAGAGGTTAAGCCACTTCTGCAAGGCCACACAGCTGTTTGGAGGGCTACATTTCACACTCAGGTCTGTGTCTTGTTTCTGCTCTGGGGATGGCGAGGTGGGGATGGGGCTAGAAAGCAGGGCAGACGCACATGCCCCGCCCCCCACCATTTGATTCCCAAATTTCTGAGAGGTCACAGTATGAGAAACAAAGTGATGTCCGTGCCCACAGACTTTACCAGATCAACATAATCAAGTGAAACAACTTCATCCCAATGTCACGAAGCCCAGATTATCCAAGAATCCCCTGCATTTAGGGGCAGAAGGAAAATGTCTTCCTTCTTTAATCCCCAGCCTTTAATCTCCCACCTGTCAAGCCTGGATCTCTCAGGATAAGGAAAGGGGAGGGTATCAGCCAGGGTTGGGTGACGCAGGAGCCCCAGGCCCTCGACAGCTCTGGCAGTAGGAAGAACTGGTGTCAAGTAACCCCAGGAGGCCCACTGGCCCAGGGGACCTGTTCGCCAGTCTGGTTGCTAAGCCCCAGCATCCAGAAGACTAGCGAGCTGCCTCTGAGTCTTGCCATGTAACCTTGTACGCTCTGCACCACGATTTCCCTATCTGTAAAACACAGATAATAGCGCCTACCTCACGGTGTTATTGGTCTGTAAACGTTTTATTGTTAAAAAAAGAATTCCAATATATACAAGACAGAGAGACTAGTGTAATGAATGGTGGGTACACATCACCCAGCTTCAGATGCCCAACTTGCGACACATCTTGTCCCCTCTGTGCCACCACCACCGCTCCCTCCCCGGTGCTTCCTGGGAAACATCCCTGTCCATCGCTAGCTATCTCAGTAGGCCACAGGGGTGCTATGAGATCTAAAGAGATGGTACAAGTAAAGCACTCAGACACCGGGAGGGGGCACATAGTAAGAACTCAATAAACATTAGCTTGCACTTCTCCCCATTATTACATCAATGAGCCCACATGACCGCACTGCCACGGCTGGCACACTGAGCCGGGCACAGAGAAGGTGGCCAAACAATCACAGCCACCACTCCGTGAGCACCTGCCAGTGCCAAGCGAGACAAACATCACCCTGCTGAGTCTGCCCTTCAACCCTACGAAGTGGGAATTAT
Organism: Balaenoptera ricei; assembly: GCF_028023285.1. Classification (NCBI taxonomy): domain Eukaryota; kingdom Metazoa; phylum Chordata; class Mammalia; order Artiodactyla; family Balaenopteridae; genus Balaenoptera; species Balaenoptera ricei. The sequence continues at coordinate 95,809,192 of NC_082651.1, forward strand.
CCCCACTTTACAGCTGGGGAGACTGAGGCTCAAAAAGATTAAGCCATCTATTTTTTAAAATCACACAACTAACATCCAGGCCTGTCTGGTTCCAAAGTTCACACTCTGTTCCCTTATGTTGCCTCCCAGTAATTTGTCAAAATATTGTCCATTAATATTTGCTTGGTTTTGTTTTTAAAGTATACAATTCAGTGGTTTCTAGCATATTCATAAGGTTGTTCAGCCATCACCACCATCTAATTCAGCACAGTTCCATCGTCCCTTAAAAGAAACCCCACACTCTGGCTGTCACTTCCTGAGCCTCCTCACTCCTAGCCCTAGCAACCACTAATCTATTTTCTGTCTCTTTAGATTTGCCTATTCTGGCCATTTCATATAAAGAGTCGTACAATAATTGGCTTTTTGTGTCTGGCTTCCTTCACTGAGCATAATGTTTTCAAGGTTCATCCATGTTGAAGCCTGTGTCAGTACTTCATTCCTTTTTATGACTGAATAATATTCCACTGCATGGATATATCATGTTCTGTTTATCCATTCATCAGTTGAGGGACCTTTGAGTTGTTTCCACATTCGGGCGATTATGAATAACGCTGCTATGAACATTTGCGTACACGTTTTTGTGTGAACGTGTGTTTTCTATCCTCTGGGAATGGAACTGCTATGTCATATGGTAACTCTATGTCTAATTGTTTGAGGAATGCCAAATTGTTTTTCCAAAGCGCTACACCATTTTATACCCCTACTGGCAATGCCTCTATTTCTCCACATCTTCACCAACACTTGTTATCGTCCAGCTTTTTGATTCTAGCCATCGCGGCGGAGGCATCCATTTACATTATATGCATTTATAGTTCGTCCTAAACTTCTGTGAAATCTCATGGGTTCCTCAAGGCAACCACACAAAGTAGGCAGAGAAGACTTTTACATCTTACAGATGAGTAAACTGTAGGCTCAGAGGAAATGAATAACCTGACTGAAAGATGATAGAAGGTCACCTCCATCTCAAATAAGAAGCATGATTCTGAGCTCAGTTTCTCCTCTGCTCTAGAGACCAGCCAGACACTGGCAGCTCCACGAGGAAGAAGGACTCCCGCCGTTTATTATGGCCGCACTGTGAGGTTTACATAGATTTCAGCACCTCCACATCACTCAGACCAGTCCCCTTGGTCTAAAATGCACCGCTCCTAAGAAAAAGCCACCCTCCCCGATAAAGAATCATGTCTCTTCAGTTCTGCCCACTAAAAGGATTTATAATGCTCCTTTAACTTTTTCTAAAAATAGTAAATCCCCTCCCCAAATCCAGAGATGGTCAGTGATACAGATTAAGCCAATGCAGCAGGGGTGGCTCGTCCTCAGAGGGCAGGCTCTGCAGCGTCACCAGGGACACCACCAGGGCCTTCCTAAGCCCGGGTCTGGCCCAGGTGCTTCCTTCCCAGGGGACTGCACACCCAGCCACTGAGCGCGATTGGAAAGGGAGGTGGGGAGGTGGGGAGGAAAAGGCAGGTTGTGGGGAGGAAGGGAGCAAGGGAGCAAGGGGGTGGGTGGCAAGATTCTAGTCACAGCTTCCAAAGGCCATAATGGCAGAGAAAGAGCCCAGGACGGGGCTGGAATCAGGGCCTCTCATTACCAGCTGTGTAGACCTGAGCACATTTCTCAACCTCTCTGAGCCTCAGGTATCTCGTCTGTAAATAGCGATGAAACACCTGTAACACCAAACCTCCCAAGGTGGCTGTGAGAAGTAAATAAAATATGAAAGCAATTTGACAACTATCAAGCTAGATGAGTCATTATAGTCATGAGGGGGGAGGGGTGCAGTGAAGTATTTCCATGTAATAGTATTGTTTTCTTCTAAAAATGGTCATCAGGGGACTTCCCTGGTGGTCCAGTGGGTAAGACTCTGCGCTCCCAATGCAGGGGGCCTGGGTTCGATCCCTGATTGGGGAACTAGATCCCACACGCCACAACTAAGAGTTTGCATGCTGCAACAAAGATCCCATCTGCCACAACTAAGACCCAGTGCAGCCTAAATAAATAAGGGTATATTTTTTTAAATAAATAAATTTTAAAAAATAAAAATGGTCATCAGAACTGATAACTTGTAATTTCACAGCAGACATGCAGCAACAGATGAAACCTAGTAAACATAATAAATAGCAAAATCTTTACAAATGTGCATATTTCTAACCTAGCAACTCTACTTCTAAGAATCTATCCTCAGGCATAAACACACAAATTGGGCGGGGGGGTGGGTTACAGGAATGTTCATTATACCATGCGGTAAATTGTAATGTTCAAAACGCTCATTTGTCCCTCCCCCACAGCGAGGGGAGGGGGTACGGTGAGGTGGGCCACCCCACTGACATCAGGCCTGGCCATATGGTTTGCTTTAGCCAATGAAGTGTGAGGGGAACTGACACGTGCTACATGTCAATTCTCGATTCTGAGCAGAAGCTTAAAGAACCATCATGTTCCACCATCTTTTCTTCTTTGCCATGAGACCAGCAATGTCTCACATGAGGCTGCCCTGTCAGCCTGGATCCCAGAGGGACGAGGGCATCAAGCAGAGCCATAGCCAACAGGGATAGTCATGTAACTTGAGCAAGAAAGAAACCTATGATGCTGTAAACCATGGAGATTCGGGGGGGTCATTTGTTACCAGAACATAACTTAGCTGACTGACACACAGCCCTGTTCCTATTAATACAGAACTGTAAACAACCTAAATGGCCAGCTAAACAAATTCTATCTATCTATCTATCTATCTATCTATCTATCTATCTATCTATCTCCACAATGGAAGGCCAATAAAATGATGTAGACATTGGCATGGAAAAACGTTCTCAATATGTTAACTTTAAAAAAAGCAGAATTAAAAAAAAAAAGCAGAATATAAAATAACACTACTGACAAAGGATTAGTCTCTGAAATACAAAAATATCTATAAATCAATATGAAAAAGATAATTACCCAAAAAGGAATTGAGCAAAGGAAATGAACACACAGCATTCACAGCAGAGGAAACCAAAAAGGAAAATAAACATACTGAAGTGTTCAGCCTCGCTAGAACTCAAGAACATACAATTTTTAAAACAACCGTGTGATACTGTTTTACGCCCATCTGTCATGTTTACAGGTCTTTACAGAAGCATCAATCAAAGTAAGTGAAAATATGATCTTATTTTTGCTAAAGATATGCATTTCTATTACAAGTATATACAGGGCATCTATAAAGTCTGGACACAGAAGACAATCTTTTGTTCCCTCACAGGTTGAAGATGTTCCTGACCATGCTGTGTCTACCTGCCAATGTTTCCAGACCTCACGGACTCCTCTATGTAGACAGGAATAACTCTTGAGGGGTACACGACAGCATGCTAGCAAGAGTTGTGGGGGATTTTTTTCTTTCTTCTTTGCTTTTCTGTGTTTTCCAGTCTTACCCAGGAATTTTTGTGTGAAAAAAATAATTTCTTCAAAAATCAAGTCAAGCTCAAAAGCAAAATGGCCACAGGTGAACTCTGGACGTGTCAGCTTCCGGAGCACGAAGGAATTCCAGTTTACAGGGAACGTCTGGGGCAGAGGAAGGAATACACCTGCCTCCTTGAGAACACAGACTCTAGAAGCTCGTCCTAGGCGGTGCCCCGCCCCTGGGCATGGACAGGTGAAGGCGCACCTGACGTCAGGACCCTGGGGAGCTGCCTGGGAGGCTGCAGTGGCTCCCAGCCCCGGAGGGAAGGCTTCTCGTTGCCTGTGCTGAGGCCAGGAGGCTGCTGAGACCATCGTGCTGCCTCCCCTGACCTCCAAGGCAGAACCCTTCCCCCAGAGGGGTCACAGAGATTGGGGTCAGAAGGAGAAACGCCAAAGCCCCAAGCACAGGCACAAGTGTCTACAAGTAGTTATGACCACCTGATTTACGCTCCGCTCTGCTTCCCGAGCCTCAACAGTAAAAACACATTGCTTGTATCAGAGGGGAAAAAATAATCTTTAAAAAGAGAAGTAGCTTTGTCTGCATCCGCCCAAGAGGCTGATTAAAGACCAAGCCCACCATGACCCAGCTCATACCTGGACCTCTGCACCCCGCCTCTCCACCCCCAATTCACACCCCGCCCGGCCCCTCCTGGCTTCCCCTGCCTGGCCCAGTCAGCTTATGGAGAATCGCCCCACCCTTGATATCTGATCCCCCCAATCCCTGATCACGTTCCTCATCCCCCACCTTTGAGGTCCAAGTCCTCAACCTGCCTGTGGCAACAATCCCGTTAGGCCAGCTTAGCAAGATTCCCCCAACACTTGATGTGTCCTCTTAGTAATTTTCCATCCACTGACCCCTCGACCCTGCTCCTTGGCTATGAATTCCCACTTGTCATCGCTGTATTCTCCCCCGGTTTAACAGGGTCAACCCTTTTTCAATGGTCCTGAATAAAGTCTCCCTACCGTTTAGCAAATGTCAGGATAATTTGTAACAGCCCTCGGCCTGGCAGGGAGTACAGGGGCCACCCTGGGCAGAAGCTGCCCAAAGAAGGGGTGGTAGGATCAAAAAGGGACTTGCAGAGAACCACCGGTTGGTGGGGATGGGACAGTGGCTGGAGGGAAGGAGGGCAGTTCCAGAGAAAACAGAAAACTGTTGGGCACAGGGACTTAAACACACATTAAAAAAAAGTCAGAGAACATGATGAACTTCATGGTCCTGTAACGGAGTCTTTACTGGAATGAGATGGTAGATGCTTCGGAGTCCAGAGGAAATGAGAAGGGAAGGGAGGTGGGCTGGGGACGCAGTGAGAGGACGCGGGCTCTGGTCCAGCACTGCCTCCAAATGGGTGACCTTGGGCAAGTCACTTCCCCCTAGAACCACCCTCTGTCAGCTTCCACAGAAGTAAGAAGGGAGGCAGACGAGATAAGCAAACGAGTGTTTAGGAACCATGTCTCTGGGAGTCCGCGAAACAAGTGATTCTGCTCTCACGTCAGGGAGGACGGGCCTTCATCAGCCCCGGGGGGGTGGGACCCACTCCAGTTTGATGCCAGTGGCAGGACAAGGAAAATCCTAAAGACTGCAGCCTGTCTCCACGCACCGCGATGCAAATCAACACTCAGAGCTACACTGAGTTCAACAAGGCTAAAAGCCTCAAGGCCCTTCTTCAGAAAGCCCGCTACCACTCATCGGCAGGCTGCCGTCTCTCAGGTCTTGTGACGGGATGACAGTAGTGTCCTTCTCTCCCACCCGGTCAACTGGGGACCCTGCTCCCCAAAGCTGTGTTCAGGCCCCTAAAGTGCAGGCCACATCCGCCAGGCTGCAGGAAGGGGACAGCTGCGGCCCAAGGGTCGGTTATGCGGCCTGGAGCACGGCCACGAAGTGACCAGCGCGGGATGCTGTGGCCAGGACAGACGCTCACACGCAGGGCTCCCACCGGCCACATCGCAAGCTGCCCTTCCTCTCAGCCATCCTCACTTACCCGGTCTAGACAGCCACGGCAGTGCATAGGAACAGTGGGGACAGGCGCCCTGACCTTAGTGACCTCCAGTGAACGTACCTACAGTTTTTGACGGGATATGCTTTACGAGCCAAAGAAGGTGAGAGCACTGGGAAGGCCTTGGAGATTGCCTAGGTTAGTGTTTTCAAACATTCTGGCTAAGGATTTAAAAATGAAATCTTACCCAGAACCTCGATAAAATGCAGGTGCGGGGTGAAGGGGGGGGGTGGCAGGGCAGGCGGGGCGCTCACCGGGGCTCAGGCCCTCCCGTCCACCCTCCTGCACCCCCAGCTGCGGAGCAGGTAACGGCGACGGCCCAGCCCAACCCCCTACCTGGTGCCACGAGCGCAGGTGTGCGCCAAGTTATGGCTCAGCCAGCAATCGCAGGGCATGACATGACAACAGGCAACACGGGGCTCCCCCCGAGATGACAACAGGTGACACGGCTTCCCAAGTGAAATGACCACAGGTGACACAAGCCCCCCCAAGGGAAATGACAACAGGTGACAAGAGCCTTCCAAGTGAAAGGACAACAGGTGGCACAGGGCTCCCAGGGAAACAATGGCACATGACACAGGACTCCTAGTGAAATGATGACAGGTGACATGGGGCTCCTAGTGAGATGATGATAGGTACACACAGCTCCCAGTGAGATGACAGCAGGTGACACAAGCCTTGCCAAGGGCACGTCACCAGCACAGGCAGTAGCTCAGCCAGGGGCCACCACGGCATGGCCAATGTGGCCGGGCAAGTGATGGCGGCTTATTTATTTCCAAGTCCAAGAAGATCAGAAACACCAGGCCAGATGGGGAGGAAGGAGTAGCCGGAGAGGACACAGAGCCTGGAACAAGCGAGGAGAGGGACAAGGCACTAAACACGCAAGCTCACAAGGTGAACGGTCTCCTGCTCCCCGAGAACACACCTAACAAGGAAGGATGTCCAAGCCAGCCTTGAAAAAGTTCCTGGGAGTTCGCTTCCTACCCTGGAAAATCACTTCCTGCATCCATTTGTCCAACAAACATTTCCTGAGTGTCCCTGGGTTTGGGACAGTGCTCGGTGCCCCAAAGCACATGAAGGAGGCCTAGCCCAGTGCTTGAGGACTTGGACAGGAGGAAACGCAGGAGGGTGAAGGGCAGGATCCCCGGACCGCAGGAAGGGCACGTGCAAAGCCTAGGAAGCAGGAGAGGCTGCCCGTCCCACAGACGGCAGCCGCTCCTGAAGGCTGGGGCCAGGGGCACCTGCGGAGTGGCGGAGGGGTGGGCAGGAGCCCAGGAAGGACAAACCTGGACGCCAGGCAGTCCCCAGAGCTGGAGCTGCTCTCTGCAGATGACTGGCCTGTCTCCAAAGTGCAAATCAAGAGGGCGGAGCAGTCGTGTGTGGCTTCTTTTCTGTCACTCCTGCAGCTGGGAGACTAGGCAAGAGGCGTGGATGGAAGTGGAGGCGACCGGGGAATTGGGACCGCCTGGTCCACGGGAGGGACGAGGGACAGGCCAAGACAGCTGACTAGAGGGCGTGGATGGGAACGTGCTAGTGAGACAGAATCCACAGGGCTTCGAGCAGTGGTTCTCAAACTGTGGTTCCTGTATTGAAAACGCAAATTCGCAGGCCTGACAGAGCAGCTTCAGACTCCAAAAGGCTGGCGTGGGGCCCATGAATCTGCATCCTCAGGTAGAGGGTCAGGGTCCACGCTTTGAGGAACAGGCGTGGAAAGCGGCTGCGCTGCACATCAGTGAGAGAAGAGGGTCCAGCAGGAACCTAGACCCGGCATATAAGAGGCACTAAGGAAAGAGTCCTTTTCCTTTTCCATAGTTAGCACTGGCCACCACCTGCTGAGTGTGCTAAGCCCTTAAATGCATCATCCTTGAGATTAATCCCTTACCAACGGTATTAGGTGAACGCTATCATTCCCATGTGCTATAGGCTGAGTTACGTCCCCCAGATTCATACGCTGACAACCTCACCCCCAGGACCTCAGAATGTGACTGTATCCGGAGACAGGCTCTTTAAAGAGGTGATGAAGTTAGAAAGAGGTCATACGGGTGGACGTGATCCAATCTGACTAGTGTCCTTAGAAGAAGAGGTGATCAGGACACAGACACGCACAGAGGGGTGACCACGTGAGGACACAGTATGGAGGTGGTCATCCACAAGCCAAGGAGACAGCCCTCAGATGGAACCAACCCTGCTGACACCCTGATCTCAGACTTTCAGCCTCCGGAACTGTGAGGCCATCAATCTCTGTTATTTAAGCCTCCCACTCAGAGGGAACACTGAGAGTGGTGTGGTTAAGAAACGGACCCAGGACTTCCCTGGCGGTCCAGTGGTTAAGACTCTGCGCTTCCACCGCAGGGGGCATGGGTTCGATCCCTGGTCAGGGAACATTTATCATCTTTCCTCCTCAGCAGAAGGATCCACACTGGGACCATCAAGGCCTCACCGAGTCCCATTACAAGGCCCTCATCACACACTCAAAGATCACGGGACCACTCTGAACAGGAAAACACTTCTGGCTCGCCACAGAAACTGCACAAAGTCTTTAGTTTAAAAAGCAAAAGAACCAAGATTTAAATAACAGGAAATGTTCTGAGGGTGGGAGACCCTGCACGGCTCGGCTAACCCTGGAGCCAGACTCTTGGAACCGTCCGCCGATCCGTGCAGCCACAGCCTGTGCCCCCATGCAGACCAGGGGGGGCAGGGCCTATTGCTGCTGCTTTATCAGAAAAAGCGTGGCAAATCTGAGGCCTAGCTGATGGGGCCAGCATCACCTCAAACCCACTTTGTTAGAGGAATCTTCATCTCGGAGGAACTTCATGGTTCCTGCAGCTGGGAACCACGCCAGCCCAGCACCTACCTGGAGGCCAGGAATCTGGGCCTGGGTGGGTAGGGGGGTGGAAGCAGTGGGCCAGGATGGTGGGACGGGGGCTGTGCCTTGGAGGAAAGTGTGAAGTGACGCAGGAGAGACGGGTCTCACTGAGAGGCAGGTGTCGCCGGGCCACATCCATTCTGGAGGCTCTAAGGGAGAATCTGTTTCCTTGCCTTTTCCAGCTTCTACCAGCCACCCACATCTCTTGGCTCTTGGCCCCTTCCTCCATCTGCAAAGCCAGCAGCGGCGCTGCATTGCATCGCTGCCCATTCTTAAGTCACACTGCCATGGGACTGACAACAGCTGGGAAAGGCTCCTCCCTTTTAAGAGCTCGCCCCTGGTGGCACCGGGTCCACCCTGGTCATCCAGGACCCTGTCCGCGTGTCAAGATCCTCCATCTTAATCACATCGCAAAGCCCTTTAGCATGTAAGGTAACACAGTCATGGGACCCAGGGATTAAAATGTGGACTCCTTTCGGGGCCATTATCCTGCTGACCACAGGACTGCCAAGGAGCTGGATTCCACAAAGCTGGAGCCAACGGTTTCTAACTTCTGGGTGCATGAGCCCCCCAGGGCAGCTCACAGGCATTCTGAGGCTCACCCCTGGTGCCCCTGATGCAGGAGAGGTGGGACGAGGCCAGGAAGCTGCATTTAATAATCTTCCCTGACAACCCCTCATGGGCCAGAACATCTGTAGCAGACAGTATTCAGGTGGGGAAGTAACCCAAATGGTGGTCAACAAACCTTACCGAGCACCTGCTCCGTGCCAGGCACTGCTCCAGGCTGGAGTCAGACACCCCTGAGTTCCCATGCAGAGCTGTGACCCCTCGGAGAAGTTACTTAACCTCTCTGGGACTCTCACTGTCCTCCTCTGTGAAATGGGAGCCTCCCCAGCACCTGCCTACTGCAGAGAGTGCCTGAGGAGACAAAGAAGGCCACGCGTGGAGGCAAGTGCAGGCGCCCCTGGGCTGTCCCAGCCATCACACCAGGCCAGGCTGCCTCAGAACCACACGAACAAACGGCTTGAGGACAGAAATGGCTTCAACTGAAGTCTTTTTACACTTACTAAATGCAACAGGCCATTACAAATGAAGCTTCTGCTACATCAGTCAGGAAATGAAAAGTTACAGGTCTGGTGTAACCATAAATCACCCACTTGTGAATACATATATAGTAAGTCATTAGCGTTAATGCCATCTGCAGAGAGCGCTACCTAGAGAACCAAGTCCCGCGCAGTTCGGCTCTGAATAACACCATTCTCTCCCGGAATAAGACAGAGCTCGGGGCCAAAATTAAGCCCTGGCTGAAGGTGAGAGTACTCACACCCACAGATGACTCTGGTTAGTTGGTTCCTGTCCAGTCCCAAAACAAAAATAAATCAGAAAAAAACTTCTTGAGCCCCAACATTACCAAAATAACTAACAAGAATACAATAGCACTTTAATCACCACTAGCTCATAGAATCCTCATGACAGCCTTCCCCGGTCAGGATAATTTACACGTGAGGAAACGGAGGCTCAGAGCAGTTAAGGGACTTGCTTGGGTCTCACGGCGCCAAGAAGCAAAGAGCCGGCATCTAACCCATCACTGGCCGTTGCGTGGGCTCGAGAGAAGCAACTGACCCAGTCCCCCCGCCACCGGTGAGCTGCTTTACACATTTTGGGGTAACAGGATGGCTGTGCACGAAACGCACATTTGGAAATTGTGTCTCACATGATCTAGAAGAATACCAAAGTAGTTCCCCAACTCTTAGCCGTGGTTGTCAATCCCAGGAGTAGTGGGGAAGGTGAAGCCAGATTCCAGGTGGACGCAGGTGACAGGAGCCATTCCCCAAGCTGCACGGGGCTCTGGACCACAGGGAAGGAGGGCCCCGGCGCACATCCCAGATGGGCTCATCTCCGTGGAGGATGCGGCGGTGGAGAGGCTCTCGCTCTCTCTGCCTCTGAGATGTGTGGTCCACACGTCAAAGCAGGGCCAGCCCCGTGTGCTCTGGCCACCCAGACAGAGAGCTGGCTCCAGCTTGGGGAAGGAGGGCTTCCCAGAGGAGCTGACACCTGCCCTTGAGCCAAAGGGACAGCAGAGACAAACAGCTGGAGGCCGGAAGGGGAGGCGTTTGGGGGATGGTGACGGTCCAACGCAGCTGGACCCCAGGGTGCATCTGGGGCGAGAGGCCTCGGTAGCCAGCAGCCCAGGCTGGAAGCCGGGAGCATCTGTCAGAAAGCCCCGGCCAACCTCAAAGTGCGTGGGGAGAGGGCAAGGGGGGGCAAGGGCTCTATAAAAGACAGAAGATGTCTAGTGACACCACCCCAAGTCCTCCAAAGGGAGAAACCACATGTCTCATAAACTTATCAGCGCTGCCGCTGAGAAGGAAAGTGAGTGCCTCACGCAGGGCTCCACAGGCTTCAAGCCAGCCTCTCTCACACTCTCCCCTCTGATTCTCACCCTGACAGCGAGCTGGCCAGGCGGGTGGCCTTACCTAACCTCACAGGTGGGGACATTGAGGCTCGGGAGGCAGGGAGGCCGCACACACCAGGCCACTAACTCCCAGGCCAAGCATCCCGCCAGCACGACCTGACCCCCACCTCCACCCCCAAAGAGTGGCCGGTCAAGGTTTTGTTTGTTTGTTTAAATTTATTTATTTATTTATTTTTGGCTGCGTTGGGTCTTCGTTGCTGTATGCGGGCTTTCTCTAGTTGCGGTGAGTGGGGGCTACTCTTCCTGTGGTGCGCGGGCTTCTCATTGCGGTGGCTTCTCTTGTTGCGGAGCACGGGCTCTAGGCGCACAAGCTTCTGTAGTTGTGGTGCTCGGGCTCAGTAGTTGTGCCTCGCGGGCTCTAGAGCTCAGGCTCAGCAGTTGTGGTGCGCAGGCTCAGTAGCTGTGGCGCACGGGCTTAGTTGCTCCGCGGCACGTGGGATCTTCCCGGACCAGGGCTCGAACCCGTGTCCCCTGCACTGGCAGGTGGATTCTTAACCACTGCGCCACCAGGGAAGTCCCCGGACAAGGTTTTGAAAGCAGGACGAACCACAGGGCTCCCACCATCTGCTTTAAGAGACCAAGGATGCCAGACGGGGATGACGTGCCAGCCTCCTTCAACCCACATTGAAACCAGCACCCTCCCTTCTCAGTGACTTGCTGGGGCCGACCGGGCAGCATTCGCTCAGGCCCCATGGCCAGCAGCCTGGGAGGCAGGGAGACTCCCGCTGCACTTTGGGACTTCCGAAGCAACCCCAAGATTACGTGGCTAAGTTAACTCACCCGTACACCCCCCAACAGGCCTGGGAGCGAGGCTGTCCAGTGCCCCTGCTGTCTCTGTGCTTATTCTGTCCAGGATGCATTTGGGGAGCTCCCAGCAGGCGATGGGTGCGGGCACCGACGTGGAGTCCGGCCACCGCAGGCCCGTGGCAAAAGTCCAATCTCACCCCCTCTGAGTTCTCTGGGTCCTCACCTCACTTTCAGGCGGCTCTGCAGCAGGTTAAACGTTAGTGCAACAACCTGTCTCCTGCACAGAGTTTAAAAAAACCCCAGCTGCAGACGTAGAGAACAAACGTATGGATACCAAGGGGGAAGGGGGGGTGGTGAATTGGGAAATTGGGATTGACTTATATATACTATTGATACTATGTATAAATAGATAACTATGAGAACCTACTGTGTAGTACAGGGAACTCTACCCAGTGCTCTGTGGTGACCTAAACGAGAGGGAAATCCAAAAAAGAGGGGATATATGCATACATATAGCTGATTCACTTTGCTGTATGGTACAAACTAACACAACATTGTAAAGCAACTACACTCCAATAAAAAAACAAACCCAACTGCTTCATCATTTCCCAACAACCGCCCCCCAAGAGTGGGAAAAGGCCAGTCAGATCTCATTCAACAAGGACCCGGAGTGCAGCCCCAAGAAGGCACTAATTAGCCCTGATTTAGCCAGAGAGCAGGACCGCAGGGCAGGGACAGTGAGTCAGGCCAGCGGCACCTGAGCAATGGCTCCTGGGCCCGCCTCCAGCCAGGAGAGCAGATGTTTAATGCGCACTTTTCTGACTCGTGACGTCCTAAAACCGCGCAGCACGAGGAAGCTTCTCTGCAGGACACCCCAAAAGAAACATCATGGCAGCTCTGGGCCTGGAGCTGGGGACTGAGGCCTGCAGCCTGATGCTGACGAGGGAGGCTCCTTGGGCCCCACTCCGAGCCACTCTCTGCAGAAACGGGTGCAGGGCAAGGCCGAGTAGCCTGGGCCTCCGGGGCTCCATGGGGGCAGCCCACCCCAGCACCTGGGAGCCTGCACCAATCCTGGCCCAGCCACCTGGAGCCTGAGAGATCGGACAAGCCACGCACCGAGTCCCGATGTCCTCATCTAGAAAACAACGGTGGCCCCAGAGAAAAACCCCTGAGAAAATGTGATTATCGCAGGCGATGGGTTAAAAGCACTGAGTTCAACCCAACAACTGCCCTCACCCTCCACACACACACACACACACACACACACACACACACACACACCCCAGAACAAACAACAGGGCAGCTATTCACTGGCCATGATGATAAAGGACTCCATTTTCACCAAAGGTCAGTTAGACAGGTGAGGCGGGAGCAGCAACGGTTTTTTCACCTTCCCTCGCCTCTGTTACTCACATTTCCCCAAAAGGGAAGCTGAAAACCAGCAGGGCCAACGAGAAATCCCAAAACTTAATGCGGTGGTTTCTGAGAAGCGCTGAATGGCGGTGTTACACTCAAAGCTGTGGAGGGGCCGTCCCTACAGCGAGGAAACTGAAGCAGAAAGACGGTGACTTTCTTCCCAAGGTCACGAAACAGGTAGCCTGGCTGAACCCACACCTGACTGCAGGAAGCTCCAACCCTGCCCGGAGACACGCAGTCACCGCCAGAGCCGGAACCTGAATACCAGACCACCGGAGACGGAGTGCTGTCGTCATGGCAACCAAAGTCTTAACAACTTTGGCATTTCCACAACCTTTGATTGATCCAGCTCTCAAAATTAACATTACAATGAAACAGTATTTGCATTTATTTTAATTGGCTTTTACATAACTAAACGTCTCGGTTTCACCCTTAATGACAACAGGGTGAACGACTTCTTAATAGTGGGACCCTTAAAACAGCAAGATGAAAGCTCATAATTTAAAATTTTCGTGTCTGGAAAAATTCTTCACTGACTTGCTGGAAGCACATTTTTGCTTAATTCTCCTCTTTTTCTCTGAGAAGACAGCAGGACCTTTTGCATGTTGAAATTCATCAACTGAAATTCATAGACTTCCTGCATCGCACTTAAAAATTAATGATTAGAATGCTTTTGGTGCTTTAGTGCAAGGCGTGTGAAGTAGCAACAATGGAAGTGTATGTGAGTTCCATGAGGACATGGGGGAGGGTTTTTTTGGGGGGGGTTCTTTTTTTTTTTTTCCCATCGATCAGTCCCTTGTGCCTAGAAGAATCCCTGGTAGGCCCTCGATAACCATTTGTTGAATAAGTAAAGGTGGGCCACTTCTCATTACCTGCGATAAAGCACGCACAACACTTAGCATGGTGCCAGTTACTTGAGCTTTTACTATTTTCATTATCATTATAAGTGAGGTGAGGCTCCTGCCTGGAGAAGGCACTTCTGGGCCTGTAAGGATATGGGGGCAGGTGGGAAGGAAGGGACCTCACCTGGGGGCCAACACCTGTAACTGCCTCAGTCACCCACCACCCCCAGCAATTCCAACTGAACATCCATCTACCACAAGTGCTGCTTACAGGCCTGATGCAAAGCCCAACACAGGCTAGAGTCTCTAGACCACACGTGTTTGATCTGTGTTTGATCTCTGTTCTCCGGGGAATTCTGTCTACTGGGAAGAAAAGACGTATTTTTTTAAATGCCATTTCCCCCCCTCCAAGAGGTGCTCTAACACGGACAATAGAGTCGGGTGCACAGGAAAAGGGATCAACTGGTCTGGAAAGCCCTGCTCGATTCTTGAAGGATGTGTGGGTGCTTGTTGGGGGAGGGGGTGCGGTCAGGGATTCCCAGAAGGAACAGCACGTGCAAAGGCCCAGAGGAGTGAATGGGCGATAAGGAACTGCCAGTCAATGGAATTCAAGACGTCACGTAGGGGATGAAGGGTTGGTCGAGAGGTCAGGCAGGGTCGAGGGTCACAAGGAGGGCTTTTCAGGCCACGCTTAGCATTTGGACTTTGCTCTGCAAGCAAGGATTTGAGAGCGTGGGGCAACGCGACCGACATACATTAGAGAAGGCTCATGCAGGGCTGGGGCTGGGGCTGTGTGTTGGCGATGGGTCTGGTGGGTGTGGGGAGAGGCGGGGTCAGGAAACCGGCTAGAAACTGACAATCACGCAAGCAGGTGGTGTGACTGCAGCACAGGAGCGGTGAAGTTGGAGAGACTGGGCTGCATCTGGGGGATCTAGATCTTGATGACTAACTTAAGAGACCAGCTTGATAGGATGGAGGGAGAGAAAAGCTGAGAAGGGGCTAGAATGTCTCCTGGGCCTGCCTCCATATCTGAGCAGGCAGTGGTCTATCTGGGGGACTTGGGAATAGCAGGTTCTCTTTCGGACATTCCATCAAACAACCTAAAACCCAGCAAACCATGGCTTTGACAAGAAAGGGTTTTCTTTGTGTCCAGGGCTTGGGCAGCGGTTCAAGAATGCCATCAAGGACCTAGAGTCTTTTTCTGTTCTACCATCCTTAGCACATGGATCTCAGCCTCGTGATCATAGGATGGCTACCCTATTTCCACAAATTGCATCTGCTTTCCAGGCAGGAGAAGATGGATGGGTCAAAATCTTTCTGTCTTGGGACTCTGGCTTTTTATTCAGGAAGGGAGCAGGGATAGGAGAGCATGCCAGCAGCCTTGAACTGACATCTCACTGGCCAAACCTCACTGGGTTCTCCAGGCTGGAAGGTTGCACCTTTAGTTGTCCAGCCTCTGAGCAGAGGGGCCCTCGCACTTGCTGTTCCCTGTGCCTGCCGTCCTGCCCAGCTCCACGTGACCAGCTCCCTCATTTTTTCCAGTCCTTGCTCAAATATCACCTTCTAATGAGGCCTTCTCTGACCACTCTATTTAAAATTTCATTTCTCACCCACCCCCACCCCCCATCTAATACCTCTGGACCTTCACTAACATTTTTTCCACAGCTTCTTTTTTTTTTTTTTGGCTGCACCTTGCAGCTTGGAATCTTAGTTCCCCGACCAGGGATCAAACCCAGGTCCTCAGAAGTGAAAGCCTGGAGTCCTAGCCACTGGACCACCAGGGAATTCCCTTTTTATTTCCCCCCACATCTTCTAAGTATTACTGTATTATACTACAAATTGACTAATTTAGTTTACTGCTTGTTGCTCCCAGCTAGAAACATAAGCTCTGAGAGGGCAGGATTTCTGCTGGATATTCTCCTAGAGCAGAGCCTGGCACACAGTGGGAGCTATGTGAATGAATGAATGAATGAATGGAGGGCCGGTTCATGAGAGAGCACCTTTCCCTACCTAGGGATTCTTCCCAAGCCCGGTCTCTACTTAAAGGGAGACTATTCAGTACGTGGTCCCTGCCCTTAGGAGCCCCTGGCCTGGAGGAAAGATGAGACCCACGTTTGGAGGTGACTGGCCAGGACCAGAGCCTTGCAGATGGCGGGGCCGTGGGAGCCGGAGCACCACTGCCCCAGGAAGAGCAGGGAAGCTGAGCAGGGCACCTGAGCAGGCCCAGAAGGCTTCTTGGAAGAGGCAACCCCTGAGCAAGGCTGGGAGTTGTGAGGGTGATTTGGGAGGGTGCAAGGGACAAGCAGAAGGGTGTAGCAAATGTTCCTCTCCTCAAATGATGGTGCTGAGAATCATAACCCAAATACAAGGCCGTGATGGGGAGTCCCCAGAACCAGCTCCCTGAGCAAGGAGAAGGTCAGATGTGAAAGAAGTCCCTTAAAAAAATAAAAATAAGAAATAAAAAGTCCCTGAGAGTTTCATAGCAAGTCCCCACCCAACCCTGGCCCTCTGTCCCCGACAAAGGTGACCACACAGCTGGCTGTAATCCAGGAGCAGGTTTAAGGGGAGCTGCTTGCTCAACATATGATCTGATTTGAGCCAAGCTGACTGCCCTTATTCCAACAGATGTCTTTAACCTGAGCAGTACATTCCCGGGCTGCCCAGTACACAAGCAGCCAGTCGCTCCCTGCCTGGAGACAGAAAGACGGAGCAGATCCGACATTCCGGGAAGATGGAGGAGCAGATACAAATTTCCACATCCTTCATGAGGCTCAGACAGTACACTCCCCGGACCTCTTCTGCGGGCTAACATCTTGCAGGAGGAAAATGAAAACCACAGGTTGACTCCAGACCAGAGAAAGGAAAAGGGCAGAAGACTGGGAACTCAAATTCCACAAAGGAAACCAGAAAGACCCTGCTGTTTTAGGCGATCAAGTGTCAGGGGCAGCAGGATGTGAATAAAAAGACTGGTGATGATGATGATAATAATGCTGATGACGGTGATGGGCCTTATGTTCATATAGCACTTTAGAGTTTACAGGAGGTCTAACGGCTATTTTTACAACAATCCTGGGAGCTTCTATAATTCCCATTTCACAGATGAGGAAACCGATGCTCCAGCGCAGTGCCCGGCAGACCCAAGGGACTTGCGTGGAGAAGGTGAAGGTGGGAGGTGTTTGAGCCTCGGGGAGGAAAGCAGGATCGGGACAAAGTGATAGAGGTGACTTTTTTCCTTTAAAAAGAATGGTCTTGGGGTGGGGGAATGAATTGGGAGACTGGGACTGACATACATATACTACCATGTACAAAACAGATAACTAATGAGAACCTACTCAATGCTCTGTGGTGACCTAAATGGGAAGGAAATCCAAAAAGGAGGGGATATATGTATACATATAGCTGATTCACTTTGCCTTACAACAGAAACTAACACAACACTGTAAAGCAACTATACTCCAACAAAAATTATTTCAAAAAAAAAAAAAAAGAAGAATGGTCTGTTCCCTATCCATTAGACGGTAAGGAAGTCAGGGCAGCATCAGGAAGAGACATCTCCAGTGTGCAGTTACCTCCAAACTGGAATCCAACCAGGCAGGATGTCCCTAAGCCCAGGGCACTTGGGGTCTGTCTGAAGGTTGTTTTCTTGTTCAGATCGCAGCATCCTCTACAGCTACGAGACCAAGCTCTCCCGTCAAATCACAGCGCACACAGAGGCCGGCGTCTGCCACTTTCTCAACGTCGCTAAAAGCCAACACAGCCACCAACTCTGTGCCACGCCCATGTACAGCCTCTTCAGGCTGTGACGAGCCCACTCGAGGTCCCCACCAGTTAACGCGTTTGTGCAAAACGGGCCGTCCAGCACAGCGGAGGGGCCGAAGGAGGCCTTTGCTCATGACCACCAACCCGCAGAAGGGAAGGAAAAGAGTGGATGTGCCTTTGCTGATGAAGTGTCTGCAAAGAAGCCCAGGGCGGGAGAGCGAGGCAGGGATGCCCACTGCGGGCCTCCAGCTGCTGATGTTGGGGGCGGGGGAGGCAGTCTGTCTCCATGGGGTTGGAGGATGCTGAAGCCGAACTGGATGAAGGGAGAAAGGAAACTGCCAGGTGTTCAACAAGACGCAGGAAGTGCAAAGAGCTTTCTACACAGTTAACCATCAAGGGATTGCCTTTAGAAACTATCAGATGGAGAGGAACCCAAGCATAGGCATGAGTAGGATTTTTTCTGTGTATAAAATCATGATAAGCAGACTGATAAAGCACTGTTCTACACTCTGGAAAATGCCTGTGAATAAGAACAGCTCAAACGAATCCGTTGCTATGTCATCCCTCCAACAAGGCCCGGGGGCTCTCACCCCACGGGACAGTGAGAGGCGTTCAAGGCCCCCTTGTGTGGCAGTGGCCAGCAGCGTAGGCCAGGGGAGGTCAGCCCAGGGTCCCTCCTTGGCTTCCTGCTGTCTTGGGTCGCAATCATAATATAAGCTCCACAAGGGCAGGTCCCCCAGCATCTTGTTCATCATTGTATCCCCAGGCCCAGAGCCGGACTTGGCATACAATATAGAATTATTGAACTAACTTGTTGGACTGTACAGGGTAATCATCGTTCACACTAAAGAGAGCATTCCTGGCTTTATTCAAAGATTTTGTTCCAGCTGTTGTTTTGGGGTAGGTGTTCCTTCGATTCATTTTAAGCATTTTGGCAGGAAAGGTAGGGCTATGTGTGTTAAAAATTAAGCAAACAGAACGGAGGGCAAAATTATGTCAGAAATCCCTGTGTAAGTCAATAAAACAGAGGACCTTTGTTTAGAAAAATTTAATTCACATACACAGTTTCAGAAATATCACAGAAAGTGAGGTTTATTCCTTCTCCAGGACAACTGGGATACCCAAGAAACCAGTGGGACACACCCGGTCTCCATGGTAACCTACCTGTTTCCAGTGACAGGAGAGCTTCCTTCCCGCCTCCATGTGGAATCCCGCAATAAGCTAAGGACCCAGCTTTCAAAAATAACAATTTCTGAACACAGGGGCCATACTAATTTTTTTAAAATATGGTTTCCTCATAGTGAAGATCCTGAAATAATTAACCAGATGTGTATGTAATTTTGCTGACAATTATATTTTCTTTCACAAGATCATAAATACAGACACTAGACTATAAAGATATGATTTTTTTTAAATTTCTAATTCAAGAAACTATGAGCAGGCACTGAGCTGGTAGCAAAGGCAACCTCTGATTTATCACATTTTATAGCAATATTATTTGCCTGGAGAGAGAGCCCAGCCCCCAAGCATCCCTCTCCTTCATTCACTCTGAAATTAATCTTTCCTATTAGCCAATTTCTCTTATGGCTGGCTCTGCCTTCATAACTTTCCACTGCTGACTCAATATCCTGGACTCAGACAGATTAAACCTCTGCAGAACGACAGGAATAACAGCCTAAGAAGCCTTTGGAGGGATGCCACCAAAAGTCAGGCACGGCCCTAACAAGGGCTGAGATGGCCCTGCTCACCAGCCGGTAAATAAATACAGTCAACCCAACATAAGCCCAAGATCAACCCAAGGTCAACCCAAGTCAACCCAATATCAGCCCAAGTTCAAGGCAGGAGCAGACAGGCAGTGGGGAAGGATCACCCTCAGAAGTCCTTCAATTTGCAGGAGCTGAAGACCAGCAGTTCCACTCTGGGGGAGTCAGGAAGGAAGGGCTGGGATGGGATGGGAAACCAAAAAAGTTATTTTCAAATAGGGAGCTAAAAAACATCAGCCTGAGAGACAAACAGTAAGGAGATTATTCCTGGAAGAGGGCCACTGCGCGATCACTCAGTGATGAGAATACAGAAGGAAAAGCAGGGGTAGGTGGTCCAGAGGACATCAAACCACCTCATTAAAAGACCCAATGTCAATACAGCAGGAGCCGCGAAGCCTCCTTCCAGGTCAAGAAACAAAGTGAACGTCCAAAGTGAAACAAACAAAACAGAAGAAGCACATCCTAGATCATAAACAAACTCTACCCCTGCCATGTTGAAATGGCGAATTTCTTGGAAGACTTGGAACATTTTTTTTTATATCCAAGTTAATAGAATTACTCAGTATTGAATTTAGATGAGATTAACAAATTCTAACAATGTAGCATGATAAATTTCCATTAATTCAAATCATCACAAGTATGGAATTTATGGGTTCCAGCCAGTCTGCCTATAAAAAGAAAGTTTGCTAAGCAAATTAAGAGGGTAAACAAGGTTATCAGAGGAATGCGTTCTTGGGGTTCCTTTTTAAAACCTTTTTTTCCTAATTGCGAAACTAATACATTCCCGTGGGTGAAAATTTAGAATGTAGAGCACTATGAAAAAGCAGAAAAGAGAAACCACTCATGATCCCATCAGACTCAACTGCTAACAGTTCGGTATATTTCCTTCCCATCTATTTTCTCTGACCCTTTTTTCCCTCCCTATCTAGTTCTACATCTTGCTTTTCAGCCCCATATTTAAGAGACACGGTTTAAATTGCTTATTTTCAACCCCTTTAGCAAATACTTAACTAGCTTACTGCCAGAAATATGTTCATTTCAAAGAATTCTTAGTAACTCATTAAAAAGACCAATTTGAGGTGAAAGCTGGTCAGGAGTTTGCATCAATACATATACTTTTGTCTGAAAATAATACAATTACTTATCTTCTACAAAACTCCCTAATTCTGACTTTTCTCTGGTTCACAATTAGTCAAAACAAGAAGTTCAGTCCACCAGTTTCTTAGATCGTGAGCGGCATGACCTCCCAGAAAAAACAGAAGTGCCCCATTACACCGAGGAAGGCAACATCTACATCCTCTACGCTGGCTTTTCTTGCCAGATTGCCCTCTTAAAGGAATTGTAAACATGGAACTTCCCTGGTGGCACAGTGGCTAAGGCTTCGCGCTTCCAATGGAGGGGGCCTGGGTTCGATCCCTGGTCAGGGAACTAGATCCCATATGCATGCCGCAACTAAGCATTCACATGCCGCAACTAAGGAGCTGGCGAGCCGCAACTAAGGAGCCCACGTGCTGTAACTAATGAGCCGGCGAGCCGCAACTAAGGATCCCGCCTGCTGCAACTAAGACCCAGTGCAACCAAATAAACAAATAAATAATTTTTTTTAAAAAAAGGAATCGTAAACAGCTTCTAAGTAAGGCTCTCAGATCTAGAGCCTAAGATCTCAGCTCAACTGCCAACCTGCTTCCGTGCTCCCACAGCGAATACCCCAATGAAATCACACTCCTCCTTGGTACCAGGAGTCCCTGTCTTCTTAATCTCAGCTTCCTTAAGACATAGCACCACCCCTGGCACAGGAAGTTATAAGAAGGCACTGAATGGATGGATGGGTGGATGAAACACATAAAGGTCATCCCCCTAAGTTCAGTACCCTCTGCCCTACCCCTTCCTTCTAGTCTGTGCTCCACAAACTTGTTCCTCAATATTATCACTCTCTTCTGAATTGTGATGCCAGCTCTTCAGATGGCAGTTGCATCTGTGTTTCGTAAGAGGTTCATTTTTTTGTTGCAGTCAGTTTAGCTATAAAAATTCTCTCTATGCTTTATGTTGGATATGCCTTACAACTCAAATTTACTTTTTTTTTTTTTGGCCACTCCGCGCGTCATGTGGGATCTTAGTTCCCCAACCAGGGATCAAACCTGCACCCCCTGCAGTGGAGGCGAGGAGTCTTAACCACTGGACCGCCAGGGAAGCCCCTCAAGTTTACAATTTTAAGCATTCTTCCTGGCTTGTAGAGCTGACAGAGAATTTACAGGTTATCTAGCCCCGAGCTGCATTTGACAAATGAGGAAACTGAGATCTGGGGAGGAAAAGCTGCCCATGCCAAGTGAAACTAGACATTCATAACAGGAGGGCAGTCACTCCACCAGCCCATAACGTCGTGATGCTTTCCAGGCCACTGTCCTGCAATTTTCATGAACACGTAAAACACTCACCACCAGTGACAGCACAGGAAACAGCATTAGTGCACTGAACCGCACAGTCGCACATTCAGGACTGCAAAGCAAGCCCCTTAGCTGAGGTGCTAAGTTTTAAATAATTCAATTCACTCACCATCCTACAGTTGAGAGAAGAGGATGGTGGTTTGGCCACACATCTGGACATCCACTGAGTCCCAGGCTCAGTGCCAGGAATGCGGGGCCACGGAGGAGAAATCCACAGGGGCCCCATATGCAAAGAGGCCCACTGCCCCGGGAGAGGCAGAGGAGCTCAGTCCTCAACCTGCTAGGTCAGGCCCTAGAGAGGCGCATCAGCAAAGGGCCTGGAGAATACGGCCAGGAGCCCAATCTGTCCTCCCTGGGGGGACAAAGGTGACAATGGCTCCCCCCTGGGCCTGAAAGAATGGGTGGTGAATTAGCCAGCGTTCTCCAGATAAAGAGACATATGCAAATACAGGATATGCATATATCTTATATCTTGTGTGTGTGTGTGTATACACACACACACATATATATACATACACACACACACATACAGTAGTCCCCCCTTATCCGAGGGTGATATGTTCCAAGACCCCCAGTGGATGCCTAAAACCACAGACAGTACTGAACCCTATATTGCTATATTTTTTCCTGTACATACATACCTATGATAAAGTTTAAACTATAAATTAGGCACAGTAAGAGATTAACAACAATAATAATAAAATAGAACAATTATAACAATTTACTGTAATAAAAGTTATATGAATATGGTCTCTCTCTCAAAATAGCATACTGTACCATTCTCATCCTTCTTATGATGACATGAGATGATAAAAGGCCTACATGATGAGATAAAGTGAGGTGAATGACGTACGCATTACGATGTTATGTTAGGCTTCTACTGACCTTCTGATGATACGTCAGGAGGATCATCTGCTTTGGGGATCCTGGATCATTTGAGCCATGAAGATGTTGATGGTTGGATGTCAGGAGCAGATGATATTGATGGTTGGGGATCCCAGGGGGATGAAGTGGGACAGTGTGATATTTCGTTATGCTACTCAGAACATCACAAAATTTTATTTTATTTTATTTTTTTCTTTTTTTAACATCTTTATTGGAGTATCATTGCTTTACAGTGGTGTGTTAGTTGCTGCTGTATAACAAAGCGAATCAGCTATACATATACATATGTCCCCATCCATATCCCCGCCATCTTGCGTCTCCCTCCCACCCTCCCTATCCCACCCTTCTAGGTGGTCACAGAGCACCGAGCTGATCTCCCTGTACCACGTGGCTGCTTCCCACTCGCTATCTATTTTACATTTGGTAGTGTATATATGTCCATGACACTCTCTCACTTCGTCCCAGCTTACCCTTCCCCCTCCCCGTGTCCTCAAGTCCATTCTCTATGTCTGCATCTTTATTCCTGTCCTGCCCCTAGGTTCTTCAGAACCTTTTTTTTTTTTAAGGTTCCATATATATGTGTTAGCATACGGTATTTGTTTCTCTTTCTGACTTACTTCACTCTGTATGACAGTCTCTAGGTCCATCCACGTCACTACAAATAACTCAATTTCGTTTCTTTTTATGGCTGAGTAATATTCCATGGTATATATGTGCCACATCTTCTTTATCCATTCATCTGTTGATGGACACTTAGGTTGCTTCCATGTCCTGGTTATTGTAAATAGTGCTGCAATGAACATTGTGGTACATGCCTCTTTTTGAATTACGGTTTTCTCAGGGTATATGCCCAGTAGTGGGATTGCTGGGTCGTATGGTAGTTCTATTTTCAGTTTTTTGAGGAACTTCCATACTGTTCTCCCATCGCAAAATTTTAAACTTAGGAATTATTTCTAGAATTTTCCATTTAACATTTTTGGACCACAGTTGAGCACAGGTAATTGAAACCGTGGAAAGTGAAACCACCAATAAGGGGGGACTACTGTATATACATATATAGATAGATTTATTACAGAAATTGGCTCACACAATTTGAGGCCAAGATGTCCTACAAGCTGGAGAACCAAGAAAGCCAGCGGTGTAAGTCCCAGTTCACGTCCAAAGGCCCAAGAACCAGGAACACTGAAGTCCAAGGACAGGAGAAGATACATGTCCTAGCTCAAGAGAAAGAGCCAATTTCTCCTTCCTCTGCCTTTCTGTTCTACTCAGGCCCTCAATGGATTAGAAGACACCCATCCACAATGGTGAGGGCAATCTTCTTTACTCTGTCTACTGAACCAAATGCTAATTTCTTTCAGAGACACCCTCACAGACATACCCATACATCCCATACATAATGGTTTACCAGCTACCTGGGCATCCCTTAGCCCTGTCGCATAAAATTAAAAAATAAAATTTTATCTGACACATAAAATTAATCATCGCAGGTGAGATTTGTCCAAGAATCTTACAGATTAGTTATTCTCATGAGGCCACTTGCAGAGTAACATTCCATCATCCACCCATTTGGGTCCTCTGTGCCTACCACCACCCTGTCATAACTCCCCTCATGACCCCCCTAACACTAGGGGGCATCCCCCCAAAGAACAGCTAATTCAGCAGAAATGGGCTACGTGATGCAGTAGCCAAAGTCTGAGAAGCGATGCTGAGACTGAATGATGATGACGGTGATCATGATGGTGGCTATAGTGGCGCTAGTGGTGGTGATGGTGATGATAGTGGTGACGGTGATGATAGTGGTGATGGTGATGATAGTGGTGATGGTGATGATAGTGGTGATGGTGATGGTGATGATAGTGGTGATGGTGATGGTGATGATAGTGGTGATGGTGATGATAGTGGTGATGGTGATGATGAGGATGACAGTGATGGTAACTAACAGTGACGGGCGATGATGAGGATGATGTGGTTGCACTGGAAAGCCAGCAACTGGCCCAGGACAACACACGGGGGAAGGAGTTACAGTGGAAGGAACACAGGGAGATCTTTACACTGCTTGAGAGTCCCTGGCCCCGAGGACCTGGAGTCCCTTACCTGTGCTACACCTCCCCTGCCCCACCCCCACAACAATGTTGAAAATAATTCCCAAATGCACAAACTTTCACTTTACAGCTAGCTCTGAGAACAGTCAGCCAGGCCATATTGTCTTTAGGTCAGGTAAAAGCACATCACCGGGAATGTAGGCTAATAAAAGCAATAATCCTTTATCCTGTCTTTAGAGAGAAAGAAGAGAAAAAAAGCCATCCCCAGAGAATAAGCATGCCAAAGTCCTGGCATGAAGGAAAGCCAGGGCTTAGCACCTGTCCAAGGCCTGTTTCTACCTTTACTCACCAGGAAGGAGAAACACACCCACACGAGCCGGAGCAGCCAGCACGGCGGGGCTCCCACCCCTGGAGGCTGAGCCAGGCAGCCCAGGCTGCGTCACAAAGCGTGGCACTGGCACCGCACGACTGAGGGATTTTTAATAAAGCCTCATTCCTGCCGCCGCCGCCGCCCCACGCTCTGGCGAGGGCTGAGAGTGAGAGGGGGGCGAGCCCGCCACCAGTCCTGCCCGTCAGGGGACCCCCCACCGGCTCACTCAGCCACGCCCGTAAATACAGAAAATGGCACGACATCGGAAACGACTGTCTTTACACCCAGGTGATTGATTTGGAGAGGTCCTCACTTCCCTCCAAAAGTGGATTACAGCGCAGCAGAGAGAAAGGATGGGAGTGACAGGGAAGGGTGGGGAGCTGTCGTCAATTCTGTCTTCTGGAAACGTCTGTTAAATGCACAGGAAGGAAGCAGAGACCCGAGCATTTTGCTGCTGGAGGGAAAACAGCACTGCGATCCACACATACGGCTGCTCAGAATCATAACTCTGCCAGTGTTGCCAGGAGCCCCCCTTCAGCCCATTGGCACCCACGCATCCAAACTAATAAACGCTTTCCAAGTGCCCAAGGGGGGAAGGGATTAGGGGGTCTGGGCCTCCTAATGTCTGAGGAATAACCCACAGGTCTCTCTCTATGTGCCGCCCCCCACCCCCAAGTTCAGGGTCAGTGTGGCTGCATCAGGGACCCTGAGCGACGCTTCGCAGGAGACGAGAGCTGGGACAATCCAACACGGCAGCTCCCCAAACTCCAAATCATGGCCCTCCCAGCTCCCTTCCAGGACCCTTGGCACACACATATTCACAGGCTCTCATGTCACGTGCCTTGCTGCTACAGTCTGGGTCAAAATATGCCTAATAAACCTGAATTTGAAAAGAAACACTTATTGCTGAGGAAGCCATGCAACAGCCTCCATTTCCTCAGACATGTGACCAGCCGGACTCAGCTGGGTCCTCTACATCCAGGTTTCATGACATTGTCTGATGGGGGCCCAGAACCCCTTTTCTCACATGAGCAAACTCAGAAAGGGTCACTCAGCCAATAAACAACAGAGCAGAGACTGACTGGAACCCCGGTCTGCCTGACCCCATCCCTGGTCCTTCCCCTGGGATATTCTGAAAAATAGGGTCCAACAACCCCAATCCTTCAGGAAGAAACAAGACACTCTCAGTGTCCGCGGTGAAAGTTCTCTGCATCAGTGAGTGGTAGAGACCATTTGTGACCTGGTGGTCTACACACCAGACCCAGATCGACCTATATACACTGGGTATACAATTTCTGTGTCTCAGGCTGCACATTTGTAAAATGGGATCTCCTCCCCTGCTACTTTCCTCAAAGAACAAAACTGACACAAGAGGGGACTTCCCTGGCAGCGCAGGGGTTAGGAATCCGTCTGCCAGTGCAGGGGACACGGGTTCGAGCCCTGGTCCGGGAAGATCCCACATGCCGCGGAGCAACTAAGCCCGAGCGCCACAACTACTGAGCCTGCGTGGCCTAGTGCCCGTGCTCCGAAACAAGAGAAGCCACCGCAATGACAAGCTCGCACACCACAACGAAGAGTAGCCCCCACTCGCCACAACTAGAGAAAACCTGCGCTCAGCAACGAGGACCCAACGCAGCCAAAAATAAATAAAATTAATTAATTAAAAAGATGACACAGGAAGAGACTTCTGAAACGCACAACGTATGGCGGCGCATGCACCCCCTCCCTCCCCCAGGGCCTTCCTCCACATCTATTGACCAAGAAACCTCTCTGCGTGTCCACACACTTAAACTGAGTCACTCCTACCAGGCCAAGTACTGGGGCAAAGGAAGCTGCGCCCTGTACCACTCATGCCCTCGAAGGAATTTACATTGCCTGGGAGGTGATGGCAGGAAAAGCCACAGAAGTGCATCTCCTTACTACCTAATAGGTGTGGAAGAGAAGGTTTAATTCTTGCTTCTTCTACTATCTACCAATGGCTTTGGGCTACTTATTTTGCCCTGGGCATCCTCCATGTTTTCATTTTAAAAAATGGGTTTGATACCATTTGCCTCGCATGTTCCTGCTGAAACAAGATAATGTAGCAGGGCCTCACAACACAATTACACACCCTGTACTTTAAATTCCAACACTTTGCTGGATACTCCGGAGTTCACAAAAGAAACGTGAGGGAGGCAACTTCAGTTAGTCCAGCCAACATGCTCTGGGCATCCCAGGTGCCCGGCGCTGTGCTAGGTGACAGATGAGGGGCCAGTAAGACCTGAGGCTCCTTCAAAGAGCTCCCCAACCCACAGGGAGACAGCACTGGCTACTTTAGCAGCCTGAGGGAGAAGCCAATTCTAACTGGAAGACTCCAGGAAGGCCTCCCAGAGGGGACCCTTGAACCAAATCTATAAAAGGAACCAGAGGAAGAAAAGGCAAATCTAGACACAGAAAGCCGGTGGGTAGTTGCCCGGGGCCAGGGGTGGGAACAGGGAGTGACAGCTAATGGGCACGAGGGAGGGAGCCTTCCGGGGCCAAGGGAAACGCTCTAAAACTGGATTGTGGTGACAGTTGCACAACTCTGTAAGTTTACTGAAAAGTATCGAATAATAGTTTTTGGTTTTTTTTTGGCCACGCCGTGCAGCATACGGGATCTTAGTTCCCCATCAGAGATAGAACCTTCACCCACGGCAGTGAAACCTCAGAGTCCTAACCACTGGACCACCAGGGAAGTCCCATCTAATAATACACTTTTTTTTTTGGCTGCGTTGGGTCTTTGTTGCTGCGCGCGGGCTTCCTCTAGTTGCAGCGAGCTGGGGCTACTCTTTGTTGCGGTGCACAGGCTTCTCTTGTTGCAGAGCATGGGCTCTAGGCACACGGGCTTCAGTAATTGTGGCACACTGGCTCAGCAGTCGTGGCTTGCAGGCTCTAGAGCGCAGGCTCAGTAGTTGTGGCGCACGGGCTTAGTTGCTCTGCAGCATGTGGGATCTTCCCGGACCAGGGCTCGAACCCGTGTCCCCTGCATTGGCAGGCGGATTCTCAACCACTGCGCCATCAGGGAAGTCCTACTAATACACTTTAAATGGGTACACTCTGTGGTATATGAATTACACCTCAATAAAGCTGTTAATTGAAAAAAAATTTTTTAAAGATCGAGTAGGAGTTTAGTGGATCAAGTCTGGCTGGGAGAGAAGAAAGACGCTGTGCCCACCTGCCTGGCCTCACCCTCACTGTCCCACCTCCAGCCGCTCCACTCCCCCACCTCCCTCCAGACACCTCCTCCCGAGGCTTTTCCCCAGGCCCGGGCCGGGGTGGGAGCTGCCCTCCCAGCACCTGTCAATTCCACCAGCTCACTAGATGTTCTCCCCACCCCCAGCCAAGACCAAGCTCTCAGGGGCAGGGATGAAGCCCGTGCCCAGCTTTCGGAGCCCAGCTTGAAGCAAGGCCACAGTAGGTGTTCAGAAGAAGTTAGTGAGGAAGAGAATGAACCGGGGGGTTGAGGGGGGTGGAAAGGGACAGGATGAAATGGAAGCCGAGCTCCAGGCTAAGGGATCAGGCTTTGCTGGGCGTTGGGAAGAAGAGGCGTGGGGATGGGGAGGAGGGCTGGGCAGCAGAGGTCTGACCCATTAGATGGGTGGGGAAATGGGGGAAGGGCAGGGGGCGGTGGACTCTGGGCTCTGCTCTGACGTGTAGTAGCACGGAGCACACACACAGCACTGCGTCAGGGTGGTGGGAGAGCCCACTGTCAGTGCACAGACGTGACAGCAGGTGCCTGACCAAGGGGACACACAGCAAGGGAAGACTTCGGCTAGGGCAACAGGGTATTCAGGCAATCAGGGAAGACTTTCAAGAGGGGAACTGCATACCTCCAAAAGCTTTTTTCCTGTGTCCAAGACCATGGCTGCTTTATCCAAAGAGTCAGAATTTAACAATCCTGAGTATTTCTTAATCAAGGGTCAGAAACCCATCACTAGCTCCTCAAAGAAGACGTCTCATCTAACGAGGCAGGTGAGGCTGATGCCAGCACCCCTACTCCAGTCTTCTGGCTTCCTGCCAGCCTGGGTTGTACTAAGACTCTAAAAAGAGACAAATATCCAGAAAACACAGCTACTGGATTAGCAAGCAGGGGTCTAGGGGTAGGGTGCACTGGGCTTATAAATGAAAATGTAAAGGTAAAAGAAGGCATCTTTGCTGCCCTGATGCAGGCGGGGGAGGGAGCCTGAGGCCTCTCAGAAAGTGTCTTTAGTTAGTCACGTGTCATGAACGCAAAGATATGAAGCATTGCCTCTGAAATTCAATTCGACTTGAAATGACATGGCCGAGGCAAGGCTCTCTTAAAGGATTCACTGAGCTTTTCAGATGATTTTTTTCTTTTTAATTCTTTAGACTTGCACCTTGCTCAGTGCCTAAGAAATGTTCCACCTGTCAAACTGTATTGATTACCTGAAGTTACATTAAACCCACACCAGTAGATTCCAACGGATTTTTTTTTCTTTTTGGTGGAAAGTGATTTGAAAGAAAGAGTTTTTTCCATGGGGCAAGTGGCACTGAGAGGCCCTAAGCCCGCTCTGCTATCTCCATATACAATTACCCTCTGTCATCCCCTGATTAGAAACTCAACCCAAAGGGAAGAAGACAAGAGCCACATGAGATGCACAGATGTGCAGACTTGCGTGTGGGCATGAAAACATGAAAGGAACCCAACGAGACTGTGGGATAATGGTGAGTCCTAAAGTAGAGCATGATTAAGCCTCCAAGTGCCCTCCTTCCCCAAGCACAACGACATCAGGGGCTGACAAACTAGCAAAACACACATAATCCCCCATCAAGTCCAGGCTGGCAACTCATAAATTGGAAGCATTATCCTGCAAAAAACAAGCACTGTTTAGGGCTTGCTGGAATGCTAAATTCTAATACAAACCCAACCCCCAACCTAGATAAAATTTTGGCTGCCAAGAAGCTTGCTATCTGGTGCCAAATAAACTCTGGGGCTCCTTATTAGTACCCTGGATTATCAGACCTTGGCACTCTACTACTTCCAAGTGGCAATGCAAGGTCTTAGAGTAAGTCTGGGGGAGGCCTGTGGGAATAAGCGGAATACAGCCTACCCTGAGGGACGAACACTCACCATGGTGTTTTTTGTTTTGTTTTGTTTTTAAAGATTTTTTTTTTTTTGATGTGGACCATTTTTAAAGGCTTCATTGAATTTGTTGCAATACTGCTTCTGTTTTATGTTTTGGTTTTCTGGCCACGGGAAAACCATGGGATCACCGCGGGATCTTAGCTCCCCGACCAGGGATCAAACCCACACCCCCTGCATTGGAAGGCAAGGTCTTAACCACTGGACCACCGGGGAAGTCCCTCACCATGGTGTTTTATGTGAATGGTGACCTTGGAATTGTGCACACAGAGCCCTGAAAAGAGGGGGGGGTGCCAGCCCCAGATGATAGCACTACCTCTTTACCAGATGAAACGCCACAGCAGCTCCAATAGAAATGGGGCTTGATGAGTGCAAGGCCCAGGCTGGGGAGTGTGGGCCAACGGGGGCCCACTCCTTGCCCTTCTGTCGCTTGTATTTCTAATTCTGCACAGTCCTGTGGCCAGAAAGGGACATTAGGACAAATTCTGAAGGAATTCATCCAAGCTTTTTATTTCTCTAGAGTCTCTCTCTAGAAGGGCTTATTGGAAATGAATGGGTCATTGGCTAGAGTTGGGGCAAATCTTTGTTCTTCTGGGGTTTTGACTTATTCTTGTTTCTCCACAAGAAGATGACCTTCCGGGCATCTGATTCCCAAAGCCAGGTCTCCCAAATTATTATCGCACGTTGACATCTATTTTCCAACTTACAAAAATCGGAATGCAAATGGAGCAGGCAAGGCGAGAACATGGCACCACGTCCCACGGCAAACAGGAGGCAGAGCCCCTGGCCCTTCCCTCTGGCACATTATCCAATAAAACCTCAAGAGCTCGGTAATTACAGGTGCTTTCAAAAGTGAAACAGAAATAGATCTAGGGCCAAAACACTGGTTTCCTTAAGGCAAAGGGCTGGTTTTAACTAGGGGGAAAAAATCCCAGCTTTTGGTCTGTCTTCTGAGCAGAGAAAGTCAGACTGAATTTTTTTAAATATTATTATTGAATTGGATTATGGGGAAGAGAATAGGATTCAGATCAAGAGCCTTCTCTCCTCAAGGATATAAAACCATTTTACGAAACACGAAAAGCAGGTTCCATTCTAAGTATGCTCCTGACACCAAATCAGGATAACAAATTAGCTTATTCGTTCCCCTGACCTGCGATCACTGTTGAGATCTCAGGGCTTTGGTCCTGGTGGAAGACAAACCAGAGGTTTCTGCTACTGTGTCATAAAAGCCTGAACAAGCTTCCTTGAGAACACCAACCGGGAGCATCTGATACTTAGAAAGGCACCTAGACCCAAACGCGGGCCCTGCCCACTCCATGCCAGTGCTTCATTTTAACAACCTCATGTACCATGAGGTCAGCTGCTCCCTTGGCGAAGGGTTTTTTTTTCCTACCGGGAAGGGTCCTGAGAGGAAGAAACCAGAGATGGAGGAAAGGAATCACTGGCTGTGGCAGAAGGCGGCAGAGCAGCCCTGGCCAGCTCACCCTGCTGGGTCTGAGCAAGCGCTGTGGTGCTGCTGGCAGGACTCCGCCAGAGAGAGAATCGTGGTTAGAGCTGTGTGCACATTCACTGCAGTTCAATGAGTAGTAGGTTTGAAACTAAACAATTTAAAAATTAAGGCGTGGGACTAGGATGCAGACCCTCAGCCTCCTGCGTAAGGCTGATCAAAGGGAGAGGGGATTTCCGTTGACGGGGGGTGGGGGGGGGGGGGGCGGTGGTATCCAGAGAGTGTTCAATGCCAGGGCCTAAGGCAGGACTCGCCGTCCCGGCAATCATGCTCCTCTAGGGGGAATCGATGTTGGCGGGGAGGAAAAGGGGGCAGCCTTCGGCGTGACCAGGCCTGGCCAGGGTGCCCTGGGAGCCCGAGATCCGTCTCCGCGGGGAGCGCCACTTCACACCGGGGCTCTCAGATTGCAGATGTGCACGCCCCGGGGACTAGGCACTTGTTGAACAAAAGGGCTCCTGACTTCCGCAGCCTCTGCCTTCGGCCAGGAGAGGGACCCCCGCTCGGGCGCCGGAGCCTTCGCAGCTAGAGAAGGGCCGGCGCCCCGCGCTGCGCGCTACTGCACCTTCGAGGCGGCGCCGCCCGGGAGCTGCGGCGGGGAGGCGGCGCAGCAGGCAGCCTAAACTTTCTCGAATCTCGGAGCTTCATGGTTAAGTTAGGACAGCGAGTGAGGCACAAAACACGCGCGGGGTGGCGGGGGGGTGTAAGAGTCCCACCCACGATAAAGAAAACAAAAGGATTTTTTAAAAGAGAGACGCTAATCCAATTAACATTAACACCTACTATGTGCCAGGCACTGGGCCGAGAGCTATCTTTAGTGGTTCTCATTTTAACCGTCACGACAGACCCCGAGGGAGGAACTGTCCCCATTTGATAAGAGAACCGCGACCCGGGAAGGTGGCGTGTCGGGCCCAGGTCGCAGTGCGAGTCACGGCGACGCCAGGGCTCCTAACTCCGCAGCAGGGCTCTGTACGTCGCCCCTCCGCCTGGGGAAGAGGGAGCAGATGGCCGCCGCGACGGCCCCCTCCCCAGGCGACTCACGTGGGCCGCGCGGACCTGTCCCCGGGCAGGGCTAGCCCGGGCTGCCCCCTAAGCCCGGGCTAGCCCCCTCGGATCCCAGCTATCCTCCGGGGCTCTGTACTCCGTCCGCACTGGGCCGGCCGGCCGGGACCCCGGGCTCCGCGCTCGAGGTGGACCGCCCACGCCCACCCTGCCACACGCGCCTCACGCACAGCCGCTCACACACGACACGCTCCCCGCCCCGGTCCCCACCAGCAACTGCGCCCCGACACACAATTCCACAAACGCAGCCCCAAATGTGCACATCGAACTGCACACACGGATCCCCACGAGGACACGCCATTCCAGGGACACACCACCGTACTCAGTCACCCACAACTCCACCGCGCAGAGAAACACAATCACCCCTCAACACACACACGCAGACACACACGCAGAGAGCCCGATCGCAGCGCACGCCGGTGCACACGCCCGTACTCCCCGCAACCCCGCAGCCCGCCCCTTTCCTACCTGCTCCGTCGCAGGACGCTATCCACCGGCTCCCCGAGCCCAAGTTCCGAGCCACCGGCGCTGGGGCGGGCGCGGGGCGCTGTGAGGGGCGAGCGCGCCGAGGCCGGAAAGGGTGCCTAGGAGCGCGGGCCTCCGTGAGCCCGCAGCCGCCGCGCCGGCCCTGCGCTCATCTCCTCCCAGAAAGACAAAAGGAAGCCGGCAGTGAGGGAGAGAGCGAAGTGGAGATGCCCGCCAGTCCGCCGATCCGCCAGTCCGCCGTCTGCAGTCGCCGCGGCCCGCCTGCCAGACCCGGGAAGGAAGGGACGCGAAGGCGGGGACCGGAGGCGGGGCACGCGGCCGGGGCGGGAGCTCAAGTTTCCTGCGGACCCGCCCCCGCCTCGACCACGCCCCAATTTAGCCCCACCCATCAACCCACTCAGGTCACGCCCCCGGCCCTAACCACGCCCCCGATGGCCTTGCAGCGCCCGGCCGCCGCTCTTCCAACGCCGGCCCCTTGCCCCTCTCTAGCGCACTCTGCCCGGCTGAGGCCTTGTCCCGGTCTCAGCCGCGCCTGGATCTCGGAGCAGGGGCGGGGCCAAGCACCGGCTCCGCCTCCCTAACCTTTGGCCTCTGGCCTGAGGGTGTGGGAGAGGCCTGGAGGCGGCACCAGGGAGGGGCCGGCCTCGAGTCCTCTTCCGGAAGTGCGGCCCCTGTGACCCAGAAGGGAAAAGGCTTCAGTTGCCCCAGGCCAACTGCCAGGCCCCTCTGGTACCCTTCACCGGCCGTCCCGTGAGGAGATGCCCCAAGCATTCCCGCGCCTGGTTCAGGGAAGGAGCCCGGGGCTGGGAGAAGGTAGGCATGGGTTCCAGTTCTGGTTCCCTTTGCTGACTCTAGGCCATTTTGACAAATCCCTTAGACTCCCTCGGCCTCGGTTTCCCCTCCCATAAAATAGACGGGACAATGAGCGGGCTTCTTCGGGCCCTTCCCTCCTTGACATGCTGCGGGTTTTCAGTCTCTGCTGAGGAAGGGGCTTGGTTGCAATCTTAGTCCCAGGGACTCAGAGTCCCTGGGTCTCGGGGAGGTGGACAGGTATCTCCTGCAGACTCCCATCTGCCTGCCATGTCACTGACGTGAGCAGCTACCAGAGAGACATCAGGGTCTGTGCTTCCCAAGACACCTTGCCACCAGCCCCAGAAAATCTGGGTCACAGAAGAGCAAATATGTCCACACCCCCAAACACTAATATCACCACCACCCCCACCTCTACCATCACCCCCACCCCACCTCTACCATCACCACCAAGCCCTCCACTACCATCACCACCACCCCGACCACGACCATCACCAACACCCCCTCCACTACCATCACCACCACCCTGACCACTACCATCACCACCACCCCCACCACTACCATCACCACAACCCCCACCATCACCACCACTCCCTCCACTACCACCAACACCACCCCCTCCACTACCATCACCACCACCCCCTCCACTACCATCACCACCACCCCCTCCACTACCATCACCACCACCCCCACCACTACCATCACCACCACCCACTCCACTACCATCACCACCACCACCACCACTACCATCACCACCACCCCCTACACTGCCATCACCACCACCCTCTCCAATACCATCACCAGCAGCCCCTCCACTACCATCACCACCACCACCACCACTACCACCACCAGCACCCCCTCAAGTACCATCAACACCACCACCGCCACTACCATCACCACAACCCCCTCATCTACTATCAACAAAACCACTGCCACTACCATCACCACAACCTCCTCATCTACCATCAACACCACCACTGCCACTACCATCACCACAAACCCTACCACTACCATCACTATCACCACCACCAGTACAATCACCACTACCCCCTCCACAACTATCACCCACACACCTTCCATTACCATCACCACCACCACCGCCACTACCACCACCAGCACCCCCTCAAGTACCATCACCACCACCACCGCCACTACCACCACCAGCACCCCCTCAAGTACCATCAACACCACCACTGCCACTACCACCACCAGCACCCCCTCAAGTTCCATCAACACCACCACCGCCACTACCATCACCACAACCCCCTGATCTACCATCAACAGCACCACCGCCACTACCATCACCACAATCCCCTCCACTACCATCACAACCACCACCACCAGTACCATCACCAATATCCCCTCCACAATTATCACCCACACACCTTCCACTACCATCACCACCACCACCGCCACTACCACCACCAGCACCCCCTGCACTACCATCACCAGCACTCCCGCCACTACCATCAGCACCACCACCACAACTACCATCACCAGGACCCTGTCCACTACCATCACCAGCACCCCCTCAACTACCATCAGCACTACCCCCTCCAGTACCGTCACCACGACCCCCACCACTGCCACCCCCACGACACCCTCCACTACCCTCCACTACCATCACCACCACCACAACCATGACCATCACCACCACCCCCTCCACTACCATCAACACCACCCCCTCCACTACAATCACAACCACCCCCTCCACTACCATCACCACCAACCCCTCCACTACCATCACCACCACCACCACTCCTACCATCACCAGCAACCCCTCCAATACCATCCCAAGCACCCCCTCCACTACCATCACCAGCACCCCCTCAACTACCATCAGCACTACCCCCTCCACTACCATCAGCGCTTCCCCTTCCATACCATCACCACCACCCCCTCAAGTACCATTACCATGACCCCCTCCACTACCATCACCACCACCACCACCACTACCATCACCAGCACCCCCTCCACTACCATCAACACCACCCCCGCCACTACCATCACCGCAACCCCCTCCACTACCATCACGACCACCACCACCACTACCATCACCAGCACCCCCTCCACTACCATCACCAACACCCCTGCAATACCATCACGACAACCCCCTCCACTACCATCACAACCACCACCACCTGTACCATCACCACTACCCCCTCCACAACTATCACCAGCACC
This sequence comes from Balaenoptera ricei, assembly GCF_028023285.1. Classification (NCBI taxonomy): domain Eukaryota; kingdom Metazoa; phylum Chordata; class Mammalia; order Artiodactyla; family Balaenopteridae; genus Balaenoptera; species Balaenoptera ricei. Next base: position 95,845,429 of record NC_082651.1, read on the forward strand.
CCCTCCACTACCATCACCACCACCACCACTACCGTCACCAGCACGCCCTCCACTACCATCACCAACACACCCTCAACTACCATCAGCACCACCCCCTCAGGTACACCATCACCACTACCATCACCAGCACCCCGTCCACTACCATCACCACCACCACAACCATGACCATCACCACCACCCCCTCCACTACCATCAACACCTCCCCCTCCACTACAATCACAACCACCCCCTCCACTACCATCACCACCAACCCCTCCACTACCATCACCACCACCACCACCCCTACCATCGCCACCACCCTCTCCACTGCCATCACCACCACCACCACCACTACCATTACCAGCACTCCGTCCACTACCATCACCACCACCCCAATCACTACCATTGCCACCACCCCCTCCACTACCATCGTCCCTGCCACCACCACAACCTCACCACCACCACCACCACCACCACCACCATCACCACCACCCCCTCCACTACCATCACCACCACCCCCTCCACTACCATCGCCACCACCCCCACCTCTACCGTCACCACCCCCACCACTACCATCACCACCACTCCCTCCACTACCATCACCACCTCCCCCACCTCTACTATCACCACCGCCCCCTCGACTACCATCACCACCACCCCCACCATTAGCATCACCACCACCCCCTCCACCACCGTCTCCACCCACCCCAAACATCCCCAAAGAAATTTAACCACCGAAATTGCCATAAATGTGGAGCTGGGAGTTAGTGTTAGGCTGAGACAAACTGTCTTTCTAGAGTCTCCAGGGGTGAACTCAAATCCTCCCTCAAATCCTCCTCCACAAAAGCACAGTAAGTGAATTCCCACTACACAGGAGGCTGCACAGAGAAATCGTTATTGGCGGCTTTGGGGGAAATTGGCTCGGGGCTGGCAGGCAAGGGGGTCTGATCCCAGACCCCTCTCTGTGCAGGCAAATGCTAGAACTAAACCTGGAGGGAGTTCGTCTCCTAGGGCCCTGCTTCAAGCATTAACTGCTGTAATGACCGTCAGCAGGAGCAGTGCCGGGCTGTGGTGATGTCATCGGGACCCAGCTCTGGCACCCAAGGGCTCCATCTTTCTTTCTCTGCAGAGACCAGTGGCCAAGGTCATTGCCTCAGCTTCTGGTAACATATCCACGCAGAGGGTAGGGTTACAGCTGAGGCGCCCTGACTCAGAAGCCCAGTCCAAGCCTATCAGCCTCCGGTAGTGGAGGCAGGTTATGTTCTGCTGTGGTCACACTTATGACCCTACTTCTCACTCAGGGTGCGGTTCAGTGCAGGTCGGGGGGCATGGAGAAGAGTCCGTACAAGCACTCCGGAACCCTAGCCCTTCCATCTAGAGAGTCCACCACCCTCCTTCAGGGCTTCTGAGGCCTCCACTGGCCCCTCAGCTACCAGCCAGCAATGAGAGAAGAGAGAGCGCCAGCCGGGCATCTCGGGGGTCCTTAGGAGCCAGCCCTGGAGGAGGCACACATCACATCCACCTCATTCACTGATCGGAATTAACCACCTGGTCCCACCTGAATGCACGGGGTCTGGGAATTACAGTCTCCTGTGTGCCCAGAAGAAAACGGTCACTTTGGTGAGCTCATTGCAAAGTCTCTGCTACAAAATCAGAACACAATTTGAAGCTCAGTTTCAGGGCCACAGATGTCCACCAGAGCACGGGAATCACTGTCATCAAGGTCTGAGCTGTGACCATCTATGATGACACACAAAACAAGCTCAGAAGAGGCTCACAGAGCAGGTGACATTCTTGCTGGGCCTGGAAAGATGAGGAGGGGAGATATAGACACAGGGGAGAAGCAGAGTGGAGGATGAGAAAGCCCTGGTGAAAGCACAGAAGCAGATGGGGCACATTCCTCGACCTCCCTGCCTTTGCCCAGGCTCTTCTCTCCCCCAGCATGGTTTCCCCTTTTCTCCCACCAATCTGGCACCTACCCGTCCCTTGAGGCTCAGGTCAGCTCCCACCTGGCCCTCCATCCCTCAGCTCAGATGTACGTCTCCCTTCTCTGAACTTCTAAGGATGGCATGTTCTCCCTCAGGTGAGATACAACTGAGAATCTTCCTTTCTGTGTCTGCAGCTCCTTCAATACCCCTTATGAAGCTTCGTGGAGAGCATGCAGTGGTCACTCAATAAGTATATGTGGATTTAATCAATAGAGCAAGAAAGCAAGCAAATTCAGAGTAGCGTGTTACATTAGTTTCCTGGGGCTTCGGTAACAAAATACCACAAACTGGGTGGCTTAAACTACAGATATTTATTGTCTCATAGTCTGGAGGCTGAGTGTCCAAGATCAAGGTGTCGGCAGGGTCGGTTCCTTCTGAGGGCTGTGAGGGAGAGTCTTCTCAGGCCACTCCCCTAGCTTCTGTAGCCTCGGGTATTTCTTGGCTCACAGGTGGCTGTCTTCTTGTATCTTCATGTCAGCTTTCCTCTGTGTGTGTCTGTCTCTGTGTCCAAATTCCCCCTTTTCATAACAACACCAGTCATTGAATTAGAGCCCACCTTCATGACCCCACTTTAACTTAATCAACTGCAAAGACCCCTATTTCCAAATAAGGTCACATTCACAGGTACCAGGGTTTAGGACATCAACATCTTTACAGGGGAACAATTCAACGCATAACAGGTGTCATATGACTTGTTTTCCATATGATAGCTGTGAAAACTTAAAGGTAGGAATGACTCTGATTATTCTTAATAATATCTGACTTTTATGATTTTTTTTTAATTGAAGTGTAGTTGATTTACAATGTTGTGTTTCAGGTGCACAGGATAGTGATTCAGATATATATACATATTCTTTTTCAGATTCTTTTCCCTTATAGGTTATTACAAAATACTTGCCTTTTTGTTATCATTTCTAAGATCTCCTTGGAGATGAAGATTACCATTCACCTTCTGCACGAGACAGATATTAAATATTTTCATCTATTCAATTTTTTATGTACAAATTTTGTTTTTAGAGTCTGTCTTCTTTTTTATTTATTTAATTTATTGGAGTATAGTTGATTTACAATGTTTCAGGTGTACAGCAAAGTGATTCAGTTTTATATATATATATATATATTCTTTTTCAGATTCTTTTCCCTTATAGGTTATTACAAAATATTGAGTATAGTTCCCTGTGCTATACAGTAGGTCTTTGTTGGTTATCTATTTTATGTATAGTAGTGTGTATATGTTAATCCCAAACTCCTAATTTATCCCTCCCCACCCCCTTTCCCCTTTGGTAACCATCAGTTTTTTTTCTATGTCTGGGGTATGATGTTGTTTTTGAAGCACTTTTACACATACCACATCCAACAGTCTTGAGATTATTTCCCCCCCATTTTACAGTTGAGGACACTTCTGCTTGGAAAAATGAGGTGTGTAAGTTTGCATATTAGAATCAGTGACAGCCAGGTTTAAAGCCAGACTCAGTGTCACCGCGCTGGGCCCACACAGGCATCAGAAAAAATACTATTTAAGAAAGCTATCTGTACTGCTTTGCTGAACTTGAGTGTGTATCTTACTAGGGAGGTCCTTTCAAATAAATGAAGTTCTAGCTCACAAACCCCTGCTCCAGAATGTTTGAGAAGGTGGAAGCCCGCTTGTTTCCAGGTCCTCTTTCTATTCCGTCACTGCTCCGTTTGTAATTACAGTGCGGCTGCCGGGAAGAGAGTGGGGGATGGTGGCTGCTCTGGCCGCCCGCCCTTCTCCTCACCCCAGAAGCTCAAGGCAAAGGAAACAGGCAGAGAACTCGCTGGCAGCACCAGCAGTAAGAATCACTGGATCTGCCTCTGGTCAGTGGATGATCAGAGGTGGGGAAATTGAACCATTAGACCATCTTGCTTATCCCTGAGGTCT